>NC_059075.1:45056820-46404320 GCF_020497125.1 Mauremys mutica
TTTTTACAATGTACTTTTCTGGAGTAATTTTCTTATCACAAGGCAGTACTAAGCAATAGGAAGAATGCAAACACCCATATTTATAAGCTTCACTCTCCATGTGTTATATACAGTAGCAATTAAACATTAACTAGTAACATGAAATCATAACACCATGTGTTCCCCTTTTCTCAACGAACTTAACAAAATGAAAAAAAAATCACTTGTCTCAATACACTAAATCTTCATTACTACGCTCTTTAATGATAAAGTAGGTCTGTCCTTGATGTTTTTTATTAGACAGATCAGCAAACCTCCACAAGTCCAGTTTGGTTCAGATAACTTGGATAAGCACTCCAAATTTTGGAGTAATCTGAAACGTTTAGACTGGTAAAACCAAGAAGGACATAAACACTCGAGAGATATTGGAGACTTTCTCCTTCCAGTCAGGCTAGAAATAAAAGGACACCCAGTCTCTCAGCAATTAGAGACTTCTGCTCTTCCAGAACCAGGAGATGCAGAAACAAAGAAAAGATGAGAGGGGGGAAATTTATTAAAAAGTTACCCTAAATTTATTAAAAAGTTCTTAAAACTCCAAAGCTTTGATTCACATTCAGGTTTGCATAGTTTACTGCTATGTCCATATCTAGTTATCATATCATGTCATATCCTTATGGAGAGGATATCATTAATACATTTACTAAAGTAAACAGAAAATTAAAAACTTAAGGTGGGAACTGATTGCCAACAGTTGTTTCTTCCTATCCTTACAGGAAACTGATTAGGATTTTGACTATGTATTTTATATCTACAGGGGCTTTTTCCCTATAGGCTTTAATGAGCAATGAAGGTTTACTTTAAATAGAATATTTCTGTATTATATACACATAGGTAAGACCCTATGCAAACATCCAGAAAACAAACAGATAACTTGGAATTTAATGCAAACAAAAGATGTTATCATGACATATACATATTATATACAGAAGATTTATGTTTCTTCTGAATATACACAAGAGGGTTCATTCAAAAAAAGAAACTAGCAGAGTTTAATAATATCCAGAATTTCTCTTATTTTGTTTCACACTATCTAGCTCCTCACTCCCATAAACCTCCTCTTCCATCTGTGATACACACACAAAGAATATTGTATTCTTAGGAGCTTGACATTAAACAGATAGTCAACCATCTGATTTTTCAGATGGAGAGTTACTTATATTCTTTTCCACTATTTTTCTGGCGATGATTAATCTCCCTTTCAGTTCCAATATCTTGGGGACAGGTCGTTAGACACATATTTTACACCTTGCACCTAACTTAAACCTAATAAAATATGGCCAAGAATAAATTGTGTGAAGCATTTTATAAAATTCTGGTGCAATTAACTGTTTAAATCATATGGAGAAAGATCTCAAAAGAACATTGTCATCTTTCTTTAAGGTACGAAACATCGTCTCTCGATAATATTATAGCCTCACGGTGTACTGGCTCTATATAACACACAGCCGCCTACGTAATAAATCACTTGTCAAATGTAAAAATATTCTACTTAAAATATAACATTTGCAACTTAAAGTAACTGGGTTTTTTTATATACCTACCCAGAGAACAATGGTTAAATACATGCACATCTGTACTGTTCTTAAAATTTCTTTTAAAGTAGTCACTTTCAACTGTAAACTTTCAAATCCTTTCACTTTGGAAATATTTTATAAACCTCATTCTCTGGGGACATACTGTCTTCAGTGTCATGAGATGAAAATTCATTAACTACCAGAAGAAGAGATTTTTCAAGTAAAGTGCAGGTCTCCAGTTGAGGTGAATGAGTGACTATCTCCATACAAAGGGGGTGGGTGGGGTAGTATTGCTCTGAACAAGCTAAAACAATAAGTGGTATTTGAACTGCTGGTTGAAAGGTAGAGGCACTGGTAATCATTATTTCTTCTTGTTTGTTCAGGACCTTCCAACAAAACAAACAACCTTTTTGTGATTGGATTGACATGGTGTTAACAATGCATTTAATGCCCAAATCAGTATGAATACAGGTAAAGCTCTCACTAATACCAGTACCAGGATGTTAAAGCCACCTATTTTCTAAGCAACTCTAAACAGCCACACATTAAAAAAAAAAATCAAACCTTCCCTCCTTTAGCAAACAGTCACTAGGCCACGTCATATAGCAACCGTGGGTAGTGTATGATCCATAGGGCCATCTGTTAAATGCTTTTCTACTGTACCTGCAGTCTTTTCCGCAATCTTAGCTTCTGTAGCTCTCTCTTGCAGTTCTAAGTCCAGCTTTATTGTCTTCAGCTCCTTGTCTTTTTCAGACAGCTTATCCTGAAGCTGAATTGAAAAAATGGACAATAAGATTCTTATCTGACAAATATACCCTTGTCCATTAATCTTCAGCAAAATATAAATTTCCCTCTTATAAAATGATTCCTCTCCTCCCAAAAAAAACAAATATCAAGCAACACAACACTAAAACAAAAAATACCATCTGTTTTCATCCCCCTTGTTTTCATCTACTCTGTACGGCACGGTTTTTATTTGGGATACTCCATCTCAGAAACTACTAGCTGTAACAGAAATTCAGAAGCAGCATGGGATGAATGATGCATCTTATTCCCTGGAATATTCTTTCAGCTCACAGCCCTTTCATAGCAATGGTATTACTTCAGTTCAGATAAATGGACAGTTTTTGGTAAGTTTGTAGGTGCAATGCATTCTTTTCTGTATTCTTTTTAAGCCAGAATTTTGACTCTTTCACAAATTTCTGCTCTTATTTATAAGCTTCTAGCCATTGTTTATGCCAAATAGTTGATAATAGCATCATGAAATGCTTGAGCTGTCTGAAAATGGGGGAAAAGCCATGTGGATACATTGTTTAACAGAACAGATTAAATGAAAGCCATTCTGGAAAGTAGGTTTCAAACTTTTCATAAAAACATGGAAGGACCATCATTAAAACTCTCCACCATCGACATTATATTAGAAGGCTGAAGTCTAGTCTAGAACTCACGAAAAAAACCAGAACAAAACCCAAGACAAGGTGGTGATGGAGGCTGAGGGACTTCAAGTAACACTAATAAAACATGGACTGGGGCTCATTTGGTAGATAGAATAACTTTGGAACCAAGAACTCTCAGAGTCTCAAACTCCTCCAAATTACAGAGAGAAAAATCCAATGGAAATTACAGTACACAAAGAGAGGGATGTAGAAGTTATATTAAAATGATCAATGCTTAAGAATTTGTACACTCTCTAGGGTTTCCCTCAAAATTTAGTACATGTGGGGATAGGGGGAAAGATCTCAAATGTTTTCTATCTAAAATGAGAGAAATTTGGAAAAGTATATGTAGAGATTGCAATTGTTATTTTGATATTAGTCTAATTAAAGGTGGAATTAAACAAACAGGAGAGGGAATGTGAGAGAGTAGATAATTAAAGCTTGGGATGGAAAAATGTGGTCAGCATTAAACAAATAGAGTTGCTGTTAGAGGCCAGGTACAGTAACAGCCCTGAAGTGGCATTGCTGCTAAATAAATCAAGTTCAGTCAATCAGCTGCAATGCAGAAATTAATTAATTAAATGACAATAGGGAAATGCTAATAAAAAGGGAAAATAAATACAGTGGAACTTACTAAGCCGTCAAATCTGCAAACATTTCTGTACTTGTTTTCAAAAGGACAACCAAAATGAGTAGGATTGGGGCCTGAAACAATTTGTTATGTCTAATTATTTGCATTCTGCTTTTAAAATTTTGGTCTCTCCCCTCTTCTCAGAAAAGTTTTAATAGGAGTGCACTGTTGTGGGATTTCATGTTACTAAATATCATTACTTCTGCAAAATATTGTATGATACCTTTACTACTAGTTTGCTATGAAATATCAAATTATTAAAGCTAAATAGGTATTGTAAAAATAAATGGACAAAGCACATTTTGTGACACATTAGTCTTGCTTTTGTACTGTGCTTACTTAATCACTCGTTTGCAAAATTCTGTGATCTGTATTGGATCTCCCAGTAATTAACGTGAATGACTGACATGAAACTAGCCCAGTGTGGGTCCTGGTCCAAAGCTTACAGAACACCATGGGAGTCTTCCCATTAATTTCAATAGGTTTCAGATTAGCCCTTCTGTTTCTAAATTGCCCAGTCTGCACAAGTCTGACTGAAACCCAGAAAAATGTTAATGAATGGCCCTACAGTGGTATGCTTATTTTGCATCTATATCTATGATATATGAGTTGATGTCACTGATTAAAAAGCTCAAAGAATAAAAGATTATTCACTTCCTTGGAAACATTCATTAAGCAAATACTAAGAGTAGAAATGACAAGAGATCTACTGATTATTAATGCAATAAAATAAAATTATTAGTAAAACTATATTAGCAAAGGTTAAAATGAAGGTTTAATGGGCAACAATAAAACAGCAAGTACTGTAATCTGAATATCTCTATTATACCTTTTTATTCTTTGCCCTTACAGCATCCAATTCTTTCAAAAGGAATGCGATATTTGTCTCTTTATCTAGGTCTCCAGTCTCCTTCCAAGAAGTCATAAAGTCAGAGAGCATTCTACCATGTTTTTCTATAATACTATGATTTAAAAAAAAAAGATTAAAAAATTCATCAATCAATAAAACAGAGATTCTCTCATTCAACAAGACATCCACTACCTGCATCTGAAGTTTACAAAATCTGATAGTTAACTATCACAGATTTAGGATTTATAAATTAGCCATACAGCTGGACAACGCCTACTTCTCATCTTTTAAACCTACAAGAGCAGCAGTATTTGAAATAATAAATGTATTAAAATGCTAGTATATAAAATAAACTAAGCTAAATAAGCTATGAAGTCTATAAATTGGAAATGATTAAAGGAAGTAAATATCAAAAAAGATAAGATTAATCTGGAGTGATAAAGTAAGGAAAGTATTGGGGGATCAAATTTACGCTCAGGCTAAAATATATATTTCAAGAGAATGGGCCACTCAACGAAAAGAAATATAATTATTCAAAAGATATGAGACAAAGGAAAACATATTTTTGGAATTTTAGAAAATGATTTTATGTTATTCTAAATATTATATCAGACCACAGAATGTCCCCACTTTATACCACCCAATTCCAAGAGCATTTATTTAGTGGTGGAAAAAAGAGAGATAAGGTGGAGTTGAAAAGGTTAATTTTTGGAATACAATGTGGTGAAATTTACTGCTGAACCTTTATAGTAGCTATTTTGCTACTAAGGTCTGGTACCAGCTACTGTAAGGAGCTGATAACAAGGGGTGAAATCCTTTCCTGGTTAAAAACTGAATTGGGTACTCTTGCTATACCAATCAGACCAAAATTCAGGCTTCATCAAAAGTATACTAATGTCTACAAAATATTGTCTTGTAGTCTACCTTTCTAGGACCCAACTCAAAGTAAGATTTTAAAAATTCCTTTTACTCTGTCACCTGTTATTTACAGATAACTCAGATTTTAGTAGCTCTAATGCAGAACCAATGTAGACATGTTCATGGATTAAGAGAGAAATTCTTGGATTATATGTAACAGGCACAGAAAATTTAAGTTTTATACAATATAACCCATTACCTTTGACATACCAACTCTGCAACTTTTCTTGTGTTCGCTATCTTCAAATACAATACATGTCCCAAAAATAAAGAGGAGAAAACCAAGGGTGATCTTTCCTAGACAGCTGAAGACCTAGCAAAATATTTTCAAATGTGCCTAAGTGTCTTTGGAGCCGAAATCCCATTTTCAAAAATTTACTTAGACACTACAGTCCCATTGACTTTGGCACTACAGTCCCACTGACTTTCAATGAGACTTCCTAAGTCAATGGCTCCTGATTGCCTAAGTCACTTTTGAAAATGGGATTCAAGCTCCAAAGTCATGAGGGTGCATTTGAATATTTAACCCCTACTAACTAAATCAGAGTTTCTCATAAGTACATACACACATGATTACATGAAGGTGTATTTTACATTCTAATCATAATGAAAATGCAATACAGATTAGCACAGGACTCAAAACAGGTCAAGATAAAGAATGGAAAATAATATGGATAAGTCTACTAAAGGCCTTACAGAATATCTGCATTAAGATAACCAGTGATTAACATATACAGACCCCCAGAAAATTTTATTGTGCATAAACATGAATAGATCAAGGATGAAACTATGGATCCTGTCTCCAGCACACAAAGAAACAAATCTTGGATCCATAGAGCCATGGAGAGATCAGTTGCCCCTTGAAATGTGTTGAGAGGACCATGCATGGAATTCTAGGGCTACCGCAGTTGACTCTTGGGCCCATTCACCATTTTCTACCAGAGACATCCATATTGAGTAGCATGTTAGCACAATTATGTCAAACAAGGGTAGCTTTCACTGAAGCAAGAGGCAAGCTGTGCAAGTGGTAGGACCAGATATCAGTTCAACTGGACTAATCAACGTAAGAAGTTGGTATTATGAAGGTGAATACAGGGAAGCGTTATTAGCACAGGAAAAAGATAAGAGGGAATCTACATGGAAGGCAGAAAGATGTAAATACGTATCAACTTGCCCCTCCTTTCATCTTTGCTACTGACAATTTACTCACTTGCCCATTTCACATCTAAGAGATGCATTTGACCCTTTCACTTCTCTCTCCTCCCAGCATTCACCACTTCTAAAACCATCCTTTCTTTTCAGTCCCCATTGCTAACACCCTGGCTCACATACCATGCCTCTCTCTGACCTGAACTATAATATAACCACCTCATCCCCAGCCTCCCTGATCCTCCCCTCTTCAATCTATCCACAATTTTGTAGCCACATTATAATCTCTCTCTCACTCCACTGTCTCCCCTAGCCCCCTAGATTCCTTCTGTGGATGCTTTCCACAAAGTGTTATAACTCCTCATCCACACTTTTTAAGGCTTTGCCTACATCTCACCTCCCATCTACCTTTGTTCCCCCAATTTATGTCAGGTGGTCTGCCCACTCCTCACCCCTCATTGCTCCCTTGGTTTCTCCTCTTCCTACACTTGTCTTCATTCCCATGAACTCAATTCACTCGTGAATGAAAGCCCCTTTTCCAGTGCACCCAATGGCCTCACTCTCCTCCTTCAAGCCCTGTTTTCAAGACCCATTTCTTTTGCCTTGGTTTTCATAAGTGGCCTACACTGCTGCGCTCTCTCTCCTGTTGCCCAGCCCGATACCCAATTGTAATTAGTGTCAGAACTTCATTTGTGACATAAAGAGACTTTGTTTTAACCATTGCCCCTCATTTTGCTACTCCTTGTTTTCTACAGTTAGCTTCATTTTCAGTTTTTGATGCAGATTTTACCTTTTTGGGGGCAGTGGCCATGCCTTGTTTAAATTTCAGTAGTGTTTTGTACGGGTTTATTATAGCCCTATGTAAATATATATCAGCACCACAATAGCTTGGATTAGGAGAAATATCTGAAAGGAGTGGGAGACACACTGGATTCCAGAAGGAGACTTGGCCTAGGGGTGGGAGAGCATGGTGACCATTTTTATGAATCCAACACACGAGCAGCCTTATATTAATTCCAAATTACACAGAAATGCTCCATATTTTTGGAATTTCCAAAGCCTAAGGGAGTTAGGCACCCAAATACCATTGAATTTTAATGCAAGCTGGGCAGCTAACTTCCTTCATCTCCTTTGAAAATTTTACCCATAATAGTGAAATAGTCTCAATCCAGGAAAAAAATATAAAAGAAGCTTGTATTTACCTTGATTCTTCACCAGTACAAGGGGCAATAACATGATCTAGACACACATTCTGGGTACTAGCACTCTGAATGCTGAGTGAGGTGGCTGTTGGCACATCTGACAGGTTCATTGCTTCAACATTGCCTTGGATGACCAGTTCATGTTGTGGTTGTAGGCTTCTTGAAGAACTTGGATAAAGCTGAAATTTCGGACAAAAGTCTTCTCTTTGCTGTTCCAGATTACAGATTTCTATTTGAAGATCAAAATTAACAAAAAGTTCTCCTTGAACTACTTTTTAAATTGAAGGAAAGCATACACTTAAAATAATTTATGAAGTTTTAAAACCCACCCACACTTTTCTTTGTAACAGAAGGAGGAAACATACCAATTTAGGCCCATTGCTCCCTTATCCTATTGATGAAAGGAGAGGAGTGTTATTCAAAGCACTGACTCAGGAGATCAGTCCATATACAGGAGTTACTGATTTTTACTGGATATTTCACATGCAAGTAAAAAATTTCTCCCCATTTCCTGATTTCTCTCCCCCCTCAATTACTTATTAACAGGATAGATCATTGGACCTTACAGATGACCTGTTATAGCCAGGGTAAGCCTGTATTATAGCACATTATGAACTTGATTCTCATTTACACTATGGCCTCTTGACTTCAGAGCTTACGTTAATTTTCCCCTTAGCTTTCAAAGCACCTGGCTCTACTCAGCTCTCCAGCTTTCATAGCAATATGATACTTTAGCATGTGCTATGATCATTTTGCCACCACAATTTGTGGAAGTCTACTGAAATATGCAGCCAGTGCATGTCGGTGCATCATTCACCCAGAGAGTTTAACAATATTTGCAAATCTTCAGAAGCAGGTATACTCTTAGCTATCTGTTTTATGTAGATTAAATAGAGACTACTAAGAGTTTTATTTCTAAAACTTCTTGAGGACTTTGTTTTTGTTTTGTGTCATTGTTTATTATGATAGCTTTTATTCAATACCTACTAGGATCAGACTCATTATTTTCCCTCAAAACGGATAGAAGAAAAAACTGTCTATGCCCTGTTACTGTTCTATGAATAGCCTTAAAATACTCATTAAGCAAACCTAGAGTATTGTACTGCATAGAAAATAGAGAAGCAGAGACTTTAATTCAAGAATACTCAAATGAAGTAATTCCCTAAAATCTGTCGATATTGTGGGAATCTCTCTTTCCTGAGGGAGGAACAGCAATGACACGCAATCACTTGCTGCAAACTCTGTCTCAGCACAGGGACTGAAGCTTGCTCCCTCAGGTCAGGCTATCACAGTGCTATTATGGAACTTATGCAGGGCAGGCAGGACTCCCGAATCAGGTGTGCACTACTGCTCATTGTCCCATGCACCCCTGGTTTCTGACTGGCCATTCATTGAAACTGCTGCTGGATTTATGAGCTACTGGGGGAAAGTGGTTCAGCCTCTTGCTCCCTGCTACAGTACACAGCAAAGGAAGACCTCGATGTAATGAACAAGGCAGAGCAGAGACACTGAGTACAGATCTCGCCCCCACTAGGGTGTGGGACATTCTGGGTATATTCAGTCACTATTAGCTAGAGAACTAAGGTAATGGGAGTTTTTATTGCCTTTAAACCCTTGTTGCTGCGTGGAGAGGCATCCCTTTTGGTTGTGTAACCACTAAAGGGAGTTCTCCTCCAACTACCTTTAATTGCTTCCCTATCTACCAAAGTACACATTGAAGAATCTTGTCTGCAAATGCATTGTCTCCTCCACTTCTCCCACTTTAGATACCCTTTGTGTTGCATACAAAGTAATACAAACTACCCTCCTGCACATTGTAGGATGGGTGCTGCATACTAAAATTGGTACTTGCTCTCAATAGTTTGGTTTAATCTTGGCAATTTTTTTCTTTCTGTATCGTAGCAAGTCTTCATAACTAGTGTTTATTTGAAGCACCTCAGGCAGGGATGGGTTAGTGACTGCAAGGAACTCTCCAACCACCACACACCTACTATTTATTATTTGTATTACTTTCGGGCCTTGAAGCCTCAGTCATGGACCAGGGCCCCCTAGGATAGGAACTGTATAAACACAGGACAAAAATATGGTTCCTGCCCTAAAGAGTTTATCATCCAAATATATAACAAGCTATCAGCCTTTGTAGTTACACTGGGACAGATCAAAACTTCAAGAGATTTCAGCCCTCATGCTCCACAGCATAAGGAGATCGGTAACAGGGATTTTCCTTTTCCTATTTTTCAAATCTGCAGCTTTTAAACCTCAGCAACGTATGTACTGAGTTCTTGCAGGAGGGTGAGCTGAACTGTACTGTTTAGGGCACTAATAGGGTGGTGCGCTCTGATTCCCAATCCAGGGGTGGTTAGGATTGGAAATCTATGTCTCCTTTGAATCACCAGCAAAGCCAGTCATCATTGCGATGGTTTCAAATTTGCATGGGACAGGGGCCAATCTCAGCACACACCACTGGCAGCAAAGAGCTTTACAAAAGCAAGCAATTTTGCAAGGCATTTTTCAGCAGGATGTTTCAATTAGCTGGTCTTAGGGCCTGTAATTGATCTGGCTTGGGGGATGCTATTTTGACCTGGTCCTTCCTTGCTGGTTTTATAAGACAGAGAGGAAAGGTGGCAGCCTCCCCCTCTCAGAACTGGAAGGACTATCTGCCCAGGGGTATTAAGGTTGAAGTTGTTGCTTGTTCAATAAAGCTGCATCCTTTCTTTCCAAGGCACTACATCTGTGTCATTGTCCTCATTTGTTCATGTCTGAACCAGAGTGCTTTGAGGAAAACTTTGTAAATGCAGTCAGGTTTACTGTGTAAAGTGATTTTTATCAATTTCAGATATATTTTATTCCCCAAATAAACATGACCATTTGTTCTAGCTACAGAACCACCCTCAACTCCCTAACTAATAATGTAAACCCTGGGGCTGATGCAAGATGATAACTTGGCTTATTGCTAAATTATGCAACAATATGGATCATTGCCCACCTTGGGTGTGTTGCTTCATGCCTCCTGTGAACCCTAAAGTGTGCATTAATCAGCACTAGTGCACAGACCCAATAGACACTGAAAGTATATGGATAAAAAGGCTGCCTGAAAAGTGCCACGGATGGGACTCATAGCAACTTTTCAGACATTCTGGAATATATTTTCATTGAAGTGGTACCACAACATGGATTTTGACTCTTCTTGCAAGGGCCAACCAACCTTTTTTCTATATATTTCACTGCAAAGGTGAAACTAAACAGCTGATCATTAATTTATCTTGAATGAATTGATCATTCATGTTGAGGGAAGGGGAGGCAAATGTTAAGAAGGGATATAAAGACAGATAGAATTGAAGCTGACAGGTGTGTGGGGTGGAGAAAGTTAAAGGTGAATTGGTTTGTGTTGAGAATAAGATGGAGGGAAATTTAGCATGTTTAACTTGGGAGTGATGGAAAGTGAAACAAGTAGTAAACATGTAACCAATAAAATATGAGCCTATCATATAAATGCACCCTTCCCCCTAGTCCTCCTCTGTCTTTGACTTTTTAAACTGTACACCCTTTGAGGAAGGGACCATGACTTCCTCCGTGCATGGAAAACACCTAGCAGTTTTTGAGAACTGCCACAGTCTAAGTTACAGCAGTCATTACTATTTCTATCATCACCAAAATGTCAGAGACGTTGGGGCGGGGAAGCGGACTACTGGAGAATCCTGTAGTTACACAGACTGTAAAGGAAAAGGGGAGATATACTGGTTTAAAATGGGTGATGCATAGCCCTCTGGGATTTCCCAACACTCCACTTGCTATACTCAGCTAATCAGCACTTAGTTTGTCAGGAAATATCTGGGAACCTACATATATGTAAAGGGAAAGGAAAGAACTGATCAGACAATAGGGTAGGTAAGATAGGAGTTATCTGCAGAGAACAGAGATGGCCAAGAGGGATGGTACTTGAAAATAAACAACGGAAGGAAGAGGGAAGATGGAGAAAGACAAAGAGCAATATACATTCTGGAAAATGAACTAAGCTTTTTGGAAAGCAGATTACTAAATTACAAGATCATGGGCCCATGCTGTCATTGTTAAAGGGACATTCAGGTTGAAAATCATATTAAAAACCCCATACTTAAAAAAAAAATCACCCAAATTTCCATACTTATGGTACCAACAGAAAGCTTAGATGATTAAAAAAAGAACTTTAACACAATCTATATTAACTTTTCATTATTTATTCTGTTTACGCCCTCTTCCCCCCCAGTTTGAACAACAAGAAGTCTAGTTTCACCCAGACCTGGCTTACACTTAATATGTAGGCCGACATAGATATGTCACTCAGCGATGTGAAAAATCCAAGCCTCTGAGAAACATAGCTATGCTGACCTAGACCCCACTATAGATGGAGCTAGACTGATGGAAGAATGCTTCCAGTGACTTAGCTACTGTCGCTCAGGAAAACCCCTTCCATGAGTGCAGGCTGTGTCTATGCTATGGGGTTATAACTCTATATAATCCCTATAGTAAAGAAATATCCCCAATCTGTTTCTAGTTTGCATACACTAGCACAAAGCTACAATGTTTCGGTTACAAACATTGAGCAAATGTTCATTTGTTTAAAAAGAAATATAAAATCTACTCCCACCGGATTTTTTTTTTAAAAGAAACCTTTGTAATGGTATTACAAATACTTATTCCACCACCACTGACCACAATACACATATCTGATCAAATTTAAAGTCCAGATATTTATATCAAACCAAAGACCACCAATCTATACAATGTCAAGGTGCTAATATCAGGCAACAAACCATCACCTAAAAGCTTCACTGCAATCCTTCCCTCTCATTTTTGTGGCAGTGATTGATCTTGTTATTTTTATTACTGATTTGTCAAAAAAGTCCAAACCAAGTTGAACTTTTGTGGAATGGGGGGAAATTTTTTTAAAAATTTCCCATGACCTGTAGCAATCCAGATGTTCCTGCTTCAGAAATTCCGCCAGCGGTGTACATTTGGGTTGAAACAAATGTTTGTTCTGACAAGACAATTACCATCATCATCTTAAAGCAATATCTAACCATTTCAGCTGAAAATACACTAAAGTGTTTGTGATGTGTCATTTCATATTATTTGTGAAAATATAGTTATGATATGAATCTGACATAACTAAGATATACTTTATGCAAGATGGCTCATGTGAGATACCATTGGAAAGGTTATGATTTACTGAATGTGATTATCCAATTTGTATGCTTGTATCATTTATGTATCTGAAGTTAGCAATATTGAATATGTATCTGTATTTCAACTATGCTAGTTTGGGTGACACCCACTGCTAAGAACTTCAGGTACAACAATGAAAAAGCCCAACAGTGTTGATGGCCCATCAGCGAGAGACAATGGACTGTAAAAGAGCTTAGTCTTCCTGTGAATGTGTGGGTCAGCCTGTGAAGAATGGCTATAGGGGCCCTACAGAGGCATGTGACCATGTCACCTGATACTGGAACCCATCTTGAATTCTGTACTTTTCCACAAGAAGCTAAGGGGGTCAAACTAGGAAACAAAGGACTCCCGCCTTAAGCAAATCCTAGTTAAGGGTGGGGAGTGAGGTAATCCAGTTTACATGCATCTTTCTCACTGATGTTGTCCTTTACATGTCTGCAAACCAGAAGTCTTCAAGATTTAGCCCAAATAAATTAGTGAGAAGATGGAGAAGGACTTGGGAAATTCAGTGCAAGTAGATAATGGAAGTAATTCCAACTTCTGTTTGGCAAAATTGTAACAGCTGGCTCAAGCATTTAATACAGAATATTGCTACAGGATCAACATCTTCCATTTTCAAAATAAAAACCTCAGGTTACCTCAGCTTGGGGATTTTAACATAGACTGACCTAAGTTGATCGTTATTGACCTAATAGTCATAGTATTGAGTGTCTAAACTTGGCATTCGTCTAGGAGCATCGGGCTATTATCTTGCAACTGTCCTTTATTGACACTCTCTTTTAATTAGGCCCTATAACGTATTTTCCTTGTGTCAGGACTATCTGAATGGATCTTAATATGCTTTTTACTAGGACTCCATATGAGGCCTAATAGCATCACCAGTGCAGAGTTCAGAGCACCTATATGGGGAGGCTGGGATCTGCAGCCACAGAAGTTTAGGGACATCCGGGGGCTCAGATCACACTCAGTGTAACACTTAATTGAATCTCTTCCCCTTCCTGTAACTCCACCTAGCCTGACTTCCACAAATGACAGCTAGGCCCTTGAGAATTACATCAGGGAAAGTGCTGCGCAGGTACAGTATATCCCAATTCCCTCTTCTGTCCCTAATTGTCATCCCAGTAAAGACTGAACAGGCCACAAGGCCTGAAGACAGTCACCTGATTCACAACTGTTGCAAGTCACGGAGAAGAGAGCCCGATTAGGCTGAAGACCCTAAAATCTCTGGCAATTAACTGGGACAGGCAAGGGTCTCTTAAGGAATTCCTCCAAACACAATGCAAGGCAGATTTAGTGTGGTGTTTGTTTTCTTTTGAAAAACACACACGTTTAAGGAGATGTAGGTTGATGGCCTGTCATCTCTGCCTATGGAAGACTCAGTGCCACACCTAGGGTCTTTATTCAAGCATAGTTTTATTCTCCAAAAATACAACTTAGGCAAAACCTTCAACACAGATACAATATTTTTCTTCTTTATCTCTCTTAGTCCATCTTGCTTCAGAGTCGACCATAATCTCCCTCTTGTTGCTACTCATTCCTCCTCCAAGCCATCTGCTTAGGAGTTGCCCTTCTCCAGGGCCTGCCAGAGGAGCCAGCTCCCCTCACTAACTGAGCTCTATATCACTCTTTGTAGATTCCTCATTCCTCTGACTCCTTCCCAGCTGGGTCAATAATTGAACAGGGTCATTTGATCCTTAGCCCATCAGGATCAGCTGGGAGGATCACAAGTGAGGCAGGCCCTGACTCCCCTGAAAGGGCTAGTCACTCTGTGACAGGGACCCATTAATAATAATAGCACCTAGCTCTTATATAGATAGCACTTTTCATCAGTAGAAATCAAAGCCATTGCATTAAAGAAGCTCAGTCTCATCCCCATTTCCAGATGAGGTAACTGGGGCACAAAGACATGAAGTGAAACTTGCCCACTGTCACCCACACGCCAGTGGCAGAAATGGGCATAGAACCCAGGTCTTTTGAATTCCACTCCAGTGCGCTATCTACTACCTCATTACTGCCCCTTCTCCTTGCCCCTTTCTATTCTGATGCCATATAGAGATTACTCCCGCCCTAAGTTTCTCTTTTCTTTTTCATTGGCTTCATTAGGACCCTAAAAGGAACAACAAAATGGAGTCAAAGAATAATGATTTTTTTTTAAACGGTGAATGTGGAATAATGTTTCCCTATCAAGGAATAAAGAAGAAATTCGAATAATTATAGCGGTATTCTTCCAAACTTCAGGATGGCCATAACTTTCTTAACATGCCAGATCACAATATGATCTCACACAAAAAAACCTAGAGACACATTTACAAACTTTTTATAATTTTTAATGGTTTGTGTAAAAATAATTGTCCTCAATTAAAATGAAATTGTAATTCTCAAACGTATAACTTTTCAACTACGAAAAACTGCTTTGACAGATAGTTGCATTAGTACAGCACTGCAGTTTAAGGGCTGGGGCTTTTCTGGTTTTGGTTTGCATTTTCAAAGAGGTCAAAATGGTGATGAAATGGACAGAAATTCTTGTTAATGGAAATTAAGCAAGAAAGGTTTTTGCGAATAGTTCACAAAGAAAAACTTGTATAAGTTTTATTCCAAAATGTCACTTATTTCATGTGATAAAAAATTTTTTTAAAATAACTTTTGAAAAAGTCAGATGTCCTTTGTCTGCTAGAATATAGACAAAACTCAAAGTTTCATGGTTCATTTCTTTAAATCTTGATGGAATCTAAAGAGAACACTGAATTCTTTCTCTGTAAGCAATTTAAAGGACATCTGTGTTACTTTGAATGTGTCTTTATTTCACCTGTACTTGTTTGGAAGCCAGGCAACATCCTTTAGAAAGAAAGAAATTGAGAGAGTTTAAGAACTGTTGGAGTTATTCTGGCAGAATGGCAATTTTTACAGTTCTCCAAGGACACTGGTTATTTTAGCTATTATATTCTCTCTCTCTCATTATTAGCCTTTTACTATCTTTCTTTGCATCCAAAATGCTAAAGTAAATGTGAAGACTTAAATATTTACAAGACTGAGAATTTATTTTAAAGATGTATCAAAATTACACTATCATTATTTGGTATTCACTGCAGTTAATCATGATGCAATTATTAAGGACATACTTCCTTTGGCATTCCATTCTCATGTTGCAATTATCATTTTTTTTAAAAAAAACCTAGCATTTGAGAAAAAACAATTTTTGTTGGATTGATTTCTTTCTTACTCTAAAAGCATTTTTAGATTCTGAACACATCAAAATAGCAGAATCTCTAGTCAGACACTAAGTGGGATTCACTGAAACACAATGTTAGTTCTAATGGCTGGATGATTGTGTTTGGTCTTTTGAAA
Organism: Mauremys mutica; assembly: GCF_020497125.1. Classification (NCBI taxonomy): domain Eukaryota; kingdom Metazoa; phylum Chordata; order Testudines; family Geoemydidae; genus Mauremys; species Mauremys mutica. The sequence continues at coordinate 45,073,110 of NC_059075.1, forward strand.
CTTTGAAGTATAGGTAAGTCTTGATCACACAAATTAATAAATCCTAAAGCTGGAGTTAACAATAACCATTACACCCAAATTCTGCAGCTTAGCCCAGCCAATTTTTCAAAAGGTCAGGTTGTGAACTGGAGAAGATCAGGGAGGTCCACCGCATAGCTTTGTTGCCAGGCATCTCTCGTCTGGATTGTTGCAGGCATTTATTAGTATTCGTCAGCAGACTCAACAAAGCAAACAAGAAATTCAAGCACGAATAATAAAATGAAATGCTGCTATATAACCCTTTGTCATTCAGCAAATATGGGACTTTTTAGCTACATTGTTCCTAAACCTGGGTTACTACTTTAATTTTTCTCCACAGTGCTGACTGAATGAGTATGCATGTGTGTTAAATGCAGAGCTCCCTTAACAACTGCAGGACTGCCATTTAATCTGTTGGTAGATGGACCATTTCCTGTGGGAACTCTAGCTATGACTTCCAGATCCACCAAATAAATCTCAGATTAAGATTCCAAATGAAACCTGCCTTTGGCAGATAAAAAATGTCAAGATGGATATAAACAGTAAAATTATAAATTATCTAGGTGTTGCACGATGACTTTATGTGCGTTTTTTGTTTACACTTTCCCTGATATCACAACTATACAAGGCATTCATCAAATGTCACACTTTCATAATATTGGAGGCATCATTAAAACTGTTTGGCTAAGGACCTTGAAGTGTTTAAGCAGTAGCTCAAAAGTATATTTGTGCAAAGTAGAAGAATAAATTTACATATCAGCAGCAGCTCATAAGGGATGGGTAAATATTCTGTTTATCTCTCATTGTAATTCAGGTTAGTTTAAATACAGGGTTTCAGGATATCATTACAGACTATACGGAGTTATTACATAATTTCCAAACACAGTGACTGGCAGAGTTTTATTCATGCACACCAATATTTATGTTTTCTAGAACAACTGAAAACATAAATGGGATAAAGTAAACCTTCCCATCTCATTTTCCTGCTGTTACTATGATACCAGACAATTACAATTTATATATGACCAACTCAATTAGCTAAATCTTGATTATTCACAATTCCCTTTTATCTACAGCAGGGTCATTAAGTACACTGAAAATTCTCTGTATTAACCAATATATTCAACATTCCCCATCACATTTGGATAATTAAAGTTCTATTGTACTTAGAATTCTGAACAAAACAAAAACAAACTCCTCTTTAAATGATTTTTCCTTTAAAGATTTCTTTTAATTAAAAAAAAAAAGAATGGAAAGGTCACTTTTGGCAATAAAATGCCAATAAAAATCATTCAGAGCAAATGGCCTATTAAAGATGCAGGTGAAGTCTCTGACACTAGTCTCAAATGCACTCCCCAGAGAACAAAGGCTGTTTTTTAATGAAATTTTTTGTTATGTCTTTGCTCATCTTACCTGTGCTAATGCAGGCCTGTTCTGGATTTAAGCTTCATACTAGTTGATAATAAAATACTAGCAATGAAGGTTTCAAAAGAAGGAAACAACCAATTTTTCTTGTACCTGTGATAGTTCATCTAAAGCTGATTCTGAGGTATAGTATAAAAGATGTCTGTGGTAATAACTGCCATTACCGTGAACGCACATTTAAAAGTCTTTTTAAAGTTAGCGGTACCCCCAATTTTAAAGACCAAAATGATACAAAGTGAAATATTTTAAGGGGTGCATTCACTCCACCCTTTAACCAAATAATAAATGTGCAGTACTTATAAAGCACTGAGTTTTCAATTCAGGTTATAATCATTAACAACAATCTTCACAACATTGCTCTGAGAGTTCGCTACATGTTGCAAAGTTTTAACTTTGTGTTTGGTGAGGAGCAGTTAGGGAGACTCTTACAGCCCCCATGCTCCATCCAACACACATGCAAACAGTTTCCAATTTAGTGATTTAAAGTTAAGGGGTGGGGACTGAGTGGCTGAAGGGGGACGGAAGGTTGTTTTTGGAGGGCAGATCAGATATGTGAGTTCAGTCAGACAGTCATTTAGTGTGGCTCGAAGTCTAACAATCAAAGAGAACAAAATGACTCCCCCCCACAATTTTCGATTTTAAAAGACGTAATCTTGCAGCTGCTTTTCTTTCACCCCAAATGTTTCCAAGAGGCAAAGCAAAATTATTGGAAAAAAAAAGTCACTTCAATATATCAGCAAGAACAAATACATTCCAGTCAGTACCTAGCACTGGTACACCACCCTCCTTATGTCCACTGTTGCCACATTGTTTCTACCCCCTCCACCTGTAATGTTTTCTCTTGACCCTTGTGCCTCTTCTGCTTCAGACATCAAGCTGCTTATCCTGCTCTCCCTGTGCTCGCTCTTTGGGGGGTCCCTTTATCTTGATGTAAGCATTAGAGTGGGTTTCCCTTACCTGAAGGCAGAAGGAGAGGAGGAAACAGCTGTGGTTTCTCCTGCTGCAGCATTTGAAGGGAGAAGAACTGAGCCAAGCATGTTGAGTGTGGTTCCACTCTGTCCCCACACAACCACTGTACTCTTGGAGTGAGTGGCATCAGTCACCACATCCCCACAACAGCTGCAGCAGCACTGTGTCCTTTGGAGAAAGAAGCATCACCTCAAGTCTGTACCCAGTCAACTCTTGAGCCAATTAGGGCATTGGCTGGAGGTGAGAAGCAGTTTTACAGCTGTGTCTTACCCCCAGAACTTCACTGAGGAAGTTAGAAGGCTAAAGTGCTAAGTGGCAGTGGAGCAGAAGCTCACCATCCCAAACAGCAAAGACTCCAACCACACAGAAGTCCCTGTAATTGCATGGCCAACTTAGAGATTTGTGCTATCCTCATTTTACAGAGAGGGGAACAGACACAGAGAAGTTAAGAGACTAGATCAAGGTGACTCTACAAATCAATAGCAGATGTGGGACAGTTCCTGGCTTCCAGACCCACATTCAGTCTGTTGGACAATTTACAGCTAACTATATATGTAACTAATGCAATGGGAGTTTCAGAAACATAAGGAGAATAGCACAGACTTCCCTCAATGGCTTAGTATTTCTTTTCCGTGTTACATCAGGACTTCATGTTACATTTCATTCCATTTAGAAAGAAAGAATTCATAGCAAAATCTTTATGCTACAAAATCACCACAATCAGACAGGGCTCCTTACTAACATGGTCTATATCTTTCATGGAAATGGAGGGTTTTGTTTGTTTGCTTTTAATAAAAACATCAACAACAAATGTGTCTTGGCTAACTTTCTATCCCATTTTACGTCTACATTCCAAATGTGTGCAGCTGTACATATCAATTACAATGAATTTATCTGGGATTGTTGATAACTAATGGAAGTAATTTGCAAGTGAAGTACATGCAGTAAATACACGATATATATTTCTAAAGAGGTTTCATTTCTTAATACATTTTCAATATGCTATAAAATGGAACAACATATTTATAAATATACTGAAATATATATCATAATTTTGCTGACATAAGGAAAAAGAGCCAGATTTTCAAAGCTAGGTACTAAAATTTTCATGTACCTAACCAACATGTGTATAACTCCCATGCATGTACAAATACATGAAGCAAATACACAGATATAACATATGTGCACACACAAGGCAGCTGTACATGAACACTAAGTATTTAAATACATAAACCAGGCACACACAAATATATCTGAGGAACTGTATATATCTAACTATGATAATCTGGCCCACATGTTTATTACTTCCCCCCATCCTGCTTCTGTTTTTTCTGGGGGTGAAGGGGAAAATTCTTGAACATGACAGTAAGTTAGAATCAGCATAGCACACAGTAAATTCTATGGCAATTTCCACATGCTGCTATGCCAATGCAACTGAAATCCAACCTACATCATCACAACCTGATTAAACTGTGGGCCTCTCAACAGTCAGCGACATGCATGCTAAATTTGGTACAAATTAAAGTGCTTTTTCTGAAGCAGACAAATGTCCTCTAAGAACTAAGATGAAACCAGTGTATTCATTTTAATTGTCACCACACTAGAATTTGACACCTGATCTTTTGAAACACTGGTTCATTAGCTCACTATACAATCTACCCCAACACGTAATATGAGAGGGAACTATATTACTGATCTTATTCTGTGATACTTATATAACTATGGTTGAAGGTGTTGATTAAAAACTCCTATTTTCAGGACTTATAGACTTTGTGCTAATAACTCCTTCTCCAGAAAGAAACTGGGCATGCACGATTCCAGCTGGGATCATAATTTGTTTTAAAATAAAGTTTTAAATACAAATAATCAGAATCTGAGTTATAGAAAACAGCAGTGAAAACTTTGGATACTTTTTGGGCACTCTCACAAATAAAATAAATGAGGGAGTTATTATTTACTTTATAGTAGCACTGACACATTCAAATCAGGGATTGGGCCCTCATTATGCTGAATACTGTACACACACAAAAGACAATTCCTTCCCTTAAAGAATTTAAACTCCAGGGTTGTTTGATTAACACAATGCTGGTGACTTGAATCTCATACTATTTTTTTTTTAACTGTGTAATCATATGGGGCAAAAGGATTTGGTCTGGTGACTATTTGTGCCTATGTATCTTTGAAATTCATTTCTTCCAATAATAAAATGTAATCTAAAAAAAAAAAAATCCAAACTAAAAAACAAAAGCAAAAACCACAAGCTTTGTAAGTATTTGGCCCGTTAAGTGAACAAACCACTTTGCCACTTTTAAAAGCAACAAAAAAAAGGACAAATTAAGTTACCTACTTATACAAAGTTAGTAATTCTAGATGCACAGCAAGCAGATTGTCATGATAATTTTCTCCAGTTTGGAGTCAGTGACAGAATATCTCTTGTCATTTTTGGTTAAGAGATCAAAATTTCTCTTACATATCCAGGAAGGGTTATCCCCCTCCTTTCCTTAAAACAAATAAATTCACACACAAAATCACAACAGAGACAAAAAGATCACAACTTCACAAAGTATAACAAATGCGAACATATTTGTAGTTAGCAATGAAACATCCCCTGAGCCCTTCAAGCACACCTTTCAAATATAGCCCTTCACATTGGACATTACTCAGTTCAAACACAAATTTACCTCCAAGTAAATTTACCTGCCATTTTTCCAAATCCTGCTATTTCCTGTGAATTGGTATAAAAATGTTGAATCTTGAAGTTTAGTTCATAGAAACCTATATACCTAAAAGGAGCCAATGCTGTTCCAAGCCGCCTCATCTGCTTTTATTTATTTATTTATTTATATTTGTGTGTTCTCCATATTTTGGTGCTTTGCCACACATTTAGGCCATCACCAGATAAAAGTTTTACATTCCAATTTACAACTTTTTAATTTTCATGCAAACTTTATACATGCATTTGTCAGATTAAATTTCTTTTTAGAATAGACCTTAGTCCTATGCTTTCGGGCTTCATCTGGAAATGAAACAGTTTTCACTGGCCAGCTGCCAATGATCCTAAACCATTCCATCTAAGAATACTTGAGAGAAATATGTGAGAAACCACTATCCCCCTATTAAAAACGAGGTCCTGTGGACATAAACAGTAAATTTAAATTAGACCCAAGACCAAAATGGTAATCCTTACACACAGACTAGTTTTTAACCCTTTGTAATACGTACGAACAGAGGCAAAAGCATGTCTTCAATTCATGAAGATATTTATAATCCAAATAGTCTGGAGGTTTCAAAGACTGACTGAATTCCAAAACAAATTTAAAATACAGTGTCCTTCTTAAACTGCTTTCTCTGAAATGTTTTATTTTCTGGAATACATAAACAAATTACCCAATGTACCATGTAATTATTAAAACTGCCATTTCTCCAGAGGTAATAACTTATCTTTCCAATCTCTTTGTTTGGTTGAGTTTCTTCTGACCACATGAATTTAACCTCAGCCATGCCTAATGGTATTTGCTTATGTTGTAAAACAGGTTCTGAATCAGAAATAGTCATTAGGATCTGTTTCTAGAAGCAACCTATGTGGAGGGGAATATTGGAGGCAGTATAGTATTCAATGCAGGAAGGTAAAACAGCTAAGAGGACAGCATGGAGTATTGAGGGACACAAATAATGGCAAGTTACTACTTTAATTATTCAGGAAGAACACCTGAAGTCATTTTGGATGTAGTGGGTCATCCAAAAAAATCAGATGTTCACCTTGGTTACATAAAAGGCCTTTACCTGTTACCAAGATGGCAACCAGACCAATTACACTGGTAAAGTACCTAGGCTCTTACTACTGGAAAACAGTTTCAGGGCGTTATTTGTTTGAAATAATATTGTTTTTCAATTTAAACCAAAGTGATGACAAGGAGCTCTGTATGCCCAACAGAGCTCAGTAAATCACAACATAAAAACTATTAACACTGTTAATAGCAAGTACCTCTTTCTTAACTTTCCTATGGATACAAGTGAGTAAGAATCATACGATTTGTAAATTACTAATTACAACTTAATTCTATGTTATGCTATGCATGCTTTCATCTTCAATATTTCATAAAATTAGATAATATCTTTTATTGGCCCCACAAATACATAAACATTTGCATGAAAGAATGTCCTTTCCTAAGCAATATAAAACTTTGAAATCCTTTCATCAGAAGTGATTTCAAATAAATGGAACTTATTAAATAGCCAGCAGTTTTTTTAAAGATTCTGTAAGCTATGAAATTAATACCATTTCTTGAAATTTGACAGGAAATGTTTAATGCACAGTGAATTTAAGGTACTCATTGTTAGCTCCTTTGGAACAGTTAACCTTTTGAACCTTTCTTAGGGTATGCTGACCCCTAAAGGTCTAAAGGTACTACATTTGAATTAGCTACATAAAATTGAAAACATAGTATAGTGAAAGACCAATTCTCCAGTTTTCCACTTAGCTACTGCACTGAGAATATTTTGTAAGTATTTGGTTCAGAAATATTTTTCAGCTACCTCAGCAGGCATTCTACATTATGGGGATTAAAATATGCCTGTAGATTTGTTTTTACATACAGTATCACTCCTAGAAAATTATGAATCTCCAAACCAGTAAGAAGCAAGTCCCCTCCCCCAAAAGAAAAACAATGCTTTCTCTGCCTTGCCTTGCAAAGCAAGACTGGTTTTATGGCATATTTGAAATTTATTCTCTTTGGAGAAACAGTGAGGAGGTGAAAATTTGGGTCACAGATACATGAGGTGCCACTAGGGGCTGCCACAGCAGAGGTCTTTGTGGTTGAGGCCATTAGCGGCCTGATTCTTCTCTGCCCCACTCTTCCCAACCCTATCTCTATGCCCATAGTAATGGTCATTTCCCTGTGAGCACCTTTCTTCCATGAGACACTTGGGTTCTACCTCCCACATCCTTTCCTTTCTTCAAGATATATGGGCCACCTCATGACTTACCATCTCTCCATTAGACAGACTCCTTAGGCATTCTATTCCTACAAAGGATCTAGCCCATTCATGTGATACCACCTTAGACACTTAATTCTCATGCAGTTCCCCCATGAGATACCCCCTCCCACAGAACTCTCTGTGTCACCACTGAAAAGACATACCTGAGAACTCCTTTGGTTCTTTCCAATATAAGATGACTTTTCCCCAACCCAATCAGGATGTCAACGTTGCAGCTGGAAGACTTGCACTACCTCAGCTAGAACTAACATGCTAGAAATAGCTGTGTGGACGTTGAGACAATGGCAGTGGCTTGTGCTAGCCCCTGGACTCCAAGACTGTCCAACCCCTTGGGTCCAAGCTTGGTTGGTGAGCCCAAGCCCCTGCCAATGCAGCAACATACACCCTGATATTTTTAGCATGCTAATTTAAGCTGAACTATTGCAAGTCTGGCTATCTATGCTGGGACTCACACCTCACAGATACAGTGTAAACATATTCTAAGAGCCCCAACCCCTAACAAGGTGGCAAGTGCCCTCAAACCCCCACTGAAGTCAACAGAGGTGACACCGCACATTGTTGGATCAAATGCTACACTGTCATGTGATTTGAACTAAGGTAATATTAAGAAATTATTTAATATTAATAACAAGATTTTGATTCCCACCAAAATGAGGGTCTGAATAACAGAAAAAATACCATGACTCTTAATTTTAAGCTAAACTTTTTTTTATTACATTCGTGAAAAAACTAAGTTAGAAAGTAATGGCACTTTGGGGGCGAGGGCTCTCTTTTTGTTCTGTGTTTGCACAGAGCCTAGCACAATGAGGTCCCAGTCCATGACTAGGACTCCTTAGCACTACAGTAATACACATAAGTCATAATAATGCTGAATATCACAACTGAGAGTTTAACTGAAGTCCCTTAACATTGCAAAACACAGAAAAGCTACAGTAATCTACAAAAAACTACATTGGTTGAAAATTTACACATTTTTTCTTTCATGGAAGTTTTAAAATTCGATTTTAAAAGACGTAATCTTGCAGCTGCTTTTCTTTCACCCCAAATGTTTCCAAGAGGCAAAGCAAAATTATTGGAAAAAAAAAGTCACTTCAATATATCGGCAAGAACAAATACATTCCAGTCAGTACCTAGCACTGGTACACCACCTGGGGTTACGCATTAACACCTTAAAAGTCCTTACCTTTTGACCAGTCCTCCATTTGTACTTCTGAACTTGTTTGATCTGGCACTCACTCTGGTTTTTGCTCCAAGATTGCAGAGCTAAAATAAAGCCAACGCTAGATAAATAAACTTGAAACAATATATTAGAACACACCTATACCTACCCTTTATTTGACAGAGAATTTACAAGACAAATGATTTAAAAAATATTTATAGTAGGACAATAAACTCTGTGTATTTTAACAGTTAATGCTAAGCTACGTTTCTCAGTAAAAGATTTTTTTCTTCACACATTTAGTTTATATAATGGTTTATTCAGCTTTCTGATGCGTTTAATGCCTTTGTTGAAGTATTTATTAGTTTGCCTTCTTCTTCAAGTCCTGATCTTGCAAACACATGCTACCAAGTGCAGCATTTACTACAGCAAGAAGTTCCATTGAAGGCAAAGGCATTGTTCACCACTGTGGCAAGTGCTACTCGTGGTAGTAAGTACTTGCGGAATTGAGTCCTTGAGCTGTTTATAATATGCTTGTCTTTGTGAATTTCATGAGAAACACACAAAATAACCATGCACCTTTTCAACTTGTACTTTAAGCTTGTATTTAAGAAGACAATTCAAACCTCTATAATAAAAAAACTGCACTTTATATATATTTCCTTTTCCATATTATATACTGTAATATAAAACTAAACTTTTCAAATAGTCATGACAATGTTTAATTACAATTTATGGTAAACTTACTGTCTTGTTTTTATTTCTTTAGATTTTCATGAACTATTTAATATGATGGAAATTTAAGACTCTCTCAATAAAACATTTTATTTCATTTTTACATACAGCATATTATCTTAAACATTTCACCATACATTTCACCATACACTTTATTTGTGAGCGTTGCTTTTTGTTTAACATCTAAGTTTACCATAAACTTTAATATTTACTCTAGCATCGTTTTTAAAATTATCTATAGCAACAGCAATTTTTTACCCTTCAAGCACAGGTGTTGGTGAAACACCCAAAAATAAACAGGATATTGTATTCTGCATTTGTCTAAACACAGTGTGAAAAGGTAATGTATGGGCTAATGAAAATGCACAGGGAATTACCATATCTGCAAATAAATCTGATGTAGTGTGAACAATCTTAAAAGTGAATGTATAAAACCCAGTAAATGATACCAAGATAAAGGTTTCTCTTCCCTCCTTCCCCCCTTACTAGTGAAGAAGCGCGGGGGGGGGGGGGAGGGGAGGAGCAGGCGAGTTTTCCTTCTATGCTACATCAAAAACTGAAGGGCCTGTCATTTTTAAGTTGAGATTATAAAAAATTAATTCTGAAGACCACTGATAAGATTTATTGAGACTAACATTTACAGTAAACATTCAGGAATTAGTAGTATCTCTAGCTCATATTTGTCCTAAGTGTAAGTGTACATGACGAAAGCAGCACAAGTGTTTATTTGATGTGCATGCTTCTTGAGAGTGAAAGAAAAGATAACTTTACTGCATACCTAGAACAGTGAGTGCCTTACAAAAGTCCTCAAATGAAGCTGTACGCTTCTTCTTTTTTGATTCTGTATAACTGTGCTGATTTGGAGTTGGCAACCTTTTTCTAAGTTCCTCATTTACTTTTGGATTAGGTGAAAATATAGAAGGTTATTAATATCAAAGAAATATGTTTCAGTCAATGAAGCCATTTCCCTACATATTGCACAAAAAGATTCATAATAATTGCAGTATTTTAATAAGATATTCATATAGCAAGACATGAAGAAAATACAGTCTTTAATAACCTCCAGAGTATTTTAAAACATGTCTTAGAGCTTTAATGCGCCTAGTAATATACTATTTAAAACCATAATTTTATCCCTGTACAATGTACAGTCATTCTTCCTCGCGATTTACCCAGCTAATGAATGCCAGCAATTAGTAAAATGTAATCCCATTGCACAATCATTTTAATGCTTTTAGCACTCAGAAAAGTAAACATCAAATTAATACTGCTCAAGCCATATCAGATCCTAGCTGGAAGCAAGCAATTATAGTTCAGCTCCTCAGGTGTAATTAAATGATTGGAATGATTTAGTTCCATAAATGCAAGTTAATTCATAAGCAAGCAACAAATATACTGGGAGTAATTACAAGAAACATTGACAGTCTAAGCAGGGCATGGTCTTTTATGTACCTGTTGTAGGAAAAGGCTGCCCTCTCCTGGAGATAATAGTGAATAATAAATCTACTGAATAATCAATGCCATAACTTGGAGAATGGCATAACTTTTAGAGGTTGTAGCTTCTCTCATACGTTACACAAACACCCATAATTAATCTATAGAAACAGTTTTGTTTTACACAGAGAGAAAGTAAACTATGGTGATCAAACTATGTTGAGTGACTTACTGGTAAAAGTCAACTAATACGATTTTTTCAGGCAGTTGGTTTTTTTTATTTGTTTTTTCCCCCTCTGCTATCAACAAAATATTACTTTTCAAAATATCTCACTATTCAGTTTTGCTAAGTAAGTGTCCAGGCTTATTCTTAAAAAAATCCACAATAAAACGTAGCTTATATGTAATATTTGCAAGCAAGACAGCATATGTTTCCATGAGGTATTTAAGTAACATTGAGTAACAAAACTAATTACAATGCTACCATTCTGACAGCACTGATTAACTCATACAAATCAACAAGAAGTTGGGCATGGTCATAAAAGTTTCTTTCTGAATGAATCACTAAAGAATTGCAATGCAGTGTTCTACTTAAATTCTCTTTTAAAATGAAATAAAAGTTTTGTAACAGATCTATTACCACAGGCATTACTGAGTGCTTTGATTAAGAAAACAATCTTCTGGTTAACCTAATGAAGGTGATAATCAAAATAAATGAAAATTTAAGAAACAATAGATAGGAAACAGGGTGTTAAACTTAGAAGTGAAGGGTAAGAGAAGGGTTTGAAGACACAAAACTAGATGGATGGATGTCACACAAAAGGATTTGATTAGCTGCAGAGTTTCCAAGGAACTGCTGCACGACAGACTGGAATGAAGAAGGACTCAAAGAGCATTGATCCCATATAGATGGGTCTAAGGCAAGAAGAAGGTGACCATATACCACTGGGGAAAAGGTTAAATAAAATTCTAAAAATAGTAAGAGGAAATTAAGGCCACAAAACAACATATTTCAATTACACAATTCAAGTTTGATTTAAAATGCTCTTTCCTTATTCCACAATCTATTACAGCTTCCGTCCTGTACACATCAGCAACTAACCAGGACATTTAGCAAGGAAAACTATGAATTGACTATAACTGTGGCATGCCACATCCAATAACTGTGCAAAAATAAGTCTTTGCAAATTTAAGTGAAAAGTTACTTATGTACCTGAATATAAATGTACTAATAACTTCCCAGTTTTTAAATTAGTTCCAGCCCTAACCTGTCTTTACATATTGCTTTCTAGTAAAGTGTACAAAGAATATGTAAGCGGTCTTTGCAAATGTCCTGTATATGGTCATTTCCACAAACACTGAACTTACAAAAAGTACATTCACAAACATGATTATTGCTCTTTAAGACATTGAATAGTTCCTTGCTCAGGAGACTGCCTGCGAGCAAAATAAGTTTATGTTATTGATCTTTACACATTTAAAAACAAGCAGAGGCCATGGACAAATATCTGCAGACAATACACTCATTGTCAAGATGAAATAAATCAAATTATTTTAAGAAGTCACATTTCCAAGTTTAAAATGTACAGCACATTTGCTTTGCCCTTTGATGTCACAGTCTTATTTTTCTATTCAAATCTTGTACACTGTAAGTTAATTGCTTTTGGAAACTACTTATTATTCATGTAAAAATTAATGTGCCAATGTGTTTAAATCCTTTTAAATGACCATTCATGCATCTTTCTTCTTTAAGTACCGATGAAATCTGTCAAAGATATCAATGCAAGATGGTCTTAAAGAAAGTTCTAATAAAGATTCTTTTCTGCTAACATAAGATTTTCATTTTTGCCAACTTTACTTAAATTCCATTAATTTTTTAAGCTGCTTTTAATAAATTCACCAAGTAAAAATTTTTAGGCCCCGTAGTCTGTCATTTGTGTTCCAGCTGACTTTATGAATATTAATAACAGTGTTATCCTGATTAAATAGGCTTCATATGAAATCCCTGTGAATCCTATAGCTCAGACATCTCATTTTTCCAACTCTTTATGAATTTGGATTCAGATATTAAACTGGAAAAAAATCTTAAAAAACAGATTTAATGGTACATGTGCGTATTCTTAAGCAAAAATTAGATGTTCTAATGATTCAAATAATTAAAACGGAGAGCCTGAAATCTTAATATGTGGACCTTTCTGTAAACATGCAACATATTTTAACTCTAATGAAAACTTCAACACTTTCCAGAACAAAGGATTAAGAATCTATTATAAAATACTAATGTCTGTCCTTACATTCACCTTAAACAACAGACAATATAGTCTTAACTCATGTGTATGAGTTTTAGAGTTGCAAAAAGGATTTCTAAAGTTTCCCTAAAGGAAAATAACTATTGATGGATCTTTGGTTATGTTAGTTTAAATACGAAATACATGCACACAGAGTATTTATTACAGCTTAAGTACAATGATTTTAATCTTTTTAATACATATAAAACCATATTTATATCAGACACCCAAATTTAACTAAACATTAACATTAACATTTACCTGGTGTACTTCTGTCCTTATGCAAAAATGGCCTAAGTTTTCTAACAGGGTCACACTAAAGTACACACGTGCTCTCAACTAACAAATCCTTAGCTACATGCATGGGCAACTCTGACTTATGCACATGCACTAGAGGTTCTGTACAATTTTGTCAGACATCAGATTGAAAATTTGGAACAAACTGTCCTGTGTTATAGCCAGTACAAAAAGTTACTTTATTTTCATCATGCAATATGAAATAGAAGCATCACTTTACCTCATTCAGTTAGGGCCCAATCCTGCAAAGGGACCCCTGCAATCTTTAGTCCTAGGTATAAATGTTTGTTTAGATGGATTCCATTGCAAGAACAGGGTCTTAATTATTGTTTTTATTAATCACCAAGATCATTTAATTCACTCATTATCAGAAGAAGTTATATGTTAGAAGGAATATTTTAAAACGTTTAAACTTTCAGAGTAAATAACTTCTGAGGATGATTTATTTTTAGACTTCAGTCACTTTCTACAATGTGTGAACAAATTAATTCTCCAGCTAATGAGGATTTTCTACAGCCTGCATACACTGTATGTGTATCGCTGCCTTCACTGTAGTATGCATTTTTATTGGTTCGGTGCCCACAACATGCCAGGTGCTTTGCAGACTTGTTAAATGATTGAGCTGGTTCCTTATCTGTTTTCCCTCCTGTCTGAATTAGCAGAGTACTCTTTTAGTTCACTTAGTAGAGATATATGTTTTTGGCAGTATTAGTATAAGGTTAGGCCTGGTCTCTTCATGTACCATTACATAATTACATATTGGGCACTGAACTCTTAGGGCTGGTCCACACTAAGAAGCGGGGTCGAACTAGGGTACGCAAATTCAGCTACGTGAATAGCGTAGCTGAATTCGAAGTACCCTAGTTTGAACTACTCACCCGTCCAGACGCCGCGGAATCAAAGTCCGCGGCTCCAAGGTCGACTCCGCCACCGCCTTTTGCAGTGGTGGAGTACCGGAGTCGACCGCGGCGCTTCCGGAGTTCGAACTATCGCGTCCAGATTAGACGCGATAGTTCGAACTCCGAGAAGTCGAACTCACTGCGTCGACCCGGCTCGTAAGTGTAGACTAGCCCTTAGAATGCACTTTGATGAACCACCAATACCCTGCAAAGCACTGTTTTGAGTGGAAGTTGGTGCGTGAAGGGAAATGGGAGAGGTGTATGATCTACTGATTTCTGCACAGTTGTTCTACTCTCCTTTACTAGAAGGAATACAGTCAAATTCATTTAGGATGTGTGTGAGCTGACCAAGCAATTTGACAAAACCCATTTACATAAACCAAACTGACCACTTCTGAAAGATGCATGCCAGGGGTTCTTAAACCTTATATGTAAACAAGGTTTTAAGAGAGTGTGTCTCATGGACACCTCCTCTGCCATTCAGAATGGAATAGCACCCCAGGGCAACCACAGCAATCATTTATAAGGAAAATATTCGGAAAGCCTGTAATTTATCTATTACTACCTTGACTGTGATTTAGCCACGTTAATAAAGGAGGAGCTGGAGGCAGGACCTTGTGACCAGCCAGCTCTCCACACACCCACAGCAAGTGCTCCATTGACCACACTTTGGATACCACAGATTTGTGCTATTGCTTAAGATTAAAAAAACAACAACCCCACAACAAATAATTTTCTTTAAACATTTTCTATACCAGATTCTGCTTCTCTCTTTGAAGTGTATTAAGTCCACTCTTCTTACTACTGTTCATATGGCAGTAACATCCAAACACCCAATCAGGATCAGGGCCCCACTGTGCCAGATACCGTACAAACCCACAATAAAACATGGTCCTTATCTTGAAGAGCTTAGCGTCTACCTTGAAACAAGCTACAGGTGAGCCAAGTCACCATGTGATCTTATGTGCACATATTTATGGTCCCGAACTGTGGTTTTGTTTGTTTGAGTTGTTTCTTATATATATATATTCGCTGTCCTGCAAGTGCTGCTCAGCCTGTCGTTATTTGTCTGATTTTCTTTTAGCTGTCACACCAGATGTGGGTCTTGAACAGGGGTGCTGGAACAATTTGTATAATGGTGGTGAGGAGAGCCATTGAACCAATCTGCAAACCCTGTCTATGACAGAAATCACTTCAAGCCAGGAGGTGCGGCAGCACCTATGGTCTTGAGGAGTGGTTTGAAGGAGAGTGTGGATGGATTCACTGATGGATTAACTCTGGAAGTGTATTACATGTGCAAGAGGTGGCATGGAAGCATGGAGTGAGTTGTAGAAAAAGTGCAAATGGGCATTCACTTGCAGCTTCCATCTCTACCACAGGAAAACCCAATGTCCCCTTCCCAAATGACAAAGGCAGACAGTCTAACAGTGCTCTCTTGAATAACTATTTCAATTAGCTATTTTGGGAAAGGACAAGTTTCTCTACAGAGTGCTCCTTTCCTCCTCTCTCCTTGACAGTGGGCTCCAACTCCTTTCACAAGTGACATAACATTCCTCGTGTAATGAAAAGTCTGAAATTACATACAGAGAGTGGCCTCATGTCATATTACCTTCCTTGACAGAGTAAGGCTGAATAGGATTTCACTCAAAGCTCACCAAAACTTATCCTACTGTGGTTACCAGTTGACTCCAGACAGCAACATAAGTGCTCCATCCCTCCAGCCAAGTCTAGCTGCCTTCCCATGCCAGCCCATGAAGCAAGAAAGAGGACCTTGGACTCATTCTAGTGATTCTCAAGTCATCTTAAAAGGCTTTGACTTACATCAAGTCTTTATCCTTTTTCTAAAATGAACTAGTAGAATCGCTCCATTATCTGAACAAGTAGAGTGTGTTTGGAGCCAAAAGGCTGTGAACTGTACTCCTAATGTTATGTATACTTAGCTAGCTGAAAAATATTCCCTCTATATACGTGACCAGAGATTGTTCATTACACTAGGTCAGAGAAATCTACGGGAGAATCTACAGCACACAGGCTGGATCCGGCCTGCTGCTTCATTTCATCTGGCCCACGGCAAGTCTCTGCACCATGGGCAAGAATCCCCGAGCCTTGGCGTCCCGCCTCCCCCCGCACAGGGCTGGAGCCGCAAGTGCCAGCTCATCCCGCTGCAGGAGAAGCTGGGGTTGCCAGGTCATTAAAAGTATGGTCAGCTCTGCATAGCTCCCGGAAGCAACCGGCATGTCCCTGAGTCCTCTAGGTGGAGGGACGATCAGGGAAGCTCTGCACACTGCCCCTGCCCCAAGCTCCGCAGCTCCCCTTGACTGTGGCCAAGGGGAACTGTGGGCATGGGCAGCACACACTGTGCAGAGCCCCTGACCCCTCTGCCTAGCGGCCAGACATGGTGGCTGCTTCTGAGAGCAGCCCAGAGCCAGGGCAGGCAGGGAGCCTCCCTGAGCCCTGCTGCACTGCTGACCTGGCGCTGCCTGAGGTAACTGCCGCCCGGCCGAAGCCCATACCCCGAACCCCCTACCCCAGGTCAGAACTCCCTCCCGCACCCTAACTCCCTCCCAGAGCCCACACCCTGTGCCCTTAGCCCTGAGCCCCCTCGTGCACCCAAACTCCCTCCCAGAACCTGCACCCCAAACTTCCTCCTGCACCCCAACTCCCTACACCAGCCCTGAGCCTGTCCCACACTCCAAACCCCTTGGCTCCAGCCCAGAGTCCCCTCCCACACTCCACTCCCCTGCCCCAGCCCAGAGCCCCCTCCCACACCCTGAACTCGTCATTTCTGGCCCTACCTGGAGCCTAGGGGAAGTCCCAAGCCTCCTCCCCACCCCCTCACCCCCACCCCCACCACAGGGCTGTCTAGCCCATGACTGATTTTTGATGTGAGTCTGTGGCCCCTGATAGAAAAAAGGTTACCCACTCCTGCACTAGGTAAAATTCTGCTGTTTCTACACAAACGTTCTCTTGGGATTACATCTTTGATAGAAATCATAGAATCATAGAATCTCAGGGTTGGAAGGGACCTCAGGAGGTCATCTAGTCCAACCCCCTGCTCAAAGCAGGACCAAACCCAACTAAATCATCCCAGCCAGGGCTTTGTCAAGCCTGACCTTAAAAACCACTAAGGAAGGAGATTCCACCACCTTCCTAGGTAACCCATTCCAGTTCTTCACCACTCTACTAGTGAAAAAGTTTTTCCTAATATCCAACCTAAACCTCCCCCTCTGCAACTTGAGACCATTACTCCTTGTTCTGTCATCTTCTACCACTGAGAACAGTCTAGATCCATCCTCTTTGGAACCCCCTTTCAGGTAGTTGAAAGCAGCTATCAAATCCCCCCTCATTCTTCTCTTCTGCAGACTAAACAATCCCAGTTCCCTCAGCCTCTCCTCATAAGTCATGTGCTCCAGCCCCCTAATCATTTTTGTTGCCCTCCGCTGGACTCTCTCCAATTTATCCACATCCTTCTTGTAGTGTGGGGCCCAAAACTGAACACAGTACTCCAAATGAGGCCTCACCAGTGCTGAGTAGAGGGGAATGATCACATCCCTCGATCTGCTGGAAATGCCTCTACTTATACAACCCAAAATGACATTAGCCTTCTTGGCAACAAGGGCACATTGTTGACTCATATTCAGCTTTTCGTCCACCGTAGCCCCTAGGTCCTTTTCTGCAGAACTGCTGCCCAGCCATTCGGTCCCTAGTCTGTAGCAGTGCATGGGATTCTTCCGTCCTAAGTGCAGGACTCTGCACTTGTCCTTGTTGAACCTCATCATATTTCTTTTGGCCCAATCCTCTAATTTGTCTAGGTCCCTCTGTATCCTAGCCCTACCCTCCAGTGTATCAACCACTCCTCCCAGTTTAGTGTCATCTGCAAACTTGCTAAGGGTGCAGTCCACACCATCCTCCAGATCGTTAATGAAGATATTGAAGAAAACCGGCCCCAGCACCGACCCTTGGGGCACTCCACTTGATACCGGCTGCCAACTAGACATGGAACCATTGATCACTACCCGTTGAGCCCGACCATTTAGCCAGTTTTCTATCCACCTTACCGTCCATTCATCTAGCCCATACTTATTTAACTTGCTGGCAAGAATACTGTGGGAGACTGTATCAAAAGCTTTGCTAAAGTCCAGAAATAGCACATCCACTGCTTTCCCCTCATCCACAGAGCCGGTTATCTCATCATAGAAGGCAATTAGATTAGTCAGGCATGACTTGCCCTTGGTGAATCCATGCTGACTGTTCCTGATCACTTTCCCCTCCTTTAAGTGGTTCAGAATTGATTCCTTGAGGACTGTTCCATGATTTTTCCAGGGACTGAGGTGAGACTGACTGGCCTGTAGTTCCCTGGATCTTCCTTCTTCCCTTTTTTAAAGATGGGCACTGAATTAGCCTTTTTCCAGTCATCCGGGACCTCACCCAATCGCCATGATTTTTCAAAGATAATTGCCAATGGCTCTGCAATCTCATCGGCCAACTCCTTTAGCACCCTCGGATGCAGCGCATCCGGCCCCATGGACTTGTGCTCGTCCAGCTTTTCTAAATAGTCCCGAACTACTACTTTCCCCACAGAGAGCTGGTCACCTCCTCCCCATACCGTGCTGCAGAGTGCAGCTGTCTGGGAGCTGACCTTGTCTGTGAAGACAGAGGCAAAAAAAGCATTGAGTACACTAGCTTTCTCCACATCCTCTGTCACTAGGTTCCCTCCCTCATTCAGCAAGGGGCCCACACTTTCCCTGACTTTCTTCTTGTTGCTAACATACCTGAATAAACCCTATTTGTTACTCCTAACATCTTCGGCTAGCTGCAACTCCAAGTGTGATTTGGCCTTCCTAATTTCATTCCTGCATGCCTGAGCAATACTTTTATACTCCTCCCTGGTTATTTGTCCAATCTTCCACTTCTTATAAGCTGGTTTTTTGTGTTTAAGACGAGCAAGGATTTCACTGTTGAGCCAAGCTGGTCGCCTGCCATATTTACTTTTCTTCCTACACATCGGGATGGTTTGTTCCTGCAACCTCAATTAGGTTTCTTTAAAATACAGCCAGCTTTCCTCGACTCCTTTCCCCGTCATGTTATTCTCCCAGGGGACCTTCCCCATCAGTTCCCTGAGGGAGTCGAAGTCTGCTTTTCTGAAGTCCAGGGTCTCTGTTCTACTGCTCTCCTTTCTTCCTTGTGTCAGGATCCTGAACTCGACCATCTCATAGTCACTGCCTCCCAGGTTCCCATCCACTATTGCTTCCTCTACTATTTCTTCCCTGTTTGTGAGCAGCAGGTCAAGAAGAGCTTTTCCCCTAGTTGGTTCCTCCAGCACTTGCACCAGGAAATTGTCCCCTACACTTTCCAGAAACTTCCTGGATTGCCTGTGCACTGCTGTATTGCTCTCCCAGCAGATATCGGGGTGATTAAAGTCACCCATGAGAACCAGGGCCTGTGATCTAGCAACTTCTGTTAGTTGCTGGAAGAAAGCCTCGTCCACCTCATCCCCCTGGTCCGGTGGTCTGTAGCAGACTCCCACCACGACATTACCCTTGTTGTTCATACTTCTAAATTTAATCCAGAGACTCTCAGGTTTTTCTGCAGTTTCATACCAGAGCTCTGAGCAGTCATACTGCTCTCTTGCATACAACGCAACTCCCCCACCTTTTCTGCCCTGCCTATCCTTCCTGAACAGTTTATATCCATCCATGACAGTACTGCAATCATGTGAGTTATCCCACCAAGTCTCTGTTATTCCAATTACATCATAATTCCCTGACTGTGCCAGGACTTCTAGTTCTCCCTGCTTGTTCCCCAGGCTTCTTGCATTTGTGTATAGACTCTTAAGATAACTCGCTGATTGTCCCGCTTTCTCGGTCTGAGACAGGTGTCCTCCCCTCTTGCAGTCTCCTGCTTGTGCTTCCTCCCGGAATCCCACTTCCCCACTTACCTCGGGGCTTTGGTCTCCTTCCCCCGGTGAACCTAGTTTAAAGCCCTCCTCACTAGGTTAGCCAGCCTGCTTGCAAAGATGCTCTTCCCTCTCTTCGTGAGGTGGAGCCCGTCTCTGCCTAGCAATCCTTCTTCTTGGAAGACCATCCCATGGTCAAAGAATCCAAACCCTTCTCTCCGACACCATCTGCGTAGCCATTCGTTGATTTCCACGATTCGACGGTCTCTACCCTGGCCTTTTCCTGCCACAGGGAGGATAGACGAGAACACCACTTGCGCCTCAAACTCCTATATCCTTCTTCCCAGAGCCACGTAGTGGCTGTATGCTCTAGGAACATACCATCGACAGTTGAGTAGATCTGGTTAAAACATGCAATAGTAGAAAACTAATAGATGCCAACATTCTTCAGAGGTGTGAAATTCTAAGCAGTTTGTACTTAAAAGAAAAAAATGGATATAGGTCAACATTAGAACTACAAATTGGCCATGAAAACATGGATCACATGGCAACACTAGATGGAAGAAGATATTTGCATAAAAAGGGCAAAATACAAAGTTTATTTAATTTGTGCAGTCCATATTTAGCTTGATAACCACATATTACAAACACCTTTTCATCTTCAGCCACTGCTCCATGGCTTTATTGTCTTTCAGGCAAACAACTCCTGTTTAAGTGACAGGAAACTGGGCTGGCACTCATATAGTTTCCAGTGCATTTTTCGCTTGGTGAAGAAGGGCTAAGAGGAATGCAGATTTTACGTTGGAAGGGGCTGGAATTCTGTCCCTAAACTCATCAGATTTCTGGGGATTTAAGCAATGCTAGTACCATCCACATTGAGGTGTAGGACGAGTTTCACAAGGGGAACTTAGATGCCTAAGTCCAACAATTAGCCACAACTGGCATTGAAAAATTCCTGCTCAGTTGTTGCCTAACTCCACCTAGCCTAAGGTGCCTAAGCTTCCACCATTAGAGGGTCCTGAGGTGCCTAAATGTTGGCATCTGGGCATGCACATAGCCACTAAGTCCTGACACTGACCAGTAGCTCAGCACTTAACTCATGCTTAAGCCCCAGTAGGATTCACAAATCAGGAATTCTCCACTTATCTTGCCTTCGGGGCCCAGTTGCATAGGTATGCATAGGTAGCATGCCCAAACCCATGGAAGAAGAAGAGGTGGTAGTGGTGCCCTTATGACTTTTAGCCCAGTGATTAGAGCACTCACCCACGATGTGTGAGAGCTGGATTCAAATTCCCTGTCTGCTTGATGTAGAGCAGGGATCTGAAGTTAGTCTTCCACCTCCCAGGTGAGTGCTCTAACCACTGGGCTATAGAGTCACTCTCTCTCTTTGGCCCAAGGAATATTTAAGTATTTCTACACAGTGGAACAGCTTCAACACAAGACACAGTGAAACCCACCCCACCATATCCCACAGCACAGTGATTAGGGCATTCTCCTGAGAAGAAGACCCAAGTTCAAATCCCTCCTCTGCATCAGGCAGAGGGGGGGATTTGAACCCAGGTCTCCTACATCCTGGGTGAGTGCTTCATCCACTGGTTTTCAGGTGATAAGGAGGGGGCACCTCCACCTTCTCATTTTTTCTTGGAAAAGAACTGACCTGGATTAGGCACCAAATTCCAGGAGGGATTCACAGTGGTGAACTCTCAGGTGGAGATGGACACTTCCTTCTGGCCCAAACTTGGGCACCTAAGTCCCTTTCAGAGGCAAGGGCTAGGCTGCACTCCTCCCTTCAGCATCTTCTCCTGGCTAGCTTAGGTGGCTCCCAAGTCAGCATGCTGGCTTTTGTGAATCCCATTCTTAGGCATCTAACTCTCCCCTAGGCATTGTTTAGGGAGCCTGGACGCCTAACTTAGGTTTGTGAATTCCACTAGGCAGCAGGACACTTAAAATGTAGACACTGTGTGTATGTCTACACTACAATTAGACACCCGCAGCTCACCTACTGCCAGCTGACTGGGGCTCGCAAGGCTTGGACTGCAGGGCTGTTTAACTAGAGTCTAATTGCAGTGTAGACAGACAGTGCAATTCTGAGCAATGCAGACCTCAAGCCCTTTCCCACCTATGGTCCCTTCAAGCCTCACTCTTGTTCCTTGGCAGCATAGTTTCTGAACAGCCTTGGAGTAGAGACTCCTCCTGATAGCTGCTACTGCTGTCCCCTGAATCACCCCCAGGGGACTGGGTGTAAGTTAATGCTGATAGAGTTAGCACTATCTTACCAGCAAAAGTTCTGTAGACTAGGGTAGGGGGGCTGCTACAGAGCTTGAATGACCATCCTCCCCTCAGCTCTGCTTTCTCCCAAACTGCAGAGACTGATCAATTCCTCTTGGAGAGCTTTCCATGGGCCTGTGAAAAGGTGGCAGTATCTGATGCTAAGGTGGATAGCACTCCCTCCTTACGTGCTCCCTTACCTAGAACTCCTCATTTTTCACACCATCCACCCATAAAAGCAAAGGTTCAGTGTGCTTTCACCGGCCACAGTTTTGCTACTTGCCATGTTGGAAAGATCTTGTAGATATGTCTAGATATAGGACAGTAAAGGAAAAATTTACACAGACTTAAAAAAACCCAACAAACTGCCTCATCAGGCCACTATACATTTGGAATAGTTCCAAGCCAATATTTGTCCTGTACACTGGATGTAAGTGACAGTTACCATTGACACATTAGCGGGTGCAGGCAGGGAGCCGTACAGCAGAGGGAAGATTGTATGCTCTACTGATAAGGAAGTAAACTTTGAAATTTAGGACTATTTTCATAGGGTTAATTAGATACCAGGATCTTCTAAAATATCCTGAAACGTTTTGCCCCAGGCCAAGCTAAACTAAATCACTTAATCTAGGAGGGTACAGCATATAAAAACAAAAGTTAGCTTATAGAATAGTTTCCCCAGGGAACAAACAGTCTGTTTTGTTTTGTTTTTTTGTATTCACGTGGAAGCCAAGTTTTGATGAAGTGACACACTCCTCCACAAAAGGCTTATATTTCCATAGAACCAACAAAACTTACCAGAAAATCAAAAGTCTATAAGCACCCAAAGCAAGTTCAGATCAATCTCTGAAGACAGCTGGTATGAAAAGTCCCTACTGTTCAAAAGAAAAAGATTATAAGAAACAATTATAATAATTACTTCACATACATATCAAACACATAATAAAAAACACCAGACTCAAGTTTTCATTTACATACAGTAGAACTGTTTTACTATTTTATTGATATATTAAAATCAGTGCCCTAGTAGGATTTTTTTAGGTGGGGTGGGAGAAGCATTTTTTAAAAACATCCTATACACAATAAACTTGCTCTGTCTCCTTCCTGCCCTCTAACCCCCCATAACAAACTCCATTTGCACCTTTATTTATTAATCCCCTTCTGTCGATATGTTCTGCCCTCCTTTTCCTGAATTTCCTTTTGTTTCCTATTTCGTTTCTTTTTTTCACTTTGTCTTCTGTTCTTTGCTCCTCTCTCCCCCTGCCTCCAAACCAGAGTCGGAGACCTCCTGGACTACGACCAGGGAGACTGGCTGGATCCTCTGATGCTCGCTCAGCGCATGGGGCTCTCCAGACCTTGTACTCCCCGGCGCATACTTCAGGAGGTGAGGGCCACTTTACCGCCCACTGGTTGGGTCTTCCTCAACCGGGTCCTGTGAGAGGGCACGCCCTGCCCACCCTCCACCCCAGGCCCTCCAGACCTTTTCATCGGGTCCCTGCCCCGTAGACCAGACAGGCCATCCCACCCTTTTACCGTGAGCCGGCTGCACGAGTTGCAGCTGGTTCGGTTCCAGACCGCGCCATGAAAACATCTGTACATGCTTGTGCTCCACACCCTTCATGTCCTCACCCTTGCATCCCGCCCCGACAAAAAAACAAACAAACAAGCACTGTCCTGAGGTTTTGAAAGAGGTGTCTGTGCTGTTTCCTTTCACGCTTTCCCCCTACTTTAAATTCCATCTTCTCTCTCCCTATACTTTCCCCCTCAAGTATATTTTTCCTGCTAGGCCTCATCATCTCCATTCTCCACATTTCCAATCTGGCTAAGTATTTGCCCAAAGAGCTTCCTGGCATCTGAGCTTGGATAAACCCCCAAATCATCCATGCCAGGGCAGTGTGGAAAACCACTGCTGAAGTCATAACCTGCTTTGATCAAGCATGAAATAGTCCATTTTAGCATCTAAATGGCCATCATTAGGCTTCAATGCAAAACACCCCTTGAGATGAAGATGGGTAGTTGAAAATTCTCAAAGCTATTGTTTCAGCCAGCCCAGGGCCCATTCCCCCTCCGACACCCCAACTCCCTGCCTCAGCCCAGAGCCCCCTCCCATTCTCCAAACCCCTCAGCTCCACCCCCCAGCCTGGAGCCCCCTCCCACACCCTGCACTCCTCATTTCTGGCCCCAACCCCAGAGCCCGCACCCCCAGCCAGAGCCCGCACCCCCTCCCACACCCCAACCTCCTGCCCCAGCCCAGTGAAAATGAGCGAGTGAGGGTGGGGCGAGTGAGGGACAGAGGAAGGAAGGATGTAGTGAGCGGGGGTGGGGCCTTGGAGAAGGGGTGGGCAGGGGTGGGGCTTCAGAGGAGGGGTGGGTGTGGCAAGGGTGTTTGATTTTGTGTGAGTAGAAAGTTGGCAACCCTAACTATATTGCCACTAACTGTAAACACATACAGTCCTGTTACATGTACTCAATCCATTCTAGACATAGAACAGAAAAGTTGGAAATCCTTTTGCATCCCTTACAATCAGCACAACGGTATTTCTCATGTGCCTGACAGGTAGTATTCCAAATAAGAATGCATTTCCTTTTTTATCATAAACTGTTGGATGTGCAGTTGACAAATCCAGAATGGCTGATTCTCTCCATTTCTGTGGCATTAGGGCCAGTGCAACCATTTAGGCGACCTAGGCGGTTGCTTAGGGCGCTAGGATTTGGGGGGCGGCATTTTCTTCGGCAGTGACCGCGGCGGCCAGATCTTCGGCCACCCCGGTCGCCGCCGGCATTTAGGCGGAGGGAGCTGGGGCAGGGGAGTGCAGGGAGGGCCGCCTGCAGCAAGTAAGGGGGGGGCGGCACGCAGGGGAACTCCTCGCCCCAGCTCACCCCTGCCCAGCCTCCTCCCCGAGCACACCGTGGCTGCTTCACTTCTCCCGCCTCCCAGGCTTGCAGCGCCTAAGCGACGGTGTGCTCGGGGTGGAGGCAGAGCAAGGGTGAGCTGTGGCGGGGGGGGGTGCCTCAGGGCGGAAGGTGGGGAGCTGCCGCAGGGGAGGCGTCTCAGGGCGGAAGTGGGGAGCTTCCGTGGGGGGGGGGGGGCGCTTCAGGCGCAAGGTGGAAGTTTCACCTAGGGCATGAAACATCCTTGCACCGGCCCTGTGTGGCATACTACCAGGGGCGGCTCCAGGCCCCAGCACGCCAAGCGCGTGCTTGGGGCGGCAAGCCACGGGGGGCGCTCTGCCGGTTGCCGTCTGTGGGAGGTCCGCCGAAGTCGCGGGACCAGCGGACCCTCCACAGGCAAGCCACCGAAGGCAGCCTGCCTGCCGTGCTTGGGGCGGCAAAATGCCTAGAGCCGCCCCCTGCCTACTACACTTATAGAGGCCAGCCACACCAGAGTTAAATCAATCATTAGAAATCTATAGAGAGAATGAGGAGCAGGCAAATAAAAAAAGACACTACCTCTGAACTGGACTGGCTTTGTGAGGAGAATTAACTTGGACATCATATTCTAAACTAAATGCTTGAGGAAAAAAAAATCCAGAGACTTAAGTGCCAAATTCTTCCCCTGCTTACACGCTACTTCTCACTCACTGAAGCCAATAGGAGTGCACTGGTGTAAATGAAAGCATACGTTTGTCTGCAGATCTGTAAAGCTTCAATAGCAATTATTGGGCTCCTCTCCTCAATTTAAGATGCTTGATAAGTACTGTAAACACATCCAGCAAGTAAATGCTTCCCCCACCCACTACAAAAATAGCCCAACATTTTAAGATTGGCAAGAAAAAACAAAGCTATGAAAAGCATAATGCATTTCAGGGTCTGTGTGTTATACTCCATTAACAACACTTCACAGGTGTTGAAAACTCGCTACATTAGCCTTGTGCCTTATATCACACCTAAGGCAAAGGGTATAACACATGCCCTATCATGTGCTGTTGCTTATTTAGCTATGATAAGCAGACTAGTGTTTTTGTAAATGTAACACAGATGTCCTCAGACTATACATACCACTAAAGAGAGCTAACAGGAAAAGGGGAAAAGTACTTAGATAAGAACACCTGAGGCGGGGGGAGAGGGGGCAGTCTGGGACCATCCCAGGAGAATAAGGTATTTTAAAGCAAGCTAGAGCCTAATGAAAACAGCAGATAAGTGCTGGATCTCTTCAGGAATTAAATATGATGAAAACAGTGTTCAGAATGTAAATAGACGATGAAAATCAAAAGGACCAAACCCTGAAAATGCATATTGCCATGAGTTGTCCCACAGCAGCAACCGCAAAAGGTGAGGTGAAACTTCAGGTTTACATCTACTCCCCAGAAGCCAATACAAAAGAAGAATCTCCCATGAATTGTGCTTGAGTGGCTAATAGGCTGGTGGTATCAGGGAGCTGACACCCAGTTAAACACAAAGCAAGACTCTCTCATGCTGGAGGCAGGGAGTAGCAAGGTGATTCTCAGTCCTGGCTATCCTGAGAACTATCACACCTCCTCCTTCCCCACTGGTCAGGGCCCAGAGACAATACCTTGATAGAAATCCCAACATCCAGCTGTGAAAGGCAAGGGGCTGGGCTTATCACCAGGGCATTTCTGCTGGACCTCTCGGTGAGGCCACTGACCTCTCTGGGTGTGTCTACACTGCAATTAAAAACCGGCAGCTGGACCATGCCACCTGACTCAGGCTAAGGGCCGTTTAACTGTAGTGCAGGCACTTGGGCTTGGGCAGGAGGCCAGGCTCTAGACACTGCAAGGTGGGAGGGTCCCAGAGTTTCAGCTGCAGCCTGAGCCCAAACATCTACACCACAATTAAACAGCCTGTTAGCCCGAGCCCAAGTCAGCTGGCACAGGCCAGCCAGGGAGGCCTAACTGCAGTGTAAACATACCCTCTCTCTCCTGGATAGTAGGTTTTTAAAAAGTTTTTCAAGACCTGCATTGCACTTTTTATAATAATATTATAGTCATACAGACACCAGCCTAACACAATCCTACTCACCACTTGCAAGCAACACTTTTTTGATAGTCAAAGTAAATGTTAGGGGCTTTCTGCCAGTATAGGGTAGGTGAATCAATATTTGACTGGGCTTGTAAATTTTCATGCCAATATTATTTACATATATATTAACTTAAAGGAATATCAAATACACCGTATATGAGATACACATATTGTAGGGGTATCTCTTTTTCAGACTGTGTACAGAAGAATTTTTTAAAAAAAGACCCCACAACATTTTGCAATTTCACACACCCTCCCTTTAGTAGGGTTAAACCTGGAAATATATCAGATGTCTTTTTTCAAGGATGAATTTCTTGCTGAAAAGAAAATGAAAAAAAACCTGAATCTGGAAATCACCATCATTGCCACCAAAACTTCGGACTCACCAAGTGATTATTGTATTTTAAAAACACAAGGAAGAAAAGGTCAGTGCAATAGGTGAATGCAGTTGGCTACAA
Organism: Mauremys mutica; assembly: GCF_020497125.1. Classification (NCBI taxonomy): domain Eukaryota; kingdom Metazoa; phylum Chordata; order Testudines; family Geoemydidae; genus Mauremys; species Mauremys mutica. The sequence continues at coordinate 45,100,934 of NC_059075.1, forward strand.
AGCCAACATGTTGGTACATAATGAAGTTCTACTTTCCACCCTCTCAGCCCAATACTTTGTCTATATACTTTCCTACTACATAAAAATGCACTAAAAGAACATTAAGATACAAAGTCAAGCCAGGAAGTGCCAGAATTAAGGTTGCCTCTGCAACATTAATCTGGCACCCTTGTCAGCATATGCATTATGATATAGTCTTTAATTAAATGATCACATACATTTTTTTCCACAGGACCCCTGCCTCAGTGCTCTGGGAATGAACCAGAATTGTATCATGAATGACTACTCATTCACTGAATAAGGCAGGGGTCCTTAATTCTGGTATTTCATAGCTTTGGAGTGCTTGACTTGACAAACTTCACATTTGTTTAACATTGAGAAAAACAACAATGTGATTTCCTTAAAAAATTGAAAAAATAAATTCCATCATGTTAAATCATATTGATCCCCAGTTGATCAACAGGGTTCTGATCTTCATTTCTACAGCATAGACCTCAATTATGCAGTTAGATTAACCAGTAGCAGTAGTAGGCTGTTATTCTCTATAATGCAAACTAAAACAGGATGAGACATACATTTTGCGAGTGGGTTTCACCGGTATTTGCTGATAACAGACAAATGGAGAGACAAAGGACTCCTGGATTCAGGCTTTACAGGGGAATGTTCTCTAGTGGTTATAGACCATTCTGCCTCTAACTGTCCCTTGGCTCTGTAACCCCTTCCCCTTCTGCTCATATCCAAGCCCCATCCCTTGGTTCTTGTCTCCTCCTCCCCCCAGCTATAGTGCCCCACCAAACCACCTCTGCTCCAATCTACCAGCTCCTGTCCCTTCTCTGCTGCTCCCACACCCTCAGCTTCTACAACCCCCTATTCTCTACCCATTTCTCACCTCTCTGCATTCTAGCGTGTCTTCTTCTTTGTCCCTAATGCCAGGGCACCAGGAAGGGGAGCAGAGAGCAAAGAAAAGACAATCTACCTCATTTCTCATTTCCAGTACCTGGCAGATGAGAGGAGCAATTGCAGGGAAAGCCATGCTCATCCCCTGCAGTCCTAAAATGGAGCATGCTCAGTGCAGAAGGAATCTTCAGATAATTTAGCTGCGAAACTCAAACAAGCCTCTTCTGAGCATGTGTGAACTGAGATTTTTTTTTCAAAGGCTTATAACTTGACCAAATTTAGGAAGACTTTCACAGGGACAGCAAGAGGTGCATCCTGAAGACTAGAGTGATCTCTGTGCCAAATTTCAACCCCTGCTGAAAAATATGAAGGTGCTAGAACTTCTCAATGAAATAGGTGTAATCATTTTTTTAACGTGCAAAACAATGGATTTTTCCCTAATCTTGTACTTGGAAAAAGATACACCTTTTCAGCTGTAGGTTTAAAAAAAAAAAAAAATCTACTGGAGACAGACAACCAGCATGGAAAATTTCAGCCTAAATTGTTAGTTTGTCAGAGTTATAAGCAACTGAATAGAGTCTTATAATGTGAACCAGTGGGCAACTGTAACTATTGGTGACATTACCAGCACCACCTATCAGAGAACTATTTATTCATCTCATGATTTCTGTATTTTCTTTTTATCCTCAGTTAAATTATATTATTTAAATCTTATTTGCAATACATAGTGTGAATAAATGGAACATTCTAGTTACATGATCCTTCTATCATTTATAAAGTTATACAACCTAGGTCATGAAGAAGCTGAACAGACCTGCTTTGTTAAAACATTCCTTTATTGTGACTTGAATAAAGATCAATTGCAAGCCTTTATATGGTGCATATGACACACATATGACAAGCATATTTCCTGGGTCAGAAATGTGAATAGAAAATCATGATTCACACATAATGAATAAAAAACCCCTTAAAGTATTCTTCTGAGGTCATTTACCTGAGGGTGGAGTACAGATAAGTTTTAGGTTACACCAGGGATTGGCAACCTTTGGCACGTGGCCCGTCAGGGAAAGCCACTGGTGGGCCGGGACAGTTTGTTTACCTGCAGCATCTGCAGGTTCGGCTAAACACAGTCCCACTGGCCGTGGTTCGCTGCTCCCGGCCAGTGGGGGCTGCGTGAAGTGGCACGGGCCAAGGGATGTGCTGGCTGCCGCTTCCCACAGCCAGTGGGAGCTGTGATCGGCTGAACCTGTGGACACTGCAGGTAAACAAACCGTTCCGGCCCGCCAGCAGATTTCCCTGATAGGCTGCATGGCAAAAGTTGCTGATCCCTGGCTTACACCATTGGCAGAGAAATTTCTATCTATGGTTCAGATCCTCAAACCCAAACAAAATAGGTTTTTGCTACCAATATGTTATGGCAAATAGTCAAACAGAAGCAAACATTTTTCTTGTTGAGACATGGACAACCTAGCTTGTTTCAGCAAGATTCTCTACTTGAAATTTATCTAGAAAAGAGAAGTTGGACAATCTCTTCTATCCTGTAACTATAGTGTCAGCTTAGCAAACTGTGTATTGATTAATCATAGAAGCCCAGTTTACAAATAGAGATTGTCCTTTTCATCGAGCTACAATAATATGCTTTCACTAGCAGCACCCTAGGTATCATGGGGAAAGGGAGAAATTAAGTATTGATGGATTGAGGATTTGGACTACTAAATCAGTATCAAAGCACCTTCACACAATTACTCTTCATAGAGCAGGAATACATTCTTGGGGAGGAGAGAGCTGCACATGTGCTTATTCTCCACCTACACATAGATCCTTGCTCAGCTCACAGTTCTGAAACCCTCACTCATGCTGAGGATTATTTATTCATGTGAGTAGTCTTGCTGAACCTTGTCAGTCATTAGGAGCCTGTTTTTCAGAGGTTTTGTGCATCCACCACTCCCTTTGCTCAGTATCTCTAAAAAACAGGCCTACAGCACTAGAAATATTACCTTATAGGACAGAAATGCCTAGCTTACAAGCCAAATACTTATGAAACATATTGCTATTTTGCACTGTCAGTGTCTGCTGGACTCTATAGAATGGCAGGATCGTGGAAATCAACGAATTCCTCCATAGAATGGCAGGATCATGGAAATCAACGAATTCCTCCATAGAATGGCAGGAAAAGGCCAGGGTAGAGACCGTCGAATCATGGAAATCAACGAATGGCTACGCAGATGGTGTCGGAGAGAAGGGTTTGGATTCTTTGACCATGGGATGGTCTTCCAAGAAGAAGGATTGCTAGGCAGAGACGGGCTCCACCTCACGAAGAGAGGGAAGAGCATCTTTGCAAGCAGGCTGGCTAACCTAGTGAGGAGGGCTTTAAACTAGGTTCACCGGGGGAAGGAGACCAAAGTCCCGAGGTAAGTGGGGAAGTGGGATACGGGGAGGAAGCACAAGCAGGAGACTGCAAGAGGGGAGGACTCCTGTCTCAGACCGAGAAAGCGGGACAATCAGCGAGTTATCTTAAGTGCCTATACACAAATGCAAGAAGCCTGGGGAACAAGCAGGGAGAACTAGAAGTCCTGGCACAGTCAGGGAATTATGATGTAATTGGAATAACAGAGACTTGGTGGGATAACGCACATGATTGGAGTACTGTCATGGATGGATATAAACTGTTCAGGAAGGACAGGCAGGGCAGAAAAGGTGGGGGAGTTGCGTTGTATGTAAGAGAGCAGTATGACTGCTCAGAGCTCCGGTATGAAACTGCAGAAAAACCTGAGTGTCTCTGGATTAAATTTAGAAGTATGAACAACCAGGGTAATGTCGTGGTGGGAGTCTGCTACAGACCACCGGACCAGGGGGATGAGGTGGACGAGGCTTTCTTCCAGCAACTAACAGAAGTTGCTAGATCACAGGCCCTGGTTCTCATGGGTGACTTTAATCACCCTGATATCTGCTGGGAGAGCAATACAGCGGTGCACAGACAATCCAGGAAGTTTCTGGAAAGTGTAGGGGACAATTTCCTGGTGCAAGTGCTGGAGGAACCAACTAGGGGAAAAGCTCTTCTTGACCTGCTGCTCACAAACAGGGAAGAAATAGTAGAGGAAGCAATAGTGGATGGGAACCTGGGAGGCAGTGACCATGAGATGGTCGAGTTCAGGATCCTGACACAAGGAAAAAAGGAAAGCAGTAGAACAGAGACCCTGGACTTCAGAAAAGCAGACTTTGACTCCCTCAGGGAACTGATGGGCAAGGTCCCCTGGGAGAATAACATGACGGAAAAAGGAGTCGAGGAAAGCTGGCTGTATTTTAAAGAAACCTTATTGAGGTTGCAGGAACAAACCATCCCGATGTGTAGGAAGAAAAGTAAATATGGCAGGCGACCAGCTTGGCTTAACAGTGAAATCCTTGCTCGTCTTAAACACAAAAAAACAGCTTACAAGAAGTGGAAGATTGGACAAATAACCAGGGAGGAGTATAAAAGTATTGCTCAGGCATGCAGGTGTGAAATTAGGAAGGCCAAATCACACTTGGAGTTGCAGCTAGCCGGAGATGTTAGGAGTAACAAGAAGGGTTTCTTTAGGTATGTTAGCAACAGGAAGAAAGTCAAGGAAAGTGTGGGCCCCTTGCTGAATGAGGGAGGGAACCTAGTGACAGAGGATGTGGAGAAAGCTAGTGTACTCAATGCTTTTTTTGCCTCTGTCTTCACAGACAAGGTCAGCTCCCAGACAGCTGCACTCTGCAGCACGGTATGGGGAGGAGGTGACCAGCTCTCTGTGGGGAAAGAAGTAGTTCGGGACTATTTAGAAAAGCTGGACGAGCACAAGTCCATGCGCTGCATCCGAGGGTGCTAAAGGAGCTGGCCGATGAGATTGCAGAGCCATTGCCCATTATCTTTGAAAAATCATGGCGATCGGGGAAGGTCCCGGACGACTGGAAAAAAGCTAATGTAGTGCCCATCTTTAAAAAAGGGAAGAAGGAAGATCCAGGGAACTACAGGCCAGTCAGTCTCACCTCAGTCCCTGGAAAAATCATGGAACAGGTCCTCAAGGAATCAATCCTGAACTACTTAAAGGAGGGGAAAGTGATCAGGAACAGTCAGCATGGATTCACCAAGGGCAAGTCATGCCTGACTAACCTAATTGCCTTCTATGATGAGATAACCAGCTCTGTGGATGAGGGGAAAGCAGTGGATGTGCTATTTCTGGACTTTAGCAAAGTTTTTGATACAGTCTCCCACAGTATTCTTGCCAGCAAGTTAAAGAAGTATGGGCTGGATGAATGGATGGTAAGGTGGATAGAAAACTGGCTAAATGGTCGGGCTCAACGGGTAGTGATCAATGGTTCCATGTCTAGTTGGCAGCCGGTATCAAGTGGGGTGCCCCAAGGGTCGGTGCTGGGGCCGGTTTTATTCAATATCTTCATTAACGATCTGGAGGATGGTGTGGACTGCACCCTTAGCAAGTTTGCAGATGACACTAAACTGGGAGGAGTGGTTGATATGCTGGAGGGTAGGGATAGGATACAGAGGGACCTAGACAAATTAGAGGATTGGGCCAAAAGAAATATGATGAGGTTCAACAAGGACAAGTGCAGAGTCCTGCACTTAGGACGGAAGAATCCCATGCACTGTTACAGACTAGGGACCGAATGGCTGGGCAGCAGTTCTGCAGAAAAGGACCTAGGGGTTACGGTGGATGAAAAGCTGAATATGAGTCAACAGTGTGCCCTTGTTGCCAAGAAGGCTAATGGCATTTTGGGTTGTATAAGTAGAGGCATTTCCAGCAGATCGAGGGATGTGATCATTCCCCTCTACTCAGCACTGGTGAGGCCTCATTTGGAGTACTGTGTCCAGTTTTGGGCCCCACACTACAAGAAGGATGTGGATAAATTGGAGAGAGTCCAGCGGAGGGCAACAAAAATGATTAGGGGGCTGGAGCACATGACTTATGAGGAGAGGCTGAGGGAACTGGGATTGTTTAGTATGCAGAAGAGAAGAATGAGGGGGGATTTGATAGCTGCTTTCAACTACCTGAAAGGGGGTTCCAAAGAGGATGAATCTAGACTGTTCTCAGTGGTAGAAGATGACAGAACAAGGAGTAATGGTCTCAAGTTGCAGAGGGGGAGGTTTAGGTTGGACATTACGAAAAACTTTTTCACTAGTAAGGTGGTGAAGAACTGGAATGGGTTACCTAGGGAGGTAGTGGAATCTCCTTCCTTAGAGTTTTTAAGGTCAGGCTTGACAAAGCCCTGGCTGGGATCATTTAGTTGGGTTTGGTCCTGCTTTGAGCAGGGGGTTGGACTAGATGACCTCCTGAGGTCCCTTCCAACCCTGAGATTCTATGATTCTAGGTTTGATATTACCAACCATCCTGAAGAAGCACAAGAGACTATATACAACATTCATCAATAATGGTATCAAATAGATGCGAGGACAAGTCTTAGCATGATGAAAGACTTCCAGATCAACCCACACACCCTAAGTTCACAATAAAACTGGAGGAGGGGAAGCAGGGAGATAACTTCTTAAATCACTTATCCAGGGAGTCAACATTTCTTTAAAAAGTTTCACTTTCTTGAACCAAACTGTCAAGCTGTTAGCACAAATCTTATCTGATTATCAAAAAGTAAACCTTAAAGCAAAGGAACTTGAATTGTCTGAGAGAAGATCTGTGGATATGTGTAAGGCCATCCGAGCTGTTGTTATGGATCTTAGCCCCATTCTTTCAATATCTTCAGGACTTTGAGGACAGTATCATCTAATAAGTGGTTTGGCCTTTTAAGAAAATATGCCAATGCCCTTTTTTTGGCTATCTACAAAAATAGTATTCTTTGCTGAACTCCCAGATTGTGAACCTGCTCAGCAGGCTGGCTTGAGAATGGAGGACACTGTAACAAGCTGGCAATTTTTACCTAAAATGCTTCACCCTGTCAGAAGATGATCCTACTGGAAAAGGGTTAAGCGAGCTCAGTTTCCTCACTGAAGCAAGTGGCTTATTACTGAAGTAAATGTAAGGAAGAGGAGAGTGGCTATCAGAAAGAGGATCTTTTCCTGGGCTGAGCATTCCTGATGTAGGCACTCCAGGAATAGCCAAGCCTGGGGAGAAGTCTTGAGCTGAATTTTGTTAACAAAGAAATTTACTAAAACATACAGCCAAGTCAGAGGAAATGGGTAAGCTTTTGATACTACGCAATGTCAGAATTTTGTTTTATAGTAGGTTGAGCAAGGCACCTGCTCACAGATGCCCACTGCTAGATGCATCAGTTACATATTACACACACCCTATTTCTTCAATTAGAAGAAAACTGCTGCATTGGTTTTATGAATGAGCTTGAAAACATTTCAGAGGATCACAAACAATAAAAACTTAACACACAGCTAAGATTGAAAGCATGTTTGAATGGAGCCCAATTAACAACCCAAACAAATGATACTGTCTTTACAAAAATGCCACTTTTTAAATACAAGGTGAATTACAATGTGTAGCTTTGAATTCCTGTAAAACAGAGAATCTTTTTCTATAGTACAAGTGGAATTTTAAAACTGCAGATCTGTAGACAAGTTCTTTAACTTTCATTCATCCCTCTGAATGGGTGGGATGGCAATATTATTGCTGGATACTAGTGAGAGAAAAATTCATGTAATTTTTAAAACTTTCATATAAATAGTGAAAGTGTAGATAAATCCTTCCATTTCTTTAAGCAGTTAAGATATATGATTTCCAACTGTATAATATCAAACAAAAAAACAAGTACCAGCAGGCAAAGTCACGATGGCTCCCTTAGCATCAAGTAAAATTTCCTACTAAATATTCAATCATCATTTTGTGGTCTAATTGTGAAACCCACATCTAAAGTTACATATGAAAAAAAGTGAATGTTTACCAGGAACATTTTACACACAACAACTTTTTTTTGGAACGTGAAATAGATACTTTCAAAATATGAACAGAATTAAAAAAATTTCCTAATATTTAGTAACCTTCACTTACTGTAATTCCACTTCAAATGCCTAGAGACAAATATTAGCTTAGCATAGGATAGCAAAGCAAAGGAACAAAATTACATTTCAAGGCGAAACTGTATTTTAATTAGTGTTACCTAGTACACCCACCTAGCAGTCACCTTCAGTGCAATGAGACAAAAACTGTTACACTCCACAATGTCTTTGGCTGTCACTGCAAAGCACAGAAGTTGGAGCCCCAGCAAGAAGTGGGCAGGAAGATAAAATTGGTTTCAAGTCACTTCAGTGCTACCCTAGTTCTAGGACAGCAAACAAACTTACACCACCTTTATATGACTGCTCGGTGGCTGCTCTGCAGCCCAGAATAACCAGAGTGCTCTCCACTCCCTTTTCCATCCCAATAAACCCCCATGGCAACCCCTGCACTGGAAGAAATCTCCAGGAGGCTATTCCATCCCTCTTTTTGCTGCCACAGTGGCATCAAGAGGCTGGTGCAGTGGATAAAATCTATCCCAGGGTGGCCTTAAAGCAACTGCATTCCATCACAGAAACTCTCTTTTGAGATCCTGATGATGAAGGAAATTCCACTATACCGGAAGTGTGGTGCTGACCCAGTAATCACACACAACTGCATTTGCCCAACAATCCAGCAAGGTGATGAGGTTGCTGGCTCAGCAATACCACCAAAGTCTGTGCATTTGTGTCATCTAAGCAAGCAAGACTTTTTGAGCCACAAACATCACAGAGGCCTGAACTGTAACATCAGCTCAGCACGCTAAAACTCCTGAGCTAGTGACATCACAGAGGCCCCTGTATTGACATCACACCACTCTCTACAGCTGTTGAGCTGCCTCAGACACTTGAAAGAAACCTGAACCTTGAAATGTACGCAGCAAATTAGAGATCCTCAGCCCAAGAGCTCACAGAACCCTGTCCCCTGATGGCAGACCAACAAGCTACAGGTCCCAGGTGAGCAAGACTCTTCCTGCCTTGACATCAGACCAGCTACCTAAAAGAGCTGAACCAGTGGACCCCCACCAAGGCCTATATCTTTAACCCAGTGCAGCAAGCTGTGGCTGCTCTGCTAGTAAACTTCACAGAAGTCTGCATGTAGACATCAGATCTGCATGCTAGAGTTGCCGAGCCACAGGTCTCACAGTCACCATTTCCTGACTTCTGCCAAGCAAGCTAGATGTGGCAAGTCACTGACCTCACAGAAGCTCATTTCTTGACATCAGTCCAGAAAACAAGAGAGGCTCTGAGCCAGTAATTATTATAGAGGGCTGTGCTTTCTCATCATCCCAGCAAGCTAGAAGTGCGGAACCAGAGAGCTTACAAAGGCATGAACCAGACAACTCAGTCAAGCATCCTGGGCTAGAACTGGTTGGGGCTGGGGCATGGATGAGGGCCAAAGTGGCCAAAGCTCTACCCAGACAAAACTGAGGCAAAGATGCAGGGAAGCAGCAGGAGGATATGGCAGAGATACGTCTGCCCCTTTCATTGAAGTTGCTCTTCCACCAGTAGTTGCATGTAGAGTGACCAGATGTCCCAATTTTTGGGTCTTTTTCTTATTTAGGCTCCTATTACACCCCCACCTCCATCCCGATTTTTCACACTTGCTGTCTGGTCACCCTAGTTCCATGAGTTCACAACATAAAAGGGAGTGGAGGGTAAAGAGAAGGGATATTTAAATCCCCAGTAGCTTTTAGATGACCATATTAGAAAGTGGACCAGATTAGTTTTGTGGAAGGTTAGGGGATTGTGATTGGAGCTGGTTGAGAAACAGAGGAATTTTTTTTTCAAGCTTCTGCCACATTTCTCCTCCCCCCCCGCCAAATTTTGTTGAAATTTCTAAATTAAAAATATCAGCTATAGTTGTAACCTTCTTACAAGCTGGTGTAAAATATGACAGCCTGCTTGGGTTCTAGTTACCTAGGGACAGCATCTCTCTCTAGGGCATACTGCCATTGTTATAATCAACTCAGGTGCACAAGCACTCCAGCTTGTTCTAGAAGAAAGACAGTTACCAGCATGGCATTCTCAGTGATGACTCTGGAATTTGTCTCTTCCTCAGTGTGAAATAGTTCAAAGGTCTCTCTCATCAGTGCTTACAGCAAAGACCATCCATTTGCTAAGAATTTTGGGTAGGACTGGGCATATGAGCATGGTGGGGCTTTGGAGGGAGATGAAGTATACTATGCAAATTTAAAATTACTGACTAGTGCATTTGATTTTGTTGTGTTTAGGTTTATGTTATGCTGCTGTGTGGATTGTGATTTTCAAAAACTGCCAGGGAATATAGGACTTTGGAGAGGACTTTTCTGTATTTAAATTGAAACAAATTAATTATATATACAGTAATGCTGTCGATTAATCACAGTTAACTCAAGCGATTAACTGAAAAAATTAATCATGATTTAAAAAATTAATCACAATTTTAATCGCATTGTTAAACAACAGAATACCAATTTAAATTTATTAAATATTTTTGGATGTTTTTCTATATTTTCAAATATATTGATTTAAATTACAACACAGAATACAAAGTGTCCACTTCTCACTTTATATTATTATTTTTTATTACAAAATGTATGTCTCCAGATCTATTTTACCTGCATTCTGTCATATATTTCATGTTACATAGTATTGGATGATGACTCAGCACATGTTCATTTTAAGAACACTTTCACTGCAGATTTGTCAAAATGCAAAGAAGATACAAATGTGAGATTTCTAAAGATAGCTACAGCACTCGACCCGAGGTTTAAGAATCTGAAGTGCCTTCCAAAATCTGAGAGACAAGGTGTGGAGCATGCTTTCAGAAAGTCTTAAAAGAGCAACACTCCGATGCGGAAACTACAGAACCCGAACCACTTCTGCTGGTGGCATCTGACTCAGAAAATGAAAATGAACATGTGTTGGTCCGCACTACTTGTAAATATGTAAATATTTTGCAACACCGGCTACAACAGTGCCACGAGAACGCCTGTTCTCACTTTCAGGTGACACTGTAAACAAAAATGAGGAAGCATTATCTCCTGAAAATGTAAACAAACTAGTTTGTCTGAGCGATTGTCTGAACAAGAAGTAGTACTGAGTGGACCTGTAGGCTCTAAAGTTTTACATTGTTTTATTTTTGAGTGCAGTTTTTTTGTACATAATTCTACATTTGTAAGTTCGACTTTCATGATAAAGAGATTGCACTACAGTACTTGTATTAGGTGAATTGAAAAATACTATTTCTTTTGTTTTTTTTACAGTGCAAATACTTTTAATCAAAAATAAATATAAAGTGAGCACTGTACACTTTGTATTCTGTGTTGTAATTGAAAAATCAATATATTTTAAAATGTAGAAAACATCCAAAAATATTTAAATAAATGGTATTCTCTTATTATTTAACAGTGCAATTAATCGCAATTAATTTTTTAAATTCCACAATTAATCACAATTAATTTTTTTTAATTGCTTGACAGCCCTAATATACAGTAAACTAGCCTCAGAAATCAAGCAGGTAGGTGGCCTTTCCCAACTTACTTAATCCAAATTCATCCTTTCCCTGAGGTTTAGAATATGGAGATAGCTCTGATATGGGGTATGGCAGAGGAAAAGAAGGTATGTGATAAGCTGTCCGTGTTTGCTGGAACATCCCACCCCATTACTATGTGTGGATCCTAGTGCCAAATGTTAAGTGGGTTCCACTGACTTACTGAGGCACTACCCCAGCTCACGTGGTGACAGGTGAAAGGGTCTCTGCTATCTGGTATGGAGGGGGAGAAGATAGGACTTCAGTATCATAAGTATCCTTCCAGTATCATAAAAGTCCAGGCTGGGCCTGAACAGTGGAAAGTAAAGTGGGCTGCAGTGGTTATGGGACACACCCATTTAGTGCAGTGCAGACTTTGTTCCATCTCCTCTCCTCTTGCTGGCTATGCAATGTGAGATGGCCAGTGGAAGGGCAGTACTCAGCAGAATTATATGACTGAATATCCTTAATTCATTCCTAGAGGTACCAGACAGGGATTGAAGAAAAGTTACATTTGCAGCAACTGCTGCAGTCACAGAAGTATTAAATGCTTTATATTTTCACAGGCTGAGCCAGCCTTAGCATTTTGGGTTGGTTGCAAAGCAATTTTTGCTGTCTACCCCACAAATGTAAGCTATTTCAGTCCACGACTGTCACACTATTGTGCACAGGGCCAACCCAAGGACTGTGCGGAGGGTGAGAGAGGTGACTCTGGAATCTAGCTCAAACTTAACTGCCTTCTTTGACAAAAATGGTACATGCAGAGGGGATCTTTAGTTCCCACAGCTTCCTGCTGCAGAAGTAGAGCAGAGCTGCAAATTCTTTTCAATCTTAGCCATCAGTTTGCACTGGTTTATGTTTCCAAGGCTCTCTCTATCAGACTCAACTGATTCTCTTTTACCCGGCTTACAGGTGAGATCTATTAATAAAGGTTCTTTGTGAGTTCCTGTGAACCCCCTCATATCATTGCTTCTACCAAAAAGATGGCACAAACTTTTGTCATTCTCAATAGTTGTTCTATATTTATCAAGAAAGAAATACATCACTATGAAGTATAAAGGTTTTTTTTTTCATTTTTTAGTTAAAAGTAATTTACCAAAATGCCACAGCAAAACATGTAAATATGTAAGCAGCTGGATTACAAGTAGCATGTGAACCAACATGTCTCTCTCCAATTTTTGACAAAATAAAGACAAAGGATCATTTCCCAAGAACCTGTGCTTACGTGCCACGTGTGTTACCTGAAATCACACTCCTCGTAAAATGATGTTCACTGAGCTATGCTGATAGACAACTTTACAGAGCTGTCTGCCTCCAGGTAATGTTAATTTGGCAACTTGTAAAGAAGGCTGAGAATGTGGCAATGGTATATATAAAAGGGATTTATTAAAGAGGTGCAGTACCAGTATACAGGAACACTTTAAAAATATTAACGAGTATGTAACTATTATTGAAGGGAATACATAAATTACAGGTGATCAGATTTAGTTTTCAGGAAGCCTACCTGATGCTATTGTCTTCTGGCATCAACTGCTTATAATTTTTTTTTTGGCAGAATTTGGTTCACTTGAACTATTTCCAAAGAGTAGTTGTTGTATTGCAACTTCAAATCTGGTGTATGGTGAGAGAGATGATATTCTCCCAAAACTCAAACTTGTAATTAGCAATGCTACCCTCTCTGTAAGAAAGGTTGTGATATATTTACAGCAGCAAAGGCTTAAATCAGAGGCTGCACCTGCCCATACTAGATTTAGTCCAGTCAACAGCAGTCTCTGATCCTGACTGACCCTGTACAAGTAGCCTATTTGATTTCCGCTAGGTGGTCCTGGCCGAGTGTCCCCCCACAGCCTTAGCTGCAGCAAAATTTACATTAATCTCTTTTTAATAAAGATACTTTATTTTTGGCTACAAATAATATGTGGGATGACACTAGGGGCATTAATACATCTCCACTCCCTTATAACACTGAAAATACCTGACTCTGTAACATTATAATGAATGTGGAGTGTATATAATAACAAGGGCAATGTATTTCAATCTCATTTTATTCACTTTATATTTCCAACAAAGAAATGTATTTTGCAAATGAAAGTGCTTCTATCTACTGACCTTGGCATTCATCAGGACCATACTGTGATTTATATTGAGAATTCCAAGACTTTATCTAATCTTATAAATAAATGTAAAATACATAAAACAATTATCCTAGAGTAAAATTGAATTTTATCTCTCTGTAATCAGCTTTTGTCTATGCTACACATTTCTGTATTTGAATACAATTCAAAATTAATAACAGCTATAATTTATTTTCTGACTTTTCATTATCCTGACATTTTAACAATCATTTTTTATATACATAGGCTTTACTTTATCTAGGGCTTCAACCCCACAGTTGATTTTTAGCCGTGTACAACGTACTCTTCCAGAATACCTGTTCAAGGAATAAGCCTGTTAAAAAAATACATTTCCAATCTAGCAAACCAAAATATACAGTATCAAGAAATAAAAGGACTTCATTGTAAAGGAAAAATCAGAGTAAAGATGACTTTGTAGTGCTGCATGTCAATAATCCGAATACTGTGTGTACTTCAACATCTGCCTACAGCAAACTGAATTAAGGAGAGAAACTGGCTTTGATTGATTTCCTTGCTTTTAGAAGTTTCCCCAATTAGGAACATAAGATTAGCCAGTGCTCCAAAGGGAGGTAAGTATCATGCATCTCCATTTTACAGATCAGGAAAGTGAGACAATAACTTGCCCAATATCACCCAGCAAGCAAGTGGCGGAGCCAGAGCCAGGAATAGAACCTAGATCTGCTGAATCCCAGTCCAGTGCTCCATCCACTAGGGCATGCTGCCTCCCCTGTCTAGTATATTGCCTCTGACAACAGCCAGTATTAGATGCTTCTGAGGAAGGTACAGATACATGAAATACCAAAATAGAGCACTATGAAATAAGCTGCCAACAAAAGTTTCTTCCCTCTCAATTAGTGGCTGACTTATGTCCTGAAACATGAGAGTTTATATTTCTTCAAAATTTTCTCTACATATTTCTAAATAAAATATTTTCATCAGAAGCTAGTAAAATGAACCTTTAATGATGTAAAAAATGTCTTTTTTCCATTTTTTTTTTTACAAAAAATTGCCAATCTTGTTAATTTCCCCCCTCCCAGTTTTTGCAAAAATGTCATGGCCCTTTTCAAACTTGTATTACATGACTGTGTATACATGTTATGATTACATAATTATATGTAGGACTCTACATGTACACAGCATTCATCAGAGGAGGCATGGTACTTGTCCAAGAAGCTTACAGTTTAGCTCAGGCATTAACAGTGGTTAACACCTGAGGTACATGGGTGGCATTGGCACGATCAGTGTGAAAAATCCACCATTGGAAGGCTTTACCAAAGAAGTATTGTTAAAAAAACCAATATGGAAGAGGAAAGGGGAGGGGAGTCAGTTGGCGATTGACTCAATATGCCAAATACATTCTACTCCCACTAACTTCAGTGGAAGCTGGGGGTGTTCAGAATCCTGACATGATTTCTCAGCACCCTGAAGGATCCAGTCCTTAGTGAGTACGTCGTAAAGGGAAGTTTGAGGCATAAAAGTTAGCATAAAAGAAAGTGCAAAGCCCATAGCCGGAGGAGACAACAAAAAAGAGACGTTAGGAGAAAGACTTGGAAGAGGGAAGGTAGGCTAAGGCAGAGCTGAGTAGAGCCTTAAAAGTGAAGGCAAGAAGCTTGAACTTTAGCCCCATTCAGGCACACCCTTTGATCACACAAAAATACAGTGCTGATGTCATAGAACGTCCGCAAACAGCATGGACAAAAACACAAAAAAACCTTGAGTAAATAAAAATGAAGAACAGATCTGGCTCGATTGCAACGGTGTGTGTCATGAAACTGGACAAGTATTGCTCAGGCAGCATTCTGTAGGGCAGAGGTTCTCAAACTTCATTGCGTCGCGACCCCCTTCTGACAACAAAAATTACTACACGACCCCAGGAGGGGGGACCAAAGCCTGAGTCCCACTGCCCTGGACAGGGAAGGGGTCAATGCCAAAGCGCAAGGGCTTCAGCCCCAGCCAAGGGGCCTGTGACCTGAGGGCTGAATCGCTCAGGCTTCAGCCCCAGGTGGTGGGGCTTGGGATTCAGCCCCAAACCCCAGCAAGTCTAAGCCAGCCCTAGCAACCCCATTAAAATGGGATTGTGACCCGCTTTGGGGTCCCAACCCACAGTTTGAGAATCGCTGCTGTAGGGCATTAAAATGGATAAGGGAAGGGAGTAAGGAAGGAAGCTGGCTGTGTAAATGGCACCTGTGCACCAATGGTAGATTGGTGGTTGCATTAGTATCAAAGGAGGCTGCTCATCTTGCCTCCCTGGTTGCAGGAGGAATGTCATAGCCATGGTGGTCTAGACTGCTGAATAAAAACAGCACTCCCGAGAATGAGTGACCTTGAGTATGAAGTGGCCCTGGGTCAGAGTGAGACATGGTTAGGAAGAAGCCCATTGAATTCCTTAGTGGTAAATCCAGCAAAGACAGGGAGAAATAGTATGAAAGAACACTGTAGTTAACTAAAGAAAAGGTTAAAAAAAATAAACAATATTTGTGCAGCTTAGCATTTATTTGTGAACTGCTGGTGCAACCCTATGTTCGATGGTAAAGCTATGAAGCTCTTGGTTGCTTGACAAGACAAGCTACAAGCTTGAATGAAATGTTCAGCTTAAAGAATTAGAATAAATCTGATGACTGATGTGTTACTGAACGTGACGGGCTGTCATCCGTTTTAAACAGGATCTTTGCTAGGATGTACTGAAAGCAGTTTTTCCATTACCCTGAACATACTAAAGCTTTTTCCAATGACATCTGACTTCAGACTATTAAGAGAAAAGACCTGCTCAAACTGTTGCTATTTAAATAAAACAATGAAACAGGAATTGAGCTAATTTGAATAATTAATCATTCAAACCAGAACTGTATATTTGTGATTAATTCACACCCAATCCACGAAAACATACAAACCAAAACTGTACACTCATTTTCTAATTACCTCTAAAAATTACAAGATACAAGCTATTTTAATCATTTATTTGCTCACCCAAGCCCTTCTGATATAGGTGATTCCATATTTTGAAATATCTAATTATTGCAACAGACAGTATTATAAACAATGAAATACAGTGTTAACTGATGCAGGAATGCATCTGATATTACCTGTTCTTAGTATCACTGTTAGGCTATGCATAAAAGATAGTGATACAGAGGTTCTGCAATTTTCTTTTCAAATTAAGAAAGATTCATCAAAGAAAGTCATGGAGTGGAATTGTGTAATAACATAAAAGAGACAAGAAATCAACCTGCATTTCTCTGGCCTAGCTAAACTAAATTTGGACTTAAGTTTAACCTTTGTCCGGGGTGATTAGAGCATACATATTGATGCTCATTTTTAGGATGTGCATATAAATCTAAAATAAATAATTAATTAGAGTTGCCTCTGGGCAGTGCCTTATACCAGTAGTTTAAAAAAACTGTAGCCTAGCCACAGGTAGTTTTGGCACAGAAAATACCTAGAAATGCTGGCAATTCCTTAAGAACACCCTTTCCCCATTAGATTGTACGTACATACATTGCGTGAGGAATTAGGTGGTGATAATATTTTAGGTGATCTTTTCACACAAGATCAATGTTAAAGGCAAATGAAAAATGAGCTTTGTGGTCTGATCCAGGGTCTCTACATCACAGAACTTTCACATGTAGCAAATTGGCACAACTGATTATCACTGCAGTAACACCAACAATATAGGTCGGAACTCAAGTACATTAGCAGAGCTAAGAGGGAAAGCTTGCCCAACATCTCTGCAATTTGCTTACGCCAAGCCATTGCAGTTAGTGAATCCAATTTCAAGAACATTAAATTCACTTGCAACATTCAGGACAATAAAGTCAAATAATATATTACAGCCTTGAAGATGTCATAATAATGGTCAGATTGTTCTTTCCTCTAGTTATTGGGCAGCCCTCTGCATACAGTTAGTAGATTAACATCCAACTTAAATTTCATACCATATTATTGTAGGGATTTTTAGAGATTTTTAAAGCTCAATCTTGCCCTAAGATATGTGGCACTAGATATTTAGCAATATACATCTATACCTATATGTCTGAGAGGAAGAGCTGCATACTTACACAGAAAAAGTATTTGCACCTGCATGAAAATAATTAAATATAAAAGTCACAATAAAAACAATCAGAAGTGGCAAAATACTTAGAACTAACAGTTTAATAATTAATTGCCATACATTTCTTTAATACTTTTAGTCTCAAAGAATCCCTAATGCTCAAATATAAAAAAAAATACATAAGATTCTACCACTAAGATGCAACCACCTCTGTGGTGAAACAGAGCAACTTTTCAACAGCAGCAATACACCACAGTTTAAAACAGGAAGTGAAGTTTATTTAATCCAGTTGAAAGTGTAGGTAGAAAGGAACCTGGCCAGATATTAAGACCTTTGTTTTAAACCTTGTCAGAAGGTCTATCACAGTGCCTCTAGCCACCACACTACAGTTTTGGTTCAGTAATGGGTCTGAACAGTTCCATCTGCTGATCCACACAGCCACTACTCAAGACTCTGTGGGTGGAGGCCAGTTTCTTCATAACTCTGGTTACTTTAATTTTTCTTTTTTAAAAACATTTTTCTTAAAAAAAGACAATCATCAGTTCCAGACATTGATAAAATATCCATTTGGAAAGGTCCTATATGGTGTTTCTCTCCTCCCATTCCCAGATTTTGCTCCACAAAACACCTATTGGTGGGCACCAGCCAAATCATTTTAAAAGAAGCTTAAATACTTTCCTAATATTTTTCCATGTAAGCAATTGCTACAGTTTACCACAAGGTTATGCAAACAGGTGGGGAGGTGTCCACAAGACACTTTCTCTATTAAGATCTAAGTCCATGCTATAAAAAGTTTGAGAACTCCTATTTAAGAATATAAGCATGTAGGGTGGAATTTTCAATCCTAACTTTGCTCCCAGTGACTTCAATGGAAACTAAAAAAATATAATTAAGGCCCTGATTAGACCTTCAAACTCTATTTGACCACGAAATCTCACTTAGGTGACAAATTACTGGGTATGAGTCTTTTGTTATTTTCACAAAATACAAAAAACATTTAACCAGAGGTAGTGATGTTATGACAAAGGCAAGCCAGAAATAATGGCAGAAAACCCTTACACTTCGTTTTCATTCCAAGATAAGCTTCTCTCTAAGCAAAGATGCATATGCAACTAAAAATTCTAAAACCATTTTTCTAAGTTCTAAAAAGGTTTTCAGAATGCTTTCTGGAAAAAACTTCTCTGTATTGTCACTCCTAGAAAAATTTTAAATGTAATTTTTCACTTCCACTTGCCCGCCCATGCACAAGGATGTTATATATAAGAAATCATGATAGTTTCACCCCAAAACTCTATTCAAAGTAACAAATTCCTAAACATGACTGGCTAGTGCTGCTGTGCAATAGCATTGCATTGTGCTGTGAAAAAAATCCCATAAAGTTAGTCTGCAAAACCACAATATGTGAGTAAAAGCAAGTGTGCTTCAACCATCAAAGAACACAAACCAAAGATGGTGTTCTGAGTAAACTAACTTGTTCTGTTAAAGTTCTTTTTGACAAATGCCAAAACATTACCTTTCATTGTCTCATGTATAACATCATGCCTTGAATGTATTTGTTTTATTTGCATAAATAGCAGTGTGCAGACTCACTTTCTGACACTATTTCAGCTTGCAATTCAGTATTACTGCACAGTAGTAACCCAAATCTGTAACATTTCGGCATAAATTAATTCCTTATTTTTGGGATATCAGATATTGCACAAAAGTGTTATTGTACTATAATATTATTCAGATGTAGGACAGCTGGGACTCAATCAATTTCCAGATTTTCTGAGACAAATATGAATGACCAAGAGCATCAAATAAGAGATGCACTGTATTTATTTTCCAACAACACCAAAACAGTCCAAATTTAATAGTTTTAAACACTGATCTTTAGTCTGATTTTTTTTTCAATCAATACTATATATTTACACTTTTTAGGAGAGTAATTTCAAGAAAACCTCGGTTCCCCCCGCAGTAAAAATATAACAGAACTGTAGCATCACTGTAATCACATCATCCTGCTCTTTAGATGCTGTTTCACTCTCATAGCTAGTGTCAACACACAGAAATGGCACCATTTAAACTAAACTGGTTTCAAAATGTTTTTTATTAAATTAGCGTAACTCCCCTTGTGTGGTTTCAGAGTAGCAGCCGTGTTAGTCTGTATCAGCAAAAAGAATCGGAGTACTTACTCCCATTCTTTTTCCCATTGTGTGGACACTCTTAAATCATTTTAAGAGTGGCCAATATGGATTTAGCTTCATTTGGTAACAAACCAAATTGATTCAAGCCTATTCACACTACTTATTTTTTAAGTTGAGGGTATGACTATGCATCAGGCACAACAAAGTGCACAGTTTTTTGCTGACCTATTTTCTGTAGTTGCATTCTGCATTTTCAGTTAAAAACTCAAAGGCTAAATGGATACCAGAGCCTCAGTGCAGGATCAGTGTCCTTGACTTGTACAATACATTTCAAACAAAGTTTTAATACTTCATGCATTTTTTGAACATGTAATACAAAATCATAGGCACGAAATCACTCAATTATAGATATGGGGTTTTGGGGAGGGTGGATAGCCAGTATTCTCACCTGTTATTTTAAAGATCCACTGTTGGCACAGAGCTCCATCTAGTGTTTAAAGATACTAAAGAAACTCTCAAAAAAGCTGTATTTGCTGAAAGATGTTTTAACAGTTCAGCATGTCAAACATGGTAATGAGGGCATGGCCCTCAGAAAAACTACTGAAGAAAACAAAATAGTTAAATGACAATCTTCATCAGTGTATGATCTCCTTTACTGTTTCCAATAAATGTACTCTCAAAATGTATTTCAAGAAGCTCCTAAACTACCACCATTAGATTAATGGGTACCCAAAATAAGACATGAGAACCAGTATAAAGTATTCATTCCTGATGCACATGTAAAGTTTAATGTGCCCTAGAAAAACACATACCACAGATAACTATTATTAGCATAGTAGCATTATTATAGACACATATGGACTTCATTTCTTCAAATTTACAGAAATGTAAATGCTTCTATAACATGCATTTACCTTTTAAAACAGTAAATATGATCCCAATTTAATATTTTTCCTCATATATAGGTAAAAAGTGTGCTACATTTGTTTTCTCCTTCTTGATTATGCTCAACACATTAGTAATCTGCTGTATGGGAACAGACAGTAAATCAGAGAATTGGGGTGGGAGATAGACGAGTAGTATCAGATCACAGATTACGAAACTTGCAGTTTGTTTTGGATTTTTTTTGAGGGGGGAGGTTAAGTTAAAGACAAATAAATATCTCAACACTGATGTTGGCATTTCAAAATTACTGTAGTTTGTTCTAAGAAGTATTTTTAAAATGTGAGAAGCAATAATCATATGGTTGTTATTTTATGTACTGTTCCTTTAAGGAACACAGTGAAATTAAGAAGGATTCAACTTCACAAGGATATAGGTGTGGAACTATATCCTTTTTCACTATATGTAGTCAGGTGCAAATATAAAAACTTAACCTTAAAGTTCCTGTGGTCTAATAAAAACAAACAGTTTTAGAGACCGAGCCAAGAATGCAGATTTATAAAATTTTGTATGTTTGCTTTTCTTTAAAGATAATCGTGCAAACCGAAATGTTCATTTCATCTTTATATTTTATTTTTTAACTAATCTTAATTTAGAATGTCAACAAGCTCATGAAATCTTGACATAACAAGCAACAAAAAACAACTGTAAATTAACATGTTTGAAAACAGATTAAAATCGAATAGCTAAATATTTGAATGTTTTACTTTGATACTATAAAGCAATGTATCTGATAGGATATTACTTTATTACACGTTCAAAGATAATATTTGTTAGAACAAAAGCAATTTAACCTGAGGAAAAAATTGTTTATAGATACACCTGATAGGATTATTTTACCAGGATTTAAAGTATACTTCATAGTGTACCATCATTTTTACCATTTCACAATGACAAGTTACACAAGTTTATTAGTGTTTTCTGAAATGTACATATTTACATGCCCATAGGGTGTGAAAGAGTGTGCACACACAAAAAATAGCACACAGACCTTCTTTAGTTACCAAACAATGTCTAAATAACACAGAGTGTCTGAATTATTCCCATAAAAGCAAGAAAACTACTTAAAGTTGAAATCCTGGGTTTACACTGCATAATTCACAAAGGACCTATTTCAAAACCCACTGAAGTCAATGCGAGTTTTTCTGCTGACTTCAATGGACTTTAGGTCAGGCCACAAGACTGTTATTTAAAAAGGCACATCTTCATTTAAGTATCAGAGGGGTAGCCATGTTAGTCTGGATCTGTAAAAGCAGCAAAGAGTCCTGTGGCACCTTATAGACTAACAGACGTATTGGAGCATGAGCTTTCGTGGGTGAATACCCACTTCATGCATCTGACAAAGTGGGTATTCACCCACGAAAGCTCATGCTCCAATACGTCTGTCAGTCTATAAGGTGCCACAGGACTCTTTGCTGCTTTTATCTTCATTTAAGTACACATTTACTCTAAGTTTTCTTTCATTTGCGGCATTAACATTGTTCCTTCACCAAAGTATTGTACTGTTGTAGGGTTTAATTTTCTTTTTTATTTCAAAGTACAAAAACAAAATCAACACTTTTAAAAAAAAATCTAAATAGGAACAAGTGAACCTTGTAAAAATTTCCAATTATTTTTTCAAGAGTTCTGTTTTTCACGAAGTCTGTGTTTTTGGAAATCCAAAGCTTTCAAGCTTTCAAACCATTCCCATAGTCTCCACAATCAGGCAGGGAAGAACTGCGCTGCACCCTCAGTCATGCTGGAGAAAAGAAGAGTGAATATATCACAACCTTATGCCCAAACTCCCTAAGCTTCTTATATACTATGAATTGCCTCTGTCTTTTGGGGCTTTACATAGCACTGTGGAACATGGTCTAAATTATTTTCTCTGGTTTTGCTGCTGCTAGATGAGGTGTTGAACGACCAGTCTTCCTCCCCTCCCTGCTCACCAGAACAGTCTCCATTTGATGGTGGAGTGCAGTAGATGTTTTGCCAGGCTACTTGAAGACAGAAAATGCGGTGTGAAGCAATTTGCCTCCTATAGAAAGTGCTAGAGGGGAACATAAAATGCTAACCACACCCAACCCATCAAACAACATTGGTAAGAAAGTGTGTATGGCACCTGGAGCCTTTTGGGCTGGGTGATTGCAAATGGACATGGATCTCAAGGGTTGTGAGACCTTCACTCCCTGCTCCCTTGAATGACAGAAAGTGGTTATGGATCTCCATCATCTCTTCCTGACAAAGGGCAGGGGAAAAGGTTGCATTTCATCTGTCATCCTACCCAAAGGTCTTGGAAATTCGTCTCTTCTCCTTTTTAACTATGTGATGGGATGAAAGTTAGTGCCCTGCCAGATGTAGAAATCCATGCATCTTAGCCCAGGGCAGCTACTGATAGCAAAAAGGAATCAGGAAAATGCCAGTGCTAAACAGAATGCAAGCCTCAGAAAGTTCAAGTTCTGTTCTCCGTTTCAAACTAGTGATACTTGAGTGGGTTTGAAATTAGGCAAATTGTATTGAATATATGTTGAAATTATTGCTGATATTTTATGTTCTTTTCTTCATTCACAATATCTTAATTACAATACAAATTGCCACAAAGCAAGCAGCTCATATGATGTTTGTATCAGAGATTTCTCTGTCAAGGGAAACCATGTCCCAATATTTCGTTGCAACAGAGAATGGCATTTATGTATAATAAGCCAGGAAAAATTGTGATATAAATGCAATACACATAATGCTGAAAAATAAAAACAAAACAGAGGAGATAAATACATATATACAAAATAAACAGAATGAGAAATATTGCTACTTTCATTCATTGGGACTGCATTTAAAATCAGCCAACCAATTTCTCTGTAGGTCCATCACTGCTGAACACCCAGTACTGCAAAGGTCCTGAACAACCTCAAAATTTCTATTAACCTGAATGTGAGTTGCAGAAGAATTGAAGAATTGAACTCTAAAAAATCCAACTACAGATCAAGAACCTTCGATAAGGAGAATTGTGTTTATGGGAAACTAGTGCCACTTACTTTGAAGCCCAGCATTTATATCACCATTAGTAAATTTTATTATAGTTACATACATTATCTACACACTCAAATAATTAATATAATATATACGAAAGCACACACATCATATAAAGGGTAAATTCTCCTACTGAACTGAAAATTCTGATGTAATGTTGCCTATAGTCAAGCTACTGCTCCACCATAATATAAAACATGCATATGCTATTTACACTGTTGCCAATTTTGCTTGGACGTATTCCCAGAGTTTTCATCACATGACAATCTTTAATTAAAGATTAATCTTTCATTCCTGGAGACTCCAGGACAACTGTAACTGTGTACTGTGTTGATATGAAGGCAATAAATGGCATCACCATGTGCACCTTGCTTGCACTCTACCCTCTAATCCACCTCAGACAGAACTATTTTCTCTTTTCTTTTCTTAAAAATGTATACAATAAACGATTCCACGTGGCATACATGCTTACATTTTAAGCTTCTAAACAGTTTTCAGGTAAAATACCACCATTTAGGAAAATGTATTTTTCAGAAAACGGCACTACAAAATTACTTCTTTCCACCCAAAAATATGATATCCAGTACTTGCAGCATTTAGTTCTGGGCAAGAAAAAGATTTAATATTCAGTACTTGTGAACCATCTGGTCTGGAAATAAATGTACAATATGTAACATGCAGGCTAATCGTGTCATATCCCCCTCTAGTGACTAGAGTAGAATCTACTATTGCTACTAGATACTGTACTGTAACAGAGTTACTCCTTTGGCTCAAATGGTAGAGGCCTGTGCTTTTGGTGCTGATGGCCTCATGTTGAATCCCGAGTGACAATCCATGGGAAAGTCATTTCAAATAGGAGAACTGGTTCACCTCTTTCCAATGGGCTGTAGCACTTGTTTCTTTCCCTGATAAGATCCTGAATTTTAACATCACAACATTATGACTTTATTGTAATGTACCTAAGAGATATGAACAAATATTTCCTATTATTATTATTATCTTCTTCCATATCCTGTGTCATTCACAGTATGCACACTAGCTTTACAGGTCAAGATATACACCACATTTCTTTAAAAATAGCGTCTAAAACATTTGTAAAATAGTTTTTTGTATTAAAAACATGGCAAGAACAAAACATACAGGATGAGGTGTAGGATAAGTGCATTAGTAATAATTTGATACAAGACAAAGGCCTGTTGCATCGCACTCGCGCAGGAACAGAGCCCAAGCAGAGAGAGAGAGCGTGTGTGTGTATGCATATCCATTTATTCATTCCCAGCATGCTCTTATATACAATATAGTCAACAATCAATTGCTAATTGATTAATTATACACACACAACCACAGCTGTAACCCCATAGGGTAATTATCATCCTGCACACCTGTATCCTATTTACAATTAGCTGGCCAATGAGAACAAGCCCAAGGCCAGTCCTTCACACACAACCCAGCATAATCAGTTCAGCATCTCACATTGTAATCCCACAAAGGCCTATGTTGTAACTAAATATTCAGGAATAAGACTTCCAACACATACACTTTTGTACAGCAGGATATTATCACTCACACTTCTAAGTAAATTCTTATGTTGCAAACTGCTCCATCACACAATCAATAAAATTAATTAAAATAATAACGTATTCCAAACCAAATAAAGTTACTTGAGTAAGTAATACTTTCTGCGCGTAACATATGGAGGGTGGCTGGTAAGCAATTCCTATTTCTGAAATGTTTAGATATGCATCCTGCTGCAATGAACTGAAAGGCCACTGAGTGGTGCGCTTGCACCAGTTAAACAACACATGAATGCAAGCCTTCCACAATGTTATTTTAATCCATTCCAACTCTGCTGGAAACAGCCACTTCTCTGTATATAAACTTGTATTTCTGCCAATCAAACAAGCTCTTAAAATTAAACTAATCTATAATGCACAGGGGAAACCTGTCAAAAAAACAAAGTATGTGCCAAGATATTTTATTCTTATATCAGAAGTATTTTTAGTACATCCAAGAAGGGAGCAATCTACTCACTAGCTGATGGAGTGGAATGCAAAGAAAGGGTTCAAATCTGAATCCTGCACTTAGTATGTACCGCTGAATGTAGTACTGCAAGAAAATTGAAGTGGAACTCAATTCTCCTAAAGAAAATAAACTCATGTAACTACGAAAACACAAATTAAGACCCCAGTCCTGCAAAGATTTATGCACTGAAAATTGGAATGGAGCACATTAATTTTTTTAATTGTACAAATTCTGTGACAGATTTTAACAATTGAAATTCACACATATCCACTAGCATGCTTGAAAGAGCCTTATTCTGCTTCTTCCAAGCCAGTCTAAGTTTGGTACCACTTGCTAAATCGGTATCTGTAAAATATTTAAGTAATCGATTCCATGCAGAAATTTGATCAATAAGATTTTCAGTGCTAAATGCACCTTTTCCACATAAAGTTAAAATACAAAGCAAGCAGAAATCACCAGAAAACCTTCATATTTCCTAAATACTATTAAAAACTCAGCCAATGTACTTCAAGTACACAATTCTGAACCATAGAAGAAGCTTTCTATTAAGCTCTTTTGCATTTGGATACAAACTCAGACCAGACACAAAAAAAACCCTGTGCTTTGTAAGTGGCTGAACTTTGTAAGTGGCATTCATTATCAAGGAATTAAACTTTCCCCCCATTCTAGTAATATATTAATTATCTTTACATTCCAAAAGCATCACATTTTGTACTAGCAGTAGGGAATCTACTGGAAGAGATTTAGATTTTGCCTTTTTGCCTGTTAGAAATGCATATCATTTAATTTACTGCAAATCTGGCTCCAATATTGCTATTCAAATGAACATGGTACACAAAGTCAAAATTCTGCCTTCAGTGGAGTTACCCAGGATGAAAGAAGGGGTTGAATTTGGCCATTATGATGTTAAGTGGAGCTCCTCCGCTAATTTTGATAAATTCTGCATCATTAAAACCGTACTGACAACAAGGAGATTAACTCATTACCAATTATTTCTTCCATACCTAGGACCCAATCCCACAATATCAAAATTGATGGGAGTTTTGCCACTGAATTCAAAAAGAAGATCAGGCCCTTAATTGGCTAGTTCAATTACTATAAATTGTGATGTTTGTGTATCAGTTTTCCTCACTAGGAAGAAGTCATCAAACCGAGATCTATAATATCAACCTAGTAGACTTATTCTCTACTAAAACCAGAGAACAACATTTTAACGATACTTGCATCTACTCCTGTAAATAAAGTCACAACAAAATTCTGTGACCCTTTTCGATACTGAATTTTTTAAATGAAGTCCAGAAACAAGAAAGGCAATTACTGCTCATATTGTTTTTCAGCATGTCTTTTTCTTCTACTTTTAAACAGAGATTTAAACAGAGATTTAAAAGTGGGATAATGAACTACATATTAAAAGTAAAGTCCTGCATGTAACCATTACCTTTTTGATGCCAATAACACTGTAAGTCAATTCTTTTTTAAACAGAATATTTTCATTAATTCACACACACCAAAGAAAGAGTACACCTGGTTCCAACCTCAAAATCAATTCAATTGTGCATTACCCTCCCCACCCCACCCCCATCCTTCTGAAATGAAAACTGAATACTGGAGGGAAGAAATGAGAATGAGCTAAAGGAAGATTTTAGGGCTGTGAATTACCGTAATTGCCGTTAACTCAAGAGATTAACGCAAAACAAATTAACTAGATTTTAAAAATAGTCATGATTAATCACAGTTTTTAATCGCACTGTTAAAAAATAACATAATACTAATTTAAATTTATGATAAATGTTTTTGATTTTTTTCTACATTTTCAAATATATTGATTTCAATTATAACACAGAATACAAAATGTACAGTGCTCACTTTATATTATTATTTTGGATTACAAATATTTGCACTCTAAAAAAGAAAAAATAAATAATACTTTTCACTTCACCTCATACAAGTACTGTAGTGCAATCTCTTTATCATGAAAGTGCAATATACAAATGTAGAATTTTTTTCAACATAACTGCACTCAAAAACAAAACAATGTAAAACATTAGAGCCTACAAGTCCACTTAGTCCTATTTCTTGTTCAGCCAATTGCTAAAAGAAACAAGTTTGTCTACATTTACAGGAGATAATGTTGCCAACTTCTTATTTACAGTGTCACCTGAAAGTGAGAACAGGCATTCACATGGCACTGTTGTAGCCGGCGTTGCAAGGTATTTGTGTCAGATATCCTAAACATTTGTATGCCCCATCATGCTTCAACTTCTAGATTTACAGTGCAAATATTTGTAATAAAAATAATATAAAGTGAGCACTGTACACTTTGTATTCTTTGTTGTAATCCTCCCGCCCAGTACCAAGGGGGAACCCAGGCCGCCCCCCAGCACCTGCTGCTCCCTGGCCCAAGTTTTAGTTAGGGGTATATAGTACAAGTCATGGACATGTCACAGGCCACAAATATTTGTTTATTGCCTGTCCATGACTTATACTAAAAATATCCATGACTAAAACATAGCCTTAATTATAAAAAGTAGCCTCTGTCAGACAAATGACAGTATTACCTACATAATTTCATACATAATTACCTACATAATTTCAGCTAAGATTCATTTCCCCTAAAATAAAAATAAATCTGGCAATGTGTTCAGTGAGATTCAGTGAGTTATTTGTATATGCAGTTGACATTTTCTCATACTGTTTACTGCTACACACACCTTTTGGAAATGTAAGGCTGAGCTAAAATTGCTGTGTGCTGACTAAAACTAAATCCTACATATTAGTCTTGCCAGGTAGCAATCAATGCTATAATTAAGGTTATGAAAGCATTTTCATTCCAAATACCTGGTTTTCAGTTGTTAATAACATTTCTTAAAAGTTATCCTTATACACTAAAAATACATTTATTCTAAATTCAAAGGTGATTTTTTAAAAATTTTGAGTAAAATACCTTCAATCATGTTGTAAACAGTTGGTGCAATTAAAAAAATTACATTTACCATCCACCATAATTAAATTTACTTCAACATCAGTGTTATTTCCCATTCTAAGTATAAAGAAAGCCACAAAAGCGCTGTAATACATATTCACTGGTATTCAGTGTATGTGGCCATATGTCTTCTTAAGTGTTTGTACAGCACCTACTACAAGGGAGACAGAAGAGCTATAGTAAAAACTCTCAAGCAATTGTTAACTTGTCTCTGTTCTATTGGATTAGGGTGACCAGATGTCCCAATTTTATAGGGGCAGTCCCGATTTTTGGGTCTTTTTCTTAGGGCTGGTCTACACTAGGGGGTGGGATCGATCTAAGATATGCAACTTCAGCAACGCAAAGTATCTTGGTTCGCTTTACCTGGCCGTCCTCACGGTGGCAAGTCGACTGCTGCGGCTCCCCCGTCAACTCCGGTTACTCCTCCTGCCAAGGTGGAGTACCGGTGTCAATTTGGGGATCGATTTATCGTGTCTAGACAAGATGGGATAAATCAATCCCCGATAGATCGATTACTACCCGCCAATCCAGCAGGTAGTGTAGACGTGGCCTTATATAGGCTCCGATTACCTCGCACCTCCGTCCCGATTTTTCACACTTGCTGTCTGGTCACCATATATTGGATCTGCACAAATCAGCACATACTAAAACTTCAACCCATATTGTTTAGCTCATTAATATCAGTGCGGATAATCAAATATCACCTCCTGTCATCTTCAAGTTCATAATATTCTTTTTGCCATTCTAATTTTAAGCTATCTAGCTATATCCATATAATTTCTATAACATATCTAAGCCAGTCCACTGAAGATATTACTAATATTTCCATTACAAACACCATTTTCCTGTTGAGTCCCTAGTGCATAGGAGTCCACAACA
This sequence comes from Mauremys mutica, assembly GCF_020497125.1. NCBI lineage: Eukaryota > Metazoa > Chordata > Testudines > Geoemydidae > Mauremys > Mauremys mutica. The sequence continues at coordinate 45,130,462 of NC_059075.1, forward strand.
AATAACCACAATCAAATTTGGTAGCGATAAGCACCCTTGGTGGTAGTTTGTACAAATCAGTATTTATAAAGTGGTTTAACTACAAAAAGTGGCTATATTGTACATGCTAAGGAATACTATATCATCTGACAGCATGGTTACTGCCCTCTCATGCTTAAGAGTTGGTAGACCCACAGCAGCATTGAGGCATACTGATGAAGAGGAATGAAGGAGCTTACACTGATACTTTCCATACTGTATCTGTTCTGCGAATAAACAGAACTTCTCAGTCTCCACTGATGTTTACATGACATTTCACAAACAGTTTATTTTTAAAGAGAAAGGAAAAGGCAAAACCAGAAATCCTCTTTTCAACAGTATTTAGTTGCTGAAATATTGCTGTAAGATGAAATTTACTAAAATAAGCCTTAGTCTGGGAGCAAGTTTTTAAAATACATTTTAAACTATTCACTAATCCATACAAGTGAAAGGAAGCTGCAGCACAGATTTGAGAGGTTTGAGCTAACACATTACAGGCTATGTTTTTATATTTTTGGGTGCTCCTGCAAAATATATTTTACCACTGGCCTCCTTCCATAAATGTAACTGATTCCTGCCTACACTACTATGCACAAGGATGGCCTAATGATTTGGGGAAGGGTTAGCCAGAGGACTCTTGGGGATATACCTCAAAAGCGATTGACTCATTTTACATAAAATTGTGGGTCACACAGGTGAGACAAATCTTTAAGCCCTCAGCCTCCTGCAGCAGAAGTTGAGCCCAGCTGTAGCTTCCTTCCTTCCTTTCAACTCTGGTAACCAGTTTACATTTTCAAGGCTATCTGAACATGGGGAGGGGAAAGAAAAGGTAATATATTTAACTGAAAGCTGAGCTTCTCCTTTAATCTTTCACCAAATTAGAGGAGTGAGCAGTTGAGAGTTTCACAAGAACAGAGCTGACTTTTGGACCCTTATAGAAGCAACACCACACACTCTCTTTCAGGGCAATAACAGTGTGCTACAGCATCCCCTACACCAGGGGTAGGCAACCTATGGCATGCGTGCCAAAGGTGGCACGCGAGCTGATTTTCAGTGGCACTCACACTGCCCGGGTCCTGGTCACCGGTCTAGGGGGCTCTGCATTTTAATTTTAAATGAAGCTTCTTAAACATCTTAAAAACCTTATTTACTTTACATACAACAATAGTTTAGTTATGTATTATAGACTTACAGAAAGAGACCTTCTAAAAACGTTAAAATGTATTAGAGTGAATAAATGAAGACTCAGCACACCACTTCTGAAAGGTTGCCGACCCCTGCCCTACACTATCATGTATCAAGATGGTGTGTCAAAGGGATTAATGGTAAGTTTGATCTGCTTTAATATGCTCATTAATGATTGCGAAAAAGGAGTAAATACCACAAGAGTGAAATTTTCAGATGGTACTGAACTGGGAAAGGTACCAAATAGAAGTGAGAACAGAGAATGACCCAGAGAAGCTAGAAATATGGACAAAAATGGCAAGCTAATAACTCAGAACAGACATAAAGTGAAACAGTGAATGAGAGAGAGAAAACTGATTAGATGTCAAGGGGAAGCACTGGGTGATAGAAAAATCATATCTCATTTGCTATCCCCTAGGCAACAGAGCAGCAAAAAAATAAAAATAAATAAAAACAAAATGCTCCATGTGAAGAAGCTTCATCAGCAGGGAGATAGTAGTTCCTTTCTGGTGAAACATAGGCGCACCCACAGCTCCACTCTGCCACCTCCACGCTCATCAGCCCCAGCCCACCAACAAACTCATAGACTCATAGACTTTAAGGTCAGAAGGGACCATTATGATCATCAAGTCTGACCTCCTGCACAATGCAGGCCACAGAATCTCACCCACCCACTCCTGTAACAAACCCCTAACCTATGTCTGAGTTATTGAAGTCCTCAAATGGTTTGAAGACCTCAAGCTGCAGAGAATCCTCCAGCAAGTGACCCATGCCCCATGATACAGAGGAAGGCAACGTCCAGGGCCTCTGCCAATCTGCCCTGGAGGAAAATTCCTTCCCAACCCCAAGAATTCTCTGTAGTAACTCAGATCCCACCCCATCTAACATCCCATCACAGACCACTGGGCATACTTACCTGCTGATAATCAAAGATCAATTGCCAAATTAATTGCCAAAATCAGGCTATCCCATCATACCATCCCCTCCATAAACTTATCACGCTTAGTCTTAAAGCCAGATGTCTTTTGCCCCCTGGAACCCTTGCTAGGCTGTTCCAGAACTTCACTCCTCTAATGGTTAGAAACCTTCATCTAATTTCAAGTCTAAACTTCCTAGTGTCCAGTTTATATCCATTTGTTCTTGTGTCCACATTGATACTAAGCTTAAATAATTCCTCTCCCTCCCTAATATTTATCCCTCTGATATATTTATAAAGAGCAATCATATCCCCCAACCTTCTTTTGGTTAGGCTAAACAAGCCAAGCTCTTTGAGTCTCCTTTCATAAGATAGGTTTTCCTTTCCTCAGATCATCCCAGTAGCCCTTCTCTGTACCTGTTCCAGTTTGAATTCATCCTTCTTAAACATGGGACACCAGAACTGCACACAGTATTCCAGATGAGGTCTCACCAGTGCCTTGTATAATGGTACTAACACCTCCTTATCTTTGCTGAAAATACCTCGCCTGATGCATCCTAAAACCGCATTAGCTTTTTTAACGGCCATATCACATTGGCGGCTCATAGTCATCCTATGATCAACCAATACTCCGAGGTCCTCCTCCTCCTCTGTTACTTCCAACTGATGCGTCCCCAATTTATAACTAAAATTCTTGTTATTAATCCCTAAATGCATGACCTTGCACTTTTCACTATTAAATTTCATCCCATTACTATTACTCCAGTTTACAAGGTCATCCAGATCTTCCTGTATGATATCCCGGTCCTTCTCTGTGTTAGCAATACCTCCCAGCTTTGTCATCCGCAAACTTTATTAGCACATTCCCACTTTTTGTGCTAAGGTCAGTAATAAAAAGATTAAATAAGATTGGTCCCAAAACTGATCCCTGAGGAACTCCACTAGTAACCTCCTTCTGGCCTGACAGTTCACCTTTCAGTACGACCCATTGTCAATTAGACACCTTGGTTATTTTATTTTGAAGTTTAACTTTATTCTGTAGAAATACGACCCATTGTAGTCTCCCCTTTAACCAGTTCCTTATCCACCTTTCAATTTTCATATTGATCCCCATTTTTTCCAATTTAACTACTAATTCCCCATGTGGAACCGTACCAAATACCTTACTGAAATCGAGGTAAATTAGATCCACTGCGTTTCCTTTGTCTAAAAAAATCTGTTACCTTCTCAAAGAAGGAGATCAGGTTGGTTTGGCACGATCTACCTTTTGTTAAACCATGTTGTATTTTGTCCCAATTACCATTGACCTCAATGTCCTTAACTACTTTATCCTTCAAAAAATTTTCCAAGACCTTACATACTACAGATGTCAAACTAACAGGCCTATAGTTACCCGGATCACATTTTTTCCCTTTCTTAAAAATAGGAACTATGTTAGCAATTCTCCAGTCATACGGTACAACCCCTGAGTTTACTGATTCATTAAAAATTCTCGCTAATGGGCTTGCAATTTCATGTGCCAGTTCCTTTAATATTCTTGGATGAAGATTATCTGGGCTCTCCGATTTTGTCCCATTAAGCTGTTCGAGTTTGACTTCTACCTCAGATGTGGTAATATCTACCTCCATATCCTCATTCCCATTTGTCATCCTACCATTATCCCTAAGCTCCTCATTAGCCTCATTAGAGACTGAGGCAAAGTATTTGTTTAGATATTGGGCCATGCCTAGATTATCCTTAACCTCCATTCCATCCTCAGTGTTTAGCAGTCCCACTTCTTCTTTCTTTGTTTTCTTCTTATTTATATGGCTATAGAACCTTTTACTATTGGTTTTAATTCCCTTTGCAAGGTCCAACTCTACATGGCTTTTGGCCTTTCTCACTTTATCCCTACATGTTCTGACCTCAATAAAGTAGCTTTCCTTGCTAATCCCTCCCATCTTCTGCTCCTTGTAGGCTTTCTGCTTTTTCTTAATCGCCTCTCTGATTAAGCCCAAGCGCAGGCAGAGGAGGACAGCGGGCACACCCTTGAGACACCAATGGGGAAGGGGGGGAAGGCATGCAGCTCTCAGGAGCGCGCAAAGCGAGCCCCAGCAGGGAAAGAGGAGCAGGAGCACAGCTGGGGATGGAAGGCGGAGCTAGAGTAGGAGGGTAGGATTCGATCAGCTGTTCACCGAAGCTGACAAGGAATTAGGGGCTGGGGTCTTCGGTGGATGTTTTTACTGGGGGCTGTGGGTGATTGCTGGTGGCTTGTTGCTTTGGAGAGTGCTGTGGTGGCAGGCTTGCAGGGGATTTGGAGGGTAGGGATGCAAAGGCTAGGTATTTCTCTGAGAGATGGCTAATGGGAAAGGGCTGGAGCACACTGGGGGTTTTTTCGGCGGGAGGGGACAAAGTTCCTATGTTTGTTTGCTTGGTGTTTGTTGTTGTGTTGCTAATGCTGTTTGTTTTATTAAGAAAGTTATGGGACCTGAGGAATCTGATGTGTGTTTCTTGCTGATGGCATGGGAGGAAATGTCCTTGTTTCTGATCAGGAATGGAGGCCCTGACAGGTGGCTGGTTTCAAGAGTAAAGTTGGTTGAAGTGTGTGTGTGTGTATATATATATGGGGGGGATTATTCACTAATAATTTGACACCTAGGGTGATCATACATTGTGTTTTGGCTGGGACAGTCCCCTTTTTAAACCCTGTCCTGGACATCTTGACCTTTTTTGGCAAAAGTGGGCATTTGTCCTGTTTGATGATCAGTTGGCAAGAGCAAATGGGACAAATGCCCAGTTCTGCCAAAAAAGTGGGGTGTGTCCCCAACAGGGTGTGGGTGGGGAGCAAGAGGAGACACCAGCCATGCACAATGGGCTTGGGCTAACGGTGACACCAGCGGCTCAGGTGTCCTGTTTTCACTTTGAGAAATATGGTCACCCATGATACCTTACAAGGTAAAAATAATCAAATAAACTATATTTTTATAATAATATTACTTAACTAGTTCTTTTAAAGAGGAGAATGCCGTGCTCTAGGTAAACACAGGTGATGCAGTGTTTGGGAAGGGGAGGAGAAGAAAAGGCTCAGGGGAACACAGGATTAAACCTTGTAGTGCTTTGGGAAATCTGTCCAATGGGAGTGCAGTCATTAGTATTTTGAGAGTGTCAGCAGATAGATGCCAAATGAGAAAAAGTATATGTTATACATTAAAGTAACCTGCAGGGGTGTTTAACCATGTTTGTTTGGGGTATATGACACCTAGTACTAAAGTGATAATGGATTTGTTTTTATTTTAATATTGTAGATCCTCTAAAGTAGTAGTTAATGTTTTACATATGAGAATGTTATTATGGGGATACGTATCCACAACAGACACACCTCAATGTCAATTAGACACCTTGGTTATTTTATTTTGAAGTTTAACTTTATTCTGTAGAAATACACAAATTCCTGTTTTGCTGCAATGGTATTTATTGCTGAAGAAAGATCTGATCAACTGTAGACCCTCCCCCAGCTGATACTGTTAGGCCAGTGGTTCCCAAACTGGGGTTCGTGACCCCTGGGTGTTCGCGAAATGTTATAGGGGGTTCTCGGGAAAAAATTCCCTAATGGCGGACAGAGCTGTCCCTAGGGACTCTGGGCAGCACGGGGCCAGCAGCCCGGAGCCCCTGGACTTTCAAGAGCTAAGCAGATCAAAGCAAGCATAATCTATCACACTGAGAAGATTTAAACTTCAAGACTCCTTATAAGAAATGGAAAGGGAGGTGGATATATTTTGCTGTTTTAAAAAATTAAATAGGCAGCTAAACTTTGTTGTAACGTGCGTTGTTTGCCTGGACTGCTCAAGACTTGAATGCTTATGTAGGAGGAACTCTTTGAGTTGGCTTCTTAAATACCGTCATACTGTTTCACATCTGATACTCCTTGATGAAACATAGGAGCCTTGTCTTATAACAGGCTTATTCAAAGTGATACAAGCTACAAAAGTGAGATCTTGGCAGAATGTTGCCGTTTTCATAATGTAATAAAAATAATGCAATGATAAATAATAATTAATAATAAAGTGTGTAATAAGCATGTCATAAAAACAAATTTTATATTTCCAAGATCACTGCTTTTATAATTTATACTCAGGTAAAGGAGAAAATCCCTGGAAATATTCATTTTTAGGAGGGGGTTCGCGAGACGACATTTTAGTGAAAGGGGTTCACAGGTTGTTAAAGTTTGGGAACCACTGTGTTAGGCTGAACCGCTACAGTTAGTCCATCCTAATTCTATTTCTGTTCTTTGTATCAAAGGGGATCTTGTACAGCAGATTCTCCATGTCTGGATAAGCAGTGATGCTCAAGTGTTTTTTGACAACCTAGAACACTGGGGGCTTGATGATCCTGTATTATTTATCAAGCAATGTTCTAACTGAGAAAAACCCAGGGAACTAATGCAAATGTTAATGAAACATTAATGTTGAGATTTTAATTACTTGAAGGTCACTACATACAAAGTTTATTATCTTAGGGGAGTTACTCTAGATTCCCATCACAATGATTACTCAGTCTTTATAACATGCATATATTAAAGAATTCACGTTACTATTTGTTTCTGATATGTGCAAGGGGGAAGAACTATGTTTGCTGTGGGAACAATAATTTTGAATGTCCTGATTTTTTTAAAATTAAAATCTCAAGCTTGAACGCTGCATATTTTTTTTTACATATAATTAATGCTCTCCGTGTTCATATATTGTATAGTGAGAATCACAGGTTTTGCAGAGTCTGCTGTAAGCAATTAACAGCTACATTTTCTTACAGCACTGGAATAGCTACTTAGTCAGCAGAACTTGCTGGGAATACTTTATCACAAGAAGTGAGGCTCAGCAAATTAACTTATCAGAATTGTACTGTAGCTTGGTGAAAATATCTTTCTAACAACAAAATATTTTCAGGTCTTGGCTTCTGAGTAATAACAAACTGGCTATTCATTTTCCAAGTAGCAGAACATATTTGGGAGAGATTTGACAAATTCTCAGAAAGGCCTGCTTCTGGGGGGAAAATGTGCTTTATCTCAAAAGTTCATGCACAATAACTACCTACATCCAACTAAAGTATCTTCTTCAACATGCCACTTGTCTAAAAATTATTGCTTTTTTGCTAGTAGAGGACCTGCTTTTTCTGCCACATAAATGGGCTGGAATGGTAAAATTAGATGAATTTTGGTTTCTAATGATTTAATAGTCTAACTTGATTTCCCTTTCTGTTCCCTCTGTGACTCTAAGCCTAGCCTCTTCACAGTCCTTCCATACAATCTCTCCATGAGTAGTATAAGAACCTTCTCTGCAACTCCTGCCTCATGAAACAACTTTCCTTTTTCTCTATTGCATTTTGCCATTATTGTGACACTTTAATCCTAGCTCAAAATATATTTTCCCTTTCCAGTAACTTAATGTATTTTTCCTCAGTTACTAATTATTTAACTCCGTGAAGGCATTAACTCTGTAAAACATTTTGGGGTGTTGTTAGTAGGAAAAATACTATACAAAATTAAGTTGTGCTGTAATCTTACTATCTGGTTTAGGTACTTATATTGCCCTATTGCCACAGTTTCTGGGCACCTCACAGTCTTTAAAGTATTCATCCTCACAACACCTCTATGAGGTAGAGAAATAGTTATCATTATTAAAAATATTACACTTTTCATTTTAAATATATTTATCAGATTGTACACCCAAAGAAACATTCCAGATAAGAAGGAAGAAGAAAAGTTATTTTCTCCAAAGCTACCAGATTTCATTTAACTCCAGACTTGGGCCCATATTTTTAGCAGCAGACTGATCCTAACTCCCACATTTTAAAGTAGTCTAATGTCATTATCTCCTGCAAGAGTGTCACATGCTACCACAGCCCATGGCAATTCCCAAATGTCTCCAATCATCAGTTCTTTACTTTCTGTTGGGTGACTACATTGTTTATTGTTACACACCTCTTATTCACTCTTACTCAATGAAGTTTTGGTGCCTTAGTCCTCTTATGTGAACGTTTTCTCTTTAAAATAATCTAGTTTTCCCTAAAACTTGGCTAAGGAATTATACACAAGACATGTCTTCCAAAATCCTGCTAAAAAGGAAGAGAAGAAACATCACAGTGACTTCAAAAACTCCTCCATGTGTGGTGACATTCACTGCAGGCTAAAAGGACTGGTGTTTGGTGAATCTTTTGGCTCACTATATCAATGACTGGACCTAAATGCTTTGGATGAAAGCCTGGCCTTACTGAAATCAATGGCATTGACTTCACACAGAATTTCACCCTATAAGTCACTGTGGCGTGGCAGATCTCTGGGCAAGCACCCGAAAGCTCCCTTGCCCTTTTATTAGTGTGTCACATAATTATGACAAGAAATTGGTTTGTAAGGCCTTAAAGTCAAAAGCCCTGAATGAACATATCAGAGGCACCAGGAGGTAAATGAAGCACTTTATTAGTACCACCAACTTTGACACCAATCTACTGAGCTATACAAGGGTAAATACCAGTTCAGAATATGGAAAACAGCTCACAAATTCACTGAATTCTACCCAAAAAGAAAGCAGGCAGAATTTAAAAAGATGATCTGTTTTGGCTTGGAGATGACTTGGCACTAAGGTTCATATGGTCTTTGGTGGCTGGGGTGCAAGATCATGCAGACACACATGATTACAAATATTTTCTATCGTCAAGAGGTTCAGCAGAAGCTAGGGTTCCTGTTATATGATTGTGAGCATCTTTTGAGGGAGAAGTTAAGAGCTTCAAAGAGAAGGAGACAAAAGCCATCCTTCATTTCCTCACGTCTGTCATTTAGTCCTTTCACCAAAAGCCACTAGCCAACCTAGACCTCTAGATTCAGGACACTCATGTTCAGGGTGTTCATCAACCCTTTCGGATAATCCAAAAGGGCCTCGTAAATCCCTAATTCCAAGAAACAAAAGTGTCTGGCTTTTTAAAGGGTAAAGAATAAAAAGCTAGTTGGTATCCAGTTTGGAGGGTATCCCTCATGGGAGGAAAATAGGAAGCTTTTTATCCCAGATGGTCCCTAGTCACCTTCGATAAATGGTCCCTCAGCTTTACCAAGGGAGGTTACAGAATGCAGTTAAAAGAAAATCCACCAAATTCACCATCTGAGGTATGTTCAAGAGTGCCTTTGAGATCAACAGAATCAGTAAGAAATTTCAGGAAATCCAATCCCTCCTGGAAAAGAAAGGAATCAAGTCTATGAATATGTACTTCCCGATCCTTAAAAAAATTAGAGGGCTGAGGCCTATCATAGAATCATAGAATCTCAGGGTTGGAAGGGACCTCAGGAGATCATCTAGTCCAACCCCCTGCTCAAAGCAGGACCAAACCCAACTAAATCATCCCAGCCAGGGCTTTGTCAAGCCTGACCTTAAAAACCTCTAAGGAAGGAGATTCCACCACCTCCCTAGGTAACCCATTCCAGTTCTTCACCACCCTACTAGTGAAAAAGTTTTTCCTAATATCCAGCCTAAACCTCCCACTCTGCAACTTGAGACCATTACTCCTTGTTCTGTCATCTTCTACCACTGAGAACAGTCTAGATCCATCCTCTTTGGAACCCCCTTTCAGGTAGTTGAAAGCAGCTATCAAATCCCCCCTCATTCTTCTCTTCTGCAGACTAAACAATCCCAGTTCCCTCAGCCTCTCCTCATAAGTCATGTGCTCAAGCCCCCTAATCATTTTTGTTGCCCTCCGCTGGACTCTCTCCAATTTATCCACATCCTTCTTGTAGTGTGGGGCCCCAAACTGGACACAGTACTCCAAATGAGGCCTCACCAGTGCTGAGTAGAGGGGAATGATCACATCCCTCGATCTGCTGGAAATGCCCCTACTTATACAACCCAAAATGCCATTAGCCTTCTTGGCAACAAGGGCACACTGTTGACTCATATTCAGCTTTTCGTCCACCGTAACCCCTAGGTCCTTTTCTGCAGAACTGCTGCCCAGCCATTCGGTCCCTAGTCTGTAGCAGTGCATGGGATTCTTCCGTCCTAAGTGCAGGACTCTGCACTTGCCCTTGTTGAACCTCATCATATTTCTTTTGGCCCAATCCTCTAATTTGTCTAGGTCCCTCTGTATCCTAGCCCTACCCTCCAGCGTATCAACCACTCCTCCCAGTTTAGTGTCATCTGCAAACTTGCTAAGGGTGCAGTCCACACCATCCTCCAGATCGTTAATGAAGATATTGAAGAAAACCGGCCCCAGCACCGACCCTTGGGGCACTCCACTTGATACCGGCTGCCAACTAGACATGGAACCATTGATCACTACCCGTTGAGCCCGACCATCTAGCCAGTTTTCTATCCACCTTACCGTCCATTCATCCAGCCCATACTTCTTTAACTTGCTGGCAAGAATACTGTGGGAGACTGTATCAAAAGCTTTGCTAAAGTCCAGAAATAGCACATCCACTGCTTTCCCCTCATCCACAGAGCCGGTTATCTCATCATAGAAGGCAATTAGGTTAGTCAGGCATGACTTGCCCTTGGTGAATCCATGCTGACTGTTCCTGATCACTTTCCCCTCCTTTAAGTGGTTCAGGATTGATTCCTTGAGGACCTGTTCCATGATTTTTAAAGGGACTGAGGTGAGACTGACTGGCCTGTAGTTCCCTGGATCTTCCTTCTTCCCTTTTTTAAAGATGGGCACTACATTAGCTTTTTTCCAGTCATCCGGGACCTCCCCCGATCGCCATGATTTTTCAAAGGGTGGACATGGTGGACAATTTCCATGTGTCAAAAGAAAATTCTCAGTGTCTGTAAGGATAATCATACATTTGGTTTTTGTTTCTTTTGTTCTGTTTTTTGGAAGAGAGTAACTGGATATATTCAGTTTGGACCTTGCAGATGCTTGTATATTTAAATATATACAGCTGAAATAACTGAATTTCATTTAAAACTACCTGAAGGTGCAGCTTGTGTATCTGAAACAAGTACAGGATATAGGAGTCCTGCCAGGCCTGACTCCTGAGCGGGTAGAAACTAGAGGAAGAGGTTTGGTATCACCTAGCTGAAGGTAGGAGACGGGAGGTTAGACAGACATTCCCAGAAAACAAAATGCACTGCCTCTCCCTTCTGAAGATTCAAAGGTGCATAAGAAATTGAGTCAAGGGTCATCGGGAGGAAATTAGGTGTTGGTTGGCTTGTGTGGCTCTGTGGGGATGAAAGCCTGAGGAGTCCATGTCTAGCCCATGAGAGGGAGCTATGGGCTGTGGACAAGATAAGGGAACTGTAGGAGGGTTATAAGAAGCATGGGGGGTCAACTGGAGGAGAAAGGGGGTGGGCAGCCACATGTGGGTGTTGGGGGCGGGGGAGATTGGGGGCAGCCAGGGAGCAGGGAGTCATTTGGGGATTAGAGAGCTGAGGAGGGTGCTGAGGATAGTGAGGTGGGACAGGTAAGAAGAACAGGGGAGCTGGGTCAGTTGATGGGGTTTGAGTGATGAGCAACCTGGAGGCCCTTTCTATTCTCTCCTCCACTGGCTACTAGGACGCTCTGTCCTATTACCATCCCTGGGGCTGCTGCCTACACAGTAACTCCTTGCTTAACATTGTAGTTACATTTCTGAAAATTGTTACTTTAAGCAAAATGTTAAGCGAAACCAATTTCCCCATAAGAATTAATGTAAGGGGGGGGCACCCTGGTTCCAAGCACCCACCAGCTAGCTCCAAGGACTTCTCTTCCTGCAAGCAGTGGACAAAGCAGGCAGCTGCCAAACAACGTTATAAGGGAACATTGCATAACTTTAAACTAGCATGTTCTCTAACTGATCAGTGACATAACAAAGTAACCAGGACCACATTAAGTAGGAGTTACTGTACCTCCTGCCTCCCTGCCCCTTGTGACACGGTTCCCCCTTTCCACTCTCCGAACTTGCTTCCTCTCGGTCTACCGGCAGGGCCTGAATTACAGACTGCAAAGCAACAGGGGACCTGCCCTTTGGGGCATGGCAGCGGCCCTAGGCCCAGGATCTGGCCCGTAGCTGCCCCAACCCCCCGCCCACTGGCTATAAAGGTTGCGGGGGAGGGGGCAGCGCACGCAACAGGCAGGTCTCGACACGTGCAGCTGGTTTCTTTCTTCGCTCTCACGCCCTTTGCCTCTTCCTCCTCCCGCCCAGCCACAGTCCCAGGGTGGAGGGGCGCCCGCGCTTCCCCCTGCCAGCTGCCACTCTCTGCCAGGGGCTGGTCTCCGCCGCCCCACTCCCACCCCGGCTCTTTCCCCTCATTGGGGCTGGCGCTAGTTCTGCCCCCAGGCCGCCTCTGCCGGGTACTTCGGGACTGACCGCTCTGCTGCTTTCCCAGCGCAGGTGAAGATGTCCGGGAAGCCGGGCGGCTTTTTGCTGGAGGCTTCTCACCAGATCGCGGCCGGCGGCTCAGCGGGTAAGTCAGACATTTTCCTCCCAGGCACTCTGCGCTGCCTGCTCTCTGATTATTATATATTGGGGGGTGTGATTCAGTTCACCAACATTTCCTGACTTTGGCTAGCCGTGGGCACAACCTCCCCTGGTGTGTGCGCTGCGAAGCTGAGCCTGGGCACGTGAAAATCCACTCTGCGCCCCCTCTCCTCCCCCCCCCCCATGTGTCCTGGGCATGGAGTCCAAAAAGCCTTGATCAAGTGCCCAGTCTCGTCCCACTCCCTGGCTGTTGGCTGCTCCTCCCCCTGTGTGTGCCTGCAGCCAGTTGCACTGACTAAAGGAGACGAGGTGACAGCCTGCTCTTTGGTTCCCTGCTTCAACAGTTCCCCTGTCTGGGAACTTTAAACCAGCCTCGTTGGCGTTCTGATGCAGCTCTCTTAACCCAGAAGAACCGAGTGGGTTTCCCCTCCTTTGATTTTACAAATAAATTGAATGGGTGTAGAAATTAGCATGTGTAGGTCTCCTGTCAGTGTTTATTGCAACATATAGCTGTGGACGGTAGGTTGCTGATAATACAGTAACGCCTCACTTAATATCCTCCCCGGTAGGCAGTCACCTACTTTGTCCACTGTTTGCAGGAAGAGCAGCCAGTTGGAGCCAGCTGGTGGGGGCTTGGAACCAGAGTGGACCAGGAGCCCCCCCATCAGCTTCCCTAAGTTCCCTGTGCAGCAACCCCCTAGCAGGCTATCAATTGCCAGGCAGTTCAGCTGTCCCTCCCCACACTGCCCTGTGTTGTTCCTGCCCTCTGCCTTGGAGCTGCTCCTGGGAGCCTCCTGCTTGTTGTGCAGGGGGTGGGGGAAGAGGGGTGATGATGTCAGGGTGTCCTCCTCCCCCTGCTCTTCCTCCTGTACCCCATCTCCCAGAGCAGGGGGGCACACTACAGAGCTCAGGATGGAATAAGCTTGCTGGCAGCAGCTGCTGTCTCTACTTGCTGATCTGCTAAAAAGTCAATGTACTTAGAGTGGGGTCAGCATACTTAAAGGGGCTGTGCATGTCTATCATGCACATGCATCCTCCAGGCACTTTGAAAAGTGGAGGGAGTGGTGCGCTCCAGTGGGATAGAATGGATTCATCATCACATTCAGTTTCCACAGGGAATGTTTGCAGCCACTGCCTGAAAGGGGGTTCCAAAGAGGATGAATCTAGACTGCTCTCAGTGGTACCAGATGACAGAACAAGGAGTAATGGTCTCAAGTTGCATTGGGGGAAGTTTAGGGTGGATATTAGGAAAAACGTTTTCACTAGGAGGGTGGTGAAGCACTGGAATGGGTTACCTAGGGAGGTGGTGGAATCTCCTTCCTTAGAGGTTTTTAAGGTCAGGCTTGACAAAGCCCTGGCTGGGATGATTTAGTTGGGATTGGTCCTGCTTTGAGCAGGGGTTTGGACTAGATGACCTCCTGAGGTCCCTTTCAACCCTGATATTCTATGATTCTATGCATCTATTGTGTCTCCTCCCTCCATTAGTGCTGCCTTGTGGAGTGTGAGGCTACATTAACAGTTCATCATTTAGCAGTAAGGCATTCTCTGGGAAATATCCCATCCTCTGATTCCACCATCTCAACCAAACTTCACAATCATCATTGCTGTGTACAGTATTACATTGTTTATCTATCTATATATACACACACAGTATAAGTTTTAAAGTCTTTTGTCTGGCAAAAACAATTTCCCTGGAACCTCCCCTCTCCATTTACATTAATTCTTATGGGGATATTGGATTCGCTTAACATGGTTTCGCTTAAAGTAGCATTTTTCAGGAACATAACTACAACATTAAGTGAGGAATTACAGCATTCTCTCTGAGGCCCCAGAAGCTACAGTTTACGACAGTGTTACAACAGTATTTTAGGCCATTATGGAATAATGGTGAAATATTTAAAACATAGGAATGGCTATACTGGTTCAGACCAATGGTCCATTGCCTTCCAACAGTGGCTGATGCCCGATGCCTCAGAGAGAATGAACAGAACAGGGCAGTTTGTGGAGTGATCCATCCCCTGTCCTCCTGTCCCAATTTCTGGCACTCAGAGATTTTGAGGACTCCTGTACTTTGGACTAAGCTTGTATATAGCATAGTGTGATTATTTTTTAAAGGCTGCAAATATTTAGATTGGTTTACTGTTTAACAATAATGGTGCTACTGGCCCATGTAGTCTCTTCTAACAAGTGACTACTTTATCTTTTCTTTGCAGAAGCAAGGACTTAATGTAATATCTTTTCCATATTTGCAAACCATGATCCTCTAAATCCTTATTGGAGTGTTCATACCATATAGAAAGCAGTGTTAAACTTCGGAAACTTATTTTATGTAGCATTTTTGTAGCACATATTATTAAGTTAAAATAGATGCTGGATTGTTATTACTGATGTAGAATATTATGTCACGTTGTTAATAGTACTTGAAGGTATGTCGTTCAGGGTTTACAATTCTGCAATACTAATAGCAAAAATTGCATTGCATTGAAACTGTAACTATTCTATTTAAAATGGAAGCACACTACTGCTCTTTGTACTTTAGCAGTAATCTTTAAAATCAGATATACTGTTGCATCTCCAGAAAGAAATGAAAGTAACAGCTTACACTTTTCTGATATAAGTTGATTTTGTTAGTTTAATGCTATATTTATAATAATGTACCTGTCACTAATTGATTAGATTAAAACTGTAAACTTTAAATATCACAAATTTATGATATTCAGTTTTTGCATTTAATTCAGCTTGGACACTGACAGTATTTCTAGTTTCTGATTGTCATGTAGTAGAATATTTCAGTGTTTGGGTTGCAAATAGTGCAGAATGTGCTCATGTCTAAAGAAAATATTACTTTTTTTAGTTAGATTTATTTAAATCATGTAAGCATTTTAACTAGGTGGTATAAAATATTTTTTATTAGACCTCAACTAGTAGACAGTATCTCTTTTGGCTTAAAATACTTAAAATTCAGTCTGTCATTGAGGTACTATAGTCTATTACAATGGTTTTCAAACTTTTTTTCTAGCAACCCAATTGAAGAAAATTGTTGATGCCCATGACCTGACGGAGCTTGAGATGAGGGGTTTGGGTTGCAGGAGGGGCTCTGAGTTTGGGCGCAGCTCAGGGATCTGGGCTGGGAGTTCAGGCTCTGGGGTGTGGCTGGGGATGAGGGATTTGGGGTGCAGGAGGTGGCTCAGGGCAGGAGATTGGGGTGCGGGGTTGGGGCATGGGCTTACCTAAGACCACTCCTGGTCATGCAGCAGGGTTGCTAAGGCAGACTTCCTGCCTGTCCTGGCACCGTGGACTGCGCTGTGCCCCAGAAGTGGCAAGTAGCAGGTTTGGCTCCTAGGTGGAGGCGTACAAGTGGTTCCGCATGGCTCTTGTCCGCAGGCACGTGTGCGTGCGCACACACACACACACAGCTCCCATTGGTTGATTCCCGGTCAATGGGAGTGCAGAGCCGGTGCTTGGGGTGGGAGCAGCACATGGAGCCTGTGCCTCCCCGCCACCCCCTACCGGTCCACCTAAGGAGACGGACCTGCTGCTGACCAGAGCCACCGTGACTCAGTGCCTTACATTCCATGACCCGCAGTTGGAAAACCACTGGTCTGTTATGCCCTGATACACTACAGAATATAAATGTGTTTAATTTCAAATCCCACAATATACAGTATAAACATGACAAATATGAATACTGGTAAATAAAGCAAACAGTCAAAAACAAAGCCACGTACACACAACAAACATCAGTTAGTCTGGAAAAGCAGATTTTCCATCACAGATCGTTATCCAAATCTAATGGGTTTTTCTCTTCTTGACTGTCACACTTTTTTTTGTTTAGTTTTGTTTTTTAATCTTTGCTACAAGCAGATAACACTCATTTACCATCCTTGATTTGAAAAAATAAATACATGCAGTGATTCTTAGACAGAATTAATAGTTTGGCAGAAAAATAATAAAGCCACTTCATGCCTAGAGCTATGATATGCACTTTACCACCATAAATATGAGTAAATATCTAACCCTAAATGACTGACTGAGGCCCCCTGCTCAGCTAAGGCCTTAGATAATTTTTCCAGTTGTTCTACCTCTGTCTATCCCCCCTACACCACCCCTTTAAGGCAACCCTGACTCCTTTGTGGACATCTCAAACCTGAAAAATGTAATCTAATTGGGCAGAACGTTGTGAAAAGAAAACATGATTTAAACTAAATATGCAATTTGGCAAGTGACAAGTTGGGGAGTAAAAAAACGGGGAGTCCTTGTGGCACCTTAAAGACTAACAAATTTATTTTGGCATAAGCTTTCCTGGGCTAGAACCCACTTCATCAGATGTATGAAGTAAAAAATACAGGAGCAGGTATAAATACATGAAAGGATGGGGGTGCTTTACCAAGTGTTAGGTCAGTCTAATGAGATATTATCAGCAGACTCACTCTAGGCCACAAGCCCACACTTTCCCAAAGGTTATTTCCTTCACCTTGTGTCCAGTCTGTCTCCTACTTCGAGCTCCTCGCATCAAACAGACTGCAAAAGTTCCTTTAACCACTTGTTCAAGAAACCTTTCCCTGAGCTTCCTCAGAGCCACCAAATGCTTCCCACATCTCCAGGGTTCTTTACCCAGTTCAGATCACTTTAGCTTTTCTGGTTGCTGCTCACAGGAACTCCTGCTTCTGCTGCATATTTCTCTCTTACTAGAGAAAAAGTATCATAGCAATTCCTTCTCCCTATCTATCTATAAGGAAAAGAAGGATGCTTATGTGCCATTTCTCTTCCTAGAGTGCCTTGCTATCAAGCCTTCAGTTCCCAAGAACCCTGGGAACAACTGTTCCTCACAATGTCTGTGCTCTGGGTAAAACTTGGAATAGGGCAGAGCTGGAAATTGATCCCCTCTTAAAGGGCCAGCTTTGCTCTGTCATACCATATGAGTGGATTATGTTGTCCAAGAAGCCATATCAAGGGAGGGAGCCAAGGAATGAGAAGGAAAACAGGACAGTTTGACAATTTGGCACTGGAGCAGTTGGTTAGAAAGGCACATGGGGGTGCGGGTTTATACCTGTCAGGGAAGTGGTGTATGAAATGGAAAGTGTGACTCTTGAATATGGTGGGTGGAGTGAAAAACAGGATGGAGACTAGGAACTGTATTTAGAAGGTGAGGGATTGTGTGCAGGTTTTACAACTGGGGGATGAGGTGGAAATCAGGACTGGGCATTTGTTACTCGAGCAGATAAGCAGTGGGCAGAGTTTACATCTAGAAGAAAAATTGGGTGTAGATGTTCGTTAGTGGAATAAGAGTTTGGTAGCTGAGAGGGACTGGGATGCTTGTTGAGGTTGGGAGGATGGTCAGCAGAGAGGAAAGGGGAAGAGTCTGGCTAATTGTTGAAAGGGGGTTAATGAAAGGATTTAAAAAAATGTAGTTTTGGTTCATTGCCTGTGTGGGCAGGTTATAATTATGAGCAGGAGTTTGGATTGGATGACTGAAGCTGGGCCATTACATAAGTAAGTGTATTTTTTTTCAGTATGGTGAATTGAAGAGTGCTCTTTTTTCAGTGCTGTAATAGCTAAACAGTGAATCAAGGTATGAAATATTATGTCTGCAATTAACAGGAAAATGTGAGTTTTCTTTAGTGTTAAACAGAACAAAAATAGAAGATTACAAAGATTTCATTAAAAAGAAAATCCTAGTGCAGCTTCAGCTGTGGATGATGCTATCAGCACATCCATAATACACCTAAGAATGGCTGGCTGGAAACCAATAGAAGATAAAGTAGCCCATCTGTATTGGCTCTCCAATTCACAATGACCATAAAATCCCTTTGCTTATTCTGTCACTGCAAAGAATCCAGACCAAGAGGTAGCCCTGCCCATGGAGTAAGTGCAGACCTGACTCAAGGTAGAAGAAGAGTTGCAGGATTCTGTTGATCACCATCCATGAGTTGACTGACTCCCAGACTCCTGGGCTGAGTCAAAGGGTATGTCTAAACTACGGGATTATTCCAATTTTACATAAACCGGTATTTGGAAACAGATTGTATAAAGTCGAGTGCACGCAACCACACTAAGCACATTAATTTGGCGGTGTGCATCCATGTATGGAAGCTAGTGTCGATTTCCGGAGTGTTGCACTGTGGGTAGCTATCCCATAGTTCCTGCAGTCTCACCCGCCCATTGGAATTCTGGGTTGAGATCACAATGCATGGTGGGACAAAAACAGTGTTGTGGGTGATCCTGGGTAAATGTCGTCAGTCAATCCTCCCTCCGTGGAAGCAACGGCAGACAATCATTTTGCGCCCTTTTCCCTGGATTGCCCTGGCAGATGCCATAGCATGGCAACCCCACCCATTCCTTCCCTCTTCCCCCACCCCTCCTGGGCTACCGTGGTAGTTATCCCCCCATTTGTGTGATGAAGTAATAAAGAATGCATGAATAAGAAACTGACTTTATTGCGTCTGCAATCAGAGATAAAAGGTGGAGGGAGGCAGCTTCCAGCTGCTATGATATTCCAGGCAGGACTGAATCTCCATTAGACAAAGCTTAAAGAAGGGAATGACCGAGAGTCATTCCCATTTTTGCCCAGGCACCCCCGACCGACCTCACTGAGGCCAGCCAGGAGCACTCGCGGGATGATGATGACAACAGCTATCAGTCATATTGCACCGTCTGCCATCAGGAAGGGAAGGGAACGGGATGCTGCTGTTTAGCGCTGCAGCACCGCGTCTGCCAGCAGCATCCAGTAGACATACGGTGACATTGAAAAAAGGCGAGAAATGATTTTTTTCCCTTTTCTTTCACCTGGGGGGCTGACAACATATACCCTGAACCACCCGCGAGAATGTTTTTGACCCTTCAGGCTTTGGAGCTCAGTCAAGAATGCAAATGATTTTTGGAGAGTGCGGGAACTGTGGGATAGCTAGAGTCCTCAGTCCCCCCCTTCCTCCCTGAGCGTCCATTTGATTCTTTGGCTTTCCGTTACGCTTGTCTCAACTCCTTAAGTTTCACGCAGCACTGTGTTGAGTCCCTGTTGTGGCCTCTCTCTATCATAGCCTTGGAGATTTTTTTCAAATGCTTTGGCATTTCGTCTGTTGGAACGGAGTTCTGATAGAACAGATTCATCTCCCCATACGAGATCAGATTCAGTATCTCCCGTACTGTCCATGCTGGAACTCTTTTTTGATTCTCGGACTGCATGGTCATCCCTGCTAATTGGCGCTCCACGCTGGACAAACAGGAAATGAAATTCAAAAGTTTGCGAGGCTTTTCCTGTCTGCCTGGCCAGTGAATCCGAGTTCAGATTGCTGTCCAGAGCGGTCACAATTGTGCACTGTGGAATAGCGCCCGGAGGCCAATACCGTCGAATTGCGGCCACACTAACCCTAATCCGAAATGGCAATACCGATTTCAGCACTACTCCCCTCATCAGGGAAGATTACAGATGCCGGTATTAAGAGTCCTTTATATCGATATAAAGGGTTTCGTTGTGTGGATGGGTGCAGGGTTAATGCAGTTTAATGCTGCTAAATTCGATATAAACTCGTAGTGTAGACCAGGCCAAATAGTGTGCTGAACTGCTAGCTTAATATTCCTAAAACTGTAACTTGACACCTTTCCATCTGCAGACCCTTGATGCTAACTGTAAATTCACAAGTTATCATTAGAGGTGACTACCTAACTTCTACCTTTTTTGAGTTTATATATCCACTTGTTTAGGACATATACATGTGCCAATAATAGAATTATAACCATATTTTGAAGTTGAAATTCTGAAATACTGACTTACTGTTTCTCAATAATAAATACAAGGGAGGATTTCAAATCCAATGTGCAGATTGGATCATAGAATATCACCCTTCTGCTGTGATCCATGGTTTTCTTTTTCTTCTACTTACCCTGTTTAATAAATAGTATTGTACTAGAATCAGCACTCATGTCTTCTATTCTTTGAAAATACTGGAAATTGGAATTTCATATATAATAAAACATCCTTCATTTAAAAACTTTTTCATTTTAAACTGAAATATTTGTGACTGATCTTTTTCCCTTTGTTTTTTCATAGAATAATATGGTTATTGGTTGGCTGAACTTTTTGGCTCAGATTTTTTAAAAGAGGCTGCAGGAGTTAGATACCGAATCTATCTGAAATTCAATTGAATTTAGGAGACTCACTCTATCGGACTCCCTTGAAAATTCCAGCCTCTGTCTTTTGAAAGGTTTCAGAGTAGCAACTGTGTTAGTCTGTATCCGCAAAAAGAACAGGAGTACTTGTGGCACCTTAGAGACTAACAAATTTATTTGGGCATAAGCTTTCATGGGCTACAGCCCACTTCATCAGATGCATAGAATGGAACACACACACACACACACACACACACACCCCCACACACCCCCACACACCATGAAAAAGTGTGTGTGTGTGTGTAAGTAGCCTCTTACAGTTGGTATGGCTAATTAATTAAGATGAGCTATTATCAGACTCCGTGCCCCTAACTGCCCCCCGCTGCCCCATCTAACCCCCTCTTCCTTCCTGACTGGCCCCCACAGGACCCTTGCTCCATCCACCCGCACCCCCCCTTCTCCCTGTCCCCTGACCAACCCCAGAACCCCCACCCCTGACTGCCCCCTGCTGCCCCATCCAATCCCTCCTCATTCCTGGCGCCCCGGGACCCCTGCTCCATCCACCCGCTCTGCTCCCTGACCGTCCCTGCAACCCCCCGCCCCTGATGGCCCCCTGTCCCCCATCCATCCCCTCCTCTCCTTCCTGAGTGCCCCCCTCCCCGGGACCCTTGCCCCATGCAACCACCCCTTCTCCCTGACCGCCCCCGGAACCCCTGCCCCCATTCAACCCCCCTGTTCCCTGCCCTCTGACTGTCCCCACCCCCATCCACGGCCTCTGACCACTCCCCTGCCCTCTATCCAACCCCGCTCCCTGCCCCTTACCGCACTGCCTGGAGCCAGCCATACACCAGGCAGCACAGAGCACCAGGCTCTGCAGCTGTGCTACTCCAGGAGCTCGCAGCCCCACTGCTCAGAGCACTGCATCCACAGATTCAAAGATGAAATAATAAGGGAAAGCAAATAGAAGTTACACAGAAAATAAACAAAGATGTGACTTCAGGCTTTACGTTTGCATATTAGCTAAAATCCCTTTTCTTATACAAGTTACTTATTGCTCTTGAATAATTTCCCGATATGCCCTCTAGCATTAGTCCCTTCCACCAACAGAAGTTGGTCCAATAAAATATATTGCCTCATCCACTTTGTCTCTAATGTGCTGGGACCAGCATGGCTACAACACCACTGCAAATAATATATAAATAATGTCATTAAGGCCCTGATCTGCCAAAGCACATAAGCATCTCTTTAATTTTAAGCATGTGGGTAGTCCCATTGAAGTGAATGTGTTTAGAAGTATGGAAACTAAAGACAATAATAAATGAGATTAGTACCTCCCGGAACATCATGGCTTTCACTGTTAGACTCTGATCCAGCAAAGCACTTAACTTTAAACATGGAAGAGTCCCACTGATTTCAGGAGTTTGATTTTTTTTTTTTAAGTACATTTAGTGTCCATACTCCAACATACATCTTAAAATCCACCCAGAACTATCAGCCTTGTTTCTTGTCACACGTTCATTTAAAAAAACGTACTATTTGTCCGTTAGTAATCAGAGTCTGGTATTATTTCTGAATTGTGCACTATATGCACAAAGGAATTACGGAAAGTAGTTTACAAACTGATATTTGAAATATTTGCATAATTTTCCACATGCCAGAGCTCCTACCACATATAAATAATGTGTGACAGCATTCAAGGGGTGATCTTCACTAAACAATTTTTAGGTCCCTGTGCTGAAAAGCTTAGTCTAGAGGCATGGACAATAATATGACTTCAACGGGAGCAGGATAAAGTCCTCTGCTGATTATGGAAATTTATTATTGGTATTGATGACTTTAAGTCAGTCTTACTTTGTACTGTTTCCTCATTTAGATTTGAAGAGGTGCAGGGGGGAAGAATGCAGCAGACTGCATCCAGACATCACTAATCCTACCTTCACAGAGGAGGTCTTAGGGAAAAGGGAGTAACTAGTTGGGCACAAAGCAACAAAGTCAGCTAATGATGCCACTACTTCTTGGGCATCTCCTTGGCCAGGATCTGCAGGTTCAGGTTCCTTCATGCAGACAGAAGGGAGCATTTGTCCCTAAAATTTTATACCTGTAGTCCAACCTACATATTAAAACATCAGAGAGGTAATATGATTCTCTCAGGTGGGTTGGGGTTCTTCCTAATTAAGGACTCTAATTATATTGAAGATAATTGTTCTTTTTTTAAAAAAACAGACAATAAGCTTGGGTATTTAGCAAAAGGAATCTTGAAATTAAAGGGTTAAGGTATATATTAAAACAAAACTGCTTTTACTTTTGCCACTCATTTTCTGCGTTATCCACAAGATGGCAGTGTAAGACTTTAAGTTGTATACTTAGTTTTTGCAGGTGAGAGATAAAATTTCAATATGTCAATCTAGATGAAAAATGTTTGAAAAATTAATGTAAAGATAGAGGAAGGAAAAGTGCATATACATAATCAATAGGGCCTGAAAACAAACACACATACTACATTATCTTCTGTGTATGTATGCATACATTAATTTAATACAGTTAAACATTCTGTTTTATTAGGAATTCTACAGTGTAAGAAACATCAGTATCTTTTTTTCCCCAAAAGTTAATACTGTGAAGATAAGTGACATCAAATTTTCTCTTTTACAACGAATCTACAATAAAGATCACATAACATAGTAATAGGGGAGGATGGTCTTGTGATTAACATACTGTGTTATAAATCAGGACACCCAGGGTGAAATCCTGGTTCCATTGATATCAATGGGTGTTTTGCATTGACTTCAACAGAGTAGGATTTCACCCTTGGATTAGAATCCAGTTCTGCCACAGACTTTGTGACCTTGCAAAAATCACTTAATCTCTCTGTGTCAGTGGCTCTCAATCTTTCCGGACTACTGTACCCCTTTCAGGAATCTGATTTGTCTTGTGTACCACTCCAAGTTTAATCTCACTTAAAAACTACTTGCTTACAAAATCAGACATAAATATAGAAGTGTCACAGCACACTATTACTGAAAAATTGCTTACTTTCTCATTTTTACCACATAATTATCAAATAAATCATTTGGAATATAAATATTGTACTTACATTTCAGTGTATAATATGTAGAGCAGTATAAACAAGTCATTGTCTGTATGATATTTTAGTTTGTACTGACTTTGCTTGTGCTTATGTAGCCTGTTGTAAAACTAGGCAAATATCTAGAGGAGTTGCTCTACTCCCTTGAAGACCTCTGCTACCCCCGAGGGGTACACATACCCCTGGTTGAGAACCACTGTTCTCTGTCACCCACCAATGGGTAGGCAGCACAACCTGGTGGTCAGAACAGGAAGCTGACTTAGTGGTCAGAGCAGAATCAGAGGTCAAAACCAGAGGCATGGTCAGGAGACAGGCCAATAGCTGGTCAGGAGTCAGAACGGGACCAAAAAGTAGGGTCAGAAGACAAGTCAGAATCCGGAGTTCTGAGGCTGGCAGGGACTAGGACTAGAGCAGAGCAGGCAAGGGTGTGGGGAGCAAGGGCTGGACAGGAAGAATCAGGTGAAGCTGCAGGCCTGGAACCCATTGAGCACCCCTGCTTAAATGGTGGTCAGTTGGTTCTTCTGGCCAGTCAAGAGCACAGCCACTTAGTGTGGGTTTATTGGGCCTACCTGAACTAGGGTTGCCAACTTTCTAATCACACAAAACCGAGCACCCCTGCCCCTTCCCCAAAGCACTGCCCCCTCTCACTCCGTCTTGCCTCCCTCCATTGCTCACTTCCCCCCACCCTCATTCCCTTTCACCTAGCTGGGGCAGGGTTGGGGTGCAGGAGGGGGTGAGGGCTCCACAGGCTCAGGGGTGGGGCCAAGGATGAGGGGTTTGGAGTGCAGGAGGGGGCTGAGAGGTTTGGCCTCCAGCTGGCAGGGGGTGGGCTCTGGGTGGGACTGGGGATGAAGAGTTTGGGGTACAGAAGGGGATCTCAGAGCTGGGGTAGGGGGGTCAGGGTGTGGGCTCCGTCTGGGCGGCGACTACCACAGGTTGCTTCTGGAAGTGGCTGGCATGTCACTCTCCTAGGCAGAGTGGCCAGGGGGCTCTGCACGCTGCCCACGCCCGCAGGCGACGCTCCCATTGGCCGTGGTTCCTGGTCAATTGGAACTGCGGAGCCGGTGCTCAGGGTCGGGGCAACGCGCAGCGCTCCCATAACTGCCCCTGCGCCTAGGAGCCAGACATGACGGCTACTTCCAGGAGCCGCGTGGAGCAAGGGCAGGCAGGGAGCCTGCCTTAGCCCCGCTGCACCACCAACTGGACTTTTAGCAGCCTGGTCAGCAGTGCTGACTGGAGCCACCAGGGTCCCTTATCAATCAGGCGTTGCAGTAGAAAACTGGATGCCTGACAACCTTAAGCTGAACTCATTGGGTTGCTAGGTGACTGAGCCTAGAGGCAGCTTGAGTTCCTGGTGCTTTATGCCTCAGTTTTCTGAATCTGCTTTAAAAAACAAAGGGGGTCGGGGGGAAGGGAAGCATGGACCAGTTTGTGAGCAATAGTGCCACTAAGGCCTGGTCAACACTTAAAACTTAAGTCAACATAGCTACAGCACTCTCACACTCTTGAGTGCTGTAGTTGTGCTGAGATAATTCTTAGTATAAATGTAGCTAGGTCAATGAAAGGAATGCTTCGGTCAATGTAGCTACCATTGCTCAGGGAGGTAAAATTCCTAAAGTGATGGGAAAAACCCTTCTGTTGTTGTAGGCTGTGTTTACACTATTCGGCTATGCTGCTATACTTCCAGTAGTGTAGACATGGTCTTAGTCTACTTTTGATTGCACCTATAGCTGAGCCAGTTCCTCTAAGCATCTAGCATGCTGTAAAATGCCATTAATGTAAATGCTAAATTTCACCACTGTAAACACCAGACTCTCCAATGACTGAATGTCTAGTGGCCTGCCCATCCCAGTTTCTTTAGTCCCTTGGACCTTCCCCCCCCCATACAAAGATTGCAGTGCAAGCATCTGGCCTTCTTTTTCCTGCAGTTGAAGACCGTTAAGAAAGGTGATGCCCCCAAAGATTGTTTCATTGACATTCCAAAGCCCTAGGGACAACTTGAGTATAGTGGTGTAGTCCTGGTGGACAAATGTTGTCTGGGGGTGCCTGAAAATTGTTTTGTAGGATTAGAATTCTGATGTTCTTGGCTCTTAGACTTGTATTCAATCCATTAGACTACATGGTTGCTGCTATTTTTATTTTTGTTCTCTAGATTCTCTTCAGTTTTAATTTTGGTAGGAAATTTAATTTACAGGTCACTTTTCATCCTTCGGTTAATAGATAATTTCCCAGTTTGGGACATGCTTTTCATGGTTTCCTGGGCATTACGTTGTTTGTGTTGCACTGAAACGTGTTGATGACTGGTTTCCTTCAGGACCCCCCCCCAGACAAAAACAAAATGTGATGCTTTCCCAGTGCTCAAAAAACTTAAAAAAAAAAAAAAAGAAATAAATTATAAGTCTTAGTATTTAACTTATACTCAAATGCTAATTCTGTAAATGTTGTTATCACAGAACTGGGAAACTTCCCTGTTCTCTTATAAACTCAACTTTGAATACAAATCTTTACATGCATTTTAAAAAATAAGTTATGTTGCTTACATTTGCAAAATGTATATGTCTTTGTAAGATACTCATAAAACTGAAGAGTAGCTTAACTTTTGTCTTTCAGTTGACATCAGGTACCATCCTTGGTTGACTGATCTTGCATGAGAGAATGATTATTACACCTGTTCTGGTTCTATTACCACATTATCAGGCACAGTAGCAGTGTTCCCAACTTTGGTGATTTTTATCATGAGTTTCATAGTATTTGGTGTTTTCTTCAGCTGCTAGAGTCACGTGATTATATAAGAATCTTAGCTTTCTTTTTTTTTTAAGATAAATTTTTAGTCCTCATTGCTGTGGACAGAAGCTTGAAAGTGTGCACCCTAAAGACTTAAATCAGAAGACAAATAGAACTCCAAAAGTAATTATTTATTTATTTATTGCAAATCTCATAATTAAGTCAGTCTGATACTGTGTGTGTGTGTGTCTCAGTCATGATTTTTGACTGGTTGGGTTGGTAATACTTTATGGCCTTAATTAGCAGGTGCTATGAAGATGAAATCTACTGGCAAAGCTTGGAAAGCTGTCTTGAAGCTAGTTAAAATACAGATACACTATAAAGGAAATAACTGTCTCATGGAGGCCAATAGAGCCCTTGGGAATAGTTTCAATAAGCAATAGGATGGTCATTTCACAAGTGTCTGGTACACGAGTGTCTGCTTCACTGTGAAATCTGACAAATATGGCAAAAAAATGAAAAAAAAACACAAATTTATATATCTAAAAATACACATAAAATAGTACTAATTACTAATTTATTAAATGTGGCAATGAGAATATGTGAAATACACAATACTTAAACTGAGTAGATATATGCGTTAGCGTTGGGATAATTTAGTCTCTTGTAAATATCTGGTAGCATGCTCTGGGTACCAGAAGCTCCTCTCAGAGCTATGCTAGGTACCCTGATTACATCTGCCCTTTGATACAGTCCCCTACCAAATAGGCAACCTAAAGAGGGGAGAGGGAAGTAGTACAAGTTAATGTAGCCTTGGAATGTATTAATTTTGTGCAGAGAGGAAAGGGTTTTAGAGACTCAATACAGGAGCCCAGCTACTTTTCATTGTCCCAATTCCCCCCTCTCATTGCTTGGTTTGTAAAGCCTGAACCATGCAGGGGGACTTTGTGGGATTGGAGGCGATCACTTCCTTCCCCGCATCCTTGCTCATGGATGAAAGCAGGGCTGCAAGTGAGTGAGGAACAAACAGCAGCTTTATTTAACTTTATTTAACTCGTATATGTTCTTAAAATGATCATGTATCAAAGTTGGGATGTAAATGGGGATATGCGATGGTGCTTCGTTGAAACAATCTTCACAATATTTTGTTTCTTTGTGAATGGTTAAGGTAATGCCCACTCCCCTCTCCACCCCCTGCATCTTCACTTCTTTCCCAGAGGAAGAAAATGGAGATGGATAACTAAATTTGAGATCTCTGTAGTGTTGACTAAGAATATATATATATAATTTTTTTTCTTTCATGTAGTAGATGCCCAAAGGGAAGAAAAATTCAGAGGACGCTTGTAAGCAAGTCACTGGGCCAGCACGAGTATTTGTGATAGACAATTTTAATATTTCCCTAGTCTCTTTAAGCAGTTATTCGCTATATATTTATAAAGGGGAGGAGAAGAATGGTATTTGTGAGGAAACAGGCATGAGGCTTTTTTCCCCCCTAATATTAAACATTGAATATTGCTAAAGATCAGAGTAAATGGAAAAAAATGTCTTCTTTAGGGTATGAAACTATTTTACTGTAATGTCAATACATTTAAATTGGTTCAGACTTTTCTTATTAGAATAAATGTTTCCTCTTAAAATGCATGATAATCATAATCAAGACAAAATTTGTTCTGTTATTTATTTTCAAAACGATTGTACATGTTTAGCAGACTTTTGATTTAAATCCCTTGGGATATATTGGAGACAGATGTTTAGATGACCTCATGTTTAAAGTAATGTTGTATTTGGACAGCAGATTAAATTTTGCTTAAAATCTTTCCTTATATGTTAGTGATTTGGGATGCAGAAAGTAATCAATAATTTATATTGGAAAGATAGTACTATATTTCTTTAAAACAGAGGGTGTTTTTTCCAGGAGTCTATATGCTACAAAAGATCTGATTATGAAACAGCTTGTTTACAAATGAAAATATTGTTTCTGGCTGGAGGGCTAAATGGGAAACAGATTTTTAAAGTTCCATGAATTTAAATGCAAATTTACCATGTCATTTATACCTTCCCTAAAAAGCTGGTAAAACCCTGCAACAGGATTTATAATGTAATATCACTGAAAGACTGCTTTGTTAACCTTAATGAGAGCAAATATTTTATCATTTTGCTTTCTTTGAACAATGTTGTCTACCTGGTTACAATCAAGATAATGGTAGGTAAGTATGATTGTTCTACATGGGAGGCAGTTCAGTGGCCCATAATAAAATCTTCAGTATTTCAACAAAGAGTAATTATCAAAATTGGCCTATTGAAAATATATGGACAGATATATTGACAGATAAAACAGTAGTCTTCAAAAGATTGAAGTGACTTACTACTTGCATTAGGCAACACTTTGCCTTTAATGTGTTTTGTCAGATAAAGAGAAATTATTCAATAAATGGCATGCAGCCATTTACAGTTGTAACTAAAGTTACTGTGTAGCTATCCTTGTCACTACTGACTGTAAAACAATTATTAATATTTTACTGGAATAATAAAATCATTCAGGTTTTTTTCTCTGTAAGCTAAAAGAAAAGATTACCCAAAAACATTAGTGATATTACAATTCTTGGGGCTAAACCCTTCTTTCACTTAAAAAGGCATATTCAGATCTAAAACAGCATAAAAGCTATATATCTGTTGCACACAAAGGACAAAGCACCAGAAACCCAAACCAGAGGGAATTTGCACCCTCTGTACATCATGTTTCTGTGGCTCACCACAGGTGTGTGAAATAGTGGTATATCTAATATGGCCAGTTGGTTCTTCCAGAGCATGGATCCACTTGGCGTTTGGAGGGTGTGTGTGGGGGGGTGAATGTAGTGTCTACCCACCGTTGTTTCTGTGGGCAAAGACGTTTTGTTCAGGCTTTTCCTGTGTAGGGTGACCAGACAGCAAATATAAAAAATTGGGATGGGGGTGGGGAGGTAATAGGAGCCTATATAAGAAAAAGATCCAAAAATCGGGAATATCCCTATAAAATCAGGACATCTGGTCACCCTATTCCTGTGGGAATCAAGAGTTGGGACTTAAATGCTGATACCTGCTGAAAAATATTGGCAAACATTCTGTTTACAAATACTTTACTAATATTTACCCTAATTTCTTATTAATAACTTTGCTTGGAAATCAGGCTCTGTAGTGTCCTAAGAGTTCATCTGTTCCTGCTTTTCCCATAAAAAGCATAGGGCCAAATACAGAGAATATGTCTAAATTTGACTCTTATATTAGTAAATGTAAGGAAGTTTAAAATGCATGTCTTGATTTGGAAAAAGGTATAAATAACACCAATTTAGAGTCTCCTCTGAATTTGTTCCATAATCTTTGCTGACATCTAGCAACTAACATATTACAAATATAACTTCAGGTGAGGAATAAGCAACAGAAGCACATAAACTCTAAACAAAAGTTAGTTTTATTTTTTTCATGGAAATTCATCAGAAATAAAAGGACAAAAAAGTTAATTAAAAATTATTTTATCTTCCAAAGTCTTCAGAGAAGCATTCATAACTTTAAGTAACAGCCACACTTTCAAAAACACACAATAAAAATATTTTGCGAGTCACTTAGGATTATTGTTACCAAGGTGAACAACCTTCAATACAGAGAAATTAGATTATATTGACACCCAAACTTGAGGAATCAGTAGAATCTAAATATTAGCATCCAGATAGATTTACATTCAGAAATGATCTGACAATTACAGTACAGCAAAATATTGATAAATTGCTATGACTCTTTAAATTGGGCTGCTCGTTGTTTTGCTGTTTATCAAAAGTTGTTAATTTTAATGAATAGTACTGGCTTTTTTTCTGCTCAACTTTTTTTAGGGCTTGTGAAAACTGTTTATTACTTGGGGAAAAACAACCCCCAACTCAGAACACTGCACTAAAATGATCTTACAGTTGCAAAGTCAAGCACTCAAAAGTTAGGAAATGCAAGAACTGAAGATGCACTAACTTTAATTTTGCCGCCTTGTGTGTCTGTATTATGGTACATTCTTTAATTACATTTTCACAGACTACTTCTTCCGCAGCACACTTGCCTCATTTGGTGCACAGGATTGACCATGCCCACTAAATGGCTAGCTAGTCAATAGTTCTTTTATCCTTGTCATTCAATATTTAGCCCTGTGTCATCTTTACTGCACACCATTCAAACCCTGCACTGAACAAAGATTATTAACTTGCTCATGTACTTTTCTATAGAGCTTAGAGTTGCCAGGATTGGCCTGGAGTCTCCAGGAATTAAAGATTAATCTTTAATTAAAGATTATGTCATGTGATGAAATCTCTCGGAATACATCCAGCCAAAATTGGCAACCCTAATTAGAACTTATTGCCATGGTATCCGAGGCCCAGACCCACAAAGGTCACTTAAAGTTGTCCCAGTTAACATTGTTTCGTTGTTACGTTGCTGATCAATTAGGGAACATACTCATTTAAAGTTGTGCAATGCTCCCTTCTAACATCGTTTGGCAGCCGCCTGCTTTGTCCACTGCTTGCAGGAAGAGCAGCCCATTGCAGCTAGCTGGTGAGGGCTTGTAATCAGCGTGGACTGGCACCCCCTGTTAGCTCTCCGCTCTCCTAAGTTCCCTATGCTGCAGCCGCCCAGCAGGCTATCAATTGGCAGTTCAGCTGTCCCTCCCCCCACTGCTATGTGCTGCTCCTGCCCTCTGCCTTGGAGCTGCTCCCAGAGACTCCTGCTTGCTGTGCAGGGAGGGGGCTAATGTTGGGGTGTCCCTCTCCCCCCTGCTCCTGCACCCCGCTTACCCCTTCTCCATATAGAGCAGGGAGGAGACATGGATGGAGAGAGACAGAGAGCTTGGGGCAGCCACTGCTGTCTCAACTTTCTGATCCACTTAAAAAGACAATGCATTTAAGAGTGAGTCAGCTTACTTAAAGGGGCAATGTGCATCTCTCTGTCTCTCTCACACACAATGTGTGTCTGTTATGCTGTCTCCCCTCCCTCATGTTCGTGCTGCCTTGTGTGAGAGGAAACATTAACAACAATATGTTAACACTTGAGGGCTCAGTCGACTGCTGGTTCATCATTTAGCAGTAAGGCATTCCCTGGGAAATATCCCACCCTCTTCCACCCTCTAACTTCACCACCTCAACCAAGCTTCACAATCATCATAGCTGTGAACAGTATTAAATTTTTTGTTTAAAATGTATACTGTGTGTATATCTATATAATATATAGTTTTTTGTCTGGTGGAAAAAAAAATCCCTGGAACCTAACCCCTCCCCCTTATATTAATTCTTATGGGGAAATTGGATTCACTTAACATCATTTCACTTAAAGTTGGATTTTTCAGGAATAACGACAACGTTAAGCAGGGAGTTACTGTTCTTAAGTGTCTAAAACTCATACTTAGGTGCCTAATTCCCAAAGTTAGGCTCCACTGTGATCAACAGAATCCCTGCTCAGATATTGCCTTACCTGGTAGGTGCCTAAATTCACTCCACAAACCTGGGGAAGATAGGCAGGGGAACATATCTCACCCCGGGGGCCCAATCCAGTAGACATGGTCAGAGGCTGCCTAGCAGATCAGGTCCCTTTCGGGAGGTATTAGTAGTGCCTGCCTTAACTTTTATCTCAGTTGTTAGAGCACTCTCCTGGGATTGGGGGGGATCAAGGTTCAATTCCCCACCTCTGCCAGATGGGGAGAGAAGATTTGAACAAGGGTATCCCACACCTCTCAGGTGAGTGCTCTAACCACTCACCTATGGGATGTTTTGATCTGGGGCTCCCTCAGTCTCCCTCTCTGCTTTTTCTAAAATCTTGAAATTTAAAAAAGAGACTGAAAAAAATAAATGTATGGATTTCTTCCTCTTCTGCCCCCCTCTCGCCTACCCCCTACCCCCCAGCTCATTATCATGATTTGAACCTTTAGCTTTATAGTACAAT
The DNA here is from genome assembly GCF_020497125.1 of Mauremys mutica. Lineage (NCBI taxonomy): Eukaryota > Metazoa > Chordata > Testudines > Geoemydidae > Mauremys > Mauremys mutica. Next base: position 45,162,856 of record NC_059075.1, read on the forward strand.
GCTGTACCTACCGAGATAATGGAGAAACTTAGCAGCAGTAATAAGCTGGCTGTTATCCACTGTGTGACCAACCAATTGAGGGGAAAGAGACCAATACTTTGTCAGTGGATTTCACAGCTTTTTGCTGGACAGCAGAGACATGTTGAGATTCAGTTATTCCTGGATTCTACTCCAAATTCTGGAGGGGAGTATGCGCTAGTAAATACAGATGCTTGTTCCTTTAGCCTGAACAGCTAAATTTCTCTGTCTGCTGTTGCAATGGAGGAACAAAAGAGTTTACGATTGATTACTATTCATGGTATGAAACTGTATTTTAAAAGTAGTGCAGTTAAAAGAAAAAATTCTATACTTAATTCCACTCTTTGAATTAAGTTGACCTCAGTGTAACTTGAAATTCTTTTCCATCCCCTCTGATTGCACGAGACAGTCCAGTGAGTCTAAGAACTGATAGTATTTCATTCACTCTTCATATTCCTTTTTCACAGGAATTTGCTGCTCTGCTAAAGCACCTTTCTGCTTCTGTAATGTATAAACTACTACTGCGTTTGCTCGAATCACTTTCTTCCAGATTAAGGGACAGAAGCATCAATGATTATATGAAATTCACTTTGAAGAATGTAAACTTAAGCTCTTCCAGAGTTTAGAACTCCTAGGATATTTTTTTATTGGAAAGAAAAGACTTACTAAGAGGTCTCTGTGTCCAGTGAAACTGAACAAAAGAGACGTCCTTTTAGGTTCTCTGCACTATTTCCGCAAATAAGGGACTTCTTAAGTACTTGTAATGCTTAATTTCCATATACGGAGCTTTGACTGGCTGCCCAAGCTCTGCTTCCTTTGTGGCTTTGCATTTCTTATGGAATTGCATTTGGGAATTTACTTTAGAGTCAGACTAGATTACTTTCCAACTCATAAAAGTTACTATCTTTTGAAAATCGGTTATTTTAAAGCGGGGGTGGTAAGCTCTTGAACCACAGTGTTGCACACTTCTCAACTATAAAAGCTGTGCAGCCTGTTACGAAACAGCAAAATCATTTCACTGAGATGGTATTACAGTAAGTCTCCAAAAAGTTGAACACTATTTATTTATTTTTAATATCCATGTAAGCCCTGAAGTCCTGGATACTAGGGAAGTCACTCTTGGCACCTGTTGGTGAATAGTGAAAAGTGCAGCCCAGAGCTGTTTGAGGACAGAGGCTCCATAGAGGAGGGAGCTCCATGCCAACATTTGTTGATGAGCAAGGGGAAATGACTGAATGGGCCATTTGAATTTAAGTTATATGACCATTTGGGGCAGTTTTGAGTTTGGGAGCAATCAAATGCTATTGCCCCTGTTGAGACAGCCATATTTAGATATTTAAGAATGAGGTTTGATTTTTCACCCACAACCTTTACTGAAGTCCATAGGAGTTGCAGGTGCCTGACATTTATGAAAATAGACAGCTTTTATATAAATGGATTTAAGTGCCTATGTTTAGATTCCCACGTTTGAAAGTTTCAAGAATGGCTTAAAGTGGAGGATAGACACTGAGCTCAGGGCTTCTAACCTGAATTCCCATTTCTCTCCCAAGCACAGGCCCAGGTGCATAGCCATGGCTTACTTGTAGCATTCAGGTTACACATCTCCCCAAAATCACTATGTGGTAGGATCCCTGCTGAATGCATGGAGCCCATGCCTGTGAACCAGAAACTTACCCAGATCCTTCCACTCCTCCCCCCCCCCCCGCCATCACTATCTTCTGTGACTTCCTTCCCCTCACAAAATGAGCCTAAAAGCGATCTCAGAGGAATGGTGCCATGGGAAGTACCAAGTGGTGAATGACATGGATAACCAACCTCAGCTGCTAGCCCCAGGTTGTACTGTACTGTAGACAATGTATTACATTGCTCACTTGACTTTGTTTTGTTTGTTTTGTGAGAATCTCTCTTCTCCCTGTGCTCGGGTAGCAAAAATCTATTGCTACATCTGGTTATCAGGAGTTGGAATCATGCAGGAAACTGCAGATAAAAAAATTCGGTGAGGAAAAAGCTAGTGTGTGGGATGGACAGAACCACAGACAACTCGTGCTTCCCCATGCTGGGTGAGACACAATCTAAAAGGGAGGACACATGACCGCCCCACATGTCTCCTCTGCCCAGTGACCTCCCCACACTTTGTCCAGCCCAAGGCCACCGTGCTCTCCCCGCTCCACGTTACCTGTTTGGGGGTGGGGGGGTCCTCTGTCACTCTCCCTCCCCACTGTACGTTCAGCCACTTTCCCTGACAGGTGAGTGGGAACCAGGATGGAGCCACTTCTCCCTGACAGTCTGGCTGGGAAGCAGTGGTGGCCTGCTCCCTGACCAGGCTCGACTGCCAGGGACAGAAAGAATGAGAAAAATACAAATAATTGGCTTTGTAGTTGAGGACAAACGAAGAGATGGTGTTGGTTGTGCATTAGACTGAAGATTCTCTTAAGCTTACTCAGTGATTAAAACACATAAAAATTAGGGCTGTCAATTAAAACTGTGATTAATCACAATTTTTTAAATTGCAATTAATTTTTTGAGTTAATTGCATGAGTTAACTGTGATTAATTGCACTGTTAAACAATAGAATACCAATTGAAATTTATTAAATATTTTTGGATGTTTTCTACATTTTCAAATATATTGATTTCAGTTACAAAACAGAATACAAAGTGTACACTGCTCACTTTATATTTTTTATTACAAATATTTGCATTCTAAAAATGATAAACAAAAGAAATAGTATTTTTCAATTCACCTCATACAAGTACTGTAGTGCAATCTCTTTATCGTGAAAGTGCAACTTGCAAATATAGATTTTGTTATGTAACTGCACTCAAAACAAAACAATGCAAAACTTTAGAGCCTACAAGTTCACTCAGTCCTACTTCTTGTTCAGCCAATCAACAAGACAAACAAGTTTGTTTACCTTTATGGGAGATAATGCTGCCCACTTCTTATTTACAATGGCATCAGAAAGTGAGAACAGGCATTCGCATAGGACTTTTATAGCCAGCTTTGCACGGTATTTACATGCCAGATATGCTAAACATTCATATGCCCCTTCATGTTTCGGCCACCATTCCACAGGACATGCTTCCATGCTGATGATGCTCGTTAAAAAAAATAATGCGTTAATTAAATTTGTGAATGAACTCCTTGGGGGAGAATTGTATGTCTCCAGCTCTGTTTTACTGCATTCTGCCATATATTTCATGTTACAGTAGTCTCAGATGATGACTCAGCACATGCTCTTTTTAAGAATACTTTTGCTGCAGATTTGACAAAATGCAAAGAAGCACTTGACCCAATGTTTAAGAATCTGAAGTGCCTTCCAAAATCAGACAGGGACAAGGTGTGGAGCATGCTTTCAGAAGTCTTAAAGAGCAACTTTCCGATGAGGAAACCAAACCACCAAAAAAGAAAATCAGCCTTCTGCTGGTGGCATCTGACTCAGAGGATGAAAATGAACATGCATTGGTCTGCACTGCTTTGGATTATCAAGCAGAACCTGTTGTCAGCATGGACGCATGTCCTCTGGAATTCTGGTTGAAGCATGAAGGGACATACGAATCTTTAGTGCATCGGGCATATAAATCTCTTTCAATGCCAGCTACAACAGTGCTGTGTGAATGCTTATTCTCGCTTTCAGGTGACATTGTGAACAAGAAGCAAGCAGCATTATCTCCTGCAAATGTAAACAAACTTGTTTGTCTGAGCTCTCTGAACAACAAGTAGGACTGAGTGGACTTGTAGGCTCAAAAGTTTTACATTGTTTGGTTTTTTAATGCAGTTTTTTGTACATAATTCTACATTTGTAAGTTCAACTTTCATGATAGTGATCGCACTACAGTACTTGTCTTAGGTGAACTGAAAAATACTATTTCTTCTTTTTACAATGCAATTATTTGTAATCTGAAATAAACATAAAGTGAGTACTGTATACTTTGTATTCTGTAACTGAAATCAATGTATTGGAAAATGTAGAGAACATCCAACAATATGTAAATAAAGGGTATTCTATTATTGTTTAACAGTGTGATTAATCTCGATAGCAATTAACTGCATGATTAATTTTTTAAACTTTTTAATTGCTTGACAGCCCTAATAAAAATTGGAGGAGCTCTCCAAATCTGCTGATTGTATGTTATTATTGGTTTTATTGTCACATAATGAGGTGATATTTCAGAGAGAAGAGAATGGGGACAAGGGAATAAACATTTTTAAGTAGTTCATGTCCATATATAGACCCTCAGATTACAAAGTGTGTGTGTGTGTGTGTGTTCATAAAATAACTTTTTAAAATGAAAACTGTGGTATAGCTCAGCCAGTGCACTAAATGCCCCAATTACAATTATGTGGGTGGAACCAATCACTATGCTCTTGATTGAACTAACATGGGAAAATAAGACAAAAACATCTTCTCACCTCTTGGTGAACACTTCACAGAGTGATCACTTTGTCTGACCTCTCAGTCCTTATCTTCAAAGGAAACCTGCACAAAACCTTACCTTCAAAAGACAAGACTGGGAGCTTAAATTCATAATTTTGCTAGACACTAAAAATCATGGTCTTAAGAAGGACACTGGTTTTATAGCTTATCCCAACAATCTATAACCCACTAAACCTCCTTTTTGTCCTGTGACAATAGCCATGTTAATGGGTCACTTCACCTTGAATGATTCCTTAGTTTAGCATAAGTAGTTATCATATATTCTAGCTGTAGGACCTTGTGTTTAGCTGTGACACTGAGTACATTACCCAGAACTGAAGAAGAGCTGCATGTAGCTTGAAAGCTTCTCTCTCACCAACAGAAGCTGATCTAATAAAAGGTATTACCTCACCCACCCAGATTCTAGATAGCAATGTTCCCAGTACAAATGGCTTGGCTTACTCTGTTCTTTTTCTGGGGTCCTTCCAGAGGAGATGGATACAGAAACTAAACCTGTGGGTAAATAGGGAAAATATCCTCAGGGCAATTCGTCATCACTAAATAAGCTGGTTTACATGGTCCTTGATCAGAGTCGCATGTAAAGAGCTGCACACATGAAGCTTTTTCAGTGCATAACATAGGGTTGCCAGGTGTCTAATTTTTCAACTGGAACACCTGGTCGAAAACGGGCTCTGCGCTGCTGCCCGGGCTGTTAAAAGTCCGGTTGGCAGTGCAGCGGGGCTGGCAGGCTCCCTGCCCGGCTCCATGTGGCTCCCAGGAAGCGACCGGCATGTCCAGTTCTTAGGCGGAGAGATGACCGCAGGGCTCTGTGCACTGCCCCAGTCTGCAGGTGCCACTCATGCCGGGAACCGTGGCCAATGGGAGCTGTGGGGTCAGCATCTGCAGGCGGGGCAGTGCGCGGAGCCTCCCCTCCACCTAGGAGCCAGAGGGACATGTCACCGGTTCCTGGGAACTGCCTGCGGTCAGTGCTGCCTGGATCCTGCACCTCGAACCTGTTCCCGCACCTCCTGTCTCAGACCAGAGTCCCCTCCCGCACCCTGAACCCCTCATTTCTAGCCCCACGCTGAAGCCCACACCTCCAGCCCAGAGCCCGTACTCCCTTCCACACCCCAGCCCAGAGCTTGCTCCCCCGACTCCGAACCGCTCAGCCCCAGCCCGGAGCCCTCTCCTGAACCCCAAACCCTTCATCCCCGTTCCACTCCAGAGTTTGCACCCCCAAATGGAGCCCTCACCCCCTCCCGCACCTCACCCTCTGCCCCATCCCAGAGCTCCCTCCCACACTCTGAACCCCCCAGTCCGGAGCCCCCTATGCACCCCAAAACCCTCATCCCTGGCCTCACCCCAGAATCCACACCCCCAGCCAGAGCCCTCACCCCCTCTGACACCCCAACCACCTTCCCCAGCCTGGTGAAAATGAGTAAGGGTGGGGGAGAGATAGCGATGGATGGAATGAACAGGGGCAAGGCTTAGGGGCAGGGGTGGGGCAAGGGTGTTTGGTTTTCTGCAGTTAGGAAGCTGGCAACTCTAGCACAACAACAAAGAGCTTTACTGGGCCTACAAAATCCAGGAACAAAGTTGCATATTCTTGGGCACCATGTACAGTCACATTATCTATTAACTGACTAATTGCATATATAGACATCTCTTTTATAGAGCACTGTCATAACAGTCTCTAACATAACAAGATGATTCTCCAGATCATTAAAGGAAGTGTCAACAGTTTTGCTCCCAAGACTGACCTTGGGCCCCAAAAACACAGCTGGGGACCATAGGACAGCATGTTAAAAATATCACCATGTTATTCTGATACCCTGTCACATATGCCATGTTTATTGCCTTTAAAGTGCCTAGTTTTAGAAAGAAACACATTAGAAGGAAAAAAACTGTTTATGGATTATAGTTCTTTAAAACTCAGATATATAGCTTTCTCCCCAAACCTTTGCTTTGTAACTCTGAATACAGTGTCAAAAGATAGAAAATGTTATCAGCACATCAATATATAAAATGCCATGAAACCTGAGCTAAGGGGAAAAAAATGAATTGGAAATGGCTATTTCAGTGTTTAATAAATTATCCATGACCTCTGACATTGTTTACTAGGATTTTTCTTTCAAGTTATTTGTATAATGTTACCACTTTGCCTGTTTAATGGCATCTCCATGTATATATGCAGATAAAGCATAAATTGTTGGCAAATGCTCGACAATAAATACTAAAAATTCCATGAATTTCTTCCCGAAGTAAATTTCTGAAGTCAGCTTTCCCACATACCATAAACTTGTGGTAATTTACTTTCAATTTTAAAACCATTCTAGTGAAATAATTAGCCCTTGAGGACAGTTGTCTTAGAAATCTTATGTGAGAATGTGTACTGTTTCTTTAAATCCGTAGCAGGAAGAGAGACTGGAGTGGATGGGGGAAAGTTCTAGGCAAAACCTATAAAGTGAAGCAGACAGAAAGCAGGAACATTTTATATATGTGTGTGTGTGTGTGTGTAATATGCGTGAGAGAGAAAGTTCAGGTTTAGAATAATACTGGGTTTTTTTAATCTAAAGAAGTTTCTTGTTCAGAATTAGAAGAAAACGACCCTTTACCATGGCCATGTGACATGGTGTCAGAAGCTAATGCTTTGGTTTTGGACCTGCATAAATTAGAGGAAAAGAAAATGCGAAAGTTCAACAGTCCCCTTTCAGCTGGGTAACTCCATTTAAAGGTCTGAGTGGTAGGAGTACTTCACCAGATTCTGAACCTCAGTGAAGCTTAACACAGACAGCAGCGACGTATAGGTTGGCTCATTAATTTATGCAATGGGGTGGGAAACTGAAAATATTTAGCAATCATTTGCCATCTAGTTGCTGACAATGTGGAATGTGTTGGTGGTCTCATCTTGCTTTGCAATGCATAAGCATCTGTGTCACAAAAGCCACCATCACAGTCAGCACTAATCTGCAATATCAGCAGAGAAGCCAAGGAAGGAAAGCACACTGAGACTGAACACTCCTCTTCCTCACTGACCCCATTTCCTCCAGGGAAGTTGGGAATGTGAGATTTGCGTTGCCTGTATTGAACCTACTCTGTTAACTCCGGTCTTCTGGTCTGTTAATCTAGCATTTGTCAAAAGCATTAAATTCAAACACTTTCAAAAATAATTTTGATTAAACTATTTTACCTGCCATTTTAAATGATGCATACAAGAAAAGTTAGCATTCTGAAGGTGCTTTGTGTTGCCAGAACGTTCCAACTTAAAATATTCACTATTCTTTTTATGCCTATGATACTTGTACTTCAGCATTTAAAATGGAGATGGCAGTGTTGTCTGTTCACGATCTTTGTGTTTTCCTGAGTCGTAAAGGCAAGTAACATACCAGTTGGCTAAAGTTGTCTTACCTCTTGGGACTGTCTTTGGCAACTGCTGTTGCTGAATTCATGTGTGCAAACAGAAGCTTCAGCACTTGGTGTTTGCTATAGGTACGCACTACTATAAAATATATTGAGTATAATTTAATTTTCTGGCAATAAATGTAAGTATTAAATTATTACAAATGTGAAAATAGTTATTTAAAAGTTAAGACCACTCTGCGGCCCAGGTGTGGAAGGAGAATAATTCATTAATTGAAATGGTTTCTGTAAGGATTTATCAAGAAAGGTTAACTTTCTTTCCTTTATAAAAGTCTTTTGAGATCTGTTTATATTACAATTTATAATAATTTAAAATATTTCACGAAGACTTGGTATTAATTTTATTCCATATAAATTTTCCTTTTGGTAGTTCTAAACACACAGGAAAGCTCTGGGTTTCAACGTATTCATAGCCTAGTAACCTAAATAGTTTTAGTTGTCTTGTTTTAAAAAAGTTTCCCCTTACGATTAATGTGGATGATCAGTGCAAAAAAAAACTTGAATAGCTCCTATGTTCATTTCTGAGCCAACTATGGGAGACCCAAGCTGAAAATACAGCCTGTCTTAAATAGAGCTGGGGGAAAAATTTGTCTAAAACTTTTTGGGGGCAAAAAATACAGATGTGGGGATGCCAAAAAGTTTAGTGACTTTGTGGCAGTTTCATCAAATTGTTTATTTCAGGGAGGGGGAGGCGGCAAAATAATAATATTGGAAAAAATTGAACCATTACATTTTGACTGTTTTTTGGAATGTTTTTTGATTTTTCAATTCTAAATGAATTGAAGTTTCCTTCCATATTATTTAAAAAAAATAACCTTAAAAAGACTCAAAATAATATTTCATTTTGGGTTGGACAAAACATTTTGTTTGACCTGAAATGAAAATTTTTAACTTTTTGGTTTGCTGAAAATTAAAAAAATAATAATTTCAGAACAGCCTACAAACAAAAGATGATTTTTGCTTCTTTTAATTTTTGAAACTGCCAGCAAACTAAAAAATCAGTTGTTCCTACAACTCTTTGTGTTAAGTGAAACTTTATAGAACCACATTAGTTGTAATTGTCATTTGAAATGTTGACCTCTCATATTGAAATATATCAGACCACAGTCTTGCAACCCGCTCTGCACCTGCTGACCCCTGCACCCACCTGGAGTCCCATTGACAAGAGGCGGGGTCTGAACTAGGGGTCTGCTTATGTGAAGCCTCAGTTGGCTTTTTAATGCTATCAATTATGACTGACTCTGAAATTAAAGGCTAACAAATCATATGGTAGAAGTACTATATTTGTTTAGTTTTCCAGTTTTTGAAAGTAGAGCTTTTTCTCTACATCAGATTAGATGAGCTGTTAAATTGTTGCTACATATGAACAATAATTAATGCAGCTAATAGGCAACGCTGTTTGAATTCTCTCATATGGTAGTGGTAATGACATCTTCATTTCAAGTTGTTCTGGGATATATTTAATGATTGTTTTTAACCCATAAGAAAATTTATTCTCAGCTGGATTCTTTCATTGTAGGTATTACTCTTTTAACTTTATGGGTTTATTTATAATTATTATTGAAAGGATATAGTCTAGTGACTTTGAAAGGTATCCATTAAAAGACTTCAATAACAAGTGCATGACTTTGAAAGTCATGTTAGACCATGCGTAACATAACATCAAATATTTTACAAATAGTATGATATGCATACAGTATGCAAGATTAATGTATTGTATATCAGTAGTGGTGCGTGCATTTTTAGAGCTATCTATTCCTCTTGAATCTGCCATTGACATAAATGGAGTTGCAAGAGCGTAACCCTTAATGTACACAGGCAGGGTTTGTACTACTGCCAGAACTGACCTATTTTATCTTACAAGTGAAGTCTTTGATACTTAGGCATTTGAAGATCCAGAAATACGTGAGAAGAGTTGGAAAGGCTTGAGCATGATACATTTATGTTTTGTATATACTATTCGTTTCTTTAATGGCTGTAACTGTATTTATAAGGGCAGGTCTGTCTGCAGTTAATGTACCTTAATAAATTTGGTTGATATTTAAAGGGTGACATCATAAAGATTTTTTAGTCCTAATTCTTTGTAACCTAGTCAAGCTCTGTTTTACTTCTTTCCATTCTCTTCTGCTGAAGCAGGAATTTCCTGACAACTGGCATCAGCCAATTAGAAACAAGATGTAGCACTGTTTTCAAAACATAAATAATGTGAAATATATTCTGACGAGACTGTTTGCTTTTCTTTCAGATTAGATGATATCCTTATGATAGTCTAGTCTATACAGGTGGAAGTAAGTAATCTGATGTTATCAGCATTTTAAGATTTTAACAATTACTATAACTTTCTATCACAACTGAAATAACTGACAGTTTTCTTTGCTATTTATTTTCTTAAATTGAAGTTATCTTACTGTCCTGGCAACATTAGTTCTGCTTTTTAAAAAAATCATATGTGTTGGTTGCAAAGAATATATTAATTTTAAAACCAGAAATACTAATTTTTTCAAGTTATTATAGTTGCAACACTGCTTATGGGTATAATTCATACATTTTTAAACATGGCCTTTAGAAATACTTACATTGCCTTGTTGTTGAAACAGCTGGAAAATGTTCCCCTCCAAATCTAATGAATCAGAACAGGGGGTTCCTAAAGTGTAGGGGCCAAAGGACTAACCAGGGAGGTATGGACAAACCTCAACTTTTCTTTCTTCTTAAAGAAAAATAAAAGTCAGTCTCTAGTTATGGATGCAAAGAAAACTTTCAAAATCTGAAGTGATTATAGCCAGTGCAGTGATGTCTGCCTGAATTTGCAGAGAACTGGAAACTTGCTCTGGGTTGTGAACTGCCCGTTCATTTCAATAAGTGCTAACTCGTATGTCAATGATAATACTTCAAATGTCAACATTTTGTTAACTATTTTGCTGCTCATCAAAACATGTAAGAAAGGAGAGGAAGTATTGTATTCTGAAGATCTACACCAGCATTTCCTAAAGTGTGTTGGGGCAGAGGGAGGGAGCACGTGGGGGGCGGGTTGTCTTAAAGGACTTGCTAGAGGGGAGGTGGGAAGATGTCTAAAATAAGATGGTTAGGCCTTTAACAATATATGCTGGGATTTCAGGATGGTATGACTAGTTTTGTTCTTCTAAATGGATTCTCAGCTTTCACAAGTTTGGGAAATACTTCTTCACAACATGAACACCTCGATCCTTAGGGATATTGGGTCATAGTCTGACCTAGTGTCAGCAGGTGCAACTCCATTGACTTAAATTTCTGAATTTGGCCTAATCTGTAGATTTTCAGGGCTGTGATATCTACACAATAGTCAGTAATTTTACTCTTGAGAAGCTGTTATTATGAGGTAAAAATTAGCTAGCTTTCTCTCATTCCTGCCTTTCCTGTGCCTCAGACTTAAGCAATGCTTAACTGTGCTCTCTGCTGGCTTTTGCTTGAGCTTTTTCTTCATTCAGTATGCATTGCCAGACTTTTCTGTAGCACTTCAGTAACGAGAAGAAGGAGTACTACAAGAAATAGGGTGACCAGATGTCCCAATTGTATAGGGACAGTCATGATTTTTGGGTCTTTTTCTTATATAGGCTCCTATTACCCCCCACCTCCGTCCCGATTTTTCACATTTGCTGTCTGGTCATCCTAACAAGAAAGGACATGCACTCTGAAGCCATGCATCATGGGAACCTTTAGCAGCACTGCTTGTCTAGACTCACAACTCGTTATGTATTCTGAGCCTCCTCTACTGGTCAGGATATTACCAAGGAAGAAAAGAATTCAAGAATCTGTGTGAGATCAGCTTGTCCCTACAGCACACATTGCCTGTTTTGGTTTGGTAGTAGGCTTGATACAATATTTAGCGGTTGGGTTGATGATATATGCAGGATGGCCATGTCCTAGTGTTTGGACCAGTATGTTAATGTTTTCATCTCAGACTGCCAAGAACAACTGATACTCTTCAGTAGAATTGGTGCACTGTTCCCTGGGTGAGAAGTCCACCTTTAGTGTATATACATAGTTGCATGGCTGTGGCAGTTGGGGTAAGTAATCTGTGCAGTCTCCCTCATCCAACCAATGAAATCACTGCATGCAAATTAATGGTGGAGTAAGGGTTGTGATTGGCTGAGTTACCTCTAATATCACAATGGTCTTTCTAGGACTCTTGGAATTGCATAGATACAGGATTAACTGTAGCTGTACACTACATGGCTGTAATTTATAAAGTCAAAATGGCTGAGAACGTAAAAGTATATATTTCCCAGAGTTTGAGAACAGAGCTGTCCCTTTGTTGGAGGCACAGACACCTAATTGTTACCCCACATGGGTGTTACTCTCACCATCTCTGATCAACTGTCATAACTGGAACAAATTATTAAACAATCCATTTGTAAGCACCTAGAAGGTAATACGGTTATAAGGAATAGCCAACATGTATCGTTCAAGAACAAATTATGCCAAATCAACCTAATTTCCTTCTTTGACAGTGTTACTGGATAGGGGAGAAGCTTCAGGTGTGATATACCTTGATTTCAGTAAGGCTTTTGATATAGTCCCACATGACATTCTCATTAGCAAACTAGGGAAATGTGGTCTAGATGAAATTACTATAAGGTGAGTACACATTTGGTTGAAAGACCACACCCAAAGGGTATTTATCAATGAATCTCTGTCAAACTGGAAAGATGTATCTAGTGGGGTCCAGCAGGGGTCAGTCCTAGGTCTGGTACTATTCAATATTTTCATTAGTGACTTAGATAATGAAGTGGACAGTGTGTTTATAAAATTTGTGGATGACACCAAGCTAGGAGGGGTTACAAGCACTTTGGAGGACAGTATTAGAATTCAAAACTACCTTGACAAATTAGAGAAGTGTATGAAACCAACAAGATGAAATTCAATGAAGACAAGTGCAGAGTACTACACTTAGGAAGGGGGGGAAAAATCAAATGCACAACTGCAAAATGGGGAATAACTAACTAGGCAGTAGTTCTTCTGAAAAGGATCTGTGGTTTATAGTGAGTCACAAATTGAATGAGTCAACTTGACATAGTTGCACAAAAGGCTAATAACATTCTGGGGTATGTTAATAGGAGTTTCATATATAAGGTATGGGAGGCAACTGTCCCTCTCTGCTCAGCACTGGTAAGGCCTCACCTTGAGTTCTGTGTCCAATTCTGGGCATCATCATGCTTTAGGAAAGATGTGAATAAACTAGAGAGAGTTCAGAGGAGAACAACAAAAATGATAAATGGTTTAGAAAACCTGACCCTTGAGGAAAGCATGCTAAAATTTAGGCATGTTTAGTCTTGAGAACAGAAAACTGAAGAGGACCTGATAACAGTCTTCAAATATGTTAGGGGCTGTTATAAAGAGGATGACGCTCAATTGTTCTCCATGTTCGCTGAGGGCAGAACAAGAAGTAAAGGGCTTAATCTGCAGTAAGGGAGATTTAGGTTATATATTAGGAAAAACTCTAACTAGCAGGATAGTTAAGTATTGGAACAGGCTTTCAAGGAAGGCTGTGGAATCCCCATCACTGGAGGGTTTTTTTTTTCTCCCTGTAGAATAGGTTAGACTAGGGTGACCAGACAGGAAGTGTGAAAAATCAGGACAGAGGGGTGGGGGGTAATAGGAGCCTACATAAGAAAAAGACCCCAAAATCGGGACTGTCACTATAAAATGGGGACATCTGGTCACCCTAGGTTAGACAAATATAGTCAGGTATGGTGGACATTTACTTGGTCCTGCCTCTGCAAAAGGGGGTGGACTTGATGACCTCTCAAGCTGCCTTCCAGCTCTGCATTTCTATAATTCAAACTGCCACAGAGCCTTTGGACTCCAACATTTCTTCCAGTTCTCACAGACAATATGAGTGAGTGAGGAAGACAAATGTGAGTGTTGTGCTGGGAGAGTTGTTTAGTGTGGGGTGTGTTCTGTGATGAAGGTCTGTGAGAGTTTCGGGTTGTGTGCACAGTTTTATGGGGGGTTGTGCTGGTTCTGTTGATTTGTGTAGGTGGCAATGAGGTGCATGGATGTGGCAGTTGGGCCAAGTATCCACCACCGGTGCGCGCTCTCTCTCTCTCTCTCATACAACCAATTAAACTGTTGCATGCAAATTACTTGTAGAGTAAGGGCAATGATTGGTCGAGTTACCTCTGATAGCATGGCATAGATATATGCCTTACTTTAGCAATATGCTGCATGGGTGTAATTTGTAAAGTAACTTAAAAAATGGATAGTAATAGACCACAAAAGCCAGTGATGATTGATCCTGGGATAGTCTGAACAAAAAGAGTTCTCAACCATGCTTCTGTCACTTCACGCTGAGGGCAGGTCTACATTACAGCCAGGATCGACACTCTGAGATCAATCCACTGGCGGTCGATTTAGTGGGTCTAGTAAAGACCCACCAAATCAACTGCAGATCGCTCTCCAGTCAACCCCTGTACTCTACTCCCAACGAGAAAAGTAAGGTAAGTCGATGGGAAATTTTCTCCCATTGACCTCCCACGGTGTAGACCCTGCGGTAACTCGAGCTAAGGTGCGTCGACAGCTGGAGTTGCGTAGCGTAGGTCGACTTACCATGGTAGTATAGACATAGCCTGACTCTACAGATATTTTAGACTTGTTTGAATGGTTTTGTGTTGTAAACAAAGATGCAACATTTTCATATAATATTAGTAAACTACTGAGTTATTAGCAGATCAAGGAAAGGTGTGGGATTAGCGCACATAATGTGGTATGTGTAACCTTGGTTATTTAAAGTTCTTTCCCTTTTAAAATACTGTGCCTGTTTAGATCACTAATGCATTTTAATTGTTTCCATCTTTCAAAATATGTCTAGCAAGTTCAGTTTTTAGTTGTTGTTAGACAAATAAACTGGTATTAGATGCAGTGCTTTCTTCCTTTCAAACATAGTTTCAAATTAGTGCTTAATGTGGTTTGAAGATTTTGCCAGAATATTCCCCCAGATCCTACTTTTGTATGAGGGTGGCTGATTACATCTATTTTATTTTTTTTTAGTTTACAAATGCCAATATATTCAGAGGAATGCAAACCCTGGGACCATTTGTCATCACACTTTGATTGTAGTTCATTTCATTATTGTGTGTAGGGGGAAAAGCAAACAATTAGATGTCTGAGGGGGGATACATTGGAGTGTCAGGGCATGCTAAGCATTATTATTGCATCACATAGTTGTACAAGCTTCGATTTTTTTTGCACTGCCTTTAACACTTACCTGCCTGGATTTGGAAGATACACATCTGCAAAAAGACTTTGTTTAAAATATGTTTTAACATAAATATGGAAATACTGCTGAAACAAAAGTAAATTAACAATAGTTCTGGGCTTTTGGAAGGGAGAATTAAAGCCCTTCCATGGGGAATGGGGTAGTAGTAATTGCATCCTCCTTAAATAGTAAGAAAAGTCAGAGGAAAATCAGGGTCCAAAATAAAGAACTCCAAACTCTCTCCCAGCAATATTCAGATAAGACAATTGAAACTCCAATTTACTTTGTTCTAGAGCCTACCCTAGAAAGCAAAATAGTGATACTCAGACTGAGGGTCGTGAGAGCCACAAGTGGCTCTTTAGTGTTTCTCCTGCAGCTCTTTGCAGCACATGATATTAAAACACTGTGTGATTTCATTATTAACCAATCAGGATGCTTTTACTATGTTATAAACAAATTATAGTTGATAAAATAATACTTGGCCCGCCATTTTGCTATGAGCATAATATATATATATATAGAGAGAGAGAGAGAGAGAGAGTAAATGAAACAATGAATTCACACTACTGTGGCTCTTTTGGGTAATGCTGATCACTAATTTGGCACCTGAACCACTGAGATCTGAGTATCACTGCTTAGAACATGACAATTCTATCTAGGTAGGGCAATATACCTCCATGACTGATACTGGAGGAAGAGAAGACATGGAAGGTTAAGTGAAAAGAGAAGGGCTAGTGGAGAGTAGTGAGGTGACCTCTACTCATCCACAAAGGAAACCTGCACAACACTTTCAAAAGACGAGCCTGGGAGCTTAAATTCATAATTTGCCTAGACACTAAAAATAATGGACTGAATAGCCACACTGGATTTATGGCTTATTACAATAAACTATAACCCGCTATATCTCCCTTTTTTTTCTTCTCCTCCCCTCTCTCCCCACCCCCAACCTTTGACTGCAGAGATACTAACTGCCTACTTCACCTTGAATAGTCTCTTGCAAAATGTGTTAATTTCAGATGCTAAACCATCTGTTCCACCTTGCATTTAGCTGTGCCACTCTGAGTACATTTCCCAGACTGAAGAAGAAGTCTGTGTAAGCTCAAAGCCTTGTCTCTCTCACCAACAGAAGCTGGTCCAATAAAACATATTACCTCCCCCACTTTGCTTCCAATGGGCATTTTCAACTAATTCTTTGACAGTGGTGTGAGCCTGGAGAATAGTGAAATTGGAGCCACTTCAGTTGACCATGGTGTCAATTCCTGAAGAAAATGAGAACCAGTGAAGCAGAAGAGATGCGTTCTCTTGAATCACAAGTAGTGACTGATGGATGCTATGAATGCATCAGAACTGATGACCCAACTGCTACTTAGAAGACATGTGTGTTGAGATAATTTGAAGATTATTTGGTAGTGGTTGCAAGTCGTGACTGCTCATAGTTAAGGCTGGAGTTTGGTGGTGGCCTCTTATGCAAAAATCCAGTTCAGCAGGTAGCTGGGACCATTACCAGATGTTCTGTCTTTGTCCCTTGTAGCTCTGCTAAAGCTCCTTTGCTTTGACATAGCACTGTCCCATGTCCTGGACATATCCCTTCTTCACTAGCTCTGCAATCCACTTGTAGATCTTGACATTCTGGTGACTGCTGTTCAGATGGGACTGGACAGGCTCCTTTCCTCAGAGGAAAAGGAGGTTAAGGACCTTCTGATGGGATCACACAGAAGCACAGGGCATCGCTGCTATAATCTGTATGCTACTCTGGGTTTGGGACCTTGCCACAAACTGGAATTGCAAATGTACACATTGGTTTGTATGCCAGAAGTTAAATGGGGGAAGTGATATCTGCTCAGGATAACCCTGGAGCAGTAGAGGGCATGCAGGCCAGTCCAGAAGTGAAGCAATGTACTGTAGGATAATAGTGAGAGGACTGCCAGAAGCAGCATAGTTAGTCTGAAATAGAGATGTGTCCACTAGAACTTATACTGTATAACTATTCTGGAATATTTGTCACTTCCAAAGCAAATTAAAGTGGGATAAGATAAATTGAAAAAAGAACTTGTGTGTGTAGAGGTGAATACCATCTGGTCCTGGTGACTTATTCCTGTTTAGCTTATCAATTTGTTCCAAAACCTCCTCTAATGACACCTAAATTTGTGACAGTTCCTCAGATTTGTCACTTAAAAAGAATGGCTCAGGAATCTCCCTCACATCCTCAGCCATAAAGAAGTCAAAGAATGCAAATAATTCATTTAGTTTCACCACAATGGCTTTATCGCCCTTGAGTGCTCCTTTAGCATCTTGATTGTCCAGAGGCCCCAATGGTTGTTTAGCAGGCTTCCTGCTTCTGATGTACTTAAAAAATGTTTTTCTATGACTTTTTGAGTCTTTGGCTAGCTGTTCTTCACATTCTTTTTTGGCTTCCTAATTATATTTTTACATTTCATTTGCCAGAGTTTATTCTCCTTTCTATTTTCCTCACTACAATTTAACTTCCACTTTTTAAAGGATGCCTTTTGGTTCCTCATTGCTTCTTACTTTGTTGTTTATCCAGGGTGGCATTGGCATATCTACATTGTGATGGGATTCCATTAAAATTTAAAAACATGCACACAAATTTTATTTTTACTTTTAAAACTATGAAATTCCTTTCAGGTAGGCATCCTGGAAGATGGTGGGTTTTTAGAAGACACTTTCATGACTGTAGTGATAGCTTCTATCAGCATGTCCAGGCACTTAAAATGAATCTGTGTGGAAAGTTTACCTAGAGTGACTATTAGATTTCTCCCAGTTAATAGTCAAGATTTCTTAAAATATTTCTAAACACTTGTGTGTTTGGTGGGAGATCAGAAGAGGTAGGAGAAAAAAATGGTTTTCTTCTCCAGACATGTTAGATGTTTTACTGGATGGTGATGGATATTTTTCTGGTGTACACTATTGTTAGGTAAAAAGCAAGTCCTTACTCACCTCTCCAGCACCCGAGTTCGTGCGGAGTTGGTATGGGGCTCACAATCTGTCAGAGACCAGACACCACTTCGTTGATCAACGGGCTCACACTATCCTTAGCTTAAAAGGCTTCGGAGTAAGTGTGGCAAGTTTATTAGGGGTGAGCATCAATATTTATACACAGAAGTAAACAAAGTGATTAACAGATCATAATGGTCATGCATAATCAATCAAGATTCTACAGGATAAAACAGGTTAAAATGTAAATTTGAAAAGACAAAGGGGGAGATGGCTACTTAAGGGGAGGGGGGTTGTCATGAGTAGTTCGCAGGTCAGAGCTTTGATTAAAAGTTTCAGATAGAGACATCAAGTCTGGGTTAAGTTTAAGCTCATCAAAAGTTCAGACTCAACATTCCTCCATTTGTAGCTTTGGGATAACTATTTACCAAAAGCTACACCCCATTTTAAGGAGCCAAGGGCCGCTTGGCAATTTCAGCCTGGGCCAACTCGAAGAGAGTAAGGCCTTTGGCTGAAGTAGGAAAAGAATAAACTGACCCACATGAGTCTATGAGGGAAGGGGACACACTGAATACAGCAACACAGTATTATAAGGGTTACTATGGCCCCAACAATACCCACCAAGAGTTTTTTAACCCACCCAAATCCAGGCAGCCAATTCCATAAGGCTCCCCACCAATCATAAGGTGGCTGGCCAGAGGAGTAGTTCTTAGCCATTTCCCTTAGATGTTTGGTACGTTGAAAAGTGTCAGGGTAGGTGTCATTTACAAAAACACAGCATTCTTCATTTATGAGGGCACAAGTTCCTCCTTGGGCTGCTAACATTATGTCTAAAGCCATTCGGTTTTGCAAAGCTAACTGGCGCAGCTGGGACATTTCCCCGGCCTGATTCTCAAATAGAGTCGCAGTTTCATTGGTTAAAGATTCTAGTAGTCCCTGTAGACGGATGACACCACCCCTCAAGCTAATGAGACCAGCCCACCGCTGCCACGACAAACCATCACGGATATTAATATCTCTGAAAGTTTCACGGATGTTACGAACGTGGGGAAAATGAGGGGGAGTGAGGGAGATGCGAGAAGGCGGTGTTAGCCACGCTAAATAACATGACCCTGCCCAATCAGGGAAGAGAAAGTAATAAGCTTTGGGCCCGCACACCCAGTATGTTCCATATAGTGCGTTTCGGGTATTCCATTTCTCAAAGTAGGAGGTAACCCACCACCCGTTGGACCACTGTTCCCCTGGTAACGCAGAGGGGTCGTTGTGCGAATCGCAGAGGCACAATTTGGTAGTGGTGTTTTCAAAGTGCAGTGTAGTACTGCTTGAGCAGTTGTAGAAGGCAATCGTATATCCCTTAACAATTAGTTGGACACCCTCGTGATCTGAGCAGGGCTTCTTAAAAGCTGACTCTGAAGGCTTGCCCACCCATGAAAAAGTTGTATCGGGGTGAGGGATCCACATATGGGATAAGTGGGATGCGCAAGGCTTGAAGCCAAGATTTTTACTAAAGGCGGTGCCATTAAAATACATGTTGCATTTACTTGTTCCCACAAAAGTTGACCCCTTTTCTTTAACAAAACACAGTGATCCTGTCTGATTGGTTACCCTGAGATATCTGTTAATTGGCACTCCTGTTTTGTCCCATGTAAGATTGTGTTGGACTGGATCTTTTACTCTAGCCGGTGGCATCCAAGTCATATTAGCAGTGGTCAGGGGAATGGGTGTGAAGGGGAGTTCCTGTTCTGCATTTACTGGAAATTGAGTACATACCCAGCAATTACTTCTATTTCCTAAAATACGAGTTTTAACCTTGTGGGAATATCTAATAAAACCATTATCTTCATAAGCAGAAAATAAACTAAAAAGGCATAATAAAAAACATACAGTTGTCAGAATAAAAGGTCCTCTCATTTTTTTCGAGTCAATTTAAGTCTGATGTCCGAAAGAGGTAAGCTGGTCCACTGGTCAGAGGCAGTGTCCTCAGTGGTGGCAAGAGCTGCTGGTCCGTCACTGTGGTCCACTACGGCTGGCTTGACGTGGGAGTGGTGGATCCAGGATTTGCGTCCTTCCAGGAACACTGCAGTCTGGGTTGTTAAAAGATCCTGGTGGGGTCCAGTAAACCTCGGCTGGAGGGTGTCGCCACGAATGAACTTTTTGGCCCAGACGAAGTCCCCTGGTTGGAACGGGTGGATCTGTTCTTCCAGCGGCACGGTCTGGGAAAACTGCGAGGCTTTCCAAAGGGTACGGAGGCGAGCCTGTAGGGAGAGAAACTGGCACGTGGTCATATGATCCCCTCCCAATAGTGAAACATCAGCACGTGGTAGCGCCCCGCCTTTGAAAGGGGGGTGTCCATAGAGCAGTTCAAAGGGGGATAATCCCAATACACGGGTTGGGCGAGTACGAAGGTGAAACAGGACCAAGGGAAGTACCTGAGGCCACTTTAACCCTGTTTCCTGACAGTATTTAGCCAATGTAAGCTTAAGCTCCCTATTCATACGCTCAACTTTCCCGCTATACTGGGGGTGGTAGGGTGTATGAAAGGAGTGTGAAATGCCCAGTCCTTGTTCTAAATGGCCAAGGACATGACCAGTAAAGTGGGGTCCGCGATCTGAGTCAAGCATGAGAGGGATGCCAAAACGGGGTACAATGTCTCTAAGGAGGATCTTCGCCACTGTGGCAGCAGTACAATTAGCAGTAGGAAAAGCTTCGACCCATGAAGTCAGAGGGCAAACCAAAACAAGGAGGTGCTTTTTCCCAAAAGCCTTTGGCATATCTGCAAAGTCAATTTGAAGATGTTGAAATGGAACAGCGGGCGGAGGTCTTCCACCCTTAATTTTGTTAAGAGGCGGAGCAGGTCCATTACGCTGACATGTGCTGCATGCTTTCACTATTGACAGGCAGTAGGGTTGAATGCCTGGAGCATACCAAAAGCGAGCGATGGTGTCCACAAGGGCGTGCGTGCCGTAGTGACCCCCCTTATCATGGTGCCAGCGAACTGCCGCGGGGTATGTGGAGCGAGGGAGGCAGGCTCGGCCATCTGGCATAAGCCAGGTCCCTTTGACCCGAGTGGCTCCGAGGCTCTCCCACGACTGTAGTTCAGCAGCGGGTACCGGTACGGGGTGCGGTGGAGTAAAGGAGGAGGTTACAATAGCCAACGTGGGCATGGCTAAGGGTAAGACGGCAGCCGTCTTGGCGGAGGTGTCAGCCAGGGCATTCCCACGGGTGACGGGGCTATCATCTTTAGTATGGGCCCGGCAGTGAACTACAGCCAGGACCGAGGGTTCTTGGAGGGCGTCCAAAAGCTTGTGGATGAGGGGGAGGTGCTGAATGGGTTTACCGG
This sequence comes from Mauremys mutica, assembly GCF_020497125.1. Lineage (NCBI taxonomy): Eukaryota > Metazoa > Chordata > Testudines > Geoemydidae > Mauremys > Mauremys mutica. The sequence continues at coordinate 45,184,240 of NC_059075.1, forward strand.
CAGCTGTCTGGAAACCTCGAAACTTCCAGAGGTGGATGTGACAATGCACAACTCCAAAAGCATACTTGCTATCAGTAAAAATGGTAACGGTCTTACCAGCGGCCAACTGGCAAGCTCGGGCCAGGGCATAGAGTTCGGCGGCTTGGGCTCCCCAGTTGCCTGGCAGTGAGGCGGCCTCTTGAATGTCCCATTCAGAGGTGACTGCATAACCGGTGAAACGCTTGCCATCAACATAGAAGGAGCTTCCGTCCGAGAAGAGAATCCAATCAGGGTTGTCCAGTGGCACGTCAAACAGGTTGTTCCTTATCTGTAAGATGCTATAAACTACTTCCACACAGTCGTGCTGATCCTGGAGGACTGGCAGGTCAGGAAGCAAGGTAGCTGGATTAAGGGGCCCACACCTTTCAAAAATTAGGTTAGTGTCTTCTAAGAGTTCGGCCTCTAGCTGTTGCTGACGATGGGCCGAAAAGACCTGGGTTGTGCCCCTACGCAGAAGGGCTGACAAGGCATGAGAGGTCCAAACCGTGGTAAAATGACCCAGGGTCAGGCTCTTTGCCTTTGTGATCAGCAGGCAGCTGCTGCCAGAGTCCGGGTACAGGATGGGGTTCCCTGAGCGACAGGGTCGATCTGCTGGGAGTAAAAAGCAAGCGGGAAATGGTGGGGCCCGCTCAGTTGGGTAAGGACGCCACTAGCAATTCCGCCCCTCTCGTGGACAAAAAGGTGAAAGGGTTTGTTGTAATTGGGGGGGCGGAGAGACATGGAGGAGGCCACACTGTCCTTGAGTAACTGAAAGGCTTGGATCATGTCTGGGGACCACTGCAAAGGGTCAGGAGCAAGGTTAGCAGTGAGTCGGTGGAGCGGTTTGCTCAACTCCCCGCAGGACGTCAACCAGGGGCGACAGAAGCCAATTAATCCTAAGAAACCTCGAAGTTGCTTCTTGGTGTTTGGCAGAGGGCAGTTTTGGATAGTCTTTATGCGGACTGGGTCCATTTGTCTCCCCTCTGGGGTTAACAGGAAGCCCAGATATCGGACCTTCTGTGAGACCCACTGAATCTTGTTAGGGTCTACCTTGTGGCCTCTGGTGTGTAGGTATAATAAAAGTGCCTTACCATCGATGCGGAGGGCGGCTTCTTCGCGGTTACCTAGTAGGATGTCATCTACGTATAGGACTAACGTGGATCCCTGCGGACTGGTGAAGCCTTCCAAGTCGTGGCGGAGACATTGGCTGAAAATCGTGGGGCTGTCTCTGTAGCCTTGAGGAAGTCGTTGCCAGACATAACTTTGTCCCTCCCAGGTGAAACCAAAGAGATATTGAGAGTCTGGGTGCACAGGAATGCTGAAAAAGGCTGATTTTAAGTCAATAACAGTGAACCACTCAGCATCCCAGGGGATTTGGCGTATGATAGTAGCTGGATCAGGAACTACTGCATGAAGAGGGACCACATACTGATTAACAACCCGTAGATCCTGTACAAAGCGCCAACGAATAGGGTCTCCGTCCTTTTTAGGAGGCTTTTTGACAGGCAGTATAGGGGTATTACAGGGAGTGCGCTGAGGGCGGACTAGCTTTTGTGCAATGAATCCCTCAATAATGGGGCGGATGCCCTCCCGGGCTTCCAGCGACAGGGGGTATTGGGGGACTGACGGGGGGGCTAAGGAGGGCTTCACTTGAATCCTTACTGGCTCTGCCGAAAGGAGCAGGCCAACATCAGTGTCAGAAATTCCCCAGAGGGTTAAAGGCAAGTCAGTGAGGTCAGGGGAGAGAGAAGGGGGGGTTTCCCAATTACCCTGAGTTGGGGCCGAATCTCCTAACACTGTCATCAATAATCCTACCCCTTCAGGAGTGCAGGTTAAAGTAGCCTCAAGCTTACAGAGTAAATCCCGGCCCATCAAAGGGATCGGACAAGCTGGGGAAAAAAGAAAACGGTGAGAAAAACATTTATCAGCATAAATAACATTTAGAGGCAAAGTGAGTCCCAGAGACTGTGGGTTGCCCTGCACCCCAGTTGCAGTTTTAACCTCAGAGGATAGCCAGGGAGAGGGGGCATGATTTAAAAGAGAGAAAGTAGCTCCAGTATCAATGAGGAAAGAGACAGGCAGTCCTTGGACTGAAAGGGTTAGACGAGGCTCTTTGCTGGGAGGGGAGAAAGTGAGGAAGGAGCCGGCTAAAGACATTAAGGAAATAAGACCATCACATTGTTTGCCTTCGCCCCCGGGGTACCGTCATTGAGAAGGCTGAGTTTGCTGCAGCTGCTGCTGTTGCCCGTAGTTGATCCAGGCCTGAGGAACGGGCTGGGCTGGTGGTGCAGGGGTGTATTTGTCCCTGGTGTAAGTATCTGCGGATGCGACCGGACCCTCTGGGCGTCCCCAGGGGCATTCACGTTTAAAGTGACCGGGCTGTCCGCACTGAAAACAATTTCCTGGTGGCTGGGGTTGCCAGGACCCTCTTCCCCGAGCACCCTGAAATCCCCTGCCACGGCTTCTGCCTCGAATACCACCGCGAAAAGCTAAAGCCATCAACTTATATTCTTCCTTTTTCTCTTTCTTTTTACTACTTTCCCTTTCTTTTTCCCATGCAAAATCAGCTACGTCCAACACTGAAGTGACTGACTCACCTCCCCAACCAGGGCGAAACTTTAAGAAATAATCCCTTACAGGGGGTACTGACTGATTCACAAAAAATGAAATAAGAGTAGGGTGGTCTGCTTCTCTCTCAGGATTCATCTGAGTGAACATTCGGGCCCCCTCCAGTAGCCTCAACCAGAACTTTCTGGGTGGCTCATCAGATTCCTGCCGAATCTGCATGAACTTAGCCTGATTAGGCGAGTGGCGAGCCATTTCTTTGAGTCTCTCTAACAATCGCTCTCGATCTGTCCGCAGCTGAGTCAGCCTTTGCTGACTCCAGTCTAGGGGATTCCAGCCAGCGGCTTGATCCCGCCTATCCATCCAAGTGGTATTAACCGCATTGCTATCCCCCCATGTCCTTTCTGCCATCCACAATCTACTACGTTCCTCTCCGGTCAAAACTCTACTTAACAACTGATCTACATCCGTATAAGTAGGATTATGACTTGAAAACAATCTTTCTAAAAGTTCTGTGATCTTTCGGGGATTTTCCCCAAAGGACCCTGACAACCGTCCCCACTCTTTCAAGTCCCATTCTAGCCATCCTTTATATTCCACAATATTAGTATGTTGTAACTGGCCATTATTGTCCACAAAAGGTTGGTCGTGCACCTGTAAAGGCATTTCTCTACTTACACCTTTATTACTCACAAAAGGTTTGGCGGAGGCAGCCTCTGGGCTATCCTCAGGGGAGGGGTATGCATCCTGCTGCATCTGCTTGATCTTTTGCCTAGTAATTACTCCTCCCGAGGTGTGCCCTTCCATTTCCTCCTTATCCCTCTGCAGAGATTCCAATCTGGAGTCCTGCAGATTCCCCTCTGCACTCTGGAGAGAGTCCCCCTGCGGAGGAATAGGGGCAGGTGCAGTGGGGACCAACTGACGAGTCAAAACACGCCGTGGTTTATACTCTTCATCGAAATAACATGGAGGGGATTCACTCTCGGGAGAATACCTGACTGCCATAATTTTTAAAGATTTCCACAGCTCTGCTGCTGTGTCCCAACAAAACCAGTAACATAACTGTCCCGGATGGTCTTTTTCGATCTGGCTCCTTACTCCTCTTAAGGCGGCCTGTTCGAAAGAGCCATACGAAGGCCACCTCATCTCCGGGTCGACCAATACCGCGGTATACCCAGTCCAATTTCTTACACACGGTGTGTACAACTTCCTCCTAGACATTCCTGTCTGTACTGGGAGTTTCCCTTCGTTCCATAACTTATTTACAATCCCCAGCGGACTCTCAAGAGGCACGCTAGTCCCTTGACCCATGGTGTCTGACAGGAGCCCTCCAACTGGCGTTTATCCTGCTGTCCAGTACACGACCCCTCAATATTGAATTGGCTGGGAGAAATCTCCCGTGGCGCCTGCCAATTCGTATATGAGTGGTCTGACCACTGGACAGAGGCACCGCACCAGAAGGATATCCTGGACGAGCCCCCAAATTGTTAGGTAAAAAGCAAGTCCTTACTCACCTCTCCAGCACCCGAGTTCGTGCGGAGTTGGTATGGGGCTCACAATCTGTCAGAGACCAGACACCACTTTGTTGATCAACGGGCTCACACTATCCTTAGCTTAAAAGGCTTCGGAGTAAGTGTGGCAAGTTTATTAGGGGTGAGCATCAATATTTATACACAGAAGTAAACAAAGTGATTAACAGATCATAATGGTCATGCATAATCAATCAAGATTCTACAGGATAAAACAGGTTAAAATGTAAATTTGAAAAGACAAAGGGGGAGATGGCTACTTAAGGGGAGGGGGGGTGTCATGAGTAGTTCGCAGGTCAGAGCTTTGATTAAAAGTTTCAGATAGAGACATCAAGTCTGGGTTAAGTTTAAGCTCATCAAAAGTTCAGACTCAACACTATCTATCTAGAACCTATTGCTTTGGATACGTGTGTCACAGATCTGGACAGGCACTCCTTTCTAGCCACTCACTGGACTGCTCTAAAAGGAATCCAAGCTTCTGTGTTCCCTGGATTCCTGGGTGTGTTAAGCTTGTGGAGCATCAGCAGGCTGCAGGCTCTCTTTCTTCCCTTGGCTTCTCTGGCATATTTTCTTACACACTGACTCTGTCTGCGACCCTGTCATGGAAACAGAGTCCTGCACCCCATGTACCTTAAGCTCCTAGGACCGATGGTGAACCCAAAGACATCCCCGTGCTTAAATGCACCCTGTCCCAGAACTCTACCCCAAAGGTATGAAGCTTGTGGTTACAATTTAACTTTCTCCAGACACATGCAGCGGATGTGAAGTATTTAACAGAGAGGGAAAGGCATTTTGCAGTGTTCTTTTAATTTTAATGCTCTTTTATTTAACCATATAAAGCTCAAGAGTACAGATGATACAAAACAATAAACATCTAACAGCATTGTACCTCACTAGCTCACCCTTTCCTTGTAAGACCATCTGGGTCCAGGCATGAAGGCAGGATCCCCTGCCTCATGAGATGCTACATGCTGGGTGGTTTCTCCTTCATGGATTGGCAAAAATGGCCCTGGAGCAGAACAGTTTCTGACCTTTGAAAACCTTTTAACCCCTTCTGTCAGGTGATATCCTTGCCATCTACCTGTATGAGCACAAACCCCTGCCAGGTGACTTTGTTGCCAAGGCGACCTCTCCCCTGCTAAACCTGTTCCCCTGGTTGGGAGCCAGTCTGTTGTCTAGAGCAGTTACATTTCAATAGTCAAAGCATTTTAAGTCAATGACTCTTTTATTATTCTTTTGCTGCCAGCCTTTGGATCTCAACCCAACATGGAGGAAAACAGACCATAAAGAAAGCAAAAGGCTGCGCATTCAGAATGGAGTTTGAAACTTGGTAAAAATACACATAGTTAATAACCTCACACAGAATTCATACATTGTACAGACAGATTCCCAAATAGTCACAACATGTAAGTCAGTGCAGAGAAGTTCTGGCTTGATCCAACTGAAAGGCTCCACCATGTTGACTGCTGGTCAACAGAAACTCCAAGAACTTCCTGTGCTTGCCAGCCATTCAGGCCGTTGTTCTATTTTAAAAGGTAAGCCCCTCACCTCTAGCACCCACAGAATGCCAGAGAAGACATTTTATGGTCACACTTTTCCCAGGCCAATCACCTCTGCTGAAAAGCCTTTCTCTTACTATACCAATCTCAGTCGATCTGTCCTGTATTTTTGAGATTCTGGACATACAGTCTTGCTGGCCTCACTTGCACAATTTCCATTAGCTTCAGCGGGAGTCTTGTGAGAGGAAGGTGACCAAGATTTAACCTTGTATCTTGCAGGGTATGGTCTGGATCTAATGTAGGCCCTGATCCTGCAGTCCCTGCAGAAACCTGCAATTACATGGGCATACACTTAATGTCCAGAGGAGTCCCACTGAAGTGAATGACACTGCTTATGGATGCAAGAGTCTGACTGCAGGATTGGAGGCTTTAACTGTAAGCCCCTCAGAGCTGAGGCTGTGTCCTCTTCTACATACCTGGCAAGCTTTAGACACTAAGCAAATAGTTAATAATATGGGAATTGTAAACTTGGGAATAATGTTCATTGAGATCCTGACATATTCAGGCCTGAGCCAACATTCATTAAAGCAAATGGGAAGACTTCCATTCGCTTCAGTGGAGGTTCGATCAGTTCTTCAGTGCATGAGTGGTATTTTCCCTGGTTCAAGGAACATCTGTCAGCTGGGATGGGATTGTAAACATGCCATGGCCTGAACCCATCTTCCCTGCACTTATTCCAAGTGATGGGCATTTTCTTCCTTTTTTTTTAAAAAGACAAATAAAAGCAATCTCTGTCCAGAAGCTGACCGAGAACATGTCTCCCCAGTCATGGCTTTTCAGAGTTATTATGCTTGCTCAGGCTGTGTAACCCCAAGTGAGGAAATGGCCTACCCTGGGAATCATGACTTTCATAGCATGGGAGGCATTTGCATAAGCTGTCATTTTCCATCTTTCTCCCCTGTTTTTGAGAACTGCATAGCTCCTGACCAAGGAGCAGGAATACTTTAGCAGTTTTTTGGCTTTCCCCTAGAGCTTCTGTTAGCTATAAAGCTTGCATCTGTAGTCTTCTGAGGCTTGTGCAGCCTGGAAGCATGGATATTTAGTTCTCGATCAGGTCTCTAATTTGAGGGATAGAACAATTTTGAGCATTACTTTTAAACTTTGAAGAAACTTATGTCTAGTTTGTATTTTGTTGTTGTTATGATAGTGAGAAGCTCTGGACTCAGCCAGGCCAAAGCATAGATTGGGGGGAAAACCTAGATAAAGATCTATTTCATGTTGCCTTTAAAGTTCCTTACATGGAAAGAATATGTATAAATTTGCACAGATCTTGGTCCATGTCCTTCAGCAGCTAAAAAGAATTGCCAAGAGATAAATATAAACTTAATCTTGAGGGAGCAAAGCATACTTCTGTATAGTTGCATCAAATATGCTATGCTCTCTCCCCAGAACTTTAATATTTAAAATTAAAAATAAAGAAGTTTCCCTCTTTTGTGCAGGCATGTTTGTTTTTGCTGTCCACCATTCACACACATCTCCTTTGAAACTGCATTTATTTACCTAACAGTTTTTTTCTTCTCCCTACTAGGAAAACATTTTGTTTTGCCCTTGTTCTAATGCTGCCATAGCCAGCATGGCTGCCTTTCATGACTTCTGTTTCTCAACTATTATTGTGACATTTTTTGGCAGTCTTAAAAAAAATTCTGGAAATTTAATTGTGATAGCAAACTGCCTTGCACTCCAGAAATTGCTGCTGCTTTGCTTGAGGACATATTAACGTGTCTGACCACTAGGAAGAGCTCATACGAGATACATTTTGAGTCTGTTGCTGATCTCAATTACGCTTGTTTCAGTGTAATTTCCTTGGATTTTACTGAAGATTATTCCTGTGTAAGTGACATCAGACAGTAATTATTGAATGACAGCAGACATTCAATAATTCAGAAAGTTAAAGCTTTATAATCCTTAAAAAACCAAAATAAATATCCTTAAACCAAACTCTAATAAGTTCTCAAATAGCATTTTTCTTACTTTGCTAATCCATAAATTTGGATTATCATGCATGGAAATATTTTTTCCTAGGTTTGTGTGTACTGTGAAATCAACACTTGCCAGTAAAAATCTAATCCTTCCAATCTTAACTGTATCTGTGCTGTATGATGTGCCTAAAATCCTGGATAAACTTCTTCACAGAAGATTATAAATTTTTTTTAAACTGTATCAAATATGGGGATGTAAACAGGAGAACAGTCCCTTTATTACTCTACTTAGCATTTCTAGATTCATATGGAGGAATGGAAAACCTATAGTTTTGTAGAGAGACCTCTCCTTCCGTTGAGTTTTTGTGGATTGATAGTGCAACAGGACTATGTGAAAATTCCTACACATGTATTTGTGTGAAACCACTCCTTTGCACATGCAAAGATTCCTGCATGCATCTGGTCAGTTAGGTGCACATTTAAACATACAATTCTTTGTGTGCAGTAGGTGTGTGTGTGTGTCTTTGTGGTTTTACTTACTGTATCTACAGCTGAAAATATGACTAATTTTAAACAGTCTTGTACAACTATGGCGATACTAACAGTTTTTAAGACTAAGTAAAATTACCTATATGTAAATTCCTTACATATGTGAGATTTTTATCATGCTGTATATTAAACAGGAAAACATTAGGATACGTTATTTTTTTATTGCTAAATGCATATAGAATAAACTTGTAATGCTCAAGGCTAAGTTTCTAGTTTTCAGTGTAAGTTGTTCCTTCACATTTCTGTTGCTTCCATTTTTTCTTTGCATTTTTAAATGTTTTTTGTAGTTCAGAAGTTGCTTTTTGCCTCATTGCAGTGCTTTCTTAGGATACAGCATCAAGTATTAGAAGTAGACAGGAAATGTGTTGTTGCTCTCCAGAGGATGATTAAACAAGTCTGAAGAAGTAACCTGATGTTCCCACAAAATGGCTCTTATGTAACAATATGGGATTTTTACTTGGGAAAAACATCGTTATTGAAGAGATTTAGAAAACATGGTCTAACATTAAATCAGACGTGATTCAAGAAATAATCATGATACACACAATAAAGAAGGATAATAAATTAAATCAATTATTACATTCTTAAAGCCCTATCACAATTGGTTCTTGTTTAAATTCTTCAAAAAAAACCTTTACAATCCTCCACCAATCTTTGGAGCACGCTTATAAACAAAAGACTCTTATCCTGCAACCCAGGGCTGCCCAGAGGGGGGGGCAAAGGGGGCAATTTGCCCCGGGCCCCGGGCTCCGCAGGGGCCCCCAAGAGAACAGCGGAGGCTCCTGCCTCCGCCCCTCTCCTGGAGCCTCAGCGCATCAAGCACCGAGTCTCCGCCGGGGCCCCTGAGCCCCGCCCTGCTCAGAGCCGCGTGGTGAGGGGGCGGGGCTGGGAGCTCCGGGCTGAGCTCAGCTGCCTCCGCTCGGCCCGGAGCTCCCAGCCCCGCCCCCTCACCACGCGGCTCTGAGCGGGACGGAGCTCAGGCCCCGCCGGCCACACGCTGCGGCTATTCCGGCGAGGCGCTGAGACTCCGGGTGAGGAGGGAGCTGGGGGTAAGAGGCTGGGGCCGGGGCAGGGGGGAAGCGGGACCCGCCGCCGAAGCGCAGCCCGGTCTTCGGCAGCGGGGGCCCCTTCCGTTCCGGGACCCGCCGCCAAAGTACCCCGAAGACCCGTGGCGGGGACCCCCCCCCGCCGAATTACCGCCGAAGACCGGGCTGCACTTCGGCGGCGGGTCCCGCTTCGGCGGTAATTCGGCGGCGGGTCCCGGAACGGAAGGGCCCCCCGCCGCCGAAGACCCCGGGCCCCCGGAATCCTCTGGGCGGCCCTGCTGCAACCCCTTACTCAACTGACTAAAGGGTTACAGATTGAGTCCTAAAGACTCTATGGGACAAATTTTGGGATAAACCACACTCTATTACTTATGCAAGTAGTCCAGTTTACGTCAGGGGGCTGCTTTATTAAGTAAAGTAAAAAGGATTTGGCCCTCTGCTCTTGGGCAGTCTTATTGTAGGCGCAGAATTTGTTTCACAGCTTTTAAAAACATGATTATTATTCTTTCCTTCTCTGCCTTTTGCTTCTCTTCTGTTTTCCCTGAATATGATCTTAATAATATATACTAGCATTAGACTAAGTTATTAGAGTTATTGATGAGTCTGAGCCATTAACATTTGCAAGTATATCTTCTTGAGAAACTTGTTTTGTGTGCATTTTATTTTCTTTAGTGAAAGGTGTATATATAATTATAGAATACTACTAGTTTTTCTTTTCCATATTATGTGAAAAATGGAATACTTACTTTATTTTGGTGGTTCTAAATAAAATTCTAGTCAATGTGATTTTACAACAAGAATTTTATCTTTAGAGCTGTAAAATAGATTATTTGAAGTCAGACGGGGGGAAAATAGATCCAGCATAGTACATTTTGTCTACTAGAGTGTAATTTATAATGTATGTTTGTTTCCATTGGCAAGGACATACAATAAATGTATCAGAACAGACTATTTTATGGTGGAATTAGGTTAGAGTTGTATTTTTTCCATGTGTTTAAGAAAACTTCATAGTAGAAATACTGTTAATTTCCAGGTTAATACTGAAGCACTTATGGTTTTTATTGTATAAATTATTAAGATTTGAAACTGTACGGGTAGAGATGGAGTTGTAACCACTTGTGAAATTTGACTATGTACAACTTACAAATTCTCATTGATGTTATGAAGTCATTGTGATATTATTGTGCCACAGAATGCCTCTATGTGGGTTCCACCATTTGCTCAGAGGGGCAGTAGCACATACGTTCCAGACCAGGGACAATGCAGAGTCGGTAACCTTAATGACTATGCTGTGACCAAACAATGAATATGCTAAGGCAGTGAGCTGGAGCTCCTTCAACTTGTCTTCAGAGAGGGAGAATTGGAGAGTGGAACAGTCCCAAACAGGACAGAGGTGGGAAATCGAGGGTTTAAAAAGGACTCAGAAGGAACAATGGGGAAGGCTTTTGGAGGGACAGGAATCTTTGGACAGGAACAAGGAAGAGGCAGGCATACTCTTGTAGCAAGGGGGTCCAATTTAACTGCATGACTAGCCAAGATCAGAGAAAACTAGCAGACCTAGAAAAGGCTCCGTCACTCTGAGGAGAATCTGTAAGCTGCAGGGGAAGGATCCAGGACACACCAGTGGTGGGCTCAGCCCAAGCCCAAAGAACCTCCAGATTGGCGAGGAACCGAAGACAGGAAAATACATATGGGTGTATGTCTTATGTTAACTAAGTAAAGAGTAATGATGTTTTAGAATCTTGTAAAACTGTGTTTTGTTGGCTCTCTATCATGTGGTCCTGAAGAGAAAGTGCAAACCAAGAGTGTCTACATGGCTGAAGTTCTGGGAGAGGGTGTGTTTAAGCTATGGGGAAGTCTGTGGGGTTAAAACTGGTCAAAGGGATAGGCAGTTGGACCATGGGGTCCCAGCTCTCTGGAGGTGTGATATACAGAAGATCTGCACCTCAAAAGTTTGCCTAGAGACCCCAGCCATTAGGACCCTGTTCTGACACAAAAGGCTTAAATAGCACTTGGGGCCCAGTGAGTGGGAGTGGGACCCCTAATGCAACAGTTTTGGGAGTGTTCAGCCAAAGAGAGCTTTACTAGAGCTATATGTGTTTGTATGGCCATGGCCAGGAACTCCAAATCTGAGTATGCTAACATTGAGGATAATAAAAGACCAAACCCCAAATTACATGTGAATTTTCCAGCTCAAGCTGTAAAAGGCCTTGAATGCTCTAAAAGCTCCTTAGGTCTTACAGTAGTAAAGCTGGCTTCTATAAACTGTGTCATGTAAAGTATTTTTCCATAATTCAGAGACAAAGCTTCATATTCTCTTTGTTAAAAGATGCAGAAAATAGGAAAAGGTTGTCCAAAAGCTTTATCCATATTTTTGGAATCATGAAGATTAATACATCACACAACAATTACCCTTTACACAGCACTAGTAAGTGTCTTTAACTGGCTGGATAATCTGTATATTGAGTGTCCAAGTGATTTAAAACAAAAGTACTTGTATGCTTCTTTATTCAACTTTAGCTGATGGTTTGATGTCTTAGTATGTGACCAGGTGAGTAATGTTGAAAAACCCTTATTAAGAAGAGTGGTAGTGAACTTTTTGATAGTACCATTCAGTCATAGAAGTTAGAGATGGAAATGACCTACTAGTCCATATCCCTGGCCCATGCAGGATTGTTCCTTTTAGTACATTTTCTAAAGTGTTTTTTAAATGTCCCTCCCAAGTAGTGAGGCTTTCACCACTTCCTTGTGAGCCTATTTCACAGACTATAATTTTAACTGTTAGGAAGTTGTTACTTACATTTAGCCAGGCTTCCCAATTTAGCTTCCTACTAATGAATGGTACTGTTACTCCAAATCTAATTATTAAATGGTACCAAATGATGATCAAACTAGACATGTTAGAATTAGAATAATGAGAAGTCAAAAGCTATTGCAGTGCAAATGTTTCATTATCAAATGCTTCTGCTCTTCTTGCAAAAATAATGCTGGTCAAAGAATAAGCTGATTTTAAAACTATAAATTGATAAAAAAAATCTAATAATTATTCTAAATATTAAGCAGGAAGGAAAATCTTCCTTGCTTCCAGTGAAAATAAATTGAAATGATGCTTTGACTATAATAGTCTACCCTACTAAAAATATATAATCCATCCTCATCTTGGAAAATTATGCCTTTGGCTTTTTATCTTCTGTTGTATAACTTTCCCTTTCTAGGACATGCCCACTAACTTGCTACTGGAGGGTAGTGTCCTTACTGTGAGACTGGAGCAACTCCAATGGTTTTTCAGAAACTTCTGCTTCAGTTCACTCGTGGCTCATCTTTAACCTTTAAAAACTCTCAATATCTAATTTAAACTTTTCATAGAATATCAGGGTTGGCAGGGACCTCAAGAGATCATCTAGTCCAATCCCCTGCTCGGAGCAATCCTCAGACAGATTTTTGCCCCAGGTCCCTAAATGGCTGTCTCAAGGATTGAGCTCATAACCCTGGGTTTAGCAGGCCAATGCTCAAACCACTGAGCTATCCATCCTGCCACAGTGCTGTGGTAATCAGTGCTGGGGTTATAATCAATAAACCTAATTGACCTGTGGCATGTGAATCCTCCCAACTACGCCAGTTGTCAGTGTCTGCAGTGGTTCACAACTGTGAGTGCCGACCTCAGGGCAGATTGTCAAAAGGCAGGGCAGACACTCCAAACTAGTTGTGTGTTCTATAATTAGATTTCAACGACCTGGTAACAAATGTGACCTCCTGAAGCTCTATAACAGTCTTACCATGGAGTCACAGACAGACTGGAATGCCCATGGGGACTATCTTGCCACCCTGGCAAGCTGAACTTAGTGCTAGTTGGTTGCTATACAAAAAAGATCACAAAAAATTCTGGTCGCTTCCAATCCTAGATGACAGCCATCGAACCTCTGTGTGGAGCATTCCCATCTCATTACATAGAATGGAAAAGATTCTGGAATTCAAGGGTTGAGCTTTAATAAAGCTTACCATCTTCACAGCATTGTCCAACACCTTCAAGTTGGCGGGCATGCTTTTGACAGCAAGTGCTTCCCTATGTATACTGCAGTGCACCCACATCGCATTGGGAGTGACTGCTCTGATATGTGTCATTACTCCACTATTCCTACCAGTCATTGGCTTTACTCCATTGGTGCAGATGCCAATATATCATGACCAGATGATATGATGTTGATTTTTGAAGCTGTCAAGCAACTGGATAATCTCCTCAGCTGTTGTTCTGGTAGGCAGTGACTGGCAAAACAAAAAATGTCTTCCTGTACTGTACCTTCGTAAATGTATTGAACGTACACTAGAAGGTGAGCTAAGCCTGCCACGTCCATGGATTTGTCCAGCTGCAGAGCAAAGTACTGGCTGCTAGTGACACGGTTCACTAACTGAGTTAGGAAATCATTGGCCAGGTCATCAAATTGATGTGACACTGTGTTGTTTGATAATGACTGAATTAATTTTTGGACCTTCTCTCCAAGCATAATGCTTACTATATCTGCAGCCACAGGTAGTATTAGTTCCTCTGCTATGGTGGGAGCTTTTCCTGACTTTCCAACTCTGTAACTCACTAAGTATGATGCTTCAAGGGTCTTAATATTGTCAGCAGCAGAGCACAAAACTTTCTTGCTCACCATTATCTGCTTTTGAAAATTTCTGATGATTTGTCCTTGTGGTGTTCGTTTTTTTTTTTCCCCAAGTGTCTGCATAGAAGAGATGGTTTTAGGTTGGTAGTCGACAGGACGTCACCATACAACACATGCTGCAGCTGAGTGTATTCTCTGTCGCCAATCTAAGAAAATCCCTTTTTGTTGTACTTTTCATCATATTTATGTCTCTTTGATATAGATCCTGTTTTGTCCCTGGTGTCAACATTTCGCTTCATAGGTTGAGAGCTGCATGTTGAGTCAATAGTCATTGTCTCACCAGCGATTTCAGCAAGTGCACTGGCACTGACGAGACAAATTTAATCACTTCACTTCTCATCACTGATACTTTGTGTGTTCTTAACACTACCTGTCTTTAGCCATCTGTCCATATTTCACTATTATGTAAAGATATAGTTATAGTGCGAAGCGTACAACCAAAAAAAGACCCCTAAGTTCTGAGCTCAGTTAGACTGGACAATTGCTGGGTAACTGAACCTGAGCTGTACAGTGATTGGACATGAGGGCGCTGTACGTCAGAATCTGTGTATCTGTGTGCTCATTGGTCCATTCAGAAGTAAATTAACTACCATATTTTATATAACAAATTACCACTGAGCCTATTATGAAAATGCAATAAATAAAATTATTAATAAATCCACCATTACATAATTTCTCTCATTTAGCCCCCTGGAGAAGTCTTATGTACCCTCGGGGTTTGCATATGACAGTTTGAGAACCCCGGCAATATAGCATGTTATATACAGACTTGCAGTCTTTTGATTTTTACAAATAATACCTTTTCATGCAAGGCATCATAAAAGACTACTAACATATTTAATTAAAGAAAACATTTTTGAGCAAATATTCAGTTAATTTGGAAGAGTTTCAATTTAATCTTCTTTCATCAACTGGTTGGCAGAGCAAAACAATATCTAACACTCAACTCAATGGGATTTCTCTGTCCGTCCTTCTGTAATGCGATAACTTGCATGACATATAAGATCAACTACCACATTTAAAGAAATGTTCTAGGCACCAGTGGGCAGAACCCTACTGATTGATGGACAAAAATGAAAAGAGGGATTTGGGGGACACGTAGCCCCTGACATCTGGTTACCAGAGCTAGCAATTCCATCTGCCTGTGTAATTTTCTATAGATCAAAGAACCACTTACTGGAGTCATTAACACCTTCCAGAGTAAAAATATCCCCATCTCAGCTGTGTCCATCCTTCCAATACAGTTTTAAGATGTTGACACCCTGAAAGACTTCTCTCTCAGAGAAGAAATGAGAATGATGGGAAGGATGAGGGGCACACAGAATCTCTGGCATGATTGAGAGAATGCTGGAGTTGTAGGGAGTCCCTGAAATAGAGGGGGATGAGATGGTGGTATGCAGAGTGCTGTGGGGGGAGGAGGTGGAATGAAGGAATGCAAGGAGCTCCTGGTGTCTGCAATGTACTTTGCCTACAGAATCAACAAAGCATGCAACCCTCTAGTATTCTTAGTATGAAATGTTACATAGGATTGTGCTGGTATAATTGTCTCAGATCCAGATCCCCTGACAGGTTTGTTATGTGAGTATTTGTGTATAAGAAACCTAGTATTAGTGCAGTTATACATATGGAACCAAGTCATAAGCATCATCTTGCTGGGTTTAGCTGAGGCAGCCAACCTGGATTCATATCAGGTATCTGTCTAATCACATGAGGTACATAGGGGCAACCTACCCTATTCTGTGCTGGGCATCTGCAGAGGATTGAAAAAAAATACAGAGAAGAATCATAGTCATTACGAAAAAAAAAAAAAGTAGGAAAACTTTAAAAAATGCTGATAGTGCACAATCCAGAGACCAGTGAAAGAACAGAACTGAATTTTAAGATAAACATATTTTGCAAATGGAAGGGAGCCAATGAGGAACAAACATTAGAACTTGTGGCTCAGTGGCCATGTCTTATTAAAACTGCCTTTAGGAGTTGTTTTGATGTCATAAATCTGTCCTGGCAGCAGTGAATGAAGGGACAGCCACAGCATCTCTGGGCTATCACTGGCCTCTCCCACTTTACCCCATCCTTTCTTTGATTGAATCCAGAGTATCTTAACATGTTCCAGGATTAACCGGCTCACTTAAACTTAATTCTCTATTCAGTCCACATAAGACACTAGACAAAAATGTCCCAAAAATTTGTTACAAAGGCTCTGGCCTCCTTGCAAATCCAACATCCTTTTGACACACAAGGTAGATTGATGCCTAATTTTCAGGAAAGGGTGATACCCTCAGCAGTTGACCTTTGCATGTTCTGAGATTCCACTAGGCATCCCCAATAATTCTATCCCTTTGAAGGGAAATTAACCCTCTGGACAGGGCCCACTGCCTAAAATGCTGATACTGTGCGTGATGGGCAGCATACCTACTAGCCTAATAATTAGGCATCTACTTGTCCCACCTCCAATGTCTCTCACTGGCCACTATCACACACTGCGGCATCCTGCCTTTTGGTGGGTGTTGACTCAGTCCTCTGGTCAGGTAATCAATTATCCTTAATCCTCTCTGGAGTAACAGAAACCCCAGGAAGATATGGAGTCCCACACCCTGACCGGGGCGGAGGGAGAAGGGGAAACTGTCAGTCCATCTATTGACCCCTGCAGATGTCCAGTCCCAGCCACACCGTTTTCAAAGTCTTAACTCTGCCCTTGCTTCATCAAGGAGAAGTCTGGAAGTGAGGAGTTTCAGGCTCTTTATAACTAGGGGGGTTGATAGGGGAGCCTAGGCCCTCCCACTCTACTGGGCTCCAGTCCAGGACCTTGTAAGAGGCAACAATGTCCAGCACCCAGGAATGTCTTAAGGCTGCTTCCCTTGGCCACTTTCTACTACCCACTCTCCTGCCAAAGTCTTACAGTTTGGTACAAAGTAGTAAAGAAAAAGAGTAACTGAACCTTGCAGGGTAGGTCTCTCTCTTTCTTTGCCCTAGCTGATTCCCTTTAAGCTTGACCTGCAGCTCGAGCATTCTCGGCAGGTGTGGATGGGAGGGTTGGCCTTGACCCAGAGTTTCTCCCTTGAACCCCTTCAGTTCCAGTGTGGGGTTTATATACCCCATCACACTGTGAAATAAATACTAAAAAGTGAATTGTGAAACATGCTTTTTGGCTAATTGATTGTGCCCATGTAGCACAAACCATATCACTGTTTCCAAAGCCAGATGTACCCACAGAAACTGATGGCCAAAATCATGTGTGATGGTGCACACTCACCTCCTGTCGACTGTTGCCCTTGTTAGGTGGGTCTTCAGAGGCGCAGGCCTCTAGCTAAGTCACACAGTCAAATGCATGAACAAAGCCCTTCCGGGGTAAAAGGTCCAACAGGGCCTGTCCCTGTGCCCTGGGTAATGTCTTTAGTCTTGTCTCTGGGCTCAGTCCTTAGCCTCTTCTGGGCTAGCTTTAAGTCCATGCCTGCCCTGGTACAAAGCAGTGCCCCATGGGCTTTCTCCCTGTGGACTCCTTGCCTTCAATTCTTATTACCCCAGCTCTCCAGCCAGGCCACTACTTCAAGTTCAGTCCCCTTCTGGGGGTAACAAAGTTCAACAAATGATTTGCCCTCTGCATGGTCTTTAGCCCCGTCCTTGAGCCTCTTTAAATTCTAGTCCCTTTCTTGGGTTTCTAAACAACACTCTTCCTCTTCTCAGGGCTTTGGCCACTCTATTAGTGGGGGGACCCAGGCCTGTCCACTTCTACAGGTCCCAACCCAGGGACCCTACAAATAGCAACCCCGAGCTGTCAGTAGATGCTGAACTTTGGGTGGGAAGGGGAGTTGAGGGTGTTCTGAACCTGCTTGGAGGAGGGGGTTGGGGTGGGAGGGTTTGAGTTGGGTTGAGTTGGCAGAGTTAACTGTAGGTGAATGTGAGGGGGGGTGTTGGTAGAATGGGCTGTGCATGTTCATGAATTTTGGTGGTATATATGGGTAAGGAGAAAAAAGGAACGTAAGAGTTACATTGCAAGGGGGAGAGTGAGTGGGAGGGGCTTTGGTTTGGAGAAAAAAGTAACTATTTTCTTCCATTCTGTTTACAGTAATGTGTCCCAGGTTTTCCTTATGGAAGGGGGAGTATGGTGACAGAGGGAGTGTATGTATCCTTTTCTTCCCCTTTAACTACCATCTTTCCTGTACATCTACCAAAACCCTTCTCCAAGACACTCACACCAAAGCAGACCATCCAGCAATTCACTGGAACAATTCAGAACAAAACAGAGTTAATCCCATGAAAAAGGAGCAAAGCAGAAAGTTCAAAGGAGAAGTGATGGAAGAGTCTCTCCTCTCAATTCTCAGTTTTCCAGTTGCATATATAACCACCCCAGGGAAGAAGGATACAGCAGAAGAAAAGACTTCTAGTAGGAACAAGAAACAAACAAAAACAACCCTGTTGAAAATAGCACCTATAGCCACTACATATTTAAAGTGATATTGGAAGTTCCCCCTTTCTATGCTTGCTTTCATGCATGCAACAGTTAACACTGTTCCCAGTAAAGCCTCTCTCCACATAAACTGTTACTGGATTTGAAAAGAATTATTACACTGCCTTTACACACAATCCTAGCATTCTAAGGTTGAAAAGAGATCATTTCATTCTTCCTTCTGCAGGATTTGGAACCGTTTTCTTTGCTGAAATAATGAAGAATTTCTTAGTTTAAGGATTGAATATAAAGGCTTGTAGTCACATGGAGGAGGAATCCACATTTAATTACTCGTGTACTTGAATAAATTAAAAAATATATTTTCATTATCCTTTTAAGATTGGAGGTAGCACTGGGATTTTTTCAACAGTTAGAAAGAATTGTAAGTGTTAAGATTCCTGTTTTGCTCTTCCTCCTGAAAAAGCTATAATTTTATCTGTAGCACATATGGAGAAGTCTAGCTAGAATGCAGGAGAGCCAGAGCTACTCCTTTGTCTGGCCCCTTCAGAGCATAGCCTCTGTTTCTGCTTGATCCAAATTGACAGGCTAGTGTCTTAGGCCCGTTGCCTATGAAATGAGTGCTAAAACTATCTTTATATTAAGCAGAAAACAGAACATGAAATTTATAAGCCAAAAAATCCAAGATTTGAGCTCAACCGAAAAAATCAATACTTGCATTTATAGATGCAGAATGTTAATTACCTAATATCAATACTACAGTAAATGAGCATGCATCATTTCGATCTATTGTTGCTTCATTTCATTTAAATGTGTAGTACATTGCCAGCAGTCAGTATACTGACTGAAAACTGTCACAACAGTGATCACTACAATCTGGGAGTTAAGTTTGACTAAAACATATGTCTTCAATTTTAATAGCTCAGCTTCCCAGATGCCCTAGAGGAGAATATTGCCTGAGAAGGAGCTTTTCATGTAAGAATAATTTGTGTTAAGTAGCTCAGTGATCTGTTTGTTAGGTTAGAGCTGACAGTTTGTTTATATTTCTAAAGGGGTATGATGAATGGGAGAGAAGTTGATGCTAATTAGCCTAAATTGTTCCTAAGAATGCAGAGAACTTTGCCAGTTTCATTGTTTCTGTTTCTTTGCTCATTTTCAATAATTGAATGGAGCTCTGACCATTCATCATAATTTCAGGCAAGAAGGAAATAAATGAATATAGCACGGGCCAGCCTGTGCGATGGAAGATGTCACTTTAGAGGTCAATTAGGTAAGACATCAACCGGGGACTGATGCAGCATTTTGTATAAATATAGCAAACTTGAGCATTTTCATCTAAGAAATTTATTCTCTCTGTCACTACACTGGTATACAATATTACTACTTGGAAAGCTTTTTTTTTTTCTTATTAACATGATGTTTCTTTGTTTATGGAGCTTAACTATAATGCCACGATGTGGACCTGTAACATTATATATGAGACAACTTGCTACTTTTCGGTATGCTGTTTATCAATTACAATAATGCCAACAAATCTGCTGTTGGGAAAACTAAAGCATGGTATGGTCAAGTGTGATTTGCAGGAGATATTTGCAAAAGGGCCTGAAAATAATCAGTTGTCTGGCATAGTTAATAATGAAGAACCATTTAATACTGCTCAGAGTGTTTATTTTCTACATATTGTACGATGTATCAATATTACCCTTTGTTTTAGATTTGGGACACATAACTTTTTCAGCTCAAATTCAAAACATCCTTTACATATATAAACAGATAATTTTATAAGAACATATAATTGAGCACTTTCCCTGGTAAACTAAATCTAAATTTAGAAAAACCTACCAATGTCAAGTTTTTAGGCTTTATTCAATACCATTCTTTTTTAATTTATGCACATATAATACCACAGGAAGAGATGGTATAAATTTGTGGACTGTGGAGAATGACTGAACATTTTTGAATCAGGATCTTTTAAAAGGGGTGAAATTTGAGTATGATTAAGTTAGGAAAAAGGCTCGCTTACGGCGGAAGTCAGAGACTCTGTATACATTATAGGCATGTCATGGCTTTTAAAAAGTTATGTTAGACTTCTATACAAATTCTTTCACAATTTGTATAACCCCCAAACAAAATTCTGTGTGGTTCTGAACTCTTACAACAGCACAAAATAAAGTAAAATAAAAAGGAGTGAAATGATAATAATAGTTAGTATTCAGATCAGGAGTGAGCCTTGCTGTAGGGCAGTCTGGTAGTTTACACTGCATGGGTGTTTTGCTGGTCACTAATTTTCTCGGAAGGAAATGATCCCATGGCTTATGCTATCCACGTTTGTGCATATTTGCCCTATAATTGGCATTTATTAAGGAGACTTTTGGTTTGATGGATGACTGTCAGGTTATAGCCTGCTAGCTTTGATGCGGATTGCTTTTTTTTTTTTTTTTTTACATTAACTCATTAGAACTCTGGTCTGCTTCAACATGCTCTTTATTTATCTCCTGATAATCAAGATTTTTGAACCATAGGTTTCAAGACACTTAGCAGAGTTTTAGTCAAGTACTGGTATTTCTAATTTTGAGGGGAAAAAAACATGTAGCAGAAAAAAATAGATGAACTGTGAACTCAAAATTTTTAAAATTATAAATTGTAATATGACCTTAATTAGATGCCAGCTTAATTAGTTGCCTTTGAAATGTTAAGCCACTTGCTAAATATCTTAAAATTATAGCATTAACTTCCTTGTACCTAAGCTTCCTTTTAAAAAAACAAACAAAACCAAACCAAAATAGCCTCATAAAATCAGCAGGTATAGTAATATTTTCACAGCAGGTTGATATAAAATGAGCATTCAGCAAATCTTAATTTGGATGTCTGAGGCACATTAGCAGTTTCTTCAGTGCTGACTTAGTAGCCTCTCTTGTAATATATTTGGAATACAGTAGTTAGGATAATTATCTACAACATGATTGGTAAAATGGTTAAAACAAAATTATATGGATTTTTAAATGTTTTCTGGTTAACAGCATTTTTTGTTTTGACACACAGAGAAAAGCATATAAAAGAAATAGAAGTTTTCTGCATTAACAATGTCAGGCTGAGGTGCATAATTTTAATGCAAAAACAAATAATTAAAATGATAAATGGATGTTTCAAAAATAAATAAAATATGCTCTTGAGAATAACAGTGGACCAATCCATGGCTCCTCTGTTGCACAAAGTAAAATCTCAAGCTTTAATATGAAAAATAATTGGAAAATTCAGCATATTGAATGCTCTTTGTGGAGTTACATTTATGGATGCTTTATAACAATCAATCGGAGCAAGAAAAATGCTATTTTTAAGAACTTGTGTTATCAGTTTTATATGATCTACATTCTGGTTTGGTTTTTGTATTAATTAACGTTCTTGAATATTGAACATATATGTGGATCAAATTGTTTTGCCAATAGTCGAATGTTGTGTTTTTATGGTACTTTTTAGACAACGGCCTGATATATTGTGTTACAAGTTGTTTTTCATAAGACACACGCAACTGTAGAAACAACTACCTTCAAATACAAAATTGGATCACAATTTTTAAAACATTCAGGATTGTTCAGATTTGTGGTTTCACTCAGCCAGTTGCAGAGGTTCTATATGGCACAACCACAAAATTTGGATCTTTATTCCCTGTAATTCAGAAAGGTTTGCTTGGATCTGAAATTTCTGTTTGGGCCCATCACAAAGAAAAAATATTATTATTTTGGTCCCAATCTTGCAAATGATTACAATGCTTAACTTCACTCATTTGAGTAACTTTACTGAAGTCAATGGAACAAAGTTAAGTATGTGTTAAGAGTTTGCAGGATTATAGCCTTTGTTGCTTGCATGTTAGCTATCTAATTCCATATGATGTCTGTTTGTGAGTAGTGCTGATGAAATTATTTGTTGCAAATTATCTGACAAAATCCAACACTTTTGTCAATGAAATGTTTACAAATAGATTGATTTTTTTTCTTAATACATGTATTTTCTCTTCATAATTGTTTAAACAATTTGTGAATAATTTTCAGCCTTTGGATTGCTTAAGATGATTACTTTGACTCTTCAGTATTCCTACTGTGTGACTGGTCACCTCAGGCATGTGGTATTGTTTTTGCCTCTAATTGGATGTTTCTGCTCCTAACTCGATGACTGGGATGTCTTAAAGGAGAATGGTGACAAACAAATGGCAAATACTCTTTTTGTGTGGGGATATTGGTATTTACATGAAGAACAGCCATGTTCACCAAACATAATTCTGTTCACATGAATGTTTATAAATAGTATTAAAAGGTGCAGAAAATTACACTAACCAACTCTAATAGTTTGATTCAGTTAATGTAGGAGTGAACTCACTGTGATACTTGCCCAGAAGTAGCAGTGGGTGGGGAAGAATGGATTTGGCTGGAGTACGTTTACCCATATGTTCCAGTGTTAAAGATCTTTTGTTCTTGATTTTAACTTTGACAAAGACCTTTGTGTGAATTCATACTGTCTAACTTTTTCAGGGGAATGTAAACTATAGGTTATTTATTCCATACATCCTCCTAGGTTAAAGTTTTCAGTGTTGTTATATAATAAAATAAACTGTAAGAACCCAGCACCAAAAGTACTTGCTGTTCAATGAGCACGTTGTATTCCATAGGGGTGCTATCAAATGGCTAATGCCCCGAATCTGACCAGCTTTAAGAAGTGTTGCAATCTGGTGACAGCAGTGGGCAGATATGCCCCTCCCCATGCCCAAAGTCTGCAACTCAGCTGGAAAAAAAATGTATTCTAATTGTACTAACTGTTCTCCCATGCTAATTTTTCCCCCTACTGTTACTCACACCTTCTTGTCAATGGTCGGAAATGGACCATCCTGATTATCACTACAAAAGGTTTTTTTTTCTTCTGCTGATAATAGCTCACCTTAATTAATTACCCTCATCACAGTTGGTATGGAAACACCCATTTTTTCATGTTTTCTGTGTGTATATATATTTTCCTACTGTATCTTCCACTGCATGCATCCGATGAAGTGGGTTTTAGCCCACGAAAGCTTATTCTCAAATAGATTTGTTAGTCTCTAAGGTGCCACAAGTACTCCTCATTCTTTTTACTTCAGTAGAAAATACTGAAGATTTTGGGCTGCAAGCCATGTGCTTTGGCATTTCTGCACAACTTCCCCCAAGTACATGAATAATGAGGTAATAGAATTAGGATAAACCAATAACGTATTGTCCGGCTATACCGAAAGAAGGACAGAAAACTTTTGACATCGGTTTAATCAGTCTGTAACTTTATTATTAGATGTCTTGGACTACCTGGCAGATAAAAGTGTACAATGCAGGTAACCCCCATTTTTATTCTGTAATTATCCAGGGGGCTTCTGCCAGCCCCCTTCTTTCTCCATCCAGGACCTTCCAGTAAATCCATTGCCGGGACCTTATCATCCACACCCCCTCGTAGGAGGGTTAAGGTGGGCTATAAGGTTGGCTCCCTGCCGTACCAATCATAGGAGTCCCCAACCACTCCCTGTTCATTCCTTTAACAAACACCTCTTTTTTTAAGTCCTTTTCCAAGCCATTTATCTGGTCACTGTATACCTTTCCTATGGAGTACCTGCACTGGACATCCGCCCTTCACTTAAATAATGAGTTGCGACATATAGCCTACCGCCCATCATGCCATGTATGAACAGAGCCCTGGCTGAACCCGCTGTGGGGAAGGCAGTAAAATTCCAACTGTACCAAGGCCAATATGGTTGTAAGGGAAAAATTCCTTCCCAGCCCTCCTAAAAAACGGGCGGTTAGCGTAATGCCCACAGCAGGTCTAGACCAAACCTGGTATTTTACCACTTAAAGGGGAAGGAGGATGGGTCCTGTTTCAGACTGCTCCATGAAAAAGGGAGGCTTCAGGCCCAGGGCTGCCCCTTTTAAACCCTGCACTCCTAGGGGATCAGTCAGCGATGTAGGTATTGCCACAATACGTGAGAAATTATTTTTTTTAACTAGCTGCTATTTTTATGCGAGTAAGAAAACAAATATGTTAACTGCTTTTCCACTCATCCGCAAACAGTTTAAGTAACAAACTCTACTCCAAGGGCTGTGGACATGTCTGATGACATTGTTGATGATGTTGGTACATTGTATAAATGGAAGTTGTAAACTGAGCTAGTTGGCTTCTCTGGTCTTCTGTTCCATTGGATGTGTAGGAAAGTGAACTAAAAAGAAAGGAAACAGAATTAAGTTTAAAAAGTTGAATTTGTTTATTTAGCATGGGAGACCCATCTAGTGGTCAAAGCGCAGGACTGGAAGTCAGGAATTCTGGATTATATTCCCATCTTTGCCATTGCCTTTCTCTGTGGCAGCCAGAGTGCATGGAGGGCCAGTAGTATACTGAGTTGTAAGGAAGATCTGAGGAAGTGGGGCTTATTAAAGGCTCTTGGAGTGCAAGAACGGCTGATAGTTTATTTCCACTCTGATAAACCTTTCAAGGCTCATGTGTGAGGATCTGAGGATTGATGATTCAGAGAAAATGTTTCACACAGATTGACTGACTGTCAGATGACCTTTTCGTGGGTACATCTGTTCTTTTATGAACCATCATTGGTTCATCAGAGCAGAGATAATTGGTACTCCATTTCTCATACTTCATCTGCCTTATCTTTTCACACCCCTCTTCTCCCCTTCTTTCCACATTTCTGTTCTTTTCCTTTTGTCCCCCATATGTTCTGTAGACTCCCAGTTCCTGCCTCAGCTTTCCTCAGCATGCTCATCTCTGAACCCCCATTCCTTCAGCCCTCATCTTCATAAAGCAGGGGTTGTAGGGTGGTTCTGAGGGTCAAGTGGGATCTGGAATGAGAGGGAACAGGGCTCTGTCGATGGTGGGATGGCTGAGATGAGGGATCCAGAGATCTTTGTGGAGACTGTAGCTGGACAATTCTAAGCCTGTGCATGGCACTAGGGGAACCCTTGATGTATATCAGACCTGGGCTGTCCTAACTCTAGCCTCTCCAGTGAAGTTGAAACTTCCTGGCTCATGCCCCCACAACCCCAAACTACTGCAGAACTCCATTCCATCCAGGTCCAATCCTGCAATACAATCCACTTTCCCTGATTGGCAGAAGTGGGAATCCATGCAGAGGGGCTTAGAGTCCGTCAGTCATTTGAGAAACAAGGAGAGGGGAAATGCATTATAGGGGATTAGGTACAAAGTGGAGGATCAGAGGAGCCCTTCCCCTCCCCCCCCCCCAGCTCCCACACACTCACTCCTTAAAACAGGCCTCTGTCACATGCTTTCTGCATCAGCTGAGATTAGATGCTGAATTCCAGCACATTCTATTGTTTCTCTCTTCAAAGAATGGACACTGTCTAACTCATGTGGAAGTGTTAGTGCCCTCAAAAAATAAAGCACTCAGGCCCAGATCCTCAAAGGTACTTAGACTCCTAATTTCCAGTGAAATCAATGGAAGTTAGGAGCCTAAATACCTTTGAGGACCTGGACCTCAGATCACAAGAGACTCCATGTTTCATTTTCTCCAACATACCTATGTGATCCACTTTAAGAGCACCAGAACCTCCCGTTACAGTGCAACTTCCATACAACCTCAACTGCTGGCCCAGCTCCATAACAATAATACATTAACAAAAAATGGAAATTCCCTGACACTCAGCTTAAAGTTTTAGATTGCAAGTAACCTAATCATTGAAAACTACATGCCAAGAATATTAAACATTCTCTCAAACATCTAAATGTGTGAAAATTCATGTTAGATATTCCCAAAGTCTTCTTAATTCAATCCTCCAAGTTACAGATATCAACAAACCTATTGTTCTATGGATTGAGTTATACTAAGTCATTTAAAAGAAACAAACAAAAAACCCTTTCACTTTTAGCTAGCCATGAGTCAGAGGAGGTCCACACCTTTTCAAAATTTTAGGGAGCATCAGCCCAGTATGTTGGTTCAGCTACAATTAAAAGTGATGGACTGAAGGGAGAACTTTGGATATGAATCTGAATTGGGATGAAAAATCTGCTTTCTCACACACATTCAGGCTGAGGGGGTCCAGTGCAGAAGTTTGGTTCCACCTCATTTCTCCTTTCAACACATAAATCACCTATTCCAATTATATCTATATGCCTTACTGAAAACCATATAAAACAATACACTTCATAGTCTATTCCGCACATACCTATGAAGAATATTAAGAGGAATGTTACAGTTAAAACTAAACATTTACAATATGGAAATAAAAAGTCAAAGGGAGGGAGATATGTATTCAGATACATCAAGCTGTTCATTTTTACATTTATTTAAGAGATTGAGTATAAAATATGATTTTGCATATTCAAGAGCGCCACAGGAAACTTTGCCTCCTTCACTGTCTTGGTCTGTCAGGCATACACAGCAGCAGTGGATACTGATACTCTTGTAGAGAGAGAGCGCACATGATGTTACAATGTATTTATCAGATAGTATGTTATCTTGTAATTAAAGACTTTGGACCTGATTTCTCACTCTGTTACTCTGGTTTAAAGTCTCTTTGGACACACACATTTAACCTTTAATTTAAATAGATTTTGTCCTCTGATATATACTGTAATATGTTTATAGGTATTCAAACTGTTCATAGTAACCTGTTTGAATAGTGATACACACATGGATTTGTTGCTTTCTATTTGTGTTAATTTCCTAAGATTACATAGAATTTAAGTTTCTAGTATTTGTAATCAAAAATAGAAGTTGATTATGGGTAGACTAATCATGCAGCAACCTGGAAATTACTATGGAAGGGAAAAACCTTAAAGAAAGAAATTCATGGCTTTGGAACGTTAGCTTGGCTTGGGTAATGGCGAACACTAAAAAGAAATCCATTTGTAGAAAAGGTTGCTTCCTCTAATAGAAATTGATGTGGGTTATACATACTTGGGAGAGAGAATATGTGTAAACAGTCCAATATTTAGCTTAAAAATATCTGTGCTAATGTTACATATGTGCATGCGGAAAATATAAAGATTTAGTAACTTTAGCCTTCTGAGGAAAATAACTTTTATTATGTTTCTAGTGTGCTTGCTTGAAACATTTATGCTAACTAGTGCTCACCATTGCTAAAAAGCATCAGAGATTTTCCTGTGGTTGCATACACATGATCTTCTGAGTAACATAATGTGAAGATATTCAAATACAGGAGTAGACAAAAGAAAAAAAAGTTACCCATTCAAAATGCAGAGAACTTTACAGTGCTTCAAGTAAGTAAAAGCAGATGTTGAAAAGTTTAGAAAATCAAGACATTATTTTCCTGTTTCCATTGAATTTTCCTAAACACATTATAAATAAGCTTTGAAGTAATACAAAATACCCTGTTTGTTTTACTGATAGCATCTTTTTGTAAAAAACTTTATCAATGCTTGTTTAAGTTGCAGACTAAATGATATCTGTGTGGTTAAACAACCAACTGTATCTCTTTGCAAACACAATGCTGAAAGACACACAGTGTCTGAATCCTTCAAAAGCCTGATTAGATCTTTTGAGATTAATTTTTAACAGCTTAAATATTTTGTATGTTTTCAGAATGTAAAAATTAAAGCTAATTTTTTTTATATTACCTCAAAATAATGTGACTTTGCATTGCTCCAGAAAAGTCATTTTAAACCTGTAAATAATTATTCTAAAATGTTGGTTTTCTAAAGGCTTTTAAAATAAAGATTTTTTTTTACAGCCTTGGTAATCTTTTCTAGTGTTATACTTTACTTTCAACAAACATTTTAAGTCCTTATTAAATATATAAACTACTGATGATCTATATGTGAGAGGTTCTAAAATGCATCCATGAAAAGGTGTTATGTGAATTAAATGCTTATGAAATGATAGTCCAAAAACTTATATTCTGTCTCCCCAGAGCAAGCATAACAAAGATAGTCATAGCATTGGCACTTAGCACTGTTTATGTGACTCCATAAAGAAGGGACAAACTGAATAATAAATTTGCCAAATGGTAAGAATTATACCTGTTTCGTGAGGCAAGTGTTTCCAGATAGTTGACAGATATTTGGGAGCGTGTTCATTCAACTAACAATAAGGGTTAAAGGGAAACTTCCAAGTCTTACATTCAAGTATATTCTGTCTAGTTAGTAGCTAGATGTAGAATGTATCATCGTGTAGAACAGCCATTTTCCAGTCATTTCTCACTCATTTTGGATGCTGGCATGTCTGGAAGGTGAAAGCAGAGAGAAAAAAGCCTCAGTGTCTCTCAAACTTTCACATCCCCTTAATTGTGTGGGAGGAGGAATATTATAAAACACTATTGTTTTTTTGTTTTTTTTAATAGCACAGGATGAGGATTTGAGGGAAGAGGACACTTTCTCAGTCTCTGTTGCTGGCTGTAGTGCTAGTGCACTGGTGGACAGTATTAGCACTAGGTAGACAGATACAAAAACTTCAGACGGCACTACACCTACATGCCAGGAATCTCTGCATCTTGCTCTCCGGGTTTTGGTGGTTGCTCTTGTGAGAGTTGGGTGAAGTTCAGCTGCTCTATTAGTCGGCTTGGCTTAGTTTACAAGTTATTGTTTTAGACCCTGAGGTTGCAGAAAGGGACTCATTTATTAGGTTTAGTCCAGAGGGTCATATGTCTTTAATTATAAGACAAAATTCTTCTGCCTTTTAATCTGCTGACCTGTAACTGGGCCTCTAATTTTGCCTGGGCAATTTTTGCATGGCACACTTAATTGCCATAAGTGCAAAAATCAAATTTGCATTCACACATAGGTGCACGTATATGTTTATGATGCACAGAATCCACAGTTTGAAAATTTGGTTCCATATACAATAACTCGTACAATTTCAACTTTCCTATACTCTTTATCTTATAATTCCTACTTCTTATGTATGAAAATAAAGAATTGAGGCCTATAAAAGTTAATAAAATATTTCAATAAATAAAAATCTGTCATAACAGAGCCCTCCAGCAGAATGACACGTGACAGACACGTTGTAACACTAGGCTCCAGGATCGGACACTATTTAGTTCCCTAAGAGCCGGTGCAGTTGTGCACTGTATTTGCCATTACCAATTGTGTTTTGATTTTTATCTTTGGAGTGGATGTTGCATCATGCCTGGTCACATAACTGACAGTGTAATGCTTGGATCATTAAAAGAAAAAAACCTAAAATCTTGGTCTGCTTTTTTGCTGTTGATGCTCATCTTAGAGATTGCCGTTAGCACGACGGCACAGCTATCCGTTAACTGATAAGCATAATGCACTGTAAGGCTTACCAGGACTCTCTGCTAGAGGGATTCTGCTCTCTCTCCCGACTTCTCCGCTCTCCTGTGCAATGGCGCAGCCAATCAGAGCGTAGGCCAAAATGTTGTGCTTCTCTGGAGACCACGTGACACTTGTTGTCCGGTACGGTCTTCTTCATGGAAATTGACTAGACGGTGTTCACTGTTCGCGAAAATGTATCTGTACAAGGAAATCACTAACTTTCCCCATCACACAGCTTCGGGTCCTTCCCGGACTGCCCCGGCATCCCCTCGCAGAGACTGGCAATGATTAGACGGCGAAAGAAGAAGACTAGGGACGACATGTTCGCTGAACTGATGGTCTGCTCCCGAGCAGAGGCTGCAGAGCAGAAACACTGGAGGGAGACCCTATGTGAGCAGCATCGCACACTCATGGAACGTGAGGATAGGTGGCGGCAGGAAGACCAGCAGACCACCCAAACGCTACTTGGTCTCATGAAGGAACAAACGGACACGCTTCGTCGCCTTGTTGATGTCCTGCAGGACCGCAGGCTGGAGGACAGGGCCCCCCTGCAGTGTCTCTGCAATCGCCCTCACCAGCCAAGAAGTCCTGGCCCCCCCTCACCCAAAAGTACAAGACGGAGGGGTGGTAGAGGACGTGAGAACTGTCACTGAACCAGAGCAGAGCGGCCGTGTACCCCGCACTTCTCACGTTAGAAATTTGTAGAAGTGCTTCCCTTATAGGCTCAGCCAGTCCCAAATCCAAGGTTCATCCCCCCACTGTTTATTAGATTAATAAAAGCTGTTTGCTGTTAATCACTGTTTCCGTCATGTCTTTCCTGTCAGAGGATTTTTCGGTGTATGGGGTGGACAGGGGTTTCATACTTGCACGGTATAGCCTACAGTACCAGGGTACAGACTTGGGGAAAGGATCAACTGCGGGGCACACACACACTGCAGTCAGTAGGCACCAGGGTCATTCTGTGTTGTGTATGCTGCCCCTGTTCATTTCGTAATGTGTATAATTGTCCCCATTACTGTGAAGGCAGGCTGCCCTTACGATGCACTTGCAACGGATCCACGAGCCTATCCGCTGCCCTGAGCCCCAACAAGAGCCCTCATCCACGGACAGATAGTCACCCTTCTCCCACACCCATCACCCCTTCCCACGCAGAAACCCGCAGCCCACTGCCGTCATCCAAACCCCTATGCAAAGAAGGCACCACTCGCCCCTTCCTGCAAACCCTCCCCTTCATGCAGAACCACTGTCATCCGTCCCCCACCCCAGAGACCTATGTAGGAGCAGGAGGATGTCAGTCCTCTATGGAGGAAGCGGTCTGTACGTCAGTGCACACCGTGCCCAGCACAGTATGCGTCCATGTCTCAACACCAGAACAGAAATGCAAAGTAAAAGAAAGATTTATTAATAATGAGTGTAACAATTACTTTGCTTAAAAACGTGCTTTGGAAGTGGGGGAAACTTGGAGAACAAGGCATGTAGCCGCAGATCCAAATCGACACAAACTGACACAGGCCCAGGGTCAGTTTCTCTTGAAAGCAAGTGGAGAGTCATAGGTTACCCTGATCTCCGAGGAAACTTGCTTTCAAAGCCTCCCAGATACAGAGCGCTTCCCGCTGGGATATTCTCTCGGCACGGGTGTCTGGCTGAGCGTAAACTGCAGCCAGGCGATTTGCCTCAACCTCCCATCCGGACAAAAAGGCCTCGCCCTTGCTCTCACACAGATTGTGCAGCACACAGCAAGCAGCAATAACTACGGGGATATTCTTTTCGCTGATGTCCGAGCGAGTGAGTAAGCTCCGCCATCTCCCCTTGAGACGTCCGAAAGCACACTCCACCACCATTCTGCACTTGCTTAGCCGGTAGTTGAAGAGTTCCTTCTCACTGTCCAGGGCGCCTGTATAGGGCTTCATGAGCCAGGGCATTAGCGGGTAGGCTGGGTCCCCGAGGATCACTGTAGGCATCTGCACATCCCCAACCGTTATTTTGTGGTCCGGGAAGAAAGTACCTGCCTGGAGGAGTCTAAAGAGACCAGAGCTCCTGAACACACGCGCGTCATGAACCTTGCCCGCCCACCCGACGTTGATGTTGGTAAAACGTCCCCTATGGTCCACTAGTCCTTGCAGCACCATGGAAAAGTAGCCCTTTCGGTTAATGTACTCGCTGGCCTGGTGGGCCGGTGCCAGGATAGGGATGTGAGTCCCATCTATAGCCCCACCGCAGTTTGGGAATCCCATCGCGGCGAAGCCGTCTATGATGACCTGAACGTTTCCCAGGTTCACTACCTTTGAGAGCAGTTGCTCAACGATTGCGTGGGCTACTTGCATCACAGCAACCCCCACGGTAGATTTGCCCACGCCAAAGTGGTTCGCTACTGACCGGTAGCTGTCTGGCGTGGCAAGTTTCCAGAGGGCTATGGCCACTCGCTTCTGCACACTCAGGGCTGCTCGCATCCGGGTGTCCTGGCGCTTCAGGGCAGGGGCCAGCAAGTCACAGAGTTCAAGGAAAGTGCCCTTACGCATCCTGAAGTTTCGCAGCCACTCTGTGTCATCCCAGACCTGCAGCACTATGCGGTCCCACCAGTCCGTGCTTGTTTCCCGGGCCCAGAATCGCCGTTCCACACCATGAACTTGACCCATTGCCACCATGATCTCCACTGCCCGGCGTACCCCGCTTTCTGAGAGGTCTGCGCCACTCTCCTCACCGCGCTGCCGGAGCCTCCTCGCCCGATTTCTCAGTAGCTGACTGTTGCACAGGTGGACGATAAGGTGCGAGGAGTTGACAACGGCCATAAGTGCAGCGATGATCGCAGCGGGCTCCATGCTCGCAGTGCTGTGGCGTCCGCGCTGTAACCGACCAGAAAAGTGCGCGAACAGATTTCCCGCCGGCGCTTTCAGGGAGGGAGGGCGTTTGTGAGTGACGGTTGAATGATGACAGTTACCCAAAACCACCCTCGACACATTTTTCCCCCAGCAGGCATTGCGAGCTCTACCCAGCATTCCAATGGGCAGCGGGGAGTGCGGGAACTGTGGGATAGCTTCCCACAGTGCACCGCTTCCAAAGTCGACGCTGGCCCCGTGAATGTGGACTCAGAAATTCGAATTAGTGTCTTTAGTATGGATACACAAATTCGACTTCATAAGGTCGAATCCACAAATTCGAACTAAGTTGATTCGAAATAGTCTTGTAGTGTAGACAAGGCCTTAGTGTCCTTCTAAATCTGCCTTTTCTCTTCTCTCTAGGGTGACCAGACAGCAAGTGTGAAAAATCGGGACGGGGGTGAGGGGGTAATAGGAGCCTGTATAAGAAAAAGATCTAAAAATTGGGACTGTCCCTATAAAATCGGGACATGCGGTCACCCTACTTCTCTCTGACTGCTACCATGACTATCTCATGAAAGATACAGAAAACTATAATATATATTTGAAATCTCAGTTTGTCTCTTCCCTCAGGATGACTCTTGTGATGTGTCTGCTGACTTCATTGCCCTACCTAGCATTGTTCATGTTTTACCCTATTATTTCAATTCTATATTTTTCTAAAGTCAAATATTCTCAAATAAACAAATAAATCGGCTCTCTAAATAAAAATATGACCTGAACCCAATTAGTCATCCCTTCCCAAATCTCTATATCCATTCAGTCCTGTGCCTCTTTAATGAAAGTGCCTTCATGGCTTACCAGTTCATGCAGTCATGTATTTTAGTTATATGGTAAGCTGTTTGGGGCCATCTTTTCATTCTGGGTGTACAGTGTCCAGCACCATGGGGCTCTGATCTCTGATTGTGGCCTTAAGAAATACATGGCATGGACATCGGTTGGCTAGGAATTGCTAGAGACCCTCAATTTGTATCACATAGGCCATGTCTGAGCCATCCACTGGTAATGAATTTTGGGCCAGTGTGTTTGGGTTCATCTGAGAAATAAAATTTTGTCTCTAAGACACAATTGTTTTAAAAAAATGGAAATAATTTTTTTGAAATTTTTATGTAAACCAGATCATTTGCAAACGTTCTTGAGAAACCTCCTTCATCGCTTAATTTTTTAAAACTGGAAATGTGATAGAATCAATTTTATAGTATTTTAACGAATAAAAATTATTAGCTTTCTTTGTCTCTCCCAATGTGAATTAGTTGCTTCCATAATTTATTCCTGGTTATTGTTGTTTTTTAAAAAAAAGAAGCCCGAGACTCATTTAGATTAAAAAAAAAAAAGTAATAGTAATACAATGCATATGAGACTTCTTTTTTCATCTTTTATCTTCACAAATGAAGGTATGATTTCCATTCTCACATGCAATTTTACAAGATGCGTCAGTATAAATCTACAGAAAAACTGCAATACGAAAATAATGAAATGTACTCTGTTCTTGGAGCATCATTAATTTCTACAAAATGAATGAATAAAAAGCTTAGTCTGAATACTGTTGCCACTGTACTTTAATTAGTTATGGTGTCATAGGGCAGGTCTACACTAAGGGCGGGGGTCGAACTAGGGTACGCAAGTTCAGCTACGTGAATAGCGTAGCTGAACTCGAAGTACCCTAGTTCGAACTACTTACCCATCCAGACACCGCGGGATCGAAGTCCGCGGCTCCAAGGTCGACTCCACCATCGCCGTTTGCAGTGGTGGAGTACCGGAGTCAGCCGGAGCGCGCGGGGAGTTCGAACTATCGCGTCCAGATTAGACGCGATAGTTCGAACTCCGAGAAGTCGAACTCACCGCGTCGACCCGGCAGGTAAGTGTAGACTAGCCCATAGAGGAACAACATATCTTTCTTCTTTTCCTAATAACTTTCAGCATGATTGTATAGTCAAATTTCCTTTTTTTGTATGTGATATAGACAGTAACTTTCTTAATGTTTATGCAGACATTAAAATTAGCAAAAATGTCTTATGCTTTTTTAACTTGAGTCAGTCGCAGGGTTCACCATGTAATTCACTGATATAATGGTATAATACAAGGCAATGCATCAGCTTTTTCTGCGACAGGGCCAAGTTACAGCTGACCGTTTTCCCATGGAAGCATTTGCCAGTCTAACATAACCCTTTTGTTTATGATGATATTTCCAGAGTCTGCGTTAGGGAAGGGCATTTCAAGAACCTGAAATGCTGCCACTGGAGAGCTTTCCCCAAAGGAAAACTGAATCATGATTTCTGAAATGCAGAGGACTTTCTGCTAGAAGTATGATGTATGTTTACATTCTAGGATGCGTTTTTCATTACCAAAAATGTAAGCCTCATCAAATGATAGTTACTGCATGTTCTTAATAAATTTACTCTATCTCTGCTCTTGTTCTTTTTCTTCCACTTTTCTGTCACTATTAGCAGTGAAAAGATTAATTATTGCTGCTAGTTTAAAACGTCGCTTCTTAATTCCTAGCTTTCCTTTCTTCTCCTCGTTTAATATTTTCCATCCTCACTCATACTCTCATGGTGTATTTTTGTTTGCCAGATATAGTAATGTAACACTGGGCAATGTCATGCCATAATTTCACAAATAGAACTCTCATTTGTCAGTGGGAGCCTTCCATTAAAAAAAAAAAAGTGATGACAAGATGTACTTATGGCCTGCAATTATCAAAGACTACTATAGTAACTAATTTTGGGGAGAGTGACACAGTGCCTAGCAAAGAGGTGAGTGTGTATATAAGTGGGAAGGGACTACTGAAAAGAGTAAAGACAAGGTTATTTTATTTGGAGACAGGTGGACTTTAAAGAATGCACATTATGATGAAAATAAACTGCCAAGTGAAAGTACAGTTTATTTTCCTCAATGTGTAATTTCCATTCTTTAAAGTGTTGATGCCCTTTATTTTATATATTTAGATTTATGCAGATGCTAAAAATAGGGCTCCCATGTACATGGTCTAGGCACCCTTAACATCACTTAAAAATACATCACAAATAATACCCTAAGTGTAGCAGTGCAATTTAAAATAAACAGCTGCCAATAAGCCAGGCAATTTAAAAACTCATTTCCCTCTTCTTCTCCAGCAATACCCCACCCTTACAATTCCCCTAGGAAAATAAAGATGAGCTTTGCAATGTGCCATGAAGGTCATCACATTTGAGCTATTTCAGACCAAAACAGGGAGTGAGTTTCAAAGGCCCACAAGGCTCTCTCCAAGAACACCCTGCCAGTAGCTCCATCCTTTGTATACCAATTGAGCTGCAGCTTGAGTGGCTCCTCTGAGCTCAACTGCAGCACTATGGCATACAGAGAGAGGCATTCTCTCTATAGACTCTTTCTACACTTAAGGTTAAACCATGCTTGGACATTCTTGAAATTAAGGTGCTAACATGGTTGTCCTGGCCAATATAGAGAAACCTACTGGGACCATCTACATTAACAAAACTGTTCTGTCATGATGATGATGTCTTACAAAACCATATTGCATTGTATGTGTATACAGAATAAACCTTGTTATAATCATGTTACTGCACAGTCAGGATCTTTATACTGATTTGTAAAATAGTTTACAACCAGTGACATGCTGAATGGGGGCTTTTACAGGCTCCCAGGATTTCCTTATTAAAATTTCACCACCAAATTCAGTTCATATTCTTCACAAAGGGAAAATTATCTGAGTAGTATGGTGTTCTGTTTTGGTGGGTATGATAAAAGTTATACGTACACTGTTCTGTGTGTTTACATTAGAGAAGGCAAGGTTAAAGACATGCATCTTGCATTTGGAATAGGAGATGATAATGTCTGGTGGTTCTTAGTTCCTGTCAGAGTTCATTCCATACTTGTATACCTGCCCCCCAAAAGGCTTTTTCTGCTGTATAGATGTGGCAGTTCCAGTGTTCCTGAGGAGATGAATTATTGACTAGAGCTCTTGTCCCAAAATTTTAGGCAACCTTTTAAGTATTGTGGGCCCAGACCATTTCAGCACCTTGAAGATAAGAACCATGACCTTGAATATGGCTCAATATTCTGTGGGAAGCCAGAGTTGAGAGCAGAGGACAGATTTAATGTGTTTGCAATAGCCTGTTTGCTGAGGAAACGTGCTTTGTACTAGGGCTAAGGGCTGATGGCACTATACATGGGCACGAAGCCTTGTTGTAGTCCCACTGTGTGTGTGTGTGTGTGTGTGTGTGTGTGGTGTATAATTGAGGCCAGGTCGGATCATTACCCATCAGAGTGGGATGGCATTTCCTAGCCAACTTGAAATGGTAAAAAGCTTTATTTGAGGACACTGCTTTGTGAGAGCTTAGTGTCAGTGAGGAATCCAGGAGTTCTCATAAACTATGGACCGAATTGATCAATAGTGGGTGAATAATGACTTAACCTGGGTCTTGAAAGTATGTTGTTGCTTTTGGAATGGCCCAGATGGCATCAGATGCTAAAATTTTCAAAAATGCTTCTGGGAGTTGAATGGACTTCACCATCCCAGAACACCCCCTCATGGCATTGTTGTCACTCACCATCCCAGAGCATCATCTTCTGGCATTGCTGTCTATCTCATGTAGTGTGGTACATAGCCCATTGGCCAGGTCCCTCTAGAGTCCTGCCCCTTTCAGGGCATTATTGTCCTACATAATGCCCTTCACCAATGTTTAAAACACAAGTAGCAAACCATAAAGACTTCTGCCCCACAGTGGGTCTTCAGTTCCAGTATCTTCACCGACTGACATCAAAATGATAACACCAACTCATTTCTACCCCTGTGGCTTTGGGATTTCAGTCTCTCTTCTGATTCCTCTTTATCCTCTGTCCTATTGTCAGGACACTGACCTGCAAGGCCATTTCCCTTGGGTCCCGTCCCACTTTCTAGGGCCCCACCACAGAAACTAATCCTGGTTCCTATAGCTTATTCTTCTCTTCCCTCCCCACCAATATCTGAGTCCTTCTTCAGTCTCTTCACCCAGGAGAGGACTACCACCCTGCCTCTTCCTCAGGCCTTCTCAAGAGAGAACCCAGGGCCTTCGCACCTTGGGTATCCTCATAATGTTGCTCTAAATGCCTTTCTTTATGGTAACTACCTAGCTTGTTCCCATCTAGGTGTGTTCCTAAATTGAGCCTGACACAGCCTCCAGGTAGAACAAGGTGAGCTAACTGGGCTCTCCAGTTCCTGTTAACCCTTCATTGGTCTGTGTTGGGTTTATACCCCATCACAGGAGAATACCCCTAAAGACTGCCAGCAATAGGTCCTCATCCCTGAGGATTTTGGTACTGCATACTATCAGTATACTTTTCAGGCAGTATAAATAGTTCCAAAAAAGTACACTTCACCTAGGTTTGTTTGCCAACTTCCATGGTTGGGAAAGAGTGTTTTTTGTTTAAATGGGAAAACAAATTAGTAGATTCCCCTGGCTCTTATCCTCCCTCTCTGCAAGGATACCCACTCTAGGACACAAATTTATCATAAGCTAAGAAGGAATTTTCCTTGTTTAAAATTGGTACCACATCACTGGTTTACTGTGTAATTTATCCTTGAGCACACTGGCCACAAAAACTGTTGTCTCTTTGCTGGAAAGAACTAGTATATATGCCACATATGGGGTGGTGATACCAATGTGACAAATTGCAGAGTCATCTGATAAATTGTATTTACATCCACCTTTGACCGCCTCACCTGCTCTCTGCCCACTAATCCATTTCCACTGGGATTTATTCTAACATTCCAAACCTTGGAGTAGCTTCAAACATCTGCTATTTTTAAAAAAATCAACCTGTCAGGAAAAAAAATACCTTCTCGCCTCCCAGCGAAGAATTACCCGCACCTCAAAAATTATACTGGCCTAAGTTGGGCCCCACAATGGGCAATAATCCGCTCTACACCAGTGATACCTTGCAATCCACTAGTTCTAGGAATGGGAATGTTATACATTTTGGAAAGAGATTTTCAGCTTTCCAATGAGATGCACAACACTTGCTTCTAGCTCTGGGAGTTCTTGAGATATTAGACTTTAAAATTATGACATTTATAGGTATAAAACAATCTATTTTAGGTCACTTAGAAAAAATTCTCCCTCTTATGTGGCACTTATGGTACTAAAGGAGCCAGAGTTTACAGGAGACGGGATTGATTTGAGTGGGAGAAGAGTTAAGCCAACACTGAGCCCACTTGAAAATCCCACTCAGAGAATACACAATAATGTGGTATAGCTGTTTTATTGGTATGAAAGGGGGATGGATTAAACATGAGTTGTGAAGCCATTAGAGAGTTATGCACATCATCTCAAACAAATTCCAATAAAACCTTGATATTACTCCACAACACCATATGCTTACACGCACACGCAAACACTCTGTCTCCCCCACTCCCACCTGCGTTGCCATTAATGTGAGTGGGAGCAGCGTTAGGCGAACGCAGAGCACTTTTGAAAATCTCACCTTCTAGTTATAGCCTGTTTTAAACTCTAAGTCAGACAGCACCTTAAACTGCAGTGCAGACTCCTATACTGTTCTAGACTGATTTCTGGATTCACTCTTGATATTTCAATATATCAGCAATTATTTGTTGTTGTTAAATATTATCCAAAGAGTGTGATTTTTTTTAAAAAAAAGTAATTAATAAATATCTGGATGACTAAAATTTAATTCATTTCCAGTAAGACAAATTTATTTATGGATGGTGCACTTAAGCCTCAGTTCAGCAAAGTGCTTAAACACATGCCTATATTTAAACTTGAAGTTAGGTATGTGCTTAAGTGCCTTGCTGAATCAAGATCCTACTTAGGATCCCACTGGCTTTTGAGCAAGTTTTTCAACATAAGATACAGACCATCCAGAGATAATTGTCTTGCCTAGCCCCTGTTATAGCAAAAGGCTGGTCTTACGGGGAGCATAAAACAAATGGCTGGGTGAAGCAAAAATGGATGTTTACAGCTACATTTGAAAACTGACTTTATGAACTGTTTGCTTATTGCTACTGAGGAAACCTGCTAAATACAGAACTTCTAATATGAAAACATAAGAGCACCAGCAAATATGTGCAGTGCTTTGGGAAGGAAGCCCGACATCTGCTGTATGAAGAGCTGGCCAAGGAATAGGCTGCAACAAGCTTTGCTTTACAATTACAGTATTTTTGGCTCCACTATCTTATTTGACTGTAAAAATTAATGTGATATCAATATGGAAATATTAAATGACCCTTTGCAAATATATAATATGCTTTTCGAATGTATATACCGTAGACCTACTTTAAACCTAAATTAGAGTTGTTTATCTAGTAGGGAATGTACTTGAATTCTAAATAATTATTTTCTCAGGAAAATAACCAGCTCAGATCGTCATAGAGAAATTTTGTAAAGGCGTGATCACCTCCTGCTGTGCTGCATCACACTTTTAAATACTTGTCCAATTGTGTACATTCCTTTTAACTTTGTTAGCAATCCTGGGACATAAAGAGAAGTAAACAAAATCGAGCAATTTTAGCAGCGTTTTAGTGCCAAATGTTCACAATTAGTAGGAAAGGACATTTTCCACAGTGAAATGTAGTTATTGTGAAAAATGACAGACTAATAGAATTGGAAACTGGAGTTCTCCATTTCTTGAGCTGATAACAGTGTAGTGAGAAATTGTTCTTCTTTGAGTGATGGTCCCTATGTGGATTCCAACCATTGGTGCACATGCACATTATGCGCTGGAGCTGGAACTGTTCATAGTAGTGTCAGTTGACCTGCACGTGTGTCAGCCATGTGGCGCGTCTGAGGCTTTAAGAGGCTATGTGAGTCGACACTGCTCCAGTTCCCTCTTACTACCACATGGCCAGAGTCGGAACCCCTGTTCCTCAGTGCTCTTAGCTTGCTAAGAAAAGTGCTTCTGTTTGTTGTTTATGGGTTTTTTTAAATAGTTTTAGGTGTTTGTTGTCCATTTGTTTATTGCCAGTTACTTTATACTGTTGCGGCACAGAAAGCTTGTAAAAGACACATGGGCCTCTTCAGAGAGAGACTAGCATCATCTGTGAATCTAGGTTTTCTCGAAAGTTACCAACCAATGGTGAAATTCTTGTTAGTGAAAAAATCTTGCTCCAAGTCTTCCCTATTATTTAAACCAGTCTTTCTCAACCTTTTTGATATCTGGGACCAGCTTGTTGCCATCCTAAGCTATGTCAGGGAGATCTCAGGGACTGGCACTGGTCCATGGAACGGTAATTGAAAAACACAGATTTAAACCCTGTTTTAGTGTAATACTCAGTACTTAAGAGATGCACAGTTCCCTGCACAGGGATCTGAGTCAGTATGGGAAGGTCACTTCTACCCTCAAGATTTCACTGACCAGACATACCAGTTAAAATCACTTGTGTAGTTAGTTCATAAATCTTATCTTCAATGAGCATTGTCACAAGAGAATGTTTCAACCTGTTTATCAGCAGCATTTAATTTCTCCTCTGTTTTGAAATGGGTTTGGGGGTGGGAGGAGAATGGGGGATGAGAGGAGGGAAATAACTTTTATGTACTGAGGAAAAATTGTAACAATGACAAAATATTTCCATTTATTTAGATTGTACAGGTCATTTTTTTCTGCACTCTTTCTTGCTTCAATAAAGTGACTGCACCTTTTCTCCGTAGTGAGTTGCATTTCATTATAGGTTGTTTTTTTTTCCAAGGATAGGATTTTCTTAATACTGACAAAACCAGGGTGTAATTGACATGTATAGAAGATAATTTTCATAAACGAAGTGAAGGCTTATTATTTTTTTGCTGTATTTGTCAAGGTGTTTTGTGTTTCTTTGCAACTGTTCTCTAATCCTTGCTCTGCACCTTTTGTTAAGTAAGAAAACATCTGGGGAAGTGGTGAGAAAAAGGTATTCCGACTCTTAATGTAGCCTGCTTAGCTGTTTTCTACTTAATCATTAACTTTGGGAGGTTTATAATTTTTATACTGTTCCAGTATATTGAAAATTGGCAGTTCGTGGCACTGTTGTATTTGAATATATACGTTTATTTTGTTCCCAAACACAAGAAATAGATATTTTTAAACCAATTTTTGATAATATCAAAGGGTAATTTGTTGTGTTGGTTTTCTTCTTTTTCTTTCAGTATAACCTAACACTTCTGCTGTTCTTGGAAATCAGGAGAGACATTTAGCTATTCACTTAATTGTGTGTTTAATCTGTCATGTGGCACCAGAAGCAAGGAAACTTCACATTCTGCACTTTGCTAGTCAGCTTTAAAAACACATCAACAAGTACAGAGTATCAAATTCACATGTCTGTTTTTCCATGACAAATAAGGGTTACTCAGAGTGTATTTTGAAAGGGAAAACAGGGAGGAAGAACTGTGCAGTTACTTTAGCATTGAAGTTGCTGTGAATTGTTTTTTAATCACACCGTCTCTTGTTGATGTGGGCTACAGGAATGAAAAGTTACTTAGTGAAGGCTTCCTGTCCTACTTTAAAACAGACAGCTAAAGTGAATTTAATTTAACTTTACTATAGGCTATTGACCAGCTCATTCATCTGGAGTTGCCTTTGTCCCCTATCCTGTTGTTCGTTATAGTGTATTATGAAGGGTATGATAATTATTCTGTCTGAGGGACACGCAAAATGTTATTCTCTAACTCTGATTTCAAGGTCATTTTGCAGATCATGTGCTGAAAAAGCAAGACTAGCCCTGTTCCCACTGGAAAACCAGGGGGAAATTGAGAAAGGACAAGAAAGAAAAACAGAATAAGTAGTGAACAACAAATGGAGAAAAGGAAATGAAATAAAAACGGACAGGGGACTGAGAATTATTTTATTTACTTAGCTTAGGGCCTGATCAAATTTCCATTGAAATCAATGTGAATCTTTTCATTTACTTTTGCTAGAGTTGGACCCTGCTCTTGCTTCCTAAATTGTATTTACCTTTAAACAGCTCCAATCTCTATTAATGAAGGAGAGTGAAGTGGAAGGTAATGGCAGAATATATTTACTGATGGAAGTTGGATCAAATTGTGCGGATATGTCAATTCAAAATCCTACTTTAAACAAACATCCTTGCTGGTAATCTGTTAACTAATTACAACTTTAAAAAATTAAAATCCAATTTAGTTTTTTGCTGTTTATACTGCTTGGTCATTTTTTGACATTTCTCTCAACTTCAGGAGGGAGTACCAATGAATCTAGTTTCACTCTTCTTTATAATCTGTTTCACTTTCCGGTTCTCAATGCTGGAATCCTTGAGTTAGAAACCCTGCAGTAGGTACATCTATGTAAACTGCTTTTTCCGGTGCATTTTGAAAGGAAGTATAGTATGCTGCTCTTCGGTTTTGGAAGAGCTTGTTTTTACAAGATCTAAATTTAGGGCCACATCTAGGATGACCAGATAGCAAGTGTGAAAAATAGGGACAGGGGGTGGGGGTAATAGGAGCCCATATTAAAAAAAGCCCCAAATATCGGGACTGATCACCCTAGCCACTTCTGAGGAGTTCCCCTTTAATGATTTGGCATGTTAATAGGATAGACATTTAAAAATATTTATGCTACAGTAAGAAATTCCCCCCCCCCTGAATTTTAAATCATGCTCAGTTACAAAGCGTATGCTATGGTATTTAAAAAAAAATTCAGCCAGAAGTTGTTTCTTGAGTGTTGCATAGTGTGGCCCTGGCAGAAGTGAATTGAGAGCTGTCATGACAACTGTATCTGGCATTTCCTGTTGGTTGAAATGTTGTTTTGCTTACTATGTTAATATTTAGTGTTATCATTGGCAAGGCAAACTTATCTAGAAAAATGTTGGTGCGAATTTTACTGGTGAGATGGGATTACAGGCCATATAAATTCTCAGTTTCCTTTTTAAAAACTTAATCCATTTGTCCAACAGGAATGAATACAGCAGGACTAGAGGTTTTGAACTTCCCTCACATCTGGGTATAGCAATGTATTTTGACTCCAAGCACAATAAAACAACCCTACTTGCTGGTGGTATATGACATAATGACCCAAATATGTTTTTAAAAAATCATTTATTGCTGTACATAAACAGCTAAGTTAGCACAAGGGATGATAAAATAACACTGGTAATTCTTCCTTTAGCTGGGAACCATTGGTGGCCCATTAGGATTCCAGATGTAGCCATGTGTGCTTTTTCCATTTGTTTTCCAATGTCTAGTGCTTGGACCCTTGGTACCTTGGCTGTGGTTGTCAGGCATGTTGGCTTTTCAGCTTGAGGTCTTCCTGGAGAAACATACTGGCCTAGCTAATAGCTATAAAGCAGCCTATTGTCTTGGGCCTGGTTTGTTGGGAATAGCTG
This sequence comes from Mauremys mutica, assembly GCF_020497125.1. Lineage (NCBI taxonomy): Eukaryota > Metazoa > Chordata > Testudines > Geoemydidae > Mauremys > Mauremys mutica. The sequence continues at coordinate 45,227,940 of NC_059075.1, forward strand.
GACTGAGGGCAGTCTCTTGTCAAAGGTCAAACACCAGCTTGACCAAGTTTTCTATAGTAAACACTTTCAACTGGACCTCAACCTCTCCTTAATTTTAACATAAAAAGTAAGAATGCAAAGTTAAAATTGCTTTTCAAAAGTACTGGATTCTGCAATAATTCACAAATCTGCAGAATACATTTGATTGTATTCAGGTGCATTATATTATAGAATATATTCTAATCATTTTATAAGAAAAAATATAAAACACTTAATAGAATACCAAGAGAAAAAAGAACAACCCTAGAGAAGCTATTACTGTAATACTGGTGTATGTTTCATTGTGAAACCTTCAGTTTGTTTCATAGCTGTTAGGAAGCAGCAGTTATATTTGCCATCAGATATGTGAATCAAAACTGTTTTTTTTAAGGTATTGGTATTATGGTGGGGGTGTTAATTAAAAAAATTGGCACAAGCCTCAATCTTCTTTTATGTAAAGAAAGAAATACTGAAAAAAAGAACTGTTGGAAATTTAAGGCCATATTCTTTAATCTTTTATGTTGGGTAGTGTGACATTACGCCCCATATCCTTTATAGAAATATTATGATATGAATATGGCATAACTAAGATGTCTTTTATACAAGATGGATCATGTGAGACATCATTGGAAATGTTATGATTTACTGAATGTGATTTTCCTATTTGTATGCATGTATCATTTCTGCACCTGAAGTTAGGAACATTGATTTTGTAACAATTACAACTGTGTTTTCACCTGGGGAATGCCCACCAGACACTATACAATCAGCCTGGAATGGGCCATTAGGGAGAACAATAGGATTTTGAAGATACACCTCTACCTCGATATAACGCTGTCCTCGGGAGCCAAAAAATCTTACTGCGTTATAGGTGAAGCCGCCTTATACTGAACTTGCTTTGATCCACTGGAGTGCACAGCCCTGCTCCCCTCCCCCCCGGAGCACTGCTTTACTGCGTTGTATCCAAATTCGTGTTATATCAGGTCGCGATATATCGAGGTAGCGGTGTACTAATTTCCCTCCTTCCTGCGAAGTTTGCTGGGATGCAGCTTTGACACTGCAGGGTTATGTGATCATGTCATCTGGTATTGGACACTATCTTGGACTGCTGGTATTTTTCCATTAAGAAGGGTTGGGGGTCAAACTGGGAAACAAAGGATTCCTGCCATATGCAAATCCTATTTAAGGCTGGGAAGTGAGTTAATCTTGGTTCTTCTCCACTGTCTCCACGCCCGAGAAGGAAGATTTCTGAAAACAAGAGTCAAAGGAACTAAGCTAGGGGGGACAGGGGCTGAGCCCAGGTGAGAAAGGTCTAGCCTGTGAAAGCAATACATGGAGATTTAAGCTGCAAGCAGTGCAGTTTACCTTCAAGAAACTCTGCAACCTGCACAAAACAACATTTGGGGTGAGCATATTCTACTATTTACCGGTCAATTTAGTATATTACGCTTAGGTTGTGTTTTTTGCTTTATTTGTTCAGTAATCTGTTTTGATCTGTTTGCTATCCTTTATAATGACTTATAATTTACTTTTTGTAGTTAATTAACTAAACTTATTTTTTGTTTATTCTAAAACCAGTTTGTGTAATTCATAACCTGCAGGGGCAAAAAGCTATGCATATCTTCCTCCACATTGAGGGAGCAGTTGGATTTCATGTGCTTACGCTGTATAGATTTCTGTGCAGCACAAAACAATATAATTTTGGGTTTACACTCCAGAGGGTGTGTTTGTACTTGAGTGCTGAGTAATTCCCTAGCTGAAAGCCTTCCCATGCAGCACTGATTTCCATATCGGTGTCATTGTGCAGCTGGGTGTGTCCCTACCTGTGTGTGTGCATGCAGCAAGACAGGGTTAGGGAGCCCAGGCTGGTGGAATGGGTGGGCTCAGTGGAACTCCAGTACCTTAGTTGGGGCTCTGGAATGGGGGACAAACTGTCACAGGTAGCACTTGCTTAATTAGGGCCAGATTGTGAGCCATTTTACTCCCACTAGAGACCAATTACTCACTTGAGTCACTAGGATTACTTGTACAAATAATTGTTTGCCTATGGGAGTAAGGGCTGGACAATCCAGTCCACATTAACTTCAGTGGCACTGCTTATGTAATTGCTATTCAGCCTAAGTAACAGTTGCAGAATCTAAATAGAATGTGGGCCCTAGTATGTTCAGTTGCCACCTAAAATGTATTTTTTCAATAGGGTGGGTGGGTCTGAGTCTTTTAATGAATATACACACTTTAATAGAACTGAGCCCAAAGTAAACCCTTTCATGTGGACAACCCTGAATTTTGTATATACTATATGTGGATCTGAATTTATTAACCGAGGTCCATCTCTAATTAATGAACTGTGTGTTTCAAAGTTTTAGTGCATCATTGTATTACAGTACATTTATTGGTATTGAGGCTCTTTGGATCTCCTCAGTCCAGGGTTTTCTGGAGTTTGAACAAATCGTGACCGGGCTGGGCCCAAGCTTTCCCATTACACTTGGAGTTACTCTTACTGAAGTCAATGGAGTTATGTTGGTGAAAATAAAAGGAGATAAAAGGTGAATCAGGCCCAAGATATTCAGCAATAGTTGGACACTTCCTAAAGAACTCGTTGCTTTTACTCCTGGTGAGTCTGCCCTGTGGCCCATTGACAAGAAACCTTGTTACCATTTACATTCTTTCAATTGCTCATCTAAGTTTGGTTTAAAGGAAGCAAATTCTTTCCTTTACAGATTGCTAGATATCATGCAGTTATATTCTATCTATCAAAGTTCAAAAATAAAAATAACTCTCTCTAGTTTTTTATAACTATATCTATATAGAGAGATATAGTTATATATAGTTGTTTTATATATATCTATATATATATATATAGTTGTATAGTTTTTTACGTGTACGTAATAATTGGCACAAATAGCAGAGGGTATAATTCTTCATAGCATGGGTACATTGAGAGTGTGTGAGAGAGAAAATATGGGCTAATTGGTGGATGAAGTGACCATTTTCCTTAGAGCTTTGTTGCTTAAATTGTGTCTTAGTAGAGGAGATAGTTTATTGGCCTATACAGTTGCTCCTGAGTGAACACTTCAGAAACAAAATGGAGTTGTACGGGGATGAGCAGAGGGGAAACCAGTGGTGGGAGAGGCAGAGATGGAGAAGTAAAAGACCCAAACAGAGGAGAATGTGGTCCAGGACCATGACCCCTGTATTACACTCACTTTCATACCTGTCTAACCTTGTGCGCAAGTAGCCCCATTGAACTCAATGGGACTATTTGTGTAAAGTTACAAGCATAAGTAATTGCAGGATCAGGGTTCATATCTGTACAGTCAGTCAGCACACTTTATTTTTGCCCAAAGCATTACTGTACTTTCAAACTGTATATCAACCTGCTGACCCGTGGCCTCATTTCATTTGATATATGAAAACAGAGGATGTCCAGATTTGAAGTAAATTAGTGTTACTCCACAGAAATCAATTTAAATCAGCTGAGGATCTTCCCCAGAATACAGTTGCAAGTGCTTTGGAAGCAAAGAGTTAACTGGAGATCAATTAGTGTATTGTTATCTACAAATTCTGTTATCATTACAGGAAAAACCTGGAGAAGGAAAAATTGACTGTAATTCAATACATTTTGAAATGGGTGACTGCAAGGTTGTAAACTGAGTGTGAAGAGCTGTTCGGGTGACTTGTGTGAATACTAGCTCTTGCAATTTATTATTATTTTATTAGTTTTTTCTGTAACCCTTTAGAGTACAGCTATCTATACACATTCTTCTAAATATGTGTTTGTTTGGCAGAAAAAATGCCATTGTTCTAAAATAAAGTACCTTAAGCTGTAAGCACAGATATAATGAACCCATTGTTAGTTGGGTTTTATATACAATCCTGATTCATTGACAATTTTATTAGGGCTGTCAAGTGATTAAATAAATTAATTGTGATTAATCGCACTGTTAAACAATAATAGAATGCCATTTATTTTTAGATGTTTTCTACATTTTCAAACATTGATTTCAGTTACAACATAGAATACAAAGTGTACATTGCTTACTTTATTTTTTTATTGCAAATATTTGCACTATAAAAATAGTATATTTCAATTCACCTAATACAAGTACTGTAGTGCAATCTCTTTATAATGAAAGTTGAACTTACAAATGTAGAATTATGTACAAAAAATAACTGCATTCAAAAATAAAACAATGTAAAACTTTAGAACCTACAAGTCCACTCAGTCCTACTTCAGCCAGTCGCTCAGACAAACAAGTTTGGTTACAATTTGCAGGAGTTAATGCTGCCTGCATCTTGTTTACAATGTCACCTGAAAGTGAGACCAGTCATTCGCATGGCACTGTTGTAACTGGCATCGCAAGATATTTATGTGCCAGATGCACTGAAGATTCATATGTCCCATTGTGCTCCAACCATCATTCCAGAAGACATGAGTCCATGCTGATGACAGGTTCTGCCCGATAACGATCCAAAGCAGAGCGGACCGACACATGTTCATTTTCATCATCTGAGTAAGATGCCACCAGCAGAAGGTTTATTTTCTTTTTTTGGTGGTTTGGGTTCTGTAGTTTCCACATCAGCATTTTGCTCTTTTTAAGATATCTGAAGCATTCTCCATACCTCGTCCCTCTCAGATTTTGGAAGGCACTTCAGATTCTTAAACCATGGGTTGAGTGTTGTATCTATCCTTAGAAATCTCACACTGATACCTTCTTTGCATTTTGTCAAATCTGCTATGAAAGTGTTCTTAAAACGAACGTATGCTGGGTCATCATCCAAGACTGCTATAACATGAAATATATGGCAGAATGCAGGTAAAACAGAACAGGAGACATACAATTCTCCTCCAAGGAGTTCAGTCAAATGTAATTAACGCATTATTTTTTTAACAAGCTTCATCAGCATGGAAGCCTGTCCTCTGGATTGGTGGCCGAAGCATGAAGGGGCATATGAATGTTTAGCCTATCTGGCACATATATACCTTGCAATGCCGGCTACAAAAGTGCCATGAAAACACCTGTTCTCACTTTCTGGTGACATTGTAAATAAGAATTCATCAGCTTTATCTCTTGTAAATGTAAACAAACTTGTTTATCTTAGCGATTGGCTGAACAAGAAGTAGGACTGGGTGGTCTTGTAGGCTCTAAAGTTTTACATTGTTTTGTTTTTGAGTGCAGTTATGTATCAACAACAAAACTACATTTGTAAGTTACACTTTCACAATAGATTGCACTACAGTACTTGTATGAGGTGAATTGAAAAATACTATTTCTTTTTTCATTTTTAGAGTGCAGATATTTGTAATAAAAAAATATAAAGTGAGCACTGTACACTTTGTATTCTGTGTTGTAATAGAAATTAATATATTTGAAAATGTAGAAAAACATCCAAAAATATTTAATAAATTTCAATTGGTACTCTGCTAACAGTGCGATTATTCGTGATTACTTTTTTAGTCACAGTTAATTTTTTTGAGTTAATCGTGTGAGTTAACTGTGATTAATCGACAGCCCTAAATTGTATTCATTTTTTGTTTATAAAATTTTTATTTTCATGTATGAAAAAATTAAATAATATGTCAGACTTAAATAAAAGTACCATGGCTCTCGTTCTACCATCATACACCTGGGAACAACTTTTGGCATCCCATATGTGCAATACTGTGTTAGTTCAGTGGTATGGCCTACAGCTAGAATCATGTGCTGCTGTTATTCTGTCTGCTTTCATACGCTATACAGGATTATGCTAGTCAGATTGGAGACCTGCAGGTAAATACCATCTGGTTCATAAAGTGATTCTGGTGATTTAGTAAGTAGCAAGCTTCCTCTGAGGCTGTACTGAATCCGCCAATGCTCACTATAGTGTAAGAGGGCACTGTGCTACTGGAAGTACCATCCTTCAGGTAAGATGAAACGCTGAGGCCTATCATAGGTTCTTCTCTGAGCCCATCTCTATATTATCTGATCACTGCAAAAGTAAATTAGATTTGCATGGTGAGGTAGATAGTGGACTTGATGGAGTTTTCTGTTTTCACCCTTCCCAGATTCCAGAAAGCTCTGCTTGGAGCATATTTACAATCTTTAAAAAAAAAAAATACGGAAAACCTGTTTATTTAAAAAAAAAAAAGAGGTTCTTGCACTGTGTGTAAAAGTGGTCAGTTTGGGGTAAGTCTCATCCCCTTTGCTAATTCATTCCATACCTGAGCTCCTTCAACCAAGAACCCTTTGTCTTCAGTCTTGTGCTTCATCCTGTTCTGGTAGCTATATTGTGCCAGAGGAACTAATCTGTCTTAGCATGTCCTGGCCTGAAATCTCTCTGGGTCCTGATGATGTTGGAAAGTAGGATTGAGGCTACTTCCAGTGGTCTGAGAGCCAGTGGAGGTTGCAGGGTGCGTCAGGGCGATCAGTCTCCGTAGGTGCTAAGATGATCCTTGAGGAGATGGGCTGCTGAAATCTACCCAAGCTGGAGCCTCTCTCTGCCTTACTTCTGCCCCAGACACGGTGAGTTACAGTGACCAGTCTGAAGAGAGTGAACGTGTGGATCATTGTGGTCAGTTTCTCATGTGAGACAAAAGAGCTAAGTCACCTAGGTAATTGAAGGTGGAAGAAGGCATGTTTGCCAGTCTGCACTGTCTGCTCATCCAGGGTTGATGGTGAGACACCCCACCCCCCCCAAGACCTTGAGGATTCATACCACTCTAAAGCATTTCCCTCTCTTGACTAGCATTGCTTTTGCCTTGCCTGAGTTGAGTCTGAGCCAACTGCTCTTCATCCAGATATTGTTTTGTAGTAGACTTTGGGACATTTCAATGACTGTGTTGGCTGCATCTTTAGAAACTGAGGTTGACATTGGCAAATTGTGTATATAATTTTCTATATTAGTATGTGTAAAAACAAAACCCAAGAAACAAACAAGCCCCACGTGATCCTTCAAGGTGAAAGGCACCACATAAATATAACAGAACAAAAATATTAACTGTACATTACATTATTAGTAGTTAAAGCAATTATTCTTACTTTTTATTACATTTGTGTTTCTATTCACTTCAAATTTGAATGTCATAATCTTATAAAGGGATCAGAAATATCTAGGGATATAACACTGGCATGACTTCCTCTGCATTAGATTAGCCCTACATTAGTTTCCTTGAGGAAAGATATATATTTTAAAGAGCTAACATGGCCACTTTATTTTTATTAGTGGTAGCATAAGCCAAAACCTTCTTGATTCAGTTTATGTGCATTGCCAATCAATTTCTAAGCAAAAGTGAAATATATTTATTAATTGATGTGTAATGCAAAAGTAGTGTTTTTAAAAGCAATAGAGATGCGATTCTATATAAAATATTGCATAAAGGAGCATGGGTACTGCAGACTGTTAGCTGTTTTCTCTGCTAGCTATTCATTATATAGATTCTACAACATTTCTGCACAAACCTGATTTTAGATATTTTCATGCACAGCAGAATATTACTCTTGGGCCCAATCCTTGTCCAAGGAGCTGCACTAGATACAGGGCCTTGGAGTATAGGGGGGCAAATATGTCTATAATCCACCTTTTATGTGCCCTTCCTCCTGATTCTGAGGTCAGTTTGGCCCTCAGCACAATGTAGAGTATTTGAAAGCTGCTCTAAATTACACTCAGCTGCAATGCTCCCAAAGGGCCATTTAAAGAGCTGAGGATTGCCAGACCACAGCAGTGTTCCAGCCATGCCCCATTACTCTAGGCTGTGAGAGGGATGGCATCAGGTTGGCTGAGTCAGCTCTTCATAACTGAAATATTCTCTTATGTAGAAGAATCCTCATCTGGCAATTTAGACTGGCTTTGGCTGCTTTGTGATGCCAGTCATGCAAAGCAGATTGAAAAGAGGCAGGATGTGGCCCTTTGGTACAGGGGCCACAGTTGATATATGGCCAATTTTGCCTTTCTGTAGATATGGTTGCCTCAATATTTGCAGTAGTTGAGGCATCTTGATTTAAGGTGCATGGAGTGTTTCTTTTGGCAGAGGGGACTAGGTGGTGGGATAGAATAGTCCCTGCCGCAAAGACCCTAGGATGGTGAAGCTTGGGGAGAAACCTTAGGCTGATGTTTGTTTTGTTGTTGATTAAGTGACTAATAAAGCCAAACTATAAAAATGGCTAAGTCTAGATTGTAGTCAGTGTGTGAAGCAGCTGGAAAGCTGCTCCTGAGGGGTGGCTGAGGATTCTCCTGATGCAAGGGAATCTCTCAAGCAGCATGAAGCTGAAAGAGCCATGTGTATGTCATCTGCCTTTAATTCCTGTTTGGGGCATGTTAGGGACAGGGTTGGAGCTCACTGTGCTCTGGCTGATTCTCTGCTGGTAGAGATGTCTCTTAGGTTGCCTAAGTGATATTAGTGTAATTTTCAGGCTCAGGAGATAGGAAAGGTGGCTTAGTCATATTTTCATCTTTCCCTTCCCCTTTGCCTCAGCTGCATCAAGAATGAGGCCCAACCCTGCTTTGAACTGAGGAACTTCACCTGCTTCCAGTGGGTTTGTCTATATCCATTCAGTGTGTTTTTTTGGCTGGGGGCTCCTGTCCATTACAATTTATACTCTGGGCACCTCTTTGGCCCTCATCCTGCATATATTTAAACAGCCTGGATCTGGGAATCTCTCCGACAATGAGAATCATGCAGAAAGGGTTTCAGATTGATTGATTACCATTCTCCTCCTTGTGCTTGGATATTAAAAAAAAAAAAAAGATAATTTGTAGCCATATATATTTTAAAAAGCAAGGTAATGGCTCACTTTAATGCTGTTTTAGCTTGAATTTGTGTCTAATCCTTTTCAGATTCTGTTGTTCATTGGGATGTTTGCATGGAACAATTTACTGCAACTGAATGTGTACAATGTATGAAATATTTTTCCTTTGTTGTCTGCAGGTACACACTAATTACCAGAATTATTAGACTGCAACATTTGTATATGAAAATTGTACTTTTCTTCTATTGTGTTTGGTTTGAGCAGGATTATTAACATTTATCAAAGTTAAGAAAATATTGCAATACTGGAAATAAAACAGCATTATCTGCTGGGCATGGTAAGCATGCTCCTAATATGTACATTCATAATCAGTCCTCTGACCATTTCAGCCTCCAAGTCAGATTTCTGTATATTAATTTACTGATGTCGATTCACTGTTTGCCAAGAGCTGACCTGAAATCACCCAAATAATTTTATTTGAAACTTTTGGTTGGTCTTAAACTGAAGCCTCAGAAAGATAAGCACTTCAATTTGTAGCACTTTACTGGGATTATATTATAGTTATTAAAATATTTCTTGGTATTATTTTCTTGGGCTTTAAATTAAAGATTCAGTCTAGCAACGTACAATAATTGTTACTGACTCAGAAATTGCAGCCAATATGAGAATGGGAGCCAATTTTTTTTGTTGGCTTTCCAGAATTGAAATTGTAGTACAGTGCACTTAGAACACACATGGTGTCTCTTTACTATTCAGTCATTTAAAAAGATGCTTCAGCCTTTTAAACAGTTTCATATACTTGTGCACTGTATGGTGTCCAACAGGCGAGTCAATAAAATAAAGTAAAATAGTAATTTAATTACCAGCACAGCCAGAATATTGATTGTAGGTAATAAAGGTGCTAAATTAATCATACTGTAGTAACTCCTGAAACAAAGATGGAGTTTGGAATTATTTGAATGACTTAATTTACTTTAAATTGCTCTAACATTTAACATATTTTCTTTAAAGAATGGTTCTCTAACTCTGAACGTTTAAGTTTAGCACCTCTTTATTTTTTATTACTGTTGGCATGCAAAGCCTGTAAAAGAAACTTTCTAGTGTATAAATGATATATTGTAAGAATGATAGTGTTGTTTTTCTTCAAAATTAAGGTTGAAAGTAGCTATTTAATGACTAGGTGACTAAGCCCAGATAGTGTATCATTGGCTACATTTCTTTAAAATGTTATTGTTTATATATATTGCTTAAAAACAAAATTTGAGTGACTTAGCACTTTAGAATCAAAATATCATTTCCTCAGTATTGATACGTAACACTTAATTATATTGTTATAAGTTAGAGTAATTATGTGTTGGAATACTAAAGAAATTGACATTTAAAAAAATTTAGAGGTATGTTTTTAGAAGACTGCGTTTCTGGAATTTTTTTATGCAGTGGAATTTCTGATGCTACAGTAAATAAAGAAGTTGGATGATTTTCATATGATATCATATTTCACTAATACAGAACAACCTTGAACCACACTAGGTCAATAATTACCTAACCTAAATCAGAAACCAACTCTGCCAAACAGCTGTTTTCAGTTTGTTAGGAGATCCATTTGATTTACTTTCTTGGTCAACTTTCATTACTGTAGAATACAAAATTTTACTTGAGTTTTTAACCCTGAATTCCCAGTCTTGTTTGCTGCCTGCTATAAAATTGTATGCTTGAACTGTCACAGTTATTCAACATGCTAGGGAGCTACTGCTGAGTTTTATGTCAATGCTATTTTCATGAGAGTTAGAAGTTTCAGTGCAGGTAGAATGAAACCCCAAACCCATTTCCACATCCACCTTTTCCCTCCCCCTCTGAAAACTAAGAAAAAGAAAAGAAAAATCAGTTTGCAGATTTTGACAGGTCACTATTGTGAATATGTTTACTGAATGGATGGGCCAAAACTGGAATCTTGAATCTAAACCACTTTAAATGTTGGTGTTGTGACACTTCCCAAGGGTATCCAGAGTGTGAGGCATCATCTCGTCATCATCTGCCTTTAGTGTGAAGCTGTCTTTCTTGTCTGTGCCTGCTGTGGATCAGCTCCCTAAAACCACCAGCCTCTGGCAACTAGCTTCCAGGCCTCTGCAGGTATCATTGTCTCTGTACAGTTTAGTGATAGGCACACACCAACCCCAGAGTCCTTCAAGCATTCCCTGTAGTGCCCAGCCCCATATCCACTGAACACTCATAGAATTACCAAGCCCGCTGTTCCCAAGGCAACAGTGTACTGCAGCTTATTAGTTATACCTAAGAACACAGCTCTGTTGAACACACAGCACTTAGTTATATTTATAGTGAAAAGAAGAACAAGTTAATTACCAAAGAACAGAGATTCAAGTAATAGTGAGAAAGAATATTAGAAAGAAAGGTTACACATTAAACAAAATCATAACACACTTTCTAGAGACTAAATTTAGGAGAATACCTTGTTAGTTATCTCCTACAAGAAAACTTACCCATAGGTCTTCCTCAGCATTTTCAATTAGCTTGTTTGAGACCCCTTCTCATAAGATTAAGCCTGCTGACAGCTTGTGCTCACAGATTGAAGGTGTACCTAGTGGTTCATCTGTAACCCAAATACAGTTCCAAAATTCATTTCATTTATTATGTTACCCCTAAAAAGGATAACTGCTACTGTTTACCTCTTCCTGTTAATTTCCGCTTTGAAGATTTCACAATCCTTCATTAGCATTTGGCTCACACTTGTGAGTGGAGGCTCATTGTGAACCCTACAATACTTAATTAACATGTAAAAAGACAGATAAACATTTCTTGTCTGAGGGAAAACCTGCTTTTCACTTTTGCTGATGACCAGACCTTAGATACAGACCCTATGAACATATTTTTTCAGTGTCTATACATAACTTCATACACAATATCCATACATGTGTTTTGCAATGGTATTGATGACCAGTGTGACACAGGCTTTTATTAGAGACCTGATATGATACTTTTTGGTGAACCAGAATGTACGTACCAGACCCGAAGGGTTTTTGTAACCCTCATGCACCCTTTATTCCCTCTACCACTTGACATTAGGAGGTCCTTGGATCAGAGGAGTGTTCAAATTTAGCTGCTCATATTTGAACCTACTCTTGTGGTTTTCAACCCACAACCATAATGGGTCAACATTCTAATTTCAGTTTGGATGCAGCCAAAAATCTTACAAGATCACCATAAAAGATCAACAGATAACATGAACTTTCCACCATCTTTAATTGAAATTTCACAAGAATTTGGTGCTGTCAAATATGACCCTGAACATTGACCCTTATTCAGCCTCTAACCCAAACCTTAACCTAAACAAGATCTGGATCCAAACATGGCCTCTTTTGCCTTTTGATAATCTACCACAAAATCAAAATGACCACTGCATTCTGGCATTCCTAGTGGACTATCTTTATTTGAATTAAGTGGTGTTGGTAGGAGAATACAAAGAAGTAAAACATTCTGTTATTGTTTTTACTTTGGGATTTATGAACATGATTCCTGACTCTTATGGATTCTAAGGTTATATGTAATGATAACCAGAATCTCTAGATCATTGTTGTTGTACTTATAGTGTAATGCAGTGATGCATAACCTTATTACCCAGGAGGGCCACATAAACCTAAGCAGACTCTTGGGTGGGCCAAACAGATTCTACATATTTTAATAAGATTTAAAGTCACCTGTATTTATTTATATTTTACGTTCAGCTTGTTTCATATATATTTAGATAGGTTATTTCTATGTACAGTATTATCTGTTTACACACTAGTGTAAAATAAAATGATGTAAACAGGACAACAAAATGCTAATGAGTCATCCATTAGTAGTAGTGTGCTGAAGCACACCCTAGGCATTATGAAATAGTCTGGTGGGCCATGTGCAGCCTGCGGGCCATAGGTTGGGCACCCTTAGTGTAATGTATTCTATCCCCTCTGACCAAAGCTAATGGCAGCAATTGGGACCTGCAACCCATGCAATCACAGGGGGCTGCAAGGCAGTGAGGGGCGTGGGGGCCCCCTGACATGGGGCCTCAGTTACAAGTGAAATGCAACCCCTGCCCAGCATGGTGAGGCGGTGAGGCAGTTATGCATACCCCGCCCAGTGTGATGGATAGCCACTCCAGTAAGGGCTCGGGAATTGAGTTTTGCAGGGGGCCACCACAGGACAAACACTGCCACTGAAAAGCAGAACATTCCACAGGGTTTCTTCCAGTTAGCTACACACCCCACTGTCACACATGTAGCATGGAAGTTCAGTAAACATCCTAGTTCTAATCTGGAAAAAAAATGGACATTCTAGGATGTAAAAAGAATTCTAGGTCTCGGGCTTGAAAGCAAAATAAATTTTGGCATTGTACTTTGTTTCTGAAGCTAGTGTTTCAGTCTGCAGAGTCAAGATGACTTCTGATAAGGTGGTGATTATTATTATAATAGTGCTTCTGTTGTTTTAATCTGCTTTCTGTTATAATATTCTAAATGCATCCACTAGGAAGGCAGACATAGTAAAGGGAAACTGCCAAGTACATCTCTTCGAATAGTTTTTTAATTTGGTTTTACACTTCATTGTTTATAATATACTTAAAAACTTGAAAATAGCACTTCCCTGTTTTCTGATTTTCACTTTTCCATTTGGTAAATGTGGATTGCATGTGTTCCTTATGGAGCACACCCAGCAAGGCTGTACTCTGTTTACTTCCTTATTTGTGTTCCAGCATACTGGGTGAAGTCAGCATCTCTTCAGGAAGAGGAGCATTTTAACTTGTGCTCACTCTCTTGGCAGCTTGTCTTTGCAGCTGTGAAGCACTAAATATCAATACTGTAGCACTTACATAACACTTCTCAGCTTCAAAGTTCTTTCCAAGCATTAATTAATTAAATTTTGTAATGCCCTACTGAGGTACCTAAGCACTGCCTCAGGTCATCGAAATGTAACTATAGCCCCTGTAATACATCTGTGAGACCTACTTTTATCAGATATGAAAATGCCAGTTATGGACATCAAAATTACCAACTTATCTACATCAGGACTTTTCAACCAGTGGGGCTGGTAAAAGTATAATTTGCAGGCCAAAAGAGAGTTTGAAGAGCTATTAGCAAAAAACACAAAAACTAAGAGCAAAAATTTAATTTTTTTAATCCCTGGACAATTGAGGGGTTAAAGGAGCACTCAAGGAAGACAAAGCCGTTGTAGAGAAGTTAAATGAATTATTTGCATCAGTCTTCACTGTCAGGGAGATTTCCACACCTGAGCCATTCCTTTTAGGTGACAAATCTGAAAAACAATCCTGGACTGAAATGTCAATAGAAGAGGTTTGGAAGAAACTGATAAATTAAACAGTAATAACTTACCAGGGTCAGATCGTATTCACCCAAGAGTTCTGAAGGAACTCAGATATGAAATTGCAAAAGTACTAAGTCCAAAGCAGACTACGAAGAGCTATAAAGGGATGTTACAAAACTGGGTGACTGGGAAACAAAATGGCAAATAAATGCAAAGTAATACACATTGAAAAACATAATCCTAGCTATACATACAAAATGATGAGTTTTAAATTAGCTGTTATTACTCAAGAAAGAGATCTTGGAGTCATTGTGGATAGTTCTCTGAAAACACCGGCTCAATGTTCAGGAGCAGTCAAAAAAACGAACAATGTTAGGAACCATTAGGAAAGGGAGAGAAAATAAGACAAAATCTCATAATGCCACTATATAAATCCATGGTATGCCCATGCCTTGAATACTGTGTGCAGTTCTGGTCACCCCATCTCAAAAAAGATATATTAGAATTGGAAAAAGTACAGAGGCAGCATGTTTAAAACAAATATAAGGAAGTACTACTTCACACAACACATAGTCAACCTGTGAAATTTGTTGCTTGGGGATGTTGTGAAGGTCAAAAGGTATAACTGGGTTCAAAAAAGAATTAGATAATTATATGGAGGATCAATGGCTATTGATCAAGATGCTCTGGGTGTCACTAAATCTCTGACTGCTAGAAGCTGGGACTGGACAGTGAATGGATCGCTCGATAAATTGCCCTATTCTGTTCACTCCTTCTGAAGCATCTGGCACCAGCCACTGTCAGAAGAGAGGCTACTGGACTGGATGGACCATTGGTGTGACCCAGTATGTGCATTTTTGTATTCTTAGAGGAATAACTCATTTCTGAGTTCAAGTGGCCAGCTCAAAACTTCTTCATGACAGCCATCAATACGGAAAAGGTGTAACTGGTTCTTACACCCTATTTTCTCACAAAGTATATGGAGCTGACTTGATTTGATAAAATGTACCAGTTTTACAGCATCTGATTATGCTGTGCTTAATGGAAGAGGCAATTACTTTGCTGCAAGTGCTTTTTGTGCACAATGTAATGAACCCACTATATTTGAGGATGGACAGTTTCAGTTCGAGTGATAAGGCCTTTCTTTCCCCCCACTCACATCTTCTGCACTATTAGTACAGATAAACTAATGCCATTCCCAGCGGGTTTTTGGTTTCCTTTTTAAAAAAATCAAAATTTAAATCTTTGCTCCCAGGAAAATTTGAAGGGATTGGTCTACATGATAACAATACTATAATTTATTAACAAAAAACAAAGCAATAAGTTCTGCATGTACAGCAACATCAGGAGATTCATCATGGTGCAGTGGACATTTCTTTACTTGACATTGAACAGCAAGAACTATTTCATCCATCTGGCATATGACAGTGATCTTGAAAATTGGGAACATTTTCACTATATCTATTTTTTTTTCTTTTGTGCATGTGTGTGTGACATAATTTCAGCAGCTTCAGTAATGGATGGTAAGATTAGTTCCTCAACTATTGTAAGGTTTCCTTACTTCAACAATTCTTACAGACAGCAAACTTTGAGTATGTTTCCTGGGCCTGAGGAAGAGCTCTGTGTAGCTCCAAAGCTTGTCCCTCTCACCAACAGAAGTTGGTCCAATAAAACAGGTGTTCTCAACCTTTTTTTTTTCTGACCCCCCCTCCCATCCCACCCACCCACCCATGCTATAAAAATTCCATGGCCCACCTCTACCACAACAACTGTTTTTCTGCATATAAAAGCCAGGGCTGGCATTATGGGGGAGCAAGCAGGGCAATTGCCCAGGACCCCACACCACAAGGAGCACCACAAAGCTAAATTGCTCAGGCTTCGGCTTTAGCCCTGGCTGGTGGGGCTTCAGCTTTCTGCTCTGGGTCCTAGTGAGTCTAATTCCAGCCCTGTTTGGTGGACCCTCTGAAACCTGCTTGCAGCCCCCCAGGAGGCCTCGGACCCCTGGTTGAGAATTGCTGCAATAAAAGATATTACCTCACCCACTTTGTCTCTCTAATATCCTGGCACAGACACGGCTGCAACAACACTGCATACAGCAAACTTTAAGACTTTCTGAAACAACGTTAACCTTTTGAAAAGTACTTTTCTGCTTTTTGAGGGCAGTTAGCATCCTTTTAAAAATAATTCTGTAAGTTTCCTGGCATGCTCCTTACGATGTTATTAACAGGCGCTTAAGCAGCTTGCTTGGTTTCATGCTTTCCTTACCTAGTATAAATGTTACATAATACACATAATAGATTTAGAAAACTAAGTACACTTGTCAGGCCAAAGGGATGATGAAAACTAACCCCTCTGGGTGAAACCCTGGCCCCACTGAAGTCAATGGCAAAATTCATCCTCTGTCTTATTTTCTTGCCCCCAACTTATCTGGCTTATCTCTCCTTTTGGGGAATGGCAATGGTGCTTTATCCACAAACTGCAACATGCTGCACTCCTTCACACCACAGATATGCTTGGGTGCAATGGCCTGGCAATTATGCACATGATGACACAATCAGAAAATGTATATGACCCTTTTCCAGGCCAGCCCCACTGGTTGAAAAGTTCTGATGTAGATAAGTTGGTAATTTTGATGTCCGTAACTGACATTTTCATATCTGATAAAAGTAGGTCTCTCAAATGTATTACAGGGGCTATAGTTACATTTCAATGAGCAGCGGTTAGTGCTTACATACCACAGTAGGGCATTACAACATTTAATTAATTAATCAGCTGCCCCTCTGGTGGTTTGGTAGGCTCCCTGTTTCTGATGCACTTAAAAATTTGTTTGCTCTTAGTTTTTGTGTCTTTGCTAATAGCTCTTCAAATTCCCTTTTGACCTGCCTAATTATACTTTTACATTTGACTTGCCAGAGTTTATGTTCTTTCTATTTTCCTCAGTTGGATTTACTTCAAATTTTTTAAAGACGTCTTTTTGTCACTAACCACTGCTTTTACTCTGTTTAGCCACAGTGGCATTTTTTTGGGGGAGTCCTTTTACCACTTTTTAAATTGGGGGGTTATATATTGTTTGAGCTTCTATTATGGTGTTTTTAAAGAGTTTCCATGCAGCTTGCAGGCATTTCACTCTTGCGACTGTTCTTTTTCATTTCCTTTTAATTAACTTCATTATTTTTGGGGTAGTTCCCCTTTTTTAAGTTAAATTCCACTATAATGGTTTTCTTTGGTATTTTCCCCTCTTCGAGGATTAAATTTAATTACATTATGGTTGCTATTATCAAGTGGTTCAGCTACAGTCACCTCTTCGACCAGATCCTGTGTGCCACTTAGCACTAAATGAAGAATTGCCTCTCCCCTTGTGGGTTCCAGGACTAGCTGCTCCAAGAAGCAGTCATTAATGGTGTCTTTTATAGTAATTTTATCTCTGCACCCCCGTGCAGGGGACACGTTTCCAATCAATATGGAGATAGTTGTAATCAGTGATGAGCTCCCAAAATCCTAAGAACCGGTTCTCTACTGGGTCCTCAACGGCACTTTGGCGACGGGGTGTGTGTCTCTTCACTCGCTCTGGGTTTTCGGTGGCAGGTCCTTCACCTGCAGCAGCAGCCTGGGGCTCCGGGGGCTATTTAAATAGCCGGGGCTCCCCTGCTTCTACTGCCCCAACCCTTTAAATAGCTGCCGGAGCCCTGGGGAAGCGTCGGGGCTCCCGCAGCTATTTAAAGGACCGGAGTGGCAGAGGCAGCTGAAGCCTCGGCCCTTTAAATAGCCCCTGGAGCCCCCTGCTATCCCAGGGCTCTGGGGGCTATTTAGAGGGCCGGGGCTGCCCTGCTTCTACCGCCCCAACCCTTTAAATAGCTGCTGGAGCCCTGGGGAAGCGTCGGGGCTCCCACAGCTATTTAAAGGGCCGGAGTGGCAGAGGCAGCTGGAGCCCTGGCCTTTAAATAGCCCCTGGAGCCCCCCGCTATCCCCGGGCTCTGGAGGCTATTTAAAGGGCCTGCAGCTCCCCTGCTTCTATCGCCCCAGTCCTTTAAATAGCTGCCAGAGCCCTGGAGTAGTAGCGGGGCTCTGGCAGCTATTTATAGGGCCGGGGCAGTAGAAGCAGCGGGAGCCCCGGACTTTTTAATTAGCCCCCAGAGCCCCGCAGCTCCAGCAGTGGGGCTCTGGTGGCAATTTAAAGGGCCTGGAGCTCCAGCCCTTTAAATTGCCCCCTGGGGAAGCTGGACCACCCCTTTAGCAACTGGTTCTACACTGGCTTCTAAATTTAACAACCAGTTCTTGTGAACTAGTGCGAACCTGCTCCAGCTCACCACTGGTTGTAATCCACCATTGTTATTGGGTTTTCTGTTCTTGTAGCCTCTTTAATCTCCCAGAGCATTTCACAATCACCATCCTGGTTTGGTACTCAGAAGTATATTCCTACTGCTATAGTCTTATTTAGTCAAGCATGGAATTTCTATTCATAGAGTTTCTATGGTTCTGTTTAATTCATTTAAAATTTTGACTATATTTGACTGTGCTTTCTTTTGCATATAATGGCACTCCCCCACCAGCGAGACCTACTCTGTCATTCCTATATATTTTTTATGCTGGTATTATCATGTCCAATTGATTATCATAATTGCTCCAAATTTCTGTGATGCCTCCTATATCAATATACCTATTAAATACCAGGCATTCAAGTTCACCCATTTTAGTAGTTTGATGTCTTGCATTTGTATACAAGCACTTATAAAGTTTGTCAATATTTAGTTGTCTGCCTTCATGTGATGTAATTGAATGGGACTCTTTTTTTCATTTGACTGTTTCTCTTCAGTACCTACCTGTATTTTATCAACTTCTACCCTCTCCTCTTTATTAGAATATAGAATATCACTTTTAATAAATCCTTCCCAAGGGATGTCTCTGTCTAAAGTGTGTGTTCCTCTGCATCTATTGGATTTCCCCCATCCCTTATTTTAAAAAACTCCTCTATGACCTTTTTAATTTTACAAGCCAGCAGTCTGGTTCTGATTTGTTATAGGTGGAGCCTATGCTTCCTATATAGGCTTTTTCAAAAGGTTCCTCAGTTCTTAATAAACTTAAATCCACTGAGCACCATCATCTGATCCACACATTGAGATCTTGTAGTTCTGCTTGTCTAACTGCCTCTGTGCCTAGAACTGGAAGCATTTCAGAGAATGCTACCATGTATGTTCTGGACTTGAATCTCTTTTCTA
This sequence comes from Mauremys mutica, assembly GCF_020497125.1. Taxonomy (NCBI): domain Eukaryota; kingdom Metazoa; phylum Chordata; order Testudines; family Geoemydidae; genus Mauremys; species Mauremys mutica. The sequence continues at coordinate 45,247,213 of NC_059075.1, forward strand.
GGAGCCTAAATATGGCATCCAGAACCCATCTCCTAACTTTCCCTATGTTAATGGTACTTGCATGTACCATGACCACTGGCTTCTTCCCAGCATTGCACATAAGTCTATCTAGATGTCTCAAGTGGTCCTCAACCTTCACACTTGGCATGGAATTCACTATGTAGTTCTCCTGGTCATCACATACCCAACTATCTATATTTATAATAATCAAGTCCCTCATTACTATTATCTGTCTCTTCCTAATAACTGGGATCTCCTCCCCTGGAAGAATATTCTCTGTGTGAGAGGATACCATGATATCATCAGAAAGGAGGGTCCCAACTATGGGATCATTTCCCTGAACTCCAGCTTGATGTTCTCCTTCCTCAAGACTTTCGTCTTCTCAACAGCATAAAGACTATCCAGCTTGGGGAGGGGCTGCTCTGCTGTGTCCCGGAAAGTCTTCTCTATGTACCTCTCTGTCTCTTTCAGCTCCTCCAGTTCAGCCACTCTGGTGTCAAGAGCCCTCACCCAGTCTCTGATGACCATGAGTCAGGGCCGCCCAGAGGATTCAGGGGTCTTCGGCGGCGGGGGGCCCCCACCTCCAAATTGCCGCCGAAGAGCTGGCACTTCGGTGGCAGGTCTCGGGGCAGAAGGACCCCCCGCCGCAGGTCTTTGGGGCATTTCGGCGGCGGGTCCTGGAGTGAAAGGACCCCCCGCTGCCGAAGACCCAGAGCGGAAGAAGCTCCGGGGGCCTGGGCCCCATGAGAGTTTTCCGGGGCCCCCAGAGTGAGTGAAGGACCCCGCTCCAGGGGCCCCAAAAAAACTCTCATGGGGGCCCGGGGAAAATTGCCCCACTTGCCCCTCCCTCTGGGCGGCCCTGCCATGAGTTACTTGCACTAAATGAACACATACACCAACTGTCCACAAAGCAGGTAGTTGTACATTCTGCATTCAGTGCAATAAACTGGATAGTCCCCACTCTGCTGCTGGACTTCAGGCTGCATTATTTTTACTCTGTGGCTCACTCTGCAACAGCTCACCCCCTCTGACAGGCAGGATGATAACCAATTACAATGAAGAAGTTTCATGCTCTCAAGAGCTCCCTCTTTTTTTCTGCTCTTTCTGTTTATGTGGTAGCATGTGATTTTTTTTCCCCATATGATTCAGGACAGTTTTCCAGCTAATTGACAGAAACACTTAACAGGAAATACCTGGGGTTTTGGGGCTAAATCCATTCCCCGAGCTCCCTCTGTGCTAAGTGTCCTGGAGATGAAGGAACAGTGACATCTTCCCCTGCTGTCCCATTTCCTGAAGGCACTTTTCTCCACTGTCCAGTGAACTCCCTAATGCCTCTAGGAGGCTGAACCCGGTCCTCAGGTTTTGTGAACCTCTCTTCAAGATTCTCTGCTTGGTAGCTTTGCAATTCATTTCTGTGAAGATAGTTTCTAGTTAGCAGCCACATATATGTGTGCTCTCTCTTTGCTGTCCTATAGTCCTTCATATTTAGTCGTCCATAGCCACAAGATGGTCCTTAGCACCTCTCCCAGGGTTGGTTTGTTTTTTAAAGTCCTGTTCTGCTTTCACCAAACCAGGACACCTCCTTTCAGTGTTTCTGTCTCAATCTTAAACCAAGAAAGAAAAAACCTAGTCCTCGCTGGAACCCAGAAAGGCCACCATGATGTACCCAGATAAGAAACCTTCAGGCAAATGGATCCCCCTTTTTACTCCATTCAATTGCCCTTCAGTTAAACATTTGGCAGGAATGCTTCCATCCTCCTGCACAAAAAGGTCAGAAAAAAATAGCACTACCTTGGGAATCAATACAGATGGTTTGGGAGAAAAAAAATGAACTACATGTGCATGATGTTCTAATGATGATTGCAGATTGCCTTACCTCAGAGCCTCATATCTTATGAAACAAATGATGGCATTCAGAAAAATCTCAGGCTTTAGAGTCAATTATATCAAATCCCAAGTAATAGCATTTGGAATAAACCAAGATACCTAAAAGTTGATGCAAGAAAAACTTGTATTCCACTAGGCAAAAACCTTGATAAAGTTTGTAAGTGTCCATATTACCTCCGATCTGGAAACATTCTGCCATTCATGTTACATATCTCTACTGAAAAAAGTAGAATGATTGAATAAAATGGGACAAGCTAATAATATCATGGACATTAGAATAATACCAGTAAAAAATATCCTTTTCCCAAAGATTGTTTTTATTTCACATAGTTCCAACTGAAATAGCTACCAAAGTGTTAGAAGAGTTACAGGTTGTTTGTTGGTATTTTTGGTTTGAGGGAGAGAAAGTGACTATTTCAGTGGACCTGACACCCTACAAGTTAATGGAAATCTATGAAGATGTGTTTGAGTGATGGCTGGAGAGTCTGGAATAAGCCTAACATTTTATCCATATTTGTGGGAGTGATCCAAAGCACAGGATTATTGACCAAAGATTTTAAATCTCAACCTGGACATAAGAAAAGTGAAAATACAAGTGGATGTATTGAGAGTATTTTTGGATCTCCCAAATTAAAGAGGCCTAGCTACTCTAGAATACAGAAGTGCCCTTGCAGTGTCTAATAGCCTTAATGTGTGCTCTTCAGAATTTTAAGAGAAGAGAGATCCTGGTGATAACAACTTGAGGTCAGAAAGGTGTGGTGTTTTCTCATAATGGAAAATCTCAAAAATTATCTGAAACAGGAGTAAATAGTTTTCATATAGATCAGGCTACCATTTCTAAACTATGAGAAGAAATAAGACAAGAAAAACTAAGACCCGAGAAATTTTGATTTACAATAAAATATTTACAGTCTGTAGGCTGTTTTCTATTAATAGAATGGATGGATATTAAACTTCTAATCTTTTATTAGCTTTGGTTCCAAAAACTTGCCACTGTGCTTTATTGTAATTTGAACTTTCATAATAATTTTTCCTTTTATCTGCCTAAAGTCTGCAAAATAACATTTTAAGAAATCTGTTACTGAACTCTGAATGTTTATATACAGAGTGTGATCTCCAAAGAAGAATCTGTAATTGTAAAGAGAATATGTGTGCCAGAGATTTTATGTGAATCATTCTATATTATAGAATATAATGCAAATGACAAAATATACTTACTATAAAAAAGCAAATAGCATTGATCATAGCAAACAATTGCAAGTCTTTCTGGCTCCTAACCTGAGCAAAATTCCTATTTAAGTCCAGGTAAGTTTTTCTCAAGTAAAGGCCAAGGGATCTTACTATTTTTTTCTTCTAACTCCAAGGGAGCACAGAAGAGCTTTAATTGTCTTAAAGAAAAAGGAAATCAATTGTCACTAGTACAAATAATTTCATAATAAATAGACTGTATTCATTATGCCATCTCTTCAGTAAGGGATACTAGATGTGTATTGTTAATAGCTGCTTTTAATAAATCAAAGTTCTTCTTTTCTTCTGTTGTTCCTACTCCTATAGTAATGGCTTTCTTTTAGTCTGTGATACTTTACTACAATTTCTTTGTAGGACTAGTGGATTCATCAACAGTCTTCACAAATAATCAGCACATGTAACAGAGAACAGATTATAATTGAATAAAACAGCAAAGGCAATTCTAGTTGATAATTATATTACACAAGGCATATTAATCACGAGTTCTAAGTGGAAATAGCTTCTCAATATAAAGGCAGTTATAGTGGCCAATAGAGAAATAGATGACCTCAAAAAATGTCTGGTTTAACAAATGTATATCTTTAAATTGAAAATCTAATTATTTGCCTTAGAGTTTCACTGCTGGGAACTTAATGCAAGACCATGTTAAGTAAACTTATTATTTCCGTTTTTCATTTAACCTGTGGGTTATAGTATGACCAATCTGTTTTATATCCTCAATCAACAGATGATTGTATTTGGTAATAATTTATCAAGAATAAAAATCTGTTTTTGAAACTAATCACCTCATCTTAGGTCTGCCCTTTTTCAAAACCACCATCTGATATTCATTTTGTCTGCAAGACAAACATACTGATGAAAATGCATCTACCACAGGATATAGCCAGTGGAATAAAGCAGTTCCATTCTTTGTATATATTCAGAATATTTTATGTTTTCTCAACAGATGGACCAAATTTCAGTATTAAAGAAAAAATCAATTTTACATAGTACATAAACAATTTTGAACAAGTACATTTTGCATTTCTGTAGCAAAATGTCCAATGGAATTCGAGGTCAGCTCGGGCCATATCCGAGATGTGAGATTTGAAAAAAATTACTTTTTTTTTAAACTGAATTTTCTCTAATGAAAATGATGAAGCTCTGTGTTTAAAACCTGGGTTCTAGTTCTGCTATGGATGTGTGGGCAGGTCTCCTATTAGAGTCAGTGGGAGCAATGTGTGCATGCATTTGAAGACTGAATTTGGCCCATAGTGTTTAAATATCTACTTTTAAAAATATTTCTTGTCTTCAGAAAATATTCTCCAGTAATGGGAACTGAAGTCCTTTTAAAAAGAAGTGCAGAAGGCAGATAGATCTGTGTACAGAGGTTGCAGTATGAACCTCCCACACTGCTCTCCCAGTTATCTGACCAGCCAGAACCCCCTTCGGAATATAAAGTATCTAAATCTTCCAAGCATCCATTTCTTGCACCTTTCCAGAATAGAATTGCCATAAATACTAAAGTATAGGCTTGCTACAGAAAGCTCTCCACATGCAGAGCACCTGCAAATGAGTTTCCTGTTTGCTGAGCACTGACAGGATCATGCCCATGTAATTTTCTGAAATAAAATTTTGTCCCCCGAGGACTGAATTAAGAACACCAAACTCATTTTAATTTGGAGCTCAAACTAGATTTAGACTCTCTTCTCTGGAAGATCTGGTTGGGAGTTTTTTATGAAACTTTTTTTTGGTCAAAAATGCCGATTCATCAAAACCGATTTTTTGTGAAAAGATATTTGTTTTGACTAAACTTTTGTCAGGAAGGATTCTTAGGGCCATGGTGGAATTTCTGGTGAGAGAAAAATGCACCCCAGAATAGCCAACAGCCTAGTGATTAGGACTATAGTTCTCTCTGTGACAAATGAATATTTAATTATTTATGCAAAATGACCACATCTCACCTTTAAATGGGGGGCGGGGGGGGGGAATTTGGCTGGCTGGCCGGCCAAATGAAGGAAACAGTGCTTTTTGGCTGGGGACCTGGGAGGGACGAAAACTGCTGCAAAAGGAGACTAGGGGCCAGCCTGGCAACACTAACTCATCCCCTGGGAACCGGATGGGCAGAAGGGTTTAAAGGGGACAGCCTTGTGCATGAAGCCCCCTTTTACATGGAGCAGGCTGAGGCAGCACCCACCCTCCCTCCCCTTTAGGTGATGAAATACCAGGTTCAGTCAAGACCTGCTGTGAGATTATGCTACCCACCCCTTTTTAGGGGAGCTAGGAAGGAATTTTATCTTTACCAACAGATTGGCCTGGGTGCAGTTGATTTTTTTTTTTTTGCCTTTCTCACAGCAGGCACAGTAAGGGCTCTGTTCATGCAGTAGGCTATATGTTGCAACTCTTTATGTAAATATGTGTCACATGTCCAGTGAAGGTAGTCCATAGGGAAGGTATACAGTGACTGGATAAATGGATTGGAAATGGACTTGAAAGGAGGGGTTCGTTAAAGGGGTCTCCTATGATTGTTACAGCAAGGAGCCAACCTCCCTTTCTTATTGCCCACCTTAACCCTCCTACAGAGTGGGGGTGGGGGAGCGCGGAGGGATAGTAAGTTCCCAGCAGTGGATTGGGAGGCGGGTGGGGGGGGGGAAAGGACCTGGATGGAAAAAGAGAGGGAGCTGGCAGAAGCCCCCCCAGGTAATTATGGAATAAACATGGTGTTACCTGCACTGTACACTTTCATCTGCCGGGTAGTCCTCAACATCTAATAATAAAGTTGTGGCCTAGTTAAATCTATCTCAAATGTCTCCTGTCCTTTTGGTATAGCTGGACAAAGGAACAACTCCAAAGGAGAGATTGACTGAGCTGTTCTGAGGTGTCTCTGTCTTACTTTTGTGAAAGGCTTCAGAAAGACTCTGTTTTGTTCTGCATTGGAATGAAAACAAATTCCAAATCTCAGAATTTTTCATAAAACAGAAATGTTGTTTTCCAGCCAGTCCTTACTCATTGTCTTACAGATGAAATGCTATCCAGATCTTTATAGGTTAATAAACTCTAAGGTAAATCTCAAAAGGGGAAATAAACCTTTAAAGAAATATAATGTATGTCATTATTTTTAGTTTTTAAGAAGCATATGTAAAGTAATTGGAGTTTTTCCAGTGTTCATTCTTTCCCAACTCTGCTGTATTTAAAAAAAAACAAAAAAAAAAAACCTCCGAACTTTTCCCCATGGAAGTAATGAAGTACAGTCAAAATTAGGAAGCTGGGGACTTTTTTTCAAGGTATCAAGTCTATATGTATTTGTCTGTCTAGGTAGCAGAAGTAATATATTATTCAATATTGACTGGAGCAATATTGCAGTAACCAGTGTTTCGCAACAGTTTTCAAAATCAGTTTGTTTCAACTATTGTTATTTTCACTAGATTTTTTTTTAACAAAACCTCAACTAAAGGATTTTTTTCCCCTAATTTTACTTGTGTGTTGGCCATGATACCAACTGTATTTTAGCTGACGAGAAGTTTAAAAAAAGAAAAAGCTTTGGAAAACAAAGAAGCTGAAAAATGAAATACAGCTGTTTGCACACAAATGAAAAACAGGAGGCCTAAAATCCTTACTACGGATTGGGTGGATTACTTGAAATGTGGCTCATTGTTTTGTAATAATCACCATTTATTTTTATCCGTTACAACGAACACTGACAAACTATTGGAAACAGCTTTAGCAATCCACTCCTGTAAGGAACCGGAATGTGGACATACCTTTAACTTCTATTTTTACAACTTATATGTCAGGGGCCCTATGAAAACAAAACTGCAAATGTTCAAAAAAGCCATTTTGTAGATTTATATACACAATATTTGGTTTTATATACTATTTTTCAAATCTCAGAGATCCCAAAGTCTTTTACAAAGCAACATGCTGGCTATTGGTAGTGCAGTGGGTAGGCAAATGTGGCACCCAGCTTGAGCTCAGCAATAGGCTCTCACACAGCTTTGGACATATTTAGGTCCTTGTTTATTGAGAGAGGAAATGTTAGCCAGGACATTGGGATTATTTCCTCTCCCCCTCACCTTAAAAAAAAAAAAAAAAAAAAAGACAAGGCATGAGATCAATTTCCACTTGGACAGCAACCAAACATAGGCAAGGATTTACAACTCTGCCATATATCACAGCACAGCAGGCTAAAATCTGGAGTTACAGTTCTCACCTCGGAATATTTGTTTTGAGTCTGTAAAACAAGTAGTTCAGCCATTTTTAGTTATAAGGCAACAAAAGTAAATACTTTCTATGTTTCTTTTAACTAATAATATTTTAGCATCAGGCTAGCCAAATGAATGGTATAAGGCCACATTGTTGAAAATAAAAAACTTCAACAAACTTTAATGCAGCCAGAGCCTTCACACATAAGTGCCTATCTTCCCTAGAGCTGACAACAAGTGGTGGCACCCCCCGCAAAATATGCCAAACCTATTCACAACCCAGCTAGTGAGGATGGGGGAGTCCCATTACAATATCTATATTAAACTACATTTTGCAGGCTATTGCTCTATAATCTATGAACTTGTATGGCGCCATTACTATATTATCTATTGAGCTATAATGATGATTTGATCCTTATATTCATACAGCTTAATTATTTAAATTATTTGTAGAAGGCCGTTCCCATTGCAACCACACTTGCAACTCCTGGTATATAGGGCAGGAATGGATGTGGCTGAAAAATACTGTATTCCTTCAATTCCCAGCTAGTGGCTATCCCCAGTATTAGAATGGAAGTCAGTGAAGGAATTGAGGCAGCAGGAGTTCAAAGCAGCTTGTTCAAATGAGCCTATTTCATTACAGCAAGCTAATTCAATGTTGTAAGGACTGGTGGCTAGAACATATGAACAAGAGAGAAATTTTTTTTTTCTTGAAACTGTGGTGTTCATCAATCTGTTGTAACCTAGAATATTTAAATATTGATGCATAATTATTTTTGCACATAAATGTAATGTATTTGAAAACTATTTTTTTCTTCATACAATTCAGTGTGCAAAATATTTATGGCCAATTTTTGACATCTAAATTATACATGCAAAACTGGGAACCTGGGGGTAAAAAACTCACATAATTTCCTTTTCATACCTCAACATGTGTATTCCCTATAAACAATTTAGGCCCTTTTTAAAAAATAATGTGACTCTTAGTGGTTTTAGTGTTTGATTATATTAAGAGTTTATTCCAATTTTTTAAATAAAATCTCTTCTGTTGGTTCACACAGCGACACAGGACTCTGAGTTACAGCTCTCAGATATGTTCCTTGTCTCATTAAGGAAATCTTAAGGGATAAGGACTGGTAGATGTGATAATTTTGAGAAAGTAAAGAAACGGAAGGTGCACAAGTATTTTGAAGTTTTGATGTCCTTTATTTAGTATATGGAGAAGTCAAACTCTTCAGCTTATAAGTCTGTGGGACATGTCTTTCTTAACTGTTGCACTAGACTGTTGCACAACATTTATAACCTCTTAGCACAGTTCAGTAGCTGTTCAACATTTGAAGGCTAGAGCCATGAAAGGATTTTGGTGCCTAACTCCAAAACTTAGGTACCACAAAGATCCTCAAAACTACGACTCAGCTGCTGATTAACTCTGTAAGTACCTACATTTCCACTATAAAGTCCCCTAGGCATCTACGTTTCTGGTGGCGGACATGCACACAGCCACCTCATTTAGGCACCCAGGCACCCCTGCGGGATCCTCACACTAGGCATTGCGCCTCTTTTTTTCACCTGTAGGGCCTGATCCAATAGGCCGCTGGAGAGCACACCGAACCCCCCACAAAATAGATGGCAATGACAGCAGTGCCCCCTGCTTGTAACTTTTAGTCTAGTGGTTAGAGCACTCACCCAGGATGTGCGAAACGTAGGTTTAATTCCCCCATCTGCCTGAGGTGGAGACGGGATTTGCACTAGGGTGTCTCATGTCTCAGGAGAGTGCCCTAACCACTGGATTATGGGATATTGTGGGTAAGTCTCTCTGGCTTTGTTGATGAAGCTGTGCCATTTTGGTCCATTGTCTATTTAATGTAAGAGAGTATTTGAATATAACCGTATAACCTGGTGGTTAGAGCATTCAGCTAGCAGGTGGGAAACCCAGGTTTCAGTCCCCCTTGTCCAATGCATATTTAAAAAGATTTAAGGGGCACCACCATCTCCTCGGGAGTTTCATTGCAAGAAATGCCTTAGGGTGAGTAATTCCAGGTGAGAATTCATGACTAAGGATCTCAAGCAGAGATAAGCACCTTCCTATAGCCTAAATCGCTCTCCTCAGCACTTCCTACTGGTTAGCTTGGGGGCTCACTGCTCAGCATGTGGCTCTTCTGGGTCCCCTTCTTAGACACCTAACTCTTCTCATGCATTGTATAGGGAGCTTAGGCTCCCAACTCAGGGCTGTGGATTCCACTGGTGGCAAGGTGCCTAAAAATTAGGTGCCGCAATGCTCCGTGTTGCAGCACCCAGGCAACTTGGAAGATTGTCTTCATTATATTGTAATACGACTACTTTTCTGTATCTGGAAAAACAAACAACTAAAAAATCCTAATACAGTACAAATGTGTTTAATAATATTTCTATTGTGTATTGATGCACTGAGATGTTATGAGTTATATTGTTATAGATTAATGTTGCTGAGCTTCAAGGATGAGCTGATTTGCAGTGTGCTTTGGTACACATCTCATCTCCTAATAAAGTGTGCTCAAAGCATCCTAAAGCAGCCTTAAGTGAAAGTGTGTATTTTGTGCGTGTGTGTGTTGATATATAGGTTTAGTGGTATACAGAGATATATATGAACATTTAGAGAAAAAAAATCCGTTTTGCTAACAGTGTTTTTGGGGCATTTTGGGTGGGGGGAGGTGTGGAGATGCTGGTTTTGATTTTGTTGTGTTGTTGTTTTAACTAATGTCACATACTACCATAATAGTGGATGGATATATTTTTATATTTTATAAATCACAAGAAGTAAAAATAAATTTAAAAATAAATATACATATGTGCACATTTGTATGCATGTGTATATATTATTCTTATTAATGAAATGTTGACTTTATATGTATCTCTTCTTTATTTTAAGTAAAAGCATAAAAAGAATGGTTCATAGGTTTCCTTTAATTCTCTCCCCTCCCTCTCTCCCCGCCTCACATTTAATCTAGCAGTTAGAATACATATTATATGTGAAATCAAATACTGGTTTAAGGTTGTTCAGTGTGTAGGCACCAAGCAGCTGATCTTGCAGAAACGTATGTGTGTGAGTAGGCACATTGTTCTCAATAGGCCTACTCATGTGTTTAATGTTAAGCACATGTATGTGTCTTTGCAGGACCAGAGCCCAGGGAGATAAAGATGAAAAGAGAGCTGAATCTTAATTATTTAAGGTAATTTTGATATACATGCTGTGTGCTCATTAAGCTGCTAAGTATCATGTCACAATTTTTGGAAAAGGAGGTGGTACTGACAATATTTTTTATGTTGATCAGAACTTTTTGTGCTGAACAAAGGTAATGGATGATAATTTCTGTAGTTATTTTTGGATAAACTGTCAGAAATATGAATGAAGAATGGTACTTCCGTGAGGTGTAAAAAAAAAATGATAAAGTTAACAAGAGCCTATTGTGGTGGTATGAATGCAGGACTAGAAACTAATGATCCTAAGTTTTAAACCTAGCTCAGATACTAATTTCTTCTGTGGGAAAGCCACATAACATCTCAGGGTACGTCTACACTACGGGATTATTCTGAATTTACATAAACCGGTTTAGCAAAACAGATTGAATAAAGTCGAGTGCGCGCGGCCACACTAAACACATTAAATCGGTGGTGTGCGTCCACGGTCCGAGGCTAGCGTCGATTTCTGGAGCGTTGCACTGTGGGTAGCTATTCCGTAGCTAACCCATAGTTCCCGCAGCCTCCCCCGCCCCTTGGAATTTCCGGGTTGAGATCCCAATGCCTGATGGGGCAAAAATCATTGTCGCGGGTTGTTCTGGGTAAATGTCGTCAGTCACTCCTTCCTCTGGGAAAGCAACGGCAGACAAGCATTTCGCGCCTTTTTTCCCTGGATTGCTCTGGCAGATGCCATAGCATGGCAATCATGGAGCCTGTTTTGCCTTTTGTGACTATCGCCGTATGTGTACTAGATGCCGCTCACAGAGGCGATTCAGCAGCGCTACACAGAAGCATGCTTTTGCTTTTGCATGACAGCAGAGATGGTTACTAGCCATACTGTACCATCTACCATACCATAAATTGGTAATAAGATGATCATGGTTACCAGTCCTTTTGCACTGTGCCATTTGCTGCTGTCATAAGCCAAAATTGGGAATGACTCCCTGAGTCAATCCCTCCTTTTTGGTATCTAAAAATAGAATCAATCCTGCCTAGAATATGGGCAAGTGTACTAGAGAACCACTGTATCATAGAACCAGAGAGCACAGCTCCTCTGTGTCAGATCCCACAGAAATTATGAGCTGTATGCTATTCACAGGGGGTGCTCCTGCAACAACCCCATCTGTTGATTCCGTTCTTCCCCCAGCCTTTCGGGGCTACCATAGCATTGTCCCCCCACTTGTGTGATGAAGTAATAAAGAATGCAGGAATAAGACACGGTGACTAGTTAGTGAGAAATGAGTGGAAGGCAGCCTCCAGCTGCTATGATAGTCCAGACAGGACAGTAAGGAGTGTGGAGGACAGGAGCCCAGCATCCCTCTGCTAGTCCAGGGGCAATTGCATCTTTTCTTTACACATGAAGGGTGGGGGCTGATGGAGCTCAGCCCCCTGTTGCTATGATGACGATGGTTACCAGCCATACTGCACCATCTACCAGGAAAAATTAGGACCAGGCGCCCTTGATTGACCTTACCGATGCTAGTCGGCATAGTTACCAGTCCTTTTGCACTGCCCCATGTGCCAATAGGCTGATGATGAGGACGGGTACCAGTCGTTTTGTACCATCAGCCACCCATGGCGGGGGGGGGGGAGCAAGGATATTGGCGTTGAGTGCTGCAGCATCGCATCTATCTGCAGCATTCAGTAAAGATAGGGTGACATGTAAAAGAGTCAACAGAGGGTTGTTTTCCCTTTCACTTCTGGGGGTGGGTGGGAGGGTGCGTAGATTGCCGAGCTATGCCCTGACCCACCACGGACACTGTGTTTGACCCTAGAAGCATTTGGAGCTCAGCCAAGAATGCAAATACTTTTCGGAGACTGCAGGAACTGTGGGATAGTTTGAGTCCTCCAGTCCATGAGCGTCCATTTGATTCTTTGGCTTTCCGTTACGCTTGTCACGCAGCAGTGCGCTGAGCCCCTGCTATGGCGTCTGTCTGGAGATTTTTTAAAAATGATTTTGAATTTCGTCTTCTGTAACGGAGCGCTGATAGAACAGATTTGCCTGCCCTTACAGCGATCACATCCGCATGGTCCATGCGGGAGCTCTTTCTTTATTTTGATTTTTAACTGCATCGCCAACCGTGCTGATCGGAGCTCCACGCTGGGCAAACAGGAAATATTCAAAAGTTCGCGGGGCTTTTCCTGTCTACCTGGCCACTGCATCCGAGTTCAGATTGCTGTCCAGAGCGGTCAGTGGTGCACTGTGGGATACCGCCCGGAGGCCAATACCGTCGATCTGCGGCCACACTAACCCTAATCCGATATGGTAATACCGATATTAGCGCTACTCCTCTCGTTAGGGAGGAGTACAGAAACCGGTTTAAAGAGCCCTTTATACCGATATAAAGGGCCTCTCAGTGTGGACGGGTGTGGCGTTAAATCGGTTTTATGCTCCTAAAACCGGTTTAAACGCCTAGTGTAGACCAGGCTTCATACTCTGCCTTTCCATCCAGTCAGGATAATGTATACTACCTACTTCTCACAGGTACTGCTTGTATCTTTATATAAGTTTGTTAGCACTCAGCTACCACAGTGATGAGCTCATTTCAACTACTGTACCTAAATAGTTAGAAAGATAGAGAGGTTGAGTATCTTCAACTGTCATTAAAGTTCATGGGAATAAAGGGCCCTCATCCCTACTGCCTTTGTGAAAGTCCCTTTTAAATCATATTTGTCAGTTGAATTTTTTTCTAGACACAGTTGAAATTATATACAAATACATAATTACCTCATCAGTTACTTCATCTGTGTGTTTACAGTTTCAGTTATCGCATTTTAATATACCTTGGCATTTACTATATTAATGGACAAATATTCACATTTAGGCTAATTCATAAAAAAATATGACTTTATAATGAACCCCAGTAATGACTCCTTATGAGTGGAGTGGGTGTTTTAAGAGGCCCATGTGAGATGGAAAGAGGGTGCATTGAAAATATGGCCAAGTAAGTGAATAGGACAGCAGTGGAGGAAAAAATGTCTCTGGGAGCAATGTTTTTATGAGCACTGGTGGAAAAACAAAAAAGCACTGGCAAAAAAGGTGAAGCTCCTATGCCAAGTTGAATGCAAAGCCACTAAAGAAACTTTTGGAACTCCAGTACATGTTTTGTGGAGTTTCCTTTGCAGCGTGTTTGCATATATTTGGGACCAGCTTGTCACAACTGGAATGGAGTCCTTCTGTACTTGACCTCTTGCACTATAACTATTGTACCGATTTACCTCAGGAATAGACAGTGGGTTAGGTAAATGCATACTGCGTATGGTCATTCAGCATATACCACTGTTACCACTAAATATTTTTCCTTCCCCCAAACAGTGCCTAGCAAACCTTGCAGTTGCACAGAAAATGTTCCCATTTGCTCCACACTAATAGAGAAAGAGTCTTAGTATAGGCTTAAACTACCCAAACTGTTAAAAGTGCCTGAAAAATACCTACCATGGCCCAAATCCTGCTCTCCTTATACAAGCAGCCCCATTGCAATCAGCCCTATGATTAAGCTACGCATGTGAGTAAGGCAAGCAGGCTTTTTAAGATCTGAACACCAAGGAGGCCGAAGAATTTTTAAGATACACCTCTACCCCGATATAACGTGACCCGATATAACACAAATTTGGATATAACGTGGTAAAGCAGTGCTCGGGGAGGGGCTGCACTCTCCGGCAGATCAAAGCAAGTTCAATATAACGCGGTTTCACCTATAATGTGGTAAGATTTTTTGGCTCCCGAGGACAGCGTTATATCGGGGTAGAGGTGTAGTGATAAGTAAAGTGATGAGTTAAAATTAAGAAAGAGAGAATACATGGGCTGAGAATTAGGAAAATCTTTCACCTAGTCAGATCATCAAAGTGCAATAATGTCCCATGTGTAATGAAAGAAGAAAGATTAAGACAATAGGAAATAATCCCTCATTGACAAAGGAGCCTTCATAGGTGACTGCCAGCTTTATCTCTGATGATATGCCACCTCATCTTTCAGCTTAATTTTTGGCACCTATAGCAATACAGATTAGAATTTTTTTTTAAAGCAGTAACATATAGCTTCTTGGTGGATCCCACAGGCTGGTCTCCTGATGGCTTTAAATTGCCTTTGGGGGTCTCATGTGATTATATGACTGTGGGACTGGCTAGACAACGCTTCCTCTGGGAGCAATTTAACCTTTAATTTTGAGGAATTTGTGCTAGTTACATATCTATGTACATCAATAATGTGTTGTGGTTTGTGCTTTGCATATGTATTATCTGTTTCTACATACATTTTAAATTGAATCTGTGTTATATGAAATCGGCATATTGCCTTCAAAGACCACCTACAATCAAGATTCTGACATCATGTTTTTCTTGAAAGTCAGTGTGATAAATTGCACAAATCATGCTTTCCAGCCCTTTACGGTTCTTACTGGTGAGCAGTTTGCTAATCAGACAGAAGAGCAATAATTGCAACAGTGCTCCCTGGATGCAAAAACATATACATTTTACATATGTTGTATTCATTCTTTTATTTTGTATGAACAGTTGGGATTTTTCACTGTTCTTTCTTAATGTTCTCAATCCCCACCTGGCTTCTTGGCTTCATAATGACTTAAAGATTTTAAGGATTTAAATTTTTCTAGACTTTTCATTCCTACCTTTGATTTTTAGTGGTGTCTCAAGAAAAAATGAATGATCAATAGCTACTTCTAATAAGGATTGTAGTTTTATTTCTTTTGTACATGTTCTGCAGTACAGAGGATTTTTAAGGATTAATTAATACTACTTTGTGTATTACTGTAGCTATTGGTCCTAATTAAATTCATTAAAATCTCAAAGTATTAACGTGTGCCATAAAACAGGATTCTGATTCAGCTATTTTAGTAATGCCTTAACAATGACAATATCATCATAAAATACAGGGATATAATGTTGTGTTTTGGATTGTATTTTTTAGGTTGCATTGTTTTTTCTTCTAAACTTTTAACAAGCTTAAACTAGACAATTTTCCAAGTATTTAAAATTTTGGGAAAGGACTGACATTTATTTCATAATTCAAAGTAATCTTTATCCTTGAATAAATAATAGCCTTATTAATGGTTTTCACACATTAAATTTTATAATCTAAAAAGTTTTAAGTATTTGATTTCCAGATACAGTATCTGTTTCACTGCCATGGGAGATATGGGTTCTTAGGAAGACAAAAGAAAATAGAGGCGCAAACAAAGCAGATAGATATCTTGCATTGTTCAAGCTAGATGTAGGGTAAGGTTTTTTTGTGACTTATTTTAGGCTCTGATTATTATTTATTATTTGTATTGTAGTAACAACCAGATTCCCAAACCAAGATGCATTGTGATGGGTGCTACACTGACACACAGCAAGGGACAATCCCTGCCCTGAAGAGTTTACAAGCTAAATAAACAAGACAAACTAAAGGTGGGCGGGGAAACTGAAGTGAAGTAATACACACAAGGCCAGGAATAGAACCTAGATCTTCTAATGCCAAGTCCAGTGCTCTGTCCACTAAATCATACTGTTTCTAATGGTTCAACCACCTGAATTCATTGGGACCACTCTTATAGTTGAATTACTCAGACATTGCAGGATTGGCGCTTTAATATGTAGCAAACTCCATCATAAAATGATGCACTTGTTATTCATTACTGATAAAGTAAGACATTAGGGCCAGATTGGGATACCTTTGGTCAGGCTGAGCAGTTCCTTACTCCACAAGAAGTCCTATTGACTTCAATGGATCTACTCATGGTGTAGGATAGTATTCAACATGAGCAAGATAATCCCAAACTATTTATGCTAAGTGTTGAAATGTATTATTTATCATATTGTCCAAATAATATTCTCTCTGAAGTTTGGGTTATAGATTGTGGGCCTGATTCTGTTTGCCCGCCAAACTCTCATTGACTGTAATGGAAACCTTGCTTTCTTTGTTCAAGACAGGCCCGTTCTGGCCAAGGCGCAAGAACATGTTTATTTTAAGGTCTTGCTAAGGAACTGAGTGGACTGTACACTTCATATGTTTCACAATAGCTATTCCTATCCTTTTGTGACTCTAATTGGGATCTTTAATTGAAGTCCCTGTATGTTCTGTGTTTAAATGAAAGGCCTTTAATTGTTAGAGCACTCTCCTGTGCTTCTTGTGTGGTGATATGAAATTCATTTTTTTTTCATAATAGGAACTCTGAATCTCTGAATGCTTTTTAAGGTTAAGAACGTCTCGTAATAACAATTTCCTGGCAGGAACTAGGCCTGGTCAGGAACTGAAAATGCTGATTTGTTAAAACTGAATTGGTTCATGGGAAAATCTCCCAATTCAAAAAATTTTTGAAAAGAAAGTTTCAAAATTATAAAAATGTCAAGTTTTGATATTTTCTAAATGAAGTTTCATTCCTTGGTTTCAAATGATTTTTTTGTTTTGCAATTTTAATTAATTTTATGCTGAAAAATGTTGAAATCAATATGAAACATTTTTTAAATTACCAAAACCAAACATTGATTTGATCAGAAATTTTCTTTGGGTTATCAATTCATAAAAAATGTTATGATTTTGACTTTTTGGATTACGTGTGGATGGGAAAATTTTTCAAAATCTGGAAAATTTTAATGGGGCAGGAAAACCATTTCCCATCCAGCAAAAAAAGTGAATGTTTGAACAAGATCTCCATGGTCAGTTTTACGTTATATAAAGGTTAAAAACCACACTGCCCCATTTTAAACAGTTGCTAATTGCTTGTTCAGATTAAAGTGTAAAATATTTAAATAGCACTGAGGCATATGTCCAGAACTAAATTTAAAAATCTTGATTGTATAATACAGCAATGAGTGATTGTTACTAGCCCAGAGCTCAGTTTTGCTCATTTTGGGATTCTGGCATGGGTGATTTTTGTGGATAAACTACATGGAGGTGGGGGAGGGAGGAGGAAATATATCTCTGTTAGATTAATATTTATTAATGGCAGGTGTTTATAATTGCTCAGGGGGGTTGGAATGATAGAATATCTCCCAGGGAGATGGATTAGTTGGCAGGTGATGCAGTCATGTGTATCAAATTCTTCTTCAATTTTTCACCTGGATACCACCTCCATATATATAGGGTGTGATCCTGTGCTACACCCATATATCCTGCAAAAACCCCAGACAGCTGTATTTTTTGTTGATTATATGAAAAAGCACTATAGTTAGTTAGGTATGGAGGAAAATAGAATATTTAATGAATTATGGAATATTGTATAGGCATCTAATTACATCCTAATTATGTCAACATAGCTCTGACATTACTTATTATTTGTAAAATAAGCTTTTACCTAAAACTGACTATTCTCACTTTAAAAGTAAGAAACAGAAGAATGTTCACAGCATTTTAATTAGGAGGACTACAGTCTTTATGTTAATCAAGATCAACTGTATGATGAACGGCAGTTCGTATCTCTGTTGTCCCATCTGTCCTGGGACCAGGAATTAAAGCTGGGTCTGCTGTGTGCCAGTGAAGAGCATTACTATTAAGCTTTCCCAGACTGCTCGTGTATGTGTGTGCTTTAAAGCTGCTGTACATGTAAGTGAGCATGCTTTCCTACAGGGGGGATAATGTGATCATAATTCTAAAAGCATGGCCTGGCAAGTTGAAAAAGTTAGTTATTGCAGCCTGACACACATGCTTCATTTGGGGGACTTTTTCTAGTTTTGTTTTCTTGAATGTTCATTTATCTTACTCCTTTTACTCCTCCTGTTTAAAACAATTAATCAAAATCCCCAAAAGCTTTTAAACAGTCTTTGTTGCTAAAGCGCATAATGTGCCTTTAAAAACATACTGGAAAATTTTATTTTCACAATGGGCTTAATCTAAACCTGGCCAGTGCAGTGAGAGGGAGAAAAGATGCTCTCCAGTTAGCTCTCTGTTAGAGAAATTCCACAGGCCAGGGCAAGATTTCTCTGAGCTGGTTGGGGAAGACAGCAATAGCTAACAATTTCTGTGGGGGAGAGAGGGGTTCTATAATACAGACCATACCACCTTGTGGAAATGGAAAGTGGGCTGGCGTATTAGCCTTCCCTTTTTCCTGGTACTCTCAAATGCTATGGAGAGATCCTGCCCAATTGCTTATGGGTCAATCCAAAGCCATTGAAGTCAATAGGGGGTTTTCAGTTGTCTTCAATGCACTTTTGATCAGGCCTTAATGGAGGAAAAGAAGCTCTTTATGGACTCTTTGCCTGTCTGGTACAGCAGTGTCACACACAACAGGATTAATTCTTGTCTCCCTGCATCCATCTCATTTACATAGTAGGTGTATAGATACTACTTACAGAAATGATTGATGTGAAGATCAGAGAGGTGATATAATACTGTATTTTGTAGGTAGGACATCTCCTAAGTGGCCCAACCAGACAGTCATATTCCAGCATTACAATCAGTCTCCAAAGTCATGTTAATAATTAGCTTTGATAGTAGCAAAGATGTTTGCACACTGGGGGAATAAATATTATGGTCTGCATTTTCCCAATGTGATCAGTTATTTTGGGTACCTCAGTTTCTGGATGCACACCTTGAGATATCTCAAAGCAGCCTCAGTTTCAGAGCACAAATTTTCACCAATTCTGAAAATCCAAATACTTTAAAGCAATTCAGGTTGGGCGCTTGACAATTAAAGCATCCAAAATTGCTAGTCACTTTTGAAAATTTAGGCTACATCAATACATCTTAATTTCAAGGATTACATATTGTGTATTATCAGAGGGGTAGCCGTGTTAGTCTGGATCTGTAAAAAGCAACAAAGAGTCCTATGGCACCTTAAAAACTAACAGATGTATTGGAGCATAAGCTTTCGTGGGTGAATACTGTATTATTGTATATTAAAGTCAATGAAAATACATTTTAATACAAGGATAATTGTCACCATAGTTAATATAAAAGCAACGAAACACTTTGAAACAAAATAAAGATATTACCCTTTCTAAACAAAGCATTAACAAGTGAGACATTTTTTGTCTTCTGAGGAATACAGTTTACCAGTGTTTCATATATACAGTAATCTCTGTACTTTATTGTAGCGCCTATCAATATGAAGTTAATCATGGCTGATAGGTTCAGTTACTCTAAAATTCTCTCTTAATGAGAGATGCCACTAATTTATATAAACACACAATACAGACCACCTGTGGTGTTGATCATCCTGATTGGAGGATTTGTTTAAAGAACAAATCAGGACATGCAGGATATGTATTTTATTAAAAAAAAAAAATCCTGTAAAATTACTCTCCGAGTTGAGCCCAATCTTTTCTGTAATATTTTTAAATAAAAAAATTTAATGAATTTACAGAGATCTAAAGGTTTCCTATGTGGGTTCCCATATGGGTCCAATCTTGCAAATCCTTACTCATGCAAGGACTACTCGTATGAGTAAGTGATTTCTAGATCTGGGCTGTGTTTGTAATTTATTTGCTATATTTTGTTATTTTTTGTGGTAATAGCATATTTTTAAAAGGATCCTCTAGCTACTATACACTTTCTAGACACAGTCTTATACTATTTATTTGGTGATCTGCACCTTTTTTTTGCGGGGGGGGGGGTAGAAAATAACAGCAAAATGAATTAGGGACAGCAGAAAACAAGAACTGTACAAAAATATTTGATTGTTGCTTAAAGCCAGACAGACACATGTAAAAACAATAATAAATATGTATCCAGCCAATCTAATATGCTTGTTTGGGCAATTTTTGGCTGGAAAAGCATAAGTGAGTAATTAGATAGTTGCTGTCTTGATTGAGCTTAATAGGAAACATTTCAATTAGGCTAAAACTACATAGAGAGGAAGTAGGCTTTATAAAGGGAAACATTCCTTGTCATGCAACTGTCAGCTTTTGCCCACACTAAGAGATGGGATTAAGTGGATCTATGCAAAGGAAGCAAAAAAAGAAATGATTGCAGTAATTAGACTTATACTTAAACACTGTGTCCTCTGATATTTCTTGATGATTCCAGCTTCGATAACATAGCTCTTATAACCTCTTCCATGGATTTAAGGCCATAATTTGTTACAGGCAAGGGGTTTAAGTTTCTGCTCTTAAAAAAAAGAGACATTTTCTCATTCTGTATAATCTAACATTCTTCTGTTTGCCCCAAGCTACCTACCCTGTAAAGAGTGATCAGAAGAGCCATTTGGGGCGAGTTTATATAGTTGGTGTTTTTATAGTATATCTAAGGTTAAAATGTCCATGTAGGACACTCTCTCTAGATTAAAACAGTCTCCATGAAGGGCTGAGATTGTGGAGACAACGACTCCTTCAGGAAGTTGTTTCTCCATCAGTAGCAGATGCGTAATACCTAAACTGGTATTGTGTGGCTTTCTATGCCTGTTCTTACAGGGGTGGAGTCAGACTCCATATATGGCAATCCGGCTCACGGGAATTTTGTCAACACTGCGGCCATCCCTAGCCTCCCAACAACAATTAGGGGAGCAAATACTTCCATGACTGACTGATACATTAAAACAAAATTGACCAGATGTTGTCTGTCTGTTTCACTCTGCCCTCACCCCCCATGATGGGGTCACCTACAGGGTTATATTAGTCGTAGTTCTGTCATAACTCCTGCAGGTTGCATAGCTTGAGTAGTGGAGAATGGAAAGACGGAGACAGACAGATGACTGCAGCACAGGGAGTTGCAGTTGTGCAGGAGGTAGGAAGCTCATTTACAGTACGTGGGCTCAGCTCCATAACTACCTGCTGTGGAAATAAGGTTCTTTTCTTTTTATTGGCCTGCTGCAATGGGCTGAACTTTCCCCTGGATAAATCAGTTGCTGAACAGCCATTTTCAGCCTTGAAAACAGAAAATATTTCTAGCTTGCTAGACCCTGAAATGAGTAAACATGGCTGTCTTTTATTTACTACCACATTGTTAGACTACCCTAGTTCTGTACAATGTTACCAGTAAGTTATGACGGATATTCTCTTTCGTGTAGCAGAAATGTGCTAAGCTAAGCCAAGCTAAGTTGGGTTAATATTGTGATTAATTACTTTCAAGGGACACGTGGGTGCTGCAAGAAGTGCTGTTGATGATTCAGAAGGTGGTAGTCTGCCCTCTGAGTATTGGATCAATGCCCCATCATGAATCAACACTGAAAAATTCTGATAGCCTCACAGTAAAGGTGCTAAAATAATTATTTTTGTATTAAGAAAATCATTTTAAAATACACTTCAGAAGCATTTAACTTTCTGACACCAACTTCAAGGGAAACCTGGAAGCTGTCTAATAGAATGACCCCTGCCAGTTCGTATTCAGGTTCTGAGAGGTGCAGAGGGCACTCAGTCCGTTGAGCATGAAATTGCAGAACTCAGGGGAAGGCTCACTTTACCTGCTTAAAATCAGAATGAAATAAGTGTTGATGTGACCTCACCAACTGAGACAAGACAATAGCCATTTCCAGTTGCATGTATTAAAGCTTACTGTACAGGCTAGGGTACAGAGGTTAATTAATGTAAACAGAGAATAATATTGATCAGGTTTTGTGTTTTATCTGTGTAAAAGTTTAACAAACAATATCATTTTGGCATACATGGAGAACTAGGTAGAATTTGCATATTTTCACATAGTACAGCAGCTAACTCCTATTGAGATCATTGTGGGATTGTTGCTGTTTAAACCTGGTGTCGAGTTTGTTTAGCCTGGAAATACTTGGCCTGAGGTAAAGAATCATTGGAGGTTTGCACATCCGCAGTTATAATTTAGTAATTTGTGTTTGCATGATGTATGACAAATTGACTAATGAGTGCCCTAAAGAGAAATGCCAGCCTGGCATTTCATAGGCAGCAATCTTATGGTAATACTCAGGTGTACTGTCTACCCTAAAGGACAGAAATTACTCCACTGCTCCATTACATTTTGTATTTCACTTAGGTTTGAAGTATATGTATAGTCTTTTTTTCCAGGAGCTGCTTTTAGATGGAGTTCTGCATTATGACAGAAGCTTGACTTTCTGCCAGAAATGTTGGAAATGGAGGCAACTTAAAATAAATACTGATGGTATTTCTCTCTCTCTCTCTTTTTTTTTTTTTTTTTAAGGAAAGGCATATGTTCATATCCTAACTTGTCCCAATAGAGGGTCAATTACAACCAGTTGGCTGCAAATCCAATCCAAGAAAAATACTGAGTAAAGAAACTGCAGCAGCAGGTACCAAGGGCCTCTAGTACAGTCATTCACTCTCAGTACATGTGAAATGTGAACATAAAGCCTACGGGTAAGATATTTTTAGGTCCTGTGTTTCCCAAGATGGCCCAAAATGAATCAATACATTAAGCAGACATTTTTGCATAGTTAGGTATTTTCCTGGAGAGCCTTTTAAATGTCCACAATGGTATGAGCTCTTTTATGTGAATCGTGAGAATAGAACAATATCTTATTTAGAAAAATCCACCTGGCCAAGTGCTCACATATAGGCACATAGTCTGCAACATGTGTTTATAGGGCTGAAACATCTAACCTTTGGAGCCAAATTTTAAAAAAGAAATGAATAAGAATGCATCCACAATGGTACACATGAATGGGATTAAATTTTATGTTTACAGAAGTGGTCCATTTTCTGGATTTTGTTCTGGAATTCCGAGAAATGAAGAGTGGCATGTATATATTAGGATACACACATAAACACGTCCCTACCCATCACAATGTCCCCATTATCTGAGGTCACACACTTAAGTGGATCCAGTCCATATTCATCGGCTGTACAAACTGGGGGAGGCAAAGAACTATATTCAAAATGTGTTGTGTGTGTTTTTTTTTTAATACTGCACATGCACAGCCTGGCATCATGCTGGTGCTACAAAGATGATTCTCTTTCTCCTTGTCTAACTTTTTGTGCCAGACCAGATTCTCATACACACATTTTGTGTCAGATCTACCTTGCTGAAATGATAGTGAGGAGAATTGTAATGCCCACAAACCTCCAAGTCAACAAAGGTAAGCAGCAATACATTGTGTGCCAGCATTTTTGTCAGACTGGCATTAAAACAATGGTCATGGGTAGATGGTCATAGAGTAGAATTTAGATCAGGTCAAGCAGGCCGGACACAGATCAGCAGTATCTCTCCACACATAACATCCACACCTGAACTTTGCCTACTCTTTTAATGAACTGTCATACAGACCAGCAGCAGGAGTAGAGAGAGAAGTTTCACCTCTCTATATGTCTAAGCGTTTACTGACTCTGACCTGTATTCTGTGCCTAGGCAGTCATAGGACAGGAGGGAGAGTGTTGCTACCAAAGGAATCACAGACAGAGAGTAACAGCAGTGTTTGAGGCCAGTAAACTGGTTCGAAGTGGGTTCCCCTCCATCCCCAGCTTCACCCAGACCACTTTTCATCAGTATGTACTACTTCTCATTGTCACTTGTGCTCCATGGGTGCATGCTCATCTGTTTCCAAATAAACAACTAGAGCTGATCAAAAAAATTTTGCTGGAACAGTTTTCCATTAAAAAAAAAAGTGGTTATATTGGAATTGAAACATGTCATGGGAATTATGATGATTTTTTTGCTGGGAAAAACTGAAAATGAATTGTTTTGTTTTGATAAGTTAACAGCATGTCATTTTGATAAGATAAAAGTGTTTCATTTGGACTTATTTAGATTAACTTTGTTTCAATGTTTATATTATCATGACAGTAATATATTATTATATTTTATTATCTATAATATTATATGCAAAAACACATGCAGAGAATATTATTAAGGTCCCAAAGTCAAGCACTCAAAAATTCGGAAATGACAGAATTAAAAGACTGCCTGGGCAACCTTAATTGGGCCCCTGGGTGCTTATGCCTGGTCTTTAATTACATGAACACATACTTGACCCAGGCAGCCCTATCTGGGGGTGGGGCATATGCAGTCCAGGCAAATGTAGGAGCTGTGAAGAGATGGCACATGCTTATTTGCTCAGTGGAGAAGGCACATGCACAGACTGGTTAGCGCTAAGAACTGTGAGGACCTCCAGGAATTTTAGCTGTTAATTTAGTAAGTCTCTACTGAGTGTATGTAAATGCAATTTTTTAAAAACTTATAGATTGGAAACATTCAGGCGAATTTTCACAGAGACTGCACAAGGCACGTTCCTGACACAAATGACACCTTCTTCCCTATTTCAAGTCCAGGGCCGGCTCCAGGCACCAGCACAGGAAGCAGGTGCTTGGGGCGGCCAAGGAAAAGGGACAGCACGTCCATGTCTTCAGTAGCAGGTCCCTCAGTCCCTCTCAGAGGGAAGGACTGGCCGCCGAATTGCCGCCAAAGAATGAAGCGGGGCGGTAGAGCTGCCGCCGATCGCGGCTTTATCTTTTTTTTTTCTTTTTTTTCTTCGCTGCTTGGGGTGGCAAAAAAGCTGGAGCCGGTCCTGTTCAAGTTCATGTTCTAAATCACAGGTGTCAGGGAGGCGGGCAGGCGGGGGTGGGAGGGGCAGGGTTTACATTGAAAAACAATGTATTTTTCCATAACCACATTCTCAGAAATGGTTCAACTGTTTTGGCTGAAATTTTCCAAAAGTATACAACCTGAGGCAGATACCCAGAATGGAAAATTTCAGCCCAAATGGTTAAAGTTTGGCAAAGTTATAAGCAATGCAAAACAAGGTCTTATAATGGGTAACAGGAATAGCAGGTGGTGCTACCAGCCCCACTAGAGTATATTGTATTTAACATTTTAATATAATTTTAAAGTTGAAACAAAATGAATTGTAATGATGAAGTCAAAATGAAATGTTTTTGCCTGTTGAGACAAAATTATTCAATGTTATCAAAATAAAATGATTCAATGGTCCCAAATTGAACTTTTTTAGAATTTTAGTTTTGTGGAACATTTGAAACTTTGGTTTTTGTTATGATTTGAAATTCAATTTTTTCCAAAATATCAAATTTCCCACAGAATGAAAATTCCAGTTTCCAATCACATCTCAAATGAACACACAGAAAGAATCCTCTCCTTCTAAAAATTCAGTGGTATCAGTACCAAGTTTATGCTCTCTGTTAAAAATTTGCTCTTGAGCCTCTAGGTCTGACTTGAGCCTCTCTGACTGATTTGGGCCTCCCTTGTGTTGCCAGTACTTTGGAGGAAAGAGCTAAAATGCAGAGGGATCTTGATAAATTGGATAACTGGGCAAAAAGTGAAATTCAACAAAGACAAATGCTATACTTAGGCAATAAAAACCAAATGCACAAAATAGAATAGGGAAAAACTGGCTTGGCAGAAGCACTGCTGAAAAGGATCTGGAAGTTGTGGTAGATCACAACCTCAAATGAGTCAGAATGCAATGCTATTGCAAAAAAAAGCAAATGCAATTGTAGATTGCATTAACAGAGGCATAGCACGCAAGTCATGGGAGGTGATAGTATTGCTCTACTTGGCACTGATTAGGCCTCAGATGGAGTGCTGTGTCCAATTTTGGTCACCAATGTATAGAAGGATGTAGAGAAACTGGAAAGATTCCAGAGGTGAGCGACAAAGATGATCAGAAGGATGGAATGCAAGCCATATGAGCAAAGGCTAAAGGAACTGAATATATTTAGTTTGGAAAAGAGGTGATTAAGGGGAGGATATGATAGAGATCTTCAGATACTTGAAAGGCTGCCATTAAAAAGATGTTCTCTTTTGACACAGGGAGCAGGACAAGAAGCAATGGGTTCAAACTAGGGAATGCAGATTTAGATTAAATCTCAGGAAAAACTTTCTGTAAGAACAGTAGGACAATGGAACAGACTGCCTCAGGAGGTTGTGGAAGCTTCTTCACTGGAGGTTTTCAAAAGGAGGCTGGATAGCCATTTGTCTTGGATGATTTAGACAAAACAAATCCTGCATCTTGCCCAGGGACTAGACTAATGACCCTTGTGGTCCCTTCTAACCCTATGATTCTATGTGGTATATTAAACTTAAGCTTTTGGGCCTCAGCTCTCTGAGGTCAGTGGGCAGAACTAGCTGGCTGGGAGGTGGCCATCATTGAAGATGCCGCAATGTGACCTCTGAGCCTCACTGTGGCCATTGGTTATAATAAGGCCTTTCTTTGTAGAAATGTTGTGCTCCTCTGCTATTGCTTCTGTTCCTGATTTTCTTCATGCGCGTTGCCTTGGGTCCCACAGCAGAAGGTTCTTATCTAACATCTACAGCACTGTAGGGATGCAGAGCACTTCACATACAAATGATGAGAAGCTCATCCTGAGTACTGTCATTTTCAGCCTAAATAAGAGAAATGACAGTTAACTGAAAGTGGATGAAATAGCTTGGGAGGATGAGGGTTTAAGTAGTGAAAGATGATGTGATGTCTATGGAACAAGATGTATATCTTGTTTTTTAAACTTAAAACTTTAGGGACAGTGTTTGAAATTAAGACCTGGGTGCAGATAGGCGATATAATCTGAAAAGTGAGGAGGATTGAAGTTGCAGATGCACAGGCACAAGGAGGATGTTCAGGTACATGGGATTGCATGATTGGGAAAAGGAGAATCATCAGGTGACCTGAACTTGCAAAGTGTAGGGCATGGGCTGTGGATAGGAAACTCTGATTACCTCCAGAGTGTGTGATCACCTTATAAGACAGTAATTACTAACAGTAAACACGATGCTTTGAAACTATAGAGGGGCTTAAAAACCATAGATTTCCCGAAACACATCCTTTATTGAAATATGCTTGAATTTTTGTTGTTCCTTTCATGATCCAGACTTTTATATTACATTTGAAAATGATCCAAAAGAAGGATAAAACCATGTGTGTCACTTTCTAATATGACTATTATTCAAAGTGCTGGTGTGCACATAATTGGCTCAGAGTTCTATAACTTCCAGTGTCAGGTTATAATGTAGCACATCTTCCCCTTCCTAAAGATAAGCAACAGCTGCAATTTAAAAACAAATTGGAGATGTTGGATGCAGTTTGTTGAGCTGATAGGAATCTAGCTAATTCAGTTAATTTCTTGCAGCAAAATCAAAATTTTACTAATTGTGGATAGAGGTATATTCTGACCTTCCATCACTTGGTAGACTAACCATATATACTAAGGAATTTTGTTTTTGTTATGGTTGATATGATTCACTCAGATATTTGGCAAACACGTCTCTTTGGGGCATGCCCCTTTTTGAAACTTTTTTTTATTTTATTTTGGTAAGTTGGTGCTTCCTGGACAAACCAAGATTGCCATTTCAGAATAGACTTTAGACCAATTCTAAGGCTGTCAGTCACTTGCATTGTTTCATGTTGCATTACTATTTGTTGTTCAGTAACCAATAATCAACAATTAGATATGTATGTTTTCAAATTTAGTTGCATGCCAGTGTTCTTGTCTTCTGTTCTAATTTCACACAGAGTATTGCAACGACAGGTCCATTTCTCCTTTTGCTAGGATCTTGGAATTTGTAACGCTCTGCTCATTTTAACTCTGAGTTGCTAGAAGACCAGCTGAATGTCCCCATGTAAGAGGAGTGAGGCCTCTAATTGTGGAGTTGGTTTGTCCTTTTCAGCCTAAAGTATCAATACATGCTAAGAGCTTTCCTTTAAGGATAATATTAGATAATTCCAATTTGTTATATTTTGGCTCAGTGAAAAGACAGCTAATTTATAGTGTGCTAGGAATAAGATTTCTTCCTGTTGGGTGATACATGTCTTCTTCTTGAAAGAACTTAGTTTGTGAAGAAGGCAGCCGTTGCTAACCAGTTTACATATCTGTGTACTGTCTCATGAAATGTGGGGCCTTAGTTATAACTTCTATATGTCTTTCAGACTAGATACTCTAAATGGAGCTCAGTTAGAGAGGACTTGTGGAAGAGAATAGTTCATTTTATTGAAGTAGATTATTTACTTTTAATATATATTGTCCAAGGAGAAAACAAAAAACATACACAACTCTCCCAGCACTCTTTCCTGTTTAGTAAAATCATTCCTGGCTTTGATTTGGCCTAATCTGGCTGTTGAGCATTTAACAATGAAGATACTGTTTAGGAACTTTACAAGTACCCCTGAAGGGAGTTATTTCTTCTGAAGGAAGCATTTACCTTTCAAATAGACATAGTATCTATGGCCTGTCTTTCGGGAAAGGGCAGCTTGTTATGGACAGCAGGTAAATATTGCTTTACTGGTTTAGCAGATTTCTAAATAAGGTTATTATTCAAACACGTTTGCTTCTGCTGTATGTTTGAAAAGAAGTCTTTGGGAACGCAGTACAACAGAAATATCCAATTTGAGCTCATGAAATAATTAAACAGATTCATGAATAAACCCTTCCAAAAGACTGAAGTCTATTTATGTTGTCATAGTTATTTGCAAGTATTCTGATGATCACTTGTATTCAGGCAGATACAAATATTCATGAATCTCAAACATAGGTGCTGGAACTAGGGGTGCTGCTGCAACCCCTGGCTTGAAGCGGTTTCCATTATATACAGGATTTACAGTTTGGTTCAATGGGTCTCACCACCCCCACTATAAAAATTGTTCCAGCGCTCCTGATCTCAAAAGTGTATAGCATTTGTTAATCAGGTGCACTATTTGCTATTCTTCTTTCAGTGTTGTTATTCATTATCTTCCCACTGAAAAGTTTGACATCCAATCAGGGAGCAGAATATATAGCACATGACCAACCACACACTATGAATTGAGAATGGCAAATAATTTATTTAAAGGGAACAATTCCCAAGAACCCATAATTAGAAAACTATTTGTCTAAACTGTTATGTGAATAATGATCAATAACTAATTAATTGTCAGACAGCTGGAATGGTTTGTTAATGATTTGCAAACCAAAACAGTCTAAATTCATTGAATTTTTGATTTGATGAACGCTGTTCAATAACAATATGGAATAAAACTGACAGTCAATGGGACTTAGGCTCCCAAGTGTCTAAACCACTTTGAAAATGGGATTTATGCTCTTAAATCACATAGGTGCTCTTGAAAATTGTATTCTAGAACTATTTGTTTTTTTATTTAATTCTTATTTATTATAAAGTAATATGATTATTTAAAGATTCTTGTCTACCAACAAGTGTTTCAGTTATTTCCTATCTTAAGCATAGGCAAAACTATATCTCAGGTATTATTGTTTCTGTGATAACTGTTGACAAATTACTTTTTATTGGCTACTGTTGTATATGTTAGTGATAGGGTAAGTATATGAACATGGCGGAGTACATAACAATGTCGGGTTTGTAATGATTTTATAATAACTTCATTATCTGTAGCAGACCATTCTTTAGTCGGATCTTGATCTAATGAGTATCCTTTTTTGTGTCTGCTGAATTTTGAACAGCTTAAACTTTTTTAAATTAAAACATTTATTTGGCCACATAAACGTAGATGTCTGATTATTGAATTTACAATCCTATTAATTAGTGTACAGTCTAGTATTCTATTCTATTCTATTCTCTATTTTCAGTTCAGCCACAATAGTAGGATGTCAGATCCAGCTGTTAGTTTTCATTCTACTATAGTATCCTTAATCAGGTGGTTGTGGAAGAATATTTTCAAGTGTTACAAGAAAGTTGATGCTTCTTGTGTAAACTCTGTAATCAAAATTAGTGTCAAGGATACATGCTATTCTTTAGCTACCAGATTTGGAGGGGAGAGGGGTTATGGAACCAGATGGGACTTCTTACGTGGCTAGATGCATTCATCATGTGCTCTTAATTGCACATCTCTGATTTGCTTATAGGCCTTAGACTCATGCCATTCTTCAAACATAAATTTTCCTGAACTTAAGGTTCTGGGTATGGTCCAGTTCTTTCTACCTCCTTTTGTGGCTCCCAAGGATAAGCAAAAAATGAACAACCTTTGGCCAGTTTAAACTGAACTGAAATTAAGGAATTGTGTTTTAGTGTCTGGTATATCATGAATGTTTTGGTAAATTATTGCTTGGAAACAGTAACTGTGGTCAGAGATGTGAAATCAACAACTTAAATTATCTTTTGCCATCTGTGTGCAAGTGTAAACATGGATAATTCTTCATTCTAAATATATTATACT
Source organism: Mauremys mutica (assembly GCF_020497125.1). Taxonomy (NCBI): domain Eukaryota; kingdom Metazoa; phylum Chordata; order Testudines; family Geoemydidae; genus Mauremys; species Mauremys mutica. Next base: position 45,277,712 of record NC_059075.1, read on the forward strand.
AGTGTAATGGCATACTGCAGTCTCCATACAACCAATATTTTCCTTTTATTTGAATGGTTGGTAGTAGAGATTAAAACTCGTTGGAGAATGTTAAGTATTTTCTTTGTAATTTTTTGAAATAAAGATTTGTCATTTTTTTTGTATAATTTTCTGTTCTTAAAGAAAAATATTTTTTTCAGTTTCTGGTTGTTTTGAAAACTGAAAACTTTTGGTTTCTGGTTTTCTTCTTGTTGCAAAAAATGGAAAATTTCAAAATAAATAAATCAAAATTACTTTAATTCTACCCCCCATAAAAACTGGTTTGCCAAAAATGGCCATTTTTAATTGAAATCGTTTTTTGATCAAAATATTTAGACCAAATCTAAGAGAGTCGCTTTACCTAGTGTATACATTCACCAGACAATACTTCCAACTTTAACACAGTTGTTAGAGGGCTGACGAGAACATGGTTGTACAATAGCAGAAATAAGGAAGATGAGCAAACAATGGCACCAGTATTCGTCCTGGCTAGTTTTCATTCCCTTTAAAAGGATCATTGACATCTGCTTCACAGTTTGAAATCCCCAGCTGAGGCCTTTCAGATTAATGACTACAGGGGAGATCAAGGATATGTACCAGCATTTCTTGTAGATAGTAAGGAGAAGCAAATCAAATGTAGTCGCCAAATACTGCAAATATTGGCAACATTTGTCCATCAGAATGTGTGTGAATTCACATGGTAACGTGTTTCACTTGACCATGATGCTGCCAGCAGCCGCTACTCTGCCTGTCCCCTTCCTGCCAGAATACAGCTTCAGATAACTGGAGAAAGAGGGGAAAGGAGGGTCCACATATAGAAAGGTATTTTGAGGAGGGTTTTGTATGTTCAGACTAATTCCAAATTGGATAATATTAGGATTGGAGACAGACTGTAACCCAAGCATTAGAACTACTAACTCAAAATACCACCTGGAGTACCCCATTTCCTCGTCAACAGTAATATATAGCATATTATCAGTATCTTGTATATTATTTTTTCCATACTTTTCCAGTATATTCCCTTGTGACTAAGAAATGCCATGTGAGCAGCATGAACAGGAAGTATTAGAACTACATATTGTGCAAAAAGCCGGAGAAACATAAAATGGTCTTTCTGCAATCTGTTGGAAGCTGTTTTGAGAGGAAAAAATGAGAGCTCAGGATCAAGGTAATACATAGAAAAAGGGAAAAGCTTTAGAAATCTGTTGAATGAGTAAAAGCAGAGTGCCATTTCATAATATGAAAGTCTCAGTGCAGCACTGCATAATACCCAAATGATAGTAAATTTCATTTGTTATTGCTTGCCTTCTTTCTATACACCTGAGAAACATCATCAGTTTGTTGCTTAATACTTAATGAGACTCTTAAAGAAAGACTATGTGGATTTGTTGAAATCTGTGATTTTTGTCTGCCTATTGTTAACAAACTACACATCTCCATTCCCAGAATCTCATTCTCAAAGATGCATTTCAAACACCCCTACAGGACAAAAGGCCATCATTGATAGTGTAAAAGCAGAAAAGAATCCTGTGGCACCTTATAGACTAACAGGTCTGTTAGTCTATAAGGTGCCACAGGATTCTTTGCTGCGTTTACAGAACCAGACTAACACGGCTACCCCTCTGATACATTGATAGTGTGATAGCAATAATTGTCTACAGATGTGATTCCTTGAAATGGAGTTTGTCATTTTGGCATTCTATGTAAGCAAGAGTATCTTCTGGCACAAAAGGTGCCACTTTTTTTTTTGGTCACTTATTCCCTTTTGAAACTGGCAAAATTCCTTGTTACTGGACAGATTGCAAGGTTAACAGGTGAGTGGAAGTGTTGTGGCTAGATCTATTAGGTGGGAAGACGTGTTTTATGGAGCTCAGAGTGTGGGCATTGGAACTTGCTCTGTCCTTCACTTGCCTTTGTGGCCTGAATACTTATCCATTGATGGAAATATAAATGGAATATACATATGTAATGTTGTATCTAGTTGTTTGGTTTATGGTAATAGTTCAACAATTGCAGCTAAACATTATTTCCTAAGGAGATAATGTGTGAGTACTTATTTTTTAAATGTCTGAAAACCTGTGCAAGTGTATGAGTATGAAAAGTATTTAAAAACTCTCTACATTCAGCAAACTAGCAAAATTATTTTATGCATTTGCCAAGGTTTGCTCTCTTTCCCCCATAATTACATATGAATTGTATCTTCAGTATTTTATTATTATTTAGAGGCAATTAAAGTTGCATCCAGCTTTCATTTTAAAGTCTTGTTTTCTCCCCTCTTTAACTATGTATTGGAAATATTACTTTAGTAGTACTGGGTACCATGAACCAGATTTTTAAGAGTTCCCATTTAGGCATTAAAATAAATTACCAGGTTTTTCCAAAGAACTCAGCATGTTGGTGTCACAATGGATGTAATCTGTGCTGAGTTCTGTTGAGAATCTGGCCACAGTTTTGGGTGCTGAGTATTTGAGTATCTGGTTCTGAACTCTTGAAAAACTGGCCCTAAATGTGTGTGAGCAAGTTGCTTTGTATGAGATGGCTGTATCTTAGAAAGATCACAGTATTTAATTATTTTAGCTCAGGTGATAGTAGAGCCCTCTGTTTTAGGAGCTCTGAGGACCATGCTTCCTGTTATGGCTGGGCAAGTGTAGGTTGGAGGGATGGGGTAGCGGTGTGTGTGTGTGTGAGAGAGAGAGAGGCAAAGAGAGAGAGATTAAGGAAAAGTGATAGCTTCTCAGTAATTACAGTAGTTACCATGGTCCAGTATGAAGCTGATTTTGATCTCCCTTGTACTACTACAAGAAAGAAAAAAAGAATTGTCAGGACGGGTAATAAGGAAGGAACAACAGCTAATGGAGAAGAGAGTGGGGATGGGTAGAGAGGGGAATGATACAGAGAAGAAAGATGGATATGGTAGAGTGGAAAGAGTATGATATCATACATCAACGTATTCTTTTAAATTGATTGTATTTCCTTCTGTTTGTGTGGTCGTGTGTATACATGGTGTTCTGCTCTCTATTGTTACATGAAGAACTAGCTCATATATAATCCATATCTGGTCCTTGAGAGATTCATGAATGATCCTCCTCTGAAACATAATAGGTCAAATTCATCCATGGACTTCAGTTAATCAGCTTTGCACTTTCTGTAAATTGTGTGTCATATTCTATTATGGGACATATTACATTGTTATTAACACTTGTGCTATAGCTGGTATTTATGCATATATGTGTGCACTATGCACAAACTACTGCAAACAGTCAAAATCCCTAAGGAGAAAGTTAGGATATATTATCATTTCACATCTACAGGTTGTATCCTAGTAATATGCAACTGATTATCTTGAAACTGTAATATCTTTATTTTCCCACTTCCAGTGTGTCTTCCATTTGGGGTTTATCTCCCTTTCTGTTTTAGATCAATTTCAAAATTAGGAATACTTTCCTCTGTAAAGCACTGATCCAAAGACTGTTATTGCCATCATGGGACTTTGGATCAAGCCCCAAATGAAACTGTATTAGTAGACTTGTTAGCCCAGGTTAGGTTTTCACTATATTGTTACAAATGATGCTGTAAAAAGTTCTATGATGTGTATATGGCATTGGGACAAGCTGATACTTTGTTTAAAATATGGGTAGGGTAATTGTTCTTATTCCAAAACTAATTTCATCTGTAAAAAATTTAGTTGCCTGTCTTCCACAAAGAGAGTCCTCCAATACATCTGTTAGTCTATAACGTGCCACTGGCCTCTTTGTTGCTTATCATAATAATAATACTTGGAGATGGACTACCTGCGAAGTTCAAACCCAGATCCCCAAATTTGAGGTTGTTCACTCCTGGGGCTCTTTCTTGTACCTATTTCTAACAATGATATAATTTTAATTTATTTATATTGTACCACCTTTCAAGGGCACTGTTGAAATTATGCTAAGATTCTTAATGTGGTTCACGAATGGTTATGTTCATGAAACGTCCTCAACTGGGGACATAAACGAGTCCCTAATAATGACCCCCTACCAACAAGATTTCTTTTTCTTGTCAGGGTTGAAGAGCTGATTCTGATAGATTTATTTGACAATATCATCCAAGCCTTATTTCAGGGCAGGCAGCAGTGCAGAAGGTCAAGAAGTAAACTGTACTGATTATATTCCACACTTTGTTTAGAAATTATCTCGTCAAAAGACCTCACATGTGGGTAGAAGAGAAAACTGTATAGGTCTGTGCAGGCTGCTGCTTCTGAGAACCTTTGGAAGGTGATACATCTGTTGCTACTAATTGACTGCTCTATTTGAGGCATTAATTAGAACTATTGAAGGATACTCCTGGATACACCAGAGATATTCCTTAGTTGCTGAAGCAAGAACCCATGGTCCATTGTCATCAGCCACTGAAAGATCCAGTATGGCAAAAATGATAAAGTGGCCACCTTGTGAAGTCAAGAGGAGATCATTTATTGATGAGTGCAGTCTCAATTTTTTAAAAAAATCTTAACTCAGACTGGAACATATCCAGGATGTCATTGTAGTGGATTGTGCCAGTCAGAGACCCAGCAAGAGCACACATGAGAAAGTGAATCAGCTGGAATTGGTTGTGGGTAGGTTGTGTCTGACTTCTGAAAAGCTGCAGTAAAGCTCTATTTGTTGAACCAGTGTCTCTGAGCTGCCTTCTCATCTGGTCCCAAACTGAGCACATTACAGGCATGAATATCACTGGTAGCATCCAGATACACCTGGGGTTGAAAAGCTACCAATTTTTCAATCACTACTATAGGAAGAAGAGGCTGGAGACAAATTACATTGAGCTAGACTATGATTTAACAATATATCCAGAGTAAAGAGTAGCACGTTGTTGTGCTGTCTCCGCAGCAGCCCTGTAGGGATATTATGGCTCATGTGGTCTCAGTCTCCTTCCTGGTCTCCCTGCTGCTCCAGGAAGAGAGTAAACTGTGCCAGATCTACTCCTGGCATAGCCCATTGTCAGGTGCATTAAAAGATGAAGCCAAGGTAGCAGTGAGGGACATAGCAGCTCTGCAAAGCTTGCTTCCCCTCCCATGCCATTAACCAGCACAAGGAAATAATGGAGAGTCTTATGTTCCCTATTCCCTTGTGTTGCGACACAAGCCAGACCGAAGATGTCTTATAGCAAGTATGAGGAAGAGATGTATTGTTAGATAGATTATTGTGAAATATGTTTATTATTTTAAAATGTTACGCTGTGATAAGTTCAAGACAAGTGGTCAATCCACTCTGATGTCTCCACTGGGATTTACTACTCCTCTTTTTATGTGGTTTGAAAAAAATGCTAACAAACACACTTTTTCACGTGTCCCACTAAATACCAATTCAATGACATCTCAAAATCCTTTTTACTACATTTCATCGTTTTGTGTGTGTCTTCTTTAGTAGAAATTATTTGCTGTCCCTTCACATGCTCTTCAGAATGTTCTTGCATGTTTTTTTAATCAAGCAAATAGATCGATTGTCCATCTAGTCTCAAGAATGTCCAGCACGCCTTTTTTTGTGGTATGTAATACGAGGCCAGTCTCCTCATTATTAATTAATTGTGTGATAGTGGTGCACACACTTTCCTTAAGACTCCCCAGAACAATAAGATAGAGTGACCTTCTTGTCCTCTTTGTGTAGCATCGCAAAGGCATCCATCCGTCTATGATGTTTATTGGGTGTGAATCACCATAATATCTAGGTGCATGCAATTATTGAACGCCAGAGATTTATATAAGGATATAGAAGGTACTATATGAGCCAGCCTGCTGCTGAAGTATCTCATCTGTGGAGGAATGATGTGACTCATGTCTACATGCTGTGAGGAGACCCGCTTCTACTTTCTTTTATCTACTTAAGATTTCACAAATTATTAAATGAAAGAAGTTTTTAAAATGCGGTGAACAAATCAATTACACATCTATATTGACACAATAACATGTTTTTACTGTGCCAGAGGCAATGAACCCAGGTAGAAAGAGAGAGCAACGAATAAGTCTCTCTCAGGCCTTGTCATTAGGGTGACCAGATGTCCCAATTTTATAGGGACAGTCCCGATTTTTGGGTCTTTTTCTTTTATAGGCTCCTATTACCCCCCACCCCCGTCCCGATTTTTCACATTTGCTGTCTGGTCACCCTACTTGTCATGCCGCTCCTTTAACACATTCTTTGTGGTGTTCAGTTTTCTAAACTGCACTCTGAGTGCCTTCCTGCCTACCATAGGTTGATGGGTGAGAAATCTGGCTTCCTCCTGCTGAGTAAGGAAAGGAAAAGACAACCAGTGAGTGGTAATACATATGTATACATTTGGAGGTTATGCCACTCAGTGGGGAGCCTGTCTTAGACATATTCGAATTGTTCCAGTCCTGACTCTCCTCCTCTCTTGGCTCTCCTTTGCTGCTCTACTGGTGGTCTGCTGTACAGGGTGCAGATGTTTCTCCCATGTTATTTCATGGTTATTTTTCAAGTGGCTTCTTTGTAGAAGGATGGAGACCCTCACATTGGAACATCTGCTCTAACAATTTTTCTAAGCAAACAGCAGATGGCATTGCTGCTGTCCTTTTGATCTAGAAAGAAAAATCCCATACCAGTGGTGTTGGTTTAAGTTTCAGGCTGCTTGGCAATGGTGTGTGTGAGCATGTCCCTCCCTCTCTTCCTTCAAGAGTAGCACTACATGCAGATGTTTTCTTTGTGACTTCCTTGTTTAGCCTGTTTCCCTCTAGTGACCCTCACTCCTACTGGGTGCCTTGAACTTTGTTTTCTTCTAAGTCTCTTCCTCCTGGGACTTTGTAACAAATGCCATATCGTTGTCATCAGATTCAATAATTTTCTCTTTGGTGTCAATGTGTATTAGTAATGAAACAGGACAGGTTGTACCTGGCTTGGGCTTCTACCATTGTTATGGTTCACCCTCTGTACATAGTGAAATTAAATACACAGTCGTCCTTCCTATTTACTTTCCCTCCTTAAAAAAGAGAAAATAAACTTTCTTTTTGTTAGCACGACTAATTTACTTCTAAGTAAAGTTATGTATAGTTAGTTAAACTTTTACCTTCAGATCTCAGTACTAAGGTGTATGTGAAATGTTTAAGCTTCCTTAAATATGTAGCTTCTGTTGTGGTTTTGGTCATATTTTCTATAACGCTAATTTAATTTTAATCCACTATGCAGCACAGGATTTTTACTGACTCTGACATGAAATATTCATAATGCTCTCTTAAATACCTCTTAGTAGAAGCTCGTTGTACATAGGGCCTATTTATGGGGTCCTGTTATTGTTTTATTGTGAGAAATTGAATCTCTATACAAAAGTACTCTATGTAATTTCCTGTAAGGAGAAGATAGAATTCTAGTGCAAGGAAACTGCATTAGGATTTCTATGCGAGATGGATAAGACAGAAACAGGAACAGTCTTGCAGGCAATATGTTGTCAACACAGTGTAAAGAGTTAGTTATCTCATGCCTATTAGCAACCCTGAGAGCTTAAGGTAGAGCTTGTGAGCATTCAGCCCCGTTAGGTTTCCAAGGCTGTAGCTGAGAGTAGAGTACAGCCCATTTTATCATGTTTCTAATTGGCACCATGTTGTACTTAGTCATTTAGTAGCCAGCATAGGAACAGGAAGAATCACAAACTGAAAATTCGGATGCAATTTTAAAGGGACCTATTTTCTTCTGCCTTCTTTTCACCAAACTTAAGTGTGCCTCTCCCTGGAGCATCCACCTCGTCCTGCTGTTGATGGGGCATAAGTTTGATTTCTTTATCTTTGTACGTTCCTGGATTCTTTTTAAATAAAGTGTAAAAATTCTCTTCTATGAATAAAGAATTTGTCCACTATTTATATCTTCAGATACATTTTCTGATGTAAGTAGGCTAGCTTGTTGCTGTTTATAATGTTCTATAACTTTAATAGTAATTTAAGAATTATTGTATTTAATTTTTATTCTTTGAAGCACTGGATTAAACCAACTTTTACATGAAAATATTTGTAATGCTGCATTCATTTGTGTCACTGGCAAAATGGATAACACATTGGCCTTGAACTTCTATGTTTTTTCTGTGGGTTGACATTAACTTGACATCATAATTGAAACCAAGTTTAGTCTTTTGATAGAGATTAATAAATAGAAAGCTTGTTTGTTTTTTACCCACACTTGCAAATGATTTTGGTGCTTTTTCATTTTCCATGAGCTGGCAGCTCTTAGGTTGGTTGGTTGAAAGTCTTTCATATTGTGGTAATTATAGATATATATGCAGTAGAGACTGATCATTCATATTGTATCTAATTGATTACTAAACAGAGGTGAAAAACAAACACTGATATCAAACAAACCATTTTATCTTTGTCCTAAAATTGTTGGAAAATCAACACAGGGTGTCTAAAAGGGAATTTCTGATTTGCCTACAAAATAAGGGCTTTTGAGGAATTCTCCAAATGAGGATTCTGAATTACCTAAATACATGAGTGAGTTTGCTGCTATCTGAACCAGCTCCATATAAGTAAAATTAATAGATTTAAGGATCATTTTAAAATTTATTTATAACCTGTTCTCAGATTTCCTTCATAGTTCTTGCATCTGAGGTCCTTCTCATTTTATAAGAAAATAATGGCTTCCAAGTTCCTCAAGAGTAGATCATTGTGGTATATCAGGAACAAAATTATCCTTTCCAAAGGACTAATTTTTTCAGCATGTTCTGAAATTTCTTTGTTTTTTCATTCTGAGGAAGGATGATGTGCTTACTGTGCCTACAGAAAGGCATGACCTTCAAAATGTGCTGAGAGAGGCGGTATTGCCAATGTCACCTCTAGGGGGCTGGCAGCAGAGCAGTCCTGTGGCTGTGTAGTACAGGTCAGGTTCCTCTGTAATTGTCATAGGTTGTTGTTGTTTGTTGTTGTTGTTATTATTACTTGTTTCATGTTAGTGTCCAGAGGCTCCAATCAGGATCATAGACCCCCCTTTGTACAAACACACAGGAAGGCATTGTTCCTGTCCCAAATTGTTTACTCTTTAGTTTAAATAGATTGGACCTCTTGCCGCAAAACGTTGTCCAACATAAGGATTAGAGCTGGAGAAGTGTGTGGGCCTAGAGGCATGAAGTGTATCAGCATTACCTTATGTAGTAAACTGCAGGCAATTCAGAGGTAGATGTTGCTTCTGAGGGTATGTCCAGACTACCCGCCGTATCAGCGGGTAGCAATCGATTTATCGGGGATCGATATATCGCGTCTCATCTAGACGCGATATATCGATCCCCGAACGTGCTCCCCGTCAACTCCGGAACTCCACCAGAGCGAGCAGCGGTAGTGGAGTCGACGGAGGAGCTGCGGACGTCGATCCCGCACCATGAGGATGGGAGGTAAGTTGGAATAAGATACTTCGACTTCAGCTACGGTATTCCCCTAGCTGAAGTTGCGTATCTTACATCGACACACACCCCCACAGTGTAGACCAGGCCACTCCCACCCTGCCTGTGATCCCTTGAAGTTCATGGCACCTTCCACCCAAAGTACATGCAGAGGAGATTCTGCAGATTTCCTGCTGCTACTTTACCTCATCTTTACTCTCCACCTCTAACATGTACCAAGTCATTTTGTCTCGTGTTTGCATAGGTTTCCTGCACAGGGACATTGACAGGATGATTCAGCCTAGAATAACTTGTGTAATTTGTCTGGGTCACTTACCAGTGATGCTTATTTTTATCAGAATTTTCCTTAATTTTAGTGCATATTGAAGATATTACTGCTCTGTTTTGGGTCAACCCACTGCTTTCCCAAGACATTGTGTATCTACAGGGTTTTTCCACTTGCCTTTTATACAAATTCTTTTAAAGCAGAAAATTAGGCTTTTCTTTGAAAAATCTTGTAAAATCATCTTTTCAAAGTTTAATGGGTAGTTTCACATTGCCAGGTTTTCACGGCAGTTGACAAAATGTGTACTTTTTATACACTGGAATAAAGGAACTTTATGGGGCATAAATCTACCCTTTGTAAATTCTTCCAGTTCTTTGTTGTTGTTGTTGTTGTTCTGTGCTTTTAATTTCTTCAGCTCATTCAACCCTCTTCCAGAAGAAAAGATGGAGGAAGAAAATTTCACGTTTTATTTATTTAGAACTAGATTTTATCTTTACAATGTGCGCTGCATAAAGGGCAGCAGAAAGTTGCACTGCCTCAGGAACAGACAATGCAATGAACTATGATTCTGAGTCAGTTTGTTTTCATATCTTCGCCCTTGTTCAAGGAAGAAATGAACTGCTACTGGTCTATATTGGTAGCAGTTTGCTTCCTTCTCTCCACCAGTCCTACTATGTTGGCCTGCGTGTAATGGGGTGGAACCCATTCCCTGCCTACTTGAGAGGGAGGATGAGTGCTGGCTCTGTAGTGGCTACTAATCATGGCGATCGGGGGAGGTCCCGGATGACTGGAAAAAAGCTAATGTAGTGCCCATCTTTAAAAAAGGGAAGAAGGAAGATCCAGGGAACTACAGGCCAGTCAGTCTCACCTCAGTCCCTGGAAAAATCATGGAACAGGTCCTCAAGGAATCAATCCTGAACCACTTAAAGGAGGGGAAAGTGATCAGGAACAGTCAGCATGGATTCACCAAGGGCAAGTCGTGCCTGACTAACCTAATTGCCTTCTATGACGAGATAACCGGCTCTGTGGATGAGGGGAAAGCAGTGGATGTGCTATTTCTGGACTTTAGCAAAGCTTTTGATACAGTCTCCCACAGTATTCTTGCCAGCAAGTTATAGAAGTATGGGCTGGATGAATGGACGGTAAGGTGGATAGAAAACTGGCTAGATGGTCGGGCTCAACGGGTAGTGATCAATGGTTCCATGTCTAGTTGGCAGCCGGTATCAAGTGGAGTGCCCCAAGGGTCGGTGCTGGGGCCGGTTTTCTTCAATATCTTCATTAACGATCTGGAGGATGGTGTGGACTGCACCCTTAGCAAGTTTGCAGATGACACTAAACTGGGAGGAGTGGTTGATACGCTGGAGGGTAGGGCTAGGATACAGAGGGACCTAGACAAATTAGAGGATTGGGCCAAAAGAAATATGATGAGGTTCAACAAGGACAAGTGCAGAGTCCTGCACTTAGGACGGAAGAATCCCATGCACTGTTACAGACTAGGGACCGAATGGCTGGGCAGCAGTTCTGCAGAAAAGGACCTAGGGGTTACGGTGGACGAAAAGCTGAATATGAGTCAACAGTGTGCCCTTGTTGCCAAGAAGGCTTATGGCACTTTGGGTTGTATAAGTAGGGGCATTTCCAGCAGATCGAGGGATGTGATCATTCCCCTCTACTCAGCACTGGTGAGGCCTCATTTGGAGTACTGTGTCCAGTTTTGGGCCCCACACTACAAGAAGGATGTGGATAAATTGGAGAGAGTCCAGCGGAGGGCAACAAAAATGATTAGGGGGCTGGAGCACATGACTTATGAGGAGAGGCTGAGGGAACTGGGATTGTTTAGTCTGCAGAAGAGAAGAATGAGGGGGGATTTGATAGCTGCTTTCAACTACCTGAAAGGGGGTTCCAAAGAGGATGGATCTAGACTGTTCTCAGTGGTAGAAGATGACAGAACAAGGAGTAATGGTCTCAAGTTGCAGAGGGGGAGGTTTAGGTTGGATATTAGGAAAAACTTTTTCACTAGTAGGGTGGTGAAGAACTGGAATGGGTTACCTAGGGAGGTGGTGGAATCTCCTTCCTTAGAGGTTTTTAAGGTCAGGCTTGACAAAGCCCTGGCTGGGATGATTTAGTTGGGGTTGGTCCTGCTTTGAGCAGGGGGTTGGACTAGATGACTTCCTGAGGTCCCTTCCAACCCTGAGATTCTATGATTCTATGATACTCTTCACAAGGTGTGACCCAAAATGTGGGTAGCCCACATAGGGCAGTAGGATAACACTTGACATCACACCCCAAGTGTGCTGATCTTATACTCTTGGTGATATATGCAATTAAAAATAGAAATATTCAGTACAAACCCTTAACCATTAATTGAGTTGTCAATATTTCAACATTAGCCTGCCAAACAATTATAATGGTCTAGATTCTGCATCCTCACACTAAATAATACTTTATTCTGTGATTAGTCCAAATGAAAATGAATAATTTAGAGGCAATCACAGTAAACCTCAAATATTATTTTAAATGTGGAGACTGTGAGTGGGAAAAACTTGCAACATTCTGGTCAGCAAAGCACATCAGAAACAAGTGCATATATTCATAAAAATCCTCAATTCTTACATTTTGTTAAGAATTCAGCCTTTAGAACCTTATATTTACTCACAATTAACAAATTAGTATATATACATTGATAGAAAATAGCAAGCATGTAATAGCTTGTTTACACTAGGAGGGAGCTGTGTGGTGTGTTCTGATATATAGGACAGGTTTAGTCAGATCCCTTTAAATATTCAAAACAAAAAGTAGATTAAGATGGAGTTAGGGTGAAGTGTACAGATCTATATCTTGAGTTAAAAACATTACAGGGGTGTGAATGAAAACAAACATTACAAACCCAGGATATTCAGAGTTAAGGTTCTAAAATGTGATAAAATGAGCAACTGCACAGTTATGTCACCCAAGCAGCTTTAACTCTGGCGTGTAACATTTGAAAGATGTGTGAGACCATAGCATGTTTATATTAAAAGGGGAAGGAGGAAGCATGTATGAATGGTGTTGAGAGAGATCAGGAGGTGGGACGAGGATCCGGTCACTGGGACAGGTGGAGGCTTGGAAGAGGAAAGGAGACAAGAAACATCAGCATCTTTCACGGGGAGAAGTAGGATGTAGTGGGGGTGTCACATTGGATCTTGTCAATGTTTTTCACGCGGTCAGGCTGGGGAGGGGACATAAGGGAGTGAGTAGGTAGCCAGAAGAGAGGGCAAAAGAGTCAGAAAGGATGAAAAGTACAGGAATACTGCTTTACCAGGAAGAAGGAATTAATGAATTAGTATTGTGAAGCTTAATTAATTGATGTTTTTAAAGCACTTTTATGCTGCCTTGCATCTGAAATTCTTAAAGTATTATTATACTTCAATATTTAATTTTTCTGTTTGGTGTAAGCCCTTGATTTCAATTCTATGTTAACTTTTATGATGGATGGGAAGGGACAGAACACCTGCTATTGCCACAGATTACTGATTCCTGTATTACTGTATGCATTTTACATTTTCTAACAGTGAAAATGTGTACAATGAAATACCATCCTTTACTTTAAAGTTTCTTATTGAGCTCTGTTTCTCAGAGAGTGAATTCACTCGATTGGTAGATGTAATGGCATCAGGTCTCTCTGTTGGTGCTATATGGAAAAGACAACATCACTGAAAGCTTTAAATTCTCATATTGTTGGGGCTTCTTAGTTTTGTCAGGTGCTCTGACTTGGACCCAACACTGAGTTGTAGCTTGGGAGACAAAACAGTTGGAGAACTTGGAGAAAGGCTCTAAGGGTCAGTGAAATTTACTATGGGCAGCTGTGGCTTCAAAGCAACTCTCTGTGCAGAAGCCTATTAAGAAGTAGTAGGTTACTTTCCTGCAGTTTCCCCAGCATGATGGATGACATTCTGAAAAGTGAAAGGACTTCCTGTGCCAGGGAGGTTTTCCTTATGGTATGCTGTGAGTTCTTCTCTACCCAGTTTGGTTTCAAAATATTGATTAGCCTTTGCTTGATTAATATTCTGAATTAAAAACAAAAGAAGTGGCTTCAGGTTTTATTATACCAAAATAGACAATGTGTGATTTTCATTGTGGTTTATGATAGGAACGTTAAATTAATAATTTATTGCTTGTCCTAACAGTATTCTAAATAAGCCACTTACAATTGAAAAGCAGCAATTACTTTTAACTAGAAACTGGTCTAAGGTCAAATCTCTATTTGAACTTTTCTAAAGTTTTCGTGTGTTTGAATTCAGAATTTTAATTTGGCTCATTAAAATGGTAAAGGACACTGTAGCAAAGTGTGGGTCCAGATCTGAGTTTCACCAATATTCAGTCAGTGTCTGAATCTGGGGCCATGTCTACCTTAAACCTATTGTAGAAGATGTTACTCCTTCCTTTTTAATATTAGATAATGTTCTAAAGTATGCACTTACTTTTTAAAAAATATTAAAATTCCAACTAAGTTTGGAGGTCCTGTTATCTCTCAGGGATGTTAATTCTCTGTCTAATTAAGGAATTATTATAGTTTGTCTCATTTAAGAAGAAGCATTTTTTATTTTTATTTTTATTTTTATTTTCAAAATTTTGTATTCTTCACAAAGTTCTGATGGAAAAGTTAAATGAGAATATTTTATCTATTGATTTTCCTGAACAATGTTTTTCCTGTTATTGTTTCTGCTTTGGATTTTTTTTTTATGTTGCCAATTTTTTTGGCCTGCTGGTGGGTTGGTTTTAAAATTAAAACATTTTGTTTTCAGAATTTTCTATCTTCAAAATAAAAACCATCTTGAAACCAAAAAGTGTTTAAAATATTCAGTAGAAAATTTTAAAAAATAAAAAATCAAATTTTTATGAAATGAGCAAACAACACTAAAATGCTTTTGAATTTGCCAAAATTTCTATATATAAAAACATTTCTGGGGTTTTTTGTTTGTTTGTATGGCTGGTTTTTTGTTTGTTGTTTTTTTTTATCAGCCATAACATTATATATATTTCAGAAATAGTTCTCAAAATAGAATGCATTCTTAAGGACTTCTGTAGTAATAAGTGGTAATGATCTCCCATTAAACTGGCAACATTTGCCAAATGTTACCCAGAGATACCTTCATTTTTAATCTATAACTAAAATAGGAAATAACTATATGATAAATGTTGACATTTTAGTACAGACGATTGCAATGCATATTCTGGATCTTTATACATGTCACAGGAAACTATTGAAAAGATATCACTAAAAGAAAACTAATTCTAAAATATACCTTTCCATGGGATTCTTGTCAGTAACTCCTCAAATACATGAAGCTAATACAAAATTTTCTTTTAGGAACCTCACTGATTAATAATACTCCAAGATAAAAATTGTGGCCAGATCTACACTAGAAACTTTTGCTGGTATAATACTGTCAGGTGTATGATAGTTTTTCAGAATTTCAATACCAGGAAAATGCAGCTATAATGGCATAAAAGTGCTTTTGCTGGTATAGCTTATTCCACTGATCGAACAAGTATAAATTATACTGGCAAAAGCACTGTTTTTACCAGTATAAGCTGTCTACACTGGGGGGTGGGGGAGGTGTTTGCTGGTATAGCTATAGGAGTTTAGCTCTACTGGCTAAACTTTTAAGTGTAGACCAAGCCTGTGTTAAACTGGAGTTAAAGTTGAGTATATTTTAGTAACTTCAGGGTAAAAAGAGAGTTATTGCAGTTATCCCCAAAATAAGTGATATAGCCCCTGGAAATTCAACATTATGGTTAAGCTTAAAAGAAATTCAAACATATTAATGTCAGATTTATGATTAGCCCATAATAGAGTTTGTAGTTCTTAATTAAATTAAACTGATTATAAAGGATACATTACATTTTTTCCATTTTTCCTGTCTGTGTTAAGAACATAAGAACAGCCATACCGGGTCAGACCAATCGTCCATCTAGCCCAGTATCCTGTCTTTGGACAATAGCCAATGCCAGATGCTTCAGAGGAAATGAAGTAGCCAGGATAGACAGGTGTCCCTAGCCAAGCGGTTAGCAAACTTTTTGACCTGAGGGCCACATCTGGGTGGGGAAATTGCATGCAGGGCCATGAATGTAGGGCTGGGGCAGCGGGTTCAGGTGCGGGTGGGAGTGTGTGGCGTGGGATGGGGTACGGTGTGCAAGAAGGAGCTCTGGGCAAGGGGTTAGGTGCAAGAGGGGTGCAGGGTGTACGAGGGGGTACAGGGCAGGGTGCAGGGTGCAGGAGGGGGTGCAGAGTGCGGCAGGGGGCTCAGGGCAGGGGATTGGGGTGCAGGAGAGGTGCAGGGTGTACAAGGGGGCTCAGGGCAGGGAGTTGGGGTACGGGAAGGGTGTGGTGCGGGTTGGGATGCAGGGTGCAGGAGGAATTTGGGGTGTGGGCTCCGGCCCGGTGCTGCTTACCTGTAGTGGCTCTGGGGTGGCAGTGATGCACAGCGGGGCTAAGATAGGCTCCCTGCCTGTCCTGGCACCGCGCTGTTTCTGGAAGCAGTCGGCACCATGTCCCTGCGGCTCCATGGGGAGGGGAGATAGAGGGCTCCATGCGCTGCCTTCCCCTGTGGGTACCTCCCCCAAAGCTCCCATTGGCTGCGGGTTCCCGGCCAATGGGAGCCGCAGGGGGTGGTACCTGGAGGCAAGGGCAGTGCACAGAGCCCTTTGCCCTCCTCCTCCCAGGGGCCATAGAGACTTGGTGCAGGCCACTTCCAGCAGCAGTGTTGGGCCCGCGGCGCCACGGGGATGGCAATCCCGTGGGCCGGATCCAAAGCCCTGATAAGCTGGATCCGGCCTGCGGGCCCTAGTTTACTCACCTCTGCCTTAGTCTCTGTTTGCCAGAAGCTGGGAATGGGCAACAGGGGATGGATCAGTTGGTGATCACTGTTCTGTTCATTCCTTTGGAAGACCTCATATTGGCCACTGTCGGAAGACAAGGTACTGGGTTAGATGGACCTTTGGTCCGACACAGTCTGCCCATTTTTATGTTCTTATGTAATAGAACGGGGCAATTATCAAGTGATCCATCCCGTCATCCAGTCCCAGCTTCTGGCAATTAGAGGCTTAGGACACCCAGAGCATGGGGTTGCATCCCTGACCATTTTAGCTAATAGCCATTGATGGAACTATCCTCCAGGAACTTATTTAATTCTGTTTTGAATCCAGTTATACTTTTGGCCTTCACAACATCCCCTGACAATGAGTTCCAAAGGTTGTCTGTGAGTTGTGTGAAGAATTACTTTCTTGTGTTTGTTTTAAACCTGCTGCCTATTTATTTAATTAACTAACTCCTGGTTCTTGTGTTATGTGAAGGGGTAAATAACATTTCCCTATTCACTTTCTCCACAACATTTATAATTTTATAGACCTGTATCATATCCCCTCCTTAGTTCTCTTTTCCAAACTGAACAGCCCCAGTCTTTTTAATCTCTCCTCATGTGAAAGTGTTCCATATCCCATAATCCATATCTCTCCATTCTGAAAACTGACCATAATCCTACCCTTTGTTTCCTATCTTTTAACCAGTTACTTATCCCTGAGAGGACCTTCCCTCTTATCTCATGACATCTTACTGTGCTTAAGAGCCTTTGGTGAGGGACCTTGTCAAGGCTTTCTGAAAGTCCAAGTACACTATATCCACTGGATCACCCTTGTCCACATATTTATTGACCCTCTCAAACAATTCTTATAGGTTGGTGAGGCACAATTTCCCTTTACAACAGGGCCAGCTCTACTGTTTTTGCCGCCCCAAGCAGTGCGCCGAATTGCCGCCGCTGACGGCGGGGGCAGTCCATGTGCCATTAGGGCGGCACATGCGTTTCTGCGGCGGCGGCAATTCGGCGGCAGCTTCTGTCTTCAGCCGGAAGACAGAAGCTGTGCCGCTGCGGGCAGCTGAACATAGAAGCTGCTGCCGAATTGCCACTGCCGCAGAAACGCGCATGCCGCCCTAACGGCACGCAGACTGCCCCCGCCGTCCGGCGGCAATTCGGTGCGCTGCTTGGGGGCAAAAACACATGGACTGCCGCCCCTTGCAGATTGCCGCCCCAAGCACCTGCTTTGGATGCTGGTGCCTGGAGCCAGCCCTGCTTTACAAAAGCTATGTTGACCCTTCCCCCAACAAATCATGTTTATCTATGTGATTGATAATTTTGTTCTTTACTATAGTTTCAACCAATTTGTCTGGTACTGAAGTTAGGCTTGCCAGCCTGTAATTACAGGATCACCTCCGGAGCCTTTTTTAAAAAAATTGGTGTCACATCAGCTATCCTCCAGTCATCTAGTACAGAGTCTGATTTAAGCAACAGGTTATATACCACTGTTAGTAATTCTGCAGTTTCATATTTGAGTTCCTTCAGAACACTTGAATGAATACCATCTGGTCCTGGTTACTTATTACTGTTTAATTTATCAAGTTGTTCCAAAACCTCTGTTGACACCTCAATCTCAGACAGTTCTTTTTGTCACCTAAAAAGAATGGCTCAGCTCTGGGAATCTCCTTCACATCCTCTGCAGTGAAGACCAATACAACGTATTCATTTAGCTTCTCTGCAGTGGCTTTGTCTTCCTATAGTAGTCCTTTAGCACCTCGATCATCCAGTGGCCACACTGATTGTTTGGCAGGCTTCTTGCTTCTGCTGCACTTACAATTTTTTAGGGTTTTTTTTGCTGTTAGTTTTTGTGTCTTTTGCTAGCTGGATTTCAAATTCTTTTTTGGCTTGCCTAATTATACTTTTAAAGTTGACTTGCCAGAGTTTATGCTCCTTTCTAGTTTCCTCACTAGGATTTGACTTCCAATTTTTAAAGGTTGCCATTGTGCCTCTAACCATTTCTGTTGTTTAGCGAGAGTGGCACTTGTTTGGTCCTCTTACTATGTTTTTTAATTTGGAGTATACATTTAATTTGAGCCTCTGTTTTGATGTTTTTAAAAAGTTTCCATGCAGCTTGCAGGCATGTCACTCTTGTGACAGCACCTTTTAATATCCATTTAACTTACTTCCTCATTTTTGTGTAGTTAAATGCTACTGTGGTGGGCTTCTTTGGTATTTTCCCTCTCACAAGGATGTTAAATTTAATTACGTTATGGTTGCTATTACTGAGTGATTCAGCTACATTCACCTCTTGGATCAGATCCTGTGTTCCACTTAGGACTAAATGGAAGACTTCTTCCCTGGTGAGTTCCAAGATGAGCTGCTCCAAGAAGCAGTGGTTAATGGTGTCAAAAAAATTTATCTCAGCATCCCATGACGAGGTGACATGTACCCAGTCAGTATTTAGACTTCTGGCATTTGTGTACAAGTACTTATAAAATTTGTCATTTTTTACTTGTCTGCCATTATGTGATGTAGTTGAATGGGACTCTTTCATTTGACTGTTTTTCTTTAAGTTCTTATGTGTACTCTATCAACTTCTATCCTTCTATCCTTGCTACGGGACACATACACCACTCTCCATAAGTGCTAAAGAAACACGAGTAGCAGCCTTCTACCTATGTTTTCTGAATAGATTTGCAATACATGGGGAAAGGTTCCTTGTCCCTCTCTTCCCCTACCCACCAACCCTCTGCAATTACTGAAATTTAGCCCTTAGAAAGAAAACAAAGTGTTAGTGACTGGAGATAGCTGACTCACCGTGCTTAAACACCCCCAGCCCTCATTGCACAGAATTTACATTGAAGAGGAAGCATGCAACACTTCTGCTGCATTCCCCTACACCTCCTCAATGCTCCCTATCACATATCCACATTAGTATTTTTCCCTCCAACCACATATGGTGAGGGCAGCATCCAGTCTCCAGTGAAAAATATTAAAAATGCTGCAACACATATGCTTCCAGGAACTGTGTCAAAATAAGCTGATTTAATACCAACATTCCTATCGTGTTAGGAAAGCAACTTCTAGTACAGTATCCGCTTGCAGATTTTTATCTAGCAGTATAACTACTGACTCTATTTTGAGATGTTTTCTTTCCTAACTGTGTCAACTCTTTCAGACAGATTACACCATGAGGGGAATTTTCAACATGAAAACCAAGATTCAAGAGCATTCCCACCTTTTTATGTTGGGGGAGAGGTGGACTTAATACATTAATTTTTTTTTTACTGTTATCACTGTGTTCGATGCCCCTTAGACCTGTGGACACTGTAACATAAATTAATTTAATATTAAATACTACACACACACAGGCTAACAAGTATCACATAACTCCTGGAATGCGAGCACACAAAGCCATTACAACTACCTATGCAAAATTGCAATGGAAATAAAAACACAAAAACCCTTTGAGGCAGAAGGTGAATCTTAGCAATAGAGATTTCCAAGACTGTGGGCCTTCAACAGAAAAGGATGTGACCCTCATCCTCTTCAGTTGTCTCTCAGGAGAGTTACTAGATCTGTGGTTGTGATGAGTTAGGCAGTCCCTCAGGTGGACTGATCTTAAATAATGTAAGACTTCAATGTCTCAGAGCTTGCCCTTCTACTAAAAGGCAGCCAATGCAGTTCATAGAGTGCAGGCATCAGTGAGTTTCGTGGACAAAGGCCTTCATCCACTTGTATTTCCATATTTTGCAAAAATTCCCGTCTACAGGTGGTTTTCAAAGGCAGTCTCACACAGAGCACATTACAATAATTCAGTCTTGAGGTCATCTGGGGAACGAGCTATTGAAGTGGAAAATTTTCATAGGGACAGGAAAACCACTTCACTTAAAATCATACCTGTCATTTCAATTGCACCTTTATTGTGAGATTAGAAAAAGTTCAGTATAAGGACCCTTTCTTTCCTTTTTTCTCCTGACCCAAGAAGAGAAGGGATCCTGTACTTCCTTCAGTTCCACTGTTTGTTAACTTCTCTTGTTGGAATCCAAAATCTCAGAAGTCTTTCCACCCATCTTGGTTGCTGCAGTGTTAAGATTGTGCATGAACACAAACTAGTGTATATACAGCAGCATTTTGTTCACACAGAAAGAGGCCATCCTCATCTTCCACTCAACCCAAGCCCATTCATTGGAAGATGGGGGTCCCAATTATTGTATGTTTAATTTTGCAACATTTTAGTAGAAATGTTAGAAGCCAACATTGCATGTGAGTGATCTGATACTGAGATTTGCATGTGAGTGATCTGATACTGAGATTTGCAAGTGTAAGTCATAGCCTAGCCATAATATTGGTGCACAGATTATGTGCAAATGTAGCCTATTATTTTCACTTTAATTTGATGATGTGAGAGGCATGAGGGACGGATGAAAGAAATTACTTGTTTGATACTGTATTTAATGCCTATTTGGCATTTCTTTAGTGTCCTAAAATAGAGCAAATGAGGAGGCAGTTGGAGTGGGCTGGCTGAAGAAAGGAAGGGGGGAGAGAAAGATGAACAAACACTTTGTGTAAAACCTTCAATTCACTTGCATTTACCTTTGGGTATGAGAATCGAGGGTTATAAGAACTTCAGTCTGTGCTTGTGAAAATTCACAAAAAGGTTGAGGCTGTTCCCATTGCTGGAAAACCTGTAACTCCAGTGCCCCAGTCAACCCCTTTATTCACCCAAGAAGCCTCACAATCTCCTTTCTAATTTTAGATGTTTTAAGAGATTTTTTTCTGGCGGTGGAATCAAAGGGGGAGGCCTCATGCTCTACCTGCTTTCTTGTGGTTGAATAGCTCCCTCAGCGAGGTTTTCAGGGGGCACCAGCTGGTCATCTCCCCCGCCCCCCCTTCAGGATCTTTGAATTGGTTGAGTTGGGGTTGACTAGTATTGGTCACTCTGCCTTACAAATCCATCAGATTCTGCTGATGAAACTGAATGTGTGTGGCCTCTAAACCCGCTCAACAGTACAGTGGGAGCAGGAGATCACTCCAGTTCCTCCTGCTTCCAATCAGCTCCTTTAGGAGCTCAAGGGCTGTGAAGACCTATAAATTATAATCCTTATAAATGCATCTGGGAAATGCCTGGGGGTTGCCTTGCATTCATACACTAGGAATTCTGGGAGTGAACCTTGTAACACACAGTTGCTAAGAAATCAAGAGGTGACCGTGAGCTGGAATCTGTAAGTGAACAAAGAAGAGTTGGTTCCCTTCCAGTCCTTGTGACTCAAGCTGCAGGAGTTCACTTTGTGAAGTGAGCCTGGCAGGATTCTCACGGCTGTAGAAAGAAACCTAACACATAGTCCAAGTGAAACAATTTCAAAATCCAGCAAAGAATTCCTAAACCGGATAAGTCATAAAGTTTGCTTTCAGAGACATTGTTTTCTGTTTTTAACATACCTGCGTTTTATCTATTTGTTGTCCATTTCCTTGTTACTGAGTAAGTGACCTTTCTTCACTTTAGGCCAAATCCTAAAGCCCTTACTAAGTTGTTCCTCAGGAAAACTCGTATTGAGGTCAATGGGATTTGGAAATTTGCCTGAGTAAAAACTGAGTATGGGTGTTAGGATCTGAGCCTTAAGGTATTTTACTGATTCTGTCAATGTAAAAAGATTAGTAGAGTTCAGACATAGATCACCATTCATTTGTCTAGGACTCTGCTTTCTCCATAATGAAGATTGTGTAGAGTACAAAATGAGGACTGAAGAAAGAGTAGCCATTCAGTTGCTACAAACTTATGACTGCTATAGATTGCCCTAGTAGATTATTGAATTACAGGGAAACCCCGCTATAATGTGCCCCGCAATAACGCGAATTCGGATATAACGCGATCATAAGGTGGCTCTAGCTGCCCCAAGCAAAAAAAAAAAATCAGCTGGAGTGCTGCAGAAGCACAAAAAAGAAAGAAAGAAAAGAGGCTGGAGCACCGCCAAAGGGAAAAAAATGGAATGTGCCTTCTCCACTGCCTCTTCCCCCCTACCCCCGCTTCTTCTTTTGGTGAGAAGAGCCATTCTCCTCCCCAGCTGCTCCTTGCTCTTCCTCTGCCCCTTGCACGTCTCCCCTACTCTCCCCAAGTGTTCCCTCTCTCGCTGCATGACTGAGAGCCCCCACTGCTGGAGCTGCACCCTTTCAGTTACTGTTATGGGCAGTTCGCAAACGCGTTTTCTGCCCAAGAGAAATTGACCAGCTTGAAACTGACCGGCTTGAAATGGTAAACCCCGCTATACCGCAACCCTGCATTTATCGCGATTGAATATTTTGGACCCCAATCATAGTGTTATAGCGGGGTTTCACTGTAGTAGTGCAAGAGAAGGATCATGTAACACAAATAGAAAATCTATCCAGATTATAGGAAATTCAAATACTGTTAATAGATTTAACAGGCTTCCTTTCTAAATTTTTTTACATTGTATATACGGTGAGGAAGTACAGCATATATTTCAGGTAATGTGAGGAACATCTCAAGATGCTCTACTTGTGTTTTATGTAATAAAATCCTAGCATAGGCCTCAGCAAGGGCCTAAGGGCTTGTCTACACTACCGCATAAAGCGATGTAACTTATGTTGTTCAAGGGTATGAAAAAGCCACATCCCTGAACAATGCAAGTTATATCGACCTAAACGCTGTCCACACCAGCACTAAATTTGTGGGAGATGCTCTCCTGCTGACATAGCTTCTCCCTCTCGCTGGCGTGGAGTAATTATGCCAACGGGAGAGCATTCTCCCATCGGCAGAGTGTGACTTCACCAGATGTGCTACAGCGGCGCAGCTGCATTGGTGCAGCTGTGCCAATGTAGCAAGTGGTGTAGACGAGCCCTAAGTCACGTGTCTTACTTTAAGCATGTGAGTAGATACATTGAAATCATATGGATTATTCACATATTTAAAGTCAGGCACATGCTTATGTACCTCGCTGCATCAGGGCCTTAAATGGAAAACATTCACTTTCTTTAAAATGACATTGTCTCCCCCCGCACACACACAACTCGTTTGTATCCTTTTCACCTCCAGCTAATTAGTAGTAATATGTTCCTACTTATATACATATGTTATAACTACAACAGATTAAATTATTATTCTTGCATATCTGCATGCCACCGGTAACCTTTGGAAAATAAACATTAAAGGTCACAACTCACCCTAAACCTTGATGATAACGACTGGCAGTTTTAGAAAGTGTCATCTAGTTACTATTCTAGTAATTAATATTCTAATAATGCTAATTTCTTAAAACAAAAATGATACTAGATTCACAGAGTGAAATTTATGCTTTAACAAATTGAGTTGTAAAGCTTTAATTTAAAAAATCCCCCAAACCATCAGATCCAAATAATAAAATAAATATAAATTCATAGATAAGGCCAGAAGGGACCATTGTGATCATCTTATTTCTAATCTGAATTTGTCTAGATTCAACTTCCAGCCATTGATTTTTGTTATAACTTTGTCTGCTAAACTGAATATCCCATTATTATCAAATACACAGAATATATGTGTAGATTAAAAATGTATAAATATTTACCAGGTTAACTTTTGATATAGGCCCAGAACTGTTTTGACATTAACTGGCCTGTATTGTTTGTTAAAACCACATAACCAACTTTTTACTCGTTAGAACCACAATGTAGAACACAATGTGTACTTTACCTCATTTGAGCCTACAATAAGGTCTACACTTTTCATATTTTTCCACGACAGCTTTTATTAGATTTACCATTGCTAGTGGGTTTTTTAAATTATTTTAGGTTTTTTTGTGCCAGCATATTTTCAATATACTTTATGCAAATAACATTCTATTTTTGTGACTGTGGTTTAAGAAAATAAACTGCACGTATAACCCATCTCTGCCAGACCTGGCATGGAAATGATATAAATGTGTCAGTATTACAGTAGGGAAAACACATGAATGCACATGGCGTCTCTTTTAACTCTTAGGCGCAGTGTGATACTAATTCATTTTTGACATTTGGAAAACTTCTAACATTAATTTATAAGTTTATTGTGAGGGATAATTCAGACAGACATAGTGTTGAAATAAAAACTTGAAAGAATGCACATCAGATTTTACAGGTGCTTAGAACATTAATTTACAGTGACAACCTCTTTGTTAAAGGTTGACATAATATTGAATGGAATGTTTTGTTTATATATGGTGGTCTAGTTTACTGACCAATACCAAAATGTATGACCAAACTGGGACTTTGTACAGTCTGCATTTCTTCTGCTTTTTCTGGAATCATTTTCTTTCTTTCTTTTCCCCCTCTCTGATCACCAGTAGTTGCCTTAGAGTATTTTATTTCTAGTATTTTCCATAATGGTTTTTTCCTTTAAAAAGAAAAGTATTTACCAAAGTCGACAATGTTAGATGTGTAGTTCAGAACAAGTAATATTTATAGACTGCATGCTAAGATTGACCTTTGTCAGTTGTCACAGAACTTGATTTGTTTGTTTGTTTGAAGTGATATACATTTATACCGAAAGCAAAAATTACAGTTACTAGCACTTAGTGTAAATGGATATGCTTGCTCAAGGGAGGACTTTTTCTTTTGAAATTTACTTAAGGAAAATGCTGAGAATGTATATCACTTAGTTATGTCAAATGGGAGAATTGGGAAGAGGGTAATGAAAATAGTTTTGTGTCTTTCATATGCCCACGTGAATGAATAGGATGAAATGTCATTATTTCCATTTAACATTTCGTGGAATAAGCTGATCCCTTTGTGTACAAGAACAAGTCTTGGTAATTTTAGGACTAAACTCTGTCCTTGGATGTATGGGCAGGGATACTATGAAGTCAATATAAACCCTATGCATGCATCAGAGCCAGAATTTAGCCTGTAGTGTTTTTTAATATGTTACTTGATGGTGGTGGGGGGGGAGGGGGAAGACATATTTGATGGCAACAAGGGACAAATGACATCAAAAACTTAAATCTAGACAAAAAAGCTAATTTAAGGAGGGAAATGGAATTATGAAGACATTTTAAGTGCTTTTATCCATTTTTCTTTGGCTTAAGTTGTTCAAAGATCCTGGATACCAGGTCAAAACTCTGACATTACCCCTAAAAATAATAATAAAAAAAAAAAAGTCTCTGAAAAGAAAAAAACATTCCTTACTCCAATCTGGGTAATGATCTTTCACTGCTATCACTACTGCTTCCTTCTCTGAAAGATGCTAGGTACACTGTAAAATCTGAAACTCTATTAAGACCCACAAGATCCTAATACCAACCTTGCCCCTTAAGGTCAGCTGCAACCGATTCTGACTCTGTCTTCTCTGAGACTCCTGGGGTGGGCTTGCATTTATATCACAACATATGCCAGTCCCTTAGGCTAGAGAGTTCATTCCTCAATCAAGGTAAACCAATGGAATTATTTTTCCAGTAAGAGAATACTGTACATCAAGATTTTGCAGCTAGAGGGCAATATGCCTGGCCTTTCTTTTTGAATCCTCTCTTGGCCACCAACATATTGTCATCAGGTCAGACAACTCAGCAGTCTCAGCATACTTGACCTGTCAGAGGAGTGGATGGAAAGGACCAAGAGCTAGTCACTTCTTAAAGAATCCTCCCCTTTGTTCAGGTGGTCTAGCAAATCTGGAACCCATAACAACTTTTCATGTAGTAGGCTATTTAGGTAGATTAGCTCAGAGGAGCCCAGATATACTCAAGGAGATTGTCTGGCCTCACAAGGAGGTATTCTATTGGATAAGTACCAACACACAAAGAGCATTGAGTGTCCACTTTGTATCTAACTCCTACCCAGATACTGTAAGGTATACTGAAAACCCTAAAGCATAGGTCCAAGATATTTTCTTGGTTCACTGGACCAAGGAGATATTTTTTACATTCCTTCTGCTTCCCCTGACCTGGGAAGTCCTCATAAAACCACAGAGATGCTAATAGCCCCAGAATGTGCAAGAAGTTATTGGTCTGTGGGGCTCTTTTTTGTAAGAGCACTCAGCTCTTAGAAAAAAGAGACTTCCTGTATAAGGGTCCCATTCTTTATTCCAGGCAGCAAAGAATCCTGTGGCACCTTATAGACTAACAGACGTTTTGCAGCATGAGCTTTCGTGGGTGAATGCCCACTTCACCCACGAAAGCTCATGCTGCAAAACGTCTGTTAGTCTATAAGGTGCCACAGGATTCTTTGCTGCTTTTACAGAACCAGACTAACACGGCTACCTCTCTGATACTTTATTCCAGGCCTTATTCAGATTAAAAGCTTGTTTTATGAAGAGCCTTTAGAAAATACTGAGGAGCTCAGATGGTGTCCTCTCCACCATGTTTTATTCCCACAGGAAGGGAATTTCCTTTGTCTGCTGGTGTTTGGGTGACCATCTCTGTCTGGAGTAGGTTCCAGAAGCTTTAGCATGTAAGACTTCTTTCCTTACCATTCTTAGATTTATTGCAGATGTGGTTTATAATGGCCAGTTGTCTGTATGTGCCCACTTCAGCTCTTAGCTTACTTAGTGTTAACATACCATTAATGGCTTTCCAGTTTGGTCTCACCTTTTGGCAATTAGATTCTTCCACGTGATCTTCTATCTAGTCTATACTCTCCTACCTAAGTCTTAATTTAATTCTGAAAGTTGTATACTTGGATTTCCTTTGAACCTACTGAATGCCATCCAGATGTCCATCAGGTTCTGATGGTTTTCATTCAGTTCACATGGGAGCTTGCGATCCTAGTTTTCAAAGCTGCTTATCCTATTTTCCACAAACAAAAACAGGTTCTCCATGGCTAAGTTTTTCAGTTTTCTCCGTCAAGTAGTGTCTCCTTTATTTCTTAACTAGGAAATCATTCTCCTTCCTAACCTCCCAACATATATCTAAAGCCAGTAGCTTAGAAAGAATTCCTTTGGCATTCTCTAGCCTTGTTCTCTACTCTCTGACATTGTCTGTCTGGCTTCTGCCCCTGTCTTACTACAACAGCCTTAAGAGGTGAGATAATGGTTGCTGGATGGGGATGCAGATAATAGCTTTGTAGGGACAGTAAAAAAAAATCAGTCCCTCTAGGATCCAAGATACATCCTCCTCTTTGTGCAGTGGAGAGCTGGAGAGTTTGGAGAGAATAGTGGAGATGGAGAAACAAAAAGGGAGAATTTGGGAGGGAAACTATTAAGTTGTGTGAATAGGAGATGGAGTAAAGGATGGAGAGATAGTGGAGGTAATACTCAACTTAAATCCCTGACAAAACTTTGGAAAGGTTTATCTGTAAAAGTATTTTGGGAAAGGGGGTAAAAGCTATGTGCAGAATATATGGATATTGCATTTTTGCCTTTACAAAGGTAGGAGTTTTAGAGCAAAACTCAGGTAATTGGTAGGACAGTATACTACATTCGTACTTATACCTTCCTTTAGAAAGTAACTACTGTATTTGGTTCATATTTACTGATAAAATGGTACCTGAAATTTTGAAATAGAAAATATAAATGTTCTGGGTAGTTTGTTTCTTAGCTAAGAGCCAAATTCAGTTTGTACTTGGAAGCAGAATCAATAAGTGTTAACTTTACAAAACATTAATAGAAAAATGGTATGGGGATTAAAATAAAAGTATTGAAAGCAGAATTATTCAGTATGCTGCATAGATGTGAAACAATGCATCTCTACATTGCTGAACACTCAATGGATGCCTCTTTTTGCTAACATTATATAATATTAGTGTATCAAGTTCTAGTAAATTACTTTGTTAATTTTGGCATTACTCAAGGTTTTTTTTCCCTTTAATAAATTAGCTATTTTTTGGCTTTTTTTGTATGGATTGACATCTGTGGCATTCATGGGACCAAGAAGAACCAACACGTGATCAATTAGAAAATCAAAATGAGTCTACAGAATTTGCTCAAAAATTCTTTCTATTAAGAGATTACTATTTGAGACAGTTTGATATGAAAGGAGCTACTATAGACAAAACCACATTCTGTTTTATTCTGTACTGTTTTCCTATCTCTTTATTAATATAGTTACAGTGTTCTGATTTTTCTTTCTCTTTTTTCCCACCCCAATTTGTCAGAGACTACTTGGCAACATAGTGATCAGTTTTATTTTTCTAGATCCTAACTTTTCAATTCAAAGGATTTTTAAAACAAGAGAGTGTATTTGCATTAGTTAAATTTTTGGTTATATAGTATTGATTTTTTTTTCTAGTGCCCTGTGTCCATCTTGGGTTATGTGTGATTTAAGCCATAACAAACAAAAACTACAAAGGTCTTTGAAATTAAAAGGTACTGTTGTCTTCCAATGCACTGATGAAAACTATTCTAACTGCAAAGAACAGTTATGCTATCATGCTGACAACTGTAAACTGTTGCCAGGGCAGTTAAGTTTCTCTTAGTTCTGTGATAGTCGGCCTGTGGGGAAAACGCTGATTTTAATTAGCAGTTGGTGCTCTTGCAAAACTATGTTTGGCACATCCTGGCAAGCTCAGGAATAACTATCTGCTGTCCTTGCAACTATTTATAAAATTATTATAGCGAAAACTACTAGTGTTGCTGATTCTTGGACAAGGGAGGCACTACTATCTCTTACTTTAGCGTTAATGCACAAATGTATATCCAAATATTGTGCAAAGTTTGTACACTGTATAATTTTAAAATACTAAAACTGACACTTAGGACCAACACCAGATTTATTTCCATGAGGTATGGAAGTTGTTATAGAGTACCACAAAGCACTGACTACATTTTAAAAGGAGAAAATGGGCCACATTTTTAAAAAGGGCATTCACTCAGCTTAGATACACATGCCACCAACTTATTCATATCCATTGAGGTGTTCGGGAGCCCGAACTGGATGCATGCAGTTTGGTCCTGTGATGTTTAAAAAGGAGCCAGATGTCCAGTTTTCTAGTGGTCAGTTCTGGAAATTTGAAGTCTGAAAATGGGGACACTTATATGTCCCATTTATGCTCAGTGGCTCTCCTTACCCATCCCAACAGGTGGTGCTGATGTGGGCTCTGGGAAGCGTTCTTCCCAGCCGCAACCCAAGCCCCTGGGAGAGCACCAGCAGGAGCTCTTCTGGACAGAGAACAGCAGCAGCACCACCACTGTGGTGCCCAGGCAGTGGCAGCCCTAACCCAGGAGGTCAGGAGAGGGTGCGACTGTAGAGAACAGACTCCTCACTGGATAAGGAGCGACAGGTTTTGTTGTTGTTGTTGTTGTTGTTTTGGGATAATATGTGCAGTTGTGGCTTTAATGACTTATCCAGAGCCCATTAAGGTCAATGGAAAGACTTCTATTGACTTCAGTGGACTTTAGATCAGGCAACAAGATTCTGGTCTCAAATACATGATGTATTATATCCTGGATTGTAAAATCTTCAGGCCAGAGATTGACCTCGTCTTGTTTAATTTGTCTTCAAAGTGCCACACACACCTGTGCTGATAATAAATTACAATATCAATTAAAGTATATATTATGAAGTCAGCTACTATCTGTGTGGATACGTGTAAAAGAAATGATTATAAAAGATGAATTGTGAAATGCACTGGATATATGAGACCAGATTCTGGTGCTAAAAAGTAAGATTTTTTTATTATTATTATTTTATTTTAAAATAAATCTGACAGCACAAGTTTTTCTGCTATCTGAAAATACTTCTTACATTACCATTTTGCTTGTTAGAAGTTCTATTTTCTTCTTTTACAAAAGAATATTATTTCAATAGATGCTCTAATTAATTTAAAAGTAGTTCCTGGCTGAAGGGAAAATGTTATATTTGGCCAGTGATGACCCAGCAAAATTATTTGTGAAAAATATGACACTATTCTAAGTAATGTTATTTTAAATAATATCCCACAAAAATGTAGGGTGCCCAAATGTCCCCATTTTATAAGGACAGACCCAATATTCAGGGCTTTTTCTTATATAGGCATCTATTACCCCCTACCCCCGTCCCGACTTTTCACACTTGCTATTTGGTCACTCTACAAAAATGTATATTGTATGTAATAGTTTGAGGGAAAAATTCATGTAGGTAGTTATTCACTTCTTTCTATACTGCAGAACTTAAAACATACGTTAAAAACATCATCGGGGTTTGCGTGCGTGTGTGTGTTGGACACTTTTGGAAAACTCTATGTCATGCATTTCAGACCGGACATGGTAAATCTATTCATCATGAGCTGAAGACCACCACTGTGTTTGCAGAGCAAAAAGCCAGCCTTTCTTTTCTGGATAATAAATGATCACAGGGCTGGAAATGAGTCAGACTTTTCAGACTAGCCAAAGACAAACTATCTTTGATTCCAGTCTTCTTGACTCACCTGTACATATTCCATGTTATTACTCAGGTGCTAAGCAGAAGTGCTTTTTGTCTTCAAGGCTGAAAGGCCCTTTAGTTTAAATTAGGGACGTTCACTGGTCTTCCCTGAGAAAGTAAAATAAATTCGCTAGTGGTTACTAGTTGTAAAAAGCTGTTAAAATACACAAGTTCTGCCTCATTTCCAGTGCAATGCTGTGACTTAAGAACACTTGTTTATTGTTACACAGTGTGCTGCCAGGCTGTCCAGGTAGATGAAATCTGATTCCCTTTCTTATTGCTTTAAGCATTTCATTATCACTTACGGGTTGTTTCAAAGGACAAGGAAAAATATAAGACTTCTTGGAGTAAAGTAGTGACTAACTTTCAGTAACTTGCAGCTGAGCACTTCTCTCTTTTTTTTTTTTTAAGAATAAATTGACTGTGTTTGACCTTTGACTCAAGAGAATCTTAAAGGTTTCTATTACTGAGGAAATAGGTTCCTTAATGACTGTGTCATCAGAGATGAGAGGAGTAAAAGAAGCTGTTATATAATGAAACATGAAGAGACATACATGAAATATTAAAGGCTTGACTGGGCAAGTCAGCCTGCGCCAACAATATGCTAAGAACATCTATCATAACAGAGCCGGTGCCCAAACAACGATTCTCTGGCTGCATATTAGGTATGTAGTCAGATTGCTGAAGTGTAGCCCTCTTCCACTGACCTGTTGCACTGATATGAAGTGTAAATGTATCTCTAGATAAGCTGTCTGTTGGTGAGAGCTAGACCCTGGCCTGCTACTAATTGATTCCCACCATTGTTTTCCCAGAACACTTTTGGTGATTTCTAATGAATCCCAATATTGATAATACTCCTTTAAATTTCATCCCTGTGTTGTTTTTCATTCCTTTCATTAACACTAATAAAAATATGGCAAGAAAAATACAGAAAAATGAGATTGCAACTGCTTATTTGTGTTTAAATACATTTTAAACAATTGTTAAAATGTTTTGCATCTTAAGATATTTGTCACTAATTAAATGGCTGGTTTGTATATATGCAGCTAACTTTGTATCTTGCTTGCAGTTGTGCAGTGTTTGAAAATGTCATCTTCTAAAATGATGATAGTTCTGTTACACAGGCTAATGCAAGTGTTTTTTAGGAAGTAGAAGGAAGCCTTGCAGGCATCAGCAGTTTATTAGATCCTGATTCTGTTTTAAAAGCTTTTAACACCAGTCTTTTATCACATTTGTGTCAGGGACAGAACTTATAAAAAAGCAAGCACATTTGAATAAATTACATTTAGTTCGTTGTTAAAATTATTATAGGCCAAGTCCAGATTTAACACAGTTGCAAAAAGTAATTTTGCATTTACAACTTTCCTGGTCTCTGTGGTAGAAGTTTATATAATTATCAGCTTGTTAACAAGTTGTTAGTTAATTTTATTTATTTATTTATTGTACTAGAGATGGGAGATC
The DNA here is from genome assembly GCF_020497125.1 of Mauremys mutica. NCBI lineage: Eukaryota > Metazoa > Chordata > Testudines > Geoemydidae > Mauremys > Mauremys mutica. The sequence continues at coordinate 45,309,955 of NC_059075.1, forward strand.
TTAAAGATTCTGCAATTTCTAAATACCTCCACTTACAGAAGTTCTGATTTTTATTCTGAGGCTTATCAAACACTGCAGCACTCATTCTCTACCGTCCCTAGATATCTGTCTACTCATATGTCCCCCTTCATCATAGTATCTGAGTGCCTCATAATCATTAATGAACTTCATCCCTATTATTTAGGCAAGGAACTGCAATAAGAGAGAGATTAAGTGACATGCCCAAGATCACACAGGAAGTCTCTGGTTGTCTGGGAACTGAATTTAGGTTTCTTGAGTCCCAGTATGGTGCTTTATGCACTGTTTATGTACAAAAATCAATCCTCTGGTTACTTTTTGTCCTCATCCGGTGCTTTTGTCAGGATAAGTTTCTTTTTAAATAACTATAACGTTATATAAAATTTTAGGGTGGATTATCCACCAGTCTCTACCATCTGATCCTGCTTGTCCTCTGCCATCACTTTGGAGATAAGACAGAACACCTCAGGGTCAGCTCCTCCTTAAAGATGGGTGAGTCAACTTGAAGCCCTGGGGAATTAGCTCAAGTGGTAGAGCGGTCGCTTAGCATGCGAGAGGTAGCAGGGTCAATGCCTGCATTGGGGGGAGGGATAGCTCAGTGGTTTGAGCATTGGCCAGCTCAACCCAGGGTTGTGAGTTCAATCCTTGAGGGGGCCATTTAGGGATCTGGGGCAAAAATCTGTTTGGGGATTGGTCCTGCTTTGAACAGGGGGTTGGACTAGATGACCTTCTGAGGTCCCTTCCAACCCTGATATTCTGTGAATAAAATAAGAGTCCTAAATCTTCATCCAAAACTCAGTGTATACAGAAACTGGTTGGGTGTTTGGCTGTGATGGTTGTTTTTGGGGCGGAGGGTACATTTGTTTTAAAGATTACTAAATGTCCCTTTTCTTTAACTTTCTTCATCACATGCCTCTGCACTTCTTGGTTTGGCTGGGACAGTAGGTGGAAATACCATGAGAAAATTGCTCCTGTAATCTCTTCAGCCTTATTGAAATCAGCACTGACAGGAAATCTCACAGGAAAGTCTTTTCTTATGAGATTTTCAGCCCAATTTCTCAACCCTAGGCTTTTTAATCAGGTATGAGAGGAAAGAAACAACGGATCTAAAACCCTGATCCCTGAGCAGTCTGAGTAAAAAAAAAAATTTTACTCACAGAAACTGTGTGTGGATTGAAAGTTACGGAATCCACTCCTAGGTGCCTCCACAACCCAGTCACAACCATTCCAATTTACTGAGAGGAACAGTGGACATGGTCAGCTGGATATGTGCAGTGCAGAAACACATTGGGCACATTTGTCTGCTCCATACAGTGAACCTTGGAAATGGGTCGAATACCTCATCTTCCCCACTGATTTGGCCCTTCTGTACAGCAGACCTGCAGCTTTTATGCCATTTTGAGTCTTAGCATATGTGCTTCAGAGGTGCAGGATTTGGGCCTGAGTGAACTACTGTTCACATATCTCAGAAAAAGTAACATCTCCAACTCTCAGTTCCTGACAATGTGCATCTGAGGCAACTAGCCAGATCTGTAGGAATTAAAGTTGCACAAAATCTCTTTTCTATATTTTCTATTAATTTCAGGAAAGTCTGCTGAATAAGTCACATCTGCGGCAGGTAACGTAACTTTCATTTGTTCTACTGGCATTTACTTCATGGATCAGTCCAGGACTCATTAACCTTAGCAGTCCAATATACTCAACTTCACTAGCAGATCAAAATTCATTTTCCTTCCACCCATTTGTTTCCAGGTCCACTTACTCCAACCATTAAAAGGATATCCAGCTCTATTGAATTATCTTGTGTATGCTGCAAAATATTGTAAAAATAGAAAATAAGACATTGTTTGCATTTACATTTTTTCTCCTTTTTTGGGGTTGAAGGAACTATTAGTTGAGAGCAACTGTTGGCTCTCCTTTTTTTTGTGAGCAAGAAGCAGAAACTGAAGAGGAATTTTGTTCATCTTGAACTGTAAAGATCTAAAGTGTCCCAATTCTCTATATTGCCACCAATGACAGATTATATTTGGTTGCAAAATAATACACAATACTTTTTAGATATATGAATTATCTATCCATGAAAACTACCTCTCTATATTTTAATATAGTTTAAAATATTTATTCTGTAGAATCCAGCTATGAGCTGGATGAATGCTGCAAAAGAGAATGTGTGAGCACTTTTTCAAACTTTTCAACAAATTTGGTTTGGCTGATCATGCCTCTTTGATGTTTGCTTTCCATGAATATTCTAGCAAACATGTTTACTTGTAGGAATATTCATTGAAAGAACAAATGGTAAGGACATACCCTTGACTACTTGGATAAAGTGGATTATGAATTTGTAACCACAAGCCCTTTTGCTAGCCACCTGATATAGGAGAAATACTCAATCAAGTAAATGCAAAGAAATATACCATGTGACTTATACATCAAGCAAAACAGCACATATTTCCAATTGCAAATACAAATACATGCATGAACCAGTGGATACCTATGTGGTATCCATAGGTTGAAATATGTTTGCATAAAACATTTATTAGCATTTGTTAAGTAATTCTGAACAATGAACAAATTAATAGGAATCGCTTTGTGTTCATGGACAATTAATTAGTCATTGAATTTAGAGCTTTTTCTTGTTAATTAATGTGTTTGCTGCTGGTAGTCTGTTCAGCTCTATTCCAAGTTGCGTATTTTGGATTTTCAATTGAAACAATTTCATTAAACTAACCACGAGTCCTACCATGTAGGAGATGCCCAGGGAATAAGAGATGCATGTCCACTACAAAAAAGAATTCTGATGGGACTAATATGATTATGTTATGTCATAAATAAATTTGTGAACATTTTCCCATAAGTTATGAAAAATGCTCTTTTAGTAAATTTATTTATAGCTACGTTGAAAACGTACTTTTCTCTTCAGAGATGAGCCTGTACCAAAACACTGTTCCGAAAATCCCTAAATTATAGGATATGTCTAAATTGGAATCTGAGTCCAAAATTTGTATTTCAGGTCTCATTTGAATTTCTGTTCCAGCTCGGTTTTAAGGTTCTTTTTTATGTTTAAAACAGAGATAGTGTGTATGAAGAGAAACCTATTCTTTTATTATTATTGTTGCAGTTGGTGTTTTTCAGTTGTTGTCACTAGGAAGCTGTAGACTTCAAGTTTGAGAATTCCACAAAGTGTGGTGTTGTCATTTATTCCAAACTTGATCCTAGTTGATTGAATAAATACTCAGACAAAAGCATTAAAAAAAAGTTTGCTTGCTTCACTTAAGGCAAACTGGCTGAAATGTTTTAATGGCAAGTAATACAACACCAAGGAGGTGTCTCTGAGAATGTTCTTGTGCACATGCCATTGTTTCTTATGACAATAATGGCTTGTGGTAACATGGTCCAATGTGAGTTCCCACAGAATTATATAACTGTTACAAAATGAATGTGGGTATTCACTGTGTGATGCAGCAAGAACTTTGTAAGAAATGATCATCTGGGAAAAGCAGCTCCAAAGCCCTTCCACTGCTTCTGTTACAGACCCTTGTGTGTAATTATTAGACAGTGACACATTTTATTAAACTTTCTGTGAAAATACTTTGCCTTCTTTTTTTTAATTAGTTCCACTAAGCATAGAACCAACAGCCATGCCCCCACCCCTGGACTGCTCCTAATATCACCTGCCTCCCTCCCACCACACTGAGCTATGTGGAGTGGAGTCCCCTTGTATACCTGTTCTGCAGCTTTTCCCTATGGTTCTGTTGGACTGGAAGGTTTTTATGGCACCAGCATCCTTAGGTGAATTTCATCCTTGGTCCCAAACCTGATGTCCTAATGTAAGCAAAATTTGCAAAGTTTCGTTAGGATGGGAGTTTGTCCATCTACGACTACAGCAGCAGGTCCACGACATGTAACCAACTTCTTTGGCTGAAAATTCAAAATTTAGAAAATGACAGAAGCAATGGACTAATCCAGCCTTTTGTCTATGGAGATATGGATGCAGTTCTAAATTAGATAATAAGTGATTTGAGTTTGATTGCTTTACTTTCTGTTAGTGTAGATGCATAACAGGGTTTTGTAGGTCAGTGTAGAAGATGAAAAAAGGAAGGACTGCATCTCCTTACCTTATTCCTGTCTCTAGTGTCATGATTACTTAGCTTCCTCCCTACAACCGCAGGCCCTTGAAAAATGGAAATATTACTAAAGATTATACATTAATATTACTAAAGATTTCATAATCAGCAAAGGATCATTAAAATGTACATTAGAGGCCAAATTCTCTGCTGTTGTAACTCCAGTGCAGCCAGTCAAGCTTTGTTTGATCCTTGATGTTTGATCCTTGATGTTAAATTGTTTCCACTAGGAAATTAATATGTAAGTGCGTGTGTTTTATTTTTCTTAAACACTGGAAGTAGCTGCGGTAATATTCTAGGTGGACTCTCCTACTACCTTTATCCACTAGGTGACAGTACAACTCTTTTACCTTTTTTTATTATTCTCTATAGGTGATTGAAGCAAAAGAAAAAAGTTAATTTAAACAATTTCTGAGAATATATTCTTGGCAGTTGAAAATTAACGTACCCTGTGTGAATTGTTTATAATTTTGGTATTGTGAGGAAATATTTCTCATAAGTTAGTTTGCTTAATGCAAATAAAGGACTTATTTATTATTAAGCAAAGCTATTGTTTGTTTTTAACAAGAAGACCCCTTACATTGTATCTTAATTGTAGACTGATAAATAGCTAGGGAAAATATAAATACTGAAAGTTACTAAAAATGAACTTGTTTTTAACAGCTGAAGGTAAAATATGCAAAATAAACCCTGAATCTTAGCAGTGATCTCTAAGAAGAAAGGTGACTTTTTAAAGCTACCTTTTCAATAAAATAATATGTACAGTATCATTAACCCTTTTTAATAAACAGTTACACTATGAATTAGATGACTTGTTATTTAAACTTTTTTTAAAAAGAATGAAAATAAATTACTAATTTGCAGCATTTCCATTGTACTCTGCCACATGGCTAATATTTAATTTATGCAAAATAAAACTAAATGTTTCTTTGTGTATTTATATGAACATTTTATAAAATCGAGTTCCCCTTTGCTACCCATTTTCATCTGCATACTTCCTAAGGCGTTTTTATTTGGACAAATCCTGGAGATAGGGTAGAGGAAAAATGGTATATAGAAATGTGCTGAGTGTGATATATTGTATATTCTAAGGGCTGATTCTTCAAACTTGCATTTCATTGACACTAGTCACATGAGTAAAGTTTCATAGCTAAATGTTTACAGGATCAGTCCTGCAACCATTACCATGTACAAGATAAAACATACACTTAAAAAAAAAACTAGATGCTTCTCAAATTGTGTGATTATATGAATATATAAAATTATAATTTAATAGTTACAATATTTTTTAAAATATTCCTCTGAGCCATTTAAAGTATTAAAAAATCCTAAGAACTAAACATTTGTGTTTGTAATCACAGTGAGATTTTAGAGTGAGTTTTAGAATGATATAGGTTTGCAGAGACTATTTTAATTGATAATGCAATGCCGAAACAAACTTGGAATATTGTTTTGTAAATACTGACAAACCTCTGATTCTTATTAGAGGAAAGGACAAAATTATTCTCATAGCATAACAGACATATTTTTATCATGGTATTATTACATTCTGGAAACAAATGTCTCTGTATAATAAACAAAGTAATAGAATTTTAAAAATGGCTATCTACTTTCCAAAAGTTATAAAATATAATAAGCAAAATGAACATTTTACAGCAGTAATAAAAGATACAATTTAATGACAAGTGAAAATTAAATAAACTAAAGATCTGATATACACATTACACACTTTCTTACAGAACACCTTCAAAATGTACCTTAAAAATATATTTTAAACATTTTAGCAAAAAACAATTATAATCACGAGCCTGCATAACTCAGAAAACATCATTCTTAAAAGAAAAAGAAATTTTTCATCAGTATGACAAAATAGTAGCACTTGCTGGACTAAATTGTGCTATGATTTACACTCTGTGTAATCCCCCATTAGGGTGCAAGGTAGGGCAGAATTTGGCCCATTATGTTTAATGGTTGAGGACTACGAAAACGTTACACATTTTAAAATTTATGATAGAGCATTACAAAGGTTCACTTTGTACTTTGAGCTAGGATTTCTAGAGACATTAAATGCTGTTGCACATTTCAACATTTCTAGTAAAATGTTTATGGTTCATTTTTGAGACATCAATTTCTATATACATTTATTACATACTATATAATTCTGTTACTTGTGGTCCCATTATGACATGTAATGTGAAAGAGCATTTCATTAAAAAAAAAGAAAGAATTCCTTCTTAATCTTCAGCAGAGTCTTCTGTTTAGTCTCAGAACATAGAAAAGATCAAATACACTGTACTATAGAATATAATGCCTAAGTGCTTGCCTTATTTTTTTCAATTTATTTTAGGCATGTGCCAAAATACTGCATCCTTTGTCTGCACCACATAATGTTGCGATAAAATTCTACCTACCTTAGACACTCTTCTCTAATTTTTCATTTATCTGTAGAAGAGCTAAACAAAATAGAAAGGCCTCAATATTGAATTTAGCCCATGATGTCTATAATTTCCCTATATTTCTTAAAAGAAAAATGATTGCACTGTTAATGGTATAAGGACTGCTAGGAGAATGTGAACAAAATGTATTTACAATACATTAAATTTTTCTGAGAGTGATTTAGGCTTCAGTATAGTGACATTACCTTTATAGTTAAAATTGTCATTTCCACTATAAATCTCTATTTTGAGATGTTTATAATTCAACTCAGACATTTAAAAAATAAGCAAGCTAGTCTGTGAGGTCTTTATTTGGCAGTGAATATTTTAATACACATTTGGAAAAAAATAGCTCTCGTTCTTCACCTTATAAGAAAACAAAAACAAAAGTTAGTGATTTCAGACACATTTTTGGCCACCTTAACCTAAAGCCAGTTTAATTTTATTAAATGACATTTTAGAAGCCATTAATTCTTAGCAAATACTGATGGTAACTAACTATTGAGATAGTAATTGAGAAAAACTATCGTGTTACTTTGCCAGTAATTTTTTTGTGAAGCAAAATTCAGTGAGCTATATTGTGCCATCACTGAAGTCAGTAGGGAGTTCTCTTTAAAAGCTGCTTGTACAGCATGGTCCCTTGTATGTATACTTTGGACCTGTTGCTTATCTTACTGGTTTTTTACCAATGTAACTCCATTCCTTTTAGTGGAATTACTTCTGATTTATACCACTTTGAGAGAGAATCAGATCAACTGTGCTTATGCCTGGCAGCAGAAATGACAAAATAGAGTATCTCTGTTCCAGATAGAGGCTCTTTAATCTATGTTCCACATTACAAACTATGTATCCTATGTCCACTGAAGTCAATGGGAATTATTTCATCAACTGAATAAGGCCCTAGATCCTCATCCTGTAAATACTTATACACATACTCAACTCATGTGAGAAGTCCCATTAGCTTCACAGACATGAAGTTTGGCATGTACTTAAGTCACCGTTGGATTGTGTTCTAATTCTGTGGAGTTATCTATTATTTTATTTTTCTGCACTTGTATTTCTATATTAGGTTGCACTTTCATGCTGTTGAATCAACATCCATAGGTTTCTATACAATTTTTTTTAAATAGATCTAATTATTTCTTATAATTATTTCTTCTTAGCTAAAAACATAGCTGGATAAATGTTGATATTTACAGAAGAAAATTCTGTTCTGACAGAAAAAGTGGAAGGAAATAGGAGGAGTATTATTTGTGTCACATGAACTATTAAGAGTAACACAATACTTGGTTGGGTGGGACAGTAGCAGCTGTTAGCCAAACCTATTAATCTGAGGTACATATATGGCCCCCATTACTGTAGTTTCTGAGAACCTTAAAGTCTTTAAGGTATTTATCCTCCCAGCACCCCAGAAAGGTAGGGAATTACTAGTATCCCCTTTCACTGAGGCACAGGGAGGCTAAGTGACTGGTTATGCAGTCATACTAGGAAGTCTGTGCTAAAGCAGGGACTCCCCAGTCCTAGACTGGAGTCCTAGCCACTGGACCATCTTTCTTCTCCTCATCACTCTGCACCTATTCCTGCCAAATGAAAAAACGAGGGGAGGTGTGCCATGGCATCCCTTTTTGTGAAATAGGTCATCACATTTTAGTGGACAAGCCCAGTACAAAGCACTGGAGTGAAACATATGGAAGAGGTACAGTAAGGTGGGGCATAAAATATATTTATCTATTTTAATATATACATTTGAAAATAGCCATCTGAAAATATTGCCTTTGGCACCCATTTGCTCTTTAACAGGTCATATTCAACCATATTATTGCTAAACTTGCCACAAAAAGAAAAGGCAGAAAGCTCATAGTCAAAAGAATTTAGTCGTGTAAAATTACTTCTGTACTGTTACTACCAGTGGTGACTGGAGGCAAAATGCTGGAAACAAAAACCAGTGACATGATAGCAACTGGAAAGTGTTTCAGTTGATATGACTTGTACTCAGACCCATTTCAGCCTGTTAAGAGCGAGTGATACTACTAGTGTGACAATTCAAACAATACAAACCTGTCACCCTTGGCAATTTTAAAGTATCATTTAATATTTTCCTATACATACCTATTTTAGTGTAACAATATTACTATACTATTTACCAGTGCCAGTTTTACCCATTTTGGGGGCACCTTCCTACCTTTCCCCATCAGAAAGTTCCCACTACGCACTCTCTTTTCTCTTCCCCCGCATCCCACCACTTCAATGAGATTCCTGTGACATTCATCCCTACCATTTTTATATTTTAAAAAATTGAAATTATTATCTTGACTCTCAGCCCTGTGACTTTGGCTATCAATAGGGTTCCATGAGCAAGCGAATGCCATGTGCACCCTCACTCTGACCACATCCCTAGGGCCAGCCAGAAGAGTTAAAGTAACAGTATTCCTGCTATGTATCTTTTTGGAGTCATTTCATTGTCATTAAACTTAGTACTATATGCTGATTATTTTATAATTGGGTCTATAATTGGGTTTATAATTATAACTGTGCATGGATCTGTTTGGCATTGTAATATGTGTGCCACCGTTAGCTAGAAAGCAAAGGGAATAACTGTTGTTCAGACCCATCAATCCAGGAATGACTAGGTAAGGAATGTCCCCAAACAGCTCAACCGTGATATAAAAGCACACTTCATTTACAGGTGAAAAAAAATGATTCAAGTATCCAGGTGCAAAATAAGCCCAGAAGCCAGAGAACGAAAATATAAACTGACCGTCCAAAAACAACCACAGCATTTCATTGGGTACACAATGAAACAGCCGTAGGCTTTCTGTAAGCCATGAAAAATAAATAAATAAATAAATAAAATAGTGGTCAATGTACAGCACTCACAGCAGTGCTGCCTCAACAGGATTTCACCTTGCAGCTTTTGAATCTAAGGTCTCTTTATGCACTGGCTGCAGAAATTCTTTTCTGTAGCTCCCAGAGTTGATTTTTCACTGTTCGGGTTATATGAATTTTGGTCAGATGAATTAACCACATTGAGACAAATTTTTGAAAAGGCCTCAACCCCGCCTTCAAGATTGCGCTTGCAATCATTTCCATCCAGATGTTGGGTTTTTTTGTGTTTTTTTTTCAAATAAAAGGTACTTGTGCATGCAAAGCAGGCAGCTATCTGCTTTTTTCCCCGCACTCCCACAAGTGCCACTTGTACGTAAAAATGCAGGTTTTCTGAATGCACAAATTACTATGTTGTGGGTGCAAACGCGGGGAAATATTTAGACTATTATGGAAAAATGTTTAAATCTCCTTTGTTTCAGTTTAACTGTTCTCTCAATAGTAATTTGAGCCTTCAAAAGATGCCGTTGCTTCTCTCTCACTTTCCTATCATATAATGCTGGAAGCTGTTTTGTAATAAGGGTCCAATCCTGCTTTGACTGGTGTTGGTAATGGAAGATTGGGCCCCAACTGCAATAGCTGTAGGGACGGAACCCATTTTTAGGTTATTTGCTACTTCATAGAAGATCTGCTATACTAAAGTGTCCCAGATGAGTGTTCTATGCATTAGCTTTCCCCCAAGATTGATATTTTTACATCAAAGTTTTTATTCTGTCCGTCAGGCATATTAGTCAGTGGTCAGACAAGATACGGAGTAGTCAAAGTCAGATATAGAGATGGGAGGAGGGAGAAGGAGAGAGCGGAAGCATAGCAAATGGAGAAAAGTTGGGGGAACCAATTCTAATTTGAGAGGGAAAAAGAGAAAAGTGCCTGTAATGTTTTCTCTGTTCACATTTCTCTTTTGTGGTACAGTATGTTAATGTGTAATGCAATACACTTTTTAGTTTTCAGGAAGTTTAGGAGGCATGACCCCATGCTGAAAAACAGCCTCTAAATTTGCACCTGCAAAAAAAAAAAAAAAAAAAAAGACTTAATCTATGTATGCAAATTGCATATTAGCTACCGTGAATTTCATCCCAAATGCCGCTTCTACATACACTTTTTCTCTTGTGGACAGAAATGAACGTGCAAGCAAAAATTTGGCTATAAATATGTATAGAGTCTTTGAGATTCCTATGTAAATTTGGCCCTATGTAAATTAGTAAGTTACTTGTGTATCAGAATTAGTTACAGCTCATTAAAAAATTCTACCAAATAATGGATGGCTGGGCCCACTCCATCATGCAACTCAGACACATTGTTAGTGAAGCCCATAATAAGTGCCATAAAATAGAAAAAGCTATTTTTAAATGTTATTGCCTTATTTTCTTCCTCAGATGGTATTTATCTACCCTTACTGAGTGAAAGAAAAAGATCTACCTAAGGCATACTAATATGATGAGAAAAATAGACTTTTTCTTGTTTATACAGAAATTCATTTTAAAATGTAGGACGCATCAGAATTAAGCATGAAATTAATGGGATGTGTCCTGTGGAACTACAAATTCACATATCTTACGTTTAAAATACATGTTTGTTTTGATTATTGTTTACAGTACATTGAATGATAATTTAACTAAACTGATCGCTTAGGTTTTCACCTGAAACATACTATTTGCCCACTAGGTATATGCATCTAGACTCTAGGGACCAGAGTTCTAAATATGCTCAGCACCCATAATTAGGACAGATTTTCAAGAGTTCAGCCCCCACAAAGGAAAATATGGACACTTTTTTTTAGGTGCTTACTTGGGAATTGCTGGGTTCTGAACTCTTGAAAATCTAGTCCTAGCTTCTTATTTAACATCATTAACAAATATATAGCACATATATTTCCAAATTCCACTTAGAGAGCTAATACAGAGTACTGGTAATGGCTTAAAAAGGCTATCTGTTTAAAGGTCACGAAAACAGTAAGAGAAGGCAAACATCAGGACAAGTGTAGGTAATAGTTTATGGGAGATAGAAGGAAGGGTCTTATTGAAAAGCATTCCAATCCATTTAGTTCCTTCACAAGTCCTAATGAGATAATAACTCAAGTCAGAACTATTTGTTACTTTCAGGAAGTGCACCTCAGGTAAATGAAGAAATTATTTGAAGAAGGATCATAGTAGGTGGGGACTGTTTGTGATTCAGCTTGGTAAAGGCAGATGCGGATTTACTTCTGGTGTTTAGTGCCCCACTAGTATTGGTTCCCATTGATGTGACTATCTGGTCTTTATCTCGTGTGATTCATGGCTTGTGAATTGAGCCGATGGAAAACACTTAGAAACTGATACTGCTGAGGCTGTAGCTGATAAAAATGTAATACCAGTAGCAGAAGGAATCCTGGAATGTCTCTTTAGAATAAGCTGATGATAATGAACATTTGATTACTCCAAATTAAATAGCTCAATTCATAGCATTTAAAATACTTTAACTTATTTAAATCAGCATGATTCTGTTGCGTTGAACTTCCAAACATCCTAAAAATGTAGTGGACAGGACAAACATATGTATTGCGATGTATAGTTCTTGTAAAGATGAATGAAAACCAACTAGGAAATATACATTTATTTATTTTTCAGCACAGAAGTTACAGAGCCCTACCATTCCCTCCATAGACGGCTACTCCCAAATTGTACTCATGGAGCTTGTGATGCATATATTTCTGTTGGGGGAAAGCAGCTGGGGTTCTGCCCGTACAAAGGACTTGTGCCTTTGCACTAGCTCCTTGCTCTTTCTAGCATTTGCAGAAATAATGAGAAATGACATTGCAGCCCACAGGCAATTAGGGCCAAATATTTGCCCTTTACTTAAATGGCAGCTACATGCATGCATCTGAGGGCATTCTGTAATTCTGAGAGCATTCTGTAATTCGACCCTTAGGAAGTATCTTTGCATATTTTGCATACATGTAAAGATACTTCCTAAGGGCCAAATTACAGATACTTGTAAAAACATCAGTTTGTCACATTTTTGTCGAAGTAGGTATGCAAACCGAAAACATTGAATTAAAGCATGAAACTGCCAGCAGTGAAACAATGACATTACAAACAACTGAAATAATATTCAGAATGAGAAATGTACCACATGGTATTTGGCAGAATAGCGATTGTGTGTGTTTTTATCCACTGATAAACACTGGGTTCAATTAACAAAGCCTGTTTTCCAGGCTTTTATTTTTAACACTCCTAGATAACTTTAATGGACCTGTTCCATTAAAAATACTATTACAGAGCCTCTGCACATTAGGGGGCTTTCATGTGGATCTTATTGCACCTGAAAAAATAGTTTAGTTCTCAGTTCTAAATAAAGAGAGAACAGCATCAATGTTCACAGTGACTTTCCACAGTTTAACATACCAGGTGAGAAAGCTGCTCTTCAGAATCGTTGTCATATTAGTTAAGGGGGTGGGAGAGAAGGGGGCCTTCTAAAGTTGAACATAGCTTAACCATAATCAGGGTTGGCAGGGGGCCAGTATAAGTACAGTCTGTGGTAATGTAAAGGCCTGGGATAATCTAATAAGTGGCACTATGCTATATGCTCAAGATTAGGAATCTTGACGGATCAACTAGAATATGCATATTTTAAACAAATGTGTTTTGGGGGAACCACACAGTGTCTCATCTAATAAATGAGAAAAAATTACTGCAAATGAGGAAAAATTATGCCTTAAACTAAAAAGAAAAAAAAATAACAAATAGGGTACCAGATAGAGTATAAAAGCTGAAATGGAGTAGTATTATTGTATGCAGTTGTTGTAGCCGTGTGGGTCCAAAGATGTTAAAGAGACAAGGTGGGTGAGTTCAAAAGCTTGTCTCTCTCACCAACAGAAGCTGGTCCAAGGTGTCACTCACCTTGTCTTTCTATTATTATAAACAATAATTACATTAATATCTAGAGACTCCAGTCAGGGATCAGTGACCCATTGTGTTAGATGATGTGTATATGCAAAGAATCAGACCTTGGAGTAAAGAGCTTGCAATCTACAAAAAATGGCAAGATGCAGTAGAGGGATGGAAAAACAATAAACAGGTTGGGGTGGGGAGGAAGGGAGGGTGGGGAGCGATGAGCCACCAGCAAGGAGAGTCCAAGGCAGAGACTGCTACCCAGGCCCCATGTTTTTGCATGGACTAGCTGTATGCACAATGTGGCTCACCATCTGTCTAGCCAAAAGCACCTAGATGAATTCTGCGGGCATCATGGTAGAAACCATCCTCACACATGTTTTGCGATGTCTGTCACTCTTGAGTAGAAGGATTTTGTAGTGTACACATTGTTTAGATTCTGGGAGGTCTGCTGAAGTGCCTCAAACCTGGGTCCCCAGGAGCAGCCACGCAACAACCCTCCACTTGGCTGCCTGCTGACAACTGCTGACCCATAAAGCCCAGCCCCAGTTTGAGGCTCCACCCCCAGTGCTCCATTGGCAGAGTCCCAGAGCAGCCAATTGGCCTGCTGCCCCTACTTAAGCCAGCAATGGGAACAGGAAGCTGTCTGAACAACTGGGATCCACCCTAGTCTGGATTATGTACCTTGTAGCTCCCACTCCCCTGGCTTGACTTCCTGGCATTGTGAGTTCTGACTTGTAGTTCTGATCTCTGGTTTGTCTCCTGGCTGACTCCTTTACTGTGGATTGCAGCTCTGACCACTAGGTCTGGCTGCCTGTGACCTGGCCCTGACAATGCAGGCAATTTTATTGAGCTGAAATACCTAACAGTAACTGGGAAGGAAGTGAAAGAACATGATAACCCCATTGTCTGACACACTTGGGAGAGTTGACCACTTCATTTTAATTCTCAGTACATTTGCTTAAGGGTAGTTTTAAAAATCCAACCTCTAATGTAATTGCATATCTGTCTGTACAGTATTACAGCTTTGTGATTGGTCTGAGGGAGAAGGAGAAATGGTGAGCAGAAGTCCGGCAGAGGTGGAGAAATAAGCCAAAGCACGCCCTCACAGCAGGAAGCTCCTGCTGATGCAAGGAAGCTAAGACAGTAATTGGGAGGGTCTTTGAAAGCTGCTCTTTGCCCATACACTTACTGTTACTCCAATTCTGGCTCTAACAATGACTGCAGGGAAGTACGTATGGGATAAAATCCCCCTTGTCTAGAGAACTCTGAGATAGTAGCAGTAGCCTGGTATAAATAGGCTGAGACATGGGATTTCGGTTGATTTAAAAAAAAAAATCATCTCGGAATTAAGACCAAAGAATCCAGATGCATTAGAAAGTTCTGAGAAGAGCTGGTTGGGAAATTTCCATTACAATGAAATACAGTGACAGGCACATACCCACATGTTCATGATGATATATTCTGTTTTTCAGCTAGCTGTACAACTGATGGGGAAATTTTCATTGGCATGATATTTTGTCCAAAAAAGGAAAAGCTGCTGAGGAACCTTTCTTTCCATTTTCCAACCAACTCTAGTAATCAACATCTAAAAAGAGGTTGGAAGGGGATTATAATGAAAATAGCATTGTAACCTTATCTGCAGCACATGACCCTGTTTATATATAAAAATGTAATAGTTTTGTAACTTCTGGGGGACACTTTATTAACAATCCACCATTCTTTCATAGGTAGCTGTGGTGTCCATTCTTAGTCTGGAAAGTATTTGGCGCAAGAGGGAATTGAAGGCAGAGGAGAGGAATTGGGCTAAGAGGGAATCAGTCTTGTTGAGTATGCAGGAGATGTACACAGGAGGGGGTGATATTAGTAGGTTCCCGGGTAGGTGCCATATTGCACTAATTCGCAGTGGAACGCGATGCTAACACTTCTACTTTGGCCTCAAAAGTTTCTGCCGTATTTAAGCTTTAATGTTAAAAAAATTAAGGCCAAGATTTTCAAAAGTGACTGGTAATGTTGAGTACCTCAATTTTGGAGTGCTAAGCTTGAGACACTAACAAAGCCCTGATTGAGGGCAGGTGCTCATCAATTTCTGAAAATGCAGGTCCTTGAAGGAGTCTCAGGTTGAACAACCAAAAATTGGGGCATCTAAAAATCACTAGTTACTTTTGAAAATCTTAGCTTATGTATTTAGCCCTTTAGGTTGCCAAATTACTGTTCTGGATGTGAACCAATGCAGGTGCTGGGGCTACAGCCAGATCAAAACAAAAGTAGAAGGCCTAAATATTGATTGGAATTGAAGACCTAACACGAGAACAGGCATGTTCCCATACCTCTCAATGTGGCAAGGCACAGATATGGGACACAATGTTTGACAAAGACCCAAAATGGGGAAGACAAAAAATTATTCATGCATGATATTTAATATGCTGTTGGATTCCTTCCCTTAGTGTAAGAAATTCTTTCTGTATTCTCAGTTAAATCATTCTTTCTGAGGGAAATAATTTTCTACAATAAAAGTATGGGGCACCAAATGTGTGAAGAACATAGGTAACTGGGAATAAAATGAATAGCACTCCTCAAAATGAGGGATATCTGTGAGGTATGATGGTTCTGCTGTGCTGGGCATGGGGTTGGGGAGAATAGGCTTCTGAGAGTGACACCACATGGAGGAGTTTGGCATGATGGAAGCAGGGCACCTGACTGGCTTATAGATGCACTGCTACATGAATCCTCAGGCCTAAATTTTATAATGGATTCCAAGGAGTCCACTGCTGCTAAAGCAGTCGTAGAGGCAGAAGAGAGACTGTCCAAGGGGTCCATGCTTACCCACCAGTTCCAAGGATGGATTTTCCTTCAAAGCCTCTTAGTTTCTCCACAGAAATTGCATTTATTTACATGGGGTTCAGCACTGGTCCTGAGAGAGATTCTTCTCAATTGGACATTGACTCTGAAACCTAATATGGTAATGTCAAGTCAGCATTCTTAATTATCTCATGAAGAAACATCCAGCTGGTTTAGGTTTGTGAGCAGAGTAAGAATTGTTGGGAGAGCTGAAAGGGAATATCACCATTTCTCTCTTCCCTCCGCTGGTCCTGGGTGAGGAAGGTGATGAGGAGAAGCAGAAAAAAGAACCTGTGCAGAAGTGTTGAAGCTGGAGATAGTTGTAAGTATTAGAAAATGCACTTTACTTTAGGGGGGCAAAGGGGTTGTTTGGTTAAAAATAACATTTTTATTGGGTATTTAGCTATTTATTTTAACCCTCTTCTGGCTGAATACTGCTGATTATTTTTCATCACAGTACCAGTCTGTTCCTGCAGATAAATTCTTATTTGAACAGTTCAGAAAACTGTCACACTTTCCCCAGAACAATTTTTAATCAGAAAAGGGGTGTTTTCCAGAACAGGTGTCTTATTTGCATGAGTTGTACTCTGATTGAATAACTAGATGTAGAGTCACAGACATTAGTGTTTAGCAGAGCAGTTCGGTGTTCTCCATTGGGTTCCACTGTAGGAAACCAAATAAAAATCACAATTTAACCGGGTGTGAATTAATGATTCCACAACACACATGTGGTACTTCTACATGTACCTATAGATATACCTACATATCTGTGCATACAATAAAAAATATCTGTAGGAACACATACAGATGGTGTCCTGTCAACTACAAGTCTCAAGTTTCCAAGCTCTCCTACAACTCACTAATGCAATATTACCTCCTCATGGATTTTCACAGTGGATTACAGTTCAGGAGGACAGGACTCTAATCTTCAAGTGGCCTTTTATGATTCCTGACAGAACTAATTTTCAGGGTCAACTAGAGAAACATGCTGTCACTTTGTGCTCACACGATGCACCAAAGGGTGAGAACTCATACCCTAAGGCTTAAACAAATTAAATGAACTGTTAATTATAGTTTCTGCTGTCTACTTTCCCCCAGAACTCCCTCTTTTCTCAACTCAGATTATTTCCTACGTATTCTCTTAATTGTATTGAATAGCATAAAGCTGTTTCCAAATGAAAAGATTTTTTCCTTATTTTCCTCCTTTATGCCTTCTTAAGAATGTTTACAATGCATCCATGTATCTGCCTTTATCTCTCCCTCTTTCCCCTGCAATAATCTAGTTTTCTTTGCAATACACCCACTTTCAGTGCAGAGGTAGAAGGACCTAGATACTACAATGGCAGGCACACGGAATAGCTAAGAAAAAACTCTCCTCCCTGGCTTCTACTCTCCAACTTTCCAGCAAGTCTGCCAGTTTGGGGTATTTTTCTTAAAATCCCCGGTTCTGTTGTCATTGGACTATATGAGAATCTCACCTTTCATATTTTTTTAAATGTATATTTATTTTCTTCATGATTGTACAGAAAAGATTGAAAACAGGAACATTAGAGGCTCAAAAAGCATAAAGAATCGGAAAGTAGTAATTGCTATACTGAGTCAGGCTCAAATTCCATCTAATCCAGTATCCAGTCTCTGACAGTGGCCAATACCAGCTGCTTCAGAGGAAGGTATAAGAATCCCACAGAGGGTAGATGTGGGATAATCTTCCCCCCACATTGGGTCTCATCCTGATCTCTAATTAAAGACTGGCTGGATCCCTGAAGCATGAGGTTTAATATCCCTTCTAAAATCAGTGTTATCATTCACTATAACTCTGGATTTTATTGTCATCCATGTAAATGTGCAATCCCTTCCTCTTCCTTCCTTTTGCTTGCAAAGGGGCATATACCCATTCTCCCTGTGTGTGATGGGAAGTGGATCCAAATCCCAGATAGCCTGTAGAAAACAGCAGAGGTAGGAGGGATAATGGCTGTTATGCAGCAGCATCCTCCCCATCATATAGCCATCTCTTGTTGGCAGCAGCTATTCTGGAACTCATCCTCTCGTGGCTGGATGAAACATTGGGAGGGGAAGAGTTAGGGAAACAGTTACTCAATATAAATGTTCCCTTTGAACTCCAGATCAACATTTGATGCTTTTATCATCATTAGTTACTGCTGCCCCAAACAGCAGTAACTTCCCCTGTGGCTTGTATAAACTGCCAAGGCGGCATGTGCCCAGAGTGGGGACCAGATACCAAAATGTTAGCAGAAGGTGGAAGTGTGGGCCAAGACAGCTGTAGAGTGAGGCTCCAGTCATGCAGAAGGCCAGGGATCTGTGAGGCTGTCTCTTACCAACTTGGATCTGCCTAAATTTTGCCATCTTGAGAACTGTATCATTGCAGGCACTGCCTCCTTGATGGTGTAATAAAGATGAGGCCCAAAAACTATGCAACTGTTTTCTTGTCCGTGTCTGTAATGAGATAATTTAGCCCTGACTTACTATGTTTATAAAGAATCTGGTATGTGTTTGATTTTTTCTGCTAAGCAGCTTTTCATTTGCATGTGACTCATTTATTATAAGGAATCATGTATAATAATATGCAGCTGCTGATCAGTTCTAAATCTGTATGAATACGTTTGTATACCTGTTCTGTTCTCTCTATTCAGAGAGTACATCTATGCCTCAGTAAAATTCCTGATGCATGGCTGTGGCTGGCCAGGGTCAGTGGACTTGGGCTCGCAGGGCTCAGGCTGTGGGGCAAAATATTGCTGTATAGATGTTTGGGCTTGGGCTGAAGCCCAGGTGCCGAAACCTGGGTGGGTCTCAGAGCCCGGGTTCCAGCCCAAACCCAATCATCTATAGTGCCTTTTTAGCCCTATATCCTGAGCCCAAGTCAATTGGCCCAGGTTCTGAGACTCAATGCAGCATATTTTTTTTATTGCAGCATAGACATACCCAGAGGCATTATCTTATGAAAAACATTGATACATGTTAATTATGGATAAAACTTTGACTAGTGTGGAGGAGTGAGAATCAAGGAGATGGTGGCAGCTTCCTGATCCCATGTGTCCCAGCCCCAGTGTAAATTAGAGTTGCTGAGAAGCACCTCTAACTTACATCACAGATATAAGGTCCCTTTGTGACCTTAAACCAGTAAAAGATTGGGTTTGGAAGAGCTCCATTCTGCTCTGCCTCTCTTCACCCCAGTATGCCCTCACACAACATTTCCCTCCCCATACACCAACGGAAGAGGGAACAGTTGGTGCAACCACCTCCACCAATGGATGCAGGGGAACCCTGCTGGCAATTTGTGAGCAGTTTTGTCCATTTTGCGCAGCTTAGGCAAATTTTGCTTAAGAATCTGGTCCCATATCTAGCATATTGACAGGCACAAAGCCTGGTGATCTTTATTCTCACCACACAAAAACATGCATTGCCATGATGGGTTGTGCCCATGCTGAGGTCCATTCATAAAAAAAAAATTGGCAAAAGAGGAAGGTGTGGGCCATGATAGGTCTAGAAGGAGGTATATTAAAATTGTTTTCATCCATATATCCTATACCACTTTTTTTCCTAACAGTTCTAAAGAGAAAAAGTTGAAGTGAGCAATCAAGAAGGAAGTTCTGGAGACTCTACAACAGAAGTATTTATAGTGTTTCTGTAATAACTGAAGATGTCTTTAAAATAATTGTAATTTCACTTACTGAGAGGATTCTAGAGGCTTAAAGATTTGACGGTAACTTTCTAGAAAGATGAACTTTTGGTTATCATCATTATTTAACTTTTAAGTAATATATTATCTTTTAGGTAATCTCTACCTTATTCTAACTACATTATATTTTTATTTTCACTAATAAAATATAAGACTTCTCGGATGGAAATATATTTTCCATAAATGATATGTAAGTTTGTTATGATGAGATGTATGTTTGGAATCAAGTACCATCCACTTGAAAAGGTAATGAAACATATAAATCAATTGCTTCCTCTAAAAATATTCTAGATAAATGAATTAATGGCAATTTTTGACATATTAAGTATTTTGGCATATTAGAAACTAAGTTAATTATATTCTGCTTTCCAGCTGTCTGTGCAAAAGTTGTAAGAGGAAGTTTCAGATGAAGGGATAGAGGGAGGTTTTCATATCTGTCTGTCCATCTATCTGTCCTAGGCATTTGTACTGCACTCTCACTATATTAGCTGAAATGCAGACTTCTGTTCCTTTCAGTATAAATTCCTTCATAAAGTGCTCGAGATACACCCACTATACTTTTCCTAATCCAAAACTGCTGCCACCTCGAGAACAGAATACAGCAGTCAGATGCACAGCTGACCCCTCACCACAGTGCAAAACAATGGGTCGGGAGAAGGTACATTTCACCCTGGGCAAGCCATTGTTTGTATAGAGACAGCCATAGGATGTGTAATGTCCACAAACAGCAGAAAAATCTTGGTTATCAGATACAAAATAAAGACAGTTTCTGCAACCTGCAAGAGCTATTCAATTCATGTTTAGTTTTGGCTGGCTAGGTAAGAAAGATACATAGAATTGTTTCTGTTCTTTGACTAGATGAGAGAGAATTTCTGTTGCAGAGACTTAATGCATGTGAATCTAAAAACCAGTTTCTGTGAATACTCACACACTATTGTTTGAATGTTTGCAGAAGGTGAATCCAAAAAGACTAATTGTAACCCACTGGTCAGTGTTTGCTGCGTGTTCGCATCTGTGCCCAGTTTTCAACCTCTAGCTAGAGAGGTTGGCTTTTTGGTTCAAGAGGTAGCCATTTGCACATTTAGCTATAGAGGTCCTCGTTCAGTGCCCAATATTGACCAAGGTGGCAATTGTCCCAAAAGTGGGGCTGGGCTGAGATTTTAACTAATTTGGTTAAAATAAGTATTTTATAGGTCTAAGCCTGTAGTTTTCTTGCATTTCAGCTTTAAACCTTAAGTTATCAGGTATTAAGCACTTATATTCTGCTCTTATAACTAGGGCTCTTCCGAATTCACAGTTCGTTTTGGTAAATTTCACAGTCATAGCATTAAAAAAGTCTTGAATTTCACGGTTTGAGATATTTAAATCTTAAATTTCACAGTGTTGTAACCGTGGGGGTCGCAACCCAAAAGAGGGTCAGGCCGGGAGTCACAAGATTATTGTAGGGGGCGTCGCAGAATTGCCACCCTTGCTTCTGCACGCTTTCAGAGCTGGGTGGCTGGAGGGTGGCAACTGCTGGCCAGGAACGCTGCTCTGAAGGCAGTGCCACCAGCAGCAGCAGTGGAGAAGTAAGGGTAGCAATACCGTACCATGCCACTCTTACTTTTGCACTGCTGCTGGTGGCGGTGCTGCCTTCTGTGCTGGGTGCCTGGCCATCAGCCACCACTATCTGACTGCCCAGCTCTGAAGGCAGTAAGGGTGGCAATACTGTGGCCCCCTTCAATAGCCAGATTTCACAGGGGAGACCAGATTTCACGGTCCGTGATGTGTTTTTCACAGTTGTGAATTTAGTGGAGTCCTACTTATAACAGATTAATATATTATTTGCAAGCTACAGTCTGCTACAGCTAATGGCAACAGTGCCTACATGTTTAGCTCAAGTTGTGATGACTCGTGCTTTTAACTCTGGAGATCTCCAGTTCATACCCCGATGCCAGCCACCACATAAACATGGTAAAACAAATTAACTTAAAAATTAAATATTGTTATTTAGTTAGTTTTGGATAGTGTCCAAAATGTGCTAAGTACTTTCCAAAGACAAAGAAAGATATGGTCATTACACCCCAAAAATTGCAGTCTAAAAAGACAAAAAAGATGGACGTTTGCAGTGTTGTTGTAGCTGTGTTGGACTTAGGATATTAGCGAGAAGAGGTGGGTGAGGTAATAGCTTTATTGGACCAACCTCTGTTGGTGAGAGAGACCAAGTCCTGAAGAAGAGATCTGTGTAAGCTTGAAAGTTTGTCTCTTTCACCAACAGATTAAAGATATTATCAAACGACCATGTCTCTCTGAAGAAAGATAAAGGAGGGCAAAAGGGAGATATACACAGGCAAAGTGATCAGGGTGGTGATAGCTATGCATCATGTTGCATCGTTTAAAATAAAACCTATCCTCGCTGCCTTTCTACATAATTGTTTGAGTTCTATTTATTTATAGTTATATATACACAATCCCTAACTCCATTCTAGAGATACATGTGAATTCACACATGCATCTCTTCTATAAACCAATCCTTACCCTTTTTTATAGAGATATAGTAAGTTATGAGGATGAGAAAGTTTGTCTCAGCATTATTAGTTCCTTGATATTATCTCCTTAACAAGATTATTCCTCAGCTGTGTAATTAAGGAACTCACCTATGTCTCTGTATTTGATTTACCTTTACATGGATAGGCCCCAAAATCCTGTCAGTTTCACCAGGCTTAGTTACCATACTGTTGTTAGGGTGACCAGATGTCCCGATTTTATAGGGACAGTCCTGATATTTGGGGCTTCTTCTTATATAGGCACCGATTTACCCCCTGCCCATCCGTGTCCTGATTTTTCACACTTGCTATCTGGTTACCCTAACTGTTGTTGAAAATAAAATCTTATGTCAAAGAAGGAGAGTTAAATAAATAAATAAAATTATGTGTTTTACACTTAAAAGGCAGATCTGAAAAAGATCTGTACAATATCCCTTGCAGAATGTTAACTGTTTTTCATTAAAGCAGTAAAGCTATGTGATAGGTCAGTTTGTTTTCACAGTTTGTGTATCTACTCTTTTTAAATGAATATAAGAATTATAAGAATATAAGATTTGGCTTATATAAACAGAATTCAGTTTCCATGAACTTTACAATGTTACTTATGACCTAAAATAGTTTTCTGTATAATATCACTTTAAAATATGGTATTCAGCCATGGTAATCCCCAGAATTAAATTTAAGGTTAAGCTAATCTTCATTAGATAATTTCCCGATCTAGAACTAAAGCCCTGTCTACACCATAAATTTTACCTGCTTTTGTAACCGTTTAGGGACATGGCTCTAAAAATGATCCAGCATAGTTAATACACTTCTGTACTCTCTTTCCCCCTTGTGCGGGGGAGGATGCTAGGTCTCAGAGAGAGCTGAGTCCTGAGGGGTAGGCTGAGGAGAGCGTATGCCGAGTTACAAGTTATCTGGTAAGAAGCCCTGCAACCCTTGGACTAGTTATGGGTTATGTGGTAAGGAACCCTGTAATCCCTGCACTGGAACCCATTAAATGTCTGGTATAGAATAGTATGGATGATGGGTGGATAGTTCCTCTCCCCTATGCTAAAGTTTATTAAAAGTTGTGGCCTGCTGCTTAATTCCATGCATGTGTCTATCCTCATTTTGCCACTGTGTCCACATCAATTGTGTTTGTCATAACTTGTCAGATGAATGTGCCACAACCTAGTTACAATAATACAATTGTACTTACAGGGTAGATGGGACCTAATGTTACTTTGATGTGTGGCACTGCCCATTGATACTGTGTCAGTACCTCCACAATAGGTGTTTCAGAGCTTGTATGAACTGCCCCATGCTTGGCAGTTCTGGTACCTCCTCTGTCACCACCAATGACTTGGGTGCCTTTCCATTGTTTGGCTACACTGTCAGTGGTGCAGGAGTGATAAATACAATGCTCTTTCTGCAATGTTTAGACCACTTCTCTTATGAGGTCCTCTGCCACTTCCAGAAGTGCTGGTACATCTGGATCCTCTGCCTGAGGCACAAACAATGGTTGGGTTCTCTGAGTCTACCTCCTGGCCCCATGATGGAGTCTCAGATTCTTTAATGAGTGGTAGCCTGCATCCGGATGCCACTATATTCATTGTAGTCTGATGACTGGACATCTCCCGTAGGCTATCGTAAGGACCTGTAGCTGATTGCAAAATAAGTAGCTGGGAGACCGTATAGCTGATGAAGGCACAGAAAGGAGGCTATGAGCGCATTGAACATGTGATACGAAGCATGCAAGTAAGAGAGGAAGAAGGAATAGATGTTTCAGTGGAACAGGGAACCAAAAGTCTGTCTACACTGAAAAATATCCACCAGAGCCAACCCTAACTTTATGACCGGGTTTGGCCTAAGATGAGTTGAAGACCTGTGCTTCATATGGTGGACCAGGCACAAGCTCCTTAAATGATTTCTAGAAAATCAGTTTTGAGAATAGAATTGGTGCTCAAAATGCCAGAAGGTCTAAACATACAGTGTTTTATTGTACCCAAAAATTATGCCTCTTCACTTGATTTGGTCAATTCTAATAACTATGTTAGGGAGCAGATTGCTAATTTGTAGAATCAAGATCACATACAAAATAAAGAATATTAGAAGGTGCTCCTTAAAGACCTGATTGGGCCTTGTGCCTGTACATAGGCACATGTATAACTTTAAGCATATGAGTATTCCCATTGCCTTCAATATAACAATTCTCTTGCTTAGAATTATGCATGTTCTTGAAGGACCTTACTGAATCAGGGCCCATGGCTTCTGACATATGGCACTTTGACTTCAGTATTGATTAGTCATCGATCTATAGTAAAATTACTGATTTAAAGGGATTAATACCTGGTAATTTCTGTTTATCCAAATCTAAATGTGAAAATCTGAAAGACTAATTTATGTCCAATTTTAAAGACTGCAATCAAATAGCAACCAGCAGTTAAATGAAAAATAATTCATTCAAAAGCCTGGGAGTCAGAGTCTGAAGCTGCTTACACAAGTTTTTTAATGTCAAACCATTATATGATGACTTGGGTAAACTCATAAGCTGTTGGTCATAACTAACTATAAAAGAGAACTTTACAAGAAATGTTAGATCAGCTATAAACGTCTGTAATAGGTATATGAAATTTGTTAAATCCAGATCCCTGGTAGGTTGGTTGCACAAATATGCATTTGATATTGTTTAGGGACTGAACTTTAATTAATTCATCATGCTTTTGGATTTGTAAAGTAGGAATATCATGGGCCTGTTCAAGTCTTACATTATTTTTAACTTATATTCATAGAGAAGTGACCCTATGGTATCCATAGATCTAAAACTGATTGGAAACTATAAATAATTATTATCCTCATATTCATATTTCTTTTACATTGGAATACACCAGGTTTTGTGCAGGTTTAATAAACTCTCAAATTTAGATGATGTTAATACTGGCCTCATTAACATACACATGTTTGGCCCATCTCTAGTTTCTGAGTCCATGAGTCCAAATCAGGACAAAACATAGCACCTGTTTTTTAAAAGCATTTCTTTGGTTCCCTTTACAGGTTTCACATTTTCAAGTGGTCTGTGCCTAAAATCCTGCAACTGATAAAGCTTCCCTCAGCCAAAGCTCTGGATATTTTATAACCTCTGAATGCACATCAAGTGATACTTGCTGATTTTTGATCAGCTCTCAGTCCCCTCAAATTCTCATTCTAGTCCTCTTGCTGAGTTTCCCTATTTTCTTGTATTCTCAAATTACACAGAAAATGCTGTAGAAGCTCTGAAAACTTTTAAATGGGCAGTATATCTGGCTCTGTGAAAAATATAGCGGTAGGTTAACATGAAGGTCATGCAAAGAAGTAAGAAAATAAACAGAAGGCTCAATGATCCCACTTAGGCACAATCTTGCATTTAATGGTGCAATGTTGAATTCCCATCTGCATGGAGAATACATCTGCTGCTACTTTTTGCAGCCACGGTGATGGTCCTGCTCCATAGGCCCATGAAGACAGAGGAGTAGGGCCATGGCTCCCCCTGGTTCCTACTTTGGGGGAGTAAGGAGGGAACAATCTCTGCACACCCAAGTCTGTAATTGTGCCTGGCTTTTATGCCAGCCATATGGAGAGAAGGGAGGATGCTTATGAGTGCCCCACACCTTGTCTTTTACTCTCCGCACATTCGTGTAAGAAGCAGGCACAATCTGGCCCAAAGACATGTAAAATGTAGCAAGGTTCTGTGCTGAAGTATCATTAGCTGTGAGATGGGGATGTATCTCAGGGTGTAGCCACTTTTTAGAAAAGGGAAATGACGTTTTGAATTTGGATCGGCAAAATACTTCTGAGGTGCTGATCAAATTACATGGCCTGGCTATAGGGGATGTGGCCTTGTAAGGCATTATTCATCATTCCCATGGTGGCTGGTAACCTGTATCACAAAATTAAGTGGAGGTGCCAGGAGGACCCTCACTATATGGCCTCATTGTGGTCTGGATTTGATCTCTTTATATAAAACACAAGGGAAGAAGGTCTTAGATGAGGAAGGTGACATTGCTTTCATCATGGCACAGCAGGAACATTTGGTGCCCCTTCAGTGAGAGTCAGAAGAAGCTAGCACATCCATCACTACAGTGCAGAGTATTAAATCCCCTCATTTTTTTCAGTGGCATGTTATTTCCTTGGGTGGTGTGATATTGCTATTCCTTGAAGAAGTTTGCTCCTTGGCAAGGTCGGCATTGTTAAGCCCCGTCTCTGCTGTAATGTTAATGAAGGATTACTGCTCTACATTTGTGTTATGTAAAACAATGTCTCGCCCCTCCCCCTCATGCTGCTGTGACGCTGGTGGAAGTTTCAGAAATGAGCGAGGGTGTGGGAGCCTACTAATGTTAAAGACAGGTTAATTCTAGACATGGCTTTGCATGTTGACATTTCCCAGTTAACACATAGCTCATAGTAGATTTCTGTTGAAACTCGGCCGTGATATACTGCCAGCAAATGGGAGTGGTGAAAAATACTAGGAAGACCAGTGACTGCTAAAATAACACAAAATAGTAGTGCTGTCATCACCTGTTGCCACAACACAGACTTAAGTAAAAAACACATGCAGTGAGAAGACTGTTACCTATTTGACAGTATTGTGTATGCAAGTCATCATCAGGAAAATATTTTACCATTTTGTATTCAATCTACAATGGCGCAGTAGTTGGAAACGGTGTTTTTGTAACCTTAAGCCATAGGGCCAAATTCTCTGCTGGTATAAATGAGCAGAAATACCTCTGAAAGCAATGCAGCTGTGCCCATTTACACCAGCAGTTAATTTGGCCCATAATACCTTCTGCTGCCCCCAAACTATTAATTTGAGCCTAATCCTGCAAGTGGATCATATGTATGTATCTTATGCCCACAGTGAGTGTCATTAACATCAGAGGGACATTGGATGGGAATAAGGAACTGTGCATGCAGATCTATTTGCTGGACTGGGCTTCTGCATTCTAAATGTTTACACGCTTTTGTCTTCATTCACAGTTGCAGTCCAATTTTTTTTTCTTTCACAGGTCAGTAATTTGGGATCTGATCTTGCACTCTGCAACAATGAAACTCCTACTGGCTTCAATGGGAGTTTTAGGTGTGCAAGCAATGCAAAGGAGGTTGTAGAATTCCTGTCATTGAAGGTTTTTAAGAACAGGTTAGACAAGCATCTGTCAGGGATGGCCTAGGTATACTTAATCCTGCCTCAGTGTGGGGAGAATTGATTAGATGGCATCTTGAGATCCTTTCCAGCCTTACATTTCTATGATCCTAAGTTCAGGTCCTTTGTTCTGCAAAAGCAATCCCTCTGTAATAGCCTCCAGGTCCTATGCTATTTATATGCAACAAGCTGTGAAATCAATGGGAGTTGCATACAAAATCTGACCCAAAATCTCCCCTAAAATACCCATACCTATAAACAATGCTGTATTTACCTAATTTTGATCCTAATAAATCTTTCCATCATAGGGCATGATAGTAATTAATGATGGTGGTGAAACCAAAACCCCATGTCTGAACATCTCCAAACTTCAGGACATTCAAACTCTGGGTCACAATCCAAACTGTTATAGCTTGAGCCTTTCTACTTTTTGATAGAGTAAAATGTTTGCTGCAAGACATCACATTTCAAACACACTAGTGTTGACTCTTTATAAAAAATGGATTTTCTTCTGGTGTGCAAGTACATTTTGGGGCAATTATATCTGATTTGTTGTCACTTTATGTTTTTGCAGGAACTCTTCCCCACCCCACCCCCCAAAATAAAAATCCAGTCTTTAATATCAAAGGTCAAATGGAATGAAGACAATACCATTGTAGTCTGGTGTTATGGCAATTGGACTGTGGAAAGAATGTTCCCCCAAATCTCTCTCTTATGTAATGTTCACTGTTAAAGAGCAGAAAGAGGCTGTTTGTGCTAAGGATCAAATCTTGCAGTATCCATCTGGAAATCAGCTATTGCATTTGTACTGCAAAAGCTTACCAATGTTTTATATCTTTAGATTGTAACAGAAATCTGTTTTCACTAGAGAGGGTAAACCAGACGTGGTTTTGGTTTTAGCTTAGTTTTTTCAAAACCTCGCCAGCCGTTTTTGTTTTGCAAAGCAGATCCAAAACCAGGAGTGATTCAAATCCAAGGGCCACCTTATGTTTCAATGGATGAGTGGAAGGGTTTGAGAACGTTATTTCATCTCTCTTGGTTTTTACTATGTTTATTTCTAAATAGTTTGTTCCATTCAAAATACAGATGGGACAAAACCGTGGATGGTTTTGGGTTTGCAGAACTTGACTGGACAATGATTTGACATACTATGCCATGAAAATTATTCAGAACTAGATCCCATTTTGTAGCCAAACTCCCAAAGTTGTTGTTTTTGGTGGTGGTGGTGATCTGAGGATAGGGAGCTGAAAAAAATGGTCCAGGTTTTCACCCCTCTTTAATTTTCATAAATTCTAAAAATGCATTAGCAGAACCACATGTTATGTGATTTCGTGTTGTCTCAATAAATCAGTATATTGAATATAAACATATATTTTTATGTTCACTAATTTTTAGTAAGATATGTCTTTAAATGAGTCTGTTAATTTAATTTGTTATTTTACTTAAGTGAGTGGAACAGAACTCAGTGCTTCTCAAAAGCATAGCACGCACACACAAATATGGACAAACACCCCCAATATCTACTGTGAATTTAAGAGTTAAAGGGTCAGATTTTGATCTGTGTTGTACTGGTATAAATCCAAAGTAATTCCATTGGAGTCAGGAGAGTTACTCTGGATTTACAGCAGTATAACTGAGATCAGAATCGGACCCAAAGTACTTGGTGTTTTTAAGGCAGGTTGGAACTGAAATGAAGGCAGTGTGAGGAGATGGTGCCCTTGCCTCTTCCACTTCTGAGTACACTACTGAAGGAGAAATAGTGGCTTGGTGACCTGCTGAGTCGCCATCTTTCCTTCCAGAGTGGGTAGCCTGGTCAGAAATACTGGAATGCTGATCCAGTTCCCAGAAAATGTTCCAGAACACCATTCTGGAGTGTTCTGGCATGATTCAAACGCTGCTGCAAACCCAGCTGCCTCCCAGCCCCAGCCACATAACTACCCTCTAGATGTCCCAGAAACCTGTTTCCTTTAGCTACTTCCCTGGACACCCTCATACATGAAGTGCCTCCAACAGCCCCCAGCTACCTTATAGTCCACCCAAACCGCCCCACAAACACAGCTTCTTTTACCTATCCTCATTTTCCCCTGCCACTCACCAAACTCCCCTGGCAACCCTTAGCTTCCCAGGCTGCTTTCTCACTACTGCCCCAAACAGCTCTCATCCAGCACCGACCCACTCCTCAGACATCCACTCATCTGCCACAGCTGCCAATTTTTGTACAGCTCTATGCCCTATCCCACCCACCTCTTGGAGCAGGGTGTATTGACTTTAAATTGATGTTTATGGTGATTCACAAATTATTTGCAAATATGCCAATTATTTAATGTGCCTTATTTGCATATAATTTGCACAAAATCTCACACATGAAGCTGCACAAAACTTAGCAGTTATGTGTGTGACCCAAAAGGGCCATTATGATTCAGCCCTGAGTTAACATCCTTTCAATTTTTGCATAATCTTGAGAGCAAGTGTTGTTCTTCACTTGTTTGATAAACACTGTTTCTTAACCATACCACATACTGTGATGTAGCAATACTTTACATTTATCAGTTACAAAAATGGAAAAAAAAAATCTTTTCAAGACTTGCCTAGTTTTATTTATTTTTGGCAATATTCTATGTTATTGAATTTTTAATAGTCTATTCATTGGAATTTTTCAGTCATAAGAACAGTTTGTGCTCATACAAAAGAAGATAAATAAGTCTATCTTTGGGGTTTCCAATGCACTAAACTCTATAAACTTTCTGTAATGTTAATTTGGCCTTGGACAAAATGTTTTTCTTAAGGGTATTTTTTTTCTTGTGTATTGTTACTGTATTGAGTTGTACTAATATGAAAATTCCTGAGCCCTTTGGGATGTGCCAAACCAAGAACATATTAATTCTGTTAAATCTATCCCAGAATTGATTTACTTTTAGGGAAACTTAGAGAATGTACAATAAATTCCCATTACCTTCATGACATGTCCTGCATTTACTATCCTCCTTTATGATTGCTTTCCTCAATCAAACTGGGGCTGAGCATATTCTGAAAATAATTTTCTGGTGACTTCACAATCATAAATCAGTTGCTCATTTGTAATTTCTGTAATGACTCTTTTGGATAAACAATATTACCAGTGGCTCATATTCATTGTGGATCAATCGGTAAGCCCTCAATGGTCAGTTTTTTTCCTAGAAACATTAATTCTTGCACTCTAAATGTACACGTATTTTTGTTAAATTTCAATCCGTTTTCTTTTGATCTAGGTAATGCTTTAGTTAATCTTATATCATGTTCTTCTAAAGTTCTTCCCCATATTATTGCATCATCTATGTGCTATTGTGTGCCATCTATATTTTCAAAACAAATTTTGTATTGCTCTGTGAAATACCCCTGAAGCTGAACATAATGCAAAAGGTAATCTTTTAAAATGGCAACATCCAAAAGGTGTGTTAAATGTACATAACAATTGACTTTCTTGCTCCAATGTTATATGCCAAAATCCATTTGAAGCATCTAAAGAAGAAATATATTTTGCTCCAGACATTTGTCCAAATATTTCTTCCCTCAGAAGTATTTTAAAATGTTCCCTTTTAACATACTTATTTAAATCCTTTGGATCAAAACGTAAACATAAGGATCCAGCTTTCTTTTCTACTATTACTAATGAATTCAACCTCTCAGTTGGCTCTTCCACTCTTTTAATTATATCTAAATTAACTAACCTTTCCAACTTCTTTTATATCCTCTTTCTTAAAGCTAAGGGTATTTTTACTAGCTACATATATAACTGGTTTCTTTGTTTCATTTAAGTCTATTTTATACCTTGTATCCAATTTACCAATTCCAGTGAATAATTCTGTAAATGGATGTTCAGTATACTGAATACTCTGAATTCTACCCATTAGATTTAGTGCTAAACACAGGTAAACCTCAAATAAAAAATACTTTGTCCTTTAACTACTACAAATCTTATGTTTTCTAAATTCTTTAACCAGGACCTATAATTTACAAATACCCATAGCAGGAATTTTTTCACCACTATAAGATTGTAAATTAACATGTAGTTGTTCTCTTGCTATAGGTTTTACTTTTAAACATTTTATAGTTTCTTCTGAAATTACATTAGCTTGTGAACCTGTATGTATTACATATACCATCTGCTAATGGAACATTTATTTTGTAACGCAAGCTTCCTGGTAGTCCATAATGTGACTCTGTTTCAAAATACCCAGAAACAAATTTTCTCCATCTTTAATGTAATCTCTATTCCTTATTCAATATCTACTCTGAGATGTTTGAATTTTGAATGTATATGTCTACATTTTTTCAGATATATCTGTTTACAAACTTTTGCAAAATGATTCTGTTTCTTACGGATATGACAGGTGTGCCCATATGCTGGCCATTGTCTAGGTTGGTGCCTCCTTCCACGTCTAGAACATCCTTTCAGTTGCTCATACATTTTAACTTTATTACTTTCCTTCTGTTTTCCTCCGTAGACTTGTTTTATACTTTCTTATTAAGTCTATATTTAAATCCATTTGTTTTCTTTCTAAAATGTGCAATCATTTTGATTAAGTTCAGTCCTTTTGCAGATTCTCACTGCTTTTTCCAGATTTAGATCTAGCTCTTCAAACAATCTTTTTTTTGTACACTGATATCTTTTATATTCATCACAATTTGATCTCTTATTATTAGGGCTCCGTGTCTGGCACAGAGGTCATGGAAGTAACAGATTCCGTGACTTTCCACGATCTCCGTGACTATTGCACCAGCCAGTGTGGCTGACCCCAGGGCCGTCCAAGTGGCTGGCTCTGGAGCAAGCTGCTCAGGTGGCCCAGGAGATAGCCACACTGGTCGCTGCTAAAGCAGCTTTGCAGCCAGCCGCTCGAGCGGCCCCACAGCTGGTCGCACCAGCTGCTGCTCGGACGGCCCCTGACAGCTGGCCCTTGGGCCACTCCAGCAACCATCAGTGTGGCTCGCCCCAGGGACAGCCTGAGCAGCTGCTGCTCGTCGGCCCCCAGCAGTGGTCCCAGAGTGGCTCCCAGCAGCTGATGCCAATGGCCTTGGCTCCCCTCCCCCCAGCAGCAGCCCCCCCAGTCCCCTTCCTCAAGCAGCAGCCCCCCGGATCCCTGCAGCAGTGGCCCAGGGGGTGGCCGGAGCAGCTGTCGGTCGGCAGCCCCCGGCAGCTGGTGCTGCTGGCCCCGAGCAGTGGCCCTCTCCCCAGCAGTGCTCCCCCCCTCAAGATTTAGTCATGGGTATTTTTAGTAAAAGTCATGGACAGGTCACGGGCCATGAATTTTTGCTTATTGCCTGTGACCTGTCCGTGACTTCTACTAAAAATACCCATGACTAAATTGTAGCCTTCCTTACTATTGACTCAGATTCTGGAAATTCCATGTCTGACTTCTTATCTTGAGATCTATTTAAAAATATTCAAAAGTCTCTTCCTTCATTCAGTGGTGCTGGAACACTTCTTACAGTGGGGGTGCTGAAAGCCAGTGGTCCCCAAACTTTTTGCTTTGCACCCCCATTATCCTTGTCTGTGCCCCCTCTCCCCAGAGCTGGGGCCAGCACCGAGCCATGGCTCCAGGAGGTGTGGGGATGCAGATGGGGGTAAGGAGGCTGAGGCTGGGACGACAGCTGGGGCCAGGAGCAGAGCCCCAGGCGCGGGTCCTGCAGCCAGGACCGTGCATGCGGGGCTGGGAGCAGAGCCCCGGGAGTGGGGCCAGTGCAGCCAGGAGCCCGGGCATGGGGCCAGGAGAGGAGCCTCAGGTGCGGAGCTGGCGGCAGATGGGACCCCAGGTGTGGGGTGGGGAGCAGAGCCCTGGGTGCGGGGCCAGCACCACTGGGACACAGGGTGTGGGGTCAACAGCCAGGACCCCACACAAAATCTGGGGGTTCCTCAGCACCCCCCGCATCTGTAGTTCCTGTGCCTATGCCTTCATTTGATTTCTTGAGTGAAACTGGAATCTTTCCAATGTTTCGTTTCTTTTTGGTAAGCAGTGTTGTTGTTTGTTTTTGTTTTTAAGACCAGACTCATAGTCAGCTCATTCACTAGCATTAAGATCAAATGAATTCTATAATGAAATTGCTTCAGTATTTGCAATATTCAAAAAAAGATGGCAACCTTTTGTCCATCTTCCTTATGAGTAGATCCCGATGCCCTCAAAAATAAATCAAATTCTTGTTTAAACCTTTCCAATTTTCTGCAGCATTTCTTGACATTTTTAGAAATGTGGGAACTCTTCATTGATCCATATTATTTCATTCAGATTTGTTTTTTCTCTTCTGAGTAAATTTTACCTCCATTTTTTTTTAACTTCTTCTTGTTCTTTTTATCACTTCCTTCACTCCTGGTACCATGGCTTGTTATATATTCAAGTGATCCACTCGTCTTAATAATAATTCATAGCTAGTAACTTAACAACCACCTTTATTGAATAGGTAACTGACATCTATACAGGGCATCTTACCTCCAGTCAATCTATCAGTCCAACCTAAAATCAGCAGTCTTCTCCTACTGTCAGCTCCCACACCCTGGCGATTCTATTCATTATCTTAAAGCCACAGTAACACCACACCCTCCTTAACCCTGATAGAAATCATCCCTCCAACCAGTCGCCCCACACCTCCACAAGGGGCATAGCTACCAGCTCTGGGGGCGTAGCTACCAGCGTTGGTGCACTGTCTACACTGGCGCTTTACAGCGCTGAAACTTGCTGCGCTCAGGGTGGGGTGTGTTTTTTCACACCCCTGAGCCAGAATGTTGCAGCGCTGTAAATTTCCAATGTAGACAAGCCCACTCTTGCAGCATTGCCATGCCCCCATTGGGTTTTTGACACTGTGAGAGTCAGATATCTCCTACAGATCCCCAAATTCCAACACCTAAATTCTAAATACTTTCTCCTCAAACACTTTAACTCTGATAGCAAAATGGAATAAATTCCCCCCTACTCCCAATATACACCTGAATGACCAAGGTGATAGTTGCTTTGCAATCAGATGAAATTGGACACTAAAGGCTTCCCAAGGCCTCACTACCCAAATAGGCTCCTTGTGGGTTCCCTGCACCAGCTCTCAAAATCCACCCACTCCATACTCTGAGTGACTTGAAGAACTGGATGTTACCAGTGTGGACCCCTGCCTGAATCACTTCCCTTGCCTCTGGGAATGAGCTCCCATAGGTTATGCTCCCATCCTTGCCCAGATGCAATGAGCACCACTCAACTTTGAGGTCTCACTGTGGCACCCCAGCCTCCCTTCAAGGAAACTCTGTTGCCTGGACTAAGGAATTGTAAAAACCTCCATTTCTTAACTTTTCTTCAATAAATTGGGTCTGGCTGTGACTGAGGAGGCAGCCCACTGCGAAGTGTAAAACACCCCAAGGGCACCACCTGCGCTGCGATATTGAAGATGGCCAAACTTTTCATTCATGCAAAGTAATCATTCATGCCTCAGCCCTCCTCTCCAACTCCCACGATCCTGCCAGCTTCTTAACAGTGAATAGAGAGATACCTGCCTTCTAACTTATCTCCAGACAAGCGAGCCTAGTGGGCAGGGGGTGGGGGTGTTCTATATTTCATTTGCCTGCAGTATTCCTAAGCTACCAGCCAACATGCAATGAAGCCACTAGGCTTGTATCTGTGTAATCAACCTTTGCTACAAACAAAAATGCATCCAAATGGTCCACCACATGCAAAGCTGGTCTTAAGTAAGCTGTAACACCCTGGCTTTAATTATCCAGTGTCAGGTGGGGAAGGGATTCATGCTCCCTCACCCCTTGCTATACCCTGCTTTTCTGGAGTTTTATCTCTACTCCTGGGCTGTGTGTATATGAGGAAATCATCTCCCCTCTTTTGGGTTAATCCTATGCTCCTTCCCCAGGGACAGCTTTCTGTCTCTGCCCGGCCTGAGTGTGTACGGTGAGTCATGGTCCCTTGACTGAGGTGTCCTCCAATATCCATGGCAATCCTCTGTAAACAATCATAGAATCATAGAATATTAGGGTGAGAAGAGACCTCGGAGGTCACCTAGTCCAACCCCCTGCTCAAAGCAGGACCAACACCAACTAAATCATCCCAGCCAGGGCTTTGTCAAGCCAGACCTTAAAAACCTCTAAGGATGGAGATTCCACCACCTCCCTAGATAACCCATTCCAGTGCTTCACCACCCTCCTAGTGAAATAGTGTTTCCTAATATCCAACCTAAACCTCCCCCACTGCAACTTGAGACCATTGCTCCTTGTTCTGTCATCTGCCACCACTGAGAACAGCCTAGCTCCATCCTCTTTGGAACCCCCCTTTAGGTAGTTGAAGGCTGCTATCAAATCCCCCTCACTCTTCTCTTCTCCAGACTAAATAACCCCAGTTCCCTCAGCCACAGCTTGTAAGTCCATGTGCCCCAGCCCCTTAATCATTTTCGTTGCCCTCTGCTAGACTCTCTCCAATTTGTCCATATCCCTTCTGTAATGGTGGGACCAAAACTGGATGCAACACTCCAGATATGGCCTCACCAGTGCTGAATAGAGGGGAATAATCACTTCCCTCGATCTGCTGGCAATGCTCCTACTAATACAGCCCAATATGCCTTTGGCCTTCTTGGCAACAAGGGCACACTGCTGACTCATACCAGCTTCTCGTTCATTGTAATCCCCAGGTCCTTTTCTGCAGAACTGCTGCTTAGTCAGTCGGTCCCCAGCCTGTAGCGGTATATGGGATTCTTCCTTCCTAAATGCAGGACTCTGCACTTGTCCTTGTTGAACCTCATCAGATTTCTTTTGGCCCAATTCTCCAATTTGTCTAGGTCACTCTGGACCCTATCCCTACCCTCCAGCATATCTGCCTCTCCCCCCAATTTACTGTAATCTGTGAACTTGCTGAGGGTGCAATTAATCCCATCATCCAGATCATTAATAAAGATGTTGAACAAAACCGGCCCTAGGACTGACTCCTAGGGCACTCCACTTAATACCGGCTGCCAACTAGACATTGAATCATTGATCACTACCTGTTGAGCCCGACAATCTAGCCAGCTTTCTAACCATCTTATAGTCCATTCATCCAATCCATACTTCTTTAACTTGCTGGCAAGAATACTGTTATACGCCTCAGCTTCCTGGTGGCTCCACATGTAATATGGAATCCATGCCTCAGTTTCACCAGGTTTGGCTGGGATCTTAGCTGCAGCAATACTGGGCTGTGTCACAGTTTCCCCAGTTTCCACATGAATCTTGGTCACAGCCATATTGGGCTGTTCCTCAGCTTCCCAAATTTCAGCTAGGATCTTGGCCACCCTGGGCCAGGCCTGTCTGCAATATCTGCTGGCACATTGGCTGCAGCCACCCTGTGTTCAGAGCTGGATTTCCAATTAGGCTCAGCAGGCACATGCCAGGGGCACCTTATCTCTCTAAAACTGTGTGCAACACAAAGGTCAGCTGTAGGTGCTGGTGGGGGTGCTGAAAATGCTGTACCTAGGGACACATAAAGTGGAAATCCAGCCCTGCCTGTGTTGCTCCTGTTTCCCTATTTTGGTCCCTAATCCCAGAGAGAGAGGTCTTCTCTGGAACTGCCTATGGTATAATTACCCACCTCCTATGGTCATCTGGAAGGGCAATCCCCCTCCACCTGGCCCAGCCACTTCATGTTCCTCCCGCTCTGCCACCAACTACCTTATAATGGTAACAACTCTTTTGCTTCTGGCCTGCCGGACAAAGGACCCACCACTTACTCACAGTTGCATGAGCATGTTCTCTATTCCAGATTTTTTATTATAACATTACGTTGATGGTTCAAAATGTGGTTGAAAGAATAAACATATTGATGGTTGCTGTTGACCTATTAGTAATGTTTGATCCAATTTAAAGAAAGGTAAAAGTATGGAATGCTGTTTTGTAACACCACTATATTTTTATGCATCTTGGGTGTATCTATACCTACACATAGTTTCCCTTTTAACTGTGACTGGTAGTACAGTTTATTCCTTTTCTTAGACAAAAACCTTTTGAACTGAAGTGGGAAGTATATATTCAGCTTGAAATAACCAATGGATAATTGTAGCTTTCAACAATACAGTTTGGGCCAACTATGTTGTATCTTTTTAGAAAGGAGGATTGATTTCTGAAGAATAAAGTTTGTGTATTAGTAATGCTTCCTGGCTCTTAGTATAGAAGGAGGTTTACCATTCACATTGATTAGTAGGCATTCTTTGAAAAACGGAAGTTGGCTATTAGCCACACCCCTTTGCTAGTTACTGTAAATACTCAATACTCAATGACAAGTAATGGGCATGTCTACTTTTGGAATACTGTCTAGGTAAATGTTGTTATTGTTAGAAACTATGTTCTTAAACCCAGTTTAACGTAGTAACCTACATTTTGAAGCAATTGTTGGCATTAAGAAAAGATATTGACTTACAGCTTCCTCCATCTTTTCCTGATTTAAAGACCGAACATTAGCACAGTTTTAAATATTGTAGGAAATATTTTAAGTTCTAATGCTCACATACAATACAGTACAAGGAATTTTTTTCACTTTGTCATTAAGTCAATACCTTTAGTTAAAATTGTTTATCCAGCCGTGCTGAGAGCTAATACAAGTAGAATCGCTGAATTCATCTATGGCTTTATACACAGTTAATCTTTTCTGGAGGGCAAATTATACCCACTGAGACATGTAGACACCTTCTACTGAGGCCAATGAGCTGAATTTGGCCCTAAGTGTGAAAGGCAAAAATCAGTACATATTGGTTGCTTTTTAGTTTTGCTTTCTTTAGAACTGGGGTTGCACAGCTCTCCAGGATTGTTCTGGAGTCTCCAGGAATTGAAGATTAATCTTTAATTATAAAGATAATGTCGTGATGAAACCTCCAGGAATTCATCCAACCAAAGTGGGCAACCCTATTTAGAATTCTTTAACTAACAAAACAAGATAGTCACCATAAAGTCTGAATCAAGAGAGCTTGCCAAATATTTTTTAAGCAAAAGGGTAAGTTATTCCCATTAACTTATAATGGTCCTTTAATAGGTTACCAGTTAATTTTTTCCAAGACTCTCTTGAGTAGTTTTTATGATATAGTAAAATGTCAATGAATTAAAATAAACCATTATAAAAAGGATCATGTTTAAGTTTAGCAGTGATACTTACCAGTATATGCACATTTGCATGATTACCTTTGAAAGTGTATTAACTTGTTTAGAGATGTAATTAATTGGAACTTTGTTAGGAAACGACTGAAAGATTGACAGTTGTGGGCAAGAGCACTGGACTCGTGTTTGACAAAAAGGTTACATAAGAACTGATTTATACAGAAAGACATCTAGGGACAGGTTAAGCTGCAGTATCAGCTTTCAAAGTCTCTCCTTTTGTTAATGTAACTTTTAGTTCATTTTATCTTTTTCAGTTAATGCTTTGGGAATAGGGGCCTAAACCAAAACAGGGTGAATTCAAGGAGACTTTCCACTGACCTCAACAGGCTTTAGATCAGGCCCTATGTGGCTAATTATCAGTAATTATGTTAAATCAGGTAGCCAAATATGTAATCTCAAAATGTCTCACTCAGCAGCTTCCTGAACCGATGAAAGCCCTAGAATGACAGTACAAGGATGTTGGAGGGAGACAGTGCACTAACCACTTATTAGCTGATGATGATGCACAAAACCCATTTATTGATGCTGCAGTGCTGGTTGGATTTATAGGGCATTATCTGCACAGACACCATCAGGAAGGATACCAGGCAGACCACTGAACATTTGGGCACCTATACAAAAAAAGTGAGTGGAAGAGCAGAGATATGAATCTTTCACAAAGTGCCTGATCCCTCAGACCTTGTGTAGACAAAGTTTCCATTGGCGTCTGTGGGATTTATGCCTGCATGAGGGCTGCAGGAACTGTCCCCAGACAATTTTACATAATCTTCCTTAGAATAGGCCCAGGGTTTGGAAACGTTTCTGTAGGTGGGGATAGGGAGGGGTTATACCACAGCATGGCCATCCACACTAACGAATTATTATCATCACTACATATTCCAAAAGCAAACTGCTGGTCTGGATGGAATAGAAGTCCTCTTTGGCTATAATTAGAGCCCTGCGTGATACACAAATGTGTATCTGCATGTGATCCGCTATCCACAAAAATTATTTGTGGATTTGCAGGGCTCTCCACCGGGGGCCAGACTGAGGCTCTGAAGCATCCCCTCACCACCCCCACCGGGGAGAGCCACGTGGGCAGCTGTATGGTGCCCGCACGGAGTTGCAGACCCTCCACCTGCCCTTGGACGATCTGGGAGCCTGGTGGGGGTGAGGACACGGCCAGGGTCTGCTCTCAGCCCCCCACCCGCACTACAGGCAGGTGGAGGGTCTGCCATGGCTCCACACTGGCCTGGCCAGAGAGGGGGGTGTCCTGTGGAGCTGCCTGAGGGCTGCTCAGGCCCCCCACCCAGGGCAGATGGTGGGTCCTCTGCAGCTCCCCACAGCTGCCCCCCAGCTCTTACCATGGCCAGGCTGCAGCTCCAAGCTGCCCCCCTCCCCAGCCGGAGCTGGGTCAAGGACAGCCACACTGGCAGCTGTGGGGAGCCGTGGCAGACCCTCCACCTGCCCTGGGCACGGGGCTCGAGCAGCTCCTGCCCAGTGTCCCTGCCCCTCAAGCCCCCTTCTCAGGGCAGCTGGAGAGACCCAGGCTTCCCACAGCTGCCAGCACAGCTCTTCCTGACCCAGCTCCGGCTTTGGGGGGGGGCAGCTCAGAGCCGCAGCCCAGCCACGATAAAAGCCAGGCGGGCAGCAGCTGTGTGGAGCCGTGGCGAACCTTCCTCCTGCCCTGGGCAGGGGGCCCAAGCAGCCCCATCCCGTGTCCCTGCCCTCAAGCTCCTGCCCACCAAATGTCCCCCCTCCCACCTAGTGACCCTGCCCCCCAACCCCTCCACCCAGGGCACGTGGAGGGAACCAGGATCCCCACAGCTGTCAGCATAGCTCTCCACAACCCAGCACTGGCCTTATCTGGATTGGTAAATTCCATTTCATAGTAGTAAGATGTCAGACCAAGCCAGTGTTGTGGTGGGTGGACTGACTCCTTTGATCTTTAAGAGCATTTTGATTTTACCATAGAACCAGTGAGGGCAATCTTGAAACAAAGCCAAGTAGACCTGAACATAAAGATTCTTAGGGCCAGATCTTCAGCTGGTGTAAAGGGGTGTAACTCTATTGTCTTCAGTAGAATGATGCCCTTTTACACCAGCTGAGGTTATGGCGCCTAGCCTTTATTGCCTTCAGAGGGGGTATTTGCCTTCCTAATCACCCTGTCAATAATTTGCCAGAATAATTTCAGGAGTGGTAAATAGAAACATATTACTCTCATCTATGTAATTGTATCAATTTTATGAATTATGTAATGCCCATCTCTGTCCATGCAGCTTGTTATGAAATCTATAAGTATTTCAGTCCGTCTGCATCATTACAGTGAATCACCATTTCCTGAAGCAGTCCCTCCTGTTGGTAACTGAAAAGGAGACGTTAGGAAGGATCCACCTTTCTGCTTGGGCCCCTACTTGCCACTGAAGAGTAGTACAGGGACCATAAAAACTCCTTATTGTGCCAGGAGAGAATTTCCCCAACACCAGCAATGTGTATGATAGCCACAGGCAACCCTACGCAGACCCCCTCACAAGCCCCAGCAAAAGGAGTATGTTGGGTACAGGAGGGGGCATGTTAGGGTTGGAGGGGGATTTTCAGCTGTGGTGGGCATACGCAGCCCAGTGTGGAAGGGTATCATAAAGTAGAGAAGCTTCTAGAGGCTCTAGTTTACACTGGGGCTGTACTGGCCACCACAGCCATCAAGAATCTGAAGAGCATAAAGGTGGCTTAAAGCCACTTTTGGTCCTATTTCCCCAGGACTTTCTGTGCTGAGGCTCCAGCACAGAATCCCAGCCAGTATTTCCAGGTATGGCCCTTGTCTTAAGTCTGCTTTAGGCATCCCTGTTGTGTCATTTTTACTCATATCCTTCAGTGATAGGTAACATACAATGGCCCATGAATAAAATAGCTAGATAAAATGTAGACTCTAAATTCCAGAATCGTCCAGTTTTGAAAGAATATTTTGACTCCCCAAAAGACTGAGCTGCCTGTGATAGTTACATATAAATCCAGAGTCAAGCCTTGTATTTCCTCAAACAGCAACCCCATGGTGTGAGACCAAAGATTTCTTTCCTGTCCCACATTTAATATTTTTAGATTTATATTTCCTTGAAACTTGTGCAATGGTACAGTACTTAAGGACAGGTCATAAGGCTTATAGCTGTTGAATGTGTGACA
Organism: Mauremys mutica; assembly: GCF_020497125.1. Taxonomy (NCBI): domain Eukaryota; kingdom Metazoa; phylum Chordata; order Testudines; family Geoemydidae; genus Mauremys; species Mauremys mutica. The sequence goes on from NC_059075.1 coordinate 45,351,792, forward strand.
AGGAGGTCATAAAGAATCGGGTCAGATGTAGTTAATTAACGGTAAATGAAGGACAGCTGCTCTTTATGTTCCCAGCACATCTTTGATCTGCTCTACTCTTCAGACCTCTGTGGACAAGGTAGTTAAACACAAACTAGGAGGCCTGTTTTAAAGACCTTAAAGACCTCGGGGCAATCGAGTGACAGTCCAAGCAGCCATAAGCTGTTAGCTTTATTCATTAGAGAACTTTAAACATGTCAAGAATTAGAATAATGTCCCTACTTTTCGATCAGCCTGAGCAATGAAGATTACAACAGCTCTGGGACACATGAGTGAGCAAACTTCTTGTGAAAACACGTTTATTGAGAAGCATTTTACTATAATGACAAAGAAAATACGGCTTGCACATTTTCATTGCAAGGATATTGGTTCAGTATGCATTGAAACAGTGAAAGCTGTCATGGCACAAATACAGTGTAACCCAGTGTTGACCTCACTGATCCCTTCAATCATGTTTTAAAAAACTTCCTTCGCAGTCACACATGATAGAAAGAATATGTCATCTGTGAGTAACATAGCAGTATGTAATGCTTGCTGAAAAATGTATGGAGAATGTTACATGATAAATTGCAGTTCACTTGTGTGCAGAGACTCAAGTACTTAAATATGTTAAAATGCATATATTTATTTTGTAAGTCAGATCTTCAAGGCCAACACTGGCAGTCTCTAAAATGTATGTAAATACTGTTTAATTACTGGAGGAAAAAAATGGTTTGACATATAAATGCCTTTTTACCACTATTTGTTAATCACATTAGGAAACTTGTGATTTTTGCACATAAACAGTGTTCAAGTGTCAGCTGAGTGTGATGCATGTTCTGAGATATTTTACTATTGCCAATATTTTTCATTTTATATCTCAGATTTGGCATTGACTATAAGACCAAACAAATTTTAACCGACATGTTAAGCAGAGACTTATGGAAGAGCATATAATGTCATATCAACAATAGTCAGTAGAAAGTTAAGGCACTCTTGAGACATAGTCAAGTACAACTGAACATAAAGATTCTTGGGGCCAGATCATCTCATCTGCTGTTAGTTAGTGGGGCTCAATTGACCTTAGTGGAGCTACACCAATTTACACTGGCTGAGGTTCTGACCTATTGTTCGTTTTTGATATGTTGTTTTCTCCATAATCTTTTGTACAATTACCTACTTGTCACTCTCTTCATGGTATTCTGTCCTGTAGATGTACTTAATGTCTGGATCCTTAAGATCAAGGGGTGGGTTTCAGAAAAGGTGTGAAGAGGCAGGAATTTCAAATATGGCCATGGCTATTGCCTTCTTTTGACTACACTATAGACCGAGATGGGCACATCTGGGTATGCAAATTGAATGGCGGGCCATGAACAGGGCTGGCTCCAGGTACCAGCACAGCAAGCAGGTGCTTGGGGCGGCCAACGGAAAGGGGCGGCATGTCCGGGTTTTTGGCAGCAATTCGGCAGCAGGTCCCTCAGTCCCTCTTGGAGAGAAGGACCTGCTGAATTGCTGCCAAAGAATGAAGCGGCAGCAGTGGAGCTGCCACCAAAGTGCCGCCGATCTCGGCTTCCCCCCCCCCGCCCCCGCCGCTTGGGGCGGCAAAAACGCAGGAGCTGGCCCTGGCCATGAATGCTCACAAAGTTGGGAGTTGGGGTGCGGGAAGGGGTGAGGGCTCTGGCTGGGGTGTGGGCTATGGGGTGGGGTCAGAAATGGGGAGTTGAGAGTGCAGGAGAGGGCTCCAGGCTGGGGCAGGGGGTTGGGGTGCGGGCTCTGGGGTGGGGCTGGGGATGAGGGGTTGAGTGTGCAGAAGGTTGCTCCGGACTGAGATGGAGGGGTTCGGAGGGCAGGAGGGGGATCGGGGTGGGGCAGGGTGTTGGGGCGTGGGAGGGGGGCAGGCTCCAGGCAGCGGTTACCTCAAGCAGCTCCCAGAAGCAGTGGCATGTACCCCCTCCTGCTCTGCACACTACCCTGTCCGCAGGCACCACCCCTGCAGCTCCCTTTGACTGCGGTTCCTGGCCAATGGGAGCTGCGGGGGCGGCGCTTGGGGCTGGGGCAGTGTGCAGAGCCCCCTGGCTGCCCCTACATGTAGAAGCCAGAGGGGGGACATGCCGCTGCTTCCAGGAGCCACGTGGATAGGTGATAGCAATATATTGTTGCATCAATGCCAAATGATTATGGATAGCATGCTTGCACCTGTCACAGGTGTATTAAATCTACATATATTACTTTTACTGTGAAATAGCTAAAATAATGCAAATTACCTACAGTAGATCTAGTGTAGGAGGACGTCATAGTAGTCCAATAGGAACATTCCCCTCAGTTTTTAAGCAGGCTCAACAAAAAAAACAAATCTGGCAGATGGGCAACGAGGGAATTAAAACGATGAAACGTAATATGCTACAGAATTCCAGGGTAAAATGCAACACTAAGCTTACGTCATTTAAGAGATTCTTTGATTTATTTTCCTACTGCTTTCAAACCAAGTCTGATGTACATGCATCGTAAAGACCTTAGTCATATTTTTAATAACTCAAACATAGCAGTATAAATACTGGGTTACTCCTATAACACCATCCAGCTAATTTTATATGTATCACAAGCCAAATTCTCCCTTTCTGAAGATCTACTTGTAAGTGTGAGATTTCCATGGACGTGTTCAAGGTGCAATGCCAGCTTAGTGCATGGTGCCTTGTAATCATGCCTTAGGTGTTTTGGAAGATCCATGTTGTGTTCTATATTTCTGCATTTCGCTGCTGTACTTCAACTGTCAAACATAGAACAGGAATTTTTACTCATGCTTTATTTGCAACAGAATTGACCAATTTACCAGCTGTTAATAATAATGGATCTTATGCTTCCTCTGCTTTGCTTGTAGGAAAAGGTGTGTGCCCCTTTAAGGGCTAGAAAACCAGAGAGTGACTTTCTGCTGCAGCTGCAGACCAGGTCAGCAGGAGATGCTGACCTATCCCCCCCCCCAGGTGGAGGACTACATTGGTCTGTGCCCTCACAGCTGCCATCTAGTAGATCCTGGACTCGCCACCCTCCTGTAAAATAATGGATTCATCCCAGCCTCCTTGAGCCATCTTTGACCTCCTCAAGGTTAATAAGGTTAATAATCGCCCCTCCCATTGTATGTCCCTCAGTTCCAAAGACCTTCCAGAAGGGTTCCTACAGGACCCAGGTACTAGCTCACTAATCCTAAAAGCTCAAAAAAAAAAAGTACCAGAAACGCTGCCCTGAATTAGGCCACCTTCTTCCTTCAATGACATATGGGTTCCAAGGTTGACACCAGATCCCTGAGTCTATTAACAGTGATGGGACGATGTGTATTCTTTTTGGGGCTGGTGCTTTAAGACTACTCCCCTAGAAACCTTTGAACTACAAAACTGCTGCAAGGATGTGGGTAACCATTCAGCCTGCTGACAAACGTAAGGGCCGATAGGCGAGTGGAGATGGCTGAGGATCCCAGTTGTCAGCTTGCTAATGACACCACGTACTGCAGCACATGTTTCTCTGAAATGGGCCATATCGGTGATAAGCCTTCCAGATCCTGAAATTGCATAAAATCATTAAAACTTCTCTCATAGCTCTGCATTGGAGATGTCTGGGAACCCAGGTAGCTATGGAGGGGAGGCAGCCAAGCTAATTGCTGGCACCTCCTTGTGACAGATGTCCAGTGCAGGTCCTCCCTAGGGAAGGGATATGGTGATCAGATAAAATGGATTAGCAAAGGATTTAAAGGAGGTATTCTTTAAAGAAATGGAGCCATTCAGGGTTCCTATGACCAGTACAGCATGGGGGATTGGTGAAGTCTCAGCAGTGGGTTGGCTGGGGACCAGGCTGGATAAATGGGAGGGCTGACGTAAGCCCCCTAGTATATATTGAGTTGATTATGGAATCATCTGCACTGTAAACTTTTATCTGCCGGGTACTCCCAGGCATTTAAGAATAAAATTGTGGCCTGATTAAACCACATCCAGTGTCTCCTTCCAGCAAAGCCAGACAATAGAGCTTAAGCATGAACAATTTGCAGCTGCTGCTGTGGGAATGTCAGAATGGAGGAACAGCCACACTAGATGACATGCTGCCTAGAGAAACTCTTTTCCAGTTTTCAGTCATTTTCATGAGTCCACTCATTTGGAATGTCTGCTGTAAAATTCCCCAGAAGTTTGTGCCCCCCTTATAATTGATTTCCAGTCTATGTTTTAACCCCTGTTTTGGGGACTGAAGCGGGAGTGTACTGTACAGTTAAGGACCAGCGTGCCAATGGCAACACAGCCACAAAGTTGGCTGTCCTGCCATTGGAGTGAGAGGACCTAGTACATTGTGGAAAGGAAGTGGCACTCAGTGTGAATGGCCCAGGTGCTGAAGGTTTGAGGCCAGTATTTCCTACTGATCCTTGGGCTCAGTGTAGATAGGAGGCCAGGCCATCATCACTTTTCATGCAGAAACTACTCACTCTACTTTACTTTCTATAGTCATGTCTACATTGGTAAAATGTACCATAATGGTATTCGCACCTGTGTTAGCTAGCTGTGGTTAACCGAAGGTATTTTTAGCTAATATTTTTAAACATAACCATCCTATCAAAATCCTAACAAGAACCGTGGGAATCAAGGGTCAGAGCAGGGTCAAACCTGAGCCTAGGAGTAGTGAAGGAGTTTGTATTCCAGGCCAGGGTCAAAACCAAGGGTTAGATTCCAAATCAGGTTTCAGGGTCTGGATGAGGAGGCAAGGTCCAAATCAAGCCGAGGTTGAAGCCACGAGTTCAAGAGCAGGAATGGTTGTAGCAGCTACAGGAAATCCGCACTGTAGCCAAGACACTTCCTGGAATGCACTTTGGGATTATATAGAGTGGGGAGCCAATCAAAGGCCATGAGGCTGCTGTCTGTCTAACCTCCTAAGGCAGGACTTCCCATGGTCTGTGTCCACAGTGGGTCACAAATGGTGGAGCAAGCTGCTTACAGCTGCCACTGGGTAGCAACATGGAGATGTCTGCTGCCTGGCAGCTCAACAGGCTCAGGTTGTAGACCAGCTGGGTCTTACATAACCCATGCCTCCCACCAGCCTGGATTTGTCTGGATGGGATGCATGGAAGGCTGCCATGAGATCAGGGGCATGGACTAGGGAGATGGGCTCTCTGGATCACTCTTCTTGGTCATACCCTTCCAGCCTATAAGGTACCAGAGGGAGCTGTCTGATTTTTGAGTCCACGGACCTTGTACTTATTGTGTTCTTGGATCCATACCACAGGGGGTAGTGGCTGACCCTGGTGAGTGAAGAGTTTGTCAATGGAGGATTTTAGCAAGAATATGTGAAACACTAGGTGTATTTTGAGAGAGGTGGGTAACTGAAGCTTCATGGTCTCTGGGTTGATTACCTGGCTGATGGAATATGGCCCATGGTATGGTAGTCCCATTTACAACACAGCTTCTTGGTGCATAAGTCTTGGGCTGAGACCACACTTTTTGCCCAATCGTGAATGCTGGGTCTTCTAGGCACTGGCAGTCAGCACACCACAGGGGTTCTCAAACTGGGGGTTGGGACCCCTCAGTGGGTCGCAAGATTATTACATGGGGGGTCGTGAGCTGTCAGCCTCCACCCCAAACCCAACTTTGCCTCCAGCATATATAATGATGGTAGATATATAAAAAAGTGTTTTTAATTTATAGGGGGGGGTCGCACTCAGAGGCTTGCTATGTGAAGGGGGTCACCAGTAAAAAAGTTTGAGAACCACAGGCATACCACGTGTAGTTTTCCTTGACCTTGTTTTCTATGTCACTGGCCCCAATGACAGGAGTGAGCCATCTGTAATTTTCACTAGGTCAGGGAGATTGTTTGGTTGAACCTGAATACCCAGGGCATGGGCCTTTTCAGCATCTATAAAGTTGTTCACTGCCCTGGAATGCACCAGTGCCCACTGTGGTGGGATTTGGTAAGGTTCCCCTGGAACACAGACACAGACCTGAACTTTGAGGTATGGGGAGAGCACACCGTGAATTGGGTATGTCTCAGTGAAGAGTAGGGGGTCATTATCTCAGGGCTCATTCTGGCCAACCCCTTCTAGTCCTGGGTGTGGTAGTTTCCCGAAGTGCATCTTGTTAGAGCTCAGGGTGGGCAGTTGGCAAGACCATGGCCAGATCCTTCCCAGTGGAAACATAGCCCATGGCAACAGCAGCGCTCTTTTTCCTCAGGGGTCACGTGGCAGTTGGCACTATCCAGCTGCATGGTCTGAGTCTGGTTTGGAGACAGGTACCAAGTAACACAGACCGCTTCCTTTCCTCGTGTTGCTCCCTGACCCCTATCGTCTATGTGTATGACAAGGTTGATGAAGGCATCAGGGCCTGCACATGAGCTAACTCATCCTTAATCTCCTTGTGTAGTCCCCAACAGAACTGGTAGAGCTGTGCCGCTTCGTTCCACTTGGTGTCAGTGGCTAGTCGCCAAAAGTGGGCAGCATAGGAGGAAGCTGGTGCTTGCCCCTGCTGGAGTTTGCACAGGGCTGCCTCTGCTGAGCAGGTACAGTGGGAATCATCAAATATGGCAGAAAATGCCTAAAGGAATTGCATCTAGCTCACATGTTTGAGTAGTAGTGAGGCCCAATCCAATGCATCTGCAACCAGGAGGCTAATAATGAGTCCTACTTTTTGCTTGGTCAGTGGAGTAGGACTGGAGGTGGAGTAGAAACAGTAGGCAGCATTGGTTTATAAACACCCTCAATTTTTGGTGGTACTCATTTAAAAAAATTCTGGGAGGAAGTCCCGGTCCAGATATGTGGCCACACTGTGAAGGAGTTTGCAATCAGATTGCGGGCCAGGATCGATTTCAAGGGTCAGAGTCTGAGTCAGGTTTCAGGGTCTGGGTCAGGAGGCATAGTCAGGAGTTCAGGAGAAGGAATGGTCATTGCAGCAAGAAATCCACACAGTTACCTGGATATTTCCTGGAAGGCCCCTGGGGTTTATATAGGGCAGTGAGCAGGAGCCATGAAGCTGCTGCTTGTCAGACCTCCTCAGTTGGGACTTCCCAGGGGCTGTGTCCACAGTGGGTCATGAGTAGTGGAGCACAAGCTGGTTACAGCTGCTGCTGGATGGCAGCATGGAGAAGTTTGCTGCCTGGCAGCTCTCTAGGACTAGGTTTTAGACCTGCTGGGACTTACACATTCTTGTCCATGCTAAGGGCAAATTGGTTCAATATCTTCTTAGCAGACATGTTTTCTAGCATGATGCATTATTTCAGTGTATTCAAGGCCTCTGAGGATAACATTCTACTTGAATGCTAACTGCCATTGCGGAGCATTTTTTAAAAGAACTTTCCACTTCTACACATTTTTCGAAGGAAAGGATTGATTTGGCTTATTACCTAAAAGATTAATTAATGTTTGCCAGAAGCTCCAGGGTCCCATTAGCTAATCCCAAACCACACCGCTAACCAGAATAATGGGCAAGAGTTAAAGTAAATGTCATTTTTTAAAATGAAGGTGAATGTCATGTAAATCTTTTCCAACATGCTCAGAGCATCCCTGTACACTTTTCTTTCTAGCCTAATTAACACATATTACATCTGGGAAAGACACAATATGTGGATGGAGTGGGCTTTGACAGCCATATCTATAAAGCTGAAAATGGCATTTTCTGGCTGCTTCTGAGAGGGAACAGGTTAAAGCTTTATGTGTCTGCACAGATGCAGTGGGCCAGCAGCCATGAAAAAAAATGTAGTCTGGATAGAACTCATAATGGAAGATTGACTGCTGGGACCCTTGTGTTTCAGACATTGATTATTCTCCAAACAATGCTTTTTACAGTCAGTCAGAGGCTGCTGGAAGTATTTGTCTTGTCAGATAACTTGCATTAGCCAACAAGTAAGCTGATTTTAAGAAGGAAATATGTAACAGTTGTTTTTGTTTGTTTGTTTGCTTTTTTTAGGAAAGAAAGATCACTACAATTCACACTTCCTTAGGATTGATTGATTGATTTTTGAGTCAGACATATTTCTTAGGTGGAAATGTAAGGTACACAGTAAAATATTTATTATCATTTCTTACATCGTAACTGTATCTCTACGAAGGCCAAGATAAATACGTAGTGTTCCAGCTATACAGTGCCTGGTGTGTTTATTGCCACATTTTCTATGAGCAATCTCCATTCTGTTGTGTTTCCTTGGTGACTGTGTTATTCCAGGAAAATGAGTAACACACGGTGAGGAGGGTGTGTAATGACTTCTGCACTAAATGGGGTGTCTGCACTAAAACACATGGATGATGCTCCCTGAACTCTCAGATCTGCACTAGAGCATCCCCTACAGAGTACAATGCACAGAAAGCCTGGGGAGGTTCAACTACAGTTTTTTGAGGAGCAAATATTAATGTGCATCAATTGTACCCCACACTTCCCTCCTGGCCACAGCTTTTAGAGTGTATGCAGAGTTCAGAGCCAGAGTTTGTCCCAAGAGAAGGCCCAAAAGCATAAAGAGTTCCATTTTTGAAATGTATACAATCCAGCCACTTCTGTTATCTATATTCCCCACTTATTAGTTTTTGGTTTTCCCCTACTCAATGAACATAATGGGTATAGGAGCATTTTGTTGTTGTAGTTCTACACTGATGAGGTCTTAACTTAGCGGTACTGGGAATTGGTATCATACGTAAGTATGACATCATCCAAAAGACTGAGACAGCCAGTCAGATAATCACAACGTTCACAGACCCTTTAATACAGCAATAAACCACTCCAGGTTGTGCATTATATGGGTGCTAGCTTCAGGTGTGCTGCAAAGCAGAAGGATAATGGCCCAGGGAATTCAATCATCCAAGATGTACAACAATCACTAAATAATGCACACCATGGAGTGACATACTGCCGGTTGAGTCTGTAGCTTGCTAATTTTAAATATAAATTATAAAACATCTTAACAGCCAATTTGGGAAAGGTATGTATCCTTCCAGAATGAAAACAGTTTTTAGTCGGGAAAAGGCATGTACTGTGTTGGAACTGGAGTGGAACCACATCTCTTCTTCAAGATGTGTTGCTCATGTCCATTCCATATTAGGTGGGTGTGCTTGCCATATGCACCGGTCCCAGAAGTTTTTCCCTCAGCAGTATCAGTAGGGGACCAGCTCTGGCGCCCTCTGGAGTGGTGCCCGCCGGCTCTCCCCACCCTCAGTTCCTTCTTGCCACCAGTGATGGTGCTGGAACATCTGCTGCTTCGGCTAGCATTGATTTCTTCTCTGTTCTTGCAAACGTTGAAATCCTGTAAAATAATTATACATAGTTAGTAGTTTTCTTAGTTACCCTTAGTAGTAGTTCTCAAACTCTTTGTTGGTCATGAATGGGACCCAGTCAGGGGTCAGGACATGCCCCGGTCCCCAGGCTATAAGCCCTGCGATCACTGCAAATGGCCTATGCCCATCAGCAATCCCCATACCAGCTGCCTAAGGTGCTTAGGTGAAGGGCACATAAGTGACAAGTGCTGTATCTGCAAGTCCTTCAAAACTAGGATGAAGATGGAGCGCAATATCCGTCTAAGAGTGCTCCTAATGGAGTCGGCACTCACTCCGGCACTGGAGCAGCGGTCCGACTCTGCACTGAGCACCATGGCCTCCATGTGCAGTGCTCCCCCGGCGTCGTCCAGAAACCAGCACCGGTCTCCCTCCAAGGCTCCAGTCAAGAAGCCAAAAAAGACTGTGAGGGGAAGATCTCCTACCTCTCACCAGGGAAAGGAGAGGGCAGGGGGTGAGCCAAGACCTGTGTCGGCAGCTCAACATCCCCCCTCAGGAAGTCGGGTCCCAGCTCAAGTCAAGCAGTGCAGCCCATCCCATGCATTGCCTGCGACTCCAGATAGCAGTACAGGCCCGGCCAGCTTAAGGTGCAGTCGACACCTGAAGCCCTTCAAGCAGCTCAAGAGATCCTGACACTTCCGGAGCTGCCCTTACTGGCTCCTGCAGTACTCCAGTTTCAAGGAAAACCCATGTTGGGACTTATGCATTTGTCCCCACCTCAGCGGTACTGTTCCCCATCGAGAGGGACATCCCACCAGCATTCACCCACCTGCAGCTGTCATGCCTCAGGACGGGAGAGGCAGGCTCAGCGGCGCCCTCTTCAGTCCCTGCACTGGGGACACCAATCAAGGGACTCGAGGCGTACCTTGCTGGTAGATTGGTGCAGACCCTCTGAGGCATGTGCCATCCAGCAAGAACTCCAGGACCAGCCCCAACCATCTTCAAGGACCCAGGACCGATCCTGGGACTGATTGGGCACCAGAGACTGTCGATTGCCAGGATGTCATCACCCATCTCCAAAAGGAAGGTCTCCCTACTCAGGACGTCCTCCTGGCAACTCGCTCATAGTAGCTCCCAGTCCCATTCAATGTCCCGGTACCGGTCGAGTAGCGTGAGGCGTGGATCGCTGGGTATCCAATGCAGATGCACCAAATGCCATCGATCCCCGAGAGCCCGACCAAGACAGTCTTGCTCGGACAGGTCGGCTTCATGATGCAGCGACCGGCACTGGTCGGACAAGAGCCACCACTCGGCATGATCCTGGTCACCTGGAACTGATCACTCAGCTGGTACCAATTGTTCTGACTACGTTATCAGCACTGAAACCTGTCCCATGGGCCCAAGTGCAGTGGCCAGTGCCATGGTACCAGAGGAAACCTTGGGGGTTCACCCAGCCTTCCCAGGCTGCCCAATCAGTGTCAGGAGCCTTGGAGAGGCTAGCGGCCTCGGAATCCCGTCCCCATCCAGTGCTGGAGACTTTGGGGGGTAAGACCCCGCAGGTCCTGGAGGACCAGGGGAACAAGCTGCTGGACCGCCAATGGACGTGGAGGTTCCCAGGGCACCGTCTTGGTCGTCGTCGCTAGACAAGGCTATCACAGGGTCCCCTCAGCCAGTTCCTCTGAATGATGCCAAGGCGCACCAGGAACTTTTGAAGAGGGTCACTTCTAACCTTTAAAATAATCAGTAGGATGTTTTTAACACAATAGCTGTGTGGATTCCCCTTTATTTGCTGATGAGATTCCATTTGTGCACCACTGTTAATTGATGCATCTGACATCACTAAACTGTTCCCACAGCACAATCAGAGCATGCTTTTGGACTATCTGTGTCCCTAGCAGTATTAAAATATCATCTTATCATAGAATCAGAATTGGTAAACAGCAGCTATCTAGTATGACCAGCTAGATTACATTGCAGCATGGGATTGCATATTTAGCAACTTAATCATAGCACTGTCAAACTTTCTCCAGCTAATGTGCATGAGTTTTGTGACAAAGTGCAATATATTTTATTCCTATGCGCATCTCAGATTGCTTGCAATTTAGTAGGGCCACCACAATTTCTGGGCAGGCTATCAAGTGAGATGTTGTAATGATTTGCATGACTACTATGGTAAATGGAAAAATGTAGCTTGTGTTTGTAGCTGTTCCATTGGAGTCTTGCAGTTTGCTCTCTTTTTAGTGCTTTTTAGAACACTATGTAACAATCCTTAGCTATTTTGCAGACTGCTGTCTGGTGAAATGGACTACCTGTGCGCCGTTTAAAACTTAGTGCATAATGAAATGATGAAAACAAAGGGAAGATTTTTATCCTTTGAGAAACGCAGATAACTAATAGAATCTTGAAGTTATCAAAACATATTTCTTGCCAAAGAACTTGGAATTCATGTGATTCAATTTCTGGGAAAATGCCTGAATTAAAAATTGTCCTGTGAGGACCAAGAAAGTAGAGCCAACTTATGGCACAGTACAGTTTTCTCCCAAAATGGCCATGAATGTGTAAAAACAGGGTAGGGTGAACAAATGCTTGGCCCCCTACCACCAATCATTGCTGCCAGCGCAAGATGGAAGATCAAAAATTGGGGAAGGGTAGGAGGGAAAGAAAAGTCACAGGCCATGCCTGTCCCACCAATGCTAGACACTCTTCTGGAGCTCCACTTGTAAAGCACCTCTTGGCAGCCGTGGAGCAGTTTCTGTACAGGTGGTGGGACAGAATAAGGGCAGAAACTGGGTTCTGGGTTCCCCCGTCTGACATGTAATTTGGTTCTTAGTTTAGTGCAATACAAGCCATGCGTGAGCAATGAGAATTATAATAAGTGGGGAGTCAGGGGGAATAAGCAACCTAGCTGATTTAGGAATAACAGTATCAGAGGGGTAGCCGTGTTAGTCTGGATCTGTAAAAGCAGCAAAGACATGCATCCGAAGAAGTGGGTATTCACCCACGAAAGCTCATGCTCCAATACATCTGTTAGTCTATAAGGTGCCACAGGACTCTTTGCTGCTTTTAGGAATAACAGTGCGATTCTTGCTTTCCAGAAAAATATGATTAAAAACAACGTTGAACTGCTGCTACTCTTACCTCATGTTCCTGCCAGTATATATTAATATTCTGGGCATGTACTACTTGTGTTTCCTCCCTTTAATCCAGCCTTGAAAAATAAATTCTTATGGGTGGGGGGGGGGGAAGAGTGGAGAAGAAAGTGGGGGGGGATTAATATTAATTTCATGTAGGCATTTAGATATAGTATTGATGGCAGAGGTAAAAATAGCTATCTAGCAAGTTTTGTATGTTCTATAAACTTTCCATAGAGCTATAGTTGAGAAGGGAGGAAACCTTGTTATTTTGTCAGCATGTCCAAAAATTGGTGTAGATGAACAGACTTAAATACCTCCACAGCAGTATATAGAACAGCTACTCTGAGATGTTTTGTTTAATACTTTGACCAAGATTTTGAACAAAAGATATTTCATGGAAATATAACATACTTTTGTATCTCGAAATACGGAGTAATCGCTATTCGAAGTAACAGGATGAAATAAAGTGTGTGCAGGTTTTTTAAAAGAAATCTAAAGTAAATAAAATGAGTCCACAAAATCTAGTTTAGAATCAATGTAATTAAATTAGTCTTTTAACCACATGTTCCTATTACTCTTCCCCTTGTCTTAATTTCTTCTGTTTTTTATTACACTAGTTGTCTCAACTTTTCTTTAATTAGTCCCTGATTCTGCAACCATTTATGTTCATAATAACTTTGAATACCTGCATAAATATGGGCAGGATTAAGCTCTTAATTTGTACAACACCAGCATAGTGGAGCTCTGATCCTGAAGGGGCCTTTGGATGCGAATGTGAAACAAATATGACGATGGGAGTTCTAATCCTATGAGGGTGTACAGGTGTGTCTGTGATTACATTTGGTGGAACCTCTTAGCTTTCTTTACTTCAGAATTATGGCTCCAGTCCTGCAACTGACTCAAAGGAACTACACATGTGCTTATAATTAAGTATATACTTAAGTCTTTGCAGGATTGGAGTCTAAATTATTAGCAGTATTATTATATAAATAGGAAATCTCTCATATTTTGAGACAGATATACCAATGGAAAATACTATTTATTTTTTTTAGCTGAAATGGACAGAGAAGAATTGTTGGTCAGGTGTGTGATAAACAAAAGGTCACTTTTAAAAAATGGCCCTTAATTTCATGGACAAGTCATATCATACCATAATACTGTACCGATATGCCTTTTCTTTGCACTTCTATATGAACAACAAGGAAATTAGGATATCATGGTGTAGCAGCTGACAAAATAATTAAAATGGAAAGAATTTCCTCCATGCTATTTGTTTAATAGTTTAAATGTTTTGCTCAGTTACACATCATATTGTATGTAGGAACTGCTATGCCTAGATTTTATGGGAAGTTTGAAAAAATGTTTGGAGTTTGAATCCAATTTTATTTACTTAAGTGTGAAGAAAATACGCTTTTCTGATTTGTTCTACTTGAAAGTTTGTATTTAATAGCTCAGAAGTAGTTGACACTAGAAACATTGACTGACAATAAACCAAGCTTAGTTCAATGTTTGGGGAAAAAAGAACTCAAGGCCCTGATTCAACAATAGACTTCATGCAAGCAGATCTTTGCACCTGTATAGAGCCCCACTGACGAGTCCAGCCATGCTGCGTCTGCTGCACCGGCAGGGCCCAATGCCACATTAAATTGGTTTAATACTTTGAGTTGTGAACGCTGAAAAATTAAATTTTCACTCATAGACATTAGAACAATTTCTCTTTTGTGTTCTGGAGAAAGTAAAAGTGCTTGATAATGTCTGGCACACAATGAATTGCTTTAGGTTTCAGAGGCCAGTAACTGTACAAGGACAACTTAATTGGGACCAGGTCCTATGACACTGAAGTTATTGGCAGCAGTATATGGGCCTTAGATCTTATGGTGTCCAGGTCTTATTCAGGAAAGCACTTAAGTAGATACTTAAATTTTGTTAAATTAAGTGGGATTTAACCACATGCTTAAATGCTTTCCTGAATGAAGCAGGGCCTAAAAAAGTAAGGTTGTTAATGATGCGTCAGTGAAAGACACCCTGTGTGAACAACTTAACCAGGCTTTTTTCCCTTTCTAGATTTTAAACAACAACACAACAAAAGAAAAATTAAATGTAAAACCAAATTTTAATGCAATTTTAAGGTTGAGAAAATCAAAAAGTAAAGTCTTTAAATTAATGTTAGCAAAGTATTAGCAAAGACATTGTGATTGAAATCATGGCTCCATTTAAGTCAATAGCAAAACTCCCATTGATGTCAAGGGGGCCAGGATTTTAACTCAGTATTTTTAATTTTGGATTTCCTTGGTAAAGAAGAATACATTCACAGGCTATTTGTTAAATGTATGTACAGTCTGAACTGCATGGATAGTGTAACAGGATAAAGGCTCCTGTAGAAAGCTTAACATTTGAATTTCCTGACACTTGTATGCTTGACTTTTCAGCTACAACCTTACACTGGTGGTTTTACATTCAGCTTCCTGCTATACGTTGCATACAGCATTACAAGTTGATTGCAAGTAGCTTGTCACTAAAATAGCAAATAGATGAAGCAGAGAAATTCAAATCATGTTAAAAATTAATAGTCCTGAAAATCCTTTCTTTATTTGATTTTTTTAACTTTAAAACATAAAAACTAGTTATTTTTGGTCAAACATGGGAAATTGTGGAATCTGTCAAAAAGAGACTCAATAAGACAGGACACCATAGTTCCAAAAGCATGTAATCATCTCATATCATGCATGTGAGCACACACTTTTACCCTTCCATTTTTTCATATTTTAAAAGAGCTTTTAAAGGGAATGTTGTGGCTTGGTATCAACCTTCTACACAAATCTGTTTCAAATCCCAGAAATGCACTTTTGTTGTAGACCGATCCGTACAGTTGTTTCTGGTGTGTTGGTGTTTGGAATGGGAGGAGTATGGTTGGACATGAAGCAGGTGAATGTAGAAAATGGCAAGCAGATGTCAAGGAGCTCTGATGTGTGCTAGAAGAGTAGAGTGTATAACAACTTTTAGATAAGAGAAGTGCTCTTACTTCAAGGGTCAGTAATTGCATCCTCACTGGAAATGACTACACATGCCTGTGGTGCACTGGGACAATCTTCTTCTCTACTTAAGCTTTATATTTTCCTTTAGGGGAAATTAATTTTCCTTCCAAGAAAAATGAGAATTCATTGAATTCTATTTGTCCATGATGCCAGTGGGTTTTTTCAGGTGTCCCAGTTATAGAATGGTGAGCAGCAGGAATTAAAATGGAGCATATAGTTTGTATCCTCCACTTTCCCACTGTTACCATGAATAGCTCATCACCAAAACTTACTGCCTCAAAATGAGTCTGCGGTGAATGCTAACAACATCTTTGGTCTGCCCTCTGATCTAAGTGTTGCGTTATATTGGCCAAAATGGTACAGAAAAAAACCCTTGCTTTTACAAATGATGAAGCCGGTAATAGTCAATTTAAAAAATAATCAAAACTGTTACCAAAGAATAAGTTTAGTTCTTGGGAATAATGGTTCAGTACATTGAGTTTTTAATACTAATAGTAATACTCAGCCCCTATATTTATGTATGCCTTCTTGTTATTGAGTGGTCATTGAAAGTTAATCTATTTAGTTGTTTGAGAGGAAAGAGCTTACTTTTCCATAAATATTTTTTAAAAATCTGTGTAGAATATATTTCAGAAGATCACCTTTACTATGTAATATATGTTTTTGTACTTTGCCCTCAGCTTTTAGCTCAGTTTTCTTCTTTGTACTGAGCTTTCTATTTTAACATTCATACTTAGAAAACCATTGGGGTCAGTGCAACAAAGACTGCTGTTTTTACAAATGTTGATTAGGCCTCTCTTCTTTATCGTCTTACAGGTCTTGTAGAAATTTGCCTCATGCACCCTCTTGATGTAGTGAAAACCAGGTAAGGTTCTGCTTGAACAAGTTTTATTGACACTGGAAAATGTCCAAATTGGGAGCTGTCAGAAAATAAAATGCTAGAACTTGTCCAAGTAAGATAACTTCTCCCTTTAATGGCATTTATGTTTACTTACTGTTTTTTACAGCACTTGATAGACAGAATTTGAATAGCATGATGCATTTCTGGTTAGAGGTCATCTGAAGGTGTTAAATACTTTTTGTGAAATACAGTCTTCAAATAATAGCAAAAGGAGATCCTATTAAATAAAAGTTGAACATTTAAATTTGATTACCGTATTCATCATCTCAAGTAATGTTTTTATTTAAAACTAAAGTGCCATATTGCCTTAGAAATATTTTTGCGATCTGCTGCAATGGGTCATGCTTTCAAAAGTTAGTACAAAAGGATGTTCCCCAAATTAGCACATGAAAATTGGGTTATTTCACACCAACTATACTTTGCCCCCATTTTCCTGCATTAGCCATACAAATTTGTGTTTTAATTGTCTTAAAATTTCTGTTCTAGCATATTGTTCACTTAGAAGAAAAAAAATCTGTGGTATTGTATTTCTGGCTATTGGAGCTTGACATCTGAATTCATAACATAACAAATGCAGACATTACTATTGCCAACTATTTGTGAAACTGACCGTAGTAAAGTGCTAGCATCGCCAGTTGAAAGGTGAGAATTGAAGGAGGTGCCTGAAATAGGAAAAAGAGACTGCAGTTCTCTGGGATGCTTAAAGTGCTATTAAAAGTTTGTAAAGACATTTTCTGCTTGTTTTTTATAATTACGTTAAGGACTCTGGAGAAGGAAGTGATTCCATATTAGGAATTTTCTCTGAATTTTCCTCAGCACAGTATCCACAATTCTTGGTCTCTTCAGTGACATAGCCACTTCCAGTTACTACAGTGTTTTTTCTCTTGACTGGATAGGAACATTATGTACATATATAAACTGATGCAACTCTGCAATGTAGTGCATTTTTGTGGAATTCTGTACTTTCTGCTCTACGTTTTTTTACAAAGGGGACAATGTGACTTTTTAAGATTAGTGAATCTTTGGTTGAACAGGATTAGCACGCCAGAGGAACATCAAGACAATGCCAGAGGCCCACATCTTGTGGATTTGTGGCTGTGCATCCTTGCTTGATTCTTACACGTTTTCTGTTGGCTTGAATGTTCTCTGGCACTCCCCCAAGGTCCCAGTCCAACCACAAAATTCAGACAGCTCACAGTCTGTATAGGGGCCTGTCTCCCACATTGGTAGCAGATAATTTCCCATCTCCCCAAAACAGTTCCTCAGTTCTCCATTTTCTTCTCTGCAGGCTTCACCCCTGCCAATTCTCCAAACTTCTTTTCCAGTTCAGGTTTATTAAATGGACAATGTACCTGTCAGGGAAAATCTGCTTCCTCAAACTCCTCTGTGAGTTTGACCTTCGCCTCCAGGGTTTTGAATTGATGCCTCCTAACCAACCCGGACACTTGTGTTCTCAGGAAGGCCTTGTAGAAATTGCTCCAGAATTCTGGAGTCCATAATTTCATCCACACTCTGCATATTAGGCTTTAACCAACCGTAAGGCCAATCTGCTAATCTCTGGGCAAACATCTTGGGTCATATAGTTATGATTGCTCTGATAAGGAACAAGGTATGGTTTCCGTTCCCTGATAGGATGATACACAACCATATCCAAAGCAAATACTTACACCCTAATCAAAAGTTCACAATTTCTGTGAATACTTTCACTTGCAACTTTGAAATTTGCTTTCCAGGAACACTGATGCCAGTAAAACTCAACTGCACAAATATTTGTGGGAGTGAACAAAAAAGAGAGCAAGCAGAGGGAATGTGAATTGAATTCACTTATAAATCCAAGCAAATATTAACATAATTTTTAATTTTTATTTATTTATTTATTTAGCATTGTTTACCCAGCTCTAGTCACAATCTCTGTGCCTTCTAATGTTGCAGTGTTGTTTTTGGATGTACCATTTCTTTAAGACGGTATGTCTGAGAATGATGAAATTTCATGGTGGTGCCCAGTAGCTGGACATTATTGGGCCTAATTCACCACTTTTTACACGTCAGCTTTATGCTGACAGGATTCCATTAGAAGATCTGGAGTGGGGAAAGTGAAGCTTTTGTGCACGTATTTTACCCTTTCAAACCTGTTTGTGAGGATGAGCCAAAACTCTAACACTGGACATAAAGCTACTCAAACACTGGTAGTTTGGACCTCCAGTTACAGCTTGGCCTAACTTTATATATTTGGCCCAAATCCTCATCCCCCCAAACAATTTTCCATTAGCAGGTTTCCTTTTGTCTCCCCAAAATTCCCATAACTAGCTTAATTATCCCTCAAACAGTTTCTGTCAGTTGTTGCACAAGTGTTCATTTTCCCAACAATAAAACATTGTGAAGTTATGATATTGGTACATTTGGTTGAACTAACACATATACCAATCTGGCACAAACGACAGCTTTCTAGTTGGAAAAACACTTTACTATATTTAGCTCAAAAATAATAAGTATTACAAAATCATTTCTGTGCCACACGTTGGTAGGTCTGATGGGTGAAAAGTCTGATATCTCCCTTCAATCAAGGCTAAGCAGAAGGAGAAGCAAAAGTGATTATTCATTCAGACTAGGATACCCATCAGTTCACCAGTCTTCCATTAAAGTGATATCATCAAGGTTTTTTAGTTTAAAAAAAACCCTGACCTTCTGTATTTTGACAGCATCACTATCTAGAAGTTCTTAGCAACTGGAATCCGGGAACTGTGTCCTCACTCC
The DNA here is from genome assembly GCF_020497125.1 of Mauremys mutica. Taxonomy (NCBI): domain Eukaryota; kingdom Metazoa; phylum Chordata; order Testudines; family Geoemydidae; genus Mauremys; species Mauremys mutica. The sequence continues at coordinate 45,370,851 of NC_059075.1, forward strand.
CCCCCCCACCCCCACCACCACAGGATACAAGTAACTTTTATTGACATTAATGAAAGTTTGTTTTAGCCATCAGGGAGACTATAGGGATCCAGTACTTTATTTATTCTAATGAATGCTTTATCTTCCATAAGGACAATCCAATTAAGAAAAAAAAAGGTAACAAAAGATTTGCTGTGAAATTAACAAATGCACCACGGGCTGTTTAGGCCTTCTTTTATTGGAAAGTACAGCAATAGTCTCCCAACTGGGTATATCATTTCATTTGGAAGAGGAAGTGGGATGCACTGGGCTAAAGTAACAAAGAGAGGGAGAGAGAGAAAGACCTTTCTGTTTCTTTCTATGTATAGTAACTTGGATGAATTCCTCAGATTTGAGATCTTCTTTGGTGTCCTAATGCAGAATGAAACAAAATTATTTTCAAATATACATTTAGCAGGAAATAACTCCACTGAGCATGTTGCTTGTTTATAGTTTACAAGAACATATTTTTATATCTTGTCCCTTCTCCAAAACCTGCTATGGATAAATGATCATATTATTATTATTGTGCAATAATAGAAAATTATTAAATACAGCAAATGTATTGCAAAATATTGTCACAAAAAATCCAAACCATTATTGTAAGCGTTCTGAGATTCAAAATAATCTCAGGCGGAAACTTCCTTCTCCAACGTATTTATTAAAACAAAAGGCAACCATCTTGAGAGTGGCCAAGTGTTCATTGGCTAGGAAAGATGTGGTAAAGTCACACTGGATCCTATCAGGGAAAGGCTAAGTCTGGAGTGCATCCACAGGGAGAGAAGACTCTACCCAATGGCCAAGATATCCCTAGAGGTCCAGGTCAAGAAACAGCTTGGAGTTGTGGATAGGTTGCCCCATCTGTTGGTATTAGGGATGAACTGGAACTCCTTCCCGGTTAGGAACAAAGTAGGCATCTGGTGTCCATGGCAGAAGGGAACTGAGCCACCGAGGAAGATGAAGAAATGGCTCAAAGTAGGGGAACAGAAGAACCCTAGACAACAAGATACAAGCCAGGGGGTGAAAGAGGGAAATGAATGTTCCTGAGGAAAAAATGGAAAAAGGGAAGAACTGGCCAAGCAGGCATTGAGGGGTGGGGGGGAAAGGAAGCCCAAAAGTATAGAGGAGGATGGGCTGTCCACAGAATGTTTGCTACCATGGCCTTGAGAGGAGGAACTGTGAGATATGTTGGTAGGACTAGGAGAACAAGAGACCATAGAGAAAGGAGATGAAGGGAATTAACCGTGACCCAAAATAAAAAGGGTGAAGGGAGGAGATTAGACCTTCGAATTGCCCCTGGTATGAAGACCAGTGGGCTGAAACTGAATTATGGAGATGTTCCTCCCCTATGAAATATGACTTCTGTGGGTGTAGACGAGATGACCACCCTGGAGGGAAGTGAAGGAAACAGACACCTGGTGCCTCCTCTGAAGAAGGGAGGGCATGAGGGAAAAGGAACCTCAGCGTTCGACAATTGGGGGAGGTGTGTGACAGAGGGCTGGAAGCTAACAGGTGAGCCAGCACTCTGATCTCTTAGGCACCAAACAGCTGCCCAGGAGAAGGCTCCTTAGGGAGATGAGGCATATTAGCTGATCAGTCTGGGAGAACTGAGGAACCAATTAGCCATCAGCTGCAGGGTGTAAAAGAAGACACAGGGAAGAAGTAAGGAGAGAGGACTGGGGCTAGCCGATGCTCTGAGATCTTGAGGAAGAGAGACCTCTGTTCTTCCCTGGCCCTGTGGGAAAGAGCTAAAGGACAAGAATCACTGTAAATACTTTGCTGCACAAGGCAGCTGGTGTTGGTGATGGGAATATAAATAAATTCACACAAAGTTGCCACTGAGGGGTTTCTGTGGCATCAGAGGACAGTGATAGAGGGTGCCGTGTTACAGTCACCTCAGTTTAAACGAGAAAATGCCATTCTGTCTCCTACGTGGTCAAGAGTAGACAAAGGCCCGCATCAAAAACCTGAGACTGAAACTCCAGCCCACAAATTTTGGGAAAGTTTTGATCCATTTTGTAATTTAGATTTCATGGCTGACTGTTATCTTTGTAACAAGCTAAACCAACACCCTGGATTCAAAACCCCCTGATCTTTGGAAAAGTTAAGAGAGGATCCAAGTCCAGATATGAACTTTCCTACTAGTCCCAGTCAGAAACTTTTCTATGGTGATTTCCTCCCCCTGCCTCTTGTTCCAATTTCTGTCATTTTTGCTCATATTAGAAGAGTTCAGCTTACTACATGTGTTTCCGATCTCATTACATCTGTTGTTTTGCAAGAGCTCCTTCCTTTTATATCATTAATTCCTCTTTGATTTCTGGTCTTTTTCATTCAAGTGAGCAGTAGTGGAGCCTGTTCTGAAAAGCCTTGGCTTAGAGTAAAAGATTGATAACAATAGTCATCTGACTTAATTTCTTTCTAACATACCTGAGTGCATTGTCCTTACCCAATATTACTATCTCTACATGATCATAATTTACTTGGTTCATGCTAACCTGGGTTTAGTTCAGGTTATTTGACCAACCAGCCTTGATTAGGTTCTTAATCAACTTATTTCTGCCAGACCTCAAGGCTTTTCACTTGTATCTTACTTGATTTATCAGTGAACTTGGATATACTCACTCATGGGATCCTCATGCATGCTGTAGGTGATCTTCTGGTTTTGGCATTCAGGATTCAGCGTTTAAATAGTTTGAATGTTTCCTTACAGATTCTTCATGCCAGGTTTTATGTAATAAGAACTTATCTCAAGTTAACAATAATTTTGATGTGGATGTGCTCCAGAGCTCAGTCATTTGCGCTTTGTAAGAAAGAAAACAATCTGTTAGGAATTAATAAGGGCACATGGACTAATAGTTCCAACTAGATTTGCTATTCCAATTTAAATCCTGCCCTGAACTGAAGAACAGTATTGATGGGCACCATTAAACAGATGCTGCATTTTGCAGTGCTGGGCAAAGTAATTCCTGTTTGTATGCCCAGACATACCATGTATATAGTTTATACAAATGCTGGTTTCACATCTGTTCATGTGATACTGGGGCATTTGTGGTCATTAAACAGAGGAGCTTTACAGTTGCCTTTTTTAAACCAGGGTATTTTTGGTGAAGAGCTCTGTCACAGGGCAGCTCCCTCGCTACCTGGAGAACCTCACTGCCTGGACAGTTGAGATGGTTTCACGTTTACAAACGCACACTGGGTTCCCCAGCCCAGGCTCACACTCTGAGTTCCTCTCGTGCTGCCAGTTGCCTCCTGTTTCGTCCCCTTATATTCCCCCAATAACCTTGTTAACCCAGTGATTGTCACCCAGGTGCTCACAATCCCCCAAAATAAAGTGTATAATTGCCTTCAGCAATGTCAGCCATTAGGGTGCTGCTAATAGCACCCTGTCACAGGGTCTTGATTCTAGAATTTACTTCCCCCTGCTCTGAAAGAGCCTAGATTCACTGTCCCTCAGTGCACATTATTGAACCTGTTTTCCCAGGCCTCCCCTGACAGAGGGGATGAGTGAGTTGAGATGGCTGGGGGAGATTTTTATTTTATTGGGGGGGGTCCTTATGTGGACAATCCTCAAATGTAGTGTTTTGTTTTGGAGTGTGTGGTTTTATCAATAATAGGTGTTTTTCTGAACAATTGAAATAAATCTAGCAAAATAATCACTTCCTTTTAGAGATAATGGGCTCACAAGACTCTGCTTTGGGTTTGGCAAATCCTCAGTTGTTGTATTTTGCCATTACAATGGCCAAAAAAAGAACGCCCTTGGTTTTAGTTTCCTGATTCACCTATGACTTGCAGCAATGTGGAGTATCTGCCAAATATCCCTTTCACACATCTGACATGTTCAAAATAGAACAATAATCTCCATTTCCCCTTTAAAGGGTCCTTGCCATGTTTCTAGGGCTGTCAGGGGAATACCATAAAATAAATGAAAACTCCAGAATTCTCAATAGATATGCATATTAGAAATATACAGGTGGCCAGTCCCCTTGCACTGACAGGAAGGGAAGCCACTGAGGGTAGGAAGCAAGTGACGGGACCCCCTTGGGAGAAATGGGGAGAGAAGCATGAGCAGGTGGTGAAGTGAACTTTTTGGGAGGAAGGAAAGCAGATTAAAAGGCTCTCACAGGGACAAGAGGAAGGGGATTCCTGAGCAGGCACTGGGACTAAGGGTAAGACATCAGCGATAGTTATTCTTACTTATTTCCTCCCCAGCACAGACCTGGATGTGGAGAAGTCCCCTGGCAGTTTTGGAATCTGGTTGAATCTAAAACCACAGGGAGTGGTCCAGATCTAGTGCTCTGAGTCAAACCTGGCCATATTTGGATTTGGGGCATTTGTTTTGGTCTCTCTCTGCCACTTTTCCTTTTATTTAAAGTACCACAAGTACCAGGTTTTTGCACACTTGGCCCATATCAGGAAGTACTCTTCACTGAAGATGATCCGGGAACACATTGAAAGCATGCTAAAAGGACACTTTTTCAAGACAAGTCAGTATTTTTTTAAATTCCTTACCTGGGTTACCATTAACAAGAGTTTAGATTATGGGAAAATTTTAAACATTGAATTTACTCCACAGGTTTATCTTGCATTTCACCTAGAATGAACAATACAGCTAGAGTAGCACGTCACTTCCCTTTAAAGCATGTTTTGCTTTCATTCTAATGCAATAGCACAATGCTCTTTCTATCTTTGTGATTCCAATACTTGCAAAGATCGGGTACCCCTTTTGTATAAACATTTCTTGGCAATTACAATGGCAGCATTAGTCATTTGACAGGAGCCTGAGGGTTTCCCTTCTATAATCTGCATATATATATATTTATAAAAAAGCACACAGGCACTTTTGCTTGCGTTGGTGGGTATCTTCCTTGATACAGAAGGGGAAATTGCTTGATGTTTGAGTTCACTTGCAGTGGAAAAACCTGCAGTTGATTAGCTCTGTCCTCATGTTGCAGTTATAAGGAGAGGGTGACCATCGACTGCACATTGTGTAATCCTGGTATACGTCCAAAAAATTCTGGTTTTCTTTTTTTTAATTTAATTTCATGAAAACATTTCCTTTCATTATGTAGGGCTACATAGCATCCTCTGCCATATATGACTGACAAAAACGGCCCAACATTGTGGCAGTAGGGAAGAGCCCAATCCTGAGTTCCAGACATCACAAAATCCCTTCATATGGCTCTGGGAGGGCAGATGCAGGAAAGAGAAGGAGCCAGAGAGCAGGTGCTCTCCAAAACATGCTCCTGTGGAGAATGGCTTTATTTCCAGTTAGAAATCTGCCCACAAATAACAGGAATATCTCCACCTCCATACAGTTCGATCTCTGAAGAAGGTTTTGGTGCAGCTGCAGGCAGGGATCATCTGGGAGTGATGCTACCAAGGAAGAAAGGTAAAGGATGAAGTGTAGAGCCTTGTGGATACTTGGACACTCCTTTCTGTAGTGTCTCAAGGTTCAGACAGATCTCAGGACATCCTTGGGTTGGTAAACCCATGGCAACCCCATGCTTGCACTGCTACAAGTATCTTCCTTGATTCAGAAGGGTAAATTGCTCTGAGTGTCCCTAAACCGCAAACTGCCAGAAGCTGGGACTGAACTACAGGGTATGGATCACTCGAAAATTGCCCTATACTGTTCATTTCCTCTGAAGCATCTGGCACCGGCCACTGTCAGAAGACATGATACTGGGCTAGATGGACCATTGGTCTGACCCAATATGGCCATTCTTATGGGAAACCACCTCTAGGGTTCAGAAGGGTGTTCAGTTTCTATAGTCTGTTTAGTCCTTGGCCTCTCTACTACAACTGCTAACAGGAATGCCAGTTATAGCGGGTGTTCTAGAGTACCACCATTCCACTAGAAAATATATTGAGACCACCAAACTAATTTAAAGGAGAACACACAATAGCGGGCAGATGGTATATCAGTTTTTGATCACTGTCTACCTGAGATAGATTTTAACCAGTGAACTAGCTATGACCAAGCTCTATATCCCATTATAAATCCCCTTTCAGTTCAAATTTTTTTAAAAAATAGATTTGGTTAGCAGTGTCTTATTTATTTGTGATTGTTCATTTGATTTGTGTATAGCACTTTGATCCAGATAAGTAGTTCTCACTTAAACATATTAACATATGATAACAGTGTCATTAATGACCTTTACAGAGATGAATTCTTGCTGGTATTGAGTCACAAAGCAATGCAGGTTTGATACAAGGGTTTGTCCAATGACAGAGAATGTGATCATGGAGGAAAAGAGAGGAATAGGAGTCTGATCAGAGGGGATGAGACTGAGCAGCTAGGTTGGTTCATAGAGTCAAATTCAAAAGTGACATGTAGGGTTGTATAAATTATATCCCATTTGACTCATTTAGACTCCTTCAGACCTGATGATGCCCACTCTATCCCTGTGTAACGGGGTCCAAAATAGTGTAACTTACACACCAAGGAACTAGAAGAAGGTGTAGGTAGAAGTAGTGTCAATTTCTTTAATTTACACCATTGTCAAACTCCCTGTTGTGTAAATTACATCAATTTAGGCCCCCTTTAGGCAGAGTGGGTGTCATTAGGTCTGAGGGAGCCTGAATGTAATGGAATCCAATGTAGACCACTTTATATATCATTTCTGAATTTGACCCATAGATTCTAGAGCTGGGAGATGCATATTAGATTGTAGTGTCCATCCACCTGCTAGCACAGGATTGTTGTCAACTCTACAATTACTAGTGTTTTGTCCAGTCAAGTTTTAAATGTGCCAGGTGACAGAGCTCCCACCATGTCCCTCGGGAGGCTATTATACAGTCTAATACATTTCTGCCAGAAAGCTTTTTCTTAATATTAGGGCTGAACTTTCCATAACATAATTTCATCTCATTACTGCTAGTTATTCCCCTTTTACTATGCTACATCACTCTTCTCCCATCTTTGTGTTGACATCCTCCAGATATGTGTAGACTATTAGCATGAGCCCATTTTTTCACCCAAGTCCATATGAAGGTGAGCTGATCAGATAAACAGGCTTTCCAAAAAATCCTCTCTGCATGTAAGTCTTCTATTTAAAATATAAGTATTTAAAAGGAAACCATAAGGGATAGTTTTGAATGAGAGGAAGGCAGAAAACACAGGGCTAGGGGTTGGGAAAGGACATGGGATTAAATTAACAAGAAAAATATATGTTTAAAATAAGTATTTAAAATGGGAATTGGGGAGTGGAAATGAGCAGATGTTGATGAAGATAGAATAACAGGCTGGAGACAACGGAACAGGGAACGGTTTTTAAAATGTATCCTATTTTTTTAAAGGAATACTTAAAATGAGGATTTAGCAGCTGGGAAAGGTTAGATGGGCCATGGGTTGGAGACATCTATGCCATACATATGATTTAAAAAAACAATTTAACAGAGCAGATGGGTGGGTTATTAACAGATGTTAATGATTTGTCAGTGGTATAAAACATTAAGATCACATTCAGGGTAGACCATGGTTATGCCTGATTTCTAACTCACGGACAAAAATTTTGGGTTAGACCACTGTCATGCCTGATTTCTAACCATGGATGGAACATGCCTGAAATAAAGCAAGCAAGGAACCACTTTATTTTTTAAAAAACTCTATTTATTTTTATTGGTGTTTGGTCATGTGGCAATACTACTGAGATAATTTAAGGATAGAATACCACTACTTAACAACTTCATGCACAATAAACAGAAGGGCAATTATCTACTGCTAAACACTAGTATTGTTTTAAACTATTTGGTGAGCTGCCTTTTGGAAGCTACTGATCCAAAAGAAGAAAGCTGTTGGAAACACAATATAACCGTAGTGAGGCCAATAATTCTTTCAAAGTAGTTGGCCCATTAATATTGTGTTTAAATACTGTATATCCCTAAAAATAACAACATTTGGCCAATGGGTGCCAAATAAATCTATAAATAAATAGAGATAATATCTTACTTAAGGAACTATGCTTTGTGTGTTTTTACTAGCAGATGTATCAGTGTGTATTCTAGGTCTAGAGGGGTTTTTGAGAAACAAGAGTCTTCATGGAAGTAAAAATACCATATCCAAAATAATCTTGGCAAGATAGAGTTCTATTTTTTTATTTATTTCTCAAGAGGTTGCAAAATATTTCTAAAGAAATATCTGCAAGTTTTTAACCTCTGTAATATGTTGATGGCTCTCTGGTTAAAAGCACAGTGGGCTAGCTAGATTGTGCTTATAACAACCTGTGCTGAGCAAGGGACAATGTGTAGCTGCTGTACCCAAGAGCAGGGAATTATGCCTCTCTGAGACACAATTCCTCCCTTCATAATGAACAGCTGGTCCATATCTGTATCAAATTACTTACACTAGCCAAGGCTCAGTCATTCTTCACCCTTCTCTGCCCACTCTGTGCACCTGGGCTGGGGGTGAAATAATAGATGAACATCACCTGCGGACTTTCTGCCACACCCTGCAGTGGAAGTGTTGTGGGAGTACAGTGTCCTACTCCACATTATATCCTTGCACAGCCACATATGCGGGGCCACGATCTGACCCAATATTTGTCATTTAGAAGAGTGAGATTCATTTTAAATGGCTACCTCTTGTAATAACGATCTAGCATCTACACAAGTCTCATTCCATGTAGTGGCTTACTCCAGGCTGCTTTCTCCCAGGAGCTGATTCAAGTATTTCCTGGGTAAAACAACATTTCTTATTTTACTGTTTTTTAAAGAAAAACACTGCAATTCAGGCTGTGCTGTTCATCTGCACGGCACGAAGACCAGGACTTTTCCTCATGGGTTAAGACCTCTGTAAAATTCTTGTACTGGCAAATCTTCATTTTACAACCTGTGCTTTGGCCATATGTCTTTCCTGGCTACTATAGGCTAGCAGGCAAGTACAACATCCTTGGCTGGCAGAGAATGTTTAAGGAGGGCAGAGTGCCAACCACTCTTAAAGAAGCATGTGTGCGCTCAAGAAACCATCATTTGACACTGGCAATCTGGCCAATTATCAACCTGGATCTAATCTGCAAAGGCAAAAAGGGGATTGTAACTCTTTCTTGCTTGTTTATGTTGAATGTAGACAGTAGAAATATTTTATCTGAAAATGAAATGTCATATTTTCAATGTTTCTTGCATTAGAAATCCTTGTCTTTTCAGCCTTGAAAGCAATATGGTCCTGTAGAGAACTGGCAAGATTATCATCTCAGCTACTCACTAAGTGAAAACTGATTAATTGAGTTAAAAATTAGGTTTCATCCAGATTGTTTAAAACTCTTCACTTTTGTTTGTTTTGCTTATCAATGCCTATGTTACTCAAAAGCCTGAGGAATACTTGTGGGGGAAAGATTGCGATGGTTAAGATTCAACACTTCCCTTCCTTCGGTTAACAACAGAAAAAGATGACAAGATGCATCTCTGAGAATCTCAGAGAGGCTACTAGTAGACCCAAGAAAGACCAGACTAGACATTCCTGAGATTACTAAATTAAAAAACAAGTAGGAAGGAAAAAAAGGTTGTAAATACACTTTTCAACTCTTTCTTATAAATCATAAAGAAGAAAAAAAGGGTGAAACCTATTTTTCCTTTCCCTTTGCAGTTCCCCAGTAAGTGAATCAGTGCACACAAATGCTTGTATGGCATATAGCTCACTCCACCTCTGATTTGATTAAATAAGGACTCTAGTTTACATAACCGCCAATTTCTGTATCCTGCCTGATTGCCAGTGTTTCACAGCATTATACCTGCTGTTATTAAATCACATCTTGAAAACATTGAAGTAATTCACTTGGACAAAAGTGTTCTTTCTCTAAGGACATTGTTTGAGTTCCTCCCCTATTCCTTAAAGATGAGTAGCAAATAATTCCAGAATGTCAGTTGTGCTGGAAGGCTTTCTTAGCTTGGTCATGGGAAGGTGCATTGACTCCTAAAGGAACACCAAGATGTCATAGTGTATTTCCTTTTTTGCCCCCTTTCCTCATTTTTTATTGCAACGCTGCTTTAGTGTCTAAACAATTTGCTGACATATCTAAAAACTGGAGCAGCTTGGAGTGTTTTAGGCCTTGTCTACACTACAAGACTATTTCGAATCAACTTAGTTCGAATTTGTGGATTCGACCTTATGAAGTCGAATTTGTGTATCCATACTAGATACACTAATTCGAATTTCTGAGTCCACATTCACGGGGCCAGCGTCGACTTTGGAAGCGGTGCACTGTGGGAAGCTATCCCACAGTTCCCGCAGTCCCCGCTGCCCATTGGAATGCTGGGTAGAGCCCCCAATGCCTGCTGGGGGGAGAAATGTGTCGAGGGTGGTTTTGGGTAAGTGTCGTCATTGAACCGTCAATCACAACCTCCCTCCCTCCCTCCTTGAAAGCGCCTGCGGGCAATCTGTTCGTGCACTTTTCTGGTCAGTGACAGCGCGGACGCCACAGCACTGCAAGCACGGAGCCCGCTGCGATCATCGCCGTTTTCTCCTCCTCGCACTTTATCGTCCACCTCTTCCACAGTCAGCTGATGAGAAATTGGGCTACTTTTCAATGGTGCTGCAAGCACTGGGGGACCATAGGGGACGTTTTACAAACATCAACGTCGGGTGGCCGGGCAAGGTTCATGATGCGTGTGTTTTCAGGAACTGTGGGCTGCTCAGACGCCTGCAGGAAGGTAGTTTCTTCCCGGACCACGAAATAACTGTTGTGGATGTGCAGATGCCTATAGTCATCCTCGGGGACCCAGCCTGCCCGCTAATGCACTTGCTCATGAAGCCCTATACAGGCGCCTGGGACAGCGACAAGGAACTCTTCAAATACCAGCGAGCAGCGTGACTGTGGACTGTTCAGTTTCTTTACAGAGAAGCTGAACCTGCCCCTGTTTCTTTACCCAGTTACTGTTGACTCTCCTCTTCGGTTACATACCCCGTTCACCCCGTTACCCCCACTTCCAGCACACGTGTAAAAGTAAAATACATGTCCCATTATTACTTAACAAAGGTTTCTTTATTCATGACTTTTCGTGAAAGGGTTGAAACTGGGACGCAGGCTGTGCTGGGTAGGGTGTGCGGTGATGTAAAGACCGCCTCTAAACTCAAGGAATGACAGGCTCCTGCTCCTAGAGCGGTCCGCAGTGCCGGAAGGCTTCTTTCAACGGAGCCTGCCATCCCTCTTTATGGAATTCTGTGTGCGGGCGGATATGTGACCTTGTGGTGGAGGAGGACGGATACAGATTCCTCAGCTGCGTGACTCAGCAGTCCAGGACAAGGACCGCTGTATAAGATCTGTAACCGCCCTCCCCCGCTGCAAAGTCACATCTCCCCCGCCCACACAGATCCTGGAAACCACCTCCAAAAACCGACCAGGGTGCCTACTGACTGCACCGTGTGTGTGACCCGCTGCTGATCCTGCCCCCGTGTCTGTACCCTGGGAAAGGTGACTGTCCTATGCAATTAACCACCCCCTTCCCCACGCCCCCCATTCAAACACAGTCTTCTTTGAAAAAACATAACGGAAACAGTAATTAACAGCAAAGCATGTTTATTAATTAAGTAGACAGTTAGGGGATGGGACTGGGATTGGGACTACTGTGAGTCTGGAAGTGAAGGACTTCGGCAAATGTAGGGTATGAGAGCTTTTGGGTACTTGAGCACTGTGCTGTGGTGCAGTGACAGTATTCACGTGCCCGGCCGCCCCTCCTCCTGATTATTTTCGGTGAGGGGGGTATGGGACTTTGTGGCGGGGGAGTGCGGTTGCAGATACACTGCAGGGTGTCTCTGTCCTCCTGCGGTCCTGCAGAACATCCACAAGGCGCCTGAGCGTGTCCGTTTGCTCCCTCACTAGTCCAAGCATTGTTTCAGTCGCCTGCTTGTCTTCCTCACGCCACCTCTCCTCCCGTTCGCTGTGTGAGCGCTGGCACAGAGAGACGGTCTCCCTCCACTGGCTCTGCTGGTCCGCCTCTGCTAGGTAGCAGCCCATACGTTCCTCGAACATCTTGTCCCTTGTCTTTTTCTTTCGCTGCCTAATCTTTGCCAGCCTCTGCGAGGGGGATGCTGTGGCAGGTCTGGAGACAGTGGAAGCTGTGAGATGGGAAACAGGGAGTGAATTCCTTGCAAAGATACATTTTTGCGAACAATTAACTGAGTCTAGGCTGTCTCTGTGAATTCTGGGTTGAGACCCCTGTGCCTGCTGGGGCAGAAATCATTTTCGCGGTGGATTCTGGGTAAATGTCGCCAGTCATTCCTTCCTCCGGGAAAGCAACGGCAGACAATCATTTCAAGCCCGTTTTCCCAGAATTGCCCTGGCATACGCCATAGCGTGGCAACCATGGACACTGTTTTGCCTTTTGTGTATGTCACCGTATGTGTACTAGATGCCGCTGACAGAGGCGGGCCAGCAGCGCTACACAGCAGCATGCTTTTGCTTTTGCATGACAGCAGAGATGGTTACCAGCCATATTGTACCATCTACCATACCATAAATTGGTAATAAGATGGTAATAAGATGGGCATTGTTACCTGTCCTTTTGCACTGCACCATTTGCTGCTGTCATAAGTGCCCCTGGCCAAGCAGCCAGGGGCGCAAAAGCAAAAATTGGGAATGACTCCCTGAGTCAATCCCTCCTTTTTGGTATCTAAAAATAGAATCAGTCCTGCCTAGATTATGGGCAAGTGTACTAGAGAACCACTGTATCATAGAACCAGAGAGCACAGCTGCTCTGTGTCTGATCCTGCATAAATTATGAGCTGTATGCTATTCACAGGGGGTGCTCCTGCAACAACACCACCTGTTCATTCCGTTCTTACCCCAGCCTTCCTGGGCTACCATACCATTGTCCCCCCACTTGTGTGATGAAGTAATAAAGAATGCAGGAATAAGACACAGTGACTTGTTTGTGAGAAATGACTGGAAGGAAGCCTCCAGCTGCAATGATAGTCCAGGCAGGACATTAAGGAGTGTGGATGAAGGAGCCCATCATCCCTATGCTAGTCCAGGGGCAATTGAATCTTTTATTTACAATGAAGGGTGGGGGCTGATGGAGCTCAGCCCCCTGTTGCAATGATGAGGACGGTTACCAGCCATATTGTACCATCAGCCATCAAAAATTAGGGACAGGCGCCCTTGACTGACCTTACTGATACTAGTCGGCATGGTTACCAGCCCTTTTGCACTGCCCCATGTGCCAATAGGCTGATGATGAGGATGGATTTCCATCTTTTTGTACCATCAGCCATCCATAGCGTGGGGGGAGCAAGGATGTTGGTGTTGAGTGCTGCACCATCGCGTCTATCTGCAGCATTCAGTAAAGATAGGGTGACATGTAAAAGAGTCAACAGAGGATTGTTTTCACTTCTGGTGGTGGGTGGGGTGTGTGCGCAAATTGCCGAACTATGCCCTGACCCACCGCAGACACTGTGTTTGACCCTAGAAGCATTTGGAGCTCATCCAAGAATGCAAATACTTTTCGGAGACAGCAGGAACTGTGGGATACCTTGCGTCCTCATTCCCCCCTCCCTCCATGAGCGTCCATTATATTCTTTGGCTTTCCGTTACGCTCGTCACGCAGCTGCGTGCTGAGTCTGTGCTATGCCGTCTGTCCATAGATTTCTTAAAAATACTTTGGACCAGGCGTAAAATTACAGTAATTACCCTAATTAGATGCAGGAGTCTCCGAGCGAGATCACCCTGAGGAGGGTCACTGAAGGAGATAGAGAGCGCATGCTGCGTGAAAGCTAGCACGAACCAGGGCCCGATGCAGCCGTGCTCGGGGAGGCAGTGCTCCCTGAGTTCCTCATGAAAGCCTTGCGCGGAAAACTGTGCTACCACGGAGCACCCAATAAGGCAGCTCTCCCCAGGAACCTCCTGCTGATGCTTTTCGATTAACGCAAGGAGAGCTTCGTGGAGATCTCCAAGGATGATTTCTGTTCTATCCCCATATCTAGAGAGACCTCCTTTTCACACAGTTAAGATTCCTGTTATATTAAGAATAAAAGTTAACATGGTTACAGCACTTACCGACTGCTCCTTCCCCTGATTCAGGGTCCGGATTAATGGCCGGGGAGGGTTGTTGGGGGATCTCCGTGACGGTGATGAATAGATCCTGGCTGTCGGGGAAACCAGCGTTGTAAGCGCTCTCGCCTGCCTCGTCCTCCACAAACCCTTCCTCATCTTCCCTGTCCGCGAACATCACCGAGGAACTGGCCGTCGACACTGTCCCATCGTCAGAGTCCATGGTCACTGGTGGGGCAGTGGTGGCAGGCTCCGTAGCGTCCGTTTGCCGCTTTGATTTTTTGGTAGCCTTGTCTGGGGTCCTTGATTTTCACGCGGCGCTGCGTTGCATCCCGCCTGTATCCTCTGTCTCTCATGGCTTTGGAGACCTTCTCGTAGGTCTTCGCATTCCCTGTTTTGGAGCGCAGCTCTGAAAGCACAGACTCCTCGCCCCACACACCGATCAGATCGAAGAGTTCCCAGTCAGTCTATGCTGGGTCCCTCTTTCTATTCACAGATAACATGAACTCCTCTGCTGGAGAGCTCTGCATCGTTGCAGGTGCTGCGGAGCTCGCCCCGATGTCCAGCCAGGACGTCAGATTCAAAGTGCCCAGACAGGAAAATGAATTCAAATTTTCCCAGGTCATTTCCTGTGTGGCTGGTCAGAGAATCCAAGCTTGGACTGCTGTCCAGAGTGTCAACAGAGTGGTGCACTGTGGGATAGCTCCCGGAGCTACTAAGTTCGATTTGCATCCACACCTAGCCTAATTCGAGCTAGCCATGTCGAATTTAGCGTTACTCCACCTGTCGGGGTGGAGTACCAAATTCGAACTAAAGAGCCCTCTAGTTCGAATTAAATGGCTTCCTGGTGTGGACGGTTGAGCAGTTAGTTCGAATTAACGCTGCTAAATTCGAATTAAAGTCCTAGTGTAGACCAGGCCTTAGTTCTACTCATAATGGCAGCCTGTAGCATGCAGAACAGTGTGTGGCACATAGCTCATGGATTCTAGATATATACAGTACTGTAATGTCGCTAGAGACAGACCCGGATTTAGCAAAACATTTAAGCTCATGAGTAAATACACCCCTATTCAACAAAGCACTTAAGCACATGCTTAAAGTTAAATGTTGTAAACCTTAAAGCATGTGCTTGAATACTTTGCTGAACTAGAAAACAAAAGAGAAGAAGACTCTCTTCAGTTACCTGCTAATAAAATAAACAGAATTGCACCATGTTACTTCCTATTCATATCATGCGAAGTTATCACACACAGCCAGGGGCCGTTGATTTAGCTGTGAAACATGTAGCCACTTATGAGGAAAATAGGCCATATCCAGGCAATCTGCCCTTCATGCCCAGAAAATGCAAATGGATACACAAGATAAGTACGGGCCTAAACATAAAAAACAAGTTCTTAGTAATAGGAAGGGAAAAATATGGATGAATAATCTTCATACAAGTGATTGTAGTGAGAATGATGATGAAAGCAGTGTGGCCACCTGGATAACCTTAGAAGTATAATAACAGCATGCACAGGGAAAGGAGATAATCTCACCAGAGCAACCAAAGTAAAAGCTAACAGTTGTTAGAGTTCAGTGTGGTAAACAGGCTAAGTTCACCTTGCCAGGCAGAGCATGGCTCAAAAAAAGAAACAAATATTTTGCAAGAGATCTAAGTCATTTGTTGAATGAACCAGCTGCTGTTGCAAGAGACTAGTAACCATTAGTGAAAGACTGGACACTCTTTTGTTGAGACATTCACCATTGTTTAGAGATCAATTAGAATATATTAATGATGCTACATGCAGAATGTTAGCTATATGCTTTGCAACCTTTGAAGAAATGTATATATTGGGAATGCTAGGAGATGTGTTAAAGATAGGGATTAAGTGGGATTTTAATAGTGAGTAGGCCTTATGCTAGCCCTCTACACACAGGTGAATATCAGCTCATGTGGAGAAATTCATTTCTAATAGGTGTAGCCATTTATATTCAGTGGAACCTTCCTCTTACAATGAAGCTGTTTTTTTCTTAGAAAAACTTCAAACAGAACTGCAATTTGCACAATGCAATCTAGAGCTTTCATTTTGCTTTGCTACAAACGAAGTTTCACGGTCTCAGAGTTCTCTACAGGAAAGCTCCACTGATAATGCTTTTGGGTATGTCTTCACTGCAGAATTAATGCAGGCTCTTACTTGGATCTTGCCCCTAACCCAGCTACCTTCCACACACAAAAACCTCTGCTCCAAGTTTGGTGGTGGATGTCAAGGTACAATTCAAACACATACAAATTGTATACATCATGTCCTGCTGTCTATTTAGGGTATGTGTACACGGAAAAGAAAAACTCATGGCACCCAGTGGCAGATTAGCCACTGGGCCAACAGGGCCCATGCCCAGAGATCCTAGAAAAATGGGTGTGTCCCGACCCCCTCTGCCCACCCGACGCGCCTGCCAGGGAATGGGGTCGGGGTGCAGGGGCTTGCCCCACTCTGCCCACCCACCCATCGCTTCTGCTGAGAAAGCCCCTGAACCCCAACCCTGCTCCCCAGCAGGAGTGCTGCGGGACAGCGGGGGGGAGGGGACTGCAGGCAGAAGGGCCCCCACTTGCTCTGGCCCGGGGCCACACAAACCCCTAATCTGCCTCTGATGGCACCAACTCTCAGAGCCCAGGTCAATTGACTCAGGCTCATGGGGCTTGGGCTATGGGTCTAAAAATAGCAGTAGACATTTGGGCTCAGGCTAGAACTGAGGCTCTAAAATCTGTGGGGTGGGAGGGTCTCAAAGGCTGAGGGTCTCTGGGCTTCTGCCTGAGTGGGAATGTGTCTCCTGTTTTTAGCTCCACACCTTGAGCTCCAGGAGTCTGAGTCAGTTGAACAGGGCTCTGAGACTTGGTGCTGCATGTGTTTCTTTGCTGTGTGAGTATACCTTAGAGGCCTAATTTAGAATACATATTTTCACTGTAATTATATTTCATTTCCTTGGAAACTTCATAGGTACACAGGAAGTTGTTGCATTATAATTGTTAGTATCTTGACAGACCATATTCTCTTCTTAAATGAATGTGATATAAGATTATGTATTTTTGGATTTAGACACTGAATTATACACAGGCTAAATTAAATATATTAATTTATAGTATGTTTTGCTTTTATGTATATTTATTTTCAATATATTTTCTTTCTATATTGACACCTTATAATATTGTATGCTGAATGAGTTGAGTAGGGGTATTTAGTAGTGGTGAATTTAATTGCACTTTCTGTTAAAAAATAATAAAGTAATGCAAAAGAATTGCATTGACATTTTAATATGCTGTCACTTTAAGATACCACATGAAGTGTGAACAGAGCACAGGCACTTTAAACAGGTGTGTCTAATTGTTAGTTTGTTTCTTAAGAATAGCCATCATGTAATGTTTGATGAAACATGTAGATCCGGGGAAGGTGTTTGGATACCGCAACATGCTAACTAGGTTTTCCTTTGCCTGCTGGTAAAAACAAATTGGGCTGTGTAATTGATTTTTTTTGTAAGTAAGGCTTTTATGTTTGCTTTGAATTCAGACTCCATCTTTTTCTTGTTATATTTTGTCCCTTAGGAGGATTTGCACCATGGGCTTCTAGAAAAAAAGAATTTAGTATATTCATTTATATAGTGAATAGCACATTTCTATTACTTTCAGATTTTGCCAGTCTATTACTGCAAAAGTAATCGGGTAAAGGGTGAAAGAAAGGCACATCAGTTTCATTAAAAATGTGTGATACTGTTTTCATTAACTCTTCCAAATACTTAATATGGTTGGGAGGGTTCCAGAATGTCTTGTTTATATGGGATTTGGAAAAGCCTTTTAAAAGAAATAGATCCATCCAGGGGGAAATATCTATTATTGGACAAACAGTATTTATAAAGAAACCATTGGCAGGAAAGCAAACATCAAAATATATTCAGGTCTTTCAAATGCTTTGTGCGTTTCTTACTAATATCTCAAAAAAAGCTTCTACATCACCTACTTTAAAACAAAAAAGCATTATGAAAACTAGAAAACCTTACCCCTACTGCATAGAAACGAGTAATGAACATGTTTTACCTGTTGGTCCGTGTGTTCAGTTAACAAGGTTTGATTATAAAACACTTGGTTTGTCTCTATGCCAAATGGGGGAAAATATGTAACATGTTCTTCAAAGTTACATGCTCAAGATTTAGTGAACACTTCAAGATTAAATGTTTCATAAATTTCTTAAATACGTTTAGGCTGACTGCAGAAAATTATGAAAGTCAATGTATTAGTTAAACTGTAGTTAAGGTAAAGGAATTCTGATCAATTTGCTAAGAATTGCCTCCAGCTGTGTTGGTTTCCGTCCTTTTGTTAAACAGAATCTGACCATAGTTTGCTCTATTTGTCCTTCTTCCCGATGGTCACTGACATAAATTGGCCCACAAGCAGTCATGTGCTGCTTGACTACCGATCATATGTTTGCTGTTTGATAGCTAGTAAAAATAAAGGGAGGATAAATGGTCTCATACTTAAGGCACTGGTGTGGGACTGAAGAGACTTAGGTTCCCTTTCCACCTCTGGTACAGATTTGCTAGGTGACCTTGGACAATAACTTATCCTCTTAGTTCCCCATCTATAAAATAGGAATAATATTAATTCCTTTCTCCTGTCTTTTGCCTACTTTGATTCTTCCTTTGGAATTTAATTTCTGACATGGAAAACATTTACTTAAATTTCCTTACTAAAGAACTTACAAAAGGAAACTCCTTCCAGAATAAGCAGAGAGAAACTGCCCCGTTGCTGTTACATGAACCGGTGATGGGTGTTTTGTGGTGGGTCCTAGGTATCAGGAGGAATGGTGTTCATGCTTTTGCACCCTGATCTAGAATATTTGACCAGAATCCTGGGATTACTACCTCTATCCTCGTGAAAAGTGCCTCCTCAACCCTTCAGCACTATGCTGGGGCATTGGTTCAGTCACTGATGGAGGGCTGGCAGGGAGGAGTAAAGAGGATGTTGTGCTGATGGCAGTACAGCAACATCTTTCAGATGAAACATAAAAACCCATGTCGTGGCCACATGTGGTCAGTAAGGAGACAAAGATCTCATGGCACTTTTCACAAAAATAGGAGTGTTATACTTGTTGCTCTGGTCACATATTTATTTGGGTAACAGTCTATTCTGTGTTCCTCTATTCCGCCTGAAATTTCAGCTGTATAAGCTATTGGTCACACTTTGAATTAAGGTTAAATTGTTATAGACTCCAGGTCAATCAGCTATAATAATGGCTTATAATCAGTTATACCGCCTTTGAGTGATGTGTCTTTAACCCTCTATGACACATACTACTGTGGTCTGTAATACGGATATAACTGTGAATTATTTGTTAACCCTTTATAAATTATTAATGAATGTAGCCTTAATATAAAGTCATTTGTCTTCTCTTCCTGTCCTAAACGTTTATGTAATGCTGCTGTGCACTGTTAAACGGCTATTTTGCAAAGCATTTTTGGAGTCTTTGGGATACAAGATACTTAGAAGTTCCAAGATCAGCAGTGCAGAATAGACGCAGCTCACAAGAGATTTTGGTAAATGTTCTTTCCTGCGGTTTGCATGTACTATGCTGCTAGTGACTCAGATAAAAATATCAATGTTCTGAGTCACTCTTCCTTGTACAGCTAGCAAAACTTAACTCAAGCCAAAGGAATAAGTAGTTTAAACAGAGACCAACCAAGTTATAGGCAAGACTCCTACATGAGCTGGCTAATGTTCTAAGATCCTTTCCTTTTGAGATGAGACCAGTCTAAATCTGTTATCAGGGCAACCAGACCTGTTAGATAAGTCAGTCCTAAACACAGCTTCCTTTTCCCCCTAGCCAAGTTGAGGGAGGAATAATTTTCACCCACACCAGTCTACAGAAGTTCTGTGTTCAGACACCCACTGGACCCTGCTAGTTTCTTGACTGAAAGGCAAACCCAGTCTTCCCAGAGTCCCTGAAAGCAGTATTTGGCTTTTTCAACCACACGTAGAAGCCTGAACATATCCCTGCATTCACACAGCTGACAGGAGTGTTCTCACAAAGAAGAAATTTGGATGGGATGATTCTGGCCTCCTCCTGCTGCCCAAGGTTTCTCCTACTGACCCCCTAAAATCCCGTGCACACATTACAGGTGCTATGTAAATGTAAGATTGCTATTTAATACTCAGAAACTGAACTGGAATAGAACACAATGTATATGATGGCTAATGCCCTGTCATAAAAGTTGACCCAATAGCATCCATTTAACTCCTTCTTTTAATTCTCCCAGCTTGCTTAAATCCAAGCAGTTAACATTGTTATGATCTTTTGAGTGATTATAAATCTAAATCCTGATAGTTATATCACTAGTTTTCTATTTTAACATCCTCTGCTCTGGGCTGCCAGTAAGCCAAGACTTTCAGCTAGTGGAAAATATAGCAGCATGTTCGCTCTTACTCCCTTGAACCTGGTCTTCATTCTTATGTGATGGGTGCTGTCACAGATTCAGGGTAACTGCACCTGTATTCCCTTTCCAGGGTCCCTCAAGGGCACTCATTTAAGGTTTCAAGCTTCTAGTTTTAACCTCTCCTGAGCAGAGACCCACATATCTCTTTCTCCTGACTGGGGTTTTAAGGGCACAGCCTCCTGCCATCTACTGTGATAGCCCCAGCAAACCAGTCTGCCTGGTTTTTCTTGGCTGTCTCTCAGCATGGAGCAGCAGGGATAAGTATGTGGTCTATGGTCCCACATGGTATTTGGGGACAGGGGAGGTAAGGAGCAGCAACCATGGAGTTCTACTGTGAGTGCAAGGGCTGAGTCCAGGATGTTTGGATCAGTAGGTCATCCAGGGTCTTCAGCATTTGAATTTTCTGCCTGAGAAAACCCAGTGGGTATGTCTACACTGTTCTGTGGGACCTGCACTTGTGCACGCAGTATTTCCAAGCCGGTGCTTGAGTGTCCACACTCCATTGTGACCTGGATTTATAGCTGCTGGACCTGGGTCTTGCAACGATGCCAACATGTCCATACTGCACTACACAGATCTTCTGACTCAGGTCTGTGGGTTGAGCTGTGTCCACACTGCAAAATGATAGGGCTTGGATCTGAGTCTCAGTCGGACTCGGGTTCAGACCCACTGCCCCCAGGTGGGTCCCAGGACTTAGGTTCTGAGTGCTGCTGACCCGAATCAGACAGATTTGTATGTGGATGATAGGGGGTTGAGATCAAACATGAGTATGAACCCCAGTTTACAATGCAGTGTAGACATTTGCCACTCCTTGTCCTGCTGGGATTCCCAGGCCTTCTGTCCTTCCTTTGTGATTTTCGTCCATGCTCTCGGTCATATTGGCTCTCCAAGCTCTTTGTTCACAGTGCAATGGAGCACTGGCTTGTAGGATCTCACAGAACATGTCCTTCCTTGTCGTCTTCCTTCTTCTCATCAGGGTCAGATGTGGGTGTGGAGGGGTCAGCCCTCAAGACCACCAGGCCAAAGGCTGTTGATAAAAAGAGTCACATGCACCATTAGATTTACAGTCAGAACAGAAAGGGAAAGATAAATTTCAAAGCTCCCTTCCTTTATTCTCCTAAATACTTTTAATAAGAAATGTTTATTGACACTTCAGCTTTGGGCTGTCTCAGCACTGCACCACACTCCAGCTCAACCCACAGTGAGGATGGCCAGGCAAAGAGGAGGGAGTATGGATTTTCTGTTGCATGAAACTATTAAATTCTGTCTTCTATTCCATGAGTACAAGTACAGGGCTATGGCAGTGAATGCTAGCAATGTTATTCACAGGCAGTAGTGATTTTGGCTGATATCTTATTCCAGAGGGGTCACATAGGCACAAAGAACCCAGCTGCTACTCGTGTCCCAAAGCTGTGCAGACCACATGCTCCTAGCCTCTTTGCTAATGGCACGGGAAAGTGTCCTATTGTGCCAGTAGAAGTAAGGACGCCATTCCTGGAAACCTTTGGTAGAGGATTGCAGAGTATCTCCACAAACATTTCATTGAGCTGTCTCAGGGAGATAAGAGAGACATTCCTATCCACATAAACAGATACTCCACGTGCTCCCCCGTCCACCTAGCCCAGCACGGGTATGAAAAGCAGCTGCCAAGTCTACCTCTGTTTGTTCCACTTCTGCCTGAGCACAGGACACAGAATCAATATGGATCATGTAATCAGACTGCCTTAATACTGCTCAGGAATTTATTTTGAATTTACTTTCTAACTTTTTATTTTCTCACAATATCTGAGAAAAGCAATGAAAAGTCAATACCTTTATCTTGAAGAATGTACCAAGCACCATCTTTAAATGGTTGAGGCAAGAGGGAAGAGAGGGGAAGTAAAAGCAAATAAAACATTGTAAGGAGAAACGTATGTTCACACTTACCTAAGCTCCCTTCCCCTTCATCAGCAGGGTCATCTGTGCTCACCTACTGGGACTGGCTAGACTTCTGTTGACTTTCAAATAGGTCTTGGTTCATTGCATGGTTGGAGTCCCTCACTGTATCTCCCATCTCCTTCTCTTCCTCCTTCTCACTGTTCAAGGTCAAAGTGTCAGTCTGGGCCCTTCCGAGGTATCCATGGTGATCTGCAGAGTGCTGCTGGAGTCACTGCCTAGTTTGCCATGTGGCTTATAAAAGAGGCAGGTCTGTGGGGCAGTACCAGATTTTGTGTTGCTGTCCCTTGCCTGGTAGTATTCCTGGCAAAGTTCCTTCACTTTCACTTGACACAGCTGCTTGTTTGTACCCCTTTGCCAGCATCCCCTGAGCAATCTGTCCATAGATGTCCATGTATCTATGGCTGTTCCATAGCTGTGCTTGCACAACCTCTTCTCCTCACAGGTCCAGGAGATCCAACACTTCTTGTCTGCTCCAAGCAGAAGCACGCTTAGTATCTCTGTGTGTGCAGAGGGTTGCCAGGCGTTCGGTTTTCGACCAGAGTGCCTGATTGAAAAGGGACCCTGGTGGCTCTGTCAGCACCACTGACTGGGCCACTAAAAATCCAGTCAATGGTGCAGTGGGGCTAAGGTAGGCTCCCTGCCTGCCCTGGCTCCATGCGACTCCTGGAAGTGGATGGCATGTCCGGCTCCTCGGCGCAGGGGCTGTCACAGGGGCTCCATGCGCTGTCCCACCCCAAGTGCCAGTTCCGCAGCTCCCATTGGCCAGGAACCATAGCCAATGGGAGCTGCAGGGGCAGTGCCTTTGGGCGCAGGTAACATGCAAAGCCCCCTCGCCCCTACGCCTAGTAGCCAGACATGCCGGCCCTCTTCTGGGAGCAGCCTGAGGTAAGCACTGCCCGGCCGCAGCCCACACTCCAAACTCCTCCTGCACCCCAACTCCCTGCCCCAGGTTGGAACCCCCTCCCGCTCCCAAACTCCCTCCCAGAGCCTGCACCCCACACCCCCTCCTGCATCCCAAACCCCTCGTCCCCAGCCCCACACCAGAGCCTGCACCCCCTTGTTCACTCCACTCCCCTGCCCCAGCCCTCAGCCCCCTCCCACACCCCAAACTCCTCATTCTCAGTCCCCACCAAAGCCTGCACCCCCAGCTGGAAACCTCACCCCCCTCTTGCACCCCAACCCTCTGCCCCAGCCTGGAGCCCCCTCCTGCATCCTGAACCCCTCATTTCTAGCCCCACTCCAGAGCCTGCACCCCCAGCTGGAACCTTTACCCCTTCCCACGCCCCAACCCCCTGCCCCAGCCTGGTGAAAGTGAGTGAGGGTGTGGGAGAGCGAGCAACAGAGGGAGGGCGGAAGGAGTGAGTGGAGGCGGGGCCTCATGGAAGAGGTGGGGAAGGGGGCAGGGCAAGGGTATTTGGTTTTGTGTGATTAGAAAGTTGGCAACCCTATGTGTGCATGGAGCCAGCAAGGTCGGCTGGCCATAAACAAAGGTGAGCAGCGAGGTGTGCTCATGAAGGTGGGCAATGAGGAAAAGGCATTTTAAAAACATGTTGGGTTTTTTAAATGGGGGGGGCAAGCTTCCAGTGTCTGCGATCCCTGGGCAGTGGATTTTAAAATTGTGATCAGAGTGGTCACTGTAGCAGAGACTGGGGCATTGTGGGACAGTGGCTGGAGGACTCTTAGGAATGACACAGGTCATGCAGTGTCTACCTTTGCACTGCATCAACCAAAGTAGTTTGATCGTGGTTCTGCAACATTCAAAGAGGTGATTTTACTGCGTCATCATAATGGGCCACTAACATCAGCTGGAGACAAATCTGAGTGCAGAGACATGGGTAAGTAGGCAACTTACGTCAACGTAAGTTTGTAGTGTAGACCAGGCCTAAGCCTCTACATCTCAAGCTAGAGAGCCAGACTCACAAACTGAGAGTTAGAGATTTTCATTTTCTTTGGATCGGGTACAAAGGGAGATATGTAAAACACCAAAGGGGCTTTTCTTGCACGTGCAATCACTTCACAGCACAATTTCTCCTTGCCTGAATATACAAATGAAAGATTCTACAATCACTTGCATACACAAGTCGTAACAAGGTGTGATGGTGCCTGAGAAATTATTTGGATCTTTGATTTTATAATGTGGGTATTTATCCTATTACCCTTTTAAATTTATTTTGAATGACCCTTAGAAGAGGGGGGACGTAGAATGGATCCATGGGCATGAGCGACGGAAGTTACAGGACCCTCCTAAAGAAAAATGATCATCACATAATGCCACTAAAGCTTAAAGTCCTAGTGTGCTCAATATATCTCCAATAGCACTTCAGAGGAGCTTTGTTCATTTAGTGCCTGCTCTCAAGCCCATTTCTATAGTTGGAGTATGCCAGGGTGAAGATGTAAATCCTGAGCACGAATGCCACTTATGTAGTTTATGCCCTGTATGCAATAGGTATAGTTCCAGTTTGGGGATTTACTTTCTCAGTAGTAACTGTACATGAAAATCATGATGAAAAAAATAAGATCCACTGAAAAAATTGTCATTTGACCCAGACATGCATGTGAATGAAGACACAACACACAGAGGGTGGGATCTAAGCAGCAGGCTGCAACTTTTATTAAATTGAATTAATACCAGGATGAATGGTAGTGCAAATTCTTATGGGGAAAAGAGTGGTCTGGTGTGGGAGGACAGGTCTTTACACCATAAACACTCAACAAAACTAGCCAGTTGCTAAGTTCCCCAATACTGCCCTTACATGCAAGGGAATGACCGTAGAGAGATGGGGTACCTCAATCTGTCCTAGACTAAGAGACTTCCCTCTGCCCTACTAATACCACTGGACAAAAGTTTTCATGATTCTAATGCCCTGAATACCCACCCAGGCATCCCTGGTGCTGTGAGGATGATGAAAAGCCCTTGATCCATCCATGGTCAGTTCTAATGTGAGGGGTCAATGCCCCACCAGAAGGTTTATCTCTCAAGGCCTACAGCATGCCAGGAGACCCAGTTCTGCCACTCTCAGGGCTACAAACTCACAGGGAGGGTACATTGGAGCTCCTCAGGTACCACCAAAGGTGGCACAAGGGGAAGGCTTTCTGAGCTGAACGGTGCAGGCGCACACCAACCTGACCAATTGTGATCGCCTGTCTCCCTTGGGCCAGCTAATCAGGAGCTGAAGGGATGGGGAAAGCACACCACTCTGTCCTCAGTTCCACAGCCACTCATCCGCTCCAACCTGCCCATGTGCTCTCCTCTTGTACAAGGGATGTGGGCAGGCCTCCCAGTGTCTACAGGGGTGGGCACCCCTTTCCCTCTGCAGATGGACCAGAACCCCTACCGGTCTCCTCCCAGGCTGAAAGGAGTGGCATTCAGGAACACATAACACCAACCACATGATTTATAGAACCGCTGAATGTTGTAGTTTACAAATAAAACAATACTGCCCTCCTAGTTGGAACATTGAGTGCAAACAGGCTGATAGTTTAATTGGACTGTTTTAGAAACATATTAGCTTAACCATTAGTCTACTATTCTTGTCAAGCTCTGAAGCGATATAAATCTTTGTTTTCAAAAAATAGACCAGAAAAAATGTAACACATTAAAAATGAATTAGACATTGCATGCCACCCATAAACTGTATAATAAACAGATCATGGCCCTGTAGTAAGAGTTATGATTTCTGGCAAGTCACTGGAGAAGAGCTCATGGGCTTTCAGAATGACCTACATCATAAATCACCAAATTCTCATTTACATTGAGCACACGTATCTCATTTTTCAAGACTGGCTTCTGAAATGCTGATGAATGACTTCAGAACTGATAGTTTGAATTTATAGGAAGTAGGGTCACTAGCATCTTTTTGGGGAAGACACGAGAGTTTTTTTGCAAATACATCCCATAGAAATGGGAACCCTCCAAAATGTTAACATTCACCCCCCAAAAAGGAAAAGTTGAGACTATAAAAGCCTGCACCACTTTTCCTCAAGTTAATCAAACTAATATATTTTCAGTGTAGAAAATAACTCTATGCACACACAAGTCCAGGGTAAACCTTTACATTTTTTCCTTGCACATAGGCACCAGCACATTATTATATGGTTTAATGTTTTATACAGGATAATGTTCATGGCACTTAGCTCCTTACATGTTCAAAGCACTGTATAAACATCCAAGAATCTCAGAGCACTTTGAATATATTCATTAAACAAAAACACTGTGGGATTATGTATTTTCTACCCATTTTGGAGATGACTGAGATGAGGAACAGAATTGAGGGTTCTCAGCAACTTGTGGGATCATGTCTTGAGTGACAGAGGCAGGATGAGACCCGACAAATTCAGTGTCTTCATCCTTTGTGGAAAAGTCTCTTAATTTGTAAAGTACACTGGAACAAGGCCAACAAAGTGGGGGAAGCCGGTACAAATTACCGGGGCCCGGCAGTCTGGAAGGGGGCCCGGCTTCCCCGGCTTCGTTGGCCCTGTTTAGCCAGTCCGCCCTTGCTGGAGGACCCGAAAAAACATTTTTCACCGGGGCCCGAACCTCCTGTCGGTGGCCCTGCACTGGAAGATGATCTATACAGTATTTATATTCTGCTCATTATTAAATATTAGTGTCAAAAGCATAAATAATTTCACAGTAAGTGTGGTTACTTCATTACAAATCAAGGGGCAGATCCTCTGCTGGACTTCAGTGAAGCTGTGACAGTTTACAATAGCTGAGAAGCTGTCCCCAAGTTTATTTTGCTAACTTTTATTGCTTTTTGTTCTAATATAGCTGAAAATAAATTTTTTTTTGTTTACATTTCTGAACACTTTAATGCCTGAACGCTGCAAGTGGACCTACATTGACTATATGACATGATTGTAGCTTGTAGGTTCTGATTTGGTGTTGAAAGCAGGTCCTTTGGAGATAACTAATGAAATGAGACGCAGAACATGCCATCACCTAATAAAAACATCAGTTCATAAGAAACATTAACTACCCTTTTCAAAGACTTCCTTTTTTAATCAATATATTTGATTTTGGCATCAGATAATGAATTAATACCTTTGTAATGTAATGCTGGTTACAAGATAAAGAGATTTTATAAGGAAACTATTAGCCTTTGTTCAGCCTTTAGTTCCAAGATTAAGAATGACCAGCATTCATTAAACTTTATTACTGAAGCTCATGAAAGTTTCTTTGGATTAGGAAGGCATAACCTTCCGTCCAGGTTTTTAAATGGTGTTGCAGCTTTTCATTAACCTGGAAACCTCCTATTTACATGGTTCACAGCCTGGTCTCAGCTCACTTGGAGGTAACAAAGGGTGTCGGGACAAGAGTACAGCAGGGGGCTCACTCCTCTAGGGCTGCCATCTGAATTTGATCAAATCAACTGTTTCAACTCCTGCCTCATTAGGCAAAATAAAATGGAGATTATGGTGTGTGGAAGGATCAAATTACAGAGAGCTGGCTCTGCCTCCTAATACCCACTGTTGATTTTCATTTTGACAAGACCTTGCACACTCTGTTTTCCATTTTACGCTGCAGCAAGCTTTAAATTATTTTGAAGACAAGATCATTTATATCCCTTTGACATGTCAGCGCTTAGGCGAGGAGGAGTAAAGTAATAAGTGAAGACACATTAGTCTCAGAGGCTGTTTACCTACTGGAGAGATGTCACTGTGTAGCATGGGCTTAATGCTGATAGAGGCATTAATTCAGCTTGTCAAGGGATGCCTAGCTCTTTGCTAGGATGGCTCTACTTTTGAAAACATGTGATAAAAAACAGGTTGCTGGGAAAATTATTTTTACCCGACACAGATAATTAAGTAATTTATTTTGATAAACTTTTAATTAACATGGTCTAGAGTCTATTTTGCTTCTGTCCAGTTACTGTTTTCAGTTTTTATGCGATGTTGTAAATACTGCTTTAGCTTTAATGTATCAGTGGGTTATAGTGGCCATTAATCTGGAGGTCAATAAGATTCTTAACCACCTGATTGTCCATTGAAAAACATTTTCTGTATCGGCATAAACTAATAGAAAGCTCATGGTCTATAAATGTCAAAAGTGGATTTCCAAATTGATCAGATTGCAACAAACTGGCACAACTTATCACAGATTTCTTCCTAGGAAGGCCATCCTTTTACCTCATACAACTCACCTAAGTATGACTTCTCTTTGAAAAAAACATAGCTAGTAGGGAGTGATGGTTAGCAAGTGGAAATTTTTCCTGATTCTCTTATTCCATTTCCTGGTAGGAAAAAACATGAATTTGATTTTCTTCAATTTACTACTGTCTGAGCTAAGGGCAACAATGCTTTTATTCAGCGCTGAGAAAGTAGAATGGTTCAACATGAAAAATATTTTTATTCTTTTGACATTGGAATAAGGGGGGAGGGATAGCTCAGTGGTTTGAGCATTGGCCTGCTAAACCCAGGGTTGTGAGTTCAATCCTTGAGGGGGCCACTTAGGGATCTGGGGCAAAAATTGGTCCTGCTAGTGAAGGCAGGGGACTGGACTCAATGACCTTTCAAGGTCCCTTCCAGTTCTAGGAGATTGGTATATCTCCAATTATTACCTATTACCTAGGATTTGATATTCTAATAATGACCTGGACTCAGTAGTACACACAGTTGTCACCTTCTAGCTGGACTACAGCAGTGCAATATTGTGACGAAGTGGGAATGTTCTTGATGTATTCATTGAATACTGAGTGGGAAGTATTGACCTGGGAAGGTTGCAAGGGAGTTTTGCTGGGACTGCCTGCCTTGGGGAAGGGAGGATACCAGAGCATGTAACATGAGAACCCAGGAGGGAGGTTGGAGGCCAGGTAACACCTCTGCCCGGGAAACTGGACAAAGGACACACAGGCTTGGGGAGGAGCCGGGGGGGAGGTTGAGTGAGAGGCTGGAGGGAGTTTCAGTTTGGAGTTGTCTGGGAAATGGAGAGGGCCACCCCGACCAACAGGGCTGTGGCCTCCCCAGAGCCCCCAGATGGACCTAACGGAGGGGGGTCCTGTTGTCTTTATTGACAAGACCTGTTTTGGACTGTGTTCCTGTCATCTAAATAAACCTTCTGTTTTACTGGCTGGCTGAGGGTCATGGTGAATCGCAGGAAGCTGGGGGTGCAGGGCCTTGTCTCCCCCCACACTCTGTGACAAGTATACCTGAACATATAGCCATCATCCCTCAGGAAATGCCAACTAGAACAAAATTCAGCAATGAGTGTCAACAACACACCCTCTTGTGAGCACATCAAATCTGTCTTCTGCTCTTTACATGGGCTTCATACAGCCTCGTTCATGACACAACCCGGATTCATTTGCAGAGCACTGTCCACCCGGTGTACAGAGTGAGGCAGGGACCCCATAGAAAAAATAATATGTAGAACTGGTGGAATATTTGCAACTTTTTTTCATTAAAAAATGCTGCTTCATCAAAACCAAATCATTTCACAGATATGTATCAGTTTTGACAAAGTTTTCCCCAGGGAAGGTTTCTGATGTCCAGTATGGACTTGCTGGTCACTTCCAAAAAAAGAGTGACAGCAAGAAAGATTGAAAAACTGACCTTTTGGACATAATTCTGTATCCTAAAAACATTTGAAAGGGTTTGTTTTCATTCTAATGCAGAACAAGAACAAATGTTGAAACCTTAAATGTTGTCACAAAATGCAATTGTCATTCTCCGGCCACCTCTAATAGTGTGTGATCATATAATTAAAGTCTGTATCATAGTGCATAGGTACAAAGAGGCGAGTTATGGTTGTACAGTGGTTATATACCTTTGTGTTCCCAGCCTCTCTCTGTTGGCCTCACACCAATTCCTGTCCCTGTCCCCCGTCCTCATTTGCATCCTCTTCCCATCCCAGTTCCTGCTTCCCATCCATTCTTCTCCAATCCACCCCCAGCTCCTGCCCCCTTCCTCTTCTGTTTCTCTCCAGCACCCCAGCTCCTGCCAACCTCTCCCTCTGCTCCAATCCACCCCACCAGGTCCTGTTGCCTTCCTCCTATGCTTTCCCCACTGTCTGGTTCCTGCAACCCCCTCTTCCCTCACCCCTCTGCATCTCAGTCAGGCTGCTCCCTCCTTTTCCTCTTTTCTGTCTGGGTGCAAGTAGGAAGAACATTGAGAGTACAGGAAAGATGGTATCCCTGCTCCCAATTCCTGTGCCCGTGGTTACTGGAAGGAGCAATTGTAGGGAGAGTCCTGCTCAGCCCCTGCAGCTCTGGGCTGGAGCCTGCCCAATGCATTTGGAATCTTCGGAGACTTTAGCTGCCAAAGAAGTCTCTACTGAGCATGTGCAAACTGAGATTTTTCAGAGGCTTATAACTTGGCCACATTTGAATGAATTTTCATGGGAATAGCAGAAGGTATGTACATGATACAAAAGCCATTCTCCTGTCAACTTTCAAGTCTCTGCTCCAAAGCATGGAGACATTGGGGCTTCTCATCAAAACAGGTATAAGAATATTTTAATGTGGGGGAAAGAATGTGTACATATATATCCGCCTGAGACAGACACCCCACAGGGAAAATTTCAGCCCAAAAAGTTAAAGTGTGTCAAAGGTATCAGAAACTGAAAACTGGGTCTTATAATAGAAAGTATTAGAAAACCTTAACTAGGCAGTGCTATCAGCTCTGCCTAGAAGTAAATAGAATAGAAGAACCACAATTGGTCTGCGTTGGATTAAGCTCCATCATAAAATAGTCCCACGGGTAATATAAATGTAGCATAATGGTTCACTGAAATTAACATTGTCATTAATGATTTATATCTGTTTCTATATTAAGTTCTTATTAAGGTTTTTATTAGCAATGCAAATATATTAACAAAAATAGTATCAATGCATAATAGGCTAATATCAGTGCAGTCAGAGGATAATAATGAAGACAGGGTTGCATTTATTTTTATATTCTAGAGAAAGATGAGATTGAGAGAACAGGCAGTTGAGATTTTATAAGTGTATGGACCATTCATGCACCAGGTCCCCATTGTGCTAGGCTCTGTACAAACACAGAACAAAAAGAACGAGGAGTCCTTGTGGCACCTTAGAGACTAACAAATTTATTTGGGCATAAGATTTCGTGGGCTAAAACCCACTTCTTCAGATGCATGGAGTGAAAAATACAGTAAGCAATATAAATATTACAGCATTTGAAAAGATGGGAGTTGCCTTGCCAAGTGGGGGGTCAGTGCTAACGAGGCCAATTCAATTAAGGTGGAAGTGGCCTATTCTTAACAGTTGACAAGAAGGTGTGAGTATCAGAAGAGAGAAAATTATTTTTTGTAGTGACCCATCCACCCCCAGTCTTTATTCAGGACTAATTTGATGGTGTCCAGTTTGCAAATTAATTCCAGTTCTGCAGTTTCTTCATTTGTCTGTTTTTGAAGTTTTTTGTTGAAGAATTGCCACTTTTAAGTCTGTTATTGAGTGTCCAGGGAGATTGAAGTGTTCTACTGTTTTTTGAATGTTACAATTCTTGATGTCTGATTTGTGTCCATTTATTCTTTTGCGAAGAGACTGTCTGGTTTGGCCAATGTACATGTCAGAGGGGCATTACTGGCACATAATGACATATATCACATTGGTAGATGTGCAGGTGAACGAGCCCCTGATGGTGTGGCTGACACGGTTAGGTCCTATAATGGTGTCCCTTGAATAGATATGCATATAGAGTTGGCAATGGGGTTTGTTGCAGGGATTGGTTCCTGGATTCATGTTTTTGTTGTGTGGTGTGTAGTTGCTGATGAGTATTGCTTCAGGTTGGGGGGCTGTCTGTAAGCGAGGACTGGCCTTTCAAAAACAAAAAGAGAGTCCCCGCCCCAAAGAATTCACAGTCAAAGTAGCATATATACACAGCGTCCACTGAGTTCAGTGTAAATGCACTGCAAGTGTCTGGAGGCAGAGTTTTGACTGTAATGTAATGTACATTTTAGTAACCTGAAAGATGTCACTCAAAAAAGTAAATTTGAAGAATAGAATAAATATATTGGGGGAGGGGCATGGAGTGCACATCTGCTAATGCATTAGCATGGAAGGCATCTTAGTGCACAGGACCTGCATGACACCCTATGTTACAGTTAAACCTGTAACTCAGGTCTTAGATGGTGCATAGGACATTGGGCGGGCCTTTGCAAAAAGGTGAATTTCCCCCCCTCAAGAACAGAAGCAAACTGCATGTTTGTAATCTGTAGTTTTTAATTAATACAGGAAGAAGTGAAGATAGAGATGATGGTGATACTTTGGTTAGACTTTGGGAAAACTTAATGTCAACCATGTTTGTTCTATAAAAGGAAAAAAGGAAATCTCATTTGTTCCAGCCTGCTGGAGACCACATGTCTTGTTAGTGTTTTTTTACATTCTTTTTGTTGTCAGGGGTCATGTCAACTGATTCCATATTTATTTGTGGTTTGTCAGTGTCTTGTATTGAATTAAAATACTGAACAGAAAGAGTTAGAGCTGTTTTGCATTACTGTCTGATTATGCAGATTATGCAGTCTTACAATATTAAATAGGTAGATCTTTGAAAAATAGCATTTTCCTATTAACCTATTCTAGAAAAAACAGTGCCTTAAAATATAAAGTTGTCATATTGACAGAACTTGGGGTGAGGAAGGCAAGTGCAGTGGAGAATAAATGTCAGTTGACTTTAATATATTTAAGCTGTGTCCAAAATAATCACCTTGATTGACTTAAATGAAACATAATTGCTTCGGGACATGGTAATAGTTAATAATTAAGAGGGTGGTACATTTTATGACTTTAAAGCTGTGAAAAGTGAAATGCTTTTGCATATCCATAATAATAATCATATTTAATAATGCTACCATGCAAATAATACATTTTTGCTTGAAGTAACTCATAACTATGCTTTGTTAACCACTAATATATATTGCCTTATAACCACATTTAAGGCCAAATTCTGGTCAAGGTTTTCAGAAGTGACTAGAGACTTTGGGTGCTTCAATTCTCGGGTACCCAACTTTAGACATTTTGAAGGGCCTGCCTGATTTTCAGAAAGTGTTCAGCACCCATCCTCTGAAAATCAGTCGCCTTTAAAGGGTCTTAACTTAGGCATCCAAAAACTGAGACACTCAGAATCACTGGGGTTGCTTTTGAAAATCTTAGTCTCAGTTCTCAGATGTACATACTTGGCTGTCATTAATTATTTAGCAATGAATTATTTACCTGAATAGGAGCTATGCAGGTACCCAAGGGCAGAATTTGTCACTAGCATGAAGCAAGTATCAGTGGATTAGAAAAACCATAGATAGCATTAATTTCAAGTATAATTATTAATTTCAATGGGAGTGAAATGTACATCAAACATCAGATTTTGACTTGTGAATAAGAAAAAGACTCATAAGTCGTATGATCTGCAAAGCCTCAGATATAAACGTTAGATATTGAAATCTCTGTAGTTGTTAAGTTGTGTTTGCTTAAAACTGCACCTGTATATGTATTTTTAAAACTATGGCTGAGAAGACTGTAGACTGGAGCCCCAGGCAGCCCAGAGCAGTGCTCACAGCACATGAATGGGGGAGCTATAAGTGACCTTATTGCACCTGTCGGACTTCTTAATCCTGAGGGCTGCTTGGCCCTACCACCCCACCCTGGAGTACCTCCTCTATTGGTGGTGAGTTGGCAGCACGACAGGCTGCAAGAGGCTTCACTCTTCCAACCAAGGATTCCCCTAATCTCTGGAAATCTGCTAGAGCTATGCAAAAAGACTTGAGGAGGGCAAGGATCTGGTCCTACTTATGTATGCATAATGATTTCATGTGGCATATTGGGCAAAATCTGGCCTGTCCTCTCTGTGGCCACAAGGCCTGAGTCATATGGTACAGGTCTGGATTACTCAGGGTGGGCATTCTATTCTCCCAAGAGTAGCAGTGTGTGCCCCCAGCTAGCAAGAACTGCTCACTGAAGTATATAGATACAGGGGCAGGGGCCTGGCCACATCTTCAGGCTGCTAAACTACAGCCCCTTGGAGCCCGGGACCACTGATGAGTATATTAGCCAGCTATCCCTCCAGGTGTTAAAGAGAGTATTGGGCGAGTATACTGTCCCAGCGACTGTAGAAGGGCACTGAGGGAGAAAACTCTATGTGACATTTTTTCTCCCCATACAGAGAAGGATAAACCTCATTGCATTTTAACACATAGGGTCAGAATGTGGCTTTTAAGATACAGTCCTGAGTAAGAGGGCAGTGCAGATCCGCACCATTCCAGGACAAATGCTGCAAATAGTGTCCCTCAGACAAGGCTTCTCCTTGCAAGTGGGAAACACCAATCTGTTCCATCCAATAGGGTGAATTGTTTCCTCCCACTGTTGGCCCTGCTATGCAGGTCTGGAGTAGGGTGGTCACCCATCCTGAATTGGGCGGGCCAATCCCGAAATGCAGAGTTCAAGTCCCAGTCCCAGTCGAGATAGTATTTGTCCCAGATTCCCTGCTGCACTGCTCCGTGCCAGCACAAGATTCAGGGACCAGCCTCTTCCTGGTTGGAGGAGGGACTGAGGTGGGCCTTAGCTCCCAATCACCACAAGGCCCTGCCCCCTGGTCAGGCCAGAAGCCAGAGACAGGCAGTGGTAAGAACTGCCCAGGGAGCTTGGGCCGCTTTGGGGAGCCCCGGACCCCTCACCTGCCTTGGGGCAGGGGACTGGGGTGCCTTAGAGCAGCCCCTGGCCAGGGGGTGGGACCTCGGTAGGAAGAGGAGGAGCAAGGGGTGGGACCTCAGGGGAAGGGGGCCAGGAGCAGGGCCTCAGGGGAGGAGGCAGTGTGAGGGCAGGAGCATGGAGAGGTGTGGCACCTACATATGTCTTGCTTTTGCCTTTTGAAAAGATGGACACCCTAGTCTGGAGTAGGAGGAGCTGCAGGGCCATGGCTCCACCCCCTTTTGGCTCTGAGTCCCTGCTGTCCTCAGAATGCAGGTGGCACAGGGATGGCTGTTGTGAACAGGCTTTGTACAGCTGCTTTGTGCAGCTTCTTTCTTGTCCCTCTGCCCCTTTGTGGTTGTGTAGGTGCCACTCACAATCTAGCCCATAATATCAGGTTAAGTCTAGTCTAATAATATAATGCACCTTCACTATCAGTGCATACCAACACAGAGCAGCACAGAGTGGCTGGAAAATCTAAAAATGGCTCTACACAAGCTTTTTAAAAAATAGGTGAAGCTTTTAAAGATTTTTGCTAAAAAGAAAGAAAGGTTTGAATAGGGAAAAGGTCTGTAGAAATTACTGTGTCTGATCTGTTGAGCAAATCAATTGTTTAAACAGTGATGCCAAGTCCTTAACCTCTTTGGTTAGATTAGCTTAGACTGTTTAGGGTAGGTTAATTCTTCCAAAAAATCTCTATAGTTCCAATGTTATAGCTAATTCATTTGCATACATTTATTTTTAAGGTGTTTTAGATTGTGCCAGCTGACATACTGTAGACATATGTCTACATGTAAAATATTTCTGTGGCTCTTACAGAGTTCCGAAAAGATAAAATATCTCATGTTTTCACTACAGGAGGTCTGGGTCTTTCAGACAAATTTAATAGCTATTTATGCATTGAGAAGATCTTATCTGATGTCCTATTGGTTCAGGGTCATTCACAGGCTCACATTATACTGAAACGTGGACAGAGAGAGAGTAATTTGTTAATGCCATGTAGGATGAACTTGGTTAGAAAGGGAAGTGTATGCGCTTTATAACAACACAAGTGTTTCCTTGCTAATCCCTTGGCAGATTCATTATCTGTAGAGCCCCAGGCAACAGTTGGCCTATCGTGAGAGTGAAATTTAACCCACAGCATGAAATTAATCCTCAAAGACTTGTGTCTGCTCATTCTAGAAATAATAAATTCTAAGTGATTTTATTATTCTCCTCTCTAAATTTATTCAGAGGTGTTAAATTGGTATCTAAGCTCTGTGGCACATGTCAATCTATTGATTTATGCTTAGATGAGTAACATTAATGAGTAAGAGAATGGTGAGCTGAACACAGAGGCTGGAGATTTGAATTGTAATATTAAAGTATAACATGTTCACCCAGCCACCATCCTTTTTCTATCCAAACCCCTAAAAACCATTTCTTTTCTGATACGCCTTAAAACTGAGCTTATTGTGATTATAGGGAGAAAGGAAAGGGAAAAAAAATAAAAGTACCCAAATTAACAGCATCTCTGAACCTGTCAGGGTTCCCTGTCCTTTATATTTGAAGCAATTTGTGGTTTATAGATTTTACTGTGTTTTGCACAGCTTTCTGATATCCAGCATGAAAAAGTTTTGAAATGGTGAGATCAGAATGTGGGGAACTGATGACGTTAATGACTTGCAGGTTCTGCCTGTTCTGTGCAGTTTTCAGGGTGTGCTTCTTCACTCATAGCAAAAAACCTATAGCATTAGTGCAGTTAAGTGCTGCTAGAGATTACTGAAAGCAATACTGTGGGTGATCTTTTTGTAAAGGGATGAATAATTTTAAGACTAGCAAGACATATAGTTGCTTATGTGAAAACAAGAGCAATCAAACCTTCTGTGTTAGGAAACTAACCATAAAGTAGAGGTTTAGGGTTTATTCCCCTATACACAGTGTTGTTCAATTGGCTAGGTGCACTATGGTTTTTTTCACCTTCTACTAAAATTGTCCACAGACAGAGGCAGAATGCCAGATTTGGTTGGCCCTTATACATGGCCAGAACGACTCATATTGATCCATGCTGAAGACCTATCCATTTGGAAGGGAGTAAGCACTGCCTCTGCCACACCATCCCTCTCCCCTGCAGAAAAGCCCTTCCACTGGAACTCCACACAGGAATACCTCTTAAGGGGTGGGGGCAAAGTGAGAAGGGGTGGAACTGCAAAGGTGCTGGTCTGGAGGGCAGCATCTTCTGCTTTATCATCCAATTTCAGTGTCATAGCCTTCTGTATCTGTTAATACTGAACAAGAGCAGGGGGCATATTCTGCAGGAGCTATGCTGACAGGACCAGTGAAGCAGCAGGAGCCAACTCTACAGGCTGTCCCCACCTGGGGGAGGGTTCCCAATCCTGAGGACTCAGAGATCTGCAGCCTCCCAAACCTCTCTCAGCAGAGAAGACTGTGTGAATGAAACACATTAGGAACCTTGGTGTTTTCCTCCTCATGTGAAAGTGTAATGTGGGCCATAGTGTTTGCTTTGCAAATCCTGCTGAGAACTCATTGCAAACATTCTCATTTGACAGTATCCTTTAAAAAAAATTACTTTACTAGATCCTTTAAAAAAGCCTTTTGTGTTGGGGTGTTAGGAAGGGAAAAGTGGGATATGGGAAAGTGTTAAAGAGGCTGATAAGCAAAAGATGTGACTTTGACCACAAGAAATAATTTAAGATATACTAAAGTGGCCAGCTGATGTCATGTAAAGATCAAGGTTGTATGGTAGATCTAGGTAGCTTCCGAAAACTACAGTTGCATGCCATAATGTATTCTTTATTGCTCAGTATTGGGAATCACACTAAAAATAGTGCATAAGAAGTTACAGTACACATGTATAATAGTTTACATGCAACTTTTATCTTTTATGAAAGCTGATGGTTTTGAGTATTGTAATCTGGGCAGTAATAACGTAGGAGGCCTATGACTGTGTTAGAAGCAATATAATACACCAATACAAAGTATATTAATCCAAATGTCATATAAAGCCATATCATCCCTTTCCATGCAACAATGTGGTGACGAGGAAAATTTACTTTCAAAATTACAGTACTGCATTTCCCCTCCTTATGTGTTCAGGGTTAGTGGTGGAACAGAAGGTGGGGCAGTGACATGCTGCTTACATTTTGAAAAGAGCCTTCTACAAAGTTTTCCTTCACAGTGACACATATGTTCCTTGGGGAAAGTGCTCTTTTCCCTCCAACCTCAAAAATTAATTATTGCCATACTCTTCCTGATGCTCCCTAAATCCACCATATTTCCCACTCTCCAACACCTCATGGAGGCTTCTTTTGGTGACTCTCCTTGCTGAAAGCTGCTCCCGACACATGGCAGCAAGGTGGTAGATGTGTCTGTGGTCTCTGCTGACAGCAGTGGTGACAGGTGAGCACCCTGCCTCATACCAGGCCTCTGATACAAGGGCTTAGGTCTCAGGCTCTCTTCCTACTACACCTGTGACCTCTGGTTATTGGGTAGTTGGTCAAGTGGGGAGGATCTTCTTTGCTGGTGGGGCTGAGTGGTCATTTGGAGAATGTGTCCCCTTAAGTTTGTGAGGCTGATGATTAACTGTCTCCCATAACCGGTGTTGGGTGTTTGGTGGGGACTTAGAAAAAGCTCCCCAGGCTGGCATGGAGAATCCCTAGTGGGGAGGTAGGAGAAGAACCAAGTTTCCCCTGGTTGGTAGTATAGGATCAGAGGAATGGAGTTTCAGGCTCCTCCCCAGTACCAGCTCTTCAGACTCCGGACTGGGGCTAGGCAGGCAGGGAGAGAGGCAAATGGCAGCAGCTCAGTACAGCTGCAGCTTGCCCCAACCTCCTCTCATCATTTTGCTGGAGCAGCTTTTGGAGTGTGTGGGGGAAGGGAAAATCTACATGGTGCGTCCCCTTTGTCCACCTTAATGGCATTAAGTGAAGGATGCAGGAGAGAAGTTCTTCTTGAAGTAGCTGCTGCAGCAATGTTAGACATATACCCATGGTGCTGCAGCTGCCTGAGGGCTAGGCTGTGCTTATTAGACATTGCCCTGCATATAAGAGTGTATGTGTGTGTTTGTGGGGGTAACATGCCAACAAGTCTAATAGAGCTGTTGGAGGAAAAGACCCAGGGGCTAGAGCTGCAGGTAGAAACCCTGGTAGAGCATAGAAGGGGGTTTGAGCAGCTGATGGATCAATGGCAAGCTGTGGCTGAAGGGGAATGCTCAGAGGTACAGGGGGAAGCAGGGGCTAAGGCCAGTGAGGGGGGACCGCCAGATGA
Organism: Mauremys mutica; assembly: GCF_020497125.1. Classification (NCBI taxonomy): domain Eukaryota; kingdom Metazoa; phylum Chordata; order Testudines; family Geoemydidae; genus Mauremys; species Mauremys mutica. Next base: position 45,410,155 of record NC_059075.1, read on the forward strand.
GGAATATGGGCGGTGGAAGCATGTGACCGTGAGAAGCAGGCCGAGGAAAAGGAGAGCCAGTGAGGCAGAAATAGAGCTAAGGAACAGGTTTGAAGGCTTGGAGAATGAGGAAGGGGTACAGCAGGTGGTAGCTGATGGTGGGAGGGCAAGGAAAAAGGTGAGGAGCCAGGCTAGTCCGATAGAAAGAGGGGAGGAGTCGATGGAGGCAGCACCAAGTTTGGGCCCAGGGAGGATGCAGGATGGCTTAAGGGGAACCACAAGGGATGGTAGGAATGGAAGGAGCTTGCAACCAGGGGGGACGGAGGATAGGTTAGAGGACCGCACTGTCCCCAGGCAAAGGCAGGTCTATCTGATTGGGGATTCCATACTGAGAAGGTTGGACAGGCCTGTGACCAGGGCCGATCCGGAGAACAGAAGGGTGTGCTGTCTACCGGGCGCTAAAATACGGGATGTGGACCTGAGGTTGAAAAGGATCCTAAGAGGAGCAGGTAAGAACCCGTTGATCATCCTTCATGTAGGAACGAATGACACGGCTAGATTCTTGCTAGAGAGGATCAAGGGAGACTATGCCAGGTTGGGTAAGACGCTCAAGGAAATCGAGGCTCAGGTGATTTTCAGTGGGATTCTACCTGTCCCTAGGGAAGGGCGCCAAAGGGGTGACAAGATCGTGACCATAAATAGTTGGCTGAGGGAGTGGTGTTACAAGGAGGGCTTTGGGATGTATGGGCACTGGGAGGCTTTCGGGGACAGAGAACTGTTCTCACGGGATGGGCTCCACCTGAGTAGGGAAGGAAGTAGAATTCTAGGAGGGAGGCTGGCTCATCTGATTAAACGAGCTTTAAACTAGACATTGGGGGGAGACGGTTGGGAGAGGTCCAGGTACTCTCCACGCCAAATTTATACATTGAGAGGGAAAACAACAGATATAACCAGAGGGGGAGGGTTAGGTATAAGGAAGAGGGGGGGGGACGGATACTAGACCGGCAAGTCATACTGGTAGTACTGTGTTCCTACCAAGTTGGGTGAAAAGGGTGAGAGGAGCCAAACAGCAAAAATTAGGATGTTTGTTCACCAATGTGAGAAGCTTAGGTAACAAAATGGAGGAACTGGAGCTCCTGGTCCGAGAATTGAAACCGGATATCGTAGGAATAACTGAAACATGGTGGAACGGTAGCCATGACTGGAGTACAGGTATGGAAGGGTATATGCTGTTTAGGAAAGACCGAAACAAAGGTAAAGGTGGGGGAGTAGCATTGTATGTCAATAATGAGGTGAAATGTAATGAAATAACTAGCAATGCAAATGATAATACGGAGTCTGTTTGGGCATTGGTGACATTGGGGAAGAAAACTACTAGAGCGTCCCCTGGGATAGTGATTGGGGTGTGCTATAGACCGCCTGGATCTAGCCTGGATATGGATAGAGAGCTCTTTAATGTTTTTAAGGAAGTAAATACTAATAGGAACTGTGTGATCATGGGAGACTTTAACTTCCCGGATATAGATTGGGAAACAAATGCTAGTAATAATAATAGGGCTCAGCTTTTCCTAGACGTGATAGCTGATGAATTCCTTCATCAAGTAGTTGCTGAACCGACGAGGGGGGATGCCATTTTAGATCTGATTTTGGTAAGTAACGAGGACCTTGTTGAGGAAATAGTTGTAGGGGACAACCTTGGCTCGAGTGACCATGAGCTAATTCGGTTCAAAATAAATGGAAGGATAAACAAAATTGCATCTGAGACTAAGGTTTACGATTTCAAAAGGGCTAACTTTATTAAATTAAGGCGACTAGTTAGGGAAGTGGACTGGACTAACATATTTAGGGATCTAAAGGCGGAAGACGCCTGGGGTTACTTCAGGTTGAAGTTGCAGGAGCTGTCAGAGGCCTGTATCCCGAGAAAGGGAAAACGGTTCGTAGGTAGCAGCTTTAGACCGAGCTGGATGAGCAAGCGTCTCAGAGGGGTGATTAAGAAAAAACAGAAAGCGTACAAGGACTGGAAAATGGGAGGGATCAGCAAAGAAACCTACCTTAATGAGGTCAGAGGGTGTAGGGAAGCAGTGAGAAAGGCAAAGAGCCGGGTGGAGATGGACCTAGCGAAGGGGATTAAAACCAATAGCAAAAGGTTTTTTAGCCATATAAATAGGAAGAAAACCAAGAAGAAAGAAGTGGGACCGCTTAAAACTTTAGACGGAGAGTAGATTAGGGATAATCTTGGCATGGCACAATATCTAAACGAATATTTTGCCTCGGTCTTTAATGAGGCTAATGAAGGGCTAAGGAATAGTGGTAGAGGGACTGATGGGAATGAAGATATGGGGGTAGACATTACGGTATCTGAGGTAGAAGCCAAACTTGAACAGCTTAACGGAAGTAAATCGGGGGGCCTGGATAATCTTCATCCTATTATATTAAGGGAATTGGCGAGTGAAATTGCAAGCCCGTTAGCGATGATTTTTAATAAATCTCTAAACTCGGGGATTGTACCGTTCGACTGGAGATTAGCTAATATAGTTCCTATATTCAAGAAGGGGGAAAAAAGTGACCCGGGTAACTACAGGCCTGTTAGTTTAACATCTGTAGTATGCAAAGTCATGGAAAAAACTATAAAGGAGAGAGTGGTTACGGACCTTGAGGCCGATGGCAACTGGGACAAATTACAGCATGGTTTTACGAAAGGTAGATCGTGTCAAACCAACCTGATCTCCTTCTTTGAGAAAGTAACAGATTTTTTAGACAAGGGAAATGCGGTGGACCTAATATATCTTGATTTCAGTAAGGCGTTTGATACGGTACCACATGAGGAATTACTGGTTAAATTGGAAAAGTTGGGGATCGAAATGAAAATCCAGAGGTGGATAAGGAGCTGGTTAAAGGGGAGACTGCAGAGGGTCATATTGAAGGGTGATCTGTCGGGTTGGAGGGGGGTTACCAGTGGAGTTCCTCAAGGTTCGGTTTTGAGTCCGATTTTATTTAATCTATTTATCGCTGACCTCGGAACCAAAAGTAGGAGTGGGCTGATAAAGTTTGTGGATGACACCAAGTTGGGAGGTATTGCCAATTCGGAAAAGGATCGGGATATCCTACAGGGAGATTTGGATGACCTTGTAAACTGGAGTATTAGTAACAAGATGAAATTCAATAATGAGAAGTGTAAGGTTATGCATTTAGGGATGACTAATAAGAATTTTAGTTATAAGCTGGGAACGCACTAGTTGGAAGTAACGGAGGAGGAGAAGGACCTAGGAGTCCTGGTTGATCGTAGGATGACTATGAGTAAGCAATGTGATGTGGCCGTTAAAAAAGCTAATGCGGTCTTGGGATGCATTAGGCGAGGTATTTCTAGTAGAGATAAGGAGGTGCTAGTCCCGTTATATAAGGCGTTGGTAAGACCTCATTTGGAGTATTGTGTGCAGTTTTGGTCTCCCATGTTTAAGAAGGGTGAATTCAAACTGGAACGAGTACAAAGAAGGGCCACTAGAATGATCCGAGGAATGGAAGGCCTGTCGTATGAAAGGAGACTTGAAGAGCTCGGTTTGTTTTCCTTAACCCAAAAGAAGGACAAGAGGAGATATGATTGCACTCTTTAAATATATCAGAGGGATAAATACCAGGGAAGGAGAGGAATTATTTCAGCTCAGTGCTAATGTGGATACGAGGACAAACGGATATAAATTGTCAGTTAGGAAATTTAGGCTTGAAATTAGACGAAGGTTTCTAACCATCAGAGGAGTGCAATTCTGGAACAGCCTACTGAGGGAAACAGTTGGGGCGAAGGACCTCCATGACTTTAAGATTAAGCTGGATAAGTTTATGGAGGGGATGGTATGATAGGATAACGGGTTTAGTCAATAGGTCAATAACGTGCCACACTGGTAATTAGTACAAAGGGTCAATGTTGGGATATTGTTAGCCCTTTCCAGAGGGTCTGGCTGGAGAGTCTTGCCCGCATGCTCGGGGTTCAGCTGATCGCCATATTTGGGGTCGGGAAGGAATTTTCCTCCAGGGTAGATTGGCAGTGTCCCTGGAGGTTTTTCGCCTTCCTCCGAAACATGGGGCAGGGGTCGCTTGCTGGTGGATTATCTGCTACTTGAAGTCTCTAAATCACGATTTGGAGCATTCAACAGCAGAGTCAAGGGAGAGAATTAGTTCAGGAGTGGGTGGATCGGCTTATGTGGCCTGCATCTTGCAGGAGGTCAGACTAGATGATCATAATGGTCCCTTCTGATCTTGAATTCTATGATTCTGTGAAGTCACTACTCTCTTCCTTGTACACTTCTCAGCCATATTTTGTCCCCTCTTGCATCATGCAGCAATGGGGAGTTTATGGCCCAAGGAAGGCAAAATCAAGCTTATTAACAAGTAGAACTATTTAGTTTTCAAATATCTCTTTTTAAATAAGTATGTGTCTTTTTAAGATAATCAGTTACTATCACTGCAGCTTTATCTGTGAAGCTTTAGTTTGCCATAGATTGACCCACTTGACCCCACAGGGTTTGGTCCCCTGGGTTGATGGTACAAGTACTGAATGTGATGAAGAACCAAAGCAGGAGAAACCATTAGTCCATCACAAATTAGTACATGCCAATATCTGAATGAGCTTTGCATATATATATTCTTCGCGGATGGGACTAAACAACTGACAAGAGTGAACCATATTTGTGTGGGCTACCCACAGGAGACCACTGAAGAAGAACACAAACAAAGTGGTTTTAAAAGACTTCTGTGAATGTGAAAAAGGGGGAGATTGTGCTCAGCTCCAGCTGATGGCTAAAATAACACATTTAGTTTTTTGAGGGTGAAAGAGGTATAAAACCATTGTGAATGGAGCCTTAAGATGTTTCTTTGATGTGAAGATTTTCATGAGGTTAGAAACAGTCACTTAACAGTGTTTAAAAAAAACAACAACGTAAAAAAGACATAAAATTGCAAAGAGGCAGTAAAACCTGCTGCAAAGTATGTCCCTCAGAATACTGCAGTGGCTGCTTCTCACAAACATTTGGCTGTAATCCTTTCCCTTTTTCAAAAATTATCTTGCTTTGTACCTTTAAACTTATCAGCACTTTGAAAAATCTTGTTAAACCTAAAAGAAGGCCTTTTTTTTTCTTTAGGTTTCACAATGTTTCAGATACTGATTACAAAGGGAACTCTCCTTTTGTTCCTGGAGTCAGTAAGAAATATTATGGAAAATTGCGTTAACTCTTGCAAATCCCTCTACAACTATAAAAGTACAAATGAGATTGTCCCTGCTGTTTCAGTCAGGCCTATGAACCTCAGAGCAATAGGATATTTATAAGAAAATTCCAGACATAGCAGTGGTGCCGTGATCCATATGACCCAAACTTTCCAGTCTTTGTCTTTCCTCCTGTCTTTAAAGAAAAACAGAGGGGCATAAAATGAAAACTTGGAAGATCACAAATCATTGTTATGACTCATTATAATGAATGATTTGTGCATTACTTTATGGAGTAGTTAGGTTGACTTGGAAAAAAACAACCTTCTTTTTTAATTTTCACCATTTTGTGCCAATTCTCAAGTAACTGTCTCTCCTAAAATAACAGGGCTCCTTTTTCAACACTATCCTGGGTAACGGGCTAGTTTTTTCAGCTGGGAAAGTGTGTTGTGTTATAGAGGTGCAGGCTAGCTCTGCTGTTGTCAGGGGTCTGTTAGTGTTTCCATTACGATATTAAGGCCTGTTTTCAGGAGTTTATAACTTGGCCGTAAAAAATATTAAAGGCTGAACTTTGGTAGTTTTCAAAATATATTTACAAATAACAAAAAAATTCCATTTAGGTGAGGTTTTTTAAGTTCTTTGTGTGGAAAAAATAATATCCTGACACCTTTTTAGCAACTATGATTCAAACAGGTTTTGGTACTAAAACTGCAATTTTCTGGCCATTAGTGTGCAACCTGGACTGGATTATCTTGAGCTGGGTTTTTGGGGGGGATGGGAGAAGGGAAATTTTGAAAAACGCTCAATACAAGCAGGGCTACTGAAGTCTAAAAGTAGCTAGCCACTGCTCTGGCACAGTATCTCTTCCCAACTGTATTTATTAGTACACATCTACATTAACATTGTAATACCTTCATGCTATGGATTAATGTGATATTATCATGTATGATGTTAGAGGTTTGTTCAGTGGCTTTGTAGGAGAAAATGTAATCTGTTGCATCAAAAATTCCCTTAAAATGTGGCTACACATCTATCCATTCTAAATCAGACAGGCAATCTATTGTTTCAGCTCTAATAAAATGCTTTTAGAGGGTTTTTTTAAGGTAGAGTAGAATTATATATAAGAGAACCTTTAAAACTATTTGGATATTGTTAGTAGTTTGACTTAAATTCACCAAAGCAAAGAAAGTCATAGAGTTTCACCTGAAACTTTACCCTTAACTCGCCTTGTTATGCCCTACTGTATAGTAAGAATTGCAGGGACTGCTAAGCACAAACTGATAATGAATACCATATAAGCTGTAATATTGGTGCACAGCTGGGTGGGTGAGAATAGAATTTCAGGCTTTAATGCTAAATTTCCTAGCTTTAGGGGATTCATTTCAGAGTTATAATGTTATTTTAATTGTGTCTTTGGTGGTTCAGCTATCTACAGCTAATAATAAAAAACAAAGGTAATTTTTCTACAGAGCGAGTGACTATCTTCATATAAAATGATTACTCTAGGCAACATGTAAGTTATATAAAATGCTGTATGTCACTTAAAATGGTTTTGTCTCTTGATAACAATAGACACACAGGTAAAAATATGTGAAGCTGTGCATGGGATTTAGCTACTCATTTCAATATATGGCTAAATCCCCTCTGCTGCTTTAATGAAACTGTCCCCCTTTTGAAATATATTTTTCAGTACAGCTGTTGAAAGTGGGATGAATACTCAAATTAACATTACTTACAGTACTTGACTTAGTGCAGCTTGCTGTTGGCAATTTTCCACTTAAAATGCAATTCATATTTTATATTGTTTTCATATTTTAAACTGTCTTGACTTATTTCCTTTCTTTTGCGGGGGAAAAAAATCTTCAGGTGACTATACCACATTGGCAGTAGGGAGTGAATTTAATGTGTGCTGTGTTGTGGTGTACAACTTTTTCTTTGCCAATTCGTTACAATATGAAAAAATATAGTAATGCACCAGGGAATAGAGGGCTTGATCTCACAAAAGAACTCAGAATGTTAATGAAAACTGAAAAGAGATCTTAATTTCTCATTCAATAGCAGTTCAAATAATCTCTTGCCAGAAAACCGTAAAGTAGTAGCAGGGGCGGCTTTAGCAATTGCGCCGCCCTAAGCAGGGTGGCACGCCGCGGGGGGGCGCTCTGGCGGTCGCCAGTCCCGCGGCTCCGGTGGACCTCCTGCAGACGTGCCTGCGGAGGGTCCGCTGGTCCCGCGGCTCCGGTGGAGCATCCGCAGGCATGCCTGCGGCAGGTCCACCGGAACCGCCGGACGACCAGACCCTCTGCAGGCATGCCTGCGGGAGGTCCACCGGAGCCGCCTGCTGCCCTCCCGGTGGCATGCTGCCCCAAGCGCGCGCTTGGTGCGCTGGGGTCTAGAGCCGGCCCTGAGTAGTAGCCATTTTCCTGTCGTCCGGGTCAGATGGAAAGGTGCTGTGTGATTACCAAAAGGAAAATTGAAACCTCATAAAGAAAAAGATTCAGAAATATATAGCCCTTTTTGTAAGAATTAAAATAAATCTGAAACCTTTCCTTGCTTATTTTGACTGATCTAATATTAGAGATCATTTCATAGTGAATCTCCTGCTTGAATGTATTAGCAAATAATTAGCAGTATGAACTCTAGAATAACTTCTCAGCATTCTAGCGGTTCATCAAAGGCATGCTTTATTTTAGACACCTACAAGTAGACCAGCCTTTGTTGGTAGCAGGCTTTTCAAAATAACTGAGGATAGCTTTGATTTTATTGATTGGTTGATTGAGGCAACCAAAATTCTCAACATAATCTTTAGGTTAGTAAAGACCTGAAGAAGAGCACTATGCAGCTTGAAAGCTTATCTCTTTGGCCAACAGAAGTTGGTCCAATAAAAGATATTACCTCAGCCACCTTATCTCTCTCATATCCTGGGACCAATACGGCTAGGGTTCTTACAATACATTCTTCCCACTTGATCTTACCTGCCATGACTCATAGACTTCATGGTCAGAAGGGACCATTGTGATCATACAGTCTGACTTCCTTCACATTGCAGGCCACAGAACCTCACCTACTCCTGAAATAGATCCCTAACCTCTGTCTGCAGTCTCTCAAGTATCCACATTTCAGACCACTCAGGGCATTAAGATCATCCCCAACATCTTAAATTGCACCCAGATGCATACAGGAAGCCAATATAGAATCCCAAGCATATTATGTATTCATGCTGACCTCTCTCCCACCTCAGGAGTCAGGCAGAGCTGTGTTCTGCGCTCAGGGCCAGCCCTAGACCAAGTGGTACCCCAGGTGAGGAACTCCATTTGTTAAACTTTTGAATACCTTATATTTTATTGCATTTGTAGCCCATTTCACAACATTGATGTACGATTTGTATGCATGATTTATCCCTGTCATATAAGACAATACATTTGCAGCTAGGATCTATAAATCTGCGAGTTCGTCGCCTCTCCCCCCGCCCCCCCCCCCCCCACAAGCCTGGCACCTCAGGCAGTTCCTATGTTCAGCCTCCCTCAACTGCACTGTCTAGAGCATCTGGGTGGAGTTTAGAGATAGAACATTATAATAGTTTCTAAAGGTAATCAAGTTTGGACGGTTCTCAGGTTCACATCTGAAAGTAATGGTTGATGCTTCCTGGACAGTTGTAACTGCTAGACACCCCCCTCCCGCCCCCATGTCAGGGAACCCAGGAACACCAAAGAGCCAAAAAGCACCCCAGGGCTGTGAGTTAATCTGACAAAAGCTAGATCTGTACCCTTCATTTTGATGGTGCTGATACCACCTCTGTTCATTACTCTAAATGTTTTTCTTTGCAAAGAAGGAAATTAGCATAAGAGGTTAGCTTTTCTTTGTAAGTGTAATACTGAACTTGGACATAAGCAATAGTTCTATTCTTCATCAAAATCAGTAGATTCTTTGCTTTGCATGCAGGTTCAAGATTGTAATATGGTATCTTTTCTACTGTATAACCAGCACTGAACTGAGTACTGAGCAATGTTCTCATTTCATTCCTCACAATTAAAAATGTACTTGCACAACAGCATAGCTAGCAGCTTGCTTGATATTTTTCTGACCCATTTTTGATGTGGAATAAAATAGTGGTAACTTTGAATTATTTAGTTTTGAAAAACAGAGTTCCTGAATTAGATTATTAAAAACATGTATGGTTTGAATCAGGGTTGTGCTGTATTTCTTTCTCAGGAAGATGATAACATATTTGAGTGTCATGAATCGGTGAGACTGCTAGAATTATTTTTTTGTTAACCAACAGCATAATTACTGTAGCACATTTCCATGGAACTGTTCCATGGGCAAGTTAGGCCTGCTCCTGGGCAGGTTTAATTCATGCATCTCTGTTTTTGCCAAATATTGTAAGTGCCTTGTAATTATTTTTGAACAAAGTTCTTGGTTCTTGTATGTTTTGTCTTGCATTGTGCAACATAAAGGTGAAGTCACATTAGTGTGTGGAGAAAAAAGACTTAATTCCTCGGAGCTTCACTCCTAATAAAAGGTCACTGCACGTTTTTTCTCCTGGTGATCTCATATTGTTGTTTTATTTTTTAATGAATCAGGGTTATGATAGGGTAACATCTAGGAGAAGACTTGGATTTGTAAATTTATCTTTGTATCTGCGGCATTTTTAAGGCCCTTATCCATGTAGTATTGGAGCAGTAAATAAAATAACTGAAATTACCATGAGGTTGCCCAAGAGAACTTGCTAATGGATTCTGCTCCTCACCTATCTCAGGTTGTCAGAAGATTTGTTTGTAACAGGTGTCTCCTCACGGCCCTTCATCTGGGAAGGGACAAGAGCAAAGTAATTGATCTGATTTATCATAATTTGGACAAGAAATGTTAGTGCTGGTTTCCTTCTCCCTCGTGGATTTTTCACTGACTAGTAGACTTCTCATCGGGAACACAAAGAATAAAAGAAAGGTGTTTTTAAAAGAATGGGGAATATAAAAGGGATGAGGAACCTCCCTGAATAAGATTATTGCACCTAATTACAAAGGGTGAAATTCACCCCTATGCAGACAGCCAACTCAAAGCACCGCTGAACCACTTAAAACTTCAGAAACGGAGTTTAATGGTGCAGAGGCCTTTTCTGCTTCTCTGCACAGGGATAAATTTCTCCCAGACAAATTTTTTTTTTTAATTTCATGCACAAGTTAGAGCCAGACCTTGGAAGCTCTAATAACTTAAACTGCACTCAATCTTAGTAGCACTATGGGGACAGTCTTTACCAAAGAATGAGGTGTCCTTGAATGTTTCTAACAGTGTGTTAAGCACAAGTATATTTTTCTCCCTTGTCAGGTATGAGTGCTGTCTGGCTTCACCTACGTTTTTTTTTCTTGCGTTGACATATTGCGGACAATGCAAAGAAAAATCGCTTTCTAATTGTTTTACTTGCTTTGTCTTTCTCCTTCATTATTTGAAGCATCTTCACTAGTAAAGAGCAAATTACAAAATGTTTGGAGGGCTAGTTTGTATTTTTTAAAATGCTGCTTATTCAGTTGTAGAAAGTCTCCCCCTCTTGTTTTCTCATTTACTGGGCAATCCATTTCTCTCCCCTGCCCTACTCCTACTCTATTTCCATCAGAGGTAGGGTGCAAATAGCCAGAGAGCACTAAGTGCAGTGGAGTCCAACCAAGTAGGTTATCATGTAAATGTGTGGGGAGGGAGCAGCAATGGATTGGGACTGGAATGGGACATGGGTTTTGGGGGAACTGAATCATGGGTTGGAGGTGGTCTTCTTATCCATGAATTTAGATGTAGGATGGGAGAATGTTTGGGCTGGTTATTATATTGCCTTTGAGCTAGTACATCTGTCCTAGTGATGAGTTGTTTACTGATGGAACACTCCCACTCAGCCATAAAGCTAAAAATTCCCGTGCAATATACAACAATACAAGAAACTGCCTCCTTTATTGATGAACACCTTGCAAAGTGACCGTTGGGCATTGATTTCACAGTTCTCTTACAGTCTGAAAATAAAAGAGGAATCTCTGTGCCCTTGTTTTGAAATCTGAGACAAAGTTTGTGGTTTGACTAACTCCACACACATTCCAGGGCAGATTCAGATGTCTTAAGATGTTCTTTTCCTTGAGTATGCAGGCACATACTCAAGCATGTATATGCAAAACTTACAATACACAATAGTTCAGTGAAACCACCTGATGTTATATCAAGCCTCTACAGAATGTTTTAGTAATAGAATACAAGTTCTAAACCTTATTTTGTTACTTCAGAGGAGACCTAATTGTGCTTAGTTTTATCCTGATATATTGTTAAATTTTTGCCACTTTACAGGAACTGGGTCTTCTTCTTCAGCCTCTTAACTTGTTTTCTGCATTGGGACTGACCACTGTGCGTTTCACTCAGGTCCCAGTAAGAGAATGTAATAATGGCAAATGTTTACTTGTATTGTTTGCATTTATACTTTACATGTCTCTAGTACCTTCCATATGGGTCTCTCAGAGTACTTATCAGGCCTCAATACACTCCTGTGTGGAAATAAAGCATTATGTGTTCTTTGCAAATAGGTAAATCAAGACACATTGATTGGCTTGCCTAAGGCTACACAGGAAGTCCATGGCAGAGACCGGAATAGAACCTCTTGAGTCCCAGTCCTGGGCTATAATTAGATCATCCTTCCTATTTTCTAGGAAGAATCCTTCCACTCCTGATAGGTCTGAGGCAATCCTCCTGCCCTTTTCTCCATTTTTTACCACCCAGAATTCTGCCAGATCCATGCCACCTATCACTGTCCATTTTTTATTGAACATAAGATGATCTGAACTGGGGCTGGGTGTTGTGACTTACATTTATAAACCTTTTTTCCAGGTCATGTAGTTACTACCAGTCCTAGCTGGCTGTTCAAAGGAAAGGAAAAAACAAAAGCATTAAGTCTGCTGCTACTCCTCAGCCTAACCTCTTCTCTCCCATCTACCCTGAGCACCATATGGGACAGTTCTCTCTTAAGTTGTTTGTAACTCACCTAACTTTTACAATATCCTTTACCCAAGAATATGACTGCTACTTTTCCTTCATCTCACTGGCCTTTCCCCTAGTACATATCTTCGCATCCAGGCCTCCTCCCTACCCAGATAAAAAACACATGCACACCAGTTGGTGATTGCTACCATGCAATACCACTCAAACTGCTGAGCAGCTGATGTGAGACAAAAGCTCCAAGAAGTGTAATAATACAAAAAGGTTACAATGAAGTGGGATCAACTTGTTTAGCATAAAGAAAATGTTCTGTAATCTCACACTTGTGACTGGAACTGGGTGAACTATTCACAGGGAACTACATATTATTAGACTGAAATAGGAGCTCATTTATCTCTGAACTGACTTTGCTTTTTAAGTATTTGTTAATTTTTTTAATTATTCATTGACAAGAAAATACTTCTGTCTGTGGATTGGTTGTGAGCTCTACCGTGAGTATTCACTACTGTATTTGTAACTTGCTATTCACACTCTGTGATTCTGCATAGAATTCATCTTTCAAATTAGGTGATTCCCAAACCCACATAGAGCTTTCAAGATAGCTATACAAGTATATCCATTGTGAATACTCATACAAATACATATTTGTGTACATAACTGAAACATTTTGCCTCTCCACAAATATTTGCTCCTCCAAATGTCACAGAAAGTAAATAAGAGGGACTATGAATCCAATCAAAGTAAATGAAGTTTTTATTCAAATGAATGTTGGAATACACTTTTTTGCAGTATTTGTCTATCTGTACTAATGATTTATCATTTGTGAAGCAAGTAATTTACAATAGAGAAAACTGAGATAGCTCTGTAGAGAGTCAAAAGTAAATCTAGATCTAAAATGCAATATGGTTTTAAAAAAAAATCTGCCCCTTGCCTGTTTCTATAATGTTACTGTTCTGCTATGTTTCTTTATGGCCTTGTACTTAAAATATCATCATTGCAGTACTATAATACTTAAAATATAACCACATATATTGGCATAATTTATATCTATGGCTTAAAATAATTAGATTTTTGTTCTGAAATGTAATGTTCATTTGTTCAACAGCTTGTGTGAATTGAAAGATTTACTGTTAAAATAAACGGCAGAATTATACTCTCAATTTAGTTATTATCCCATAAGTAATATAAACAACCTGAAGAACTTGTGCCAAATGGTAGAATAAACTACCTTATCAAGGTCCATTTTATAATATCAGGTTTCACATGAAATTTAAGCTCTAGTAATGCCATATGCAGCATGTATAGTAGCTGTGCAAATCTGCATCCATATACAGCACTAACAAATAGCACCAGAGTAAATGTTTAAGGTAATAAATTTGATAGCTATTTAAATTGTGATCCAGTTATAGTTGAATATAAGCATGTAAACAGCTAAAAATATAGCCTCAGACTATCCATTTTCAAATCTAGTTATGCTTATAGAAGCAACTGCAATTAGGTATGTCTGGAATCACAGGAAATTAATTAAAGTATAAATTCTAGTTGTTGACCTTAAATTTCAGAAAGCTATACAAGTTTAAAAGCTTTTTTAGAATTTACATTGCCCAGAAGATTTAATTTGCTTTTGTTACTATGCCAAATAATTTTTCATCCTGCAGTAATATCATCTAAATTGACTGAGTACCCAAAGTTATATATTTACATTATGCATATAAATGCTTTCACTATTTTGCAATCATGGAAGGAAATATCAAGGATTTGATTTACATCTTAAAATTGCACGGTGCAGCTGTCATCTCAGTTAGATGTAATAAGGGTGTGTAAGTTAAAGGGGAGACAGAAGACTCACTTATTAACAAAGATCATGAATATGGTCCAAATGCTATTTTTTCTTGAACGAGAGAAAGCACACATTTTTCTTTCCCTCTGATCTTCTCAGCAGCAGAACTGGTGTATTGGCAGCACAATACTGAGCACCAAGAATCTCTGGAATTCATGAGTGAAATCCTGGCCTCATTGAAGACAATGGGCAAAACTTCTATTGAGTTTCATGGAGCCAGGGTTTACACCATGAGTCTGTGCTGTGTGGACTAGGTTTGGTTGCTGACAGTATATTTAAATACAGATATCAAGTACTCATTTACCCCTTTTTGATTATAAGGAAATTATAGCAATTTTAACATGGATTGAAAAGCTTGTAACAAATATCTCCAGCAGCTGGCGATGTGGCACTAGATGGAAATGGTGCTGAGTTTCTACAGATAATTTTTTCCCAGGTGTCTGGATGGTGGGTCTTGCCCACATGCTCAGGGTCTAACTGACCACCATATTTGGCATCAGGAAGGAATTTTCCCCCAGATCAAATTAGCAGAGACCCTGGGGGAGGGAGGGTTCACCTTCCTTTGCAGCATGGGACATGAGTCACTTGCAGGCTTCAGCTAGTGTAAATGATGGATTCTCTATAACCTGAAGTCTTTAAATCGTGTTTTGAGACTTCAGTAACTCACCTGGAGGTTACAGGTCTATTACAAGAGTGGGTGGGTGAGGTTCTGTCACTTGAAATGTGCAAGGAAGTCATATTAGATGATCATGATGGTTCTTTCTCTCCTTAAAGTCCATGAGGCTATGAGAAAGTGTAGCGATGTGGCGACTCACTGGCACGGCGCCTCCTGCTGGTAATCCAGGGAATTAGCTTTTCCAGCCTTGGAGCACCCTCTGCCAGCCAGTATCCCGCTTGCTTCAGGCCCCCGTGTCCCTCCCGGACCCCAGTGCCCCTTTGCCTTGGATGTTGCCCCCTGTCAGTATCCCCACTCTCTGGGTCTCCCCACCCAGGGGAACCCCCAACCCTCTACCCCCACCTCGCTTCAGTGGCTACTGCCAGTCACCATCTAGCCCCTGCTCACTGGGGCAGACTGCAGTCTATACCACTCATCATTGGGAAGGGGGGTTTGGACCTGTTGCCTTTGCCTACACTGGGCTGCACCTCTGCAACCCCAGTACCCTTCCCAGCCTTTACCAAGGCCTGCAGCCTGGGGGGTTTCCAGCCTGGAGCTCCCCAGCTCCTCTGGCCTTTCCCCAGCTCTGCTCCACTCTAGGTGCCCTGCTGAGGTCCCAAGCAGCCCATCTCTCTCCACAGCTAGAAAGAGATTGACTGAGCTCCTGGCCCACAGCCTTTTATAGGGCCAGCTGTGGCCTGATTGGGGCGTGGTCCCAGCTGTGGCTGCCTTCCCCATCAGCCTAGTCTTTGGCTCGCAGCCCCAGTCCTCTCCCAGGGCTGGCTGTAACCCTTTCAGGGCTGGAGCGGGTGACCACCCCACTACAGAAAGCCTTACACAGCACTTGGTATCAAATGGGGGAGGGTTAGTAAGAGCTGGGTGAACAGACTTTGAAAGCAAAAAAAACCTAAGGTACCTATGCTGTCAGGCACCCAGAAGACTCTCTTGGTGAGGAATAGTAGACTTGACAACTTGTAGGAGGGAGAGAATACAAGGTCTCTCTTCTCCTCAGCCGAGTAACACCTCAGCCTCTCTTCCCCACTAGAGTGACTAGACGTCCCGATAAAATCGGGACCGTCCCAATATTCAGTCGTTTGTCCCGCGTCCCAACAGATGTATGGTCGGGATGCCATTTGTCCTGATATTCTGGCTCGGGGCTTTTCTTTTTTTGCTTCGGCGGTGCTTCGGACCTGCCCACCTCCATGTGTCCCGATGTTTTGTTCATGTAATCTGGTCACCCTATTCCCCACCATCCTGTGGATTTCACTGCATGCAGGATAAGACTGGCTTGCGGACTTTTGCAGAGGGAGGGGTCACTGGGAAGCATCATGGTGGGAACAAAAACTGGGAGAAAACACTGGATTTTGTAAAACCAGCAAGGACAGTGGGACAGACCATGGAAACAGATGTGTGATTTTTAGGGACATATGATCACCTTATGTAAGAGGGTATTACACAGAAACTGCTTCATTGAATTATATAATGATTACTAATGGGAAATGGCTGACAGAGATGGCAAAAGAAACCAAGCATCCTTCATGTTGAAGAGGAGTTTATTTGTGCCTTACACATTAGAGAAGTCATTCCAGGGCAGTTTCTGTCCCTATAGATTACCCCTTTCATGATGTCAAGAATGAGAAGGACCTGGGATTATTTGTCCTACAAATGGCAGTTGTATAGCTGCACGAATATGAGTCATTTAATTGTAGCTTCTTTGATTTTGGATCACAGAGATTTACAGCTTGGAGTTTAGGTTTTGAATAAACACCAAAAATCTCAAAAAGAAAAGCATTTAAAATGGCCATTTTTACATGGCTTCCACCTGAAACCATAACCCTTCCTGGACCCATCCTTTCCTCTCTGTTTTCAGGCTCTTGTCCTCAGCTAATTTGGGAATCCCTCCGTTTATGTAATCTTCTGAGGTGGATTGAGGACAGTGGCTACTGCCTCCTCTTACAAACATCAGGAAGTCTTTGTGGTAAACTTGGGAGGGAGAGGGAGATAATTATTGCTGCAGCATTTTGTACAGACTGGAGAATCAGCAAAGCTGATGGAGAAGAGGTTACAGACTAGTTGAGGAAAATGTCAGTTGTTTGAACCTTTTTCTAGTGATACGTTCAGTAAACTTGCACCATGTCGCAGTATCCACTGTCTATTGCTTCTTGTTGTGTGGCCACGTTGTTAATACACTCTTAAGCCCCGGTGCTTCAAAGGGCTCTGCATGGGCAGGACTGTGGCCTTATCTTGTTAGCGTCCTTTCACTCTGACTCTGAAAAATGTTTAGTTGCAGGTTTTGCTTCTTAGACTTCAGAATCCTAACCAGACCAGAAATGCATGATGCTTTCTATTTAGTCAAGCGGGTTAGCTTCTGTAATTCTGACAGGGCCAATAATGTATAAGACACAGTCCTCCTGCTTTCAAAAATGCAAGAAATTCACTTAAATATGAGCATTTGGTTAATACTGTTTTCAGAGAGAAATAGATTTGAAGCAGAAAAAAAGCATTGTGTATCTCCAGGTTGTGCTCAATCCCCTAGGCAATAATTTAAAACAGACCAGGTTGTTTTTGAAGTGAATGCTTTCACCCTTCTTTATTATTACTAGTACTACTACAGGGTGCTGCTGTGGCTGCTGCTCCTCCCCCCAGCAAAACAAATAAACATCTTGTCAGTTCTTCCTCTAGCTTCTTATAACAAGTACGGGTGATCAGTTAGCTAGTACATTAAAAAGTTAAACCTTCTTTTATTGAGGCAAGCAATTCCAAATCAAATAACCCAGTTCACAGATCTAGATTAGAGCACATAATTGGCATGTATTTTAGGATTGCTGTTAAAGCTATTAAAAAGATTTACTAGGGAAGGAATGGATCCAGAAACCCTAAAGGGAGGAATATGTTGTTTGTGTCAGTGTTACAAATGGACTCGCTCAATACTAAGATCTTCTCTCCCTTTAAAAAATAAATTGAAATAAATGTAAAAAATATTATTTAACATTTTTAATAAGAAGTTATCCTTTTACCGCATAAACGGATACAAATAAATTATTATTTTATTAAAGCGCTTATTCTGTCTCTGCATTTTACGAGCAGAAATATTAAGTATTAAGAAATATACAGTATGGTTGTATGTGGCTATAGGATAAAGCTAAAGTAAAATAATTTTAATATATATTATCTTTATTGAGGTAGCCCAGGATTAAGGCCCCAATCCAGCAAATACTTATGCATGTGCTTAAATGTATGCACATGAGTAGCTTGTTGAATAATTTGTATGTGTACAGGTAGCACATGCATAAGTATTTACAGGATAGGGGCCTAAGTTTTTCCCAGAGTATTTTAGAAACAATCACCTTTATTCTAAATTTCTGCTTAGGACGAAAGTCTTAAAACTTTTGAAAAAAGTTTTACGGTTTAGGACTGTCTTTCTATGTGTAAATACTAGTCTACAATTTCTTTCAATTATTAGTGAATTTTTAAAAGGTTTCTTTTTACAACAAATGGAGCCCATCACTTTTGAATTTAAACTTTGAGGTATAAATGATCAAGGCTTAAACATACTAATATTAGTATAAATCCTACACGTTTGTGTGTGCTAAGATTTTTTTTTTCAGTCTTGATTTCTTGGCTAGTGTAATGTAACAACTTACAACATTCCATTGCTGTTATTACTGTTGGACTTTGTGCGATGCCATTGAGGCATTTTCAGCTATTAACCTTCCCAAGGGTTCTTTTCAGACAAAATGTTATGCATCAACTCTCATATGAGTGTAAACCTCTAGAACAGCAGTCTCTACTTTGCCAACTTGGCAGCAAGTTCTCTCACTAATAAAAGAGGTTACCTCAGATAGAGATCCCACATGTGCCTGAACTGCTTTTCTTAGGACTATGGAGCAATCCAACGTTTCCTTCTAAATGCATTCAAAAGAAGTGTGGGTTTGCCTTCATAATTGCCCAAAGAATTATATTACATCACTGGAAATTTGTCTCCCAGAGTGAAGAAAATGCTTAGATTTGGTAGTGCAAACAGCTTAGGAAACACTGATAGGCAAAACTAAGAATGCCTTTTGCTGAAATGTGAAAACCTTTTTTGATCCTGCTGAATCCAGTTAAGATGGAAGAGAAAATTGCTGTTTAATATCATTTAACTAAAATTGTACTATTATTTGAATCTGATGGTGTCTAATCAGAATAAGAAGCCATATTTGTATGTTGGAGCACGGCAGGTCCAGTACCTATCTAAAACACTAATGTATACTATGTGTGAAGAACATAAGTAAAAAGGTAAACATGCTTGTTTTGTCTTTTGCTCAGGACTTGCAGCAGTATTTGATTATAATAATTAATGTCCGGATGATTCTTTGAAGCCGGCGTTATCTAATGCACAGGGCTGATGTTACATAAGTTATAATGGCAGTCTGTAGATTGCCTCTCACAATGCTATTCTGAACTGAGATTACTAACATTTGTGTCTGTGTTATTTTATACTGGATAGTAATTGAAAAAATCTAACAAGAAATTATGTTCTTCCAACTCTGTTGGAAGTTCCCTGGATGTGGAACTTGGCTAGGCTACTCGAGTGAGCATCTTTGCAGCTCTACAGTTTTAAAAATGAGCTATTATGGAAGAGTGCACATTTTGGTTTTAGATGATAACTTTCTCTACAAAGTCCTCTTATTGTGTAGGATGTAGCCAAAGACTTCTAAGTGTAATCAAACTGTGAACAAAGCACAGTATATCCAAGGCTCAAACTGGAAAAAGATGTCATTATGATCCCCCTCAACCCCCATCCCACATACACACTTTTAAAACAAAGGGTGGGGGGATGGGGAATCTCTAGCGTCTTTTTCCTTTTCTCTATTGGCAGCTTTGAGAAGTGGGTATAACCCCATTTGGAGCACTCAGTAGATTAACACAGTGAGTTATGCTGACCACCTTTATCCAGAACTTGTAAATACTGGCATATATGTTTGCAGTCTTAAATCATAATCTTTTTATTATTCTTAAGGCTGATGTGCTGCAAGTATTGTCAGCCCACTGCTGAAACCTCTGCATTATGTGTCCAAATATGAGCAGAAGAAAGGTGACTTCATTAAAATATTGATAGCTGCATTTTATATTGTTCGCCTCTGTGTTAAATGTCTAAATGTGACTATTAGGAGCCTGATCTCACTTCCAATAGAATCTCCTGATGATTTTAATTGGAGTTGGATCAGACACTAAAAATAAGAAATTGTATGGTAGGTTCATTTCACAGTGGTAAAACGCATTACAATATGCTACTTCAGATTTCTAAAAACAGGGGCTGATTCAAAGACCATTAAAAGACTTACAGCTTGCAGGCTTACCCCCAAGAACTTCCATGGACTTTGGATCAAGCCCATGATTAGCAGTTTATCTTTTACACAACAAGAAAGAGGTATAAATTGTAAAAGTTCTGGCTATCTGAGTACTATGAACTATGAAAAAGTTACTTTTAAAGCTGTATTTCTCCTTTATTTAATAATGCCTATGAAAGTGGTGTTAATAAGAATAAATATCAGGAACAGTCTATAATAATGAATAAGATGTATCAATAAACCTTAAAATCCCTTTTATATAGAAATTGGAAAGCCAAAAGTGGCTTTTAAAATCCTTAACTTCACATGCTGTTATAAATTGTATTTTTTAGGTTCCAAATTCAAAGAGGGAAAACTGATCCAACCAGTTACAAGAGCTTGGGGGACAGTTTTAGGACTATTTTCCGGACTGAAGGGTAAGAATACATATGTTATATTTGTCAATTTTATGTGACTGTTTCTAATCACCCAACTTTCCAGACATTAGAACACTGCTTTTAAATTAACCCTTTCTCCTGTGGTCAGAATTTGTCAAACATTTTATTTGACATCATAAACACAATCTGAAATGTCTTACACATCATTTAGATGCAGAATGCTTAATTATGCTCTTTGTTACCCAGTATGGACTGATTGAATTCAATAGTGTAATACAGGTGTGAATGATTTGGCCTAGAATCTATGCCATTAAAATCCTCTCTATTTAATATATAATAACACCAGTCCAGTGCAGCACCAATTTCTGAACTCTGATTAACTGGCATTTCAAGTTAGCCAAGGGGATAGCCAGCAGTTGCCCTACCTAATGCTCCACAGGAGCAGCTTCTTGGTTCTGTGGAGCATCTAAGATCTTCTCTAGGGCTCCTCCCCCTAACTTTAAATACATAAGCAGTCTCACTGATGCCAGTGAGTTCAGTGGGATTACTCACACGTTTAAAAAAGAACAGGAGTACTTGTGGCACCTTAGAGACTAACAAATTTATTGGAGCATAAGCTTTCATGGGCTACAGCCCACTTCTTCGGATGCATGGAATGCAAGTTTAAAGTTAAGCACATTAGCCACAGGACCTCTGCATGATTGATGCTCGCCTATAATAGAGGGGACTCAAATTAGCCAAATCCCAGTTTTATACAGCTTGCAGGCTTACCCCCAAGAACTTTGAAAATACAGTAGAAACCTGATTTTACAATGTATGGATTTTCAATACGTGACTTTACTATGGATGGAATAGAATTGTGCTTTTACGTAAGTTGTTTTCAATTACTAAGTAACGAAATCTTTACAAATGTTTCCATTAAGTTTGTGAGATAGAAGACTGCAAATCCCTCTGCACTGATTATGTTGCTTTCAGTTACTTTTTGATTCCTGTTGAAGAACTACTGTGCATCACACCTATAAGTCATATGACATTTTAAAAAACATACAAGAGTTTGCAAAAATAACAGGATTTCTGTTTTTTCCTGATTTGTGTGGGTGTTATTCTTTATCCCTTCTGAAAGGAAAATGAATAATGTATAATTCCTTCATCTACTTGTTTTAAAAAAGTATAAATCAGGTATAAATCACCAGTAATTCAGTATTTTGAGTTCAGTGGGCATTTGGGTGTGATATGAATGCAGGACTGGAGGCTTCATGTCTTTTGGGTCTGATCCAAAGCCTACTGAAGTCAATGGAAGTCTTTCTTGACTTTAGTGGGACAACTCACAGTGTGTAAAATTAAGCACGTGTCTGAGTCTCTGGAGATTCAGGAACTAAGTGAATAGAATATTTCCTATTTAGCCAATTTTTTTATCCTTTTATTAAACTCTTCTATCATTGGGTAGTTTTGTCCAGTCGAGGGGTGTAAAGTAACAGAGACAACATGAACTTGAATATACTATTGGAGGTACAAATCCTTCACCCTGTTCTGTTTTTATTAGGAAAAGGAACAAATAATTTTCATTTCAATTAAGTTATATTAAAAAGGTAGACTTTTTCCCTCAGATTTATAACCTACCATAAATTTCAAGTAAACAGCCCTTTTTAATAGTCTTTAGAATGAGGTTTTTTATATATATCTTTGTGGAGTTTCTCTTCAGCAGTAAGACTCAGACATGTTTGTTGTTGAAGAGTTTTTGTCACATAAATATTGTACTTTTCAATCATTTCTCAAAGACACAAAGACTACTTATCCCATTAATACAACTCAGTTAATGCTGATATTGCCATTTGCAAGGAAATGTGTGGTAAATTACCTCAGTCATATTATATACCATACCTGTGATGCAGCTTGCCTTCAAAAACAAATTTACAAAATCTCTAGTTCTTGATATGAAATAGAAGGACAATAACCTGCAAAATGGATCTGCTCCTAGTCTTTCTCCCATCAGCAACATCACAGATAACTGACCGTAACACTTACATCCCTAATATGGCTGCCACAGCCTTTTGCTACCAAACATTTTCTTCTTTATTGCATATCCTTTGGTGGGCTTAACTGATAAACAATAAGGGAAAACCTTGAAAGTGGTATTATCTCAAGAGAACTGATTAGAGATCTGAGTTCTGTGGTGTTAACAAGAAGGAAATGCGGAGAATATTTCTAATTTTGAAAGTGTTTTGACCTCAATCTGGAGTCAGAGCAGAATATTTCTGATGTTTTCAAATGTTAATGTTCAAACCTGTGGGCAAAAGTAGAGGATGAGCACTGTACAGGGAAAGATTCTAAATTAAGATTACAATCTACTAGTGCATTACATGGAGTTTCTAGTGGGTTCCAGCTAAAACTATGAGGGAAATTCTTGCCATCAGTGAAACATTGATTACATTCATCTCTAATATTTTGGCAGAAACAAAAGGTGATTTTCAGAGGCAGAAAAATGAAATTTCTTTATGAATTTCACCTGATTCTTTTTCTGACCTTAAAGAAGCTAATAACAAAATCTGAAAATGACCCAGGCAAGATTGTGGGATTTATTGTTTTACAGGGATGGAACACTTTCTATAGTGTGGGCTTCTTCATCCAACATCAAGCATGTATGTGTTCTTTTCAATCTATTGTTTGCTTGAAAAAGGACATTTTGTGTTTCCCTTCTAGTATTCCCTGGTAAGGTTGGAGATGTTATTTTGTAATTCCTCTGCTGTGTCATAGAACAACTGGTATTGTTCGGCGCTGTTCCTCAAAAAGAGTTGCTACCTTGGAACACTTAGGGCTGGTCTACACTGGGAGGGGGATCGATCTAAGATACGCAACTTCAGCTACAAGAATAGCGTAGCTGAAGTCGACATATCTTAGATTGACTTACCTCCCCTCCTCACGGCACAGGATCGATGGCTACAGCTCCCCCGTCGACTCCGCTTCCGCCTCTCGCTCTGGTGGAGTTCTGGAGTTGACGGGCAGTGCATTCAGGGATCAATTTATCGTGTCTAGACAAGACACAATAAATCAATTCCCGATAGATTGATTGCTACCCACCGATCCGGCGGGTAGTGAAGACGTACCCTTAAACTGTTTTGACTTATGGTTGTGTTATAGCTGAAGTACAAATATCTCTAATGTAGACAGGCCCTTAAAATGGCATTGAAGACTCAAAGACATAAAGTCTGCCCCTCTGTGCCTTTGTCCTATCTTATGTGATTAGACAAACAAGGAGTTTTACCATTGACTTCAGTTGAATCAGGATTTCATCCTGAGTGTTCAACAGTAGTACTGGGTGAATTTTTTCAGCTGAAAATTTTTTTTGTGAAAAATTCAGATTCAGATTGACTGAAACATTTCATGAATTCATGTCAATTTCACTGAATTGTTTCATTTAAAAAAATCTAAAAATGATAAAATAAGATTATGAGAAAAATCAAAACAATGATGATTTTTGTGCTTCTTAATTTCTTTCAGGGTTTTTTTTTTGTAAGTTAAAGCTCAGCCTCAGAGGGTCAAACAAAACATTTCATTTGATCTAAAACAAAAATGTTCTCGACTTTCCGGTTTGTTGGAAATTTTGAAATGTTTTCCTGTTGAGTCAACCCAAAATGATTTGTGGGGGAGGGGAATGGATGGGTTACCAACAAACCAAAAAAAATCATTTATTCACACAGCTCTCTGTTCAACTATTAGTCTACTAACCTGTCTCCATTAGGGATTTTTACACTGGACATACACTGGTGCAAAAAAAAAAACCCTAATGTAGACAGATCATAAGAAGTAACAGTTTAAGTGCCCCAAAGAAGAAGCTATTTCAGAGGGATGACAATGAATACTATCAGTTGTTCTATGGGCACTGACGTATGGAAGAGGATATGGAGGGAGCAAATTTATAGAGTACGAAAAAGTAACTGAAACAGCAGCATGTACAAAAAATAAATGTACTGCCCTGTGGCAGAGGCTCTTTATAGTAGTTAATGAACTGCCTAAACTGTAAAGTAATTACTCAGTTTTTCCAGGGGCGTGGAGGGAGGCAGGAGGTCACATGGTGACAGACATCTATCCATGAGTACCAGCTTAAAGGGGGAAGAGACTGAGAGAAGAAGGTGTAGAAAAGACAGTTTGATAGACACAGTCAGCGATTTTGGCTTAAAATAAACAGATGTTAACAAATAACCCAGAAAAAAAATGTATGAAATAGGAGCTGCTCTGCCAGTCCCAAGTCTGGAGGCAACTGCCCAAAGAGGAATTATGAGAGTGCTCGCTCAGCATGAGGGACAGAAATCATAAAGAGGAGACAGGGAAAGATTAATTCCAGAGTAAAATATTTGAGTTCATCCAGGGAGAAATTCACTTCTGTGAAGTAGGCCAACGAAAAGCTAAGGCACCACTGTGGGACCTATTCTGAAGACTTTAGTGGGACTCAAATGGTGCTTGGGCCTTATGCCGGCTGTCTGCACAGGAGCAAATTTCACCCATGATAAGACAGTGGCTCAGCCAAGTTTAGTTGCACTGATCTGAACTCCCCAGTTGTTTTGTTCTAATCGTTAAACCATGTGATCTCCTGGCCTTATATTCTTGCCATATAAGGCTATTCTGACTGAATAATCACTGAGCTGAGATTTTAGAGAAAATGGTATCCTGCCATATATAATTGAAATATATGTTGAAATATGTGGTCACAAAATCTTGACCAGATGCCGTAGTATGCAGCTGATTTTTTTTCTGGCTAATAAATACTATGTTGACAGTACTTCCCATCTTGCCTATCTCATAAAAAAAGAAGCTGTGTACATAAATAAAGTATAAATTACCAGTTTGTATAGTCTTTAAGGATTTTCCTTGGTTTCAATACAGGTTTGGTTTGTGGATTGGTAGGATCAAACAGCAAAAGACTAAGGGCTAGAATTCTCTGCTTGTATAAATTGGTGCTGTTCAATTGAGAATTTGGCCCTGAGTGTGTATTTTTAAAAATGGCAGAGATCACCCCCAAAAAATGGTTTTGGGGTGCAGGTGAAACTATGCTTAGCTCATTGTACATTTCTTTGTAAGTCTAAAAAATTAAAATACCATAAAGTTAAAAGATATGTTGTGGCCTGGTTTTATTTTTTGTTTAAATGTCATTTTAATTGTTTCATATGCTAAATTTCATTATGTTTTGTTTCCAAAATAATAGTAAATACTGCCAGATTTTTTTTTATTAGGTAATGTTTTTACTTCCATTAACCAATAAGTAATTAAAAACTCATGCAAATGAATGTTTGTAACTGGCTGACATTTAAAGGCATGTACTATATTTTTCTATCGTCTCCTAAAGTGTATAAAGTCCAAAGTTTTCTAATTAAGGCACATGAGATTTTTTTTCTGAAATAAGAATTAATTGGAACTTCAAACAGTGGGTGTTGTGCAAGGCATTAGCTTGATTTATGCAATGCGAGCTACCCATTCAAAAAAATCCCATATCTTGGCTAGCCAGTTCTTCTCATTGTATTCATAGAACCTCTTTTATTGCATCTAGCACTGATCTGACATTGCCAGTTTTGGGTGCAGTTTCTTCAGCTGCTCAATCTGCACGCCTTTTACCAATCCCCCTTATTTTTAATGACTTTTTAAAAAGTAAATGTGACAAGCTTCAGTAGCCAAAGCCTGTGAGTCATTCTACCTGTCTTTTTCTCTTCTGTATTCCAGCCACTGTCCTTATCAGTGCTTATTACTGCTTTTCAGTTTTGCTCATATTAAGGAAGGCATTTCTTTCCAGTACTCTTTGACAATGTAACCACACATAAGGTAGGTAAACATAGTGGATAAACCAAATGTGGAACAGGGAATAACAGGGTAAACAAAATGTTGTTACTAAGGGCCTGCTTCTACAAATGTTTTCTTCTGGCCACAATGCTTGCATCCTCAGTACTTATTTAAGCCAATGGGACTGCACAAGTAATTATCACCGTGAGCTAGAATGGCACAGCCCTTACTTGCCTGTGCAGAGGATTAAGGGAGAGTAAGCTCCTCCTACTGCCCTGCTCGCTTGGCTGTGCTCAGATTGTGACACCGGAGATGGGAAGGAGAGCAGGGGCTCCTCACCCAGCACTCCCCACATCCCTAACACCACCAACCACCTCACCAATTGCTGGCCAAAGTAGCTGCCTGTGCCCATAGGGGCAAGTAAGCTGTACCATGTAAAAGAGATTAAATAACTTTGCCCTGGGAAGGGAGTAAGTGTGTGATCTGCTCCTGAGGCAATGTGCAGCTGCATACCATCTCTTACTCAGGACAGATTCAAAGGTTACAATCTTCCCTGTGCCAAGAGTTTGTGTTTTCAGGGTCAGTCCTTAAAATGCTGCTTAATCTTCTGAATATGTGTTTACATCTTTATTTACTGCTATGCCTGTTTAATGAAAAGTTACCCCTACTATGCCACTGCTGTATCATAATAGAAATGTCATGGTTGCACAGAACATTACCTCATTGTAAACATTCTCCATGGTCTCTTTAACCATTCACTTTTCATCATTCCATCCTTTTTCTCAAATAGAAGGAAGAGTCAGAGCAGCAGAAAAAGCATTTCAAATTTAGTCATTTCCAGAACATTGTCACATTCAAAGGCCTTCAAGACTCTTTCCATCCACAAAATAGTCTGACAACTACAAAAGTGGAAATAAAAAAATCTATGAGAGGCCCTCTAGGTGGAAATAAATTGTCCCCATGGAGAATTAAAATCTTCAAAGTAGGATCCATCCCTTGAACTTTTTTTTCTTGTCTTACAAGAAAACGGGAGCCACAAAACATAAAATTTAATTGAGATTTACTAAAGTAGGGCTCCGTCTGACAGAGCATTAAAGGTCACATAGCTTTCTATTAAAGAGAAGCTGGAGTATTAACATCAGAGCTTTTGCTAACTTCTGCTGGAATCTTCCAATTGCTGCCTATTGCCACAGCTTCTTGAATCCTATCATGCCGTGAACAACTTTCTGTTTAGCTACTCTAATTAATAGTTGTACATTTGGATTTTTCAGTTCGGGTTAGTTTCAGAGTTGGTGTGTATATTGACAGTTCTTTGACAGCAGAAGTAAAACGACCATGAGTATATCTGTTTATTGAGGACTGACAGGTTTATAGCCAACATAAAAATAATCTGATGTTTAATGGGGCAAATGTTTGGACAGCAGATTAACTGAAACTGCTGAGCAGAAAAAAAAATTCATTCTTTTCAGACTCCAGATAGGAGGTTAGATCAAATTATATGAACATTTTTGGTCACTGTCTTCCTCACCAGTGCATCCATCTATGTTATTGATAGTGATTTTTATTTGAATATGAAATTAAGAATAAACCAACAATCTATTAGAATATATATGTTACATTTATTTTAAACACGTGGGATTATGTTTTATATTAAACATTGTAAATTATATTCATCTGCGCTGTCCTAATTTTGAGTTAAAAGCATTACAATTATAGATGCTATTGTTCAAGGTCTGTGAGCAACAACATTATAATAAACCTGGATTTTCATGGGCTTGTAACTTTATCAGTAAATATTGTTCTGGGCTATAATTGGCCAGCTCTCAGTTGAGGAATCTGTTACTTTGGTGGGTTGCTTTGTCTAAAGAGAGCAAAGTAGAATTTTATGAGTTCCCAATTTAAATGTAAAAAATTAAAATTTGACATACAGTTTAGTCTTTTCTTGAATCTGGATGCTCTCTTAGTCTATTTAAGACTTTATTACCTGGTGGAGACATTAGCTGTTGAATCTATTTGGTTAAGGAATACTTTCTGAATCTGGTTTTAGTTTCATTAAGCTTTGAGCCATATTTATTGCTGGTCCGCCCCACTGACTTCAGTAGAGTTACACTAGGGCTAAGATTAGAGTTGTTTTTTTTAATGACTTGGGGGAGAGTGAATAGAAATAAAGTTTGCTTAGGGTTCAGTTGTCTTTTTACCAAAACGAATGATAACTTAGATGTGTTACTCTTGTAAAAAATGATAGCTTCTTGCAAAGTTGACTTATTGCATATTTGTATGTTTGGTAGCTCATTTTAGAAGTGTATTTATATACAGTGTGTTGAGTGAGACAGTTTTTGCTTACATTATACACAGAGGAACATGAATGCAACTGGCCTGGTCTACAGTACAAACTTTTGCTGGCATAGTTATGTTGGTCAGGGTTGCGAAGAGGTGTGATCTCTAACTGACATAGCTATACTGGCAAAAGCCTGCCATGTAGATGACAGCTATGCTGGCTGGTATAAGATGGGTCCATACTTGGAGTGATTTGCCAGTTTGCCTGTATTGGTAAAGCACTTCAAGTGTAGACCTGGAAACACAATTCTGATTTTATTTTCAGGATTAACAACTTCAAGGGAAAAAATTGTATATCGAGCACTACAGCTGAGATGAATTACGAACTGTGCTGACTCATTATAATTGCCTTTAATGATATTACATTCCTATTATATAACCCTGATAATTTTCCTATATTGTAAGATGTTAAAATAAAAAACTAAAAAAATTAAATACATTTTAAAAGAAAGTAGTTACGGAGCTTTTGTGGGAACTATTTTTTCATAACGTTTTATTGCACAGTGATATACCATCTTGTCTTATGCTTTCTTATAGACTTCCATTGAGATCTCAATAAAACAAAATGATTTGAAACAGTGCACTGCCATAAAAAATGAAGACATAAGTACTAATTTTCCTTGCTTTCGGGTGCTTAGGTTAGATGCTAAACTCTTTACATTACTTTTAAGTTAAGCCAAAAACTACATCCTTTAAAGTGGTGTTAGAGAACAAGGACATTTTGGTATTACATATTTATTTACCAGCAATGCCTTCCAGACCAAATTTTCACAGTCTGCAAGCCAAAACAAGCCTCTTCTAAACTCTTTTTTTTTTGAGGGGGGAGGGGTCACTTTTTAAGTGTGCCACTGCCAAGCCTGTTTATCTGAAAATCAAGGTGTGTATTTTCTGCATTATACATGCTCCATGGACATCAACAGCAATAGAAACTCTGGAGCCAGAATTTATCTGGCATTTTTTTTTATGATACCTTCAGGCAGAAAACAATCCAGCTTGATCTTCTAGAGCTACTTACGACATTTTGGGTCTGCACAGTGCTGGCAGTGTTAGTAAACTAAGCATATATGTCTCAGAAGATGCTCAAGGCGGTTCTGCTCAGAATTGCCTTCATGTCTGCAGAATCTGGTAGCCTTAGAACAATTTCTGCCTTGTTCTTGAGTCCATCAAGCCAGCCTGCTGCATATGGCAATTTGCATATGACCATCAACAGCCCCAGGCAGTGGCGGAGGTAGGACATAGAACTGCACAAATCTTGGCAGTTCTGGCTGGGGTAGGTAAGTGGGTGGTGAATGCTGGAGGGTGTCTGGAGGTTCTGGGTAGGTGGGTGGGTGGTGGAGGATGGCTGGAACTGCTGGAGAGAATCTGGGTTCTCGGACTAGATGGATGGTAGAAGTTGTGAGATAGCTGGGTGGGAAGTTGGGGGTGTCTGTCTGAGGAGAAACTGAAAGCTGTGTGTGGGAACTGGTTAGGACATCTGCAGGGTAAGGTGGGGGTTGGGCGGGCTGTGTGTGGAGTAATCTGAGTGTGGGTATAAAATGGAGGGTTGGGATTGTTTGGGGAGCTGGGTTTAAACTGACAACTGGCTGTGGGGTAAACTGAGCTTGTGTGTCCGGAAGATAGGGGTGGTGATAGGAAATAGATGTGTGGCCCTCCCCATTGGCTGTGGCTGTTCCTTTCATCTTATTCCTCACTGTGATCCAGTAGGGGAGCAGAGAGAGGGGAAAGACAGAGTGATTGCCAGCCTGCTGGCAGCAGCCAGCTGGAATTGCTGCCCATTTCTGCAGCCCAGCTAGATGTGTGACATCTCAGCTGGGCTGTGGGAATTCATGACACAGCTGCCAAATGAGTGAGTGTCACACCAGATGCATGACACTTGGCTGCCCTATGCATGAAGCCCTAAATGGAGTTGCCGGTCAGGAGGAGGTGACATAGCAAAACCATGCCCCAAATCCCCTTCCCTCAATGGCTATTGCAGAGTGGAGATTTATTTCCACTGAACAGGGTCAGGAGTTTCTCTGGAATCCAGAGACCAGACCAAGATCCATCCTTCCCCACTCCCTGCGGGTACACTTCACACCTAGCAACTTGTGCTACTTGTTTAACCCCAGCTGGTGGGAGAGGGACAGACCCAGAACTGAGATGTGTGGTGCTGAGGAGGCCTGTAACCTGGCCTCCTCACCCCCCAAACTGCTCATTGGATCCTCTCCGTATAGCTAATTTTCCCTCTTTGCCCTTGCACATTTGTTAACCTTCCTCTGTGTGTATTGCCCACTGTATAGCCTGCAGATATATCCTTATTCAGTTGTGTCTACTGCAGAAATGACAGACTTCATTGAAAGAAGTGTGATTTGAAATATTGGAAATGGCAAAATGTGTAAAATATTATCACCTGAAAATCTCCAGGTGTTTTGCAAACAACTAATTAAACCTCAGAACACCCCTGTGAGGTAAATAAATATAACAGGAAGTGTAAAGTGCAGAATGTCAGCTTTAACTATGAACCTTGTGGTTTTAACTTTGACTCTTAGGGCTAAGTTTTCAAAACCTTGTGCTTGCTTTGCATGTCTTTAAAGAAGTAGTGCACAGGATTAGATGGGCGTTTGCATATTTTCAGTGAGCATGAATTTATTGACAGGAAATGTATGCTTGCAAAATATAGGTAGGGACATAGAGAGTTATTTTAGTGCATAATGAAAATGTTCAGCTGTGTTTAAACTAACCACTTGGAAATGAAGATCTCTATTTGTTTCTCCAGTTCTCCTTTCAACATTAAGACCCCCATATTACAATTGGATTTCAGTAGGGCGCCACATGGAATGAAGGCATCCATCCATGTGGATCCCATCTCAGGACTGGGGCCTGTATCCTGTGCTCTCACAATGAAAGGAAAATAGATGCCATAGCAGGGATTTTAACTTTTTGTGTCATTTTATGGACAAAATTGCAGTCTTCCTGATGGAAGATTAACAACAATTGTTGTTCTTTTAAAAATAGCTCACAATGTTTCTGCATATGTTTGCAGTGTGATTTAATTTTTCTCAGTACACTCCCCAATGTCCTTGCACTCACTATATCTGCATCCCTGCTTTAAATAGACTCCTGTGCAATATGGTATACAGATAAAATTCCTGTTTTCCATTTTGGCTGGTTGTTTATCTCTCTTTTAGAATTGTGTGTTCCCCATGTCATTTACATTTTCTGCTTGAATGAATGTCAAACTCTTAGATTAGAACCACTCTATAGCATTGCATAGAGTCTATGAGGGTATTAAAATTAGGTTTAACTTTTGGGGGAAGGAGGTGGAAAGATTCTGTTATTTTTAAATTTTTCTTTATGTATTTTGAGACTGCTATTTATATTTTGCTTGAAAAAATTAGAGCAAATATAGCTAGCATGAGGAACAAATTCTTAGATTATGTGTAGGCTTGGAAAGATTCGGTTTTTTTGGTAGTTGGTAAATGTCAATTTCACTGTACACACACGAAAAAATATTTCCATCAACAATAACAGAAATTTACAGAAAAGCAAAGTAAGAAAAATGCTGCTTGAGAACTTATTAGACTTTGATTTAACAATATTAATTTTTTCTATTTTGTCCTATGAGATTGAAAATTTGTGTTTTAACAGTCATAAAACTTTAATTTTTTAAACGTCAGCATTTTCTGTCATTAAATAATTGTCTGACCTTCCCATAATTTCACACAACTGTGAAAATCAAAATTGATAAAAATAGAAAATTCTTTAAAATAAACATTAATATAGTCTGTTGAAATTATACATTCTGCCAAGCTAGTTATATAGGTGAACTACATCATGCTTTCTTATGAAAATGTATACTCACATTTTATGTAGAAATTTTGTCTCTTATTTCCACACACAGATATTACAAACCTAAAAAAAATCTTGACTTACTTTTCTGTTGTTTGAAAATAAAAAAGTATGTTCCATCGTGTGTGTGTGTGTGTGTGTGTGTGTGTGCATGTTAGTTATACAGGAGGTCAAACTGAATGATCACAGTGATCCCATCTGACTTTATAATCCATAAATCTATAAAATATTCATGCAAGGTAGTGTCGGTCTGTTACTGAAAAAAGGAAAGAAAAGAAAAAAGAATTTATAATCAAGAGAAGCTCAGCTAACAAACCCAGAATAGTTGGTTGTCTCTGCTAAAATGATCAGCAGTGAAACAATAATAATGATACCTACCTCTTCTATAGTTCTTTTAATCTGTAGACCTCAGAACGCTTTGCTACAGGAGTAGGGTGACCAGATAGCAATTGTGAAAAAACGGGATAGGGGGTTGAGGGGTAATAGGTGCCTATATAAGAAAAAGTCCCAAAAAACAAGACTGTCCCTTTAAAAATGGGACATCTGGTCACCCTATACAGGAGTATAATTATCCCCATTTTACAGATGAAGGAACAGAGATATAAAGAAGTGAAGTGACACAGAAGGCCAGTAACAGAGCTAAGAATAAAATCTGAATATTCTGAGTTCCTGTCTAGATCCAGTGGACCACATTGCCTTCAGATAATAATGGCATTATTATCAGGAGGTTTCGTCATTAGGTGTAGAGTACTTATCTTTTATTGCTGCCCACAGCTTGCCTGATACCACCTTCAAATATTAACACTCGAACACATGGGAAATATTCTGCTCTTACTCTGGATTGAGGGCTAATTTTATTCTCAGTTTTGTACAACCTTACTAAATACAATGAGGTTTCACAGATGTAATTGAGGGCAGAATTTGATTCACAGAATTTTTTTTATGGATGGAATATGCAAACCAAACAGAACACAGGTTAACTTTCGGATTCTAGGTTGGCTTTGAAGGGTGGTATTTAGGGAAAACATTTTACTGGCAAAATGAGTAAATTTGATCTGGAAGTCATAGAGGCACAATAAACAAGGACACCATTTTTAGAGACTAGCTTTGGAGAATCAAACATTTGAAAGACAAAATACATCTGTGCTCCTTTCAATATGCTAATTTGTTTTTGCACTGGAACAGAATGCAGTGAAATTATATATATCTATGTATATTTATTAGGACCATACGGGCCAGATCCTCAGCTGGTGTAAAATGGTGTAACTACATTGCATTCACTGGAGATATGCCACGTTAGTGTAAATCAGTTTCACAACAACGTCTCTGGAGATATGCCAGGTTAGTGTAAGTCGGTGTAATGACAGCTCACTGAAGGCATGTGAGTTCAGTGTAAATTAAGTCACTGGAGATATGCCTGTTTACACCAGCTATCTGGCTCATATTTTGTTTAGTTTCATACATTTTTAAAATCAGATCTTTTAAAATCTGTTAAATATTGCTGATGTGCTGACTATTTCTATGCAAGTGCATCAGTAGAACATATATCAGACCTACATTTATTAGTATTGCCTTGTGATAACCCCTAGAAGCCCCAATTAGAGATCAGCCCCGTTGTGTAAAACACATAATAAAAAGATGGTGCCTGCCTTAAATAGCTTACAAGGTCGTTTTACCCATCTACTGTATTCAGTAAAACATCAGCAGCACTTAATTTACACTCCTTGCTTATGATTTTGCTATATGAAGACATTTATATTTTTATCCACACTGTGTTAATTAATCTGTCTCAGCTACACAATATTTGCCATCTTATTTAAATGGGTTCGTTCTATAATTCTGCTTTCAAAACCTCCTTTGAACCAGGCATAGAAATGATTTACAACATTTTTGTATCTGTTTATAGGCCTACCTGTTATTAGTTGTG
The DNA here is from genome assembly GCF_020497125.1 of Mauremys mutica. Lineage (NCBI taxonomy): Eukaryota > Metazoa > Chordata > Testudines > Geoemydidae > Mauremys > Mauremys mutica. The sequence continues at coordinate 45,444,354 of NC_059075.1, forward strand.
CTATTTTTTTAAGTATGAATTTTCTTTTTTCAGAGAAACAATATTATTAACACTTTAGGAGTATGTGTTATAATCAATGAGTTTAAGCTTGGTTTGCAAACAAAGCGTACAGCACTAATTAAGCTCTGTGTTCTTGATGCCTGGCTGTAGAATACAAGCTAAAGATCCTAACATCTATGGTCCTGGGTGCAAGTGGATAACATATGGATGCGTTCAGTGAGTCTACTCACATGTGTGAGGTTACTCTCATGCATAAAGGTTTGCAGGATCGGACAGTGTCATCATAGGGTTAGAGTGACCATACGTCCCATTTTGGGTGGGATAGTCCCTATTATAGGCTCTGTCCTGGCTGTTCCAATACTTTTTTTTCCAAAAGGAGACATTTGTCAGGTTTGTTCTTCCTGACTTGATCAGTTGGCAAGAGCAAACAGGACTGCCAACTTTTGTCAGAAAAGTGGGGTGCGGTGCGGAGGGGGCAAGCAGAGATGCCAGCCCCCCACAGGGAGGGGGCTGCGGGGGGGAGAAGAGTTTCAGCATGTGGGGGCCCACAGGGTTCCAGCGACCAGGCAACAGCCTCATCGGGGGGAGGGGTAGAAACAGGGTTCCAGCAACCAGACAACAGCATGAGGGGGCCCTCAGGCAAGCGGTTGGGGTGTCCTGTTCTGTCTTTGGGAAATATGGTCACCCTACATGGAGTCATAGAGTTTAAGACCACCAGATCATCTAGTCTGACCTCCTCTATATCAATGCCACCCAGCACATGCACAGTAACCCCTGCAACTGAAATTACACCAAAGTATTACAACCCACAGGGGCAAGATTATTATGTGCCCCAGGCAGAGAATAGTTGGGGACCAAGGTGCACCAATGCCAGACCCCCCCACCTTTCACCCCAGTGGCAAGAAACTAATTAAGTGAGATAGACCCAGGTAATCCTGGCAAATGATCCACACCCACATGCTGTAGAAGAAGGTGAAAAAAACTCCAAGATCACTTCCAATCTGACCTGGGGACAAAATCCTTCTTGACTTCACATTTGGTGATCAGTTAGACCCGGAGCATATGAGCAAGAACCATCCAGCCAAGTAACAGAGAAAGCATGTTTGGTGCCACCCCAGAGCCCGCATCTCACCCCCATCCAATGTTCCAGCTCCAACTGTAGACATCCCTGATGCGTCAGAAGAAGGAGATTTCAAAAACAAAACAGAATACATGGGGGTGGGAGGGAATCCCTTCCTGACCTCCGCAGGTGGCTCATATATTGTATGCTTCAGCTCATTGTAGATCATAGAGAGTACTGTATATTCTAATAGATCAGTGGTTCCCAAACTTGTTCCGCTGCTTGTGCAGGGAAAGCCCATGGCGGGCCGGGCCGGTTTGTTTACCTGCCACGTTCGCAGGTTCGGCCAATCGCAGCTCCCAGTGGCCGCGGTTTGCTGCTCCAGGTCAATGGGAACTGCTGGAAGCGGCGGCCAGTACGTCCCTCAGCCCATGCCACTTCCAGCAGTTCCCATTGGCCTGGAGCAGCAAATGCCGGCCACTGGGAGCCACGATTGGCCAAACCTGCGGACGCGGCAGGTAAACAAAGTGGCCCAGCCCGCCAGGGGCTTTCCCTGCACAAGCGGCAGAACAAGTTTGGGAACCACTGTAATAGATGTACATAATTTAGATTTTTTTCTCTATACTATGTGGGTTTTTTGTTTTTAACCTGGCATATTTACAGAATACAGTGAATTTGCTTTATTTTTAATTCATACTAGAGGTTTTATTTGCCAAAATGGTATACAATTTTAGACTAAAAGTTGCCTTTCTTGTTTAATAAAATAGTCTTAGTGTTCTAAAGAGCTGCTGTTTGCACTGCTGCATGTGACGGATGCATGCAAATTAAGAACAAGAGAAAGCACACATTCCATGAACACTGGGAAAGACTTTTAACCATTATCAGACATGTTTTTAAATGCTTTCATTTTACAGTGGTGTAACTCTATGACATAAATCTGGAGACAGTCCCTAAGGCTTGTTTGAGTCTGGTGATGATTGACCCTGCCAGTCCTAAACTTCCCAGATAGATCAGGCCAATGTCCCTGAGTTTCTATCACCCCAACCCCTGGCTCGACAGAGGGAAGTGCATGCTTTCCAAGTGTGGTACAGTGACAACACTCCCTCTGTTCTTCAATTGGCATAGTACTCCTGACTGGAGCTCCCACATGGGGCAGGTCACCTCCAAACTATTCTCTACTTCAGGCTGTGGCACAATACCTCAGTTGAGCCCTGAAAACAAAATGATTAAATGTCTTCTGTTTTTTTGAAACTGCATACATCTGTGCATCTCTGGTGCTGCAAACAGTTTCCATAGGTTGTACACTTACATTTAAAAGGAAAGGAAACTGGATCTAGCCCTAATGGTTATGAAGAAACCCTCTCAAATTTGAACCAATGAAATGTTGCTTCTAAGTAGTCTGCAGATTGCTGAACCAATAGTTCAAAAAACTGTATACTGCCCTTTTCCTCTCACCGGCGTGGTAACTCTGAAACCTAATGATGAGGCCATTATCCATATTGTTAATTATCTAAGTGTAATTACACCAGTGGAAATTATAATTTAATGTTTAATATTTTCCAAACATAATTGCAATAGAAAATACATAATGGACAGCAATATTTATTTCAAATCTGTGTTATGTCTTTTTAAAAAGAATCAATGTTATTTATTCCTCTTTAATTTTGAGTTTTGCTAGCTCTTAATAATTAACTTTTCCTTTAAAAAAAAAACTTCCATTGTGTCAGAGGAAAAAAATCAGTACACACAGAACATGTACTGTAAATCACTTTTATGTCTTTTAAAACAGCTGACTTTGCATTTTTATTACATTGTTTAAAAAAGTATCTTTTCATCTGGAAAGAATCAGTTTAAATGTGATTGTCAACACAACTAAGCCAATTTTCTGTTTAAAATGGCTGCTTGTGAAGCTTAGAACTATAATTATGCCAGGATTTCCTTCACAGACGTTAGTTACTAGGGCCAGGAGAATTTAGGTGGGATGTGCACAGGAAATACCTGGCAGACAGTGTAGAATGTACTTTGAATGTAAAGTAAAGCACTTTTATTTAGCTTACAGGAAGCATATAAGTAACGATGAGCAACAAACATTGCTTCTGGGTGAAGAGCCTTCCTTTTAAATTACAAAGGGATGTTTGACAAAGTTTTGTGAAATTCAATTAAAACTTCATAAATGTGCTTGTAAAAAGGTGCGAAATACAAATATTTTATTTGGTGGAGGAAATCATTTGCTGATCAATTTTTTATATATTCTGATCAAATAAATCAGGAGACATAATTTCAGCATGTTCCTTTCATTTTCAGACTTAAAGTATATTTGTTTGTAACAAATCTACTACAGTTCCCTCTAGTCAGTCTCTGTGTCTCCACCACCTCAGTTTCTTTACTATTCTCACCTGAAAACACAGCTTTCCCCTTACTTATAATAACTTCTAAGTTGTCATTTCCTTGCTTATTTAATTCAGTATAAGCAGATTCAGATTAACACGGCTACCCCTCTGATACTAATTCAGTATAGTAATTATTTAACTCTAAAATGCATTTTGGGATGAAATGTATATGACAGGGCTGCCCAGAGGGGGGGGCAAGTGGGGCAATTTGCCCCGGGCCCCGCACGGGCCCCCACAGGAGTTTTTCGGGGCCCCTGGAGGAAGGTCCTTCACTCACTCGAGGGTCCCCGGAAAACTCTTGCAGAGCCCGGGCCCCTGGAGCTTCTTCCGCTCTGGGTTTTCGGTGGCAATTCGGCGGCAGGGCAGTCCTTCCATTCCGGGACCCGCTGCCGAAGTGCCGGGTCTTCGGCGGCAATTTGGCGGTGGGGGGGTCCTTCCGCCCCGGGTCTTCGGCGGCAATTCGGCAGCCGGGGGCCCCCGCCGCCGAAGACCCCAGGCCCCCTGAATCCTCTCGGCGGCCCTGGTATATGAACGATCCTATGCAAAATGTAGTATTGTATTCATTGATCACATTTTCACATTAAGAGATGTACTTGAGATTTACATTTTATAAAAAACTTTGTTCCCTGTTTTAAGTAGTACATTGTAAAGAATTTCATAATACTGAAAATTAGACCAGCAACTTTCAATACACATTCTTGGTACGCTTCATTTTTCAATTTTCAGAAGGCGTAAAGTACTTTATTAATGAACTGTTGCCTTTGGATTATGCACTATACAGTGAAAACATATATATCATCTTGTTTTGTTCTAATAAATAGGCTAGTTGTTCTATTAATGTTTAGAGTTTAATCCATATGTTAGACACTTCTAAGATATTGTTTTAAAGGAAAGAGTTATTGTCCGTCAAATATTCTCATGCAGATATTTTTTTCCTTTGAGAGACAGAGCAGTCACTGCAGCAATGACTATTAAAAGTGTGCTAATCTTTCATCTCTGACCAGATTTCCAAAATGCTGTTTGTAATTTTCTTTACACAAGTTAGGCAGCATTTGAAGACTTTTTATATCTTATCCCTCAGGTGCTATAGGAATCTTAGTGAACTAGATGCCCCAAAAATATTCATGCTTGACCATTGAAAGAGGACTATTAATCTAAATCAGAAGACAGTGACATTAATACAATGTGGGTGCAATTAGTAATAAATCCATGACAATCACATAGGTTTTCAATGGAATTTACTCTAAACAAAAGGGCATAAAATGGGGAGTTCACATTTCATGCAGGGTTTGTTGGTGTGGTTTTTTTCCTACTTATAGAAGCACTTTTCCTTCATGTACAACTAAATCATTCTCCACAGCACACTGAGATTGTGCATTCTAAAAATAATTGGAGTCAAATTTTGAAAAACAAAGCATTAGCTTGTTTGAAATGGCTAAAATACCTCAACACTCAAAAATGATTATTAGAAATATTTTAATGGGGCTCTGTTTTGCTGTAGTCACTATTTTATTTAATTCTGTATTTCTATTTTTTTCTTTTGTTGTTGTTATTTATATGATAAACACTGTAACAGTTTCTGCAATACATTTATGTGAAACACACTGCATCTTCTCACAGGAACACATATTCCGAAACACAAAATTAAACAATGTTGTCAACTTCTATCGCGCTAATCTTGTTTTGAACATTCTCTTTCACAGTAAACCAGAATATATTTTTTTCGAAAGTTCTTATGTATCATGTGAGGCAGAAACTGTTACTAAAAGTCTCAGACTCTGGCTATGCACATGGGATCTGTTCCCATTTGGGCAAAAATAGGTGTTCTTTAAAGCCTGTCTTCCACCTTTATGCATGTTGGCATACTTTGTTTTTGCCTGAACCTGCCTATGTGTTGTTCTTTGGCTGAGTGACATTCTGGTTTTTTGTTTTTTTTTAGAATATTTTGTATGATAAATGGACTTTTCAATAATAACCTGCCTCTTCTGCGTAGTAGGAATTCGGTAGCCAAAACCAAAATACTTAATCACTGTTTTCCTGTAGCAGTTGCACGCTCTGGCACAGACAAATACCTTCATGTTCCTGATGCCTCTTGATCCAGTCATAGGGCCTGATCCTGCAACTACTTATTGTTGAGAGTAGCTCTAAACATTGTGAACAGGTGAGGGGACTAGTCAGGAAGTAAGTATAGCTGGTCAAAAAATACTTCACAAAAAATGTTGACATTGCTCCATTTTCAAGGGTTCAAAAAAAGAACCCTCCATAATTATTTATTTTTCAACTGTTTTAAATAATTTGTAATGGAAAATATTATAAAACAGTATTAAAATAGTCATCCAACATGTTCATGTTCCAAAAGCCATTTTTCAACAAACTAAACTTTTTCATTGATCAAAATCCAGGTTTTTTGTGGACAATAAATTTTGATGATGTGTTCCATAAAAATATCAATTCAAAAAATCTTTTGTGAACAACATTTTTATAATGTCAACTGTTTTTCATAAAATGTGTGTTAAAAGATCGTTTTTCAACAACAAGAAGAAAAAATTGTTTGAAAAATTGTGACCAGCTCTATCAGCCTGGTAGCAAAAGTTTGCAGGGTGCAACCTGTATTTATACCTCCCCCCTTTTTTAAAAAACATTTAACTTAAAATGATCAAACAATATTATAGATAAAATAAAAGTATCGACTAATGGACAGGGGTTTTTGTTTCTAGCAGAGTTCTACATTATATCTATATCTAAAAATTTTAAAAGTATGCATTCCATATATTTACTCATACTTCACACTTTTATTGGATCACAGCTAAAGCTGGTTCAAAAAATATCATCAGAACTTTTTTCAGCCAAAAATGGCTTTTTGATTAAATGGATATTTTCACCCAAAAATAAATTTTCATCCAAAATGTTTGTGTTTTCATAAAAAAAAACCTGAAAACCTATAAACTAAAAAATTGTCATTTTAAAAAGTGTTCAAAGAAAAACATTGCCGAAAATGTAAAATTTTCATTATTGTGAAAAATTTTCACAGGAACAAAATTCATTTCTCCACCAGTTCTACTCAGAATTAAGGTTAATAAACTATAAATAATGAAATGCTGTTATATAGCTGTTACAATAATGTTATGTGCTACTGCATAAGAGGGCAATGAAAATAATAGTACATATGTATAAAAATACCATGGTTCTCTGGCTTTCTCAGAAATACCATAGAAATTAATCGGTTCTTTTAGTGTTACAGTAGGGAAATTATGGTAAGGTGACTTACTTTTCATGAGGGATAGTGATGAAAACTTCATTCTAAGTGAGGGAAGCTAAAGACCGCTTCATGGAAAAATAAGTGTTTTAATATTGGTAGGATGCAACACCCTTTGGGAAATTCTAAGATGTGGTATGTTAGAAGATTTATCCTCAGTACTATGCTAAATGATTGGGAAAAAGGCAGTTTCAGTGGTAGATCTTTCATAGTTATCATGAGGGAATGTTTGGTATTTTGTCTTTCTATCACATGAGATCAGTTTTCTCTTGATTGTCATCATTTTGTTAGGTTGTCTTGCTATTTAAGCTATTAAAGATTGGTGTGCTGCTTGGTCTCAGGTGATCCATAAAGAGGAATGAAGCTGTGGGAAGGTAAACCACCATCAGCCTGACTCGGTGTATCAACCTTCCATGACAGGAGCTCTTTGTTGAGAATTGTTGGCAATTGCAGAAGTTTCCAACTTAAGATAAGAGTCAGCGTTCTCAGGTAATGCCCTCGATCACACACCTGATGACAGACTCCTGCTTGCAAGTTTTTTCAGGTGCCGTGTTTGCTCAGTAATCCTTCAATGCCAAACTTTTCTAAATAGCAAGCAGGTCCCATCAGTAATGGACATCAGCCATTAAGCTTGTAATATTTGTCAGATATCGGGTTACGGCTTTGTTACTCCAGTGTGATGAATGAATGCTGCTATGCTTTAAGAAAATAAAGAAGTGCAATAAATTTAGCAGTACTGAAAAAGTTTCTGTTTTAGGACCTGATACAAAGGCCACTGAAGTCAATGGAAAGTCCTCCACTGACTTTAACAGCCTATGGATCAAGCCCTTATTCTCCTCTCTTTTGAGAAACAGAACCCTAGTATGTAACTAAAATACATTTTTCCCTTTCTCTCTATGCACATATTTTATACCTATTAATAATCTTTACAAAATTCTACTCCTAATGGACCTATTGTTTTACTTTAACTCCTTGGTTTTCATGTTTTTCACAACTGTTTTCATTAAAACAGGGAGGCTTGCAGGGAGGTGATCACAGAACTTGATTGTTCATGCATGAAAGAACTGAAAGAGGTAATCTGGGTATTAAAATGGGCTATAATATTCCTCATATTAATCTTTTTCTCAATCCCAATTATTCCTGAACCAAGCTCTGAGGTTTTTAATCTGTTTTTACTTATTGCTTGCTTGGGCATATTGATATGTTGAAGTCAATGGGTGTTTGCCTGAATAAAAGACAGAGTAATACTAAGAAAGGACCTTAGGATCCATCCATCTCTATGTTTTTAGCTACAAATATTTTCCCAACAAACCTGCACTGCTTTTCATGGGGTGCTGTTTGCTGATCTGGCATGCAAAGAGTATGGTTTTACCAAAAACATTTATTATTCATTAAAATCCTTCCCAGACATACACAGATGATTAACTCCTCCTTATACCTTGTGACATAAGCAAGATAAAAAGTCTGTGTGTGTGTGTGTGTGTGTGCTTGTGTGTGTGTGTGTGTGTAAATATTAGGATCTATTTTAAAGTACAAACTATTAAATTATTAGACTTCTTTTCTGATTAGGCTTTTGTGAACAATAAATTTAAGCTGCACAGTGACTGATCCAATGTTCACTCTGGCCACATCCATAAAAGTTTTGTACAACTGTTTAGCTTAGTAGTTGCTATGTTTGCCATAACAGCTCCTGCTTCAAGTGATATAATATATATCCCACATCTGGGATGCTGTATATCATTTTAATCTAATACAGCCAACAATATATACAGTCTAAATTTACAACTTTATATTTTAATTGACAAGTAATTTGTCCTCATAAATTGAACTGGTAGTTGTCAGACAGCCCCACTGCTTTTGGCAAAACTGACAGTAGTATTATTTAAGGATTTATTCTTTTCTAGTTATTTATTAAATGCCAGTTTTGTGCTCTGTGCTAGACTGAACTGACCTAGAGCAAAACACAGACCCTTCTCTAAGGAGCTAACATATAAATCAAATCTAGACAATAGAGCATGTGTGGGGAAAATGCACATAAAATTTGGACAGTTTGATGAGTTAATGCTAAGACCTCATGGAAGAAGTTTTGTGGAGGCATATATGACTGAGAAGAGAGCTAATGATTGGCACTTACGGACAGGCAGGGAGTTCTAGGCATGAGGAATGGCATGAAACCAATAGTTGGAGAAGGATAGAAATAAGATTTTCAGGAAGTGGACTTGAAAGGAACGTAAGAAGTGAGAATAGGAGGAAAGGTGAACAGAGATGTATGCTGGAGCAGAGTCTGTGATTCAGGATTCTTTATGCATCATGTAAACAGTATTATTAGGTCTTTTTCAGCAAAGGAAAACAGTCAATACAGTATATACTCAAGATGTGAAAGTGCTAATAATGTTTTATATTCAACTTCTTAGGCTATGGTAATGCTTTTCAATTAATTTTTCCAATAAGAAAATCTAACAGCTTTGAATTGTACAAACTTTTGCTGCTTATCTTCTGTCTAGAACCTAGTTTGATTCTTCCCATCCTGGCTCAAAATGAAACTCTTTTACCTTTTAAAACACTGCATTGCTCCAATGTGAATTTGCTTTCTATCCTCCCAGATGGTCATTGTGGTCTATGGTGTCATGGGCTATCTCAGCACTCTTTATAGACAGTACTCCTTTTCTCCATTCACTAATGAAATGCAAAAATACATATTATTTGCTAAAATCATCTGAATTACTCTTTCACAGTTTTTCATGGCATATTATCTAAATCTTTGTTTAAGAAGACTTTAAACGGCAGATGTCTTGACTTTGGTGGAATTACTCTGAATTTACAATGACATAATGGAAAGCAGAATTTAGACATATACAATTCTCTGCCATAAATACTATACATATATTATGCTAAGCTGGTGTCTGTTTCATGTGCAGTTCTGCAGGTGATGGTGTGCCACAGGTCCATTGCTAGTTCACTACTCTGTGTCAGCAACTCTTGTCAGATCTGACTTACTCACTGCACCTCACACACTGGTGTCATGATATTTATTTGAAAGATGACATGTAATATATTGTTTGAGATCTAATAACACACTGGTCTTTAATGTCACTGTGAAATGTTTATAGCAACTCTGTAGATGAAATTACGGATGCCGTCTGATATTTTGTTTTTGAAACTGAACAGACAAAGGTGACAAAACAGGTTTCCTCTATGTAAAGGAAAAAGAAAATATGGCGGCAGATGCCTTGTGCAGGAAAGAGGGCTCTGACTTGCTGCCTCCAGGTCAGCCAGTGACTAACTCTCCTGAAGCTTTGTAAGAGGAGAGGTGTGACCCTAAGAGCATCCCACTGCCACAGGACAAGGGTCTCACTTGTGTCAGGTAATGAGTTTCGGCTTGCCTGACCAATTCAGTATACCCCCAACTCACTGTGGCTATTATCTGTATCTAAAAGGTGTCATGTAATATGTCATTGGAAAGCTCATAACTCACTGATCATTAATATTCTTGTGTGATGTATGTATGCAGTGTGTGTTAAGAGTTATAGATATATGATGAAGTGATGACTAAAATATGTATAAGCCAGGCATGTCATTGTGAGTTGGTAAACAGGTGGGTCTAGACAAATGAATGTGTATTTACTTCTCTGACCAGCCCAGTCATCAGGTAGAGACAATGAAAGTCCATTTACATATTAGGTAAACAAAGTTATCAAGCTAACAATTGGCAGAGGAGACAAACAGGGAAGAGAAACTTTATCAGGGCTATAAAGGTGGGGGTCTGAATCTCAAGTGACAAGCAATTGAAACAACTAATTGTATACAATATTACTGTACTATAAAAGTTTATCAAGTGAGATGTTTTATGAACACTATGACTCACTGGTGATTAATATTGTAAAACGTATGTATTACCACTATATAATGAATTATGGATACTTATTGATATTAGACTTTACAGTCCGTATCCAAACAAAGGGAGAAACAGGTCTCTCCCAGACAGGAGAGATGTCAGAGCTATTTACCTGTCTCTTGTGTAAATTAAGCATGGTAGAATCAAAACTTACATACAGGGGGATAGGAAGCCCACAGGAAGGGAAAAACAGTATGAGGGCATCCTGCCTCCTGAAACAAGGTCATCGAACTTTGGAAGATATAAGCAAAGACAGGAGCCATCTTTGGCATCCATCGCTAGAAAGACACAAGGGAACATAACTCTTGCAAGTTGAGAAAGATAGGTCCCTCAACCAAGGGGCAAGGGGAGTTGAAGTCTCTGGGAACTGAATATAGGTGAGGAACCTATATTGCTTAGGCAAAGATCTTTCAATTAGGAAGACAAGGGAAGCCAGCATCTTGTGCTTCTATGAAGGTCCTGATTGAGGGGAAGGTCAGCCATGGCTGGGAAGAAGGAAGATTGGTGAGATAAACCATCTTGAATAAAGCCTGTACCTTGCTAGATTAAGTTTTAGACTTTTAGATTTGTGTCTTCACTTTTATTTGCTTGTAACCCTTTCTAACTTTAATCTTTTTACTTGGCATCCCTTAACCTATGTCCCATTGTTAATAATTTGTTTTATTTTTACTATAAACTGATTCAGTGCTGTGTTTGAAGGGAAGGGTATTTACTTCAGTTAAGTTAGTAAACTGTGATGTGCTTTTGTCTCTTCAAAGGAGCAAAGCAATTTATTATTTCTTTGAGCTATCCAGGAGAGGACTGGACACTTCAGGGCACATGGTTTTGGGGAGATTCAGGACTGGGAGTGTGTTGGGGTCAGCTTGATGATTGTAACCAAGACTAGTGGAAGCCAGAATGGAATGGTAAGGCTGCACACAAGCTGCTGGGGTCAGAGCTGTTGAACCAAGGCTGTCTAGCACGCAGAAACTCAGGGTGTGACCTGCATACTTATAGGTTAGCTGTGAGCAGCCCAGGCTGGGAGCTACAGCACCAAAGCATTGTAAGTCACCAGGGCTGCAGGGCAAGTGGTGACACAACCCCTCGCTGGTCTGGATTGTACACTCAGAATCATGACAGATGTAAAATACATGAAGTCCGAGTCCAAATAAAACCACATAGAAACTAACTGAAAAGTTTGAATTAATCATAATTTTCTATTTACTATCTTACATGATCATTTCTTTTAAAACCCTTCAATTCCTATTTCTCATTAAAGGACCTCAGCCTGCCTACTCATTAGTAAGATTTCCATTGTGTTTGCTATTTAAAATATTTTCAACAATGATGGGAAATGAGCATGCTTAGCAAAATTCCAATTAACCTTGCCTGGCTTCATTTCCAATTTTAACTGATGCATGACCAGAGCTTCTGCTTCTGAGATTCATCTGAGATGATTTTATAAACACCCGTGAATAGGAAATCTCTCAGAGGAAAAAGTTAATTATAAAACACTTAGACAGATATATTTTTGTTGCAGTAATATGTATACTTAAATGACACTGGCTTCACCATCAGCTGAATACCAGCTGAACTGAGTTCTGGTCACCTACAAGGTTTGCTACCAACTTTGTAATATGTACCTGATAATCATTTCAGCAGAAAAGAAAAGAAAAGAAAAGAAAAGAAAAGAAAAGAAAAGAAAAGAAGCACTTTTCTGTGGAACACAGAAAGCATCCTTAACATATAGGACAAAATCCTGCCTTGTCTATGGAAGGACAAAGAGGCCTCAAAGCTGTCCTAGCTATCCTCCTGAGAATACCCCTATGTAGGGGAAAGGCTTGAGTGGTCTAGAATTGGCATAGTGTTGTGGGGGAAAAGAAGCGCTATTGTACACTGATGATCCCCAGTTGCAGAAACAGTCCCTTGCGGCCACAGGCAACATGTTGCGATCTACAGCAGGCCTAAAACTGCTCTAAATTTCACTCTGAACCAAAATAGCCCCTGGATTGGGGAGCTGCAAAGGTGGCATAAAGTCACCCAAAACTCCAGCCCTGCAGACAGCACAGGTCAGCCAATCAGAAAATACTTTCATGTAGAATTTATACACCACTACTTTCACAGACTGTCAACCACTATTCTTCCAAGCTGTCATTATAATCCCTTTCATCCAAACAGAAGTTAGAATTAACCCAAATCAAGCTGTTCTTTCCAAACAATAGCTGACATTTCAAAATAATAATAATTAATAATAATTCAGAGGAAAAAATCTCATGAAGATTAATGTTACTTTAATGAGAACATGCAGTGTTTTCTATTAAATTCAGAGTGCTCCAAAACAGGAACTTTCCCTCCACTTGGCTAATATATTGTCATTCAGATTTCATCAGTTCTTTGTCAGATTTCCTACCTTCTAATAAATCCCCCCTGCAGGGAATTTCGCTTTTCTACTCCCACAGCCCCGGGTGTGGTAAAAGACCCTGAATGGAATAGAATATTTGAAGTGTACTACAGCACGTGCAGCTTAATAAATAGTTGTTCCCATTCCAATGATAGTGACATTTTGCATTTGTCAGTGGTAAGACAAAGTCCCTCAGATGTAAAGATAAATCCCCTCTAACAATAGATCCCCTCAAAGTAAACTGAGTCTCTACTATTCATGGCCCAGGGATCTGCCACAGACCTGCTGTCTTCCACAGCTGCAAAGTCCTGCTCCGAAAGGGATGACTATGAATATTGTAATGCCACAACTCTAGGTGTATTGTCAGTACCAGGGATCGAATCTAGGATTTCTGTATCTTAAAGCATGAACCTCTACTATCTGACCTAAAAGAACTAGGTCTATTAACCAAGGTTGCAGCAGCGTCATTGACTTCTCTATGTCAGCCAGCCACAGCCAAAGGGGGACAGAGCACCACACTAAATAGATATAGATTACAATACCTTCTTTATACGCAGTGTAGTTGTAGCCGTGTTGGTCCCAGAACATTAGAGAGACAAGGTGAGTGAAGTAATATCTTTTTGTATTACCAACAGAAGTTGGTCCAATAAAAGATACTACCTCACCCACCTTGTCCCTCTAATACCTTCTTTAGCAGTCACAGAATGCCCAATTAGACAGCCTATGCTGTACTCTGCAATTCAGCCCAGGTGGTAGCAAGCACTTTAACAACTGTCAGAAGGCATCCAGCTACTTCTGCCGAGGTGTTCCTGTCTCCAGATACCTTCTGCCTGTTTCTCCCATTAATGTACACCCTTCTGGACCCTAAACACACAGGTGCTGAATCCATTGTGTGCTGAAGATATGTGTCTTAAAGAATAAAGGACTTAAAGTCTTTATATGCTGAATCATAGCATTTTAGATGCTGAGTCATAAAGCCTTTGAACAGCAGAGTCTTTGGGCAAGTTATGGTTGCTCCAGCACAAGTGCACTGGTTGGGGGTGAGAGTGTAGGGAGCAATTTGTCCCACCAAGCCCACCAGCAAAGGGTGCAATCCTGACTGGGTTTCAAGGAGCTGGAGCTGGGACCTCTGTAATACTGGCAGCATTTGCAGCTTCGGGACAGGAGATTCTGCATGACATCACCATGAAAGTAGACAGGTTCCAGAGTGGTAGCTGTGTTAGTCTGTATCAGCAAAAAGAACGAGGAGTCCTTGTGGCACCTTAGAGACTAACAAATTTATCTGAGCATAAGCTTTCGTGGGCTAAAACCCACTTCGCCCATGAAAGCTTATGCTCAGATACATTTGTTAGTCTCTAAGGTGCCACAAGTACTCCTGCTCTTTTTTCATGAAGTAGAGTTGCACTGTGGGGAGCAGCACTAGCTATAGTGTATAGCTATAAGTAGCAAGGGGTTCCTCTGTCCAGGTTTCTTTAGGCAGTGCAGCTGTGGCAGTGTATCACCTTTCCCCCTATACAGCACAGATCTAAATGAGTACTTGACTGCCAACTCATTCCCAAGAATCACATGTGGTATCCAGCAAAATTTCTAGTGTAATAGTTACTTGAGTGTTCCAAAAATAGAATCATCATATCTTTATTTCTTATGAAAAATAGGCTCAAATTCAATGGCATCCTTTAGACTCTTAATAATAATATGCAAAGGAAAACAATGTTTTCCTAGTTAATTTCTGTTTCCTGTTTTGTCATGTATGACTTGACCTATACAGAAAAATTAAGATAAAATTTAAGCCAGAGGTGATTCTCATCAATCTAATCTAATTGTAAAGGCTTTTTTCAGAACAGTTTTGTCTCTCTTGTCTAGTAACTCGCTGATATTTATATTTTTGTTTTGCTTGAGATGATGCCACATTATTGGAAAAAAGAAGAGGAAAAAGTTGCCACAAACAAGCATTGGAGAGCAGAATTTGACCCTTACTGTTTTGGGTATTCTCAGAAAAAAAACAAAACATTGCATTAATGGAAAAAGAGGAACATGGGGATTTAGAACATTCCTGTTAGTTGATTATTTATGCATTTTCCTTATTTTGAGCAGCATCTTTGCTCAAAAGTATTTTATCTATGAGTTTTATATTTACTTAGCTGTAGAATATCCTTGGGCAACTAGATTTATACTGAACTTTTGAACCTCATCTTTAATAAATAACTGTATCTTCAGTCACATGACTAATGCAGTTACTGTGTAAAAGCAGCAAAGAGTCCTGTGGCACCTTATAGACTAACAGACGTATTGGAGCATGAACTTTCGTGGGTGAATACCCACTTCGTCGGATGCATGTAGTGGAAATATATATGCAAGCAAGAATTCTATGCAAGCAAGAATCAGGCTGGAGATGAGGTTAGTTCAATCGGGAAGGATGAGGCCCTCTTCTAGCAGTTGAGGTGTGAACACCAAGGGAGGAGAAACTGCTTTTGTAGTTGGCAAGCTATTCACAGTCTTTGTTTAATCATGAGCTGATGGTGTCAAATTTGCAGATGAACTGAAGCTCAGCAGTTTCTCTTTGAAGTCTGGTCCTGAAGTTTTTTTGCTGCAGGATGGCTAATGTGGTATCCACTAAGTTTTATAAGACTGACCACCAGACAAAATTAGCCTCCGCTGATTCCT
The DNA here is from genome assembly GCF_020497125.1 of Mauremys mutica. NCBI lineage: Eukaryota > Metazoa > Chordata > Testudines > Geoemydidae > Mauremys > Mauremys mutica. The sequence goes on from NC_059075.1 coordinate 45,459,999, forward strand.
GTTTTAAGCTTTATTTCTCAAACATCAATCATCAAACTAACCGGGAGGTTTATTTGCAAGAGGCCCAATCCTGAGAGGTGGTGTTCACATTTTGGCAGGTAATAATTTCAATTGATGTTGAGGGCACTCATTATCTTCCAGGATCAAGCCCTAGCAGCAAAAATATTTTAGCTAATAGTAAGCATTCACTAGTGGGTCACTGGTATTTGTAAAATGACGGTCTCTCTGTCCACCTCACTAAAACAGTGTGTCTAGTTCAGTTGCACACAGTCAATGGCCCTGGTCATGCAAACAGTTACACATGTGCTTAACTTTAAGCAAGAGATTAATCCCACAGCAGTCACTGGAATTACTCAAATGTTAAAAGTTAAGCATGGGCTTAAGTCTTTGTGAGACTGGGGCCTGTGCTAGTTTCTTACCAATCACACAAAGGAGAAGCACAAAACTGACAGAAGAAGGTACTAAAAATGGAAACATCTCAAATGCATGTTTGGTAACATTTAATAGGGCTAATGGAGATGTCAGAAGTGCTCACTGAGTTTATATTTTTTCTCTTTATTGAAAATAAGAAGTCCCATTTACTTTGTACTTCATTAGAGCCCATTTTGAGCTAAGAGACTGTACTGAGGGAACCTTTCCCATAGCAGTTCCACTTACTGAGGTACTCATATGTATTAGTCTTTTAATTTCTTGGTCTCTTACCCCAGCCTATCCAGACCACTTCCCTATGTACAATGACTGCAGATAATAGGCAGCTGAATACAAGTCCCTAGGCTTTTCACCCATACCTCATTTTTCTCAGGATTACTTTTAACTTTCCTCTACACCACAATGTTATATTTCCCCCATAAACAGCCTCTTCTCATGCTGCAAATTTTCATAGGCAGTTTATAACTGCCAGTTTCCCTATTGCCAGCTAGTGTAAGTCTAATTTGTTGTATTTCAACCTTTGTCATGTTTTAAATCTGCTTTAGAATTGATTACGAATGTGAAAACATGAAAAATGAGCTCAGCTCATATTGATTTTTTAATTTAGTTTTCTCTTAGTTCACTTTGTTGATATTGCCATGTGTCACCTTGGGTGGCAATATCATGGTATTACCATGATGTACTGTATGACGTTCCTCCCACTGGAAGGAATCTGTTTTACTGTATAAAAATAATTGTTACTAGGAAGTGCTAAAAGAGTTATGTACTGCACCAGTTTGTGAGTGGTTAGTACTTAAGTGGCTGGAGACCAGAAGGATATTAATATCCAGTAGAGATTCTTCTTTACAATCCAGAGATTTCCTGTTGCAGTCCCAGCAAGGAAAGATTCCTCATATATTCCCAGTAGACTAGGAACATTAGCTCTGTAAGACTCCCAAACTCCAATAGCTGGAGTGGTAAAACTCCTTAGGTCATACCTGAACCAGGGTTTCTTGTATAGCAGTATGTTGCATTACCAATTGAGTCACTGGTGCCAGCTGTGTTTACATATCTTGAACCATTCAAAGTCAGTGATCTTTGTTCTGATAACAATGGAGCATGCTGTACTTTGAATTCACAGGTAACACTGAAAAATCCATTGTTTGGCTCTCATCCAAAAATGGCAATAAGAAGCATATGACTGAATGGTGGTTTGCCTTCAACAGTTTTTGTAAGATTCTTGCTTTTTAACTTCTGTGATTTACAAATTAATGGAAATATTAGGCAATAATCAAGTATAGGGAATTGAAGATTTCCCTATACTTAGGGAGTCTTCAAAAACAGCAGTGTCAGACTTGGGATCAGATAGTCTGTCAGATAATGAAGTATTAGCTGGCAAGAGATTATCCTTGAAAGCCCACATCCTCACCTATTTATCACTGTGGAATGTTGACATATCAGTTACCACATTCAGGAGGAGGTATGTGTGTTGTACTTTACAAGAAATCCCTAGAAGAGGCTTTTTCATTCAAAATTACCGCTAGATGAGAGAATAAAAATACTATTGTTATGGCGCAGCTTGATGGATGTAACATACAGCAAAAAGTGAACACATCAGAAAATCAACTGAAGAAGGAAGACATAGCAGGCTACATACTGATTTATGTCTAGCTAAGTAAAACATAAATATAATGCAAAATGAAAAAACTGCATTTGGCAAATGAGTAGAAAATATATCAAAGAACCGAACAGTAGAAATAATAATGGATGTTGTCAGCTTGAAGTTTGTATGTTGTAAACATCCCATTTTATTTACCTTTATTAGTAGTAACATCTTAGATGATTGGTTCCAAACTGTTGACCATGGATCATAGTCCACAGAGATCTTGCTGGTGATCTTCAAAGAGCCGGCAATCACATGGGCTGGCTCTTTTATTCATTTCCAGCAGCTGCGCTAAAAATTTATTCCTAATGTTCTGTGTCCTTGTAAGCATTTACAGTACTGTTGTCACCACAGGGATGTTATTTGTTCACAAGTGGGAAGGGAAGTGATCCATGTCACCACGAAATGGAGAGAAGGTTGTCTATGTTATAATCTTTCTCTGAGGATATGATGCAGATTATGAAAATATTTGATAATCCAAGGCAGTGGCTATGAAAAGTGAAGGCATTTTACTGCTCTTTATACCCATTGCTCACTTACTGCCCCTGGACAATGAAAATCAGTGAAGATTTGGAGCTCACTAGATGTGACAATCTTTGTGTTGGAGCTGTCATGTTGGAAGCACATCTGACATGCAGCTCACTGTGGATTAACCTTGATAAGGAAATCCCCACGTGTGTGATATTTGAATTGAGAGAGGCTGCCAAAGCTGCTGGATCCTGCAGGTTTATAAATTAAAAATAAGTGGTGGTGTACTGGGAGCGCATGTGGTGAGAGGGGTAGACGGAGAAGAGAAGGAAAAAGAGCAGCAAGGCGAAGGGGGGGTTTTTGACTTCAGATGAGTCAGTTTGCCTATCCCTGCACATAAAACAGGGATTGCTAGTGACTCAACAAATAACCAAACATGTTACCATCACATCAGTCCATGCATATGCAAAAATCCCCAAATGCCATATGTATTTTTAAAAACGTAAGGCTTGTGGAATCCTTTATTTCCTTGACAACTGTGACAAAAATGCAATCTTAGCTATTTGAATTTTCCAATTTAGGCCTAATTTGGGGTTTTTCCATGCTGCCATTCTATAAAGATGACAATGTACTAAAAAGGTTGTCCATTATCTGTGGGTGATTACATGGCCACTGAAATGTAAAAAACCCAAGAATATTGTAAAACCTACCTGGGGATTCTGTACATATGGAACTGCACACAGCTGAAGATGTTTCCAGTGATACAAAATTCACTAAAGTCTGCTACAGAATTTGGCCCAGATATGCTATTACAGAATTACAGTGACCCTGGTAATAAGGAAACTTTAAGCAGCAAGCACCAGATGTCCGTAAAAAGGTTAAAACTGAGATCCAAAGCATATTTGTTGATTGGTTTGGTATTTTTGGTTGTTTTTGGAGGGTTCTTTTGTTGTTGTTTTTTACTATATCATCACAAACAAATATGGAGAGACAAAGGGAGGTGGAAAATTCTTGAGTTCAATTAATTATTAATCATCTCCAAACAGATTTTATGTGCTTGGTTTGCTGTGGTGTAATACCATTTGAGTATAAGTTTTTTATGAAGGCTATGTACCCACAGTCTTAAATAATTTTGAAAAGGTGAGTAATCAGATGGAAATAGAGATGAAACTTACAGTGAGGGTTGTATTTTTTTCCCAACTTCCTCTCAATATGGGTTTCAGAATAGAATAATTTGCTGGCTTTGTGTGCAAGTTTGTGGTGTTGCCTTCTAGTGGTTTGCCCACAGAGAGAGCAAAGGAACTGCTATTACTGTCATGTAATGGAGTTCTCCTCCAGTTCAAACAGTGGAGGACTCCAGTTGAAGTGCTAGGGTTCCACAAGCTGCTACATTCTCTCTCTGTGTGTAGAATACATGTGTCTGTTGTATGAAGCACATATATTCATTATAGTGTGGAACACTGCTTTATACTTTGTGGTCTCTCAGAGCTCCAACTGCAGGAGTAACCCCACTGACCATGGAAAGAATCATATTTCCCATTCTGCTCTCCATTGGTTGCATACGGCTTTTTACATTATCATGTCTAAGTTTTACATATTCATGATCAGAATTTCACTTTAACAAACAAAGTGTATTTCTATTTTATACTCTAGTCCAGTGTTTCCCAAACTTGGGATGCCGCTTGTGTAGGGAAAGCCCCTGACAGGCCAGGCCGGTTTGTTTACCTGCCGCATCCGCAGGTCCAGCCGATCGCGGCTCCCACGGGCCGCACTTCACTGCTCCAGTGGGAGCTGCTGGAAGCGGTGGCCAGCACATCCCTTGGCCCGTGCCGCTTCCCGCAGCCCCCATTGGCCTGGAGCAGCGAACTGTGGCCAGTGGGAGCCGCGATCGGCCGGACCTGCGGATGCGGCAGGTAAACAAGCTGGCCCTGGCCGCCAGGGCCTTTCCCTACACAAGCGGTGTCCCAAGTTTGGGAAACACTGCTCTAGTCTAAACCATGATTACACTTTACTCTTCACTGATGTATGTGGTACACTTTGCTTGGTGCTTGATTGCACTAGCCTACTCTGCTTTATGTTGTGTATCTGGGTAACTATGGGCATCAGGTATCAGAGGGGTAGCCGTGTTAGTCTGGTTCTGTAGAAGCAGCAAAGAATCCTGTGGCACCTTATAGACTAACAGACTATAACAGGCATCAGAAAAGCCCATGTTTCCATTTCTGGACATTTTATTTACCTAGAGTTGGGGGTCACAACCTTTCTCGAGAAGCTGAACAAAAATAAGAAATAATCGGATATAAAAACAACTGGAAGGAACTTGGACAACCTAGTGGAACCTATGCTGCTAAAGAGAGCATGTGGCCGGAAAAAGGAAGGAGGTTTTAAACTTTCCCTAAAACTCATTTCAAGGTTCCACTAAAAGTTTGAATCTCTCTCTAAAGGGCTCATCTGAAGCCCACTGAAGTAAAGAGAAAGGCTCTCATTGATGTTAGTGGGTAGTGAATCATGCTGTAAGAGTCTCAGTTATTGATTTTTCATATATGAAGAAGTAAGAAGTATTGCTGCCCAAGAACTATCCTTCCTGTCATGCCAGTCATCAGCTAGACAAGTGGATGAGTATTTAGTTCAGTTTCAGTCCATGTGAGTTCACACCATCCTCTGAGTTTCCTGAACCCAAAACACAGTGTGAAACTCTCTCAGAACTGTTGAATTTCACCTGGTTTTGTCTCCAAACCATATGAAACTGCCAATTTCACATGGTTTCAGTATAAAATCATAAGTGATCCAGATTCTTCTGAAACTGTGCACAGGTGTTCTGAAGGCTCACAAACATTTGCCAGCCTTTCAACAGATAGGAGCTGTTTCAAACTCATAACAAAACACATCACTTAAATGAGTCTTTCATGGTGAGTTTCACTGAGAATGCTTCACATGTTTCCTTGGGAAGGTCCAGTGGGAACCCCTAGTGTGCAGCCCTCAAGTTGCTTGTAACCTTGTCCTTCAAGATCAGTTTTAAATATGGTAGAAAACATGGCATTTTGAACTATGGACACACCCTTGCCATACACCAAGGCTATGAAGAGCCTGTTTTTGTTTTTCACTCCACTAGTTTTGAAAGGCCTGGGCTTGCAAGGAAATTGCAGCTATAACTGCTTGATACTTTGGCAAAATGATGCAAACGTGTTCTTGCAGCGTCTCTGGTTTTACTGTTGGTGGAGAAACTTTTTGCTTGACTCTAAATCAACATTGTAAAATAACAGGTAATCATTTAGTCATGCCTAGTGAAATACTATTCATATTGGCTTTGTAATGGTCTGTGATGATGCCAAACAAGGAAACAGCATTGTGGTTACTAACAGCAGTTACACTTGCAGTCTGTGAGATCATTTCATAGGCTGTTTAGAAAGATAATCTTCTGCTAACCTAGCTTTGCTATAAATGCACAGAGTTGATTACTAAGCAAGTTTAGTCAGATGTTTGTGAAATGTCAGGATAACTGATACTAAGGAACAGATAAACTGTCCCTTCACACACTAGAAAAAAACAGATATGACTCAAATAGACTTGAGTTTGAAATATTCTTGCTTTTTAAAGTGTGTTATCAATTTAGATATTAAAATATAAAAGAAAGACGTGAATAAAAATGCATGATGTACATGTCAGAAGAGCTTGTTGAGATTGCACGGTTTGCTAAGTGAAACATTTTCAGTTGTTGTTTGTTGAGTAAAGTACTCTATGCTCATTTAAGATTAATTTAAGTTGTTTTATTGCATGCTGAGGTGGCAACATTTCTTTTCCACAAAAGAGGTTGAGTTGGAAAGGACACCTGATCAAAAAGGTATATTCAGGAAGAAAAGAAAATATTTCAAAAGGGATGTTCAAGTTAGACCTGCCAAGGCAGGTTTGCAACTCAAAGAAAACATTGCAGGGTTTTGTTTTGTTTTTTTAAATAAAGAATTCATTAAGGACTGCCACATCACATGGTATGATGTGTCACCACTGAGATACAAACTGCATTACTTTCTGAAAAAAACATGCAAAGGGAAGCTCTGTACTTTACAATTGAAGGGACTATGTGTGGGGGGGGGAGGCTTAAATAAAAAATATCAGTAGATCTTTTAATTAGGGCCACCAAACTTCTACAGATTTTTTCCTTTCACAAACTTGCATCTCAGCTGGTAAATCTGGCTGCAGAAGGCATTTGCTGACCTGTAATGCAGAGTTATATACTCAATGCTCTGCTAATATCTAGAGTAATAAATACAGGTTAGTAGTCTATTTTGCATTGCAAATATGATATGGTTAAGTTCCTCTTCTAACAGCTTGACAGAGAACTTTAGTTGATACTCTTTGGTAAACACCGAATTAACTGCAGGCCAAGGATGGGCTTAGTCATAGATTATATAAGAAACACCATAGGACATCTATTTTTCAGAGGCACCTCCAGCCCAGTTTTTCCTCTCCTACCCCACCAGCTGGCAGACGTTAATGTAGAGAGGGCACAAGGCTTTTATTACTGCTGTGTCATCTAAATCTGCTCTGGCCGGTGAGTAGGGCCAGGAATTTAAGTTCAGTCTTGTACCAGTGCTTCTATATATCATACCATTATTACATAGTGCGATTCTAGCCCTAGATCTGGGACTACATTGTAAGAACTTTTTGTTCATTCAAAGTTATGTTCTTTCGTCAGGGCACACAACACTCGCCCTAGTAATTTTTCTGATCTGAAAATACATTAATCATTTTCCTTATGAAGAACAGCACCATCTAAGACACATTTATATTTTTAATATGGTGATCAAAGACTCATAGTAGAATCTGCTTTTGTTGACATGCACAGCACATGCCACAAATATCCATCTCACATTTTAGATATACATTTTCCATTACTGTGGGTTTCCTTACTCATCTGTATAGTAACAGGCTTTGCACCCGCAATATTCCTGTGTACCACAGCCCTCTGGTAGTTGGAAATTCAAATGTGTGTGTACATGTGCGTGCGTGATTATATTGCCCTCTATTGGCTACATACTACTACACAGCCTACAATACTGTAATCCCTAAACATATATGACCATGCCACCCTCTATGGAACACAGATGTTGATTTTGTAGTAGTACTGCCCTCATGAATCTTTCATCATTTACTGCTAGAGATGCCATACAAAAATTAAGAGAAAACAGTACCCAAAAGTACAAACTTTGAAAAGATGGCACCAAATTAATTATCATATGCATATTTAGTTTGTTCATACCAAAAGGCACTTCTTTCTTTTGCAATTGAAAAGTGAAGGAAATAAGTACAGTTTTCTTGACCTAACATGAAAAATACTGAAGCAGGATAATTTTTGTTATAGATGCAAATACTAAGTGTCCAATTTTAATTCTGAACTCAGGCGGGTCTGTGTGTCTGAAAGTGAAAATAACTGCAGGCACAATTTTGCACCTGCAATTCTGTTTGCCTGCAGTTGAGATTATTTAGACATCTACGTCAATGATTGCACCTGCAAATTGGAGACATCTAAATAACTTAAATTACAGGCACAAATAATTGCAGGTGCAAAGCTGTGCCCACAAAAATGGAGGCTGATGTCTGAAAATCCGGCTTTATAGCTCATGGTAAATTATTCACTGTATTATGGAACCAGTATCCTCCTGGGAGTGTCACAGATCCATATAATGACTCTGAGTGCCTTTTAGATCTTTGATTTAGCAGGCAGATGGGAAAGAACACATGTAGCCAGAGAACTCCCTAGTGAGTACACATATGGATACTGAAGAATGTGAGTTATTCCAATGAAGATTAGAATTAACTTGCAATCACAGTTTTCCTTCCTGATCCACACTTTTCTAATGATTTAAAACAGCTTAATGTTGTATTTTTATTATCACACTATTGGTTAGAACAGGTGGTGCTGCTAATGCAAATAGGGAAATTGTGCAAATAAGAACTACCTTTTATAGAAGATGGCATTAGAGATTAGGAGAGACATCATGTTGTCAGCTTCTTAAAATGCATAAATAATGCTAAATTTCAGACTGCAATGAAGAGTCACACTGCAATGAAGACAGTCTGACACTTCAAAATGTAAATTTACTTGCTATCATTTTTCATGGAAAGTGACAAACAAAAATCTTTTTTAGATAACTGTAGAACTTTCCCCCCTTACTTTTAAACATTCCGGAAAACAAATCTGCAGCTGCCCTCAATGTTGAATTATTTTGCTGTCAGAGACATAGATACACAGCTATAAACGTAACCATTAGCTCCTAAATTTCCTTTGGTAACAAAAAGTAATAATGAAAGTATTTTTGTACATTCTTTGGCTTAAATAGATCTAGGTGTGGTGCAGCTTTATAACAGTGATTGTTTCCTGTTGTACCTGTTATTCAAAAGGCAGTACTGTTAGCAAAAGGGTGAAAGAAATTAATTTAAATTCTCTTCTAGTGTTTGAACAGCTAAAAGTCATAGTGAATAAATGAAACATTCTGCCAGTTTTGACAAACTGAACAATAAAGAAGCATTTTTCTGTTTTAGAAGCTTTAGGCAAAATTGTTTTGGCATGTCTATAACTTGTTCCTACTGAAAACAGAAGGGCAGTTGGAGAAATGTCTGTTGTGGGAACAAAACTCTGTACATTAAAAGAAGTGAGGCATTTCAGCCCATTCTACAGCCTAGGCAGTGCTTTTATCCAGACAAGAGATCTGTAAAAACTCAATGTAACTCCTAGTGAAATGAATGGAAAGATTACCATTGATTTCAGTGGGAGCTGCACCAGGCTCTATGGCCAGATCCTCAGCTAGTGTAAATTAGTGTAGCTCTATTGAAGGAAATGGAACTATGCTGATTTATGCCAGCTGAAGATCTGGCCTCTAGCCTTGCCAAGTCTCAGCAGTCATGGAAGGTCATGGCTTTCAGTTCCATGACAGACTGACCTATTTATTAGAAAAATCATCTGCCTTGTGATAGTCATTTATTTAACTTCATCACACTTTCAAACTTAACTCTTTTTAAAGCAAGTATTTACAAATATTTTTGAATATAGAATACATGTAAAATACATGGAAGCTTCTACTTTAACAATGTATGCTACAGTATTGCTTAGTTAAGTTTTAAGCAAAAACTATAAGTAACCTAGAAACAAAAAGCCAGAATAGGATCTGCATTTTGAGCACTAGTGAATGTCTTGGGTGTGTTGTGAGGTACAGAGTAGAGATCATGAGACTTTTTCCCCACTAGATTTTTTTTATAAGCACTCAAGTATGGCAAAACAGGGAAAACATATGAAAGTAATATATGGTGTGAGAAGAATTGACTTAATATGAGCATTGCCCAGATTTTAATATAGATCTCCTTTTTCCATTCTCACTTTCTGCTGTACTAGATAAAAGAGAGGAAGGGACAGGTTTCTCATCTTTCCATATCATCGGGGGTTTATTTATGGGTGAGTCCTCTAGCTCTTTTAAATTCAGTGTACGGTATAGAAAGCCAAAAATTAACAAGGGTCTGAAGCTAGATATTGAGAGGTGATTAAAATTCAGGGAGAAGGGACTTATTTCTCTTCAAGAATAAAAAAACAGTCATGTGGATGATGGCTCTCAACAACTTCATAATCTGACCTACATGCAGTAAATATACTGATGAGACTCATTCTGAATGAATTAAATAGATTGATGTTGATTATTAATCTGTTTGCTGGCCAATCTAATGGTTTCTGAGCCACTTCCTCCAATGTTCTGTATTTTTCTGAAGTGCTTTAAGAATACATTTCATTGATATTCTCTCCTTCTTTGATTGCTTATTTCATACTGTACATTGTCCCTATTTCTTTCTCTTTGGCTTCTTCCACTGATTGCCCTACTTCTTATATCATGGACATTTGTGTTGTGGTGGACGTATAACACAACATCAATACTAGTACAAATATTAGGCCAGCTGTCCGGGAAATGGGCTTTCAGGCACCTCCTATACTCTACAGACCTCTGAACTGTAATTCTGGAATGAAAAAAAAGGTCATACAAATAAATTGTGTTCTTTTTTGTAAGATTCTTTATAGCACTGTGTTCATGGTATTAAGATTAGGATTGTGTTAACACATATAATTCCTTATAAATATGTTGTGGATTTTTTTTTAATCTTCTATCCTGAAACTGATACTGATTTGGCTGCATAAAAGCTTGTATAGTACAGTGGTTCTCAACCAGGGGTACACGTACCCCTGGAGGTACGCAGAGATCTTCCAGGGGGTACATCAGCTCATCAAGATATTTGCCTAGTTTTACAACAGGCTACGTAAAAAGCACTAGTGAAGTCAGTACAAATTAAAATGTCATACAGCCAATGACTTGTTTATACTGCTCTATGTACTATACCCTGAAGTGTAAGTACTGTGATGTGTTGGACCACGCCCCCATCCAGGATGCCACCTGATATGCTGGGGTCCCACTGACCCTGCCTGTTCCACCAGCTTGGGCTTCCTCCCCGAGTTCTTGCTGTGCCAGGCCCTCAAGCTTCTCTGGCACACACACGGGTAAAGCCACACCCAGCTGCAGACACAGACTGAAATCAATTCTGTGTGGGAGGATTCAGCTATATATAGAGAGATCTGTACCGTGTAAGCTCATAAAAATAGCCCCCTCCCTCAATGTGGAGGGAGATCTACATAGCTTTTTGCCCCCCACTCCCCTCCAGTTATGAATTGCACAAACTGAGTTTTGGAATAAACAAAAACAAGTTTATTAACTACAAAAGGTAAATTTTAAGTGATTATAAGAGATAGCAAACAGAACAAAGTGGATTACTGAGCAAATATAACAAAATACACAACATGTCAAGTATCAGAGGGGTAGCCGTGTTAGTCTCGATCTTTAAAAGCAGCAAAGAGTCTTGTGGCACCTTATAGACTAACAGACGTTTTGGAGCATGAGCTTTCGTGGGTGAATACCCACTTCGTCGGATGCATGTACATCCACGAAAGTACATTCACCCACGAAAGCTCATGCTCCAAAACGTCTGTTAGTCTATAAGGTGCCACAAGACTCTTTGCTGCAAAATACACAACGTAAACTTAATTCACTAAAGAAACAGGTTACAAATAGCAATTTCTCACCCTAAATGTTGTTTTAGGCAGGTTGCAGAGTTTCTGCAGCTTAGAGTTCCAGTTATTTCTCTTCACAGGCTAGACCCCTGGCTTAGCCTGGACTCAGCCCTTGCCTTTCCCCAGCTTAGTTCCTTTGTTTCTTCAGGTGCTTTCAGCAGTCTTCCTTCTTGGGCAGGGAGGCAGTGGAGAAGAACCGACCATCTTGATTGACTCCCTTCCCAGGCTTAAATAGGACTTACATGTGGTGGGAGCCTTTTGTTTCCCAGTCTGATCCCCATCCCCCTTCAGTGGAAAAGTACCAGCTCAAGATGATGTCCTGTATCAAGTGACATGATCACATGACCTTGCAGTGTCAAAGCAACCATGAGACAAGGTTTATTTGTAATGTCCACAGGAAGGAACTCAAGGAATATGGGAGCATCTTCAAAGACCCATTCCATTGTCTTTCCTAATGGCCCATTTAGGCTGATTGCCTATTGTCTGGTGGGGGTTCCCCAAGTACACACACAGTTGTAATTGTTACATAGTCAATATTCCTAACTTCAGATACAGAACTGATACATGCATACAAATTAGATAACCACATTCAGCAAATCATAACCTTTCCAATGATACCTCACGTGACCCATCTTGCAAAAACATATCTTAGCTATGCCATATTCATACTCTAACAACAAGTTATGAATAATATGCGGTGGAGCAGCACAGGTACAATATTAATATTCTAATTGATTAATTTTAGAATTATATGGTAAAAATGAGAAAGTAAGCCATTTTTCAGGAAAGTGTGCTGTGACACTTTTGTATTTTTGTGTCTGATTTCATAAGCAGGTAGTTTTTAAGTGAGGTAAAACTTGGTAGTACACAAGACAAATCAGGCTTCTGAAAGGGGTATAGTAGTCTGAAAAGATTGAGAGTACTGGTATAGTAAACTAAATGATGTCTTAAAGGCAAATAAATGCAATGTAACTGAAAGTACATAAAGAAAAATATGACTTGTCACGTTGCTGACAGATATCTAAAATTGTGGATGTCTTGATTGTGGAATTATGAAGTAGAACTAAGGGAACTAACTCTGGGCTCCATGTGCCAATGAAAGCTTTAACTGATATGCCTCTATTAAAATGGTTTCAATAGGATAATTTATGTAACTTGCTCTCTTAGGATGTTAATATGGTAACATATAACATGTATTTTTCATACATGTTTGCAAATTGAGGTAGAGATTGGGGTGGGGGGGAGGAGAACCTCTAGAATTTACCTCAATCTGCTAACACGTGTTAAAAATACAACTGCCTTGTCATCAGTAGGATTTTACCTTTGTTAGTTGTAAATATACAATGCTTTAACTCAAGATAAGAACACACTTTGTTTCCTAGCAAAGACTCAGGCAACTTTCACTACGTTTGGAAATGATTCCCTTCTTTGTTGAAGGACTGCATCCCACCTAAATGACTATCTCCTCAAGATGCCTGAGATTTTGTGAATTCACGCTGCAGATGCCGCCGACCTTAAATGACAGAGCCATGAAATCCAGCTCTTTCATTTAAATTCTGAGATTGTTGCAGTGTAAGTGCAGGCAGAATAGGACCCTAAAGGTATTTTGTGTCGTTGTTTCAATTATAGAACTATGTGGGTAAAAGACTTGGATTTGACAGCAACAGAAGAAAGAGGATATTGTATGCATGCCTTCAATCAGCTTTGTATTAGATCCTTAAAAGGAAAATTATGTGAAAGACGGGAAGAAAATAACAAATGAAGCAAGATCCCTATTTCAATATAATTTGGAGAAAATAACTGATTTGGGTTGGTCATGTTGCCAGGATAGATGACTCAAGACTTCCAAACAAGAAATGGAAACCAGAAGGATGCCTTAAGCCTGAAAGAAGAACAAATTGAGAAGATATGATTGACTGTAATGTTTCAAAATCAACTATTCCAAAGATGAGTTTGGGCTGTTGCCCAGAATACAATTGAATGGTGATGTTCATTTAGATCCTTAATGCTGAAACAAAATAAAACACTGTAGTCGTGTTTCTGTTAGACATTTACTTGTTAATTCTTTCCAATTTTCCCAAATTTGGGATCTGATGTCACTTCCTCTCTCTTCTACTACATGTTGCAATGATTGTTGCTGCTGCTCTGTAATTTTTCTGAATACCAATTTTCTGATGAAGGACTGCATCTAAGGCCTTGTCTACATTACAGAGTTTTGTCAACAAAAGTTATGCCACTTTAATTAAACCGCTGTTGTCGAGGTATGCTCCTTGTGTCGACAGTGTGCATCCACACTAGCAGCTCTTGCATTGCCACAGAGAGCAGTGCACTGTGGATAGCTATCCCCCTGTCCAACTGGCTGCAAGATGCTTTGGGAAGGGTTTGCAATGCCTCATGGGGCAAATACAGTGTCACATGATGCAGGTTTCTCAATCGATCATTCCATGGGCATCCTACTAAATTGCCAGCTGCTTTTCAACTGAAGTGGGGGGGGGGAGAGAGAGTGTGTGACAGGGAGTGTGTATGTGTGGTGGGGAGAGACAGAGACAGAAGTGTGTGGGGGGAAGTGTGCGTGAGATTGTGTGGAGGGGGAGTGTATATGTGAGAGAGGCAAAGAGTGTGTTGGGGAACTGTATGTGTTGGGGGAGAGTGTGTTGGCATGCTGTCTCTTTAAGTTCAAACAGAAACCTGAGCAACCAATCCTGAGGCCTGGGGAGAGGGACAGCCCCACCACATCAGCCCCCACCTCCCTCCCTGGCTCTGCACAGTACAGCTATCCCCCCCTCACTCTTCCACACAGCAGCAGCCTGCCTGCCGCTGTGTTCCTAGTGCAGGGGAGAGCAAGAGGATTCCATGTTAATGATTTGCTCTTTGCTGCTAGAGCTGATTGGCATGCTTGGCTGTCAGAACATCCCGGAGCTCTGAAAAGGGAGGAGCGCAGCTGAGTTCAAAACAGTGGGCAGAGCGGTCACAGCAGGCATTGTGGGATACTGGAGGAGGCTAGCTACATCGACATAACTAATGGCAGCATCTACACTGGCGCTTTGTCACTTTAACTTTGTTGCAAAAAGCTCTATGCCTCTTGTCGAGGTGGTTTTATTTTGTCAGCAAAACAGCAGAGTTTGTAAAAGTAGCTTTGTAGCTGTGTACATCTCTATAGTTTTGTTAGCAAAAGCTGCCTTTTGCTAACAAAACTATGTAGTGTAGACAAGACCTAAATGATACTATAATGATAATGGTTCATGTCACTATTCAATAGGTGACTTTGAAGAATGTCACACATCATGTGTAAGTGGTCCGATACAGCGATCAACCAAAAGGAGAAAAGGGATAAAAAAGAAAACCCTAGCATCCAAATGTATACATAGGGTTTTGCTGGCCTTAGAAACACCCATATTTCCATGATCATCACACTAGTGCCTTGAATTTTTATGACTAGATAAATAGTTGCCTCTACAAAGGTTTTACATAACTATATCTTTTAAGTGTATTGCTTATAAAGCGTTACATTGAAAATGTGTCCTGTTTCTTTACCCTCTTCTCAGGCACACACGTTTCTAAGACAGACTGTATATTATGCAAAACCCTTCCAGCTAACTATTGCCCAGCAAGGGATGAGATGTGATTCTCTCTCTTCCAGTTCCTCCTTCTCTTATTTCCTTAATCTCACTAACTCCACCACTCCTGCCATTCACTCTCATTATGTTTCTACTCCACAATATATAAGTAAAAAAATTGTGCCAGTCCTTACCATGTTCATTTACTTGGATACCTTATAGCCATCCCCAACCCTTAATCTATTCATGTGTCTTTAAATGGTAAACATTATGGGACAGGAATGGTCTCTTCCTCTGTTAGTATAGAGCTCAACACAGCTGGGCTCTACTTAAAATTGCTTGTTTCATAGCAGAACATTGTTTTCCAATCCTTGTGCCAGACCATGCCCTCCCAGAAGAGGGAAGCAGGGTGGAAGGTAACTAATCCCTTCCCATCAGGATTCCTCTCACAGCATTTCTTCCAGATTTTTTTTATCAAGGTGGAGAGTGTAAACTGATGGGCTATTGCACCAGGCTAGGAAAAACCCAAAGCTGCTCCTGAATTCATTTCAGGCCCTTGCCTCAGAGAACAATTTATTGTTCAAACACAAGAAGACTCATGAGTAACCCAAAAACAAAGCAATTCCCATGACCAGTGCAGACTCCAGTCCCCAGAGGTTTTTCCCTCCAGATGGAAAATGTACCTTTTTCCTTATATCCCCTTGTGGGTCATGTGAGAGGCAGGTAGCTCTTAATGCTTTCCTCTGGCATTTTATCCTGTCACAGTGAGATTTACCCTTATGGAAGAAACAAGTTGGAATCTGGCTGTGTGTCCTTTGAGAGCTGTAGGAATCATAGGGCCAGGACCCAGATGTGGGTGCCCTGCAGCTTCCACTGGATCCCGGGCACTGCAGCTCCAATGGAGCATCCTCAGAGTGGATGGAACTCAGTTGGGAAAAGTTTGTTTTCCTGTGAAATTTTTTACCATTGCTAAGGGGACAAATACATTTCCCTTCAACTCTACTTCAATGTCCTCCTCGCTCAAATTCCCCACACAATTATCCCTAGGCCTACAAAGAGCAGGGGAGTGTGATGGGATTTATCTATAAAAAGGTATAATTGTATATAGGTGAATATGAAACTAGTTCATAGAAGGAGCACCATCTACTGGCATGTAAGAATATGTAACATTGTTCATAAGTTTTTAAGACCAATAAAGTTGTTGTTGTCCATTGCAAATGGCTATCTGATTACACAGTTCTTAACAAAGAGGGCCTAGACAGAGATGGCACTCCTCCCTTCTCTATGGTGGAGGCAGATCTGGGACTGGATCTGTGGAGCACTCTCTCTCCTTTAGTGCTGTATCTTCACACTGCACTGGAAAACCATAAAATCTGTGCTGGTGAATGAATTTTAATTATAAACATATTTAAAATATTTTAGTATAAACTGAAAACTCATGTATTAAAACCAGTAAGAACAACAGTATTTATATAGGTATATGTAGTTGTAACTGAGCCCACTTGGGCTTACAGTGAGGTTTGAACCTGTGTCTTCAGCATGAAGGACAAAATTCAGCAAGGTACTTAAGCATGTGCTTAATTTTAAGCATGTGAGTAGTACCATGGAAAGCAATGGGACTAAAAACATGCTTTAAATTATGAATGTGTATAAGTGCCTTGCTAAATTGGGGGCAAAAAGCAGAAACCTCTATCACTTAAACTGGGACTAAGTCCTAAACCTAGCTGTACAATTAATTAACCTCTTACGGGGACCAGCCACTAGGTGGGGACAAAGATCCACATTAAGAGAGTTACATTATATCATCCAAACAAATTTTCAAGATGAAAAACTTGCATTCAGTCAATTCTATATGACTAGGTAACTTGGTTATGCTTTTTTGAAGTAGATACAAATTTTATCTTTAAAATTATGTTGTCAAATAAAACGTCCTTCATACATTTCAATGAACATTTAGAACCAAATTTTAAAAGGGGTCTTAATCCAGCCTCTGAACAAGTGCCTGCAGTTTTTTGTGTGCAACTTTCTGAATGTGCTTTTTGTACCTCATATCCACATTTTGGCCCTAACTTTTCTAGTTTCATCATTACTGTGGAAAGAAGGGGCAGCTAAGAAGTTCAGAAAGAATGATTAAACTAAAGTGATTGTTCTTCATTATCAAGAAGTTTCTTCTTTTCTTTTAAATAGGTTTCTAATCTGTACAGGCTGTGTGGATTGCATTTTTGTTTACCCATTGCTGCTTCTGGTTGCTTCTGTTTGTATAGTGGAAATGGTAGCATGTTAGTTACATAATAAGAAAACAGAGCTTCACTATTCACAGTGAGGGTTCTTCTGAATAATTGGGAATGCTCTGAGGAGAGTTGCTTTATTCTGAAATGAAAATAGAATTCCCTGTTGGCTAATGCTGTTTCATACATGTGTAAAAAAAATCCTTTTTTTGTTTCTCCAATAGATTGTTTGGTTTCTACAAAGGCATACTCCCTCCTATCATGGCCGAAACACCCAAAAGGGCAGTGAAGGTAAAGCATTATATTTCCTCCTTTTAAAAATAAGTGTTACAGTAACTAACATCAGTAACAGTAAAATGCCCTATTTGTCCTTCACCAAAGAAATGTGCTGATTGATGTTAGAATTAAGACATGATCCTCTAGTCTTTACTTAGAAAAAACTCTTACTGATGACAGAATGGAAATTTTGCCTGATTAAGGACTGAAACATCAATCTCTTAATTACTAAGTATATAGTTAAGCAAGATGCATGACAAATTATTACTTTAAAGTAATATTTTATCCTAATATGTTTTGCTTTTTATAGATGTTTTACTTCATTATGAATCCTCTGCAATATGCAAATGAACTAATCCTAGGAATATGTGTGTGTATGAATGCAAACATAAAGGAAACTCTTCAAAGTAAACATTTATTAAGCATTATGTCAGTGCTGTTCAAGTGCCCTCTTCCTGCTGTTTTCCTATACTCTGAGGACAATCACTCAAAAAAAAACAACAAGCCCTCCTGCACCCTTCTGTGTATTACAGTCAACCATATTAACAGACACAAATCCCAATCCTGCAAACAGTTATTATGCCCTTTAGCTCTGTTACAGTATAAATAAATTATTACTGGCCTATCAAATTGCCTTCACTATTAAATGATAACTTTATTTGTTCTGATATGCTTAGGGTGACCAGATGGGATGAAGAAAATATCGGGACAGTTGGGGGTGGGGAGTCCCGCCAACAGAGCAAAAAAAAACCCCAATAAACGGAGTCCTGCCGGTGGAGCAAAAAAAAACCCGAAGTGCTTAATATCGGGACAAATTGCATCCTGACCAAACATCAGTCAGGATGCGGGACAAATGCCTAAATATCGGGGCAGTCCCGATTTTATCAGGATGTCTGGTCACCCTAGATATGCTTCCATCATTTTCTACATTGATTCTTACAACTTTACTTTTATTAGGATGACTTCAAACCTTTCACCACATAATTGTGGAATTTTCTGCATTAATATGTTTGGGTTCTTCAGTTGAATGTGTACATGTGGGAGGACCTCCTGTGCATAATGTTGCTCATTGGATTTTCTCTCTTTTTTGTTTTGTTTTTCCCCAAAGGCTCCAGATCAATCTGAGCCTTAGCCTGCCATCAGTCATTACACAATGTTCCCATTCACTTATGTAGGTATTACATGTGTGTAAAATGATAGAATGTAGCCCCATCACATAATCCTAAAGAAGATCTCTTGGTAGTGTCCTGCTGTTATCATCTTTGTGGATAGAAATGAGACAATAACTGTCTCTTTAAATTATTGAATATAACAAAGAAAAATTATGGCTGTATTTAATTTGGAGCTGCAGTACAGAGTCTAAGGTTGAAATTTTGAAACCCTCCTAATGACTTGCATCATGTGCTTTTTTTCCTTCACATTAGCTTGATAAAAGGTGAGAAAGTCAGTCTGGTGGTTGCTTCTGAGCACAGGTATATAATTAGTAAAAGGGTAGTTTAGGCATTGGGCTAGATTCCAGTACTGCCAACCCCAATCATTCAAAAGTCATGAGTCAGGCCGGGCCCAAATGATGAGATTGTCTTAAAAATCATTAGAAGTTAAAGAGTAATAAATGTGAGGATCTCTCTGCCCTCTGGTTTTTGAGCTTTTAGGATTCACATTTTCTACATACTTTCAATAATCATGAGAGCTAAAACTTGCACCTTTTTGTTTTTGCTAAATGAAGGCTGAGATGCTCACATAATAACATGATTCCTGGTGCTGAGGCTTTAAGAAAAACATCAAATATTACAAGAATCTCAGTAAAATTGCGAGAATTGGCAATGCCAAGATCCTTGGCTTCCCTTAAGTTCCTTTGCACGGCTCCTGTGGGCATAAAAAGGATCTAAAGCTGCCTTCATGCAGCAGCAGTATTCCACAGAGGGAGCATTTCAGTGGCAGGAGGGGGCAGGATAGGAGTCCAATGTGCTCCAGAGATCCTGGCTGATGAAGCAACTTCCTGCAAGCTGTTACCAGACAGCACAAGTCATAGCATCCTGCTTAGAGTTCTGTGAAACCCAGGGACATTGGGCTAGAAAGAATCTAAGTAGATTCAAAATTCCTTTAGCTTTTCTTGAATATGAGCATGAAACACCAAGGAAATCACTGGTTTTTTAGATTCATTTTTCTCCTTCCCTTCCTCAGTAGCCCCCAGTCACTCTAACAGGCCTCAGGTTACATCCTTCCCATTTAGGTATGCTGGGTTGTGAAACTGTTGGTGATCTGGACCACAACGTCCATGCAAAAGACTTTGAGGCTTGAGCAGTAACTAGGGAAACTCCAGCTTTTCCCTTTCACCATCAGTGAGGGAGCCTCAACAGGGGGAAGGGCATTTTCTGGTTTCTGGCAGTCTGGTTTCTGGTTTGGTGGTGAATATTTTTCACAGCTCCAATTGTACAGGAAGGGTGACTTGAATTATGAAACTACTGCACTGTTTAAAGATCACCAAGATAAACAAACAAGGCAGAGTTCCTGCTGAGAAGAAATGTAGCATTGTCCGCATAGAATAATGTGTTAGCTGGATACATCTATTTGCATGTAAAAATAAAGCCATTAAAACCAAGGTGTTCTGATGCAATAGTTTACTTTAAAGCTAGGTGTCAGAGACCTGGGTTCACCTTTGAAGAGATTTGATCCTTTGTCTGTCTTTTTGTCTCTTTCTCTCCATCTCTCTTTATTTCCTTTCTAAAAAGAAAGCTGGTATTTCTGAAGGATGAAAACTTTATAACCCTGAGTTAGCTTGGGCTTGCAGAACAGAAATCAGTGGTGCCAGTACAATGGTTAACAGATGAACTTTTTGGGTAAATGTATATTGTGCATCTGTTCCCAAACATCTTGTTTCAAGTATATTTTTACCTTAAAGTTATTGAGACATATGGTAAGTACTTTGGCTTTTTTCTGTGTAACGTGGATTTAAGTGTATCTTTGCCAGATGGGCAGTATTGGTTATTAGATATATGAATGCATATATTTTAAATGCATGTTTCTTTGGATTTTGTGAGGATAGCTATTAACTTAATATAATTGTATAGTAAAATAAATGACTTCACTCTATGTTATTAAAGGCACTTCGGATGCTCATCCCCTTCAATGATTGGGGACATAAAAGCCTGTCTATCCAGGTAGAGCCTTTTGACAAAATTATTCACACACAGAGTCATTTTGTTATGTCCAACTAAATTTTATATTAAGTTTTTACCGGCAATGATTATTTTTCTTTTTAAAAAAACCCCTATTCACATAATGTGAAACAGAGTGACTATTAAGTAGTTCTTTTATTTAGGACTTTAGGAAGCTATCAGTACTTTAAGGTAAAAAAATTTAAGACCAAAACATTTCTAGGTAGTATATTTCTTCTCTTTTTATGGCCATTTCACAGATCTGGGAGACTATGGAAAACATTAAGGAATAGCAGAAATTCTATGAAAGGTGGGAAGGGTAGCACTCTACAGAAAGACATTGGAGAGAGAATAAAGCAACTTTACAGCAACAAGAAATTAATTTAATTCAGTTTCATAATGGACCCTGCTGTACTTAACATTTTTTCCAGAGATTTTCTTTTACCATACAGGTAAAATTGACTCTGGAAATTATGGCATACTGTATAAGAGAGGTGTATTTCATGGTTATTTAACTTAGGCATAAACCTATAACTATCTTTATTGCTAACACTTTTATCATGTTTGATTATTGACAGACCTATTGCATTGATCTTAAATATATTTGCACTAACTATGTGCTGTAGATTGCTGTTAAGTCAATACAGTGTCTGGAAAGCAATTGCATTCTAGGAGCTGAATTCTCCTGCTGGGGTATATGAGTCATTCCTGCTGAATACAGAGGAAGGTGTTTGTATCCTGTGGCTGGAGTATCAGGCTCTAAGATTTCACAGATTCAACAGTGTGTAACACCAACAGATCCCGGTCATCGTTGGGCGGGTTTGAACCTGGGGTCTCTAGAGCTTAGTGAATGAGCCTCTACTACGTGAGCTAAAAGTCAACTGGCTATTAGCTAAGGCTGTAGAAGTACTAGACACTTGTCTGATAATGATGGGAGACTCTAGTCTGGTGAGCTTTATAGTCCTTCTAAGTCTTGCATATTCTCATCTCTCTCAAAAATATAAAACCATGAAACTTATATGGAATATTACTTGTAATATTTTTAAGTTCTGCCTGAAACTTGGACCCCCCTCCTGCCCTCTCTATCCCCGAAAGTTCTCTCCTGTCCTAGCTTATCATTCTGGCAGGAGTTTACAGTTCTTAAAGTAGTTACTTTGGATGGCATCAACAGCAGTGATCATGAGATGGTTGAGTTCAGGATCCTGACAAAAGGAAGAAAGGAAAGCAGCAGAATACGGACCCTGGACTTCAGAAAAGTAGAGTTCAACTCCCTCAGGGAACTGATGAGCAGGATCCCCTGGGAGGCTAATATGAGGGGGAAAGGAGTCCAGGAGAGCTGGCTGTATTTTAAAGAAGGCTTATTGAGGACGCAGGAACAAACCATCCCGATGTGCAGAAAGAATAGCAAATATGACAGGCAACCACCTTGGCTTAACAGAGAAATCTTCGGGGAGCTTAAATACAAAAAGGAAGCTTACAAGAAGTAGAAACTTGGACAGATGACTAGGAAGGAGTATAAAAATATTGCTCAGGCATGCAGGGGTGTAATCAGGAAGGCCAAAACACAACCGGAGTTGCAGCTAGCAAGGGATGTGAAGGGTAACAAGAAAGGTTTCTACAGGTATGTTAGCAACAAGAAGAAGATCAGGGAAAGTGTGGGACACTTACTGAATGGGGGAGAAAACCTAGTAAGAGATGATGTGGAAAAAGCTGAAGTACTCAATGCTTTTTTTGCCTCGGTCTTCACAGACAAGGTCAGCTCCCAGACTGCTGCACTGGGCAGCACAGTATGAGGAGGAGGTGAGCAGCCCTCAGTGGTGAAAGAACAGGTTAAGGACTATTTAGAAAAGCTGGACATGCATGAGTCCATGGGGCCAGATCCAGTGCATGAGAGGGTGCTGAGGGAGTTGGCTGATGTGAGTGCAGAGCCATTGGTCATTATCTTTGAAAACTCATGGCGATCGGGGGAGGTCCCGGACGATTAGAAAAAGGCAAATATAGTGCCCA
Organism: Mauremys mutica; assembly: GCF_020497125.1. Classification (NCBI taxonomy): domain Eukaryota; kingdom Metazoa; phylum Chordata; order Testudines; family Geoemydidae; genus Mauremys; species Mauremys mutica. The sequence continues at coordinate 45,482,861 of NC_059075.1, forward strand.
TCTTTAAAAAAGGGAAGAAGGAGAATCCAGGGAACTACAGACTGGTCAGCCTCACCTCAGTCCCTGGAAAAATCATGAAACCATTTTGAAGCACTTGGAGGAGAGGAAGGTGATCAGGAACAGTCAACATGAATTAACCAAGGGCAAGTCATGCCTGACCAACCTGATTGCCTTCTGTGATGAGATAACTGGCTCTGTGGATATAGGGAAAATGGTGGACGTGAGATATCATTACTTTAGCAAAGCTTTTCATAGAATCATAGAACTGGAAAGGACCTTGAGAGTTCATCTAGTCCAGTCCCCTGCACTCAAGGCAGGACTAAGTATTATCTGGACCATCCCTGTCAGGTGTTTGTCCACCCTGCTCTTGAAAATCTCAAATGATGGACATTCCACCACCTTCCTAGGCAATTTATTCCAGTACTTAACCACTCTGACAGTTAGGAAGTTTTTCCTAATGTTCAACCTAAACCGCCCTTGCTGCAATTTAAGCCCATTGCTTCTTGTCCTATCCTCAGAGGTTAAAAAGAACATTTTTTCTCCCTCCTCCTTGTAACAACCTTATGTACTTGAAAACTGTTATCATGTCCCCTCTCAGTCTTCTCTTCTCCAGACTAAACAAATCCAATTTTTTCAATCTTCCCTCATAGGTCATGTTTTCTATACCTTTAACCATTTTTGTTGCTTTTCTCTGGACTTTCCCCAATTTGTCCACATCTTTCCTGAAATGTGGTGCCCAGAACTAGACACAATACTCCAGTTTAGGCCTAATCCCCTGCTAATCCATCCCAGAATGATGGGGTTTTTTTGTTTTGTTTTGTTTTTGTTTTTTTGTAAGAGCCTTACATGGTTGATTAATATTTAGCTTGTGATCCACTATGACCCCTAGATCCCTTTCCACAGTACTCCTTCCTAGGCAGTCATTCCCCATTTTGTATGTGTGCAACTGATTGTTCCTTCCTAAGTGGAGTACTTTGCATTTCTCCTTATTAAATTTCATCCTATTTACTTCAGACCATTTCTCCAGTTTGTCCAGATCATTTTGAATTTTAATCCTATCTTCAAAAAGCACTTGCAACCCCTCCCAGCTTGGTATCATCCACAAACTTTATAAGTGTACTTTCTATGCCATTATCTAAATCATTGATGAAGATATTCAACAGAACTGGACTCAGAACCGATCCCTGCGGGACCCCACTTGTTATGTCCTTCCAAAATGACTGTGAACCACTGATAATTACTCTCTGGGAATGATTTTCCAACCAGTTGTGCACCCACCTTATAGTAACTCCATCTAGATTGTATTTCCCTAGTTTGTTTATGAGAAGGTCATGCAAGATAATATCAAAAGCCTTACTAAAGTGAAGATATACCACATCTACCACTTTTGATACGGTCTCCAACAGTATTCTTGCCAGCAAGGTAAAAAAGTATGGATTGGATGAATAGACTATAAGGTGGATAGAAAGCTGGCTAGATTGTCTGGTTCAACAGGCATCAATGGCTCGATGTCTAGTTGGCAGCCAGTATCAAGCAGAGTGCTCCAGGGGTCTGTCCTGGGGCTGGTTTTGTTCAACATCTTCATTAATGATCTGGATGATGGGATGGATTGCACTCTCAGCAAGTTTGCGGATGACACTAAGCTGGGGGGAGAGGTAGATACGCTGGACCTAGAGAAATTGGAGGATTGGGCTAAAAAAATCTGATGAGGTTCAACAAGGACAAGTACAGAGTCCTGAACTTAGGACAGAAGAATCCCATGCACTGCTACAGACTGGGGACCAAAAGGCTAAGCAGCAGTTCTGCAGAATAGGACCTGGGGATTACAGTGGATGAGAAGCTGAATATGAGTCAGCAGTGTGCCCTTGTTGCCAAGAAGGCTAACGGCATATTGGGCTGCATTAGTAGGAACATTGCCAGCAGACCGAGGGAAGTGATTTATTCCCTTCTATTCAGCACTGGTGAGGCCACATCTGGAGTACTGCATCCAGTCTCTCCCCTTCCTCCTCTCCGCCCCCCGCCCCCGAAAGGATGTTGACAAATTGTAGAGCATCCAGCAGAGGGCAACAAAAATGATTAGGGGGCTGGGGCACATGACTTATGAGGAGAGGCTGAGGGAATTGGGCTTATTTAGTCTTCAGAAGAGAAGAGTGAGGGGGGATTTGATAGCTGCCTTTAACTACCTGAAGGGAGGTTCCAAAGATGATGGATCAAGGCTGTTCTCAGTGGTGGCAGATGATAGAACAAGGAGCAATGGTCTCAAGTTGCAGTGGGGGAGGTTTAAGTTGGCTATTAGGAAAAACTATTTCACTAGGTGGGTGGTGAAGCATTGGAATGGGTTTACAAAGGTTAGTAAATTGAAAGCAAGAACTATGTATTGGAAATCTTCTCTTGTGTACAATAGCTCATTGTCTTTAATTCCATTTGTGTTAACATTATTCCTTATTTCCTGATGAAATCATTTGAAGGGCCTGATTCTCCACTACCTTGTAGCGTAGGTAGTCATTTACACTTGTGCGAAGTGTGTGCAATGGTAGTGTTTGATACTCTCTTTCCACAGGTATACATGACTACAGAGAGTATGAGACAGTGGAGAATTAGGCCTTCATTGTCTCTTTTTTTCTAAATCAGATAAATAACTTATAATAAAATCTTCTAAACATTGCTGAGTTTTAAATGTAACTGTATTTAATTTATAGTTTTTCACCTTTGAACAATACAAGAAATTACTAGGACATGCTTCACTGTCACCAGGATTGGTAAGTGTAAATATATAATTAGGGTTTTTGTTCATTTAAGGAAATATTGGATGTCCCTCTGCCCCTCCCCAAAAGTAAAAGGACCAAGATACTTAGTGTGATGCCAGAGTGAAATACAACAGAAAATACATGCCAGGTATCTGAGCTGCAGATAGCAGATATGAAGGTGTGGCCTTGGAAAACATGGGAAGAGTCCAAAAGCTAAAGTATAATGTGCAATATCCTGAAAACATCAGTAAGTTACCATAGTAAATACATTTCAGTTGCAGCTGGTCAAAAAATGGAAAAACTCATTTCGTAAAAAAAATTTCAAAGTTCAAAATTTTCAAGTTTCAAAGTTTTAATTTTGAAGTGATCAAAACATTGTTTATTTTTTAGATATTTTGGGAAATATATTTATTAAAGGCACCATTGAAAATATTATTGAAATAGTTATTGACATGTTTTGTTTATCAAAACCCAGCTTTTCATTAAATGAAAATCTTCCTAACCTTTTCAGTAACTTTTTTTGGTTAAAAAAAAATGTCAAGAGCTATTTTTATATAATTTTCTATAATATTTTTAATAACAAATGTGAAAAGGGGCACAATGCTGTTTTCTGGGAAGAATGAAGAATGTCAACAATTTTCATTTTTATTTTTTAAAAAAGGCTATTTTTAATAGAGTTTTTGTCTGAAAAAATGTCAACCAGATTTCATTTCGATGTTTCTACTTTTAATCTCTTGCCTCCTGTCTACTCCCTTTTTTAAAATATTGGCAAGCATAAAATACCTCACACTTTGTAGAGACACCTGTGTTCTGTTTATAATAATCCATGTATCTGAGTTTTAAGCAAGACTAAAAAAATGTGAATTACTTGGAAAAGGGTATGTAATAAATAATAAAATCCTGAACATCTGGATTATAGATTTTGTGGTCAGGTGAGTTTGGGCTTTGAATTCTTTTTACAGTTTTGGTTCCTGGGATAGAAGTTTGTGATAGACAAAGAAAATATATGGTCACTTGTCTTGTAAGAATGCATGCCTGTATTAGACTATACTGTGCCTACTAAAGGGTGTAAAAAATAGAGAGGAAACCTTTAGTTTATCATTACCCCATGTACTGTCTGTGTGACACAACATGCTGCTGCCCTTCTCATGCAGGAAGGAAAACTCTTCAAATGAAACTTCCTCTTCTTAAGTACTCCATTGGTGCTGTGGTTGTTTATAGTCCCCTCATGTTGTCAGCAGACTCCCTCTTTCTTAATGTGCAATGGAGAAACTGTCATTTGCATCCCTGGCAAGTGGAAAGAGCAAGTTTCAGGTTTTTTGGTGTATTGCCACCCTTTCCCAAGAACAGCATGCTGAAAACTAGTGAACATACAGCATATGTTCTTAACAAACAGCAGCTTTGATTCGTATAGCAGCTGTACAGGGCAACAAACCTCTCAATAATTTTTTAAAGAATAATGCCACTTTCATTACATTGCTATCGTTTTCAGTTACACTTAGGGCTCTCTTGTGGCTTAAATGCCATAGCCATGGTGGGGAGTGAGGGACAAGGATCTTAGAGGTTTTCTGTGTGCCTCGAGGCTGAGGCAGGCGGAATACCTCCAGGTCTTCTGGCGGAGCTCATGTCAAGGAAGCATGTCCCTTTGAAAGGGAGAAACAGGTGTTTCCACCCTCTTCCTCTTGGCTTCAGACCAACAACTGATAATGAAGGAGTGGGGCCATGCTCCCATCCCATGAGGGGAATATAATCCTAGGTGGCAAGTTCTATGGGCCCGTGGTGCCTGGGCACCAGGAATATTCCTGGCCTGGGGCCCAGCTCCAGCACTGTTTGACGCCGGGTCTCTCTCTCGGCCCTCCCTTCCACCCCTGGGCACTCCGCGTGTCTCGTCCCCCGCCCGCCCGCACATCCCCCAGGCTATTTAAAACAGCCTGGGGCCCCCACCCACCACTGGCAGTGCAGCAGTCGTGAGCGGCTTCCTGCCTGCTTGCTCCATGTGGCTGGCGGCCTCTGGGCGGGGTGGGTTGGGTCTGTGTCTGCACGTGCTGCTCCTGCCACAAGCACCCCTGCGGCCAATAGAAAGCTGTCAGGACAGTGCCAGCACGCAGAGGCCCCCTGGCCCGCCCTGCCTAGGAGCCCCAGGTAAGCGCTGCTCCACCTACACCCCCATCCCAGACCCTGCACCCCACCCCTTTCCCACACCACCCTTCCGCCCCCAAATCCCCTCCCAGAGCCTGTACCCCTCCCCATCCCACACACTCCCTCCTGCCCTCAAGCTCCCTCCCAGAGTCTGCACCCCACCCTGCACCCCTTCCCATCTCCAAGCTCCCTCCCAGAGCCTGCACCCCTCAATCCCTCTTCCTGCACCCCTACCCCCTGCATCCCAGACCCCCTTCCCCACCCCCTCCCAGAGCCCAACCTCTCACCCCTTCTGTACCCAAACTCCCTCCCAGAGCCTGCACCCTGCACCCCAATCCCCTGCCCTAGCCCAGGGCCTGCACCCCAGACCACCTCCCCCCACCCAAACTCCCTCACAGAGCCTTAGGCAGGTGCAGGGGGGCGGAGGGCTCTGGGCGTTCTGGGCACCACCAAAATTCCTACAAATCTGCCGCCCCTGGTTCCGGGTGCAGAATGGCTGGGATTGAGACTGCCCCTGTATAAGTGAACAAAGGGTTAAAGTGTCCTGCCACCCTCTCCCTTCTTGAACACTCATTCAGAGTCTGGCCCCATGTGAGCTGAATGGAATGTTTTCCTGACTATTGCTTTCCTCCCACCATGGTTCTTTTCCTATTTCAGCCAGTATACTCCATATACTATGCTGCGTGTTTAAGGTGGTAGAGGAACAGGAGGGTCCTTATAAGTGGCTGGCACTGGAGACTAAAACAAAGAAACAAACAGCCCAAGATTAATTATTTTGAATTTTCTTAACTGCTTTGAATATTTAGCTGTTGTTTATCTATTATGAACAAAGTAAACCATTTTTTATCTTTCTAAATATGGCGTATTCTACCTGAGTGCAAAGCACAGGCCTTACTCAGGGCCATACTGTACCATCGATTTTTGAGCAGATGGGGTGAATTCACCCCAGTGAAGGGGGCCAGCACCAGCCCTCTGCACCACTTAAGTCCCACTTAAGTCTTCTCAGGATTGAAATTTACCCATGGAGAATTTTCCTTCTAGGTGGGCATTCTGCTTGAGTAAGTGCTTCACAGTTTAGCCTGGAATATTCATTACTTTTACTATATTTTAAGCGCATTTGATTTAATGCTGAATACACAGAAGATTTTTTAAGTATTACATAGTTGCATCTATATTTTAAAAAACCAAAATTATTATTCATTGCATTCAAACTCCAACAAATATAACATGGGAACATTATTTTTCCATGTATGCATCCTAAATCAGTAACACAGCTTTCCTTCCAGCTAGAGAGAATTTGTTGTTGATAGGACTTTGACGTTTTATTTTGAATGTTTGGAATGTGGTTTTGGTTTTTGTAATTTCTTCTTCATGAACTGTCAACATCTAATCAAGGGCTAAAGCTGTTTAGTAATGGTATACTGCTGCTTTAGTGTAGGTCTTTCCATTTTCATCATATCATTCAGCTTCATCATGTGATGTATGGGACATTTTACCACAGTGCTCATGAAAACTTGATTTTTAAGTATTGATTGATTTAATTTCCCTAGACGTTTGCAGTTGCTGGTCTGGGATCTGGATTAACAGAAGCGGTTGTGGTTAACCCTTTTGAAGTAGTAAAGGTTAGCTTACAGGCAAATCGGAATGCTTTCACAGAGGTATGGTAACTGTTCCATTCTTTTTTCAAAACTTTGTTAAATATAAGAAATACTTTAAAGTTAATTTTAATATTTAATCAGAATCTCTATGCTCATTGTAGAAAACTATCTCTGAGACTGTTTGAATGAAATAATGATATTCCCTCTAAGCAATGCTGTTTTAACAAAGGTGGAAAAGGAAACTTTGCTGACAAAAATATATATATATATATACACATAGGGAAAGTACTTAGTTGCACATTAGGAGCCAGATGCTTTACTTCTCTTTGTGATGCTCTTACAACACCCATATGAGATCTGAAAATACTGTTATCACCATTTTACAGATGGGTAACTTGGGCATAGAAAGAGGTTAAGTGACTTACCTAAGGTTACACAGAAAATGTAACAGAGCAGGGACTTGAACCTATGTCTCCTGTAGCCTAGGTTAACACGCTAACACTCTAACCACTGGACCCTCCTTCCTCCATGGTTTATAAGGCCACAGAGAATACTGTAGGGAAAGTAAAGCGATTAAGGAGCTGGAAAGGTGATCCATGAGACTATCTTTCTCTCTCTCTCGTTCTCTCTTATGACATGGTGGGTAATATGAAAAAATTGTGAACCAGTATTGCAATCTGTCAGTTCCATGAACAAATAATCAGACCACCTTTATACCTCTGAAGATACAATTGGCCTGCCTCAATACAAACTTTTCCTTTTGAGTATAAATGTATTAATACCACATTGTGAGCAAACTAGTTCAAGCAGCACTAAATGGGAACACAACATCCTCTCCGCACATAAATTCCAGAGACTTTATTCTCCCTCACAGGGTTTTTAATCCACCTCACTGCTCTTTTTTGCAGTGAGTTATAATTAATTATTCCCCCCAAATGAAACCTATATCCTCTACGCTTTTCTCCTCTGATCTTAAAAAAAAAAATCAGTGATATTCTGCATTGCAATTGTTCTAGAAAATCAAAGCTTCAATTTTTTTAAATCAAAGCTCTTTGAGTTTAAAAAAAGGAATCAAAATACACTTATGCTTAATGAAAATGCTAACAACACTCTTATTGCAGTACTATGGTTATGTCATAGTCATTCATGTAAAATTTTCAAAAGTACCTAAGTGAGACCTAATTGAGCACTTAGGGACCTAATTCCCATTGAAAATCAAATAAGTTTTTATTTATCCTATTGGAAAAAAAAAAGTCAATGGGACTGAGTCATTTAGTTACTTTGTAAATTTTACTAACATTTTATGTAACTAAAAATATAATGCCAGATATTCCACTGTCATTATTCAATTGGCTGAACTCTATGGACTTCAATAGAGCTGTGTTGATTTCTACCAGCTGAGAATCTGTCCCATTCCTGTTTAAATATGCTAAAGAATATTCTAAGCTAAAGGAAATGTCAGAAATACAAGACATTATATTTTTTCTTTTAAAAAATCCCAAGTTACCAAAATTCAGACCTACTTCCTCATGAGTAACATGTGCTTGTTACTACCTTCTATGGGTATGTCTACACTACGAAATTAGGTCGATTTAATAGAAGTCGATTTTTTAGAAATCGATTTGATACAGTTGATTGTGTGTGTCCCCACTAAGCACATTAAGTCAGTGGTGTGCGTCCACAGTACTGAGGCTAGCGTCGACTTTCGGAGCGTTGCACTCTGGTAGCTATCCCACAGTTCCTGCAGTCTCCACCGCCCATTGGAATTCTAGGTTGAGCTCCCAATGCCTGATGGGGCAAAAACATTGTCACGGGTGGTTCTGCGTTCATGTCGTCAGGCCCCCTTCCCTCCGTGAAAGCAACGGCAAAAAATCGTTTCTCGCCTTTTTTCCTGGGTTACCCATGCAGACAACATACCACGGCAAGCATGGAACCCGCTCAGCTCACTGTCACAGTATGTCTCCTGGGTGCTGCTGGCAGATGCGGTACTGCAGTGCTACACAGCAGGATCCCCTTGCCTTGCCTTGCAGACGGCAGATGGTACAATACGACTGCTAGCCGTCGTCATTGTCCCGTGGGTGCTCCTGGCTGACTTTGGTTAGGTTGGTCAGGGGCGCCTGGGCAGACATGGGTGCTCCTGGCCAGCCTCAGTGAGGTTGGTTGGGGGTGCCTGGACAAAAATGGGAATGACTCCAGGTCATTCTCTTCTTTAAGTTTCGTCTAATGGAGATCAGGGGCGGCTCTAGACATTCCGCCTCCCCAAGCATAGTGGCATGCCGTGGGGGGCACTCTGCTGGTCGCCAGTCCCGTGGCTCCGGTGGACCTCCCGCAGGCGTGCCTGCAGAGGGTCTGCTGGTCCTGCAGCTCCACCGAACCCGCGGGACCAGCGGACTCTCCGCAGGCACGCATGCGGGAGGTCCACCGGAGCCGCGGGACCAGTGGACCCTCCGCAGGCAAGCCGCCAAAGGCTGTCTGCCTCCCACCGTCCCGGCGACCGGCAGAGCTCACCCTGCGGCATGCCGCCCCAAGCACGCGCTTGGCATGCTGGGGCCTGGAGCCACCCCTGATGGAGATTCAGTCCTGCCTGGAATATCATGCCTGCTGAAGGCTTCTGCCTCAGGCTGCTCTCCCTGTTGGCAGCACCATAGGCTGAGCAAGTGCAGAATGGTGGTAGAATGTGCCTTTGGACGTTTAAAAGCGCGCTGGCGCAGTTTACTGACTTGGTTAGACCTCAGCGAAACCAATATTCCCATTATTATTGCTGCTTGCTGTGTGCTTCACAATATCTGTGAGAGTAAGGGGGAGATGTTTATGGTGGGGTGGGAGGTTGAAGCAAATAGCCTGGCTGCTGATTAGACACCAGGGCGGTTAGAATTGCACAGCAGGGTGCGCTGTGTATCAGAGAAGCTTTGAAAACCAGTTTCATGACTGGCCAGGCTACACTGTGAAAGTTCTGTTTGTTTCTCCTTGATGAACCCCCCCCCCCCCGACCTTGGTTCACTCTACTTCCCTGTAAACCAACCACCTTCCCCTCCCCCCTTCGATCTCCGCTTGCAGAGGCAATAAAGTCATTGTTGTTTCAAATTCATGCATTCTTTATTAATTAGTCACACAAATGGGGGGATAACTGCCAAGGTAGCCTGGGAGGGATGGGGGAGGAGGGAAGCCATGCAGCTCATCATAGAAGTGACATGTCTGACCCGAAGCGACCGTTTGCCTCTCTGGTTCTTTGGTAGGCTTCATGCAGCACTGCTGCGGGTCCCTATTATAACCTCTGTCCTTCATACCCTTGGAGATTTTTTGAAATATTCCGGTATTTCGTCTTTTGGAACGGAGTTCAGATAGCACGGATTCATCTCCCTATATAGCAATCAGATGCAGTACCTCCATTTGGTCCATGCTGGAGCTCTTTTGCGATTCTGGGACTCCATGGTCACCTGTGCTGATGAGCTCTGCATGGTCACCTGTGCTGATCAGTTCGCTACGCTGGCCAAACAGGAAATGAAATTCAAAAGTTCGCGGGGCTTTTCCTGTGTACCTGGCCAGTGCATCTGAGTTGAGAGCGCTTTCCAGAGCGGTTACAATGGAGCACTCTGGGATAGCTCCCGGAGGCCAATACTGTCGAATTGCATCCACACTACTCCAAATTCCCTCATCAGGAAGGAGTACAGAAATCAATTTTAAGAGCCCTTTAAGTTGACAAAAATGGCTTTGTCGTGTGGATGGGTGCAGGGTTAAATCGATCTAAGGCTTCTAAATTCGACCTAAACTCGTAGTGTAGACCAGGGCATATGATGTATCCTCACCCTGTAACAATGCAGTGTTTTTTTTAAAAGGATTAAGCAGTGTCTTCACTTATCCCATTGTGTAGTTCATGCCATGTGATGAAACTTAATGCAATTTACATGTTATGTTGGCTGTTACCTTTAAATAAGAAATATAGCCTATTTCAAGGAACAAGGGAGACTGCACACCAATAGTGTGCTGACCATTGGATTGTTCTGTGATATCTGAGCATCTTTCTAGGGTAGATTGGTTTAAAGAGGAAGACCCCCAGATTTGACACAGCAGCACTCTGACATCATGGAATTCCCCTAATAAAAACACTGCAGTGGGTATTTATCAATGGCCAAATCCTAGTAGCCGTACCACCTTGGATCTTTTTCAGGTTTCAAAAGCTAACCAAGGTCAGACCTGTGTTTTGCCAAGGAAAATCATCTGCTGCCCAAACTGGCATCAGGTGTTCAGCAGCTGGTATCCCTTCCCCTCTGCATTATTAGTAAATCAATAATCCAGCTTAATGCCAGTGGGCACTGTATTGTTGAAGTTGCCTTCTTTAGCAGAGACCTGAAACTGAGTTCATGACTGCTGGTTATCTTTAAAGATCCAATCTTAATTTTTTCAAGAGCAAAGACCTTAATCCTAGTGTGCTGATCAAATTCTAGTTTGAATATCTGCATTCAGTGTATAAGCGGCAAAGAGTTCTGTAGCACCTTATAGACTAACAAACATATTGGAGCATGAGCTTTCGTGGGTGAATACCCACTTCGTCAGATTACCCACTTCGTCAGATGCATCTGACGAAGTGGGTATTCACCCACGAAAGCTCATGCTCCAATATGTATGTTAGTCTATAAGGTGCCACAGAACTCTTTGCTGCTTTTACAGATCCAGACTAACACGGCTGCCCCTCTGATATCATTCAGTGTATAGATGCTCATCTACAGTAAAGAGCTTTGATATCTTTGCGTGTAGCTAGAAAAGTAAATCATGATCATAAAATAGGGTTTGTTTGTTTTTTATTTCTACAGACAGATGGATAGCAGAGCATCAGCAGGTCAATATTAGTTACTAAATATGCAAAGGACAAATTAACCTAAATAGTACAAGAAAAGAAAACTTGGCTGTAACCTAAATAAGCAGTAACCTGTTGTGTTGGATATAATTGGGATCATTTGGCTGCTGATGTTGATCTGCCAGAGTTATATTTTCAAATGGAAGCCCATTAAACAAATAAGTATATTGAAATCAGCAGTGTTTACAGAGTTCTAGTCAAAATTGTTCTACATTTTCCTGTTTAAGCATCCTAGTGGAAGTAATGTTTTGCCTTTCTAATTAAATATTTGGTTATACAAAGGTGGCATTATGTTTTAGTGAAAACCAAGGACAAGTCAGCAAACAGGCTTTTTAAATGACCTTTTTAATACTTGTAACTTAAAGCAAAGAGCTAAAATGTCAATGTTGACCTGTGAAAGTAATTCACTGTACCAAATCTAGTACAACACATTTGGGAACATGGGACTTGCCATGTGGCATCAAATGTGCATCTATTCTGATGGCCTGTCAAACAGCAGCCAATACCAGATACCTCAAAGGAAGGTGCTAGAATCTTTGTAATGAATGGATAATTAGGTAATAACCTGCCCATAGAGGAAATTTCTTCTTAGTGGTTGTCTTATGCCCTGAAGTAAGAGGGTTTCTATCCCTTGTGGCCAGGATTTTCAGAACAGGATATCTTAAATGAGATTCCTAAATCTAGATTAGGGAATTTAAATAAGGGGCCTGATTTTCAAAATCCAACAGCTCCCAATAGAGTAAAGTATTTCATTAGAGAGGCAAACTATGATTTCCATTAGGACGTGTAAGCAGGAAAAAGGAGAACCATTTTGACTAGATCTCAAACACTAATTTCAGTATACTTCTAATAAATATAGACCAAGATTTTCAAAATTATTTGCCTAAAGTTGGGCTCTTAAATCCATACTGAGGCATTTTCAAATACACTTTGTATGTGGCTTTTCATCTACTGCAACCTTAGCAACACAGCGCCTCTGCTGATAACAGCATTGTCAACCGTACACATTCAAAAATTATGAGTTGGACAACAAAAATTCATGAGATTGGTAGAAGGATCATGAGATTTCAAAACATATGAATTTTTCTTCACCTGCTGGTTTCTGAGCCCTTAGGACACATTTGGGTCATGGTTTCAAGCTTTTCTCTGAAATCATGAGGGTTAGAAACCTTTTTTTTAATTAAAGTTGTGATTCTCATATAACCTCAAGATTCCAGGGGCGGGGGCTTTAAGAATCCCACCAAATATTTTGAGACTCATGATAAAATCACTAGAGTAGGTAACACATTGATAGTTGTCTGGTTTGAAATGAGGCTCTGTGAATAATTTACGACACTTACTGTTTGTAAAGATGATTTCTTTCTTTTGTTTTACATGTGCAGCAACCATCAACCTTTGTCCAAGCACGGCGAATTATTACAACTGAGGGCTTAGGATTCCGTGGACTCAACAAAGGCCTCACTGCAACACTGGGCCGCCATGGAGTTTTTAATATGGTTTACTTTGGATTCTACTTCAACGTCAAAAACATTATTCCAGTCAATGAGGTAAGTGCTTTGTACTGTATAAAAGATAAAAAGATAGTCACAAAACAGGGCAATTTAACTGACATTCTACCTTTCCTTGCAAAGCTGTGGTCTTTTCAGAGAGACATTTTGCTCTAGTTATCTATTTTTGGAAGTCCTACAAAGTTTTATTTGCTGTAGCAAAACAAGAATTTGCAATTCTCATTTTTTAAGCGAAGTGAGCTACAAGCAATTCTGTAAAGTATGCAGGGACTGAATTCTCATTTACGCAAAGGCCATTTTGTGCCGTTCTGGCAGCGTAAAGCTGCTAGGAAATGGGAGTACATTACATTTATATTTACATTAGGCACCTTAGTTTGAAAATCTTGTCCTAAGTGCTTATCGGTGGTAGTCAATAGATATTAGTGCTACATGAAGTAACATCCAAAATGGCTCAGAAGGGTAAAAATTAAATTCTGTAGAACATCTACCTTCAGTATGAAAAGCAGAGGGAAACGAAGTATTAAGAGAAAACTAGACTAGATTGCCACCTAAGTAAGCAGTAACATGCTGTACTGGATTTAATTGGGATTATTTGAATGAAGCTGTTAATCTGCCAGGATGATATTTTGAAATGAAAGTCCATGAAGCAAATTAAGTATTTTGGATATAGCAGTGTTTACAGAGTTCAGGGGGCTCAGTTTTCTGTGGTGCAGAAGCTGCAAAAGATTGTGTCTGCTAGCTGTACACTGGACCTATTTATTCCAGACACAGATCAGCCGGTGCTCAAGGATAACAAGATAAATTCACCTGTGTATAGAAGGCCAGACTCACAATAGTATTTAAACGGGACTTTAAGTGGTGTATAGACCTTGTGTTATCTACATCCAGAGTGAATTTCACCATGATGAGTAAATTAAACAGAAAGCCTGTGTAGCTGGAACGGCACAGAAAACAATTTTATTAAAATAGGCTTACAGACTTCGGCATTATATAACAAAGAGAAAAATCACTAATGTAAAGAATGATTGTACCAGCAACTTCCTAAAGTATTGTATGAGCAACAACTAATGATTTATTAATAGCTTCAGTGTTGTACTTAATGAACTGTGTTTTCACTAATGCAAAACTAAAGCTATGATGACAATTTAAACAACCACAGGTGTAGTATCTGGTGATATTCATATAAGAAACTGTAATTTACATCAAAAGGTACCTGTTTCGATTCCCATATAAAGCAACACCCCATTTTTCTGCACTTTTAAGTAGCCTGGTATTTTTGTTGGCAACCTAATGTAAACGAGGAAAAGATCAATTTACTTATTCGCAAATTCTTACTGTAAATTGAATTGGTCAGGAGCAACTAACATGCAAGTTTCCACAGGTTTCTTTTAGTATGTTTAAACATACTCTAACAATACACATTCAGAATGTATTCCGAAAGCTCTAAGCACATGCATACCTTGACATTAATGTAGAAGTATTTCCCTTGCCAAGAAGATTAAAAAATTCTGTATAACTAGTGAATGTTTTTCATGTATATTTTTCATGATACCTTTCACCAGTTTACATATTTTTAGAGTATTGTAAATTTCAAAATATGAAAAGTCAGATACTCTTAAGGACATGGAGGATCAGGCATATCTTCTAGGAAATAAAGGAGAGTTCCTGCCTGCTAATCAAGGGATAGTGATAGGGTTTGGCATAACAACCATTTGCTAACCTTTTAGAGTATAATAACATGTCATAAGAAGCTGTTATTGCATTATGAGGGAGAGGAGAGTTCAGAGTTTATATAGATTTTGTATGATGCAGTAGATTATTCAGATCTGGAGACATACATTTTATGTACGATATTAAATCTAAGGGAAGTGAGTTTGGTGGCCAGAATCCACCTACTTGTCCTCAGTGTACAAGTACACCACAATCAGAAGACAGATTTCTTCAAGGGTGTAGCCAGTTACAGGATTAGGTTGCATTAAGTGCAGTTGTGTAGAGAAGTTTGCACAGGGCCTGACAACAATAGGTCTGACCCAGTTCTCACTGAAGTCAGTGAGAATCTTTCCACTGATTTTAATGGGAGTTGGATCAAGCCTCACATGCCGACTGTATGTCTAATATGCAAGCATTATGTCTCACATATTCGTGAACACAGAACTCCACTTCAGCATTTGGAGAACAGAAAAAATCAATAATTCTTTGTAATCTGTAATCTAATCCTTTTTCATCAGTGGAAAAGCAATATAGTTGCCAACAATTATCAAATATCTGACTTGGGCTTGATAGAATAAGCTGTTTCTCGGTAGGAGCAGAAAAGATTAGACTGTTTCAGCTTTTCAATTATTCTCAAGTATTTCTTCGCAAAAACCAATTTTTTAAGTTTATATGCTTCCCAAGAAGAAAAATTCAAAGTAAGTCTTGCAATGCTGACAAGCATATAAAAACTGTGAAATAAAAATGGTACACTTTTTAAATAGCTCTGGCTCTTTACTATGTATCTGCTGCTTACCATCTGTAACGTAAGTGGGAAAATGTATTGAAATGTCCATATGAGCCTTTTAGCTGTCAACAGTGTTAAACTATGCATTAAATTTGCATCCCAATTAAGGATATTTGCAGCTTATTTGCCAAAAACAATAAACTTTTTGTGTTGAGTGCCTGAATGATATAAATGACATGTGTGGGTTGTAAGTCTTCAAAGTGAATAATTTTTCATATGTTCAGTCTATTTTGCTAAACACAACATTTACAATCAACCTCCTGCTCTGTTTACTAAAAACAGAATAAGCCAGACTTGTTCTCTGCACCACTAACATATAAACCACAGAGTACTAGCTTCTATACATCTGCACTAGCAATTGAAGTGGTCTGTAATTTCTTTCACCTTGATTTTATAGCAGTTTTTTATGCTATGCATTTCATAGACTTCCAATAGGTTTCCCTTTGCTATTTTTATCATAGTTAGATTTGTTGGTAAATGTTAATTTCAGAATAACAAGTAAAATATTTGCTCACTACTACCTCTAAGTGGCAGTCACCCACCTTAACACTGCATTCCTAACACTTTCATAGTAAGTCCTAAAAAGTGGCCACCAAAAAAATTCATTTCTGGGCACAAATTGATCTGTCCAGCTGCTGCAGATGTTTGCTGTGTCACTTGTTAAAGGGGCTTTTGCATCCAGATGTGGGAGCTGATGAGTCAGTTGCTATATCACAGAAAAGGCTCTCATATCTATTCTATATAGGTTCTTATACTGTGCTCGTCACTGTGGTATCTGAGCACCTTCCAATAGTGCATTAAGCAACGTGATTACACATCTGTCATGGCATTTTTTCTCTCCTTGGCTTTCCAGAAGGAGAAGTGTGTTCAGGAGAGTGTCTGGTTTTGATAGTGTGTGTGGGGTTCTTTGTAATATAAATATACCTGTCACAAAGTGCTTATATTAGAGAAGGCAAGGTCAAACAAATGTGCTTTGCAGTTGAAGCAGAAAGTGGTGATGTTTGTGACGATTCTTAGTTTTGAGGGAGTTCATTCCACAGTCTCGGACCGCCCCCAGATAAAGTTCGTTCTTCTACACAAACCAACTTTACCGTTATTGTTGAGAGTTCCATTGTGGCTGAGAAGCATAGTTGTTGACCACGATCTTCATCACAGATCTTTTAGATTCCCCAGACCATGGAGAGCTTTGAAGATAAGGACTGATACCTTGAACTTGATTCAAAAGTCTATGGAAGGCCAGTATTGAGGGCAGAGGACAGGTCTGATGCACTCACAGTAGCCTGTGTTGCTGAGGAGACACTGCAGCATTCTATAATAGCTGGAGTTCCCTAAATGCTGAAGGCTTGATGACCAGATATATTGCTTTACTGTAATCCAGCTGGGAGGTGGCAAAGGGATGAATGACTGAGGCCATGTCTTTGTCCTCCAGGATGGGACAGAGTCTCCTAGCCAAGTGAAGAAGATAGTAAGCAATACTTGTGGGTGCTGCTATGTGAAAGCTCAGTGCCAGCAAGGAATCCAAGAATATCCCTAGTCAGTTGACTAAATTGATCATTTGTGGGTGTGTGTCATCAATCAACGGAGCCACAAGCTCTGCAAAATGCTTTCCTCTGCCCACCAGCATCAGCTCTGTCTTGCTCAGGTTCAGCTTCAGTTTCAGCCAGCAAAGAAGAAAGAAGAGGCAGCAAAACCTGAGTGCTAAATTTGAAAAACAATAAAAGTCATCCAAGAATATGAGAGCAGAAGAATTTTCTTTTAGTTGTACTCTACCTGGGACATTTTAAGAAACAGAGAAGCCTTACGTGGGGGGAAATTCTTGTTGGTGCAAGGTGCTGTAAAAAAAATGGAGGCAGAGGATGATTATGAGGCACGTTGGATAAGACTGGGAAGCCAAGGAATGGTATTTCTCAAAGTTACAGCCCAACCTGAAATTTCAACATGAGATGTGAATTAGCAGGATTAAGACAATGTTGTACCTGAAACATAATTACCCACCATTGTCCAGGACTGTCCCAGCCTGTATGTCCTGCGAGCTGTGACAGCTGCAGCCTGGGTTGCTTTAAGTCTGCAAACATGTCCTCCTGACACCAGGAGATGCTATATTGAAAGGGAAGAGAGTCTGGCTCATGAGAGCTTCTGCCTCAGTTACTCCAGTTCCGATGTCTCAGCGCAGAGTTACTTAGGCAAGGAGCATGGCAAAGCAGAAGAATCAGGCCCCCATCCAGATGGGGGAAGGAGGGGACAAAGCACAGCTGGGGATACAGGAGAGAGAAATTTTGGCAGAATAAAAATGTGATGCAAACCAGACTCTTTTAAAAAATGTTGTCTTTGTTTTCTGACCAGCTGCACAAGGAGTACATTGGAGACAGGGACATAGAATGTAGGGTGACGAGGTGGAAAAACCAGGACATTTTTTCTACTGCAGGGGACTCACAGAGATTGGTTTTGATGGGCCCAGGGAGCAGGGCACCAGGAGGGTTTTGATGGCTGTGAGAGCAAGAGGTTGCCCACACCTGCTTTTTATATTTTCTATGCTCCTTTCTTCTATTTTTCCTTTTCATTACTTCCTACAAAAACTTGACAGTGGTCCTGCTGCTGGTGCATTGATACAACTGCCTACCCATACTGACCAGTATTGTTTCCTTGTACTACTTCATCTGACTGTCTGTATCCATTTCTTGTCTCATCTTATACTTTGATTGTAAGCACTTCGGGGTAGGGACAATTTTTTTGGTCTGTGTTTGTACAGCACCTAACACAACGGGGTCCTTGGTTCATGACTAAGGCTCCAGGGCTCTGCAGTGATACAAATAATAAATTGAATTCATAGCGAATCTGGATTAAAAAGAAAGGAGTTTTGTATTTCCCTGGGAGTTTGCACTGTGGGAAACTCCCAAGGCTGAAAAACAAATCACTCTGAGTGGATTGCCAGTAAGCTGCAGCTGTCCGCCACAGAAGCAAGTAGAAATGTTACTCTCAGTATTGTGACAACAGCTTTGTGTCTGCAGTACATTCATCCCCCAAGGTTGTGGTGCGTCTGTTTAAACAATTAGTTATTTTTGAAGTAATTTCAGAGTATTTAAATGAGCAACTTTAGCAATGAGACTTTCAAAGACAGGTTCTGAAGTGGCACAAATGTAGCAAGGGCATTCATTGCAAATAGAAGTGCAGTAGTGAGCATTGTAGGAGATCTTGTGCTACCAAGTCGCTTCCATGATGCTTTTACTTATTATTATATTCCACTAGTTCCTAGAGGCTCTGACTAAACACATAGTAAGATATAGCCTGTACCCCAAAGAGGTTACAGTGTAAATAGACAAGACAGACAAAGGGTGTGAAGGGAACCAAGATGCAGAGACTTGCTCAGGTGCAATGCTCTTTCCACTAGATGACGTTATCTCCCTATTATTCAGGATGTTATAGGGTGGGCACGGTAGGGACCTGAGAGACTAAAGAAACTTTTTTTCAGATTTGATCAAATGTTTCCCAACCTAATTGGTTCATTTCTTGGTTGAATTTTGTTTCAAACTTTGAAGAGTTGCTTGAGCACATTCTGCACTGATCACACCTCTGCAATCCCTTGGAACTCAATGGAAATGTTTGTGTGTAAGCCAATGCAGAATTTGGTCTCCTCCATTTGTATTTAAAAAATCAGAAAACATCCTTCTTTTATACCAATAATTTCCTTAAATGGTGGGTTCAATTTGACATGCTGCCACAGCTGTTCCCTTCAAAGTCAGGCAACAGTGATTAGATGGTGTAGGGTCAGTGTACAGATATTGCAGCTCTAGAGACTTTGATTCAAATCCTGATCAGGTCACGAGTGAAAATTAATTTGATGGACTCATCCTGGTCCGTAGTAGAGTCATACCACCAAGTCACAAGTATATATAGAGAGGCAGTGTAGTCCTATGTATAGAGCAGAGAATGGGGGGTCTGGCCTCTATATTCTATTCATGGATTCTCCACTGACCCACTCAGTGACCTGGGGCAAATGTATTTAGTGTATGTATTTATTTCTTATGAAATAAGAAATCACTTAATAAGTGAAATAAGAAATAAGAAATCACTTATTTCAAATCACTTAACCCTTTTGTGTCTTACTTAATTCTTGAATATTATGACTAGAATTTTCAAAGAGGTCTAAGAGACTTAGATGCCCAAATCCCATTGAAAATCACTGGGTTTGGTGTATTATTCCTTTAGACTCCTTTGAAAACACCAGGCTGTAATACTAATCTAGTCTTATTATTTATTCATCGTGTATATTGTCATAAATGTACATAGTTCTTTACAGCAGAAGACCCATTCTTCCACAGTTAAATCAAGAGGGGTTACAAATTATTAATTGAAGCTTAGAAAGCATGTTGACATCCTTGCATATGAGGTACTATGTAAATGCAAAGTATTATTTATTCTAAGTTGTTTATCCTCAGCACCTCAGAAAATCAGTGAGGAACACCCTAAAATTGAATCACAAAATCAGTGACAATTTAAAAAATATTGGCAGCAATTAGACAGGTAATAAGAAAATAACACTTCCCACAGTTACAGTAAGGTCCATGTCCTTTGCCTAGAAACAGGATATGATTATAATTAAAGATTCTTTGGCACAGATTCTGCCATCTTTACCCACACAATAGGACGTTTCTCCACAAGTAGTCAGCATGGATGCGGAATCAGAGTCTCTGAATGCAGTACTGCTGAATGCCCATGATGTTCAAGTTTCCACACCGGTTTCTGAACACCATTATACATATGACTTTTAGTATTCATTGTAAAACAGGCAAATATAGTCTAATGTGATTTTTCAGTTATTCCATTGGTACATCCAGAAGTGCCGCATTTTGAATTAGATGTCTCCCTCAAGAGTTTGGATCATCTCAGTCAAGGAGTTCTTTTATTTTGAAATAAAAGTGTCATATTTCAATTAGATTAGCATTGTTTTAACACTCTGGTGCATCATGGCATCTGTGGTACTAATAATCCCAAAGCATATAACCCTGAAATTCAAAGCACCCCAATACACATGAGAACGCTCAACATTTTGAGAAGAGCTGACCTCCCAGGACATAGTTCAAATGCAGTTGGCCTCAGGTTCAGCATTTAATATATAATAATTATTGCTTAACATTTGTATTACAGTAGCACCTAGAATAGCAATTCACTGTGCTAGGTGCAGTGCAAACATATAGTGAATGACACTACCTGCCCCAAAGAGCTTACCTCCCCAAAGGGGGATTCAGCCCTGAATACCAATGTGCCACTTGTTGCCTCCTGGCTATAGTTGGTTTTAAAAGTTTTGTAAAAGCTGAAATGTTGCAGGGTTCCCCAGCCTTAATTGTAATTGCACTCACACAGCTTGGATTTGTACAGATAGTCTAGACAATAATTTGCTGCTAAGCATTCTGGTGAGAACTTTGTGTAATGTTTAATTATAACAAAAGCTGTTTTACTCTTAGTTTAAAAGGGATTATCCAAGTAAATGCCCTCTATTGTGAAATTATAGACTTACTTTTTCTGTAACTAAATATAAGCACCCTGTTGATTTAAAAGCCTCTCTTTAAACTTACAACACACCCGCATGGAAGTCCAATGAATATTATGAAGTTTTAACTAATTTTCCTAGCTGCAAATCTGCAAAGGAAAACCTATTGACTGTTCCTACGTTCAGTAACAAATGTAAGGCCACTATGTACCTCCTTTTTAGAATTATTTTTGTCAGGAACATGTATGGCTCAAATAACACCTTTAAAAGAAATCTTTGTTGTTGTTATTATTATTATTATTATTATTACATTTTTAATATTAAGCTGAATATATGACATGGCATGATCCTATATTGTTTTACTATTGATTTGCTGCATGTTGAGTGCCTTCTTGCAAGACATGAATGCAGTACATGGTATGATATAAAAGGATTTTTGCTCTGTTGGCGTAGAATGGAAGAACAGGGGCATAAAAAGTTATATGGACAGCCTAGGAAATTCATTATGACAGAGTTCACTGTGACTAACACTGTTCACAGAAATGGGATTAGACTTTGTTAAAGAAAATTTGACTGTCAAATAAACTGAGTACTTTGATGTCATAGAGAATGCCAAGGTAGAAAGATTTTCTAAGGGAATCCAGTAAAGCACACTTGGATCATCTAGATTCAAACAGAGAAAGAACAAAATGTTTTAAGGTCTGCTTTATAATCTGTTTCTATCTTTTATCATGAAAGAATAGTAGGGTTTAGAAACAATGAGTTGTAAATTCTTCAGCCAATTAGTTCAGTGAGTTACTACTGTTTATAATGCACAGAACGTTGAAAGCTGTTTTGCAGTTGCACCAAGTTGGATTGTTAATAACAGGAAGCTAGCACTTCTCAGTACAGTGGATCAGCTACACGTGAAAATAAATGTAAAAAACCTGGAGGGGAATGGCAGCAGACTGAGATTAGCCTTTATTTAATTTAGCATTTGGGGGTCCAACACACAAATGAGCATTTTAGTAGGCTTCATGGTGGAAGTTGCTGTCATTTGTAAAATATTCTGGCCAATTAGCTAATAGTGTGCTTGGATTTCTCCTGTTTTGATACAGTAATACTAAGTACATTGTGAAGCCCAATTATACAAATCATCCCCATATGCCATACCAGTCTTTCTTTATGAACTGTGTTTATAAATCCTGTGTGAGGAAATGTGTACTTCAGCAATTTAGACCATGTGTAAAAACATAGCCAATAGGATTGTCAAGAAAACAAGTTCCAGCCTAGGAAATCCTAATGTGTTCCGCTAGAATAACATGAGTGTGTCGTGTTGTGCAAGTTTTCTGATTAAATGCATATTGCTTTGTAGTGTTTAACCTATTTAGGTGCTTCCGTTTCCTTTTTCATTCATTCATTCATTCTTTCTTTCTTTCTTTTTAGGAGCCAACTTTGGAGTTCTTGAGAAAATTTGGAATTGGGCTAGTCTCAGGGACGATAGCCTCAATTATTAATATCCCTTTTGATGTTGCAAAAAGTAGGATTCAAGGGCCACAGCCAGAGCCTGGAGAGATCAAGTATAGAACCTGTTTTAAAACTATGGCAACAGTCTATAAAGAAGAAGGGTAAAACATTCTTATTTTACTAAAATGTCCAGGTCGCTGTTTTAGTTCATATGGGTCCATAAAACGGTGTTGTAATATGTCAGATTTGATGAGGGACGTGAAACCACCTTGCACTTATGTGTCGAGAGAGTGCAATGTAATGTTTTAGAGATGTATTTTAAATGTAAAAAGAAACCCCTTCCTATTTCAGCTGTAGGGTTTTTCTTTTTTAATATTTGCAAAAATATTGTTATGTTGTTGAAATGTATGTCCCACAAATAAAGGCCTAATCAATTTCAAGCACAGCATTTTTGCTTGGAAACAATAAAACTGACTCTTCACTTTGCAGATGCCAAATGTCAGTAGAACAACAGAACACTTCACAGTTAAAATCTCTACTTGCAGTCTCTGCATACAGTTACACATTGAGAATGATTGCTGAAGTGAGTGAATGGAGGACAGAACCTTTTGGCAATAACTTTCTCCAACTTTTTAAATATTTCTCAAGTGAGCAATGAGTTGTGGCTTTGATATTCAATTATAGCAGTCATTTTATCCATGTAATGCAGCTGTTGTTAACAGACTTGTCTTGAAAGTAAAAACCATCTCACTGATTAAAGTCATGTTTCTGATTGGATGGGATCATGGCATAGCTTTTGTACTGAACATTGATTAACTTTTTCTCTTCATCTGATCTGCCTCTGTAAAACGTTAAAATCCAGATACTGTCTGCTATTGGACATGTGTCATTCCAAATAATTACTTAAAAGATGCTATGCCAGCATCTTAGCAAACATAAGATAAGATTCCATTCTGTTTGTAGAAAAATAATATTGTTTGAAACTTTTTTTCTTTCTGCTACAGGTTTCTGGCTTTGTACAAAGGGTTGGTTCCCAAAATCATGAGACTTGGCCCAGGTAATTTTGCTTCCATTATTTTTGTCTCTTCTTTATTCTTGGTTTGTATTTCTTGTTTCCATTTAAATTTAAGACCCAACAAATAACAATTAAATAAATCTGTCCCTTAATATTTACATTATTTATTTATTTTTATTTTCAAAAATTGGATTTGTTGGGCTAAATTTGCCCTCTAAAAAGCACATTTGCATGTCTAAATTGGAATTCTGTGCACCCAACTACCTACTGGGGCATGCAGATACCAGATCTGTGAAAAAATCATGAGGCAAGAGGGGGTTTGGTTGTATGTGCCCGCATATTTTTCAGGCACACTTTTGAAGACCTTTGAAGGATATGCTTATAGGAACAGTTAGTGTCAGTCTCTCACCCCTTGGGCCTGATTCTGTTACACTAAGGCTACTTCATGTTCTTTGGCAGTGTAAAGGTGCCTTAATGTTGGTGTAAGTGGCTCCCTGAGAACACCCTTTGTGCAGGGAGCCTCCCTGGCCAGGGCAGTAGGGCATAAGGGCTATCATAGAATATCAAGGTTGGAAGAGACCTCAGGAAGTCATCTAGTCCAACCCCTGCTCAAAGCAGGACAAATCCCCAGACAGATTTTTACCTAAGTTTCCTAAATGGCCCCCTAAACAATTGAACTCACAACCTTGGGTTTAGCAGGCCAATGCTCAAACCACTGAGCTATCCCTCCTCTAGAGCTGGAAGGGACCTTGAAAGGTCATTGAGTCCAGCTCCCTGCCTTCATTAGCAGGACCAATTTTGCCCCCTCAAGGATTGAACTCACATCCCTGGGCTTAATAGGGCAATGCTCAAGCCACTGAGCTATCCTTCCCTCCAGCCTAGCATGGTGGGTGAATCAGAGTCATGTAGAGGCAGAGCCAAAGTGCGCCGTACTCTAGTTATTTTCTGCTTCCAATGCCCGTAAGGGACGATGGGAAACAGAGTGTAAGTTTGAACAGACCTGGGGCCTTTTGAGCTTTTCCATTCCAAGCGGGCACTGCATGGCTGAGAGTGCAGGTACCGCAAATAGACCAGAATCTCATTCTCATGTAAATACGTGTTGCCAGTTGGAGTAGGTGGTTTAATAGGCAAGGTTACACAGATTTAAAAGCCAATAGGTAACTGTGTCTGTTAACAGGATCCCTTCTGCCTACGTTTCATGTTTTTCATTATTAAAAAAGTATGACATTTTCCTGTAAACGCTTGTGTGTTCCTGTAAATGATTTTCTCCAGCCAAAAGCCAGACGGTGCCTGGCCTTTGTGCAGTTTCAGAGAAGGGTGGGGCACAGGGAATCCAGATACAATCCAGGGAGCACATAGCCTTCGCCTACATGAGAATGCACCCACAATGGGCAGGGAGGAGGAAGATCCCCGCTTTCCTTCTCCCAGCCAGCACAGCTAAGTTTGTAATGAAGGACTTGATTCCACAAGGTGCTGGCCACTCTGCCCCAGATCCATTAAAGCAATTAAGCATGTGCTTAACTTTAAGCCCAGGAGTAGTTCCATTGACTAATATATAGATTTTGCTGTCTGAATGAAATAAGAAAACAATTTTAATTGTGGCTGAAAAGGTAAGTCCATCTGTCTACAGCATAAATAGTTTGAGTAAGAGAGCTGTACAAAAAACCTCACACTATCTAAGCACTTGAAATCAGCCCTGGTGTGAGTTCAAACTGTGTCTGCAAATGAGTATGGCTTTGCCAAACTGTCTGTGAAAGCCTTTTGCAATTCTCCCCCCACCCCAGCTATCTGTGAACTTTATTAGGCTGCTATTTGTAATGTATTTCAACTCTGAGCATGGTTTGCTGGAATAAGTCACGTGGCATTTCTATGTCCCTGATTGTCTAAGCCTATCCCATGGGAACAGAACGGTCAGCTCAGTTCAGTAGAAGATATTTTTATTTGGTTTTTCAGAGATGCTGCATTCTAATTAAGCTATCTGATCCAACAGGCAAAATTAGGGAAAAAAGAAAAGCTTTGGGCCCCACTCGGTTATTACAATCGAGATTGTGCTACATTTACTTGTATTGGGTAGAACCTTTCAATTATCTTTCATAATTTCCCCAATGTGTAGGCCTCTTCATATGCTACGCAGAGGCCTATATATGCCTTCTGAAAATCCACCTTGTTAGAAACTGTGTCGGGTCTATTTATTTAACTTGCATAATAATTATAGCCCAGTCTTAAAATGGCATACTTGTTTCTCTCAGATCAGAGTTCCCTCATTGCATTAGAGCTGAGGCTTAGTCACACTTTTGATTCTACCAGTATCAATCCATTAACCCCACATTTTGCCTGTGGATTCACGAGATAGAACTGTGGGAAGTCTAGATTCAATTCCAGTATCATGATTTTCAAACTACCAGTCCTGTAAAACCATCCAACCCAAATTTCAAACAAAACATTTGATAAGCCTTTTCAAATCTTACTTGCAAGGATTTTCACAATTCTGGTGAAGAATTTATGTCTTTTCATTCAATTATTTTCATGTCCAAATCTTTCTCCCTCTATAGATATATATTTTGCAGATCAAGAGTTTTGTCTGTACCATAGCTAAAAAAATAAAATAAAAATCTGCTGAAAATTTTTAGAAAAAAGTATGAAAAAAATGTAAGAAAATTGCATTTAAAAGCAAGGGTGCTCTTGATTTAATTTACAAGCTTTTCACATTGACTTTGCATTCCAGTGTTAGGTAAATTTTGTATGGTTTAAGAACTGGTGATTGGGTAGAATCCAGAGAGTTTTTGCTAGTAACAGTTTCATTATATTTCAATTTACAATTTCAGTACAGGAAAAATGACACAATATATGTCCTGCAAAATATCGAATGGATCTGATTTGATACTTAAGATAATGTCCTCATTTCTAGGTGGTGCAGTGATGCTTTTGGTTTATGAATATGCTTATGCATGGCTTCAGGAGAACTGGTGATCAGAAGTACTGCTTCTAAAACAATGTACTATTTGAAATGATGTACCTGATAAATGTAACATGTTTTGATATAAAGGACATACGTAAAGAAAATATAAGAAGCGCTCATGCTACAGTTCTCTTTGATATGAATGAGAGTTGAAGGCACTCGTCAGTTTGCAGGATTGGGCCCTGTGGCCCTGATCCAGCAGCGCATTTTGGCACAGGCTTAGCTTTAAACACTGATGTGCTCCTTTGCTTTGCTGGATCAGGGCCCTAGTGATCAAGAAAAAATGGTAACACAGGAACAAGTTAATTTCTCAAGAACAAACTAAATGTAATGGACAGGAAATTATGTCATTTAGTAAATGCATCAATTTTTTAACTAGTGATTGTTAAAATGTCAGGTTAAGTTTCTTGATAGGTGAACTCAGCAGGAGAAGAGCATTAATCATGTGGGGCCAAATCCTGGGCTGGTATAAATTGTCATGGCGCCACTGACTTTCAAGTTGAGGACCTGGCCCATGCTTTGCAAATGTGAAGTAAATCCTGGGTCTGTTCATACGGTTCTAACACAGTATGGGAGTGATGCTGGGAAAAGGATGGCTGGATTGCCCCCAGACCTCAACTAATACCTACTGCCAAACAGTCTGCATAGTCTCACTTATACATTGAATATTATCCTTATTTCAAACATGTCATAGAAAGATGATGAGCATAATTCAATTTACCTAAATTCTGTCCTCACATAAAAGTGTACAACAACCATAGAAGTCAGTGAAGCAGAATAAACAAACAGGCAAATTTAATTCATTTTGGATGTATAAGGCCAGATTTGTGAACCCACATTGTGAGCAGTTATTCACATTAGTAGTCCCGTTGACTCCTGCCCAACAGTAATTATTTGAAAACGACACAAAAATGGTCAGAGGTGAGATCCTAGCCCCACTGAAGTCATGCAAAATTCCCATTGCTTTCAATGGGGTCAACATTTCACCCTGTGTGTTTTTATTTCCAGATTTAAAAACCCAAATAAAAAGATACAGGTGAAAAATGTATGAACACCCTTTTATTGGCTATGAATGTGAGAATAAAAAATATATCAGTCAGCCTATATAATTCATTTGTGTGTGTGTGTGTGTTTCGAGAAGTTGACAGAGAATACTTGACCTTGAAGGGTAAAGGTAGGTGAGGATTGGGTAGCAAGATTTTCTTTTCTTTAGATTGTAATACATTTTCAACACCTCACGACCACCCTGACTGCCTATCATGACCCCCTTGGGGTTAAGAAACAGTGTTCTATACTAATATCCCATATGCAGTCTTAATTAGATAACCATAAGCCTTTCTGGAAAATAAATACTGAACATTCTTATGAAGTTAAGCATGTTTGCTTTCCCAGATATTCAGTATAACTTAGCTCATATTTCAAATATATTTTCCTACTTTTTTCTGTTTTAAATTGCCATTTGAAATAGGATATACTACATTTCTGTCATGCTTATTGAAGACAAAGTCTAACTTCATGTACTGTACCACCTCTCTATTGACGTTCAAGTGCTGTCTTCTTAAATACTAGAAGAGCTGTATTTCTTTCACAATAAACAATTACCTTTATCTAGTCCGGTTTTGCTGACTGTTGCCTATATATTTTTTAATGGCTGGAAATATTTATGTTATCACCGTACACATTATTTGTACTGGCTAACATTAGATGTTCTTCCTCCTAAATAATTGCAACACTTTCTCTTCAGCAATCCTAGAAGAATATCTTTCCAGATTTTTTTTTTAATGACAACTCAGGTGTGAAGTCTGGTGTCTGCAATGTTTTAAAAAAATGCCTTATAAAAGGAAAAAAAAGTTAGAATAGAAATGCATTCTCAGCATTTTCAAACATTCTTGTACTGACATGCACACAGAAAACGTCTCTTTTGTCTGGATTTGACCACACTGACATCTCAAAGCTGTGTTACTTCAGTAGCTAAAGCCAACAAAATAAGATATGTTCCTTTTTGTACTTCTATTTCAACTCCTAGGCAAGTATTCCTCGTTTGATCATTTTATTATCAACCCTTACGCAGTGTAAGAGAGAGTGCTTGGAACATTTTGAAAAAAGAAAAACAAAATACATTATAATTATTCTTTTATTAATTTAGAGCATTCAAAATATAAAAATAAAAGGCTTTTAACATTCAGTATATACATACACAGCCTTCTGTTGTACATCCTTTTCAACATGATTTATTAGTTTTAATTATAGTTCAGCCTGATCTTTTGATAAAAGGAGGCCCATTCGCAGAAAACATATCTTTTTTTTTTCAAACTTGTCTTTTTAACCTCTTCAAGCCCACATTATTCACTATTCCTGCTGCTCCACTAGACTTCTCATTTTACACCACCACTCTGGAAGCATAGTATAAGCAAGTATTAAGTCTCATTGACTTTTGAAAGATTTGGGTACTCTGAGAATGCAGGATTGGGCCCTTCATGTGCACAGTGTGAGAAAATATTGTTGACTATTAGAGGACTAAATTCTGCTCTCATTTATGCTGGTGTAAATCCAAATTAGCTCCACTTGGATTACTCCAGATTTACATCTGTGCAATTGAGAACAGACTTTGACCCATTTATCGTTAAAATAAAAATGGGGATTTAGTTTTTAAAAGTGATTTAAAGGTGTTATGTCATTAAGCTAATATGTACCATCTTTCAGTTTAACCAATATGTATATTCTGTAAGAAAAGTCCTTGGACAAAGAAAAATTCTGCATGGTAATTTTACATTAAAAAACATGTTAACCTCCCTCCCACCCCAAGAAGCAATTATAAATAGCTCAATAAAGATCAACATCAGAGACCTTTACTCACCTTGAGTAGCACCTTACTCCACATATAGTCCTACTGACTTCCCACTCACAGAGTAAGATATTATTCATTGTGAGTAAATGTATCGAGATCTGGCCCTAAACAAAGGAATGCAGATACAGGGGGGAAAGTTTGTCATTAAGTTGCATTTCCACACAAGGAATAATTACTTTGGGCCACATCATCAACTGAAGTCAACAGAGCTTAAAGACCAGCTGAGGATCTGATCCTTTAAGTATAATTTAAAGACACACTCATGCCTCATGAGAGACAGAGGAAAGCAGATTCTTATTTCAACTGGGACACCATCTTGGACACTATGGATCAGAAAAGGAAGAGAATCAGTCTTTTGAAACAAGGGCATTTTTATCACAGACCTGTTAATGCTTTGGGATGGAAAATTTGTAGTTCAGGAAGGCTTATCCTCTTTTTGTCTTCCTTTCTTGTACCTTGTTTGTGTTGGCATGTTGCTGATTACAGATGGGCTTCTTAATTCAATGTTTATAGTATCTTGACTAAGAATTAGTTTAAAAGTTAAAAAACTTGGAAAATCTGACATGTTGCCAAGAAAATCTTTTATTAATCATTTTCTCCTATTTTTTAATTCTCCCTTTTAGTTTTTTTAATAGGGAGTTTGCCTGTAATTAAGATACCATTATCTTTAACATGGAATTAAGGATCTCTGAGACAGATTCTGACCTGAGTTGCAATGGCATAAATATGGAATACTCCATTTAAGTCACTAGAGTTTTACCAATGTAAAAATGGACGAATGAGAGCAGAATCAAGCCCTCTCAATTCAACAAAGCACTTAAGAATATGTTTAAATCCCATTGCCTTCAGTGGGCCTTAAGCATGTTCTTAAAATTAAGTGCATGTTCAAATGCTTTTCTGAATAGAGATGGATTTAAGCACATTGTTAAAGTTAAACTGCTGAAGTCCTTTGCTGAATTGGGGCCTAAATCAGTGGGCATTTTGCTGAATTCCAGGATCTTTGTTTCTTTAGGGCCAGCTTAGATCTGTGTTCTGTGTGTAGAATTCCTAATGATTCAACTGGCTTTTTATGCAAAGATCAAAGCTAAATACAGCCCTTAGAGTCCATCTGCCTTGCTGATTTTTCCTAATCTGTAGTCCTCGTTCTGTTTATGAAATTACAAATGGTTACTGTGAAATATGTTTTTCTGAAAGCTTTCCACAAAGTTTCAAGCTCCTTGTTAGGCCCCGATCCTGCAAAGACCTACACACTGTGAACAATCACATTGATATTAATGAACTACTCAGAGTATGTACCTCCGTGTACTGGTCATAAGGCATATGTAGCTATTTACTCATTATTTCCTTTACAGTGCCACGGAAATCTACCTATGGCCATCTGAGTTATAAATAAAAGCTTGAAATTCCCATAGTAGGTACTGGATTTTATTGTGCCATTGAAACAATGTCTAATATAGCTAAGAAGAAATCAAGATGATGTAATTAATGCAGTCTTTTAAAGTCTATATCTAGTGAAGTCTTTTAAGTTATTGCACAAGAATTCTAAAAGTACACAATATATTAATATTCTATTAAGGATATGAAATGTCACACCAGTTTTCAAATGTTTCTCTTTCATGCATGTGTTCCACACATGTCTGGAAGCATGTGGAAGACTTACTGGAGTAATATTCAGAACTTTATTATTGCCCTTGGAAAACAGGTAAGTTTGAAAAGACCAAAATATTAGCTTTTGGGGGGTTAATGTCAGGTAGAAAAATTAAAAGCAAAATGATTGGGACAGAATGCTTGCCAGTAGATACAGCAATGCCAAAAGGAAGTTTAACATTAAATAAATTTGTATTTGTCGGACCACCACCAGTATACCTACGAGTGAGACGTGTTTATGTACAACAATGTAAACTTTACCGGGAGCCATTTTTACATTCATTAAAGCAGAAATTTTAAGACAGCTTTTTCTGTTCAAAAAGTTACAACGCAACCTTGGGGCTGAAATTGCTGAACACAGGGAAGCCAACAATGACAGTACAGTTTTGTTTCACAGTGGTTTTGTTAACTTAAATTTCACATTAAACTCAAGCTTCTAAATCACTTTCCTCTACAGTTCTTGGTTTTTTTCAGCTATTTTCCACCTGCTTCTCTTTTGTACACTTGGCACATGTGTGGTTGTGTCAGGACTCTGGGAGATGGGTATGACCTGGGACTAGAGTTATTTGGTCGATGGCCTTTGAGTCCTCTGCTGAAGAAACAAAATGTCTTTCTTAAGATGCTGAAGCATCCACCGTCTGCACAAAACATACCAAAAGAACTGTCTCAGTCTCAGCCACCTGAGGCCCTTGCCATCACCAAGCAAGAAACAAACGACTTTTTTAACATCAAAAAAGAAGCAGAAACGTACTGTGGAATGGAAACACAAATGCTGGCCAAAGCTTATATTTACAAATAGATAGAAAATACAAACACCTTACTGTTTTTGTAACAGGATGAAATACAGGAAGAATGTGAGAGCCACATATTGCCTTGATAAACAAACAAACAAAAAGCAATATCTTAACAATAACAGTGGATCACTTAACCTTGTCAATAAAGGATTTGTTCTCTAGAGACAGATCGTCAGCAAATAACTTCTGTTTGGCCACTTTCGTTGATTAGAGGCATAGCATATCTTTCCCTATTGATTTTTCTTTATTGATTTTTACACAATCTCAATGACAATTGCACATTTGAAGAGTTCTTGTTGACTTAGAATAAATATGGGTGGTTTTACCAATGAAAGTCCCATAAGCCCTTTGAGGGATGTAAGATCTTCTTTACTTAAAACAGTGCAAGGGCAACAACCCATGGATCAGTTTCTTATGTTTTGGCTAGTTCAATCCAAAAATTTTGTGGGAGGAAGGTCGGGGGAGAAATCAGTAAATGTCACCAACACAAAAGATCAGTCTCTGAGCCAGGGAGGGGAGGAAAAAGGTTGAGTTGTTCTAGAATGAATTTCATATCAGAGAGCAGAGGCTGTGACAGAGTGACTACCTTCTCGGGCTGTCTGCATGCCCTTGAATGCCAGCGACGCAGGAATATCACAGTTGTGAGGGGAGAGCGGAGTGCCTCCAGCATGCTGCCAACCATGGCCTGTCACATAACCAGAAGGGGCAGCACTGTATGTCATATAAGGCGACACCTGGGTTGGTGTAGGGTAAGGCGCCATAGTTGGTGCTGAGACAAAACCGCTGACAGTTGGAAGACCATTTGGTGCCTGAAAGGGAAAGAGGGGAAAAAAGTTTCTAAAATATAAAGATACATTTTTTCTGCTTCAGAAAGAATGAACTCCTACTAATCATGAATTTGTACACATGTCTATATAGCCAGGGGGCAGGGTACTGGACTGAGAGATAAGGAGATTTTGGTTCTATACCTACGTGATTCTACCACTGACTTGCTGTGTGACCTTAGACAATTCACTTCAGTTTGCTTTGGGTGAACTCTTGGTCCCATTCAAGTCAATAGCAAAACTCCCATTGAATTTAGTGTGGCCAGGATTTTGCCCTTTGTGCCTCAATTTTCCCATCTGGAACATGGGGATAATTATACTTACCCGCCTTTGTAAAGTATGTTTAGATGTATAGCTGAAAAGTGATATCTGTGTGAGTAGTAGCATTATTCACGGTGTCTTTTTAAGCCTGCTTCTACATCTTTGGGATCTGCTCTTGCAAATGATCTTTACTCACAACTCCCATGAACTTCCATGGGACTTTTGTGAGCAGAACAATTACAGGGCACTTGCAAGAGCCTTACCATTTTTTCCTAGGTGTTTATATAGGCTGATGGCAGGGGTGCTGGAACAACTTTTATAGTGGGAGTGCCAAAAGCCATTGAACCAAACTGTAAACCATGTGTATGATGGAAATCACTCAAGCCCAGGGGTGTGGCAGCTCCCTTAGTTCCAGCACTTATGGCAGATGGTTAGAATTTCTATTTAAAATAAAAAGGGAGAGACGTTCAGTCTGTCACAGGAGGAATTCACAAGGGAATGCCACCCTTTTTAAATGAAAAAATGGTCAGTGTTTTAATTCACACACTGCAGATCCCTCCTTATCAGAGTACATGCAAAGCAAAGTCATTTATCTTGCTCAGGTTTTGATTCATGTAGTGCTATTTTATGTGTCAGTGTTATTTTTTTCAGGAAGGAAGTTTTCTATTCAAATACAAGGGCACTGCATATAGAGTCCTGATTCAGCAAAGCACGTAAGCACGTGGTGTTCTTCAATTCACTGCACTTAGATTTAAGCACAGGCTTAAAGTTAAGCTCCTTTGCAGAATTAGAACCAAGCTGTGTAACAGAGATGTAAGAAAGGGGGCAAACTTTTGTTTTGGATAAAACTTCACATAATGTTAAAATTTTCTACTTTGCCTATTTTTCTCTTCTCTGGATTTCATCTGGCCAAATTTCAGATTTATATCCACATTTTAGGTCTTTCCAAATCATAAAGGTCTGGTTATGATCTCACATATATATACTTTGCACCAGTGTAACTCCATTAGGACAGATTTTCCTGTCTTTTATACTAATCAAATTCAGGAGTGAATCCACTGAAGTCAAATTAAAGTTTTACAGCAGTAAAACCAGCATGAGAGAGAGGAATCCAGCCTTGTGTATTTAACAGGCATATTAACACAAATTATACAGCTGTGGAAATAACATTTTTTTTTTCAAATTTATAAATGTTTAACTGAAACTGAATTTGCCATTTTTTTTCCAAATCTAAATTTTGATCTGAAATTCAGCCCCAGTTAATGTTCTGGTATCTGAGGGCTCCCATGCCTGCTCTGGTGTTATAAAAATCTCTTCTGTGCTAGGTTCTTGGGCTTTTCCTAAAGGTAACAGAAAGCACTTTATCATGCCAGAGTGACACAGCCAGGGGAGCCCTTAGATACATATTATAAAGCTCTGAAACACAAAGATACGTAATGTGACTATAAAATGGGGGAAGGAAATTGTGCCTGACATGGATCCAGGGGGAAGAAGAGCTCTGGGAATTGTCTCTCATGGAGTTTCCTCTGAATTCTTCTTATGAGAGTGTGGGGCTTGCCCACCACATGGAAAAACCAGGTCATCCATCCCTCAACTCCCATGAAACCACAAAATATGGATATCCTGGCTATGCCTCTGCACTGGCTCAGGAACCCAGTGAGCCCCTCACCAGTCCCCAGTCAGTACAGCTCCAAATGAAGCTGCACTGCTATGGAATGCTGTCCAGGGGGCTTCCTCTGGAACTCTCCCCTTTAAAAGTATGAGTGGCTCTGTGCAGAAGTTATATCACCAAAGTCTGTATTACCTTTTCAAGGATTCCCCACAGATTTTGGAGGGTGATGGGTGTCTCCCACCAATCCCCCACTTTACTCCCCTCCACCCCTTTTCTGCACAAGCCACGGCAGATTCCCCACAGAGTGCAGATCTGAGAGAACAACTGGGCTCCAATTTTGTGAAGGAAGGAAGACAATAGAATGTTTATCATCTGCTGTACAGAATATCATTCAATAGAATGTTCTCAGAGAATGTCTCAAACACTGGCTGCTTCTCTTTATGCCTCTTAAAATACATTGAAAATTCTACTGCATGAGGCATTATCTTACTTGGGGGGAAAAGAGGTGATTAGAATTCAAAGGTGTCATTCAAACATGTGCTCTGATATTTTGTCATTTTCATATTAATGCACTGTTTGATTTACAATGACAATGATTCTTTTCACACCACTCACCCACTATTAAAAATAATTAGGCTTGGTAGCAGTGTAACTTTTGGTCTTCAAGAACCACTGTCTGTTGGGTCCAGTCCTACAGGCTTTACCTAGGCAAAATTGTAATTGGAGTCAGTGAGAATCTAGTCTGGACTGGCACTCCAGAATTGAATACTGTGTATTGTGTGAGGCAAATCTGGCACTGTAAGTAGAATTGGAACCAAATAAAATATGCCACGTGTCATTAAAATAAGTTTGTCAGGCATTATTCAAGAATAGGTGACTGCATGTTTTTTTGATAAATGCTTAGACCCAAAGGCACACTTATTTCATCTTCTTACATATCTTTACATTGGCCTTCCCTAGCATGATACCATGCCAGTGAATAAAACAAACAGCCACGGATTTTAAGTTTTGGAAGAGTTCCAGTCTTTTATTGAATTAGACTGCATATTTTACCTGGGTGGTTCATTAACAAAATTTGACTACAGATTCATTCATTTTTATAAAAGATAAATAATAAAAATATACCCTGATTTTGTAAATGTCAAATTAGTCCTGCATGCCCCCACCCCTTTTCTTAAACCCCACCACTGATGATTTGATATATTTTAATATTACCCAAATACATTGCTTTGGGATTTAAAATGTAATTGCTCTAGTGACTTATAGTCCAGTATGGAGCCTTTCACCTATTGGTCACCACTTCAAATCTTTCCTAGGGGTTGATAATGACTGAAAAACTGTTATCACCTGATGACTCTTTGATTAAATGAATTGGCCTCATTTTAGTTCCTAACTAACCAGTCTTTATCTCACAAAACCATCATCACAGTAGGCACTAATTGGCACTCTAATTTGAAGTTTCAGCAAAGAGACCAGGCCCAAACTGTCATGGAAACGGGTCTACCCTCCAAATTAGGTTTGAGGCACATAGGTGGGGCAGTGAGAGGAAGCTTTCATTGATGATGATTCTGATGATTGTATGGGTTAACAGAGAGCTTGAATCTCCATCTGTCAATCTGGCACTTCTTACAAGCACTACATTCACTTACAAAATAAATGGAAGGGATTACATTCCATGACCCTGTATGCATTGGACGAATAATTCAACCTATGTATTTCAATAGGAGGAAATGAACACCAAAATCCAAACATATATAATTAGGAGTGGGAGAACCCTATGGTGTTTATGAGTTTGCAAAACCTTTAGAACTTTAAGGACTGAGTTTCATGAAACATTTTTAAGTTTCAAAAATATTTTCTCTTAATTTAAACCATTGTTTTTCAAGGGAAATTTAATTTTAAAAACAAATAAATGTATTTCTAACTGAATGGAAACCTGTGCTATACAAATAATAAAGAATCTCATTGGAAGGTAATTACTGCTCTGTTGCTAGGAAGACCCGGGGAAAAGCTTTCCAATGTTGCATCTGCCCAGAACTCGTGTTTTGCAAGAGCGAAATGAAACTAGAACCTCAGCAGTTCTGAGTTATGTTCAAAATATAGAACCCACAATTTTCTAGTGGGGGGTTTGTAAATTTAGCAAAACAAGTTCTTTCAATGTGCTTGTAAGATTCAGGGCCTGATTCTGCTCTGGCTTCTACCAAATTTACACAGGTCCCTCTCCACTGAGTTACACCTGATTTACACCAGTGTAAACGAAAGGAGAATCAGGTCCATGATTTAAAAATAGTTGGCCACATAGCACTTCAGCTGTTGCAATTCAGAATTTCTCCAGTGAAGTCAATAGAGCTGTACTTATTTTTGCCAGCTGAGGATTTGGCCCAATCATTTTATTTGCTTATATCTACACCTCTACCTCGATATAACGCTGTCCTTGGGAGCCCAAAAATCTTACTGCGTTATAGGTGAAACCGTGTTATATTGAACTAGCTATGATCCACCGGAGTGCACAGCCCCGCCCGCCCAGAGCACTGCTTTACCGCGTTATATCCAAATTGGCGTTATATCAGGTGGTCTTATATCAAGGTAGCGGTGTATATTTGAGATTACATTGGGGCCAATGACTGACACTTGACTCTCAATAATCTTTGGAACAAGTAGCTTACATTGGCCATCTGGCCACTTAGGGTATGTCTACATTGCAACTAAAAACTCGCGGCTGGCCCATGTCAGCTGACTTGGGCTCACAGGATTCAGACTACGGGTCTGTTTAATTAACAACGTGGGACGGTCCCAGAGCTTGGACTCCAGCCTGAGTTGAACGTCTACACTGCAATTAAACAGCCCCTTACGTAGCCCAAGATCTGTGAGCCTAAATTGGCTGGCCTGGGCCAGCTGCAGGTGTCTAATTGCAATGTAGACATACCCTTAAGAATCAACTCTATTCCTACTGAAGTCAATGACAAAACTCCATTAACTTCGGTAAGGCAGGGTTGGCCTCTAGCTTGTGTTTTCTGAGGAGACAAGGAACAAACTCCTCGGACAATCTCTCCTATTTACCTCACAGTCTCCACCATCTTCATTTAATGGTTTTCATTTTTTCCGGTCGTGGCCTGTAGAAACCATATGGGCCAAATTCTGCTCCGAGTTACCCCAGTGTAAATCCAGAGTTCCATCAGTGAATGAGTCCTATCACTTTGACGTGATTTAATCCTTATCCCTTCTCCCCTTACCCCCATTTGTCTGTTACACGTATGTTTTATGGGTGCCTGCTTTATTGCCTGATCCTGCAAAACCTTCCTCATTGAATTCTATAATTGTAAGCTTTTTAGAGCAGGAACTGTGTCTATTTAAAATTTATGCAAAATACCATGCAAAGTTATGGCAGTACATTCATGTCTGTTACTGTAAATCATAATATTCTGGATGGACAATGGAAGTGGTTATTATTTTGACAGAGTTGCCTCCATTATTCTGTCTCATCAACCCATTGTTCCGGTGCTTGCTGTGATATTCCATTAGGCTAAGGTGTTTTTGGAGCTTTCATTCTGAAGAGGTGTTTTAAACATCTATGAAAAACAAATTGTAACTTCCTTGAGAAACAACATTTTTCACGGGCAAACAGTGCCTTCCTCAACTACCAAGTTTATCAACACTAATGAGCTCGATCCAGCAATCTTGCTTCAAACCAAATTTCCCCACTGGAATCAGTTGGAGTTTTGCCTGTGTCAGGTCAATAGGAATGGACCTCTGGTAAACAGTTGCTATCTCTCAACCATAATATCAGTGTGGATGTAATGCCTCTCTTTGGAGCAGCAAGCTTCACATCTTAACATTATCATCCAGTGCAGAGCCATCACCCAAAAGCAAACTAAACAAACTATCAAGGTTTTCACACTAGTGTTACTAAGAGCAGCAGTTAGCCTTTAGAATGGAGTGTTGCTAGCAGCCTTAATTATAGGCACGCTGCCGTAACTGCACAAATAAGACATTTTCTCACTGCTCATTTTTCAAAATGAAAAGCTGGAGCAATTTCTGCAAACTGGAAATGTGCATCCAATGTGCTGAAAACACATTTGCAAAGTAGCTGCTGAACGAGTAAATTTTTCCATAGCAAAGGAAAACTACAGCAGAGAGCATGGTTGCATATCTAGTCTTCCGACAGTATGAGTAAATCATCTTAAATGCCCCGAATATGTTTAACGTACTTTGTGATGTACGTATAACTAATCAGAGAAGTTACAGGAATATGACTAGAAGCAATCAAAAGCAAACTGTAAATATAAAGGAAGCAAACATGCTAAATCACTCCCTTTAATTGGATGGTAAATATGATTTATAAATCAAGCAAACATATGGGATCCCCAAGGGACGGGTAAACAAATTTTTCAAGTAAAACATCATCAGCAGGTATGTAATGGAAATCTCTTTTAGGAAAGTGGATTGCCTACAGATGCAATTAATACACATACATTTCTTCTAACCTTTTAAAATAAATAACATAAAATAATATTTTGGTTGTGATTGTAGTTAATAGAATTAGGGCTAAATTCTGCAGTCATTACTAAGGCCTTTGGCATCAGTGGGAGAAATTACATGATCCTACAAACACTCATGAATGTTCCATTGATGTTAATGGGGATACTCATGTGAGTCAGAATTACTTGCAGGAGTAAGAGTTTACAGAGCTGAGCTCTAGGTAAGGACTGCAGTACTTGACCTTTTTACGATAAAGCTCTTCATAAAAGAATGTCTCTGAGAAATAATTTTGACCACAAGTTGTGTCCAGATATAGCTATGTATAGCCAGATATACATGAGTAGCCTAGTTAGAGTGAATTCTGCAACCCCGTATTTGCTGAGTTTTCATTACTATGCTTGATCCAAAGATCTATGCGTATTTTATAATGTACTGTATCCAGCATACTGGAAATAGTTACCTTTACTAGACATGCTCCTGTTTCCAACTGAAGTCAAAGACAAATGCTCATTAATTTCACTGGGAGCAGGATAAGATTTATTTTAAAAACTGGGAAGGAAATTTTCATTAAACAACTTCTATGTTCAAAAGAAAATTTCAACCTGAATAGAATGTGGATTATCTAGTAGAAGGTAGAACACTGTCTTCAAATATATTACCTCAGTTTCAGCATAGTAAATATATTAGACTGCAATACATTTGAAATTATATTATTTAAAAATTCTAACAGTGTAAGTGTGGTAGCTTTATACTTGGTTTCTTGCTCAGGGGAAATGTAATTGCACTGATTTCCACATTATCTGGCTGTGAAAACTGAAGAGAGCTCTTCGGGAGCTGGGATTTAGTTGGTTTACTCTTTATATATAAATGACATGGAGCAGGATTAACAATCCTACATTTGAATTGAACAGGATTATTCTGATGAATAAAATTATGCACTTGCTTAAATGTTTGCAGGATCAGGGTCCAAATATTTAATTAACTAGCTGTCCACATACAGTGGATCTCTCTGAAGTGAGGTCATTTTTTTTTTCACAGAACTTTACTGTCAATTTAGGTTCATGGTAACTAGAATTCAATATGCAGTGTTTTGTAATGAAACTCCAAAAGATATTCACGCTACTTCAATATAAAATGTGGTCCACTCTCTTAATAATGAGCAGGTTCTACCCTCTATAGTTAATGCACTTTTGTATTAACTTAAAGTTGTTTCCCTTTTTTCATAGACAGCGCCAGCTGCACCAAATAACACACAAAGTTGGATCAGACTAATTGAATTTTGTAACTACAGCTGTAATATTCATCAAGACATATTTTAATTATGTTTGGTTATCAAATTCCAAATCTGGGTCTCTTTGGGGGAGCAAAAAGCTGTTCTCAGAAACAGTAATAATAAATTTGATTTGCCCACCAACAACAGCCCCCTCCCAAATGTTCCAGAGGCACTGCACAACATCACGAAAAAAAAATTATAACAGAAATAAAAGTGAAAACACCTTCTTTAAAAGCCAAACACATTAAAAACAGACCCAAGGAGTCCATGTCAACAACAGTGTAGTAAAAGAGAAATAACACATATGAGACCCAATAATGGTCATATAAACAAAAACAAAACTTATTTTTTGGAGGCGAAAGAAAGGGGATTGAATATTGTCAGGGTGTTTTGTTTTGTTTTTTTCTAGAGAGAAAATGTGGATTTCATAGTGGAGTGGATTCCACACATATAGTCCACCACAGCTAAGATCAATCATAGAAATGTATGACTGGAAGGGACCTCAATTGCTCATTGAGTCCAGTCCTGTGCACTGAGGCACGACAAAGTAATATTTACACCTGTGTTTAATCTGTTCAGAAAAACTTCCAGAGACAGAGATTCCACAACCTCCCTAGCTAATTTGTTCCACTGCTTAACTACCCTTACAGTTAGGAAGCTTTTTCCTAATGTCTAACCTAAATCTCCCTTGCTGCAATCTAAGCCCATTACTTCTTGTCCTGTCCTCTGTGGTTAAGGAGAACAATTTATTACCCTCCTCTTTATAACAACTCTGACAGACCCAGGCCAGTGGGGTACAGGAGTCTGGTCGAGGGCAAATATA
This sequence comes from Mauremys mutica, assembly GCF_020497125.1. Taxonomy (NCBI): domain Eukaryota; kingdom Metazoa; phylum Chordata; order Testudines; family Geoemydidae; genus Mauremys; species Mauremys mutica. The sequence goes on from NC_059075.1 coordinate 45,523,674, forward strand.
CTGGTCACTGGATGAGTAGTTTTCTATTCCCTGAGTGACCAGAGCAGGGGCTGCACTAGAGTAATCAGGAAACTGCTAGAACCAGTTAAGGCAGACAGGCTGATTAAATCACCTGCAGCCAATCAAGGCAGGCTAATCAGGGCACCTGGGTTTAAAAAGGAGCCTACTCCAGTCAGGCAGGGAGGAGCCAGAGGAGAGGAAGTGTGTATGAGGAGTTGGGAGCAAGAGGCGCAAGGAGCTGAGAGTGAGAGGGTGTGCTGCTGGAGGACTAAGGAGTACAAGCGTTATCAGACACCAGGAGGAAGGTCCTGTGGTGAGGATAAAGAAGGTGTTTGGAGGAGGCCATGGGGAAGTAGCCCAGGGAGTTGTAGCTGTCATGCAGCTGTTACAAGAGGCACTATAGACAGCTGCAATCCACAGGGCCCTGGGCTGGAACCTGGAGTAGAGGGCAGGCCCGGGTTCCCCCCAAACCTCCCAACTCCTGATCAGACACAGGAGAAGTTGATCCAGACTGTGGGGAAGTTCACTGAGGTGAACAGATCTGCCAATAAGCACAGGACCCACCAAGGTAGAGGAAGAACTTTGACACACAACCTTTTCCATTCTGGAAGACTGTTATTGTGTCACCCCTCCGTTTTTCTCTTTTCTGGACTAATCAAACCCCATTTTTGTTCAACCTTTCACTGTAGGTCATGGTTTTTTTAGACCTTTAATAATTTGGACCTGTTGCTCTCCTCTGGACTTTCTCCAATTTGTCCACGTTTCCTGAAGTGTGGTGCCCAGAACTGGACACAATACTCCAATTGAAGCCTTATCAGTGCTGAGTAGAATGAAAGAATTACTTTTCATGTCTTTCTTCCAACACTCCTGTTAATACATCCCAGAATGATATTTGGTTTTTTGCAACAGTATTACATTGTTGACTCATATTTAGTTTGTGATCCACTATAACCCTCAGATCCTTTTCTCCAGTACTCCTTCCTAGGCAGTCATTTGTATTTGTGCAATTGATTATTCCTTTCCTTGCATTTGTCCTTATTGAATTTCATCCTATTTATTTCAGACCATTTCTCGAGTTTGTCAAGATCATTTTGAATTCTAATTCTCTGTCCTGAATCATATGCTAACATAAGACATGACAGAGGCATTCTTAAAAGGCAGGTGACATGTGAGCATTGTACATTTGCTCCAGTGTGCATTTTCAGTTCAAAATCTGATTTACAGAACATGATACAATATAAGTGGAGGTCATTCTCCTTTGAAACTATGGTGAGTGCTCTACCAATACCTAAGATGGGTCTAGTAAACCTATGGACCCACTTTGATGCAAAGTTATATAAAATTTTCTAAATAAATTCTACATGCTTTAAGTTTAAAACTCCAGCCTCAACTATGGAACTGCAACTGGCACCTCCATGAAATCTATATAATATATGGTAAGGAATTAATGTTTTGCTTGTCTACATTGATAGATAAAAGTGTATTGTTCTCACAAGTTCTATAGAAAATATCTACCTAATATAGTATATTTTAACAATATAGTCAGACCATGCTGGGGTCAGCAGGATGCAGAAAATAAGGGAGTAGGAGCTACCTCAAGACTTGCAGGCTCATAGGAGTTGTGGGAGAGCTACTAATAGTGCTAGTAATTTGCCCTCCCAGTGGAGACCCATCACCCAAAGCCAGCATTCCCATTATCCATCAAGGCTCCAAGCTCGCAGGGGCAATTATCAGGTGCTGGCAAACTGATGAAGTTGACATCAGAGCCCACTGCCTGTGATTGGGAATACAGGCAATCCCCATTGGCTACCCAATTGCTATGGCAGCTGTAAAGCACCAGGTATAAATTCCTGTCTCTATTTTCCTGCACTCCAAACACAGGAAGGCTTATGGGATGGGTTTCTAACAAATTCCCATGTTTCTGAGAATCTGGTCCTGATGAGGATCCCTCAACACTCAAGCTCCTCATTCCTTCAGAATAGGTGCCATGATCTTGACTACCGTGACTGAGTTCCCAGACAGTGATGTCCAGGCAATAAGTAGCTGGCACGCAGGAGCCAACTTGGGCGCCAACCATTCACTCACCTCTCTGACTTTCTTTATTAGTTTCATCCCGGTGGACTGCCCTGAAGCCATGTGGATTGTTGGGCAGGGCACTGTGTTTTGGGCGTGGAAGCGGGTGGCCAGTAAGAGGCAGGTCTCACAAATAGGATTCGAATGGGGTGCGATCCAGATCACCTGGGAAGGAATCAGGTGTATGTAGTGGGATCAGCTCATGCCGCTCATCCACAACATGCAATGACATGGATGCCTAGACCTCATCATCCACCTTGGTGACAATGTCCTGAGGGTGTGAACCAGTGTAGAGCAATTAATCAGAGTACAGCAGGACTGGTCAGTCCCCAGGCCAGACTGTTCTGGTCTAAATTCCTACCTTTTCAGGTGTAGTAGGCAACATAATCCCTTCAGCTAACTGGGCAATTAGGAATTTTACTTGGCACCTTGGCAGGGAAGCCAATGGGAACATGTTCTGAGTGCCCAGGACACTTGATGCCTGAGGAAAGTGCATTTCTAGGATATTTGCAGGGACTTGTTTATCCCTGGACCTTCACTTATGAATCCAACTGTTCAGAGTCTGATTAGGAGTGGAGGATGCCAGCTAACTAATTTGCTAGTGGGATTTTGTGGCAAGTAACCCTTGGAAGAGGGTTAGATAATAGGCCAAAACATTTAGGGCTAAATATTCAGCTCACTCTTACTAGGGTCACCATTTTCTGTGGGTGCAAATAATTGTGGATGAAAATAATTAGTGGTGCTGTGCCTACTGCACCCACAATACATTGTCCACTGTAACTGAAGAGTAGGATCTTAAATATTTACATGGCCTAAACTGTTGGTGCAAATAATTATGGGTGCAGAATTGCACTTGCAGTTATTTGCCCTCTATTGCCCTAAAATGGAGGCCTGGATATGAAAGTCTCTCCCCTATGATATAAGAGGTTGGAGTTCATGACCTCCCAATCTCGGTGCAATTGGGAGGAAGGAACAGTAACTCCTGAAAATTCCAAAAGTGAATGTTCAATAGCTGATAAAGGTTTGGGTGTGGAAGTGAACGCTCAATAGCTGCTAAAAGGTTTGGCTGTGGGTGAGTGAAGCTCTCAGAATGAGAGCAGGGCTTCTTACATATTAGTATGCATAAGCTCTAGCCATGAATAGTGTCTCTGATTTGCTAGAGTGGGGCCTCATTCAGGGCCTGATCCAAAGCCCATTTAAGTTAGTGGGAGTCTTTTCGCTAACTCCAGTGGGTTTTGAATCAGATCTTAGAACAGAATTAACTTGCAGGATACCTGTCCTTAGACACGAGTTCTTAATGTTGGCCTGTTAAGAAAGTAGCAGCCATTCTAGTCAAACGTGCATGTCTTCTTCCTGCAATATCCACGACAATAAATTCTGAGAAAAGTATTGTGATAATATTTGCCTAACATTCCACTAATTAAATGTACACATAACCCAAATCTTTGCATTAATTATAGAAATGCAAATACGAACTTCAGTACTATTCAATTTGTGCTTCCATAAAATTAGTCTATTCAAGACCTAGTCCTTTGAACACTGCAGTTTACAAACTGTTCATACTTATAAAACATCTTCGTTTCAAATGCAATGTACAAATGGAATTCTATTTATTTTTGCTCCACAAGGATTTCAGTTAGTTTCCCTAAAAGCAACTGTGTATACAAGCGGCTTAACTCTGAAATCACTTTTCTTTAAATGCATGGTATATTCATTTTTTCATATCAATGTTCACAGACAGTAATCACTCTCACAAGTATTCTCAACACTTAATAAAGTATGTTTTCAGGCATATATGTGGTTGTGTTGCTGAGTTTGAAGATGTGAAGCATTTGTGAACCAAAACTGTCACGTTCCCAGAAAAATCTAATTTCCGCTTCAGGTTCCTCTTTATTCAGACTGCGCTGTCTGCCACGTGGCTTTGGCTACAGAAGTGTGTAAAATGATGCACTGGGAAAATATAAAGCAATTGCTTGCATACAATTTAAGACTGGAGTATCCATTAATTAAATCAATAGGAACATTACAAGACATCTCTGTGATTTCCTAGGGAACTTTTGATGCAAAATCAGAATGTGCCAGCCAAAGTTTTCAAGCTGTCGAAGCTCAAATATAGGACAAAGTTTGGGGCTCCAAAGACACAAGAAAATTATTAATGTGGGGAACTTAAAATGTTGTACATGTGAAAGGTAGATTTTGTGTCAAGTGCATGTGACAGCACATTGCAAAGACAAAAAATCTGGAGATTTTTGGCATGATTCTTTAGTCCTTACTCAGGCAAAATTCCCATTGATGTGCGGCAAGTGTGGAGTGAAGGGCAGTATGCAAAGGAGTCTCTGCACCACCTACATGTTGCAAAGGGGGCACTGCCTGTGCACCCAAAAGACTGATACAGGAGTCAGTGACAGTGTTGCCTGCATGATCAGGCCCATTAAAATGACTGTGTTGCTTATACAAGGTTGGAACAAGTAAATATGGCAGAACTGTATTTAAAAAACCTTATTTAGGGCTCAATTCTGCCACCCTTTCTCACGTGGAGTGACTTTCTGTTGGGCTACCTGTGTGTGAAGAAGCACTCCACATGAGTAAGGGTAGCTGAATCAGACTGAGGCATCTGGGTGCAGCATTCCCCCCAGTGCAAGTGGTGGAAAGCAGAACCACCTGTGTCTTGCACATTGTTGGTGCATAACAAATTATAAATAATGATAATCAGTAATAGCTGTATTCTCATCTCCCACTAAACCCTTGTTCGAAGTGCAGTGTGGCACATTCTCCGCACCCTTGTTCTGCAATTAGAACTCTCATTAGAGGCACAGAGCCTGATTCCTCACTGTTTTACTCTAGTTTTAGGCCAGTGAAGTGCTACTGACTTTAGTTATGTTGGCGTAAAACTGGAGCACAGGGTTGAATCTACTATTTTAGACCAATCACTTCTGTTCTATGGGTGAAATTCCACATTCATCCCCCTCTGGATAGAGCTTCAGTAAATAAGATTTGTGCAGGGAACCTCTTGGAATGGCATTCACCCAGTAGCCCATGGGCAGCGCACGTATTTCACTGTAGTCTCTGTGTAGTATGAATACTGGCTGAAACTTCTTACTCCATTGATTCTAGATACTCTTACCCTGGATCCACACAACTGCAGACCCAAGGGTCTCTCCTCCTTCCCATGCCAGTCTACCAGGCAGTTCCCCCTTTGCAACAGGTGTGGAGACACCTCACAGTCTTGCTGTCTGATTTAACTGCCTCAGAATGTTTACCACAGACGCACTGAAGTAGGGTGAATTTCAACCCAAGTGAACAAACTGATAAGAAAATTGCCTGTGCATTGAGCATTCAATCTGAAATCCATTTTGTACCTTGTTGGAAAAGTTCTATTCAAACCACAAATCTTGTCAAAACTGCAAAAAATTTCACATTCTTCTTGGGCATTTATTTCCTTTTGAGAATATTCTGGGTCATAGAAGTAGTCAATTTATGAATTAAGACAGTTATATACATTTTAATTAATATTATAGAAAACAAGCAAGAACACTATACTGTAAGTAGCCCAGAATATAAATTAGAGCTTCCCAGAGACAGATTTAATCTACAAATACTATTCTGGAAAAAAGATGTTTTAAAAAGTACTCAGCAGTACTTTTTATTTTATTTTTGAACATGCGCAGCTCTGAAAATGACATTTTCCACAACTGCTAACTATTTTTTGGCCTTTCTGTCTTGTGGACAATATACATGTGTTAAGTGAACACAATTTTACTAATAGTGTAGCATTTGCCCCCATTTTTTTCCTACATTTTAAAAGTAATTTTTGTAGTCAACTTTCTAGGTTGTATGTAATGTTTAAATAATATTAGTGTTGCCACAAGAACATTTATATAAATATAAAATGCATATATATTGAAAGGATGAGATGTAAAATACAATTTCCTACGCTCGTGTGGAAAACAATTGTAAGGTTCAATTTATGTTACACTGTTCTTTAGCTCATCTGTTAAGGTGACTGAAAACCTATCAGATGCAGCAGTTTACAAGGCAAGGGTCTAATCCTGCAAATACTTATGTGGATTTATTCACATGATAAAGTTGCCCATGTGCATAAGTCTTTGAAGGATCGGGGGACTAAGCAATTATATAGAGGGCTGTTCTTAAAAGGACAATGGCAAGGTATTTTATGCTAACTTGTTTGCATATGCACTATTTATTTTAATAAAACTAGAAGCTTGGAAATTAATTTGTTAAAGTTTTTTTCATTAATTGCAACTCTTAGTTGGGCTGCTAGCATTATTTGTAATTGGGGAAAAATAAGCTAGTTTTACATAGTCAGGAATGTTGGAACCATTTTTATATTGAGGGTGCTGATGATGGAAACCATTTATTTGATGTTTGTTGTTACTATGTCAAGCCAGGGAGTGCAGCAGCACCCTTAGTTCCAGCACCACTGTACATAGTGTTAGCAAACATAATAAAAAAGTTGCTCACATTTGGGGCCTACCACATTTTCCATTACATCTATACAGCTATGTTTTCAGAAGTGTTCATTCATTTTCTGAGCACTGTATTTCAGGTGCCCAACTCTAGACACCTTGTGCTTGATTTTCAACAGGGCAGAGGACTTTCAGCTCTGAAAATCAAGCAAAAAGTGACATCCAAAAATTAAGCCATACAAATTTATTGAACACTTCTGAAAATGCTGCCCTCCAACAATAACAAAATTTGAATACAGGACATGAATTTCCCAAAACAAAGTAGAACCACCTCCTGAATGAATTTCAGACTCTGCATAGAAAGCAGAATTAACATGTTATGGGAAATATGCTATGGTTTTGAAATGTATTTTTACTGTGTGTAAAAAAATGTTGTTAAAATGTGCTACACAAGTCAGTCATATTTAAGTCTGTTACATCTTATCCCTGGGGGCATGATTTGATCCCTTATCAGCAAATGTAAAAGTTAGACAACTGTTTCTAATATTGTTCAGTAAGAAAAATCATAGGAATTAAATAGACTATTTAGGAGTAAATTTGCTTAACAATATACAAAAGCAAAGTATATACCCTGTTTCCAAGCTAGTCGATCACCTGCTGAATATGGTGTGAATTTTCAATGTGTTTAAATGCATATTGGGAATGATTCTTTTTAAAGCAGTGAGCCTGAATTTTAACCAAGCTACCCTTAAAATACCTGGGGTCAGAAATCAAGCTCTGTTCTCTAGATAAATTCACTTAGTGAACATCCAAATGTGAGGTGTATTTCTAGATGCACAGTAGGAAATTGGCCTCTGTCGCTACTGCTATCTGTGCAGTGACATCGCCCCCAAACCAGCTCACACATCCCAACACCTGGTGAAGCCGCTGGTGGCTATACAAACGCCCACAAGCTGATCTGGCTATTCCCAGGTTCCCTGGGGCCTGCCTGTGGGTGGCTTTCCCACGTTCCCAGCAAGCTTTGGGACGGCTGTTTCTTTTTGATTCCTTGCAAGGCCAGGTCCCTGCTGGAGTGCCCCGGGTACAAGCAGGCTCCCGCGCTGTGGGGGCTGCAGTGGAGAGGGGCAAAGGGAGCGTGCGGCTCGGAAGCGGATAAAACGAGTCCCGTGGTTCGGAGCGGGGCTGGAGATCCCCCTGGCCCTGCTTGGAGCGAGCTCGGCCTGTTCGCTGGGCGGCAAAGCGGGCGCGGTGCGCAGAAGAGAGCGGGGCCCTTTGTGCACAGGCAGGAGGAGGGGAGTTAAGATGGGTCTGGTTCTTTTCGGTAAAGGGCCCGTAAGCGCTGCCGGGGGCCCGCGGCGGTCCCCCCGCTGCCCAGGACTGGGGGGCAGGAGAGGGAAGCAGCTGGAGGCCGCCTTAACACCATTCCCGAGATGTGTCAGGCCAGCATCTCCCCGGAGCTCAGAAAGGCGCCCGGGATTTCCGCGCTCTCGAGCCCGATCCTGCGCCCGGGGGAGATTTCCCGGGGGCTTCGCTGGAACCAGGATCGGGCCCTAGGCCAGCTGGTATTTCAGCCCGGCACCGAGGAGGGGCCTCATGAAGCTCTGCCAGCTGCGTGAACGGGCCCTTCCCCGGGGCTCCCTGTGGGGGAGGCAGAGTCCGCATCGCCCGTGCAATTTATCCCCCCCCGCCCCCATTTGAGCGGGCCTCGGATTTGAGATTAAATCGGACGAGTGCAAACGCCTGGGCAAAGGCAGCGATCGGCTCCTCCCGACAGAGCCGAGCCTGTGCCACATACAGCGCGACACCGCCTGGGAATCCCGCACGTGGTAACGAGGCGGCTTGGGCAGCAGCGCGACTCCTGTCAGCTGGGTTACGGTTTGTTTGCGGAGGAGGAGGGGGGTCCTTCTTCCTGTACAGGTCGTTATAATTGGTCTTCACCGGACTTTTTATGCACCTTTAAACAAAGTAGCGGCTAACACGGCAGGGTACAAAGGAGGGATCGTCCCAAAACCCAGCCAGGCCTGGGCACCGGCCCCGTACAGAGCACAGCAGTGAATAAGGAGAGAGCAGCACAGGGGCTGGGATCTGGGATTTGAGACTGTAGCCAGGCTGAGCCCAGAAGCCTATGGAGAGTTTGGGCCCGTCCGCAGCCAGCCATTAGAAATCCAGCCGGGCAACCTTCCTGCAGCCAGAAAGGAGGAAAGCCCCCCCCCCCAAGTGCAGCCCTCCCGCCTGAGGTTAGCAAGCGCGGTCTCTCTTTACCTGGCTGTACTTGGCCTCCTGCTCCAGGGAGCTCTTCTCGAGTCCGTTCACAGCATGCTGGGCTGAAGGGGGGAAACTATTTCTGCTCAGGCTGCTCCATTCTTCCACTTTGGGGCTGTGATAGGGCGAGCTGTCACTCACTGTTGGGAGACACCGGCATGGCTCGTTAGAGATTCCGAAAATGTTCCCAGGCAGTGTGCTTGTGGCAGGCATTGCTATGTGTGATTACAGGCTGTGCCTTCCCCCTCACCACCAACACACACACACACACATACACACCAGACATCTCTCAAACTTTACCTGGGACCCAAACCCTAGTAAAACCGAGGCCAGAACTCCCCCTCATAGGTACTGGGGGGGGGCTGCACACCCCCTTACTTGAAGTGGTGTCCATCATAGACAGGGTTTACACTTTGGTAAATGGCTCTCAGCACCCCCACTATAAAAACTGTTCCAGCGCCCCTGCTCCCGCTCCTAGCAGGACTGGCTCAGCTGAGTGACAAATCCTCCCTATTGCTATCCACGCAATCAAGAAAAATAACCGATAACGCCTGAATGACACCACCGGACACCTATTTATAATATTTACAACAGCTTGATTTCCTTCTTCTCCCAGAATAAAAAAATGTGGAGAAAACTGAGATCCATGTATGCTGGTCTCCTGCTTTATGACGTTAAACCTCAAAGGCATTTTAATAGCATTTCAATTTCTGTACTAAATAGACTGTACTTATCTTCCCCAAATGGCCAGAAACTGAGTTACCGCGTTCGGTAATTTGAAGGAGACTTCTGGTGCTTGTTTAGAAAACTGAGTAAATCCCTATAAAATTTTATTTAAAAAATACTTGATGTGTAAATTATATATCATGGGGGTAATTTACATCTCTTTTTACTTACATATAATCGCTGTACCTATAAATTGGTGTGTGTGTGTGCGCGCGCGCGCGCGTCTGTACACACCTCTATGTGTGCACACCTCACTGTATATAGAAAATCGGTTGGGTTTCTCTTTGGAGGTAGGGGTTGAAGACTGACGAACAGGAGAGAAAAAGGGAATGGAAGACAATAGGAGAAAAGATCAATCATACGTTAGAGGAGCGAAACTTTCAAAGTTCCTTTCCGTATTTAATCGAAATACAAAGAAACTCACATAGTATATAACGATTAGCACAAGCCCCGGGGTTGTTTCGAATCATTCATCATCACCTTTCCCTGACACCAGGTAATTTAGAGGAGAATATTGCGTAAGAATAACTATGTGCTTGACATAATTATTTCCAAGGTAGATTTAACGGAACAATGTAACTTTTTTTTCCAAAGGGAAAAGATACCCGTGTTGTTCGCAACTCTGGCACTGCAGAATTATGAACACACACACGCCAGTAAAAAACGTTTAAAAATCATTGATTTAAAACGCGTATGATTCTGCTAGGGATTCGCGGGGCTGTAACATTTACGAAAATTGTTCGGCATGAACCGGAGTACTGAGGCGAGAATGGTTTCTCCTAAACCACCTCGACCCCGAGCTGTGAAGTGGGCTTGCTGGGAGCCCGAGCCTGTTCCCGCTGAAATCAAAAGCAACCCCTTTGATTGACGTGACTGGGAGCAGAATCGAGCTCTCGTGTTAAACTGTTTCTGTTCAGAAGCTACCTCTCTAACCTCCTTTCAAGGGAAAATGCAGTCCCTGGCATAAGCCTGAAGTTGTCTTAAGAAACTGAGCTCTCTCTGCGAGCCCCCTTTTCTGCTGATCTCACACTTTCCCATGAATAGGGGCTTCCTTTAAATGTCAGCAAGGTCAATTTATCCTACAAATCAAGCGCAAACAACCCTCGTATGCAGTTTCTGCTGTTCAGCAGCCCAAACCTTGGCTTGGGGGAGAGGAGAATGTATATTGTAGTAAATCTTGTCTGAGATAGAGGAGGAAAGAAATCTAAACATTCAATGGGACCTTAAGAGGCCCTGTTGCCAATATGATGTTAATAAAGGAGGAATTCATTAAAACCCTCTCAATTTCTAATTTAATTTTCCCTGTTTAATGTTCATTTCAGACATTCCACCCACCGTGGAATGAACATACTCTAGCATGTATATTTTCTAAATCCAGCTCCACACGCACATACGTTTGGTTTGATTTTTGTTTTGTTTTTTTGTTTATGGGAGTTATATTTTGAATCCAACATGGGGGGGGGGGCTGCCCTTGCTTGTAAAAACCTTCTAACACCAATGCATTTGGATGCTTGTTATACTGCTATCGTGTGTAGTTGAAAACATGCAATGAGAAAATAGAAAGCCACACTCCAGTTCCAAGATGAGGACCCAGAGAGAGCTACAGCCCAGAGTTATTTGTAAAATATGCTCTTTTCATCACATTTAATGTTTGATACTTGACAAAAACTAAACTTGGAAGTGTGTTTTGCTGCAAATGGCAGAGACTTGTTCAGCGAGAAGCTACCGTTTCTAGCCAAAACAAAAGAAGGGGCGTAGAAGAACAGCGGTCGCTTGGAAAGGGACAAATACAAGTGGAGTATCAGTGGTTTCGTTTTTCTGGACCACCACTTCGGAGGAAAACAAAGTCAAACATAAGAATGAAAGCAATTAGGTGACATTTGAACTTCCTGTCTGAGCAAATTTGGCCTGATTGCGAAAACTAGGGAAACTGAATTTCTCTGTAATTTCAAGATGCTTTCACTTACGAATGCCTGATTTGGTAACAAATATACGTAATACACAGAAGGCATGCGAGATCATTATATCATTAATGGCTGAAAAGGAAGACACAGATGAGCTATATGATACAGAAAAAGAGAGTTATTGTGGATGTGCCATATTTTTTAGCCCACGCTGTCTGTTCTTCAGCTAAATGCTCATTGCTAGAGTCAACATTTGCCATTGCGTTGTGTTATACGTCCAAAAAGCATAAGCCCATAGAAAATGTAGTAAGACGAGGCCTTGAAACATAAACCCTTAACGTTATTTATTATGTTCCTGGTCTTTAGTGCGTGCTGGAGAAAATAGCTCTGTAGTTTACAAACTATGGAGATAAAGAAATGAAACTATCACTAAACTTTGAAAGAATTGGAGATTTCCTGCTTTGAAACAGAAAAGTCGGAATATTCTAAGAAAACTGCTCAGAAATTAGGCGTTACGGGCCCCCTCTTTTGCTATCAACATAGTGTTCCTATGTGAGCAAGAAGTGTTTTCTTGGCTCTTCTCTTACCTTGGTCTGTTATGGACCTGATCCCCAGGATATCCGTGACCGAATGGGAAGAGGGCCAGGTCCTAGGCATAGCCATGGTGCTGGGGATTGCGGGCACTCCCGGCGGGGTCGGCACTTTGGCTCCCGCAGCAGTGATGGGGCTGGGGTAGGAGTATATGTGGTTGTAAGGCAGCGCAGGCTGTGGAGCAGGTTGATGCTGTTTGTAAGATTCGTAGTGACCCTGCTGGGAGAGATTTCCAATTTTGTTCCGGAGGATCCGGCTGATGGAGCTGACGGAAGGCACGTTGTACTTGTCACACACGCCATCTGCCAGCAGTCGGTCTCGGATCTCCCAGGCAAAGATGCCCGGATCTCTTTGTTTGTAGGTCCGGATATGTTTCACCACCGTGGGAGTGGTGACCCGAGGCTTGCTGCCTCCGATCGCCCCTGGTAGGATGGAGCCAGTCTCATTGTAGCGCGCCAGGATTTTGCTCACACAGCCATGGGAAACCCGCAGTTGTCGGCTGATGTCACAGGGTCTGATGCCCAGTTGGGCCAATTCCACAATCCGGAGCCGGATGGCGTTAGGCAAGGGTCTCCCATTCACAAACACCCCTCCGAGCTGGTTCACTTCCCCAAAGGCAGGTTCTGCAAGCAAACACACACACACACACAAACACATTTGACACGGCAAACGGTTCACGGGGGCCGTTTAAACCCACCCAAATATTAATCATCAAAACGCAGATGTCACCGGTTAGAGGGAACGCACCATAGTCACTTCATTTACAAGGGTTTTAATCTAATGCGGCTGAAATTTGAAAAACAAAAACGTGGCAACATTTTCAAAGATCGTTGATTTGTGCCATTAAAAATAGTCCAGAATGTACATTCCAGAGGTGAAAAGTGAGATCACACAAGTCTCTTTTTTTTCCCCAAAAAGAGAGGGGAAAGCCAGCGAAATTGGTGGACTGAATTCTGCAAAAACGTGAGAGGTGAGGGAAACTGAAAGTAGTAATTAAAGAAAAAGCTCAGTTCTAGTGCTGTTTGCTCCTGTTCATGCTTCTTTGTTAGCAGCACCACTAGCCCCACATTGCGAAGCAAACGTGTTAATTTTTAAACTGCTGCGCTATCGATTTCAGCAACAATGTGCCACACAGGCTCAAATCATCCGTTAGGCTCCAATCCTCCAGTACTCTCATAATAACATTAATAATAAACCAACCAGTCATTAGCTTGCTCCATTCTGTGCTGCTGACCCTTAACATGTTCCTACAACTTGTAGGAACACGAACAAAGTCAATAAGCAAATTGCGGCGGCACATGATCTCACACTGGTGCTCTCTCTTTTGACAGCCCTTGAACCCTCCTGCAGCTTCCAGCCACTTACCCATTGCGCTGAGCAGGACACCAATGAGACTAAGCTTCCAAAAGGGAATTTAACAACAGATTCAGTCTCCCGGCCTCCTGCAATCCCGGCTGGAAAAGTCCACGGGTCGCTCTGATTTCCACTCTAGGAGATAGCAAGAACGTAAGGAAAAAGGCTAAAAGGAAGTCTGTTTCCCGATGAAAGAGACTTGAGTTCTGCATTTCAATCTCACAGCAACGTGGGCTGGGCTGGGCTGGGCCGGGCGTTTCAGTCTATCAGTCACCAGAGGCACCCCCCTCCCGGAGGGCGGACCCAAGGAAAAGGGGCCTCCCAATTGGTGCTCGATGATGATAGACAGCATAATCCAGGAAGGCTCTTCCGCTTTCTTTTGCAGGCATGCTCAGCACCTGGATTCCTAATACAATAGAGACGAATATTAAATACCTACGTAGTGGTAAGTCGCACTGAGAATGCAATTAATATAGGGAATATGCGGAATAGTTTAATGATAGCGCTGTAGTAAAGCATTATTTTGTAGAAAAATCAACTGATCCTGTCTCTACCTGTGTATGAGATCTATTAGTTTAAGTTTACATACTTTCAGGGTTGGTAATACCTTTACTAGGCTATTGTCAACGGTGCCAATATTTTGGTCATGTCGCTTTAGAGAAAGCAATCTGTTCAAAGTTTGTAGATACGCCTGCCTTTTAGTTCATTCCAGTTTCCTCTGGCTATATCTATTTGCACAATAAATGACCAGACAGAAAAGTATGTTGATGTTTATAGCCAATAACTGGAGTCAGCAGTTTCACAGGGGAATAACAGCGACGTCGTGAAAAATGCAGAGTTCTTTATCATTTATTTTTCAGATAATGGAGATTTGTGTGTCTTTACATGATCCTGCTGTAATTTTAAAATAAAAACGTTTTAACCAGTGAATATATTATTTAGCATATGTCCCAGAGAGTTGTGATTGTTAAAGGTAAGTTTATTTTTGTTATGAACTAAAAGCGTGTACGAAAGCCAAATGAATCAGTGAGTTGTACAGATGAAACGTGGATGCAACTGTCTGTGTTTAAATGGGGGGGGGGATCGTTGTGTGTGACCTCCATACAATTTATATTTTTCATTCCTATCGTAAGTGTTACATTATGTTTAATTGTAAGATTTAAATGCCTGATTTTGACTTTAATAAAAACACTAATACTGGTATTATTGCAAGAAAATCGTCAGAAAAAGTTGGTAGGCGCTGAAGTGCTTGCGTTTCATGCGATGTGTGTGTGTGCGCGCGCGCGAATGTGTTTTGTTTGGCATCGTTGCCTGTATCATTCACTAGATATGTTTGTGTACATACTTACACACACTCCACACATATGTCATACTACACACATAGATTATACACTCCAATTCCAGCCAGGATTTTATAATATTTTTCTTTCAAATTTATGTTTAAAAGTAAAATCTGCAGGAATAGGATATGTAAATGCTATATAATCGAGAAAGAATAGAATCCATTAATTAGAATGAAATATAAACTCGGAAAATAAAAAAAAATCTGATCGGCCCAGAAGGGAGTGAGTTGGAACTGTTTCCAAATATCATTTTCAAATGAAATATTAAACGACGAGGATTTTTTAAGGAGGCAGGTTGTTGGAAGACAGAATTGAATTTCCATGGATATTAGGTCTTCCTTTACAGTATTATTTTAAACCCTAGTGAATCTGCACAATCAGGAATGAGTAGGATACTACCGGAAACAAGACCGGAATCAATTGTATGTGGAGGGAAGGCGATCATGGTCATTTTGTGGGCTTTTTCGTAATATTGATATATTTGATCTCCGATACGTATTTTGCACTGCGTTTCTGTGCCAGCAACGTGATTTGGACGTTCAAAAATATCTTAGTTGTAAATTGTGGGATTTCCTCAGTTTGTAAAAGTTCACCGATACCTCACAATACAATTCTCACACATTTACCATCGCATGCTGTTAAATTAATCTTTCCAGAGGCTTTGGTGTGAATCATAAGTCCTTTTGCCACTGTATGTTAATGTGCTCTGTGTATTTTTTTAAAAGAGAAGGCAATGATGTGTGGAACACTTATACAGCATTAATCAAGGCTAATTATGTAATTTAACAATACACTGGAGTGCATGTACAGAAAACTTCCGATCTGAATTAATTACATAATCCCTTCCGAAATCTAATATATAGACTAATCCATTACTAGACTGGCTTTTCCTTCAAATACAGTTTTCATTTTAACCAACTGAATGTATTTTAAATATGCTAGATCGTTGCTAAATGACTGTAAGCAATGACCTAACTAGGGCCTTTCACAATGTATGTCGAAGTGCACAAATGATATTCAGGTTTCCTCGCATGTATGATCTTTTTCTGTATTATTACCCATTAGTTCGTGGTGTCTTTTCTTATTCTAATTATAAAGACAATGAAGAGTGTCAGACTGAGTTGTCCTAGCAGTTAGCTTTACGATTTGGGGCCCAATCCTGCATTCCTTGAGCACCCAAAAACTCCCATTGACGTCATCAGAGTGTTCTCCCCAACTCTGCCCGTCTCTCTCCCAATCTGTGCCTGTGTGTGGACTATTCTATCCGCAGTGTGCCTTTTTCTCTCAGTGTCTTCCAACCTGCCTAACCCCTCTCCCCTCTGACCCCGCCTCTGATCCCTTGGATATTCGGTTTCTTTTCCTTTCACAATGTGTGTTCCTGATGTGGTCCTGTCGGAAAAGCTCGTTTACTCTGCTTGGGTCTCCAGTGGTTTAAGGATAATGTTTATCAGCAGTGAACGTGCTCAACTTGTTTCCATTTAACTGCTGAGTGTGGGCTGAAATAACAAAGGTCACAGCCGCAGCGAGTCGGTAGAGGGCAGGGGGAACCGAGAGGAATAGGAAAACATGATCATATACAACAGCCTGTTGATCCCTGCCTGGCAAAAAGATTAATTTCAGGTACAAAATAATTAAATAATTGAAGGAAGGGAGCTTCCTTCCGAACAGGCCGGCCCCGGCAGCGGATACAACCGCCGCTCGCTTGGGAAGTTTCCCCGGCAGTTGTGCGGCGCGGCAGTGGGGCTGAGACCAGAAGGCTGCACACGGGAAAGCAAACAGGACAAGTGGTTCTTGCTCGAGTCAGATCAGTCCGTGGGGCGCCTGGGGGAAAGCGCAGGGGGCTTCCAAGCGGAATAACTGTGAATGTAGGGGGCCGTGAGACCCCCCAAAGCGGATAGATCCCGTTGTTCCCAGTGGGGTTGTGCAGTCGGAGAGTCCCAGTTGGGCAAACCTGCATCGGTGCAACACCCCATTGCAACAGGTTAAGAGCAGAGCAGATTCCAGGGATCTTCCTGGGAACAGTTAACAGGGAGGTGCGGTAGAAAAGCAGCCGACACACGCACCTAATAACAACGGAAACGCCAAGTGGGTGCATGTGCGGGGCTGACACGCAAAAGCTCGGCTGGTTAATGCAATAAATCTGTTTCTTTTTAGCTGCACCGCGCTGTAGCAAAGTGCGGGCCTGATCTTGCCTCCGTTTCAAGTCCAGGGGAGTTTGGCTGGTGACTTAGCTCAGGCCCGAGCTGTTGTATGTTATATCTGCAGATGACTTGAGACTGACCACTGATTTTCTTTGCATCCCACCCGCAGGTTGTTGACGGGATCCCTGCGTTTAAATGGATGGTTTTCCCTGAAAGGTCAGCGTCTGTGCATATATTATACTAATATCATACTGCAAAGGCTTCCATGGGTCTGCTCTGTTGAGCGCTTGAGCTATAGGCTGTCTGGGGTGGTCTTGTCTAGCTACACCTGGCTATCTTGTGGTGTCCAGTTCTCAGTATCTATTTTAATGTGTTTCCGATAGGAAATGGGTTTTACAGAATTAGCACTGGTGCGTGCCTGACAGTATTTCTTACCATCTTTTCCCGTGCACCGTGGCTGGTGGATTAACTCCAGGGTGCTGCTATGTATCCGATTTTGCCTATTTTACCAAAATGAGTTTTTCCCCCCTCTGTCTGTCTTAAGTCTGATCCTTCTCAGTTAAAAAATTAGGATCTAGTCCTGCTATCCGAACTCCGGCAAAACTCCCGCGGGAGTCAATGGGGGTTTGGAGGGCACAGGGAATGCAGGATCTGGCCTCCTGGTTGGATCCATCTTTCAGTAAGGGGGACGGATATGGGCAGCCGTAGAGTCACTGGCGGTCAGTGCCTTTGGGAAGGGCCTTCATCGATATCTTTGGTACCGAGAAGCAGCCCAGGAGTCCTTACTCACCTAAACTCCGGTGGCTTAGAACAGGATCCAGTCACTGGAGTAAATGGCACATCTCCCCGTGATTTCAATGGGAGTTCGATCGGGCCCTTAGTGAATGCATTTCCCTCCTGTTTTCACCTCGAGAGCCTTCCTCCACCTGGAATTGCACGAAGAATTTGCTCTGGCTACTAAAGACCAAATGCACATCAATCCCTAATATTAGATGGTTGGGGCTTGCTGAGTTTTGAATGGCAACCCAGACGCTTGTGACAAAAGACACATCCACACTCACACACTCCGTCTATCATTTTCTGTAGAGATCTCAACCGGAATCTACGTGCATTGCTTTAAAAAGATACTCCACCGTGACATTTCAACAGAGACTCAATGAGATTTAAATCCCAAACTTTTCAACCATATTAAAAATTAAGCAAAATAAAACAATCCCCCCAGAGACCCATTTAAAATTCCTTTTAGTCGTTCATTATGTGTTGGTTGACTTTTGACGGAAACTTACCCCCCCCCCCCATAAACGTAGCGATTGAAAAGCACGCCTTCAAATAGGGATAATTGGATGGTAAGTAGAACATTTTTTGTACATAAAATGCCTAAATCTGACCCTTCAGCAAGGACAAAGCCCCCTGTATGTGTGTTTTAACGGCTGGATGTCATGGGGCCGCAGAGAAAAAGGGCAGCATGTGGTGTCATTCCGCTAATACCGAACCTCCTGGAGCGTATCTAGACACATAGATATTATATTCATGCCGGGGAGTGCGGTTATGCCAGTGGACTGCTACTCAGGACGATTGATTTACACAATCAAAAGGGCACACTTCACCCAGCCACTGCTCGATGAAACTAACAAGGATGCGTGTGTATTTGGGATCTCCTAACAGACATTTTCCTAGAGCTGCCCCGGCAGCAATGTTATTACAAACTCCACAAAAACAAGCAACCTCGGGGGAAGGTCTGGAGGAGGGTTTGTGGAGTCTTTCGGCACGGTTGGTGCCGGGTGAAAGGAAAGGCGAACCTGTGCTCAGGTTAGCGTCCTTAGGTACAGGGGGCGAGCCACACCTGAGGGTTTGTCCTTGTCCGTGGGTGAGTGATGTAAATATGCCCACAGTGTGCAGATGAATAAACAGGGCTGGTATTTTTAGCGAACAGGAATACAACAGTTATAACCCTTAAAAAACAAACAAAAAAAGATGTGTTGCCAACAAACTAGAAAAGCGACCGAGCCCTGAACGGATGGGACTGTATGTTGTATCAGGTCGCAGAGACAATGAAAAATATATCTACAGTGAGATATAAAAAGGGACTTTTCGTTTAAATACCTGTGTAAACAGTGCCTCCCCCTCCCCTTATGATCAGCATTTTCTGTTAGATATGGATTGTGATGAACTAATAGTGTGAAGTATCAAAGGGGTAGCCGTGTTAGTCTGGTTCTGTAGAAGCAGCAAAGAATCCTGTGGCACCTTATAGACTAACAGACGTTTTGCAGCATGAGCTTTCGTGGGTGAATACCCACTTGCATCCGAAGAAGTGGGTATTCACCCACGAAAGCTCATGCTGCAAAACGTCTGTTAGTCTATAAGGTGCCACAGGATTCTTTGCTAATAGTGTGAACATTTGCTTCGACAGTGACCGGAATGACTAGTGTATAAATGGCCTTCAGTGTGTGTGTGGGGGGGGAGAGATTTCGGGGGGGGGGGGGTTAAAATCAGATGTCTCACAGTATAGTTGCAGGATCTCGGGCACTGTACCTTGCTTAAGATACTGAGGAATCTATTTCAAGCGGGACCTCTCTGGATGCCCGCATGCTGAGTGCGCACATGCAGAGCAGATGACACCTAGCTAATCTGCACGATCTGATACAAGGTGCTTCACAGGGTTTGCTGTGGAATCGCACAGGGCCTCTCTCGTCTTCCGGCTGCAGGCTGGAAACTCCCTGAACTAGGTGTTTTTGCAGAGTTCTCAGAGGTACTAATCCTCTGCTGTCTTTAGACAAAATGCACTTAAAGAAAGCCCCTGACAGACCCTTGCTGCTGAAAGTGGCTTTCAACATAATGTAGAGGGAGAGATTTTCAAAACCGAGTTCCTCTCTTTGTCGGAACGCTGCAAACTAGTTCCTACAAACCTGAAGTTCAGCGGCTCCGGCTAATACGGCATTGGGATCGCTTTCTGTTCTTGTGGGAAGAGGCCTTCATGCTGGACAAAAATTAATAGTAATCCTGGCTGCATGTTTCAGATAATTATTTTTGTTCTCTTGTTGGTTCTACTGTACAGTAACCTTTATATTTTTGTAGCCCCCACCTTTGCATCAATGAGGGCTACAGGTGTGCATGTGTAGTTTCTTTGTTTTAAAATGAATACATGTGCACTCTCTGTATACACGTGCATAGAGGGAAATAGTGTATGTGGATGATATACACACATGACTCACTGAAAACAATTTAGTATTCAAATGTGTAAGCAAATACTTCCAAAGACTAGGGAGTACCAATTAATGAACTTTAGATTTAAGAGGCTCCTAAGCATCCTTTTAAAAGAAAAAGTAGCCCCCCCCCTCCCCCATTCAGGGCTAAGTCTCATAATGCGACTTAATATGATGAGCTCACAAAAGGCACAAACCAGATCAAATATGAGCAATAACCTTGCATTTTCCACCCTCGTGTTACAACGCGAAGGAAACTGTTTTGCATTCGAGAATAATCAAAATCGAATTGGATCTTTAAACGTATCTATTTAGTCACAAGGTTCAAAATGGAGGGAAAAGTAACTGCCAATAAATGAGGCGTCTCTCTCCCTCTTGTCAAAGAGTTCGTGGGTGTAAAGGTCGCACTTTGCAAGCTCGCGAGGGGTTGGTTGTTTTAAAAGAAAACTGAGGATTTGTTCCGCTTTTTAAGAGTAAATTTGTTGCATATGATTTTCGTCGGATTTTTGGGGAGGGAGCCCTCAGCCTGTGCTCTCCTGAAGGCCATCTGTATGAGGCCAAATCCTTCCACCTTTGCTCGGGCAAAGCTCATTTTGACTTCAGTGAGATGCTTGCCCGAGGAAGAGGCTGCAGGATTTGCAGGCTTGCGGGTCCGTTTGCTAACGAACGTGAAGTTCGTCCCACCTAGGTGCAAGGACCGAAGTTTCTGATTTTGTGATTCGCAGGAACATCTCCTGGTCCCTTACTCAGCCCTAAACCTGAGTCCTGCCGTAATGTCCTTAAAGCGCGTTCCAAAGGGGATCTGGGTAGAATCGTGGCTGTAAGTAAATGAGAAGGAAGCTTAAAAGCCCTCCTGGGAAGGCCAGTCCATATCGATTTGATAGGGGTTCGTTCATTTCAGCCGTGCTCTTGTGTGTAATAGATCGCCTTGATCATTCCTCGGGGACACCGTTTGTGGGTATCATATAAACCATGATGAAAGTTAAGACTCCTTGTGGCGAACGCAAGCAGGTAGCGCTAGAAGAAGTTAATTGGTTTCATTCCCCAGGTGTAAGGAGATGGGAAAATAAAGATGATAGGGGAGACCCATTCGTTTTACGTTAGAACTTCATCCTGCCTCTACTGAAAGCAATGACAAATCTCCCTTCGATTTCAGTGAGGACGCAACCAGGCTTTTCCATTGTCAATTGTCTTTATTTATTTAAGAAAAACAAGCGGGTAACATAAACCTGAAACATTTTTTTCAATTGTAAATTGTCCACGCGGACGGCATGGCCCCCCCTAAGCTTATCAATGCAACTTTCCCTCCCAGCTGCACAGACACCGTGGCTACAGCTAAGACCAAAACCAGAGCTATGGAAATCACTGGGAGTCTTTCCATTGATTTCTGGGGTCTTTGGATCAGGCTGTTGGTGCTTAAGGCGCGACTACTGGAGGAGCTAGTTACTCGGTGGGATCCGGGATCTTACACAGCTCACGCAGGATATTACCGTCTCGCATTCTAGTTTGAATATCCAGATCAATTTGTCGGTTTGTCTTAATGATGTGTTAGTTTCTTTGGCCCTTTTAATCACTTTGCCGCCACTTGTTCTTAGCAGACCCTGTGGAAACCAGACAGTGCCTCGTTAGGGCTTTCCTTGTGAACAAATATTTGACTTAAATGCTCAGTGCTGAGTTAATTTGTTTTTGCACTAGGATTTTTTGTTAAAGACACAAAGGGAAATAGGCAATTCTAATCGCTATAAAGCAGCAGACAGATTTTAAAAGCATATTCTTTTCTAATAAAGAAATCAGGTTTGCATTTGTCACGTTATATTAATTTAGAGTAAATGAAAATAATCCCTCTATTGTTCTGTACCACATTACAGTAACCAATTGGGAATTTCTAGGTAATTTTCCCCCCAAACTCTACATTTGCTTCCAGAACACCTAGTAAGAGCGCCATCTACAGAAACACATATGTCAAGTTGTTTTAAAAACAAAACTGAAACATTTCAGATGAGCGTTCTTGCAACATTCTTATTTCAGGGCACGATCCTATAAATTATCGTTCCGTTCTACACACACACACACACACAGAGATGCTGATTCAGAACACTGGTGCTGCAGAAAATGTTATTTACCTTTGTAGCGTCCCACTTGGGATTCTCCCTCACATTTGTGCCGTGACAGGTGGAAAGGTATGTGCCACTGACTAAGTCAAAGGCAAAAGGTAATTACTTGGCTTGAAGTACCTCACTTGTATCCCGTGCACAAGGTATTCCAGAAAGGGAAAACACAACTATGCGGCGAGGTTTTTGTGGGTAACTGGGATAGACAATCAGCTCTGACAATTCCAAATCCTAAATGAGTAGACTACACCTTTAAAACGTGTGACAAAGAGTCTAAACAGGAAGAACCCAACAAAACCAGCAGAGCAGGGAAATATCCGTGATGCAGAAGTCAAACGTGTACATTTGTCTACATCTATTTTTCTATGTTTTACTTTAAAAGGTAATAATTGGACATATACCAATTTCCTAGAATTGGAAGGGACCTTGAAAGGTCATTAAGTCCAGCCCCCTGCCTTCACTAACAGGACCAATTTTTGCCCCAGATCCCTAAGTGGCCTTCCTTAAGGATTGAACTCACACAACCCTGGGTTTAGCAGGCCAATACTCAAACCACTGAGCTATCCCTGGATACTGCAAGGAAAAAGTGTAAGAAGTTTTAGGCCTTTACTGCTTCTCTGTTATATATAAAGAATGTCCCAAAATCCAGAGGAAAAAAAAGCCTAGTGTGTCTTTTCAAGTCTTTGGTGGAGTAGGCCTTGACTATGTGCAAAATTCTGCTTTTATTTACACCCATGTAATCCATTGACTCCGATGGGTTTGCCAGTAATTAGCAGACTTTAGCCATATATTCAAAATCCCTATACACTGAGACCACTAGACTTTTACGGATTTTACAGGGGGTAGGTATAGTGTTTTCCCCCATGAGTTCCCATGGTGTGAAATTTCTCTTCCTGGACTTTTATCTAAGTTGATCCTTTCCAACTGTTGTACTTTGCACCTTAAAACTATTTTCAGCTGAGATATTTGTTTATTATGATCGTCGTTAATCTATTATTTATTCTTATTTTCCTCTTCTTTTATTCTATTTCTCTAATTTTCTCCTTTATAGTAATCGGAGGGTTTTTGAATGGTTTTCATTATATTTATACGTTTTAAAATATAGATGTATCATTGCATTTCAATTCTCACTGTACAGTCCCTCTGGAAGAGAGGCGTTTTTAAAACAAAATTCTTAGTATCTTAGCCAGAAACCCATGATTCAGCATTTCTGGTGTTTGTCTACAATGACTAGTGTGAAGTGAGCTAGCACGTATGTATGCACTCTGGGGAATACGAGTACATGTGCATCTGAATAATGCTGCAGCGTATACCGATGAGTATTGTAGGGAAGAGTAGGAGACAGAGAAGGTCTGAGTACTTCAACAGAAAGAGATTTGTAGTGGAAGGAAAGGCAGTAGGAAAGCAAGCAGCTTTTCTATCTTTGTCTTCCACCTATTATATGCACATTGTAGAGACTGTGCATATGTAAAGCGCTTCTTTATTAAATCGAGATTAATGGCATATGACTTGAAAGGTGAATTGCAAGCAATTGTTTTAAAGAACATTTTGGCCTGCAGGCCGGACTTTTAACCATTGTAGTGTTTATAGGACTGCTACAATTTAAAGTTTTACAATTCTTCCCGATTTAAGAGATGGGTTAATTCTTTTTCTCCACGAGGAAAAAAAAGTCCTTTCGAGAGCAAATAAAATCCTGTCTCTAGCTATGTGGAATCATACTTGCCTTGCATGGTTTACCTGTTATGATGTGGGCTCCATATCACCATTGCACTTACCTGAACTCCTCCTGTGCCGTTGCTTTTTTAACCATATATTTACTCATTTGTCGTATAAAAGAGCAAAGATATCACTGGATGTGGATTCCAGTGTCAGTTATTGTTTTCTTAATAAACCTAGTGCCTGGATCCATATTTTGAACAATTCCGAAGTTAGGTTCACGGTGTGTTCCAAAGTTGCAGTGCAAAGTACATTTGTACTCCGATTTCACTGGGGTTTGGGGGAGGGATGGGAATGGGCGCTTATCTATGGCATTACAGACAGATATTCTGTTTAATTTAAACTTGCAGCCTGTTCGGTTGGTTTCTCAAAAAAAGTGATATTGTCGAATTTACGTATCTAGGGTCTAAATGCTTCTGTGGCTTGTAATTAAAAATAATCGACAGGAAATCGGTTAGACAACCAGCTCGTGTAAAGTAACACATTTGGCCCAGCAAGGAGAAAACACTGATTTTAGTGCAGATTCTCACACCGGGTATCTCCATTCCATTTACAAAATACCTTTCGTCTCCATTTAAAATACATCATATGAAAGCCTCAATGTCATAAATAATAATATAATGTAATTAATATAATCAATCAGTTAATTATAACTAATACTGAATTCGGGGTTCATTCCATTGCAAAAGATTGGCTATTGCCGGACGGATAAAAGAAACTAGCCCTTTTATGTTGATGGGGAAATTAATCTTTGCGTTAAGCTTAAATTTGTCCTCCTGAGAGTTAGTCTTACAGTTATAAAGAGAAAAATAGTTTAAAATGGCAGCAAATTAAACCAGCTATCTTATATGTGAGAGTCAATCTACTTCTTACAGCAAAAGAAGGAAATAACATCTACACTAATTCTTTTGAAAAGGACAGATCTCTCTCTGTCCAGCTGCATCAGCGAACCTATTGATGAAACGTTCATTACAGCCGCATGTTTTTAATTACATAAAGTGATTTTTCATCAAATGTAAATAACTCCTGGGTGGTAGCATAGTACTATATCGTTGCGAACACGAGTCAATCATTGATTCAATATAGAGATTATTGGCTGCTGGGATTTCTAGCGGCTTCAGAAAACGACTTTTATTAGTGGCTTCTGTTTTATGTTTGCTTTATACAAAAGCGCAGGATATTCCCTTAAGGCTAAATCATTACATGAAACGAAAAGACACGGAATGAACCCTTCACTTTGTCTGTCTAGGTCCAGGGACAAACAGCTATATGTGTAGTGTTGGAAAATCGGTGTGACCACATGTAACGATTTCTGTAAAGTTTGACCCCTATTAACACCAGTATTGAAATGCTTTTTTGTCTGACATCTTTCTTACTGTTTCAGCCGATAGGCTCTAAAGGCCGAGCTAAGCGGTATTTTGTCCTTTGTTACTTGCAGCCCGTGAGAATTCCCCGCGTTCAGGGCTGCGTGTTGAAAACACAGGACAGAGATATTGAGTTCAGCATCTTAGATCCACAATAGACACAGTATTTACAGGGAGTGCAGGTGCAATGTTTTCTAACGGAGGAGTAGAATCAGGCTAAAGCACAGGCTGCATCTTGAGTCTCAGGTAGAGAGAAGGTTCCCCGGCGAGGTGCAATGTAAACAGAAATCCTCTGTTCCAGTCTCAGGTAGAAAATAATAGGCGTGCTCCATTCTAGCCCCAAGTGAATAGCCCCCACACAAGGGGTCTTTAAGTGTCCGGCGACTATTGCTCAACCACTGGAGTAGTGTACACCACCAGTGGTCACCGAGGCTGAAACAACAATCCCCTCTGTTACCCGGAGAATCTGTGTAATTGCAGAGCCCACCAGCTACCACCTCAACCCTCCCACCCTCAGTCCCTCCGACTCCATCGCAAATTGCTGGATGTGTTGCCACGGACAGAGCCATTCTGGAGCTCAGTTCGGTGGCATGCAGCCAGTGGGCACGCAGTGCCATTGTCTGACCTCTTCGCCACCCCCCCTTCCGTGCCTAGCAGCAAAACCAGGGTTTGCGGGGCCTCCTGTGCCCACCCAGGTGAGCCTTCCTAACACACTCAACGCTACCACGAGCTGCCGGACGAAGCGCGGGGGGGAGCTCGAGGGAGGCAGGATCGAGGCCTTAATCTGAGCTCACTGCAGCTTTTCCTTTAGGGGTTCACGTTTTAAAGATCGTTTAAGCCAATGGATAGGCTGCTTCCTGCTTGTGAGCGGGAGGTATCCTGGGCTAAACAATCTGCGAGGCCCGACCCCACACATCAGCACACGATTGTCCCCGCGCTAACAGCAAGGAATGCTCCTTCATTGTTTGTATATCGGCATATGCATGTACACGGCCATTTCCCCTTTCACTCGCCCAAGCAATGCCTCTCCCCCCCGCCGCCCCGGTAAGCTGATCTTGGGGCTTCTCCTCCGCCTGCCTCCCTATCTCTGCTTCGTGGCACAACTCGGTTGGGAGAAGAAGGTCTCTGTTTAGTCTGCAGGGCAGTTTAAGGCGCAATGCAATTGGCTCAGCTCATCCCTTGCTGGTGTAGGAGAGTGCAGATAACACTGCCCTGTGAGAGACAGGGAAACTGCCCAACCCCGTCCCCCAGTCCTGCAAGAAAGGGAGAAGATTGTCCCCTTGGAGACTAACTCCTGTACCCCAGTGTTGCAGTTCAGTGCCGTCACCTTAGTAATGATCAAGCTTCTCCCATGAGCTTCCTGTTGAAGGCAGACCCCTCACCGTTGTCCTAGCACTGGCTCTGACGCTGCAGTAACATCTGTATGCGTGGGGGAGCGGTGGTGGTGCTGGCTGACTCCCCTCCTCCCCCCATGGGAACGCTCAGCAGGCCTAGGATGTGCTTCTCCAGTCCTACTGCGGCTGCTTCCCAGGGAACTTGCCCTCACTCGGGAGGCTGAAAAATGCCCTTTCCCAAAAGCGTGGTGTAATGTAGGACACCGCCGCCCCCCAAAAAATGAGACAAAGGGTGGTTATGGGCACATCCGTGGGGCTGGAGGAACAGATCCTGGACCTGCCATGCTCTAGCGGCCCGGGGAAGCTTCCTTGTATTATTGACTGAGGTGGCGTTGAGGGGACGGAGATGGGAACTTTGTGCCATGTGGGGCAAGGACTCTGCTAGCTGGCCCTGCAGAGAGGAAGGGTGAAGGACTGGACCAGCAGCCTCCCTGAAGAGAGATGGTGAGGGTGTAATAGAGGCCACCAGACAGCCCCTGAGCCCCACAGGAGGAGTCAAAAGTTAAGGCTGAACCTTGCCCAGGGGCTGTTGGCAAAGAGGGCTTTTTGGAGCGGGGGTTCCTGCGCAGCTTGATGCCAAACTGACATCCCAAATCAGACAAAATTCACCTGGTTTCTGGTTTAGGGTGTAGCCAAAACCCCACCAAAATCCACTGAACCTCAGCAAACTACAGCACTTTCAGGTCCAAGACACAACCCCTAAGCTGGGTGACTAACTCGCAAGCTGTCGGGAACAGCTCATTGCTGGGTAGTGACTGTGTAACGCTGTGATGTCACCCAGCGCTGTGCGTTGCAAGTATATATACAGTACTGCTTTCCATATCAGCTTTCACAGCTATTTAAGCAATTGGACTAAGGTACCCCCCGTAAATGAATTTAAATAAACTGCATAGTGATTAGCTGATTTCTCTGTGGTGTCAACATCCCACCACCCTCTTGTGCAAATAGCTCACAATTCGCTGGATATCATACTGTGAGCGACGTAGCATTTTCCATCATCAAGTGCAAAGATCTCGTGCGCAGAGCCAGGGTAATATATGGGCATACATTTACAAAAAAAATCTAAACAAAGCCCTGCTGTTTTCCTTGTGGTCCCTAACAAACAGAATCCTCCCCCCCAAAAAATGCACGTAGGCTAGTACACAGGTCATATTTTTCTGCTTAAAATCCTGTGGCAGCCTTCACAAGTAAATTGTGACCGTCAAAGAATATAATCAAGTATAAATGCCACTCCCTTCATGTTTCAGAGTAGTAGCCGTGTTAGTCTATATTCGCAAAAAAAAGAGAAGCACTTGTGGCACCTTAGAGACTAACAATTTTATGTAGCATAAGCTTTCGTGGGCTACTCCCTTCATGGTCCAGAATTACCACTCACCTTCAATGATTAATGTGTTATTATTTATTAATAATATCTGATCACATTTTAGTTAGGCACCTGCTAATGGCCACTCTGTGGAGTCTGCAAAACACTGTCGGGAATATCTTCCTATGTAAACATGCTGACAACTTTCTAAAAGCCTTTGGGGACTGAAGTTGTCCACACATTTTCAATTGCAAAAGATACCGTTCCCCCCCTGGAAATCTGGACAAAGTTCCTTCAAGACGGTTTGGGATTTCATATGGTGGGAAAAATACAGTTTCCCATTTAAAAACAAAAAGCTAAGAACACTATTTAGAGCTGGAATAAAAATGGCTGCTAATTTAGACTTGAAACTTCACGCGGATTTAGACTCGCTAAGAGGATGAGTGTCTGCTTGGCTAGAAAAATGTTTTGATTTCACAGAGTTGATTAGAATTTCACACTCATCATGTCCAGTAGTTATTTATTCTGTAAATCTACAGGTGCGCATAAAAAATG
This sequence comes from Mauremys mutica, assembly GCF_020497125.1. Lineage (NCBI taxonomy): Eukaryota > Metazoa > Chordata > Testudines > Geoemydidae > Mauremys > Mauremys mutica. The sequence goes on from NC_059075.1 coordinate 45,552,140, forward strand.
AATTGCATATGTATGTGCAGTTAGCTACGGGTTCACTTGGCTCAAAGAAATGGCAAATATTGCTGGTAAAAATCACTGGAGCTTCAAGATGTGCAAGGTAAACACGGAGACAAGAATTTACAAGCGTAGATGACTGTATCAGCAAATTGTTGTGAAGAAAGAAAATGACAAGCGCGGTTGGCCCAGCCTGCAGTTTGCAAGGTCGGCAAACGAACTAGCTGAAGAGAAAGGGCCTTTCAAGCTCCCCTGCCCTAGCGAATTACCACCAGATTCCCTTTTTCTTCTTTCCTTTAAACTTCCAGCAAGCCCATCCTCCTCCCTTAAACATTACACACAAAGCCAAGCAGTAATGCAAAATTAAAGTGGCAAGATCAAACGCTCAAAAATAGGGACGTCGCTTGGCCAGGTTGGCCCCACTCTTTTTCCTCGTGTTAAATGTCAACGTTGACATATTATCGTGTTGTTGGGCCGGTCCATACAATAAACAGGACGCCAGAGATGGACCAGTTAATGTTGCGGGTGAAACCTTGGCTTCTGGCACTTCCTTATGCTGGATGGGAAAACTTTGCCAACAGAGAGGCCATGTCTGATACTCTGACACATAGCGAAGACTTCCTGTCAGTCCATCACAGATCTCCGATGCGGTGTTGTTGTAACCCTGGAGTGCTGGGATATTAACAGATCGCATTCTGGGGGGATACGCAATGACTACTATTATATCAGGGAAGAGCTGGACCCCTTCCCCCCCGCCCCCCTGGCGCTGCCCTGCGGAGTCCTGGTTGGTGCTGAATTCCCACAACAGTTGGTTCAGCATCGGGCCCTTTGTGGGGGCCTTTTACTTTAAAAAATGCCCATTGCTGAACCGCGGACCAATCTATTCCGCATAGCTGTGCCCCCCCCCAGTTTTGTTTTTAACCCGCGGAGAAGCCCTTCAGCAATGCCTCTAACACGCTAACACGCTACCTTTATGTCAACGCGGCTCGAAAGAACCTCCGCAAAGCATCTGTTGCAGGGCTCTGCTAAGGCAAAAGTAAAACCCGCCATTGACTTGAGTGGGAGCAGGATGGGACTTAGTATCCCTTAGACGTCACAAGGGTTGCCACTGGAGTAACTAGGGGCTATGTGAGGTCAATGAGTCCCCACGGAGAAGAAACCTTTAGTGCATTTGCTCATGTGTGTCACTGTGTGTTTGAAACCAGGTATTGTATTGTTATACCGGAGCATTCTGTTGTACTGGAGAGGTTTTCTTAGTCAACGGCCAAAAGCGGATCTATATGGTGTTGGATAGTTAATACAGAACATCTCCCCCCCCCGAATTTCTGTTTTGACTCTTCTCTGATATACGACATAATGCTCACGGTATGAAGTCACAAAGGCTCATGACCATGGAAACCATTAAGACTGCGTATTTGTTTCTATCCAACAACTAAGACTATATGTTTATATATAGCCTCGTGTGTGCACGCACACAATCATATACATCTATGTGTTTGAACAAAGAAAGTTTATCCATATTTAGCCAGACAAACCTGCCCCAATTACTTGAAGAGTTAGACGACTGTAAATGAGATTCTTAATACGATTAAGCATTAAAATCGTCGCCAAGCCATGACTAAAATAGACGCCGGACACCCGTGACAAGAGGACTGAGTAAGTTTTCGTGTCTTACAGAACACTGGCTGCTCTTTCAGTCTGAACGCGCCAAGGGCCGCTCCTGCAGCCCATTCGCATCAGGGACCCCAGCCGCTTTTCAGGAGAACGCCCAGTGAAGGGTTTTATGGAAGCACCTGATGGTGCGATATGGCTCTTAGTGATTTCAAGCGGAGTTTGGCCGAAGTAATTAGCGGAGCAGCGGCCCCTAATTCTACAGTTAGGAAGCTTTCCAGCTGCGCTTGCTAAAAATCAAACAAACCAGAATTCCGTTGCTCTCGCGTCTTTGTTTTCTCGGCAAGTGATCTGCTTAGTGTATTTTTTTGGAACCCCCCAAAAAGCTGTTCGTTGCACGGGAGCCCAGCAGCAATTGCACACGCGCACCCACCTCGCTTGGGGCTCGCTCGTTTTCTGTGTGAACCTGTGCGCCAAAAAGGGCACCAAAGCCACCCGCGATGGGGAAGGCAGAAATCTCTTCCTACGTTAGCTCCGGGAGCCCGGAAACTCCTGCGCATCCTTGGAGAAGCGTGGAAGCGGTGTGAAATCCGCGCTGGATGAGTGGTTCTTTGCTAACCCGGCCAGAGGTGAGTGTTTCACCGACGTAGGGGCCCATCAGGCAGCCCTTGTTCAGACAAAACTCCCTGTCAGATGAGGGAAAGCCTTGCCCATTTAAGAGCCACATCAGCGTTTCCCCCAGGGGCTTATTCGAACGGACACAGAGGATGCAGTTCCATCAGAAGATGTAACATTTCTACTGCAGCCCGGAGCGCTAATCTAGCTCTTAATTCACTTGCATCAAGATTTAACAGACTCTTGAAATTCCTGGAGAGTGCAACGTTAAATTAACCCAGCAAAATAGCCATATAGAGAGTGTATTGACTTCAAGCCAGCTTTCATTTGCTCTATTATCTGCTAAGAAAAACATAGGGATCCAGCCCTGTAGAGAAAGGAAGGCGATGCGGGACACGTCCCAGGTTTTAGATTCCCGTGCTTGATATTTGTTTCTTCGGGAAGAAGGGATTTTACCCCCCCCCCCCCAGCGCCCCTTAGAATATGTCTTGACCTAAAGGACGATGTAGGAATTTTATGCAAAAAAATCAAGTTCCCCACGGATAAGCATTGCTCTAACACAGCCAGCTGTGCTTTACAATAAGGACATCAATTAGAAACTGCCGTTTACCACTCCTGTCCGCACTAATAGGTTAGAAACCGCCTCTACCAATGGATTGCCCCCAGGAGAAAACCATGGTCTGTCCAGCTCGGAAAGACGTATATACCCTGCCTGGCGGGGTAGATTTATGCGCCTGCACGTAAAGGACCAGGGTTGTTAAAAAGGTCCCCCAGCATAGAAACAAACAAACAAGCAGCGAATGAAGGGGCCCTGTCGCTGCAATCAGTGGGTTGCCATTTAGAGCCGGACACGAGAGAATCAGAGAGATTTTTTTTATTCGTGGTCTGTTTTCCTCAAGCCGATTGCAAAAAGCGGCCGAGACGATGGGTGCGTGTCTCTGATCTACATGGGGTTGCGGGGAAGCTGTCGGGAGAGGCAGGGCAAGGGACTTCACCGTCCATCATGCATGCTGACAGTGAGGCCGTCACCTGGAATGCATTACAGCAACCAGCGGCCACCCGGGGCTGCGGGGCGCAAGCCGCCGCCTCGCTGGAGAAGCCGCGAGCTGCCCCCGGTCTTGTTGCGAAGGGGAATTTCGAATGGGGCCCTGCGAGTGGGAAAGGCGAATGGGCGCAGCGAGCTTCTCCCCGCAGCTGCGTTCCCACTGTGTGCTCCTTTCGCTGTCCCCAAGGAAAGATCCGCGGGCTGGGGCGCCCTCTCTCGATGAAACACACAAAGGGAGGCTACGAGCTACTTCATTCTTCCCAGGAGTTAGAGCTCTTGTCACTTTCCTCCCTTCTGCTGACTTTCTGGAGACCTCAATGAATCAGGAGTCACAATCACACCCACACCCACACAAACACAGTCCCGTAGATAAAGCTTGCAGACCTCTCTGCCTTTTCACTGCAATGCGGGCTGAACCCATTAACTCGCTAGTCTGTTAATTGCCTGTTTGCATTATTAAAAATAGATCAGCGGCAGCTTTTCATTTTCCACCAGAAGCTCAGCTTGCCGGGCTGACTGAAAGCGAAGCTGCCTGCCAAGTAGCTCAGGACAGAAAAAAAAGGTAATGGGGGTTAATTACTCTGAACATGTTCCATCCTGGTAGCGGTCATTGAATCCGGTTGGTTTAGATCAATCATCAACACGGAAAAAAGTCCTCTGTGTATATGTGGGTGCATGTGTGTGTCCTTGTAATTAAACTCATCCACAGCGTTGGCGGAGAAATGCCCGGATCAAGTCCAGGGCAGAATCGTAACGCAGCGAGCAGTTTAATGCATGCGAAGCAAATATCCAGGACCTGCTAGTGCTTCCCGAACGGGCCCCCGGCTCTGGCACCGAGCAGACAGACGCGCGGTGTAGCGTTCGGAGCAGCGTCCGAGCCAAGGGTCCCTCCAGCGCCGGAATCCGAGCCTCGGGGCTTTGGGAATAATAAATCCTGCGAGATCGCTCGGAGCGTTGTAATTCATCCCATTTACACACAGCACCATCTGTGTAAAAGAGTGGGACTCCCAGGATAATTGTGGTGACCGCGATTGCCTGGTCTATTTACTTCAAAGCAAGACCACAGGAAACCAGAGCGATGCACATTTAAAGTAATGGCGAGGCTCTCCCTGACAGCAGACTGCTTCCCCTTCATCGGCTCCTTCCCCGTGCCCAATGCTAGAACCGCAGCAATAGCCTGTTGCTCTTTTTTAATCTCCTCACTGTACTGGAAACAGACTACTCCCAAATCAGTAAGGGCACCTATGTTAGTGGGCTCTGTCCTGGAGCTCTTTCTTACCTTAGCAGTCTCATTGACTTTAGTGGGATTGCTCAGGAGCTCAGCGCCGCACGAAGGGGTCCTGGCAGAAGGTCCAGCCAGTTCTTTGGAGTGCTCGCTGGGCGTTTAGAACAGCTGTGTCTTCCCTCTGTTTCCAGTGAATTGTACGTGCCTGCATTTGTACCTGAGGGCACCAAAAGTGGAAATCCAGCTTCCAATACATTGCAAGACAGCCTCTTTCGGCGATCACAATGCACAGAACTAGGCACCGTCCTCGGACAAACGAGCATTGAAGTGATTTGCAGACATTTGGATGAATTTTTTTTGGATACATCCCCCCAAATTAAAAAAATATTTAGTAATCTGATGCAAAGGGCAAAAATTGAGTTTTGTCTAGAAATAGCCTTATGACCCAAGGATAAAACATAAGAATGACCATACTGGGTCAGTCAACTGTTACCCAAATGGTCCATCTAACCCATTACCCTGTCTTCTGAAGGTGGCAGGTGTCAGATGCTTCAGAGGGAATAAACAGAACAAGGCAATTTATCAAGTGATCTGTTCCTGGTCATCCAGTCCCAGTTTTTGGTTAGGGACACCCAGAGCAGGGGGTGATCCATCCCTGGAAGGGGTGGTTTAACAGCATGCAAAAGGAATTCCACTAGAATTCTGAGAAATGCCCCCATGCACCCCTCTGCCATGTACATTGGCCCAACTGGACAGTCTCTATGCAAAAGAATAAATGGATACGAATCAGACATCAAGAATTATAACATTCAAAAACCAGTTGGAGAACACTTCAACCTCCCTGGACACTCAATTACAGACCTTAAAGTGGCAATTCTTCAACAAAAAAACCTTCAAAACCAGACTCCAATGAGAAACTGCAGAACTGGAATTAGTTTGCAAACTGGACATCATCAGATTAGGCCTGAATAAAGACTGGGAGTGCATGGGTCATTACACAAACTAAAAACTATTTCCCCATGCTAATTTTTCCCCCTACTGTTATTCACATCTTCTTGTCAACTGTTTGAAATGGGCTATCCTGATGACCACCACAAACATTTTTTTCATCTCCTGCTCATAATAGTCCACCTTAATTGATTTGTCTCATTAGAGTTGGTATGGCAACCCCCATCTTTTCATGTTTTCTGTATATATGTATCTTCCTACTGTATTTTCCACTCCATGCATCTGTTGAAGTGGGTTTTAGCCCACGAAAGCTTATGCCCAAATAAATTTGTTAGTGTCTAAGGTGCCACAAATATTCCTCGTTCTTTTTGAAAACACTATAGTATCTTTTTGAAGATACAGGGCCCAATCATGTGAAGCGGTGCGCATAGTCTCAGAGGGTGTTGCCGTCAATGGGTGTTGGGATGTATGATCCATCTCCTGAGTTGCTCAGCACCTCACATGATCATCCCTATACTTTCCAAAAATGAATCCCTATGGGCCCAATTCTGCCACCATTCGTCTTGGGGAGTAGTACCTTACTTAGCAAGGAGGTCCATTGTTTGTAAATTGCTCCAATGATTAATTACTGTCAGTGTTAAAAATATGTCTGCTATTTCTAGTATTAATTTGTCTAGCTTCAGTTTCCAGATACTGGATTTTGTTTTGCCTTTCTCAGATAGATTAAAGAGCTATCTACTCTCTGATAGCAGGGCTGGGCCTATGGTTACTATTTCTATATTATTTTGTTTTCATTTCTTTCTTTTGGATCTCTCTTTATTACTAATTTTGATCCTTAATGTATTTTCTCAGAACACATCTTAGCTTAGGCTTCTTTGTGATTCCAAAATATTAAAGGCAATACTGAGAGTCAGAGTGTGCTCTCTAGCCACTGACTTTGCATTACAAATATTCTGATTTCAGGATAAAGGCAACAGGCAGTTTATATAATAAACAAGACCTAATTAAACAGAATTTTTAAAACAAAAGCTCAAAACAGCATTCCTTATTCATGTGGGTGGTCCGATTGACATGAGTGGGGGCTGCAGGATAGGCCCCAAATGACATACTTATGTAAAATATAATAGGCTTGTTTAACAAGGATATATAGAATATGTCTCATTTTTAAAACATTAAAAAAAAGAAAAAGAAAGAGAAAGAAAGAAAAGAGCCTTACTGCTTTATTTAAAGGAAACAAGAGGATAACTCCTTTTGATGTTGACCTAACAGAAGAAAGGAATGTAGGTTGGGATGTTTCATATTTACCTTCCCTGCAGATTTACCTAGGCTTTCAGAATACTGAAGTCAATGAAAGCTATAAGTGAACATTTGGTGGTAGAGAGGGAGGTCTGTCTTGCAGCTGTTACCCACTGGAACTACTTGAGCGGGTTAGGATTGTAGGATTAGGTGTAAGGTCTGGGGGTCAGGCATGTGTGCTTACAGTCATGAGTTTATATGACTACCATGTGACTGTTACGTTCTCATGCAACAGCAGAATGATTACGATATATAATTGGCCATTCAAATAGTTTTTCTCTGCTGTCTTACTTTTTGCACATTGTTCATCTTATTTCTTTAGCCAGCAGTTGTAGATTTCTGTTTTCTCATTGTTCCCATTTCAGTCACACAGAGCCCTCATACTGCAAGATACTGAGCGCTGCTGGTACTCAGCGCTGAATGAAACAATGAGTACAGGGTTTCCTTGCCTACATCTACAGGTGACTGTAGCTTACTGTAGAAATAGCATTTCAGCCCAGTTTATCCAGGTATCAAACTGTCACATTCCATGGGGCCTCCACTGCAAACTTCCCTTTGTATAGAATGTTTACAGTGACTATAAGGCAGCTGTGTTTAGACATTCAGTCCAGGTTATGTCTAGAAAATAACAAGCTAGATTCCCTTAACAAATGCTTGCCAAATAGCCAGGAAAAAGCTACCCCTCACCAACTAAAGCTTATGTTCATAATATGTACTAAAATTCAATGTGAGTAATAATACTGTAACTTAGTTTCCAGCAATGGGACTGGGAACTCAAGGATGTGTAACGTGTCACTCAATAGGTAGCTATGAACTATAACTCATATTTTACTAATGCTATAATCACTTGCAATTATAAATCAGGGCCTGAGCCTGCACTTTGAAAAGAGAAGACTGGGCCTGATCCTGATCTCATTGACACCACTGGGAATAATGATTAGCCCTATTCAATAGCTTGTAAGTCATGTGATATCTGGCTGTGGGAGGGTTGTGCCTGTGGTATGTTTTGCACCAATCGGCAGCCTCATATTTGGCTCTGGCTTCTAGTTTACTGGTTATGTGAGTATATACTGGTCAGGCTTTCTGTATTGTGGACAGAGTGCCTTGTATTGTACTAATTGATTGATAGCCCAAATATGGGTTCATAAACCCCACAAAACAATCAGAAATTAGGGGGAAATTGGTGTCAGGGAGCTATAGTTCTGTGTATGGTGTCCTTTTGTATGTTCTATCTTCCACTTCATGATCAGAACCTGAAGTACTAGGATGTTAAGGGTACGTCTACACTACCCGCTAGATCAGCGGGTAGCAATTGATCTATCAGGGATTGAATTATCGTGTGTAGTGTAGACGCGATAAATCAATCCCCAATCACTCTCCCGTCAACTGCTGAACTCCAGCTTGGTGAGAGGCGGAAGCAAAGTCAACGTGGGAGTGGTTGCCGTCGATTCCACACTGCGAGGACGCGAAGTAAGTGATTTTAAGTCGATCTAAGATACGTCGACTTCAGCTACACTATTCTCCTATTCTCATAGCTGAAGTTGTGTATCTTAGATTGATTCCTCCCCCCTAGTGTAGACCAAACCTACGTAGAGACCTTGCTTCTACTTGAGAAGAGTAAGATTTTGCTATACACAATGGTTACTACTCACATATACGTGCATCCCAGGATCTGGTGTAATCCAGTTCTTCCAAGTTCCAGCCACCCTTCTCTCTCCAGTCCTCTTCATCACCATGTTATTTTTGTGGTAACAAAATCAGCTAGCAGTGGGCGTGGCAGAAGGGTGAATAAACAATGAGCAAGGATCTGAAGTTTACTTTGGGCATCAGCAGAGCATGCTTGAGCACATACGCTGGGTGTAATACATCAGAATGTACTCACTCAAACACTGCTCAGCCCTGTGCAGGACTGGTCCTTTGATTGCACAGACAAGTACATTTTTTCTAGAGATGGAAGAATCTAGAAAAGTATGAGATTCCACTTAATATCTAGAGACTCTGATTTAGAATTTCTTTTAAATCTACTCTTCAAAGGTGAAACACTCTTAATGTTCTTAAATGGAACAAAACCTTTAAAAGTTCTGATTAACTTTTAATTCTAGCACTTAAGATGTGTTACAGAAAGTTATAAATGTTACTTCTGGGTTCTCCCATTGTCAATTTTTCATTATCAATGCACTAATCATTGAGATTCTTTACTCCCCATTGCTTTATTTTGTTGTTGACTTTTCACTGTAACCCAAATATTTGTAAAGTAACTCAGTGGTAGTGCAGAACTGGTTAAACTAGATAGGATAGCTGGTATTCAGTCACTGAATGACATATGGAGCTGCATGCATAAACATATGAAGTAACTAAAGTATAAAGAGTTATTTTGTTTGCATTGTAATTTGTGACTGATATATGCAATATTTTGGAAGACATAGAGGCAAGTTTATCCTAGGCTAGGTAGCCTACAACTGTGTGTTTATTACAGCTCCCACTCCCTGTAGCAGTACAGAGGATATGAGGTGCCACCCCCCCACCCCTCAGTTAGGAAGCTGTGGTTTGTTAGTTACAGCTGTAGGAGCTGGTGCTTTTAGCTCTGGAGGTCCCTGGTTCAATCTCCACTGCATTAGTGAGGATGGTGTCACATGCACCCCTAGGGCTGTCATTGAAGCCTATGATAGCCAGGCACACACATATGAGGGACAAATTTTGTCCCTTATGTGTTACCGCAGTGAATTTCTTTCTTTCTTTCTTTTTTTTAAATGTAACTTTAACATCTGAGGTGGTAAAAATACTTAAAAAGACGTATCAATAATTTTGTCCCAAGCTTTTGGTCTAGTTCAGATTTGGTTCCACTGGCATTTTTGTATATTGGGTGATTAGCTTTTTAATAAGGACACCCAGGTAGAATAGGCCCCCAATTTAACCTAATTTAGTGCGATCCTTTGGATTCTAAATAGCTATTATTTTAAAGACTTTGTTCTGTCACCAAGAAGTAAATAACTAAGAACATAAGAATGGCCATACTGGGTCAGATCAAAGGTCCATCTAGCCCAGTATCCTGTCTTATGACAGTGGCTAATGCCAGGTGCCCCAGAGGGAATGAACAGAACAGGTAATCATCAAGTGATCCATCACCTGTTGCCCATTCCCAGCTTCTGGCAAACAGAGGCTAGGGACACCATCCCTGCCCATCCTGGATATTAAATTCAGGGAGGATAGGTGCATCAATGGCTATAACTAGTTATTTTTTGAATCCTGTTATAGTCTTGGCCTTCACAACATCCCCTGGCAATGAGTTCCACAGGTTGACTGTGTGTTGTGTGAAGAAATACTTCCTTTTGTTTGTTGTAAACCTGCTGCCTATTAATTTCATTTTGTGCCCCCTAGTTCTTGTGTTATGAGAAGGAGTATATAACACTTCCTTATTTACTTTCTCCACACCAGTCATGATTTTATAGACCTCTATCATATCCCCCCTTAGCCAACTCTTTTTCAAGCTGAAAAGTCCCAGTCTTATTAATCTCTCCTTATACAGCAGCCGTTCCGTACCCATAATCATTTTTTTTGCCCTTCTCTAAACCTTTTGCAATTCCAATATATCTTCTTTGAAATGGGGTGACCACATCTGCACACAGTATTCAAGATGTGGGCATACCATGGATTTATATAGAGGCAACATGATATTTTCTGTCCTATTATCTATCCCTTTCTTAATTATTCCCAGCATTCTGTTCGCTTTTTTGACTGCTGCTGCACATTGAGTGGATGTTTTCAGAGAACTATCCATAATGACTCCAAGATCTCTTTCTTGAGTGGTAACAGCTAATTTAGACCCCATCATTTTATATGTATCATTGGGATAATGCTTTCCAACATGCATTACTTTGCATTTATCAACATTGAATTTCATCTGCCATTTTGTTGCCCAGTTGCCCAGTTTTGAGAGATCCTTTCCTAGCTCTTTGCAGTCTGCCTGGGACTCTAGTTCACCCATCTTATTATTTAGACTGCTAGCATTGGTATATAAGCACTTTAAAAACTTGCCACTTTTCAGCTGTCTGCCATTACATGATATAGTTGAATGGGACTTTTTTTCTTTTGACTGTTTCTCATAAGATCCTACCTGTATTTTATCATCTTCCATCCTCTCCTCCTTATTAGGTCACAGGGAATCTCCATTTATAGATCCTCCACTAAGGTGTGTCCGTGCTCCTCCACACCTGTCGGCTTTCCCCCAGCCTCTAGTTTAAAAACTGCTCTAAGACCTTTTTAATTTTAAGTGCCAACAATCTGGTTCCATTTTGGTTTACATGGAGCCCATCCTTCCTGCATAGGCTCACCCTTTCCCAAAAGTTTCCCCAGTTCCTAATAAATCTAAACCCCTCCTCCCTACAGCATCGTCTCAGCCACACATGGAGACCCTGCAGTTCTCCCTGTCTAGCTGGCCCTGCATGTGGAACTGGAAGCATTTCAGAGAATACTACCATGGACGTCCTGGACTTCAATCTCTTACCTAGCAGCCTACATTTGGCCTCCAGGACCTCTCTCTTATCCTTCCCTATGTCAGTGGTACCTACATGTACCACGACCACTGGCTCCTCCCCAGCACTACACATAAGCCTATCTAGATGTTGAGAGAGCCGCAAATTTTGCACCAGGCAGGCAAGTCCCCAGGCGGTTCTCCTGGTCATCGCAAACCCAGCTATCTATTTTTCTAATGATCAAATCACCCATTACTAATACTTGTCTCTTCCTAATAACTGGTGTTCCCTCCGTGGAGAGGTATCCTCAGTGCGAGAGGATACCACAACATCTGGAAGGGGGGTCCCAACTATGGGATCGTTTCATTCTGCTCCATTGGATGTTCTCCTTCCCTGAGTCTTTCATCCTCCTCAACAGCACAGAGGTTGTCAGACTGGGGGTTGGACCATTCTACTGTCTCCTGTGTCCTCATCTATGTACCTCTCTGTCTCCCTTAGCTCCTCCAGCTCAGCCACCCTGAACTAACGAACTAATGAAATGACATAAACATCCCATATGCAGACTTCAATATTTTGTAAGCAGGGTTTGTGTCTTCCTGTGTGTTTGTACAACAATATGCTGAACCTGACTGGGGCCTTTGGTCTCAACTGCTGTACAGATAGTCAGCAATAAGAACACCGTCGGGCCACCCCAGGGAAATCAACTAACACATTTTTATAACCTGAGCTTGTGTGTTATCTTTCATTAATAAAGGCTCACTTGTATCTGTAGTGGCTATGTCTTAAAGATACAATTGAGCTTTGCTCTGGGGGAGTACAGGAAAGGAATTCTATTTAAGTGAAGCATAATTCCTCCCAGAGCTCTCTGGCACTTAGAGGGCATGCACTCACTGTTACACTCTTTTATGGGGTGCACCACACTCCCCCATGGGTGTGGTCTCGGTCCCCTGAGGGGAAGTTGTGGGTATAGACATAACCCAGCCTTCTGCCTGACCTGTTGGGCTGCTGTGTGCCCCTGGGGGAGGGGGATATAGAGGGAGTGCAGGGACTGTAAATGTGCTTTAAACTAGGTTGGACGGGGACAGGGGAGCAAAGCCCACAGGTAAGTGGGGAACATGGAGACCTGAGAGATGGGGTCAGAAATAGGAGGGAGCGTGGGTCATAATGGCAGAGAGAAAGGAGGGCCAGGGCAAAACTGGGAGGCAAGATCAAATCAGTATCTTAGATGCCTATATACAAATGCAAGAAGTATGGGTAATAAGCAGGAAGAACTGGAAGTGCTAATAAATAAATACAACTATGACTTTGTTGGCATCACCGAAACTTGATGGGATAATACACATGATTGGAATGTTGGTGTGGATGGGTACAGCTTGCTCAGGAAGGATAGACAGGGGAAAAAGGGAGGAGGTGTTGCCTTATATATTAAAAATGTACACACTTGGACTGAGGTGGAGATGGACATAGGAGACGGAAGCGTTGAGAGTCTCTGGGTAAGGCTAAAAGGGGTAAAAAACAAGGGTGATGTCATGCTAGGAGTCTACTACAGGCCACCTAACCAGGTGGAAGAGGTGGATGAGGGTTTTTTTAAATAACTAACAAAATCATCCAAAGCCCAAGATTTGACGGTGATAGGAGACTTCAACTATCCAGATATATGTTGGGAAAATAACACAGCGGGGCACAGACTATCCAATAAGTTCTTGGACTGCATTGCAGACAACTTTTTAATTCAGAATGTTGAAAAAGCTACTGGGGGGGAGCTCCTCTAGACTTGATTTTAACAAATAGAGAGGAACTTGTTGAGAATTTGAAAGTACAAGGCAGCTTGGGTGTAAGTGATCATGAAATCATAGAGTTCACAATTCTAAGGAAGGTTAGAAGGGAATACAGCAAAATAGAGACAATGGATTTCAGTAAGGTGGATTTTGGTAACCTCAGAGAGCTGATAGGTAAGGTCCCATGGAGATCAAAACTGAGGGGAAAAACAACTGAGGAGAGTTGGCAGTTTTTCAAAGGGACACTATTAAGGGCCCAAAAGCAAGCTATTCCACTGCGTAGGAAAGATAGAAAATGTGGCAGAAGACCACCTTGGCTTAAGCATGAGATCTTGCATGATCTACAAAATAAAAAGGAGTCATATAAAAAATGGAAACTAGGACAGATTACAAAGGATGAATATAGGCAAACAACACAGGAATGCAGGGGCAAGATTAGAAAGTCAAAGGCACAAAATGAGCTCAAACTAGCTACAGGAATAAAGGGAAACAAGAAGACTTTTTATCAGTACATTAGAAGCAAGAGGAAGACCAAGGACAGGGTAGGCCCACTGCTCCGTGAGGAGGGAGAAACAGTAACAGGAAACTTGGAAATGGCAGAGGTGCTTAATGACTTCTTTGTTTCAGACTTCACCAAGCAGTCTGAAGGAATGCCTAACATAGTGAATGCTAATGGGAAGGGGGTAGGTTTAGAAAATAAAATAAAAAAAGAACAAGTTAAAGATCACTTAGAAAAGTTAGATGCCTGCAAGTCACCAGGGCCTGATGAAATGCATCCTAGAATACTCAAGGAGCTAACAGAGGAGGTTCCTCTAGCGTTATTATCTTTGGAAAATCATGGGAGACAGGAGAGATTCCAGAAGACTGGAAAAGGGCAAGTATAGAGCCCATCTATAAAAAGGGAAATAAAAACAACCCAGGAAACTACAGACCAGTTAGTTTAACTTCTGTGTGAGGCAAGATAATGGAGCAAGAAATTAAGGAAATCATCTGCAAACACTTGGAAGGTAGTAAGGTGATAGGGAATAGCCAGCATGGATTTGTAAAGGACAAATCGTGTCAAACCACTCTGATAGCTTTCTTCGATAGAATAACTAGTTTTGTGGATAAGGGAGAAGCGGTGGAAGTGGTATACCTAGACTTTAGTAAGTCATTTGATACGGTCTTGCATGATATTCTTATCAATAAACTAGGCAAATACAACTTAGATGGGGCTACTATAAGGTGGGTGCATAACTGGCTGGATAACCATACTCAGAGAGTAGTTATTAATGGTTCCCAATCCTGCTGAAAAGGTATAACAAGTGGGGTTCTGCAGGGGTCTGTTTTGGGACCAGCTCTGTTCAATATCTTCATCAATGACTTAGATATTGGCATAGAAAGTACGCTAATTAAGTTTGCAGATGATACCAAACTGGGAGGGATTGCAACTGCTTTGGAGGACAGGGTCATAATTCAAAATGATCTGGACAAATTGGAGAAATGGTCTGAGGTAAACAGGATGAAGTTTAACAAAGACAAATGCAAAGTGCTCCATTTAGGAAGGAGCAATCAGTTTCACACATACAGAATGGGAAGAGACTGTCTAGGAAGGAGTACGGCAGAAAGGGATCTAAGGGTTATAGTGGACCACAAGCTAAATATGAGTCAACAGTGTGATGCTGTTGCAAAAAAAGCAAGCATGATTCTGGGATGCATTAACAGGTGTGTTGTGAGCAAGACATGAGAAGTCATTGTTCCGCTCTACTCTGCACTGGTTAGGCCTCAACTGGAGTAGTGTGTCCAGTTCTGGGCACCGCATTTCAAGAAAGATGTGGAGAAATTGGAGAGGGTCCAGAGAAGAGCAACAAGAATGATTAAAGGTCTTGAGAACATAACGTATGAAGGGAGGCTGAAAGAATTGGGTTTGTTTAGTTTGGAAAAGAGAAGACTGAGAGGGGACGTGATAGCAGTTTTCAGGTATCTAAAAGGGTGTCATAAGGAGGAGGGAGAAAACTTGTTCACCTTAGCCTCTAAGGATAGAACAAGAAGCTATGGGTTTAAACTGCAGCAAGGGAGGTGTAGGTTGGACATTAGGAAAAAGTTCCTAACTGTCATGGTGGTTAAACACTGGAATAAATTGCCTAGGGAGGTTGTGGAATCTCCATCTCTGGAGATATTTAAGAGTAGGTTAGATAATTGTCTATCCAGGATGGTCTAGACAGTATTTGGTCCTGCCATGAGGGCAGGGGACTGGACTCGATGACCTCTTGATGTCCCTTCCAGTCCTAGAATCTATGAGCCACGTGAGGGGGTAAAGACTCATTGAAATCTCCCCCCACAGCTGCATTCCCAAATAAAGGCCAGGCTCAGTCTGGCTTTGATAATACAGGAGTTCACATGCAAACAAAGAAGCAAAGAGAGAAGAGCAAAATTTTGTTCTTAGTCAAACCAAGTACTGAGCTTTGAGCATGTGATAATTGAATGGGACTACTCATGTGCTTAAAGTTAAGCACATGCTTTTAACTTCTTTGCTGGACTGGAACCTAAATTGGCTTAATAAGAAATTTAAGAAAGAAAAGGGACAAAAGGAGTAGGGCAATATGTTATTTTCACATTTCAAATTGTAAAGCGTGAGAGATAAGCATAAAGGCTTCCACGTGCTAGGGAAAGATCATGTCCTGGGCTCTTTGATTCTATTTTCAAGGAAGACTTAGATTTGGAACCAAATTTTCCAAAAAATGGCATCTAAATTTTCACCATACATTTTCTGAATGCAAATTGGATAGTTAAATATCTGATCGCCCAAACTCATTGTGCCATTTCTGTTTGCAGGTTGAATGAATGTGGGTTTTTGTAAAATGAAGATAAAACTAACCAACCGGCAGAGCTTTGTGCAAATTAATTAATGTTTGTAAAGCTCTTTGAGATCTTTGGAATCCAGTGGGGACTTCACATATTCATCTGTGGGCAAAATTTAGCCCAACATAAGAAAATAGAGCTAAAGCACAGTACACATATATGTGTGTGAGAGAGAGATTATTTTGTACCATTCATCTCAATAGGTTGAGATTGGGCAAAATTTATACAGAGTGCCAACACTTCCCCTCCCCCACCTACTTCTGATTAAATAATATATGCAATTGAAATAGACAATAAAAATTATGCATATCACCACCTCGGGTTGTGGATACATACTTCAACATTTCTAAACTAGGTGAGTTATTCTTTTTATTTTGTTTTTGAGTTTTTGCTTATTCACACATGCTCTTTATGTTTCAGCAGATCTGACTGCATGATGTTCTTCCCTTTGGATAGACAAGATAAGTGGGCACGTAATTGCTGGTAGGATGTGGATTTATGAGTACATACTGGAGAAATTCAACTGTGGCAAATGATTTCCTTTCACACAATCATATATATCAGGCTAAACGTCTCCATGCAGAATGTACAGTCATAGCTTATTTGCAAAATAGACCCTTACAGATTTCAGGGTTAGATTAAAGAAGAATCCCTGGGACCTATGTCCCATGAATTGGTGGGGCCCAGGTGTGGCAATGAACTAGACCAGGAGAGGGATTGGCCTTCTCCTGGCTAGTCACTGGCCAGAGAAAGGGAAAGAAGGATCCTGTACAAGGTGGCCAGGGTGCAACTGGGCTGCCTGTGTGGAGGAAATCAAGAAATCTGTCTGGGTGGCTGGAAGGAAGAGTCTGTTTAAAGCCCTAGTGAGCGGGGAGGAAGCCCAGGAAACCCCAAGTGACTTGAGGGAAGATGACAAGAGCCTTTGAAAGGGTTAGATCTCAGAGTCCATCCAGGGTGGAGGATGTGCTGTGTTGAAATGTCTATCCAAGAGCCACAAGAGGGTGACATTTATATTGACCAGCCTCTGTTTAGTCTTAATCTATCCCCAAGCACATATTAGAAAAGGAATGTATGGAAAATCTTCATGTTGCAGGGGGCTTGCAGCTTGGGGGACACTGTACTCTAAAGAAACATATTCGCCCTTATAATTTTTTTCTATTTTTTGCAATAACACCATTAAGATATGCAGAGTCTTCCTACACTGCACATAGGCCTGTGCTTGAGCCTACGAATAAAGCTAACTCCTCTTGTGTCTACACTGAAATTGTTCTAACCTAGGGCTTGGACCCAAGGTCCCAGGACCCTGCAGGGCTGGAGGGTCCAAGCTAGAGTTAAGCCAGGACCCAGGGTCCGAGCCCTATTGCTTTGCAGTGTAATCACACCCAGCATGACTCAGGTCCCGAGAGTCATCCAGAAGCATCCCACAATTCCATGGGACCACTTCCTTTGTCCTCTCTATCCCAACAATCTGTAATCCACTCTGTTGAAAATGGAAACCCACCCTTTCCCCAAGAAACAGCAGCAGCTCAGGTCAGTGTTAACCCATTTTGGTCTGTTCACCGATCTGCAGCACATTATCAGAGAGCCTCCTGGGTTTGCCATGGAAAGCGAACTGATCAAGCCTTTTGCAAAGCGAGCCGCTTCCTAGTAATGTGCAGGGAGGGCAGTAAAGTTTTCCCAAGTGCACCATGTTCCTAGAGCTAGAGTGGCCACATTTCAGAGGGGTGGGGAGGGCGTGCGCTAGTGACTCTGGGATATGCTACTTTGACTGGGGTTTGCCCTCTGCAGCGTGGACACCAGAGCCCTAGGTTTAAGCACAGGTCAGAAAATTCTTAACCTAGGGTTAAAATACAATGTAGATGCTCAAGCCCAGGGTTCCATAACACAGGTCAGCTGACTTGAGTTCCGCTAACCCTCAGCTTACATCACAGTGTAGACATACCCAATGAAAATTATCAGAGCAAAACCTACAAAATTATCTAGAGGCTGGGAAGTGCTCAGTTAGCAGAGACCCGGTGCTTAAGACTCTTCCATTTATGGCTTCCCGCCAAACCACATATTCAACTTATTATGTGCTTACAATATCTTTTTTATATTTAATAACAGAAATAAAAAGGAATGAATATTTTCACAAAATTGTCATATTTTTTCCAGCACATTGAGTTGAATGACAAAAACTCCCCAATAAAGACAAAATTTAGAGCTACAAATATATACAATAAAATATATACAAATAATCAAAGCAATGGTATTTTTTAAAAAATCACTTTTCCCCATGGAAATCCAGTCTGAGGGCACAAGAAAAAATGTTTGAGATATTTTGATCTATGGCTGCAAATATTTAACACTCAGGAATTATACAAGTTGGTGATTCTATATTGCCCTTGCCTCCAGAGGGGTATCAGGTAGAATCCCAAATTTGGAGACACTCCAGCAGCCATCACTTTTGAAAATGTCCTTAGCCATTTACAAAATTTGAAGGAAGGAATCTAGGCACATGGAGCTGGTGGGTTGGTATTTTGCCAGGGAGTGTTGAATCCGGGGAGGTGGACCTGCAGAAACTCAGGAGGCTGAACACCCAAGAGGCTGATTTTAGCAGTGAAGAAGAGGAGGAGGAAGAGCAAGTGTAAACAGAGGAAACACTGCTTTGGATCCAGTTATACAGTTGACCAAAGATAACATGATCAATTGCAGCTGGGGTTTCAAAGGAACCTAAGTTAGCTACATGCCAAATTTCCACTGAAATCAGGCCCAGAGATTATTTGGCTTGTACCGCCACCTTGTTCCATCAGATTTAAAGTAGAATTCCCCTTGAAATCCATGGGAGTTCTGCTTAAAGACCTACACCACAACATGGCCCTTTAATTTTAAACATCCCAATATGTAAATATATCTTCCTAATATTTTTAGGCCTATTACAGGGAATGTTACCCCCTGAAGCTGCTATAAATTATTCAATATGTCTTTTCATTCCCTTCCCTCCCTAAAAGAAATATTTAATAGTGTTTGATGTAATGGAAAATATAAGGAGAAAAGCAAAGCATCAATAGACTATTTCATCAGCAGAAACCATTTGGAACCTGCTTAGCCTACTAAGCTCTTCTCCAAATTCATTTTGAAAGAGGCACATAAACAGCTCATCACTTTCCATCTCCTTTTTTTTTTTGATAAATGTGGAGTTCATGAAATATTTTAGCTTTCTAATCAGTAGCCAGGCTGATCTTGAACTTGGGTTGAAGTAACTTGAGATCACTATTTTTTCCTTCTTTTGACAATTTTTGGAACATTTGGAAGACTAGTTAGGTTGTTCCTAGTCAACATGTTTCTTGATACTTGACTTTATTTATGAGCTCACATGCTTTTATGAGCAGCAGCCACACACAGAATGCAGTTTTTAAAAAAAGATGATTGGCACAGTGTTTTTGATTTTCCTGTGCATATCATGGGAAACAGTGCAAAGTCTACAGTAAAATTAACTAATATCCAGTTTTTCATGACACCCCTGCAGCCATCTCTCAGAGAAAACGCATATGGGTCCTGTATGTGTTGTTGCTAGCTTCTTGAGCCCCTAGAATCTGGTACATGTAGGACTAAGGACACAATTCAGCTCCCACTGAAGTCAATGAAAAGATTCTCATTGACTTAAGAGGAATTGGTCTTAGCCTTAAATGCATCAGGGTCCAGTCTTGCACTCATTTCCATGCAACACAGCCATGAAAGTCAGTAACAGTTTGGTCTGAGTGAAGAGTGCAGATCTGAACTCTGAATGAGTGTTTGTGCACAGTCATATTCCAGTTTGTATCACATCTAAAATGTAAAGGGTTAT
The DNA here is from genome assembly GCF_020497125.1 of Mauremys mutica. Lineage (NCBI taxonomy): Eukaryota > Metazoa > Chordata > Testudines > Geoemydidae > Mauremys > Mauremys mutica. Next base: position 45,571,791 of record NC_059075.1, read on the forward strand.
TCACAAATGAAGAAATATTTTAACAGTAAAATTAAAGACACATGTCCAACAGAACAGCAAAATGATCTGTCTCCTTTACCTGTACATTTCAAGTGTGGTAATCCCTCACAATGAGTAGGTCCTCTTCCTGCATTCTTCAGCAGCAGCTCAGAAGTGAACCCAGCAGGAGTCCTCCTGGTCCTATATGAACTTGCCCACTGAAAGCCCACTAGAAAGCTGTAAATCACTAAAACACAGGCATCATTAAGGCAGTTATAGACCCAAACACTTCTCCAGTCAGAGAAATATATTTCTAACAGAGCAACCTAAGCTGGCCTGCCAAGATTATTACCCAAACGGAGTTGGATAAGAGCTGCTTGACATATTGTCTCCAGGAAGAGAAATTTACAGATAAGGTGACAAACTTCTTATTCTTGAGGGCAAGTGTGTCAGTAGACTCACACAATGAGATGTAACTAGCAATGTATGCAGAGGAACAGAGGGGGAAGAAGTGATAGATAATGGAAGTCAGTCATGGAGGTTTAAAACTGATAAGGAAAGATATAAAAACAATGAGGAGTCCTTGTGGCACCTTAGAGACTAACATATTTAAAGATATAATTTCCCTCCCAGGTAGAGGCATCTTTAAGCTTACTTCAGCACCTCTTGGGGGGCTCTATTGCTATCAGCAGCATCCTAGGAGGACTTGATCCAACTTGTAGCATTCATAAAGTCTGTACAGAAGATCAAGCCTTCTGCTCATCCTGTGTTCCTGGATATAGGATTCCACTATACAATTGGCCTTCTGGCAGTGGTGGTTTTTTTTGCTACTTTCTTGCTCTTACATCCGGAGTGATAAGCCACAAAGAGGTACTGGGACTGCCTGCATGATTTAGCCCTTTTGATAACCTACTAAGGACTCAGCATATGTTCAAATTGTGCTATGTTTTCTCCAATGGATGGACCAGTTGGGACAGAAAGATAGTAGGAGTAGTTCTTGCACTCAGTGGAGTGTGGAAGCTCTTTTCTTCTGGACAGCTTCTAGTATCATGAACACAACTTTGCTTCTGTGAACAATACAGAATTGCTTTACAATGGACATCCACCCAGAACCTGGCCTGGCCTTCAGTCTGAGTGTTGGGCTCTGATTATGGGCTTATATGGGGTTTAAGTGAGGCACAGTCTCTTGTGCGGTCCTCAGCTGTGAGGTAAACTTTAGCATCTCTGAGGCTTCAAGTTAAAAGCATATACAAGATCTGTTCCTTATGTTTTGAACATAACACATTATCTCTGCTTCCTCTGTCTCCTCACTGGTGCACACCAATCTGGGCTCCATCCCATGACACCTACATATATCCCATATACACACCTATGTACATATACATACACTTTCATTTCTCCTATTGCAGTCAGAAGAATTGCATTTGTATTATATCTGAACTATAAAATGCCCCCACCCCAGTTGTGCCCAGACAGTGTGGAAGAGGAAACTGCCTGATCTGAATGTAGAGGGGACAAGAGCCAGACTTGGTGTGGGGGCAGTAGATTTGGAAAAGGACCTGAGGGTAGTGGGGAGAGGGAAACTGGGAGTAGGAGCTGGGGTGGGAGAGGAGACTGGCATTGGCTGGAGATTGGGATGGGGGAGCTGGGATTGGGGTGGCTAGTCAATATTGTGTTTTCCTCTCATTGTTCAGTGCGTGGTCCCTGACCTTATGTACTACAGCACACTCTTCAAACCCTGCTCTGACTGCAGCTTTATTAATTTCCTCATGGGCTTTTCCGTGGTGCTCATCACTATAGTTTGAGTGCTTCACAAACATTTCATGTATTTTCAGAACTCCCCTGTGAGATGAGGAGTTACTATTATCCCCATTTTACAGATGGGGCATGGAGGCACAGAGAGATTAATTTCAAAAGTATCCATTAATTTTGTATGCCCAGTTAGAGATACCTAGAAGACCTGATGTTTCAGTGTACTTAGCATTATATAGCATTTAATATATCTGCAGATCTGACCCCAGGATCTAACGCCCAGAAATTGAGAAACACAGTTAGTGAGCACTTGTGAAAAGTTTGGTTTAAGTGGCTTATCCAGCATCACATAGAAACACTGTGGCAGAGGCAAGCATAGAATCCAGTTGTCCAGGGCATCATTCAACTGCCTTAAGCATGAGACCATCCATTCTCTTTCTTACAGTCCCTTGCTTCATTCATTAACACACCTTCCAACTTCTACAACCAATGAGGAAGGGATCCTACAGACAGCAATCTCCTTCCTTGCATAGCCCTAACTTATCCCCAGTGCAGGATCCATGCTGCTCACTGAATGAGGGCCAGAGATCCTGTGCTAAAAATTGTACGAGATATATAATTAAAGACTGTTTCAAACACATACGTACAAGGGAGCCAAATTAAGGTTGTACATACAACATTTATTCTGGCCTTTCCTAACTTATGACTACTTGAATTTGCAACCTTAGTAATGCTCTTCTAATATAGTTTTGTGTGTAATAGATAATATAGAATTGTCTTGCCTAGTTTGATTATGTTTTTCTAATTTCAACCAAACTCAGCAATGTGCAACTGTGTGCATGCATTCCATTAAAAAAAAAAGCCCTAATAGGACTCAGTGAGCAGTATGGGTATAGATTACAAAAACTTAATAGGAACTGGGTGACTGCCATCTATTACCTGGCACACTGAAACTGTACAGTCTGTTTTCACCATCAGAGTCTGACTTATCATCTGGAAGCGATCTAGTTGCATGGTTACCTTTGGTGTGTAGTTATTGTTGGGTCTTTACTAACAAGCAAAGAATGACCTGAAGTCAGACTTTAACTCTATCAAGTAAACAAGTAATTGGACTGAAGATATCAAAACCAGAAGTGATCAGTGTATTTGAAGCTAGTCAATATTTCTGCTGCTTTTATCCTCTCTGGTTGTTTTTATGAGCAGTTATAAAATCCAAATATCCCTCTCTCTAAGTGGTAAGCAAAGAACACTGCTTGAAATATATGGCTGCTCAACTCTCCACAACCCATGTCCATAAAGTAAATTTGTTTTCTGAAGGGGTTAACAAAATATAGCTCCATATTCTCCACCAGTGCACACATGTAATTCCCATCAGCATCTATAAGAGCTATTTGGACATAATGAGGGAGAAACGTGTGCCACATTGTGCATGTCACAAGAGAATCTCTAAAATGGTTCACATTACATCTGTCTGACTAAAAAGGCTATTAAAATTGCCTCAGATAAGTTTTCCAAATCCAGCTGAATATAATAAACAGACCCCCAGTATTAACAGGGTATTTGTGCCTTACGTGCCTGTAATTTCTGAACTGATAAAATAAGTTTCAAGAGCACAGAGGCATTAAATACAGCTTTATCTGGTAGCACATCTGTCATAGGAGTGTATCCCAAAATGCTTTGGGGAGTTAAATGCCCCACATTTCATTCAGCAACAAATAAAGGCAAAGGAAGGGAGAAATTAAGAGGTGAAGACAACGGAGAAAAAACATGCTTGCTGAGCTTACTAGATGGAGCATCTGTTACCCTGACAGACCAGGTGCCAGCTCAGGTCTGCATCCCCATGCCTCAACTGAAATCAGTCTGGCTCACCTGGGTGTTAGTATTGTTAAAATAGGTTTTAGAATGATAAGAACGTGTTCAGTGTTTAGACTTTGTGGAATGCTTGCAAGTTGCTGCCTGCATTGATTTCACTTATAACATCTGTACCCCATGTTATAAGGTAATGTTTGCAGTGTAAGCCTTTGTAACTGTGTAAATCAGACAGCAGAGAAACGTTAACTAGTGGGACGTGCTGGTCTCCAACAGAAGTTATGATGTCCTGCCTGACAAGGAAGGCACACTGATGCCAGACAGACTACTGTGGAACATTAAAAGGGATAAAAGACTTGTTTGCGCTCCCCCTCTCCACAAAGGAGAGACTTGGATTGAATTCCTCATCAGCTGAGTTTGGCATCTGTGACCACTGCAGCACCCCCTACTGGTGGTCTTGGGAATTAGTCTGCACTCTCTTCTGGTGGTGTCTCACCCACCGTCACCCCTGCTCCCGGACCCACATCACTCCCAGGACCACAGCATCCTCTTCATGACACTACCCTAAAGCTTTGCCACTCTCTGTATTCTCCCCTTCCAGGGGACTTGCAATCTCCACCCAGCCACTTCCCTCAGTGGCAACTGCAGTCCATTGTCCCAGGGCTGCTTCCCATACAGCTCCAGCATCCTCTTCTGCCCTTACCTCAGGGCCTCAGCCTGCAGGCCTCAGCAGCCCACCAGGAGCTCTGTTTAGCTCCCCCAACCAGTCCCTGCTTGCAGCACTGAATTGTTCCAGGTGCCTGGTCTTCTCCCTTGAAACACCAATCAGTTCCTGAACTCTACTCTGCCTGCAGCCCTTTTTATATGGGCCTATTGGGTCATGATTGGCTACTTTTCTCAGCCCCTTTCTAATTAGCTGCCTCCAGTGAAGCCTCCCTCAGGCTGCTTTTAACCCCTTTTCTGCCAGTGAGGGGCAGCCGCCCCATCACATCATGTCAGTCAGAAAGGGAATAAAAACTCCTAGTAAGGAGGAATTGGATCATTATGCTGCTGGACTGGGAGGGGCCAGGATTATGAGGCATAAGCAAAAGATCCCCAGTGCTTAGCCTAGGTTAGCCCTAAAGGACATATACAGTTTGCTTATTATAGAAGGTTCTATTATCTTTTCAAATTTAAGATTAGAACTCATCTGCGTGTATATGTTTACCTGCTTTAACTTTGTAAATAAATGTCCTTTTCCTATATAATAAATCTTTAGATATTTTATTATAGGATAGGCTACAAGCATGGTTTTTGGTGTGAGATCTAAAGTGCAATTGACTGGGTAAGTGACTGATCCTTCAGGACTGGGAGTAACCTGAATATTGCTGTGATTCTTGGTGTAAGAGACCATCCATCACAAAGGTATGCTTACCTGGGTGCCAAGACAGATTTGGAGTACCCAAAATGGCTGTCTCTGATGCTATGGTTATGCTGTTAATCATGCCTGAGGAGTTTACACTTGTTAATTGGTTGGTGAAATCTAAGTATAGAATTCACCACCAATTTGGGGTTTGTGCCCTGATTCTTAACTGCCTGCTCTGAGGTTAGTACTCATGCTCTTGAATCACTGTCAATGAGGCAGAAAGATACAGAAAGGCTGTTCCAGATGGCAGGAACTGCAGGGGAGAAGACTCTTGCACCAGCAATGGCGAGATTGTGTGAAGGAACAAAGAAGAGCTCAGTGTTAGATGAGCAGATGGACCAAACATGGAGGGGAGGGAAAGAGTGAAGCTAAAGGTCTATGCAGTAGGCTGGAGCAAGTCCAGGGAGGGTATAAACATGATAGCAACATCCTTATAGCTTTGGATTTGGGGGAATATTAAAAATTATGCTTATGTCTTAAGGACCTCATTCCCATATACCCACTAGAAAATACAGTATGCAATGTTGTGCAGTATATAGTGTACAGTATAATGCTGCCAACTCTCATGATTTTGTCATGAGTCTCATGATAATTATTGTTTTCCTTAAAGCCCCAGCTCTTGGAGTCAAGTGGCTATGTGATGATTTCAGCCTTCATTCTTAAAGAAAAAGTAATTTTCTAGCTGTGACAGGATGTGCCTACCCCATGACACTAGCCCTCGTGGCTGCGGGGAAAGCTTCCAAATGTGATCCCAGTGCACCCTAAAGGCTCAAAAAAGCGGAAGGCAAATAAAAAGGATACCAGAGCTATAATTTTTACACAATCTCATGGTTTTTGGTGAGCCTCACTCATGATTTTTGAACATTTGGGGTTGGCTATACTGCTATCAGCAGCAGCATAGTCTATACTGGAGAAAGTAGGCATGCTGTACAGCAAAGCTTAAAAGAACCTACAGTTATTCTTAGTGCCATGATTATCAAGTTGTTACCTATTCAGTGTACCTCCAATTATCCAAATAGCATGGAGGAGATGGATTTTATTCAGCTAATCAGGAGTTCGGATAACCAAGAGGGCAGGAGTGGTATTGCAGGGAGCCCTCACAGCTCTGCTGTCATGTCCCTGCTCAGTCACTCCTGGGCTGCAGCTCCATGCACTCCCATGCACAATTTGGTGGAGACAGGGAGAGGCTGTGGGCCAGAGCAGAGCTCCCCCCACCAGCCAGGACTTTGCTCTGCTAAGGCTGCAGCCTTCCCTGCACCTTGCACCTGCAGGGATTGGGTGTCACTGGCCCTGCAGCAGCACAGGGAGCCTTCTGCAGCCCCACTGTCACGGCACCACTCACTCCCATGACAGTGGGGTTGCAGGGGGCTCTCTGCACTGCCTCATAAGGCTAAGATTTAGTCATGGGTATTTTTAGTAAAAGTCATGGACAGGTCATGGGTCACCAATTTTTGTTTAGTGCCCATGACCTGTCTATGACTTTTACTATAAGCACCCCTGACTAAATCTTAGTTGCTCCCGGAGCCGTAGGACGCAGCTGCTCTGGGGAGCCCCGGGGCTGCTTCTCTGGGGTGGGGCAGCCGATGGCACCGCTGCTGCTTGCAGGGAGGGGCGGCCTGGGGGGTCAGCTGGCCAGGGCCGCTCCAGCAGCAGCTGGTATGTCCAGCTGCTCAGGCGGCCCTGGGGTCAGCCACAAGGGCCACTGCAGCTGCAGAAGTCATGGAGGTCCCGGAAAGGCACAGACTCCATGATGTCTGTGACCTCTGTAATAGACTCACAGCCTTATTCAGGAACCATTCAGCAGCAGGTTGGCCTCCCCCACAGCCAGGGGTTTCTGCTCTATTATCCAAACCTCTGCAATACCAAAACCCCTTCCTTATCCAGCATGGGAACAAGGAGAGGATTTGGATAATGTGGAGGTTCCGATAAGAGGGTTTCAGAAAATCAGGAGTATCCTGTATTACATTCTATGACTACCAGCAATAAACAAGAAGAAATGGTTTAGAACATGCACTATTCAGAAATTTCACAGGTCACGTAGAACGAGTTTGACATGGTTTCTGTTATACCGGTCTCCTTTTTAAAAAAAAAAATAACGATTAATTAATTATATGTAACGTATCTTTGAAAACATCCATTTTTATTCTGATTTTTGAAAAACATTTATATTAGCTGAACAGTTGTATGACTAATTTTTGTGCAAATCCTTGTAGGATAATTGTACATAAATGACATTTCCCTTTTAAAAAGGTGCTGGCATTTTAAAAATCCCATTAGGTACCTATCTCCATCTTTAGGCACCTAAATACCTTTAAAAATCTGGCCCTGAGCCTCACACATAATGGGATATAGTCTCTTCCCAGACTATCTGCATAACTCCCATTAAAATTACTGGGTGTGCAATGTGGAGATATGTGATCTCAGCAATTAACCAATTGGAACTGATTGATCTGTGCATGGTTGTAAGGTGCTTTGGAAATGGAAAGTATTCTGTGTTATAGCTTTTAATATCTTACCTAACAAGTAAACAATATTTAAGGTAATAGCTCAGAGCATCCCTCAAGCTTTTGAAAGAAGAGTCAGTGCATGGGAGATTTATACACAGAGTCCTATTTAGTGTTAATGGGAATTGTCCTGGTACCGCTCCTGTGTGCTGGTGGAAGACTATATCCTGTGTTAGGTAACATACCAACAACAATAATTAATAGCTTTCAAAATGCTTAGGAGAGTGAATGATGTATGCGCTGTTTGAACTGCTGTGGAGAAAAGAGCCTGCACTCCTTATGTCAAAGCACCTTTTCCAGCTCCCTGGGCCCTGTGCCGAGTACAGGTTGTCTGGACCTGGTTATTTAGCAGATTCTGTTCAGAGCAGAGTGGGAACACCACCTGGTTACAACACCACTCCCTACCTACCCCCTTTTCCCAAATACATTTTTCATTCATATTTTGAAGGCATGACTTCAAGGAAGTAACTATGTCCCACGTGCCTTGCTCCTCATTCTCCCTTCAGGCCTCCATCAGTATTTTAGAAGTTGCCAGTGTCTGCATAGGTAGATATTTGACACGATCAGAAGCTGTGTCAAGAGCTAGCAGCTTGAGACATGTTGCAGATTTTCTGTCTCTTGCTTCAGAGGTAGGACTGGCATAACTATGGAAGAGTTAAATACCAGGGCAGAGGAAACTAACTTTGGTTGATTTTATCAATGTCCTGAAATTAGCTTTTGATTAGGTGGTGGAAAAATTGGGTCAGCTTCATGGCCTTGTCTAAGGCTCCTTTGTGTGGCTTCAGGAGCATGAAGAGGACTGACACCTGCCTCAAATAGGCAGCTGAAAATTCTCCCCACCTTAGGGCCAGGGGGGAGCTTGTTAGGGGCATGAGGAGACAGGACCTTTGGACTGCTCCAAATTATGCTGGGAGCAATTTTCTCCCCCAACGCCCCCAGCTCAGGGGAATGGAAAGGTATTTTGTCACCTCCCTGCCGCTTCAGCAGCAAAGGGTGTAAGCGTGGTTCAGTTAAGGAGATTGCACTGAATCTTTGGCATAAAAGCCAATTGGCTTAGTAGCACTGTAGCGCCACTAATATATGGAGTTCATTATTTCTCAGTAAAAATGCTTGAAGCTATTTCTTAAAAGCCTCAAACCTGTTCCTAGCCCTGCTATGTTTTATTGCTTCTTATATCCATGCAGAGTACTGTGTGCTCATGTACCAAGGAGGAATGTTAGATTACGATAAGTATGAAATTTATTAAAATAAATATATATATATACTCGTCCTACTTTTAGGAAGTGGGCAAAGAGGGTACATGCTGATTTTTGAGTCCACTAGCCTTGCCTTTGGGACTTTAATGTTGTAGGAAACAGTATTTGCCAGTATGATATCTATGCCTCTTTCCCCACATTGACTGATGCAACAAAGAGACATGTATTAGTGTGTAAATTTGTATCTAAAATACTTATTCCCTCCCAGAAAGAAGCAAGTGGGGCAGTGGCCAGTACCACACGTTTTCTGACTACTTGTGTGTTGCAAAGTTCTGCAATTTTAATGATCAGTGGAACTTCCACACTTGTCCATTCTGCACTTTTTATTGGTTAAGTTCACAGAAAACCCACGTAATTATTGCATAATGCCTTCATGAATCAAGCTCGTAGTGTGCAATTCAAATAGCAGTAAAATAAGTGTGCTTCGTATGTTAACAATTATGGGCTAGATTTATAAAAGCATTGCACATTATTTGCACTGGGGTTTCTAAGTATTTTATTCATAAGAGTGTTTAATGCACCTAAAATAAATCCACCTTCCTTCTGAAACACATTAAACCTTTGTCTCTCTGCATAGATTGTTATTATGTATCTTAGGAATGTATCACACACAACCAGGCTGGAGCTTCCGGCTCAGACTCTGTAGCCCTGAGGATTAATCTGTTGGTCTGTATAAAATGTCTTTTTGATAAAAGTGTGTAGGCTGCATAGATTAATAGAATTTGCAATAGCTGTAATGAAAGATACCTAGAAACTTCTAGGCCAGACATCCTGGCCAATTTCCTCTGTGACGCTGAAAGCAACCTTTAAGACCCTTACTCAGAAAAGTAATAATAGGATACAAACCTATGCAAAATGTCTAGGGACTTTTTGAATGTCTGCTAACCTTTCACCTAGTTAGGGTGAAAAGGAGGGTATTTCTGCCCACAAATCTAACAAGTACACCACAAGATACATACATAGCTGTCATTAATACGCATACAAAAGGTCAGCCTATGAAAACAGGCACCCTCACCTTTCCATGGGGGAAAGACAAATTTGGGCATAGGAGGAAGGATTTCTCCCTATAAAAAGGGTGACAATCCACCATTAGGCGGGCGATACATCTTTCTATTCTTATCATCTCAACCTACTTCGAAGCCTCTTTCTCCTACGAAAGCTGTCAATACTAAGTTGTAGTATTAAGTCTTTTCACAGCTGTAAGTATGAAATAAGTCTTATTTCTGCTAAAGCATCTAAACTATAAAGGGTTTAACTTATAACCAGTTTCTTTATAACTTCCTCTATCCAAGGTGTGAACAACACCCTATTTGCTACAGAGTGCATTTAGAACTGTGTATTATTATAGATTCATATCTCTTAAAGAACTGTGATATTTTGTAACTTTGTAATCTCAAACTGCTTTTAACATTTTACATTTACTTCTTGTTTTATTGATTTTAAATAAAAGGTCTTAATTGACTAATTTTGTCTCAGTATAAATTTCCTGTCAGATATATCCCAATCTCCTTGGATAAATTCTGTGAAGCCTGATTCAAGACGAACTTTATCTTCTGATCACACATATTGGCGAACCATACCCATATTATTAATATCTATTAATTATTATTAATATTATTAATTAATTAGAAAATTAATTATTAAATAAAACTAAATTAAGTGGATAAGTTCCACTGTCCCTACTAACCCTCCCCAAATCAGGCTACAACTCTCATAATGTCAAGCATTTTATTTTTCAGAAGAAAAAGGTAGGTAAGTGAGTTAGTAACAGGGGAAGCCATGTCTAATTTGTGTTCCATTTGCAGAGTTTCAAGCTACAATTGTAGGGGTCATCCAGTGTATGCCTGATTCGCCCCTAAGGCCAATGGATCTATATCCGCTAAAGAGCTAGCTTACACTGTGTAAGTCATGGCAGAATTTGTCCTAATGGGAGAATCAGCAACATTAACTCAGGGCCTTAGTTAACATCAGTTCACACTTAAGGTACTTCCATTGACTTCAATGGGCCTGATTCTCCTATTACTTATACAGTTGCAAATCAGAAGTAGTAATTTCATTCAAGTCAGTGGAATTATAGCAGTATAAAGGTGGTGTGAGATGAGAATCCAGCCCACGTGTTTACATTTGCTATAAGTTAGGGCAGAATTTGACCTGCTGACCTCAATAAAAGATGTACAACAGAAGGTGTACAAAGAATGAAGGACCAGACCCAGTATGTTTTTGGTATTATATATCATAGCCATAGTGTAGATAGGAACACATGATACAGTTCCTTTGTACTACAGAACTCTTCTGTAAATTAATGTATTCTCGGACTAAACCAGGCATTTTTCACACTAGAATAGGACACAGCATACCTGCTTTCTAATAAATCATTTTCTCATTCCATTTTGTTGAGAAAATTAATTTAATTTTCCTTTAAAATAGTTTAACATTTGATAGAAAATGTTTTTAAAAAGCCATGGTGAAGGGTTCTATTCAGAAGAGAATGAATGGTGCTGTAAGGGGACCCCCTTGGCATAAGTCCAACATGATCTTCTTTCGTAATAACCTTCCTCTGAGAATTCAGCGAAGTAGTAGAGTTACTGAGAGGATCCTGTGAACTTCCTGATATGAACAGATGATCAGGTTGAGAGAACTGCATGTTTTCATGCAATCATATTTCCTGGCCAGGTATAGTGTTGCCTTTGGGTAACCTTGCACCGCCAGTCCGAATCACTTAAACTTCCAATTTTTCCTTTTAGAACCAGGCACTCTGCTTTCCTACATAAAAGTCTTTAATGCCACATGTGTGTGTGTAGGTGGTGAATGTTTTCCCATGTTCATCACACTAATTAGCCCCTGTAGGTATATCTGAACCACATTTTCTAAAATAAGTGATAGAAAATATATTTTACCCTTTTTCGTTCTTTGTTTTTGAGAGATGCCCTAGACGTCTGAGCCTAAGATTAGCCTTTATAGCCTACTGCAATTTCATGTCCCCACTCAGACCTTTGACTGGCACCTCCTTTATCTTCTCCCTGTAGAAGAAATGCTGAAGGAAAGGATTCAAAGTAATCTTTCTATATTAGAGAAGATATAAGTTATTAAATGGGGAGTAGAGATGTTCCTTCCGATTGACCTAATCAAACAGAATTTGCTTCAATGAGCTTTGGCTCAGGCCCTGCATTTCCAAATGCCTATCCCAACAACATGCACTGTGCTCAGTGTAAAACCCAGGGGCAGTCTCTTTGATTGTTCCAGTATGCTGGGCCAGGAACTTGGAGTAGGGCTAGCCCCACGCTCAGGGGGTTTCTTCTGGAGGCTCTCTTCTGAGAGTCCAGAGATTCATGGGGAAATTAAGTTCCCATCAGAGCCAGTTCAGCAAAAGGAGCCCTCATCAGCAAAGGCACCAGCTGCAAAGCCCAAGTTTCAGTGTGCAACCTCTCTCTCCTAAGGTGTACCTTAAACTGCCTTGCCACATCCACTGCTGTTATTTTGGTGACAGAGCAATATGGAATGTGCCCTGAGAGAGAGAGAGTGGTTTGCTGGGGGGCGGGGAGAAGGGGGCCTCTATAGTAGTGATTATCAGTGAGTACTCTATACTAGGAGGTATTGGAGAATGAGTGGTATTCATTAATTTATTATTGTTGTGGTTTGTTGTGGTAGTGCCCAGGAGCATTAGTCACAGACCAGGATCCCAGGCACTGTACAAATACAGAACAAAAAAACAGTCCCTGCCCCAAAGAGGTTACTGTTACACTAGGATTTCAGACTGTCAGCAGTGCGGTGCCGTCTGTATGATCTGGGGGTTCTCTTTCTGCCTTAGAGTTGTCTGCATTGTCTGAACCAGATCTGGCTCAGAAACAAGGAGGGGCTCTTCTCCCCACAGATGTTGCTCCATTTGTGCATTGACTGGCCCCACCCCAATACACACGGGAGTTAATGCTGCTACAAGCATTATCAGCACACTTAACTTCCTAAAGTCTACAAGCAGCATTAGCTCCAACAGCTTCTAATATGTGACACAAACTGTTTCACCCTGGAAAGAAGTCACCAGGAGCAGCTATTCACCAGCTCCTCACCTCTCCCTGGACACACATCTTTTTCTCTGCTGCCCATTGGCCATGCAGATCTTTTGCAGAGAATATGGCAGCTAGAAAGGGTGATACTGTCCCTGCTCTGCAAAGGCCTCCTATGTTTTTTTCCTGAGTGTTTTCTCCCCTTTGCACTGTGTAGTGGGGAAAAGTATTAGGCCCTTTGTAATTTGTAATGGGTTTTTGAGCCTCCAGACTTTCATACTCCTTTAATGTGAATCAGGGCTGGCTCCAGGCACCAGCTTATCAAGCAGGTGCTTGGGGCGGCAACTCCGGAGCAGGGCGGCACTTTAAGGTATTCGGCGGCGGGTCCCTCACTCCCGCTCGGAGCGAAGGACCTCCCACTGAATTGCCGCAGATCGCGATCACGACTTTTTTTTTTTTTTTTTTTGGCTGCTTGGGGCAGCAAAACCCCTGGAGCTGGCCCTGATGTGAATGCACATTATGGGCTTGATCCAAAGTCCACTGAAGTCAATTGAAAGCTTATAATTAATTTCAATAGGCTTTGGATCAGGACTTATGTGCCGCCATCTTGTGAAAAATCAGATCCCTAAAAATGGGAGAACTTTAAAGAGGTTCTAGGCCTGATTTTCTAATCTGTGGGATTGATTCTGGTCTTGATGACCCTGAGTTTATACTCGCTTTACTCTGTCGACTTAAGTAGAGCTCCTCATGAGCTCACTATAGGGACGCTCACAATCAGGTCCTTTGTGCACAAAAATGAACAAATGTGGTTCTATGTTCAGAACAGGCGATTGAACAGCCAGTGGCCAGTTGGGTGCATACCTGACCACTTACAGGTTTAGTTGTCCAAATTAGGTATGCAGTTCTGCACACATTTTTTGCATATGCAATTTAATGTTTTCAGTTTAGAAAATCAGGCCCTCTGCATTCAAAACACTTTCCACCCTGGCCCTTCTAATCTTCCTAGCTGTTGCTGTTTGCTGCATATCTTTCTGAAACTAATGCCAGGCCTTGACCCTCCTCTGATTTGAGTGTATTTATTTGTTTTTACACACCTAAGGCCTGAGCCTATTCCCAACAGAAATCAAGAGCAAAATTCCCATTGACTTCAGTGGTGCAGGAAATCTAGCTGCCAGAGAGGTCTCGGAAAAGATAATTATCAGCACACTTAACTCACTACGCTAATGTTTTTGGAGCCTTCAGCTCTTGTAAAAGAAAGCCAAACATCCTCACTGATGCCATTTATATTTTAAAGGAGACATTTATAGACTACAATGTTTTACATTTGTTTATGCCACTAAAACTTCCAAGCCTATAAAGGTCAGTTGGGTTTGAGATTTGGTCACACACAGCACATTCCCACAACCATAGTGAGTTCATAGGGAAATCCAGACAACTACAGATTGTTTGATTTAACTCTAGGGGGCACCAGATACACTGTTTTGTTTTGTGGTGGTATGTCACCTTACTAGTTTCTGTCTGATGGGATCCCCGGTGTCTATCATGTAGCATTGAGTGATTGACCATATTTACTATGTATGTGATTAATGAATAAAAGAACCAAGCATAGTAATGGTTCCTTTCAGGCAGAGGCAAACAGTGATATTAATTAGATTAACTCAAAAAAAGAAAATGATTATGAAGTATGAACAATTACTATTTATATAGAACATGTAGTTAATGTACATTGTCCCTGTTTGGGCCTGATTCACCACTGTTTTGCATCTTGTGTAATTCTTTACACTTGTGCAAGGTGAGTATATAAAATGCTACCAGAGCAGAATGATAGGAGTTTATACCCATGTTGTAAATGACTCTATAAGGGGCAAGGCACTGGAAAATCAGCCTTGTTATTTCTGCAGTGAATAAATATGGACTGAGGCTGTTACTCATGTTAGTGTTGTAGCAGCTATAAAGATTTGGACCATCACAGTTGCTTCATGCGGTGGTGTTCTACCGGCCCAGGTCTCAGCATATTAGAGAGACAAGATGGTGAGGTATCATCTTTTATTGAGCCAGCTTCTGTTAGTGAGAGAGACAAGCCTTTGAGCTTACCCAGAGCTCTTCCTCAGGTCTGGGAAACATGCTCACAGTGTCACAGCTACATACAAGGTGGAACAGATTGTTTAGCATAAATAGACCAAGAAAGTGTTTGTATTCATGAGATGGATGCTTCAGACTTTCACCTCTAGAGGGGGATATATGACCTTTGTTCTATTTTTTACTTTATTCTATTTTTAAGTTTCCTTTAAATAATAATTATTTACCCTGTCACTATAAATATGTTTTTGCCTTAGCTAGAAACAATGTATTATGACAATACATTATAGAGATCCTTTGCAAGGTATGCATTTAAGAAAAATAGCATTTTCTGTATTTTGAAAGGAATTGGGAACTCTTGGATCCCTCTAGATATTTTTTAAGCATGGCTGTGCCTTCAGATATGTACAAAATTGAAAAAGGTAGCTGTGATATTCCACTATGTATTTCAGTAGTGGAATTAACTAACATGGTTATCAAATTTGGTACAAATGCCGCATATATTTGTTTAAACATTCAATATATAACCTATTTCCTAAACAGGTAGCTAAGATATAAGTACAGGATCAAATTCTTTACTAGTATAATCCTAATGAAGTCAATGGATTTCAATTCAGGGATGAATTTGGCCCACAGTGTCGCTTTTGAAGAGGCTTATTTTTAAGCGTATGAGTGTTTTTAAAATTACAGAGAAACTTACTATCAGCTTCTTTAAATAAAATATGAGTGTCTAGATTAAGATACCTGCATTTTATTCTTCTGTGGTTCTTTAGACATGTGAGTCTCAGCAACTGGTGGAGAAAAGGACTTCTACTTCACAGCAGAAATGATCACTCATTCTTTTCGTCTTGTAATTTACAGAGAGTTTGAAACACTGGACCTTGTGGAAACTGCTTTGTAATTAATAGGAGTGAATAATTGTTTATGGCAAAAAATACCAAAAATACATGTCAGGAAATATTATTTTATTTAGAAATAATGTTTACATGCATTTCATGTCATTGGCTAATGGTTATTACTATCTAGCAGCACATTATTGATTTTAAAATGAGTTACTCAGGCTAAAGTATTGGGCTCTGAACTTTATGCATGTGGGACTATAAATGCTGCTTAAAATTAATCATGTGTGGGATTTGCAGGACCTGTGGCTTGGATTGAGCTAAAGTTAGAAACATTCAGCAGTGCAATTGGTTGATAGGCAGGTAAATCACTGTTAACAATGAACCAATGCAAAACTTACAGAAGCCAAAAAAGCTGAAGTACATGGTACAAGTTATTGGTTAGCCCCACAATGATTGCCCATGGAAGTAACAAGAATATCTTCTTTAAAAAAATAATCTCCTAATATTTGTTTCATTTCTCTCAACATCTGTAGTAAAGGCAATCCTTTCTAGCTGCCAAATCCTGGAACTGAGCTGATGGGCTGTTTCGCACAGTGAGCTAGTGAACCATGTTTCATGCCTGAGATGTCACATTTATATGAGCTCTGTAAGCAATTACTTAATTGGGAAAAGTTTTGTTTCCTTTTGCCAGAGGCGAGGTTCAGATGGCCTAATGCTTGCCTCCTCTTTCATGGAGCCAGGGACGAAGGTGCAGAAGAGAGGGTATGAGCTCTGCAGAGTGTTTACAGCTCCGCAGACCCCTGCCACAGGTGCTTTACAGGTCCTGGGATCTGAAGGAATGAGGGGGAGGTGTCATAACAAGCAAAATAGTGCTGAAGTGATACCCACTCCCCATAACAAACTCTGTCTCTCAATCACAGAGAGATTCTGGGTATAAATGATGCTGATCACATTGATGTATGCTGGTTTGCCTTGCCTTCCCCACTTCTGCTTGCTATCCACAGGAGATGAATGAGCAGCACGGAAGCCTATGCTGTTGTGCGGGGAGGAGGCAGGAGCTAGCAGATCTTTCTAAGGATGGCCCTGGCTCTGGTAGAGCAATTCTCAACCTTTAGTCACCTAACTGAGCCAGTTTTTGCTAGGTGCCTCCTGAGAGCCATGGGCTATAATACTTTGATCTAACTTCGGTTTTTGGGTTTAGTGTGTGGGTGCTGGGTGGTGTTGGTGGCCTGTGATATACAGCAGGTCAGACTAGAAGAGCTGGTGGTCCCTTCTGGCCTTCAACTCTCTGACTCTATCCTTTGCAGGTGATATTTTTATGATTGTTAATATACATGTCACATTTACAATATATTTGTATGTGTTTTCCAACAATGTCTTTGCAATGAGTTCCCTGCGTGGATCACCGCACATGCAGGCAGTGCCAGGAGCTTTCTCCTAACTTGGGTCACTAAATAGAGCAAGTTATGTTAATGGTGGCAAATTTTGCTTCAGTTAATGGGGACTTTTTTAGTCCCTTTTTCAGGCGCGTGCCATATCTAACTTAGTTCACTTTTTGCCTACTGGCCAAGTTTTTTCTACCGGCAGGGTTCGACCCTCTGTCATTAACTGGGGCAATCATGGCTGGGACTAGAAGACTGGCCTCTGGCTTCCAAATGTTGTTATTGAGACATGAACAGAAGTTATGAGGGTATCTCTTGTACTAATACAGAGGCTTTCACATTTAACAATTATATCACCTGAGAAGCATATTTTGTTGTTTTCTGACATAGGAGTAAGATTTGGAAACAATGGTTTCTAGCAGCAACACAAAGGATTCACCACTTTGTGGCAGGCATCTGGACTGATTCATTTGACAAAGGTCATGAACTGCCTCTAGGGATGTCAAGTCAGGTCCTTGGCTACCTTGGATCTCATTTTGCTGTGACATGTGTCTTTGCCATAAAGAATGCTGTGGCTGCTGAGTTGCAGAAATCCTTCACAATATCTTTGTTAAACGTACTTTTGTGACCTTTAAAAGGCCATAAAGACAGATTGCCATAAGCAATGGCAAGAATTTTCCAGACAATGTGGAAATTATGAATAGAAAATAAAAATGAATAGATAGAAATACCTGCTATATATTTCCAGATTCACCTTAGAATTATTTGTCTTTCGGTCATATGTGTTTGAAAAGTAAATTATTTCCAAATGATTAGCAAGCTACCAAAGATCAATACAAGCTAATTCATTTTAAAGCAGTGATGGCTTTTATAGGAGATACAGTTAAGACTGCAAAACATTTTCCAGTATATTGTATTTTGCCCGCAGCCTTGTTGAACTGTGTCACTAGGAAATCAGAAATGGGCAAATCAGCTTTAGAAAACAGATACCATCTTCTTCTCCCACCTTCCCGTGCACAACTCTTCACCTGTTTCAAGAAACGAACCCAGACCAAATTGTTGCCAAGGCTGTGAAATAGCTTATGGACTATTGTTATTATCTGAGTTACCTTTTTCATTTAGCTAGAAGATGGCAGAGGAGCATCAAAACAAAACAAAATTTGTTTCAGAAATATTGAAACAACCTTATCAAAGGGCTTCATTTGATCACTTCAACTATTCTATCCTATTCAAGTTGAAATCATAAAATAGCAACGAAACACTTTGACCTTATTGCAATGAAATGTTTCAATAACTTTTTGTTGAAAATTTCAACAGAATCAATACGTTCCGGTGAAATGTTTCTGTTTTGTTGAATCAGCTTTTTCCAACAGAAACTAGTTCCACTGGAAATTGTCCAATCAGGTCTAATTTTTACAAAAAGAAGTATTCATAGCTGGCCAGAATGAGTCTGCTCTGGTTCAGGGGACTACATACCATATCCAACAGTTAATTCATTAACAGTGCAATCTCCAGCTCAGCACTTATGTTTGTGGTACATTTTTTACATCCTGGTGGCAGTGTTAATCTCAGTCCCTAATGCCACCAGTGTGAAAAGTCAGGACATTTCAATAAAGCATGCTGCAGTCCTCACTCCAGAAGTGAACTAGGTATATTACTGTTCACTGATTATGGCCATTTGCCTCGCCTTGTTCATAAACCTCTTTGCTAAACTGACATTGGCACTCCTGGAGGAGAGCTGCATTTCACTGAACTGCTACTAGATTGTGGTTCAGCTGTGGTCAGTGTAATTCTGCTTACCTGCAATGTTTTCAGACAGTTCGGTTTACAGATCCTAAATGATATTTAGAGCTGTTAATGCAAAAAATCTCATTCTGGAAATAGTGGCAAGATTCAGCAAATACATTAGTTGTTGAATAATGTTTAACCATTACTAGGAATTATCTAACTAGAGGATGAGCCCCATGTCTTAGCGTTTGTTTGCATTTGCGATGAGTTACCACTACACAGTACATATGAGCTATGTGGCTGATGGTTCCTGTTGAGCTTCAGGTTTGTTGAGTGTTCCAAAGCCCTTCTGCCAGGTGCATTCGCAGCAACAAGGGCTGGGATCAATTCCTAGGGGTTGCTCTTAACAATGCAAAACAGAACTGGCACAAGCCCACACCCAGTAATCTGTAATTTGGGAAAACACCACAAAAGTGTGTAACCATAAGCAAACACCACCCCACAGTGCACTGGGCAATGCCCTTTACTTCAGTTCCCCATCTTGCGGTGTGAAAGCCTGATGAATGTCTGTTTCCCATGCCACTCCCCTTTCCCTGCACGGCACCACACTCAGAGTTAGTGGTCCTTAAGCACTGAAGACTCAGCTGCTGTTATCGCTACGGCTGCTTGCCACTCGCCACCACTTCTGCAATGCCACATAGTCCAGCTCTTAGTGAGTGCCCTGGGTAGCAGGTAACCTCTGTGCAGCTGCCTCTTCATTGTCCTTCACTACAGCACCGTCCTCATCCAGGACTAGGGCTAAGCTCATCGGGGATGTCAGCTGTAGTGATCACTCAACAGAAACAAAGACTCTCAATTGAGTCCAGGGGCAGCGCCAGCCTCTTTCTGGTGCGGGGTGGTGGGGCTGAGGTGGGCCTTCCTTAGCCCCCCCACTCCTCCTTTCCCCCCCTTCCAAGGTCCCACCCCCTGACCACATCAGAGGCTGGAAGCCAGAGCCGGGCAGTGCACGGTGCTGGCTGCTCACTAAGGGATCTGGCTCAGGGCTGGCAGAGCCCATGGGGGATGGGGCCCAGGTAGGTCAGCCCATGCCACTGTGGGGAGCCCCAGACCTTCCACCTGCCCTGGGCAACACACAGCTAGCAGCTGCTGCTCTCTCAGCTCTGCCTTCAGAACTGGGCTGCCAGAGAGCAACAGCTGATTGGGGGGGAAGGTCTTTGAGAGGAGGCTACCGCAAACTTTGGGGTGGCTATAGCCCACAAACCACGCCCCCCCGGCACCACCTCTGATTGAGCCTAATCAGCTTTGTCTTTAAAAAATGGAGTGGGGAGGGTAAAATGGTGTCTAGGACTCTTTAGGCAGAGTCCACACCAGCAAGTAAAAGCAGCAAAGAATCCTGTGGCACCTTATAGACTAACAGACGTTTTGCAGCATGAGCTTTCGTGGGTGAATACCCACTTCTTCAGATGCAAGTCATCTGAAGAAGTGGGTATTCACCCACGAAAGCTCATGCTGCAAAACGTCTGTTAGTCTATAAGGTGCCACAGGATTCTTTGCTGCTTTTACAGATCCAGACTAACACGGCTACCCCTCTGATACTTGACACCAGCAAGTAAGAACACCTGTCCCCATTCCCCTATCATCATCAGTGGGATTTGGCATCGCTACCCCCTGCTTAGCAAGTGAGGTTCAGTTTAGGGTAAGCCCCATAGTCAGGGCATGCTAAGTACAGTTCTGCTGCCCTTTACTCATATAATAAGGATAAGAACATCTCACTCCCCCTGCATTCATTACTAAAGTGAATTGTAACCTAGCACCAGCCAAAACGGATCACTTTGGCAAAGCAGGTCCGTCTGCCAAACACCAAGGCACAGTAGGTACATCTTTGCAAATAGTCTGCTCCGGAAGTCGTTTTGCCCAGTGCGTCCCTAGATGTCAGGGAGAGATAATTCAGACCCTGCTTACACAAACCAATTGTTCAAAACAAAGGTTCAGAGACTATTTTGGTAGCCAGGCATCAGGAGCGCCGCCAGCTTTTTTTGCCGCCCTAGGCGGTGGAAGGTCCCACCCATGAAATGCCGCCCCCAACAGAGGCGGCGGAAGGTCCGGCCGCCACGGTCGCTCCCTCCCAAATGTTAGCGCCCTAGGCGACCGCCTAGGTCACCTAATGGGTTGTGCCAGCCCTGCCAGGTATATATTCACAGGTAGAGAGTGCAATAAAATCCTGTGTGATTTGTCAGATATATGCCAGGGAGTTTGGGGATAAGGGTGAGAGGATATTAATGCTAATGCTGAGGCATAGAACCTGCACACAGATAGTTCTGATCTTCCATAGGTCCCCCAAAATTCACAAGATTCCGTGAGACGGTGTAACCATGACTTGTTCCATGTACAGGCAAACTCTGTGTCCCTGATCGAATGATTACTAATGGTCTCTGAAACAGGAAGTTTGTGGTGTAAGGGGGTGGCAGGCCCTGATTTGAAGATCTGGACTCTGGATTCATGACAGTGCCTACTAGTTCCTCCAACTGATTCTAGGAGCAGTATTGGACTCCAGAAGGAGCTGAATTCTTTGCTAGATAGTGTTACAATGTTGTAGGGCTTTAAAAGGAAAATAAATGGAAAACTGGGGAGATCGTTCCAGCTCCAAGAAGGACTTAAAAGGACTCTGTGGTGACAAAAAAGATTAAGATGCTTTAAAACTAAAACTTTTTTAGAATAACATTTCTTTATAATTGTCTTTACTTACACAGCTACTAAACATTTCAATTGATTCTCATACAAAACAAATCAATGTAACTAATGCTAAGATTAGTACATGAGTCATTCAAAACAAATAAATGCAAAAATATGCTCTGGGTCTTGGGCTATCTAGGTCCCACCTGTTTGCTTCTTCCCGTTTTGTACAGAACTTAATTTCAGTGCTCGTGCCAGATAGACAGCCCTGGAAAATGCAGCACTCACCTTATCCTCACTACAGTTCAGTGGCACTGCAATCTTCCCTACACTGACTGGTAACATGCCCAAGTGAGATGAAGTGACTGTCTC
Source organism: Mauremys mutica (assembly GCF_020497125.1). Lineage (NCBI taxonomy): Eukaryota > Metazoa > Chordata > Testudines > Geoemydidae > Mauremys > Mauremys mutica. The sequence goes on from NC_059075.1 coordinate 45,593,573, forward strand.
TGTAAGTGGGAGGATGAATTGTTTACATGGCCCACTCCCTCTTTGAGTTTTCTGCTGAGGCTTCCAGTAAAAGGTGCTAATCAGTGGCAAATATACTGGTGGCTCTTGTGATGTCATCTTCAGTTCAGCCGGAAATGGACTGTTACCATCAGCTCATTCCACGGAGACTCCCACAACAGCCATGAGATAGTAATGACTTTGAATCACTACCAATCTGGGCTGGATTTGAACCAGGGATCAAAATCACAGTATTCCATTAGCAGCACTGTTCATCTTCTAATACCTCATCATAGATTTCTAGGACCAGCCTGTAGTTGGCCCCTATGTGGGTGTGATAAGGCAGGTGAGGGTTCAAGAAACTTTCCTCATCTCATATCCGCAGGACCAGCCACAATCACAATCCACACATTTTCTTGAATGCAGGCACTTCTCTTTGCTAGCATACTTTGGGGAAACTAGTTACCTCGAAGGTAACTCACTGTGCATTGCTTATGTAGAAGCCAGTATCCTGTAATCCCTGAAGGCCTTGATGAGGCCTTCCTGAGGCATCATTCCTCCCAGTGCCCCAACATATAGTTTTAGGCACCTTTGAGGATTTATGCTTAACTACCATTGGTTACTTAAATAGTGCTGGACAGACTATGAATTTCCTTCATATTCTACACAACACTACCCAAACATTGCCGGGGCATCTATATACAAAAAGGGGTTTCTAGTGGAAATCCTGAAACTGGAGATGGGCAGGTTCAATGGGCCAAGTTAAAAGGAAACATCAGACATACTTCTTAAAAAAAATTGATAGAGTCCTATTAGAATCAGATATCTGATAGCTCAGTCACCAAATATCTCTGTTGCCCCATAGTCTTTTAATCTGAACCCTGCCTGAAACAATCTTTACCGTTGATGCTGTACTGAACAATCTGAAAAAATACAAGGCCCAATTCCCATTTACACAAAGGCCCCCCTCTGGCAGTAAAGGAGCCTTAGGGTGGATGTAAATGTAATTTGCTCCAGCAGTATAAAGAAGCCTGTGCAGGGTTGGCAACTCACCATTTTATCATGAGTCTAGCAATATTGGATGTTTTTCTTAATGCTCCAGTTCCTGGAATCATGAGGATATTTAAGTATCAGAGGGGTAGCCGTGTTACTGGCTGGATCTGTAAAAGCAGCAAAGACTCCTGTAGCACCTTATAGACTAACAGACATATTGGAGCATGAGCTTTCGTGGGTGAATACCTACTTCGTCAAATGCAAGGACATTTAAGAATCTCAGGTTTTATTTTTTAAAAAGAGTAAGTTTCTAGCCTTTATGTTTGCAGAGGAAAACTTGTAAACATGACACAAGCGTACCCTAAAGGTTCAAAAGTCAGGGAGTGAATAAAAAGACCCCAAAATGTATTTTAAAAAAACACATACATATTTTTAAGCCAGTCTTATGATGATGGGAGAGGAAGAAGGGGTGAGCTCATGACTTTTGAAAGCCAGGATAGAAGTACTGCTTTAGTGTAAATCAGACCTGCAGTATCCATTTATTTCTTGTGCTTGTATCAGGCACGTATCATAGACCCATTACCACTTTTCACAAATTTACATTTATTGTGGCCACCATTTTCAAACCTGAGTGCTGAAAGTTAGGCTACTAAATCCAGAGGTAAGCCCCTAAACAATAGTTAGATACTTAATGATGAATATCAGAACCTAACTTTAGGCATCCAGGTTTGAAAATGTTGGCCCAAAGCCACACCTGTTAGCAGCTTTGTATAAGTAAAGGCAATGATAAAGTATATTGTTTCCAATATAAACCCCATCTTGCAAGGATTTATAACTCCCCCATAACCATAGATGGTGACAGGTATTATTAAACTATTCTGTATAGAAATGTTGGGCTTTACATTTTTCTTAATAGATTAGATAGTGACTCAGACTATACTCACGGGCAAGGGAATAGGCAGTTGGCTTCAGGAGTATAGAAATAAGCAGGTCTATTTGCCCACTTACTGCCTTCCTGGAGTGGGGGAAGGGACAAGGAAAGGATGGGGAATAACTGGCGCCTTGGGTCCATCCCTCTCTGCCTGCTGGTGTGGGGCTTGTTACCGACTGCTGGTATAGTTTAGAGCAGTGGTTTTCAACCTATGGACTGCAGACCCCTGAGGGCCACAGACTATGTCTAAGATTTCCAAAGGGTTCTGCACTTCCATTCAAAATATTTTAGGGTTGCAAATGAAAAAAGGTTGAAACCCACTAGTCTAGAGGTAAATTATTACCAGCAAGGAGGGAGCAGAGGAGGAATTGTGTCTCAGATGTGTCAGTGAGGCTCAGTGCCTCCAGCTGCTACTCCTGGATTGGTGCCTGAAATCACATTCTAGCACAATCTTTACCAGATAAATAGCATTCCTCTTTTTTTTTTTTTAATGAATTTACATGATAAAACAGCTCTTTCTGTGCAACAATGGCTAGGAATGGGTAAATGATATGCCACTTTTTACTTAAATGCTTATTGGCAAATCTTACATATTTATATTCTAGACCGGGGTCCCCAACGCGGTGCCCGCATCCTGGCCAGCGGTCGAGCACCCGCCGAAATGCCGCCGAAATGCGGCATCATCCAGAGGCGTCACTGCTGAAATGCCGCTGAATTTCGGCAGCATTTCAGCAGATGCTTGACTGCTGCCACGGTCCTTCGTCTGGCACTCGACAGACGAAAAAGTTTGGGGACCGCTGCACTAGACTATAACAGCTCTAAACAGGTTCTTATGATCTGTGGTGCCAATTCTCATACAGTACTTTCAGATAATGTTAAGGCCTAATTTATGCAGAGAAAGACAGGAAATTCAGCGTTCTGGATGAAAACCTAGTTTAACTCAACCCTTGTAGGTACTGTAAAACTCTTCAACCATTTTTCCATGCCACATTACCAGGCCTGATTCTCCACTGCATTATCCCAGTTTTATGCTGGTATAACTCAATTGATTTAGTGGTATCACCTAATTCTCCACTCAGTTACATCAGGTTTCAGAGTAGCAGCCGTGTTAGTCTGTATCTGCAAAAAGAACAGGAGTACTTGTGGCACCTTCGAGACTAACAAATCTATTTGAGCATAAGCTTTCATGGGCTACAGCCCCACTTCATCAGATGCATGTAGTGGAAAATAGAGTAGGAAGATATATATATATATACACACACAGAGAACATGAAACAATGGGTGTTACCATACACACTCTAACGAGAGTGATCAGTTTAGGTGAGCTATTACCAGCAGGAGAGGAAAAAAACTTTTTGTAGTGGTAATGAAAATGGTCCACTTGCAGCAGTTGACAAGAAATTGTGAGGAACAGTGGGGGGGTATGAAAATAAACATGGGGAAATAGTTTTACTTTGCGTAATGACCCATCCACTCCCAGTCTTTATTTAAGCCTAATTTAATGGTGTCCAGTTTGCAGTTTCTTATGTGCCAGAGTTTTAATACCTAGGCACAATGGAGTGAGAGTCTGCTTTAACTCTTCACTTTCTTAGCATGTAATCCAGTCTCATGACATTATCTGAATATGGTCAGAGAGGTTTAATACAGCATTTATTTTTATAGCAATCTTGTTGAAGCAATTGTCTTCCAGCTAGCAGTTAAAGACCTTAATGCCCAAGGTTTAGCAATAGCTCATTTTTGTAAATCCATTTGTTTAAGATTTCACTCATGTGTGCATGCTGAACATATTGTTAACCTTGTTGAGCGGTTAGACAGTTACACAGCACTGCAACATTTCAGATCTTTGTCTAGAGCTGCAAGCCTTCTTTCTCTGTGGATGTTCTGTAAACTTGGTGTGGGAAGGTGGTAAAGAAGGGGATAAAAATTTAGAGCCAAACCCTTAGGTAGTGTAAATCAGCGTATTTCATTGAAGTCAAAGGATCTGTGCCAATTTACAACAGTTGTGGGTCTGTCAACTTTAAAGCCCCCCTATCATTCAATATTCATTTTCTTCCATGGGATTATCAAGTCTTTCTTCGCTCTTATTTTGTGCTGCTACTCCTTTTCCCTTTTAAAAAAAAGTCAGTAAATTTCTTTAAAAGACTATGAGATAATGACTATTGGTCAATATTGATTTTTTGTTTGCTTCAGTCAGTGTATGTTTCTTGAGTAAATGTGATTATCTTATTATAATAAAATATATTAGTGACTGTATATATAAATATAAATATAAATATATTATAATATAATATTATAATATAAATATATTAGTGACATGACTGTATATCCTTACATTGGATAACATTCACTAAAAATCCTAGGCCTGATTCACTGCTGTGTTATTCTGATTTTACACTAATGTAACTCCATTGATTTCAACAGAGTTGTACCAAGTTTAAAACCAAAGCAGTGATGAGACAGACTTCCTTTTTCTTAGGTGAGGTACCTAAAATGCAACACATGCTAATAATAGGTGAATTCTGGATCTCTACTGAGATTAGAAGAACAAGTGAAGTGGTGCTGTAATGGTATCACACAAGTGAAAATGTAAAAAGTGCTTGTGAGGGTCAAAAAGAGGCAGCCAGAGCTAGAACTGAAGTGCTCCATGCACATACATTAATTAAGTGAAATAAAAGCTTTTCCTAAATGCTTGGAGAACATAAAGATCAGTGCAGCGCAGTGCAGCTCAGGACATGTTAGAAAAAGCTGCTGTTGACACAAAAGAAAGACAGAGGATATTGTGGTTGCAGCTGCAATACAGCTGCCGCATACAAACAAATTAAAACCCTCTGAGGGCCAAAAAACACAATAAACTGTGACATAAATTAAGCGAATAAACATTTTTTTCTCAGCAGTCCAAGAACACTTGTTTAGAGTTTGGAAAAGCATGTGAGGATTGCCCAGCTGCACAAAGAGTCTTTACATGCCAAAGAAGCTTAAAATCCAGGTTTGTCTGTTAAAACAGCATATGCTCACTCTCCTGAGGACAGTCTAATGTTTTCCCTCTATTTTTATCCATATTTTAAGGCTTCTGATCACACACACAGATCCACATGGAAACTCTTGCTATTGATGTCAATACAACAGAAGCTGCACACATTAACTTTTAAAGTGACTGTTGCACTATGTATTGACATGCCAACATGGTTTGCAAATGGTACTGTATTAATAGAGCAGCTAGGCTTTGCTACAAGGAGGTCTGATCATGTGAACCCCCCCACACACCCATCCCGCCCCAGTCGCACTTGGTTGTCGAGAAAGTTTTGCATTAGTTATAAGGTGCTTATGCTGATTTACAAAACCATTCACAAGCAGGGCCCAAGTTACCTTTCTGAGTTAGTAACTCTTTCCTCTTCTGGTCAGCTGGGGTCAACTGATACAGGTCTCTGTGCATCTTCAATACCAAAATGTGTCACTTTGGGTGGTCGCTCTTTCAGCTATTGTGCACGTGGAGCTCATTGCCTATTGACATTAGCAATGTCGCTACCTTCCCTGTGTTTAAAGTCTAGTCTAAACTCAAGACACATTTGTTTTCATTGGCCATTAGCTGGTTGCAAATCATTATGAATTCTGAACGATGAACTGTTTTTATTTGTTTTTATTTTTATCATTGCTGTGAAGTGTTTTGAAATGCATCTGCATGATAAGTCATTCCGAATTGTGGTTTTTTTCCCCCTTTCATTTTATTTTTGTTTTCCATTTACAAATACAATCAGCCAGAGATACAGCAACACAGAATATACAGTGGAATTCTTCAAGTACAGATCGACTATTTTCTCCCTAATGTAAACATGTTGTAGACCTAAAAGCAGAAAGGCTCTACAAGGCAATACTTTTGAAAAATACATAAAATAAAATGAGACAGTTACTGTTTTAAAACAAGCATAAAACATTGCACCAATTGAAATAGCTATCAGTCCACCCTATACAGGACATTTAACCTTCTATAGCACTAAATCAAAACACGGGGACTTTAGTCTATCAGTAAACAGCCTGTTCATAAGAGAGGAGTTAGCATTTTAAATAATTAATGATTGCTATTTTATTATTATTCCTTAAGTGCTGCAGGCATGCTTGGTGTTGTACAAGATACAGAAGATGACACAGTCCCTGCCTGTAGAAGGTTACCTGTACTGTTTATCAACAGATCGGTTACCGACTGGGCTGAAGAACAGAAAAATTCCATTTTAGAAAGACAACTGCAATGAATCAAATCTAACAATAGGAAAGTGGTTTAATATCCCTCTGCTAGAACAAATTCCATCAGACAAAAATGATTCCAAAAAGGTCAGTCATCAGTAAAAGGCATACAAAAAATAAATAAAAGTCATAGTAAGAGAATATTGCTACAGGGAAACATTCTCTCTCTCACTGGGAAATATTCTCAATAAATGCCTCTGTCACCTCCGCTTTCATTTAGCAACAGAAGGCCCCACCAAGAATGTTTTGTTTTATTCTAGTGGAAATGAGTCAGAGGCTGTTCCCCATTCATGTCACTGTGTATAGGCATCCCAATATGATACATAAGATCATGGAACTGTAAAACCTTCATAGGCTGCATTATTACAGTAAGTATGTTAACTTGATATTAAGAGAAGAAACTTCAGGGTTTTTTAAGAGGGTAGCAACTGCTCTATGAAGTGCAAAGAGATCATTAGTGAGAAGATGGACAGAGATGAGAATTACAAGGACAGGTATTTGAATTTAGCAGGGATGGCAGCGTACAAAACAATTAGCCAGAAGGCAACTCAGCTGAGTTTAGAGCTATATGGGGATGAGCTTATGAAAACCCTAAAGAACACAACTGATGTGCTAGGACACTAATTTACTGAATTCAGTGCACAGTGTGGCAAAGGAAGAGAGTGTGGGGGTGGGGGAAGGATAAATATCCATTTATTTGCTTTTACTTGTTACATGTGTTTTCTTCCCACTCCTCCTCTTCCTAGCCAATCAGTTTATTTATTTATTTAGGACTGATCATGAAGTCACTAGATGGCTTGCCATTCATGTCAACATGGGAAGGCTCAGGCCTAAATTCTGGGATTGTTTTACACCTCCAAAGATCAAAATTCAGCCTGTGTTGTCCACTTGCTCTTCCCCAGGGAAGCCAGTGTGGTGACATAGCCATGAGTCAATGGAGAATGTGCTCAAAGTTCAAAAATAAAGAGCCTGCTTTAGAAAATATTGTAGTGAGTCCAGGCATGAATGTTAACCTATCACAAATCAGTTCACATGTGTTAATCAGATGAATAATTGTCCTGATCTGCAACTGGGGATAGACTTGTAGTGAAGTGCAATTGTCAGGCCTATAGGAGATAAATTGACTTTTCATGTCCTGTGTATTTCTATATGTGATCACAAATTCTAATAAAACATTATTTAAGAAAAACACACACTTTTTGTATTTTATTTTATTTTTTAATTGTTTTATTTCTTGATGGAAAACTATATGAAAACATCAGCCATCCTTGGATCACTGATCTGATCACCTAGAGCAGGGTTTCCCAAACTTGGGATGCCTCTTGTGTAGGGAAAGACCCTGGTGGCCCGGGCCGGTTTGTTTACCTGCCGCATCCGCAGGTCCAGCTGACTGTGGCTCCCAGGCCAACGGGGGCTGCGGGAAGCGGCGCGGGCTGAAGGATGTGCTGGCCACCTCTTCCAGCAGCTCCCATTGGCCTGAAGCGGCGAACCGCGGCCAGTAAGAGCCGCGATCGGCCGGACCTGCGGACGCAGCAGGTAAACAAACCGGCCCGGCCTGCCAGGGGCTTTCCCTACACAAGCGGCGTCCCAAGTTTGGGAAACACTGACCTAGAGGGACACATTTAGGATTGCTACGTAATATTATATCCAGGGGTACCCAGGTATCTAACACCACAGAGTAGCCTTTAATTTTAAAAGTGCATATGGAACTTATTACTGCACATGTGCCAGAGCTTTTCTGCATTAGAAACCATGGCCATTTAAATTGCCTTTAAAAATAAACAAAGGCATTAGACTCAAATCCTTCTTCCAATGAAGTCAAAGGCAAACCTCCAATTGACTCCAATGCTGCAGGATCAGGTCTTTAGGCCATTATGAACCACTTGTCCACTCAAATGTGATTTTAATACTTATTTAGCATTTTTGGCAGCATTTTATAAAGAGCACTGTACAAACATTAACTAATGAGTCCGCACAGCACCCAGGGAGTAGGCGAGTTAGTCTATTTCATAGGCAGGGAAACAGAGCCAGGAAAGTAGCATGAGTTGTTCAAGGCTACACAGTCCATTAGTGACACAGAGCCAAAATTAGAACTTAGGCCTGCCGTGCATCACAACCCTGTGCCTCTGGATCCTGCAGCTTTGCCTTTTGGCAGTGAGGCTGTGTTTCAATAACTCAAACACCAACAACATTTTAAAGGAAAACTTTCAAGCTGTTTGCACTCTTGCCATTTAAAAAGTAACTGAATAGACTGGCTTTGAAATGGTTAAAATAAATAAATTGAAATATTCTCTCCTTACTCAGACCAGGGATGTAACATTTCAGCTCACAAAATATATAATGGACAGACTGCCCAGTCTTTGAATATAACACCACTAAAGAGGAGGTCTCCTCTAGTGTCATTTTGACTGGTCTGTTTATAATACAGAAAAACTTGTTCCTTACATCCTTTTATTGACTTCAGTGGGAGCAAGGTCGAGTCTATGATCAGTAGCAGTAAAATTTGTTCAACACCTGATGTTTCCACAAGAAAGTAACCAAAAGGAAGATTTAAATTTTAAAAGTTTTGGGGTAGAAGGAGGATGGAAGCAAAATTTTATAGGGATAGAAGAGGAGAAAAGAAAGGCACAGGGTGTCTATGTGGAGACCTGAGATACAGAAAGAGGAAAGGAAGATGAAGCACTTACTATGAAATAAAATATTTTAAATTATGCAATATGTTAAATCATATACCCCAAACATATGCATAAATTAGGGCTGACATTTGGTCAGTGTCATTTGTTACTTCTTAGTTTTAGAGTAAAATTAAATATAAAAATACACTACAGTAAATACTCAGCACCTCTCTCGGCAACTTGAATTTCCAAGAACAAAACAAGAATGGCAAAAATAGAGATGAGTCCAAGCCACAAAACTGAGATGCCCATTTTGAACTCTGCAGCTGTAGAAGATCATTTGGACACCAGGTTTTGCTTTCTCTCAGCTATACTCAAAAGTAAAAAGGAGAGCTTTGTGGTTTAGATATTTGTTTCTTCTGTAACCTCCCTACAAACATTAATAGCTTGAGTGGCTTTTCTTTGCACAGTTAAGGATCCTGTTATTTATCATGGAGACTTCTGAAAATAACTTGTGCTGGAGAATCCTGCTGATGTCAGTGGTGTCACTTCTAATTTACTCCAGTGAAAATCACAGCAGAATCAGGCCTAGTGATTGCAACAAACCCCTGATCTTTGTGAAAACATCTTTTCAGCTACCGTCTCAGAATCAAATCTTCCAATTGGGGGAATTTTTTTTAGGCTCACGAAACACCCCCTTCCCTAGTTTTTAACCTAGCAGCAATTAATATCTTTGTACTGCCTAGTATCTTATACTATAATGTAGAAAGGTTCTTGAATGTTTAGCCATGTCCTATGGCTCAATGTCCTGATGGAAATGAATTCTGAGTAATTTGAGAACCTTGAGATCAAAGCCTGGCTTATCCTTTAGAACACAGCAGCAGGCATTGTGCACGCAGCATGTGCAAAATATTATCAGAACTAAAGAGAAGGATTTGGTGTTAGTAAAAAATCTGTGAAATAAAAATTAGAGGAGAAAAAATTTAACATGTGTCCTGCTCTGAAGCTCCAAGCAAAGATATATACACAGGGGAGTCTTTTATACTGAAGTTCTACTTTTCATAGAAAAACTTCACCCTAAACAGAGGTTCCCTGTCAGAAATGAATCACATAATTAGACCTGAAATTTGCATGATGTGATCCATTAAACAGTCAGGGGTAGGGAAGGGAGAGATTCATTCTACTTCAGCATAAAATGGAGTTTCACTGCTCCCAAATTCACTGTAAGTGGCCTCCAATGTAATTTGTAGCGCAACAGGAAAAAGAGTAAATGTCAGTTCACTAGCACATAATTGGCTTCTAAAATCTTCATAACAAAATTAAGTAAGAGGTTTCGTTCTTTTCTGCCTTACTTGAATTGTGCACAATCTTCATTGATTTCATTCAACCTTTGTAATTTTACTGAGTCTTGCATTATCTGGTGTTTTGCAGAGTCATTGCTTACATGAGAATCTCATGTTTCATTTTACAAATAAGCAAATTTCTAGCACTTGTGGTTGCAGAGAAAAGCTTAAAAATGTAAACCCCAAAAGCTCAAAAAAACCCAGAAAGCAAATCAAAAGAACCCAAAATGTATAATTTTTAAAACTTGAGGTTCTACTGCTTTCTTCCAAGATACAATACTACATTTTCACAAAGAAACTCTTAATGAAACTATCCCAGTAGAGGTCAAACCCTGAAGTCCTTTCTCGGGTTTAACCCTTCCCCAGTCTTTCCTCAGACAGAAAATAAGAGTTCTTCACCTTCTGAACAGCTCTATACTTTTCAGGCATGGAGTGAGAGTTCACTGGGTTGGTTTTGCCCTTGTACCCCAGGTCACCTTTGGACATGCCCTTCTGGAGTAGCAGAGCCTGGAGTCATTGGGGCAGAAGCAGGGATAGTTGGTCTGAGTCTTCTCTTGAATTCCTTTGCCTTTTGGTGCTCCCCTGATGGAGGAGGTGAAATCCCCCAATCCCTTCCAAGACAGGCCCCTTCTGAGGTGTTCAGTGCTACCAGCTGAGTTAGTGGTTAGCTTTTATATTCCGGGATTTCTAGTTCAGCATTAAGCTGCTGCTTGTTTGGGAACATTGTGAGGGGAAAGAGGGTCCCTGCATGCTCATGTTGCAACAGCTTTAATTTGGATTTATATCTCATCTTGCCCTTGATATCCTTTGCCCTTCATTTAGAATCATATCTGGAACTCTACATACAGCCAGGCAAATTGGCTCTTAGCACAGACTAAAGGGATTGGGTTGGGGAGGTGGTGGGGAGAGGTGGTGAAGGGATTTGGGATGCTGATAGAATATTTATTCCAGGCCATGGTAGTGGAGCCATTCTGCAGCTGCTACTGCAGCCTCAGGACTACAATAGTCCCGAAGGCTTCTGCACCCCACTTACTCAAGGAGTGCTGTTGACCATATAATGTAAGATCCATCCACCACCATGCCCTGGATGCTGAGGCAAAGGGTCCCAGTGGAGCAGAGCACGAGGGATTGTTCATCCCCTGTTCATGTCCTCACAATTCCCCTCTCCTCACACAGAGAAACTATACCAGTTCTGTTCCGCTCAGGGGCTTCCACGCTCACAGAGGGAGGCAGGGCAAAAAGGATTTCTCTCTTCCTACATTCCCTGAATTCAGTTTGCAAAATCATTCCTCCTAGTCAATTACATAGATTCAGCAGAAAGCAAATGAAAAACCCAATCCTGTAGTCCTCACTCATGCAAGAGAAGTCCCATTGATTTCAATGCAGAATCAGGTTCTACAACAGAAACTTGTGGGTTACAGAGCAAATGTGAGCCCAGAGACAAAGCAGCTTTCTGCTGATAGTCTTCATCTGATTTGTTCCCCATGTGACCAGCAGCCCCAGTAGAAGGCCCTTAAATATAGCATGGATGTTGGAGGTAAAAGTAAAAGAAATTTAGAGCCTTTATAATCAGGGTCTGACGGTCGCCGGAGTCGCCTGCTGCCCTCCCGGCAACCGGCAGAGCGCCCCCCGCGGCATGCTGCCCCAAGCACTCGCTTGGCGTGCTGGGGTCTGGAGCCGCCCCTGTTTATAATTCACCATTATGGAAGAAACCTTTGTCTTCAGGTTTGGCTTTTTGATTTTTTTTATTGTGTTAAATTCAAGAAGTGTGTGTGTGTAGATCTTTTTTTAAAAATACAAAACAAAAATAAAGGAGGAGCATAAAGAGGAAAGAGATAAACCTACTAAGGGACTGGGGGAAAACTACAATAAAATAACACTATTCCTCAGGGGGAAAAGAGATAGAGGCAAATACAATACACACTGGATATAAATGCCCTTACAGTATAATATACACTACAAAACAGCATCCTTATCACAAAACACTCCACAGAGAGTGTCATCATGAGACAAAGAGACACGGATGAGTTTAAGGTAAGATTTAAAGACAGGAAGTGAGTTAGGCGCTAGGAGAGAAAGCGAGTTCAGAGATAGCAGAAGTAGAAAAGTTACCTTAAATGAGGGAGATTCACAGAATGAGGACAACAAAGTGGAATACAATTTGGTTTCATACAGCACCTTTCATGCTGAAGAGGTGATATCTGGCCTCCTATAAGTCAATGGCAAAATCCCCATTGACTTCAATGGGGCCACAATTTCACCCAAGATTTCCTAAAGCACCTTAATAAAGAGCTGAACAGTGGTAATAAATGGACTGTACAAGCAAAGGGAGCAGCCAATACACTCTCGATAATATATCATATACCGCTTTGAACATTAAAATCTGTCACAGCACAAGAGAAAGGATGGTTTATAGTTAAGGCTCTGACCAGGGTGTCAAAAGATCTTTGTTCATTTTCTGGTTCTGCTCCAGACTTCCTTCATGATATTAAGCAAGTCATAACGTCTCCATGCCCCAGCTCCCATCTGCCAAATGTGGTAATAATATTTACTTTCTCCTACTTTTTTCTTTATCTATTTAAGCTGTAAATTCTTTGGGGCTGAGACTGTCCCTTGATATGTATATGTACAACATCTAGAACCATGGGACCATGACCTCAATTGGTGTCTATAGATACTGCCATGACACAAATAAAAGAAACAAATTAATGTAGTCATAATAAAGAGAATATGGGGTCCAAGTACTCATCTCTGGCACTGAGAATACTAGCCATGGGACCTTTAACTCGCTCCTGGAGAGCAATCAGAAGTGGGCAAGAACCTTGGATTATCATCTCAGCCCAATGAGGGCACCTCTGGCAGTGTAGCACTCCCAAATACTGCACTGCATTCAGAGACTCCAAGGCCAGAAGGGACCATCGTGGAAAATTTAGTCTAACCCCCAGTATATCACAGGCCATAGAATTTCCCTGGAAAAAAAATTCTAGTGCATGTCTGTCAGAAATGGGAGTGAACCATTGAGAGGGAACCTCATAAAGTTAGGTTCTCTCAGTCCAGATGCCTAACCAAACTTTCTCTAAAGTATGCCAATGTATTTGGTCTGCAAAATTGACTGAGAACCTCACAAGAAGAGTGTTTCTTGTCACATTTCCAGTCCTGCCCATTTCTGTCTGAGCCAGGGCTGTGCTGGAATGTCATAATGAACAATGTGGATATTTCAGCCAGAACCAAAATAACATTTCTTTTTTAGTCCGAGGTGGAGACACAACTAACTACTTGAGAAAAAATGCTCATTTCAGCATCCCAGATGCATTGATTTACTCAGCCTGCTTTGCAATACTCCACTGAGCAAAATAAATGGCTTCTTTCAAAAAAGTAAAGCATCCCATATTTTCTCAGGTGGTATGAATAATTTTTAACATGGCCTTGGAAGATTGCAAGTTAGGTGCGTGGTCACGCCCAGTGCTACTTACTTGCCACTAGAACAGAGAAGAAAAGTGTGTGTGAGAGAGTATATAAATAGCACGTTGTCTCTCTCTTTTTTTAGCAGTTGAGGCGGCACCTGATTCTGCAAACCAAAACGCCTAGGGAACTCAATGGGGATTGACTGAATGCGGCAAAGACTCCTCTGAGCTCTCACAGCAAAAGCTTTACAGTCCAAAGGGGTTTCCCTTCGCCAGCATGGCTTCGTTTCTTGTAAAAATCATGATCGTTCGCCTTCCAAAATTGCATATTTTAATTTTTATTTTCTGATAGATTTTTCGTAAGCTCTTTCATTTGAAGCCTGAGTAAAAACGGGTTCGAACAAATTGTCAGCTCTTGATCGAATTCACTAGAAGGAATCTATAATGTCACTTCTTTTCCAATACAGTATGCAGGAAGAGTATAACACAGTTGTAAGACACTGGTTCACCCGCAAACATCTGAAAATCCAGAATGCACACGCCTAGAGGAAAGTCCCTTCAATTTAATATAGATCCCAACAGCTGTAATAGGATGCACAACTTTCATTTAGTTGGGACACATTCGTAATGGAATTTTCTGTGGATGTTCCTAAATCTTCTCAAGACTGCATCGAGCAGTAATTACTTAAAAATAGCTCGATACTTAAGTAAAGGCGCTTCTTAGACCCACAGGAAAACCATATTCTTGGAATAAATGAACAATGGAAATAAGAATAAACAATACAAATAAACATCGCCTCAGGAAACATTATTTTAATTGAATTATGTGCACGAAAATTTACGATGATACCAAGTGGATTGCATGTTTTTTAGTGAAATGACTGGTCAGACAACTCAGAATGCAAATAGCTTTTTCATGAAGCCTGAGAGAGGAGTTGAGGAATTCGTGCAAATTATAACCTAAATTTTGGGACTGTTGCTACTCCTATTGGAGTCAATGTAAATTTAGCCATTGATTTTAACGAGAGCAGGGTCGGGTTCTTTACCTGGACACCATGAAGGGAATTAGACATCGATTCTGCAAAGAATATATGTGTTTTTATGTACACGTACACAGAGCGTGTAAACACACATAGGCATGATACAGTGTGTGTGTACGTACCTAGAGAAATATAAATCCTATGTTCCTATTATGTGATACGATTATATAGTATTTTCTGTATATAAGGGGCATACAAAATGTCTAGCGTTATGCAAGTTGCAGTTACAGAGACTTGGGAATTGGCAGTGTAACCTTACAGATAAGTGTCTTTATTAATAGTAACTATAAACAAAGTCACTTGTGCTTTATACGCAATAATTGAGTTACTAGGCGTATTACGCACTGTTCAACCTGCGTCTCTTCTTGAAAAACGTCCCACCTGATTCTGAAAGTGACTATTCGATACAATACATCTTGATCAAAGAATTTGATCTCGCCATTTGCCAAATGACCACTGATTAGCAGCGTTGTTTAAGGGAACCGACACCTGCAGACATTAAGAACTTCTAAATGGATATATATCTCGGTGGTTTAAATGCTCATGAAAAAGGTATTCTAGCTGAAGGTGGAAATCTGAGATAGGAGACATTAAAACTAAGGGAGAGAGACGCAGAATTTAAAATGCACCCAAGTAGATCCCAATCAAAACAAGACATAATACACTTGAGGTTATTACATTTTCCTTTGAAACCAAATATTCCGCAGAGATACCGGTAACAAAAGGTAGGTATATTTAGACAGTTCAGCTGTTATAAGGAGACCGTTTCTTGTGCTATTTGAGAAAACTCTAAGAGTAAGAGCAAATATTTGATGCTGAAGAGCTCTTAAGGCTTGAAGAGTACCATTTACTTATTTCTACACAACAGTGTGGGCTTAGGATGTTAAATAGATTAAAAGGCTAAGAGAGGTCACTGAAGTAGAGACTTTCTTTCTCTCATCCTGACTCTTTTCCCTTACAAAGTTTTTTACACTTTCTTTAGAGGGTGCTTGGCAAACTTCGTTTAAGAGCCACCTTGACTACAGTACAGATGTGTGCCTCTCTGTGAACTCCAAAAAACCCCAACGCAATAAGAATATGTTTGCATTGGGGGCGAGATATTAATAAGTACTTTTCGGTGTCTTTTATTTGGGGGGGGCTTTACAACTCCAATTCAACATATTGCCTCGCTTCATTGGTACTAGCACTACTGGTTGCCTCTGTATGGCTCCAGGGCCCGACATATTAAATATGCTTTTAGTATAATCTCATTGCTTTGTTTGCAGAGGGATCTGAATCCATTACAAACTACCAGTAAGCTGTTATCAGTCATAGCTCGGGAGCGGCACAATACAATACACATTATACTATACATACCTTGTCGAGTGCAGTTTATGGATCTCGGCTGGGATTAAAATGATTAGGAGATACAGGGCCACCTATCTAGGAATGAGCTGTTCCGTGAAGGGAAAGCAAGGCATTTCAATTTAATCTCATTTAAAAAGACATAACTAATAAATTTGTATGGACTAGGCTGCAGTAGACGTAAAGCAGAGTCGATAGTGGTTCAAATCCCAT
Source organism: Mauremys mutica (assembly GCF_020497125.1). Taxonomy (NCBI): domain Eukaryota; kingdom Metazoa; phylum Chordata; order Testudines; family Geoemydidae; genus Mauremys; species Mauremys mutica. The sequence continues at coordinate 45,609,692 of NC_059075.1, forward strand.
TGAACCCTATTGAAAACCATGACAACAAGAAACAAGCTCCGATTTATCCCGGGGAGTTAAAGAACATTGTGAGGAGGCGTCAATCACCTATTATTCCAGATCTGAACAAATGCAAAATCTTGACTGGAACAAATGCTTCCAACAGGTCCAGGACATAGGGCTACATTTCCCCTTTGTTCACAGGCTAGCAGTTGGCATGTATTTGTGTTCCCCTCGGTCCGACCACCCAGGACGTTTGGGAGGCTGATCTTGGAACAGGGGAGATAACCACTGTCACCAGGCACGCTTGATAGGTGGCTCCAATAATCATGGCCTGGGAATCTTTTATATGGAGCCTGTCCAGTCTCCAAGAAATATGCAGGAAGTTGGCCAAAGGGAGCTTTGGGCCCTGTTCATCTAGCCCACAAATCTGTCAGATATAAATCTGTCTCGTTCCCTTGCCATTATCGCTCTATTTACATTTTCCTCATCTAGTGTGACTGGTTCCAGAAGCGATACCCGGAGCAATGGGGTGGGGGTTCATGGGCAGTGGAGCATTTGTTTGGTGTGTATACAGGCACATTGGAAACATTACAAGCTAGAGATCCAACTGGTATGTAAATATGACCGTGTATGTTTCACAGGCATAACCCGGAACTCACTTTTTAACCCATCTTGCTGCTTTGTTTGTACTTTTGACGCGGTCCAAATGAAAGGAGCGCTGCTTGGGAAAGGAAGGGTCGCCTTTCATAAAGGGCTCCTGTGGCCTCTATTTACCAGGAACCAGACTTGTACGTTTATTTCTATAGGGCTCCCCGTCCCTGGTGCGACGCCAGCTCCAAAGGATGGGAATCGCTGGGAGATAAACTCGTCATAGGCGGGAAGAGCGGTTCGTGACTCACAGCCACGTGGGATTGCGCTGGCTAGGGTGCGAGCCACCATCGCTTGGTTTGACGATATGGAAATACGAGGAATAATCCCACCGATTTAAACCAGAAGCGGGGGCTGGCGGATCGACCCCCAACTGGTGAGCATCGATTATTTATGGCTCGATCATGCAGTTCAAAGACTACAGCCTCGGGCCTGGAATATTGCTATTTAACGTAGGAAAAACTGATTCTGCCTCTTTTTTGAACCTAAAGCCTCTCTCAAAATACCAGTTTGCACAAAGTTAGACAATGCCCGCTGGCTTGATCGATCCCTGCTAAGGGAATGGCTATGTGAAAAGGCTACATTGAACACTGAAGGTAGGTATGAAAGGCTACATTTGCCTCCTACACTGAAGCCTTTTCAAGGCCGATATAGTGAAGTCGATTGAACCCCCCCCCCCCATGACTTCAGCGTTGCAGGGTGGCGGCCAAAGAACATTCCTAACGTACCAAGAGTTTCACACACACCAGGAAGTCGATCTGTCAGATGAAACCGCTGCGTTTTAGTGCCTCGCCCTGCCGCGCGCTTCAGAACAGACCTGCTTCAGAGCGAGAGTTTGCTCCTGCGATTTAGCTTGGCCCCGTCCCTTTTAAACTGTGTCCATCCGGAACAACCCCACCCCACCCCACCCCACCCCACCCAGCGCCTGCTCGCTTCTCTCGCTTTCCCGGCGCCACGGATTTCGGCCACTGCCAGGCCTGGCGGGAGAGATCCGACCGTGGGGCGCTGCAGTGGCACGTAATGCTAAAAGTAGCTCCTCGTTGTCTGAACTGGCTATTTCTCGGGAAAGGTTCTGCGCGCCCCCCAAGTTTACACGAGCCCCGGGAAAGGCCGGAGCAGACATCCAAATCCAGCCCTGACGGGAGTGAAGGTGTTTCCTAGAACGGACCCATTTTTCTAGTGGAAACAAACGGCTCGAGGTGTGAAAGAGCCCCTGTGGCTTAGCAAAGCTGCCAGGGGCATGGGGGCTAGCGCCATGTGCTGCGGCGAACGAGCCAAATGAAGGCCAGGAATAAAACCAATAGTGAATAAATTCCTGCCTGGGGCGGGCGGGGGGATGTTACTGCGCTAGCAGGGACGGTGGTGGCTTTGGTGGTGGATGGAGGGGGGCGGTTGTTGGTCACCACATACCACCCAAGATGTTATTCACTGCTAACAATTACCATTATCTGTCCCCACTTTGGGCTAATCAGACAGAATATGTAATGATGAAGCCCGTTTCCTGCTGTCTTTGGGAGGTAACGGGTTATTCTCTCCGCGGGGTTACACCTACTCCCATTAGAGCTTCAGCACTTGACTAATGCAGGTACTTAGCATCCCCTAGACAGGGACGGTCTGAGAGCGGGCAGTGTTTGCCGCGGGGAGGACTGTTTATATAAACAGGGCACCTCTGTAAACGACACTAATATTTGGGCTTCGGCTGGGATGGAGCGAGCATCCCCTTGAGCCCGCGGGTTCCCGAGTAGCTTGACGCAGTTAGTTGGTAGCTCGGGGAGAGTTTGTGGCAAAGGCGGCCGACTCTACAATGGCCACAGCTGGCAGGATCAGTTTTACGGTGAGAAGCATTTTGGATTTACCGGAGCAGGACGCTAACAGCAGCGGCAAGCAGGACTCGGATCGCCGCCCGTCGGGGAAGTACGCCAGCTTGCCGTACGAGGAATGGATCGAAAGCGACAGAAACCACTATCTGTGTGAGTATGAAAGAAACAGGACCTCGCAAGCGTAAAATACCTTTTTACAGGGGCCAATCCCGCACTCCGCGGGAGCCAGACGGGATTCCTTGGAGAACACTGATTGAATCGCAGCAATGAACCGGCAGGGAAATACCGACAACACGCTTAAGGGCATATAGGTAGATATAGCGAATTAAAGCTAAAGATAGATAGGCGTATAGGTGCACCTATATATGTAGGTGACTGCTCACCTATATACACACTGTAAGCTTTAAAGTTGATCAGAATTGTCCTTCTCTTTTCCTGTTGCAATTCGATATGTAGTGGGGAGGTTTCAGCTCTAATACACGTGCTCCAAGATTCAGTCTATATCCACGTACAACATAGAAACAGCGGGTAGCCTAAGAGAATCCAAGTGAGGGTAGAAATACGCATCTATACAAGTATGCGTGTATTTATTATTAAGCTGTAACTTTTATAGATTGTGTAACGTCTGTGCACGTATCATCAAAATGAACGTATCCCCCGACCCATGCTTCATACTAAAGTAACGGAGCTGCTGAAGAAAAGAGATACAGGGACAACAATTATTGAAAGAAAGAGGGTAGCTGTTATAATAACCGTACGGCATCCCGCTATACACATCATAGTGACCTCTGCAGAGTTTACATATTGTACAGACACAGAGATTCGGTCTTGCACATAACACAGCTGCTATTACGTGGACACACTAGGTAATCCTGGCTTTTAGGTTTAATTTGTTCCCAAATCAGGATTTTAGATCGAATCTCCTGTTTTCTATTAGAATTCTGTCGGGCTTTTAAACAACGGTGGCTTTCACTGTTCCAATCAGAGTGACCCAGGAGCACCTTGCTCACAGCAGCATCCCTTCCCCCATCTTATTTGTGGGGCAATCGATACCCGATCCTGGTGGTGGCGACTCGTGGCTCTCCCTCTAACCGTGCCACTGTTATTGCTCTCCCCAGCTTCAGATGAGAGCGGTCCAGAAACGAGTTTACCCGATTCCACCCAGAGCTCGCACCCGCCCCACGGCCCGGAAGCCGAGAAAAAGAAAAAGAGGCGAGTGCTCTTCTCCAAGGCGCAGACCCTGGAGCTGGAGAGGCGGTTCCGGCAGCAGAGGTACCTCTCGGCCCCGGAACGGGAGCAGCTGGCCCATTTGCTCAGCCTGACCCCCACGCAAGTAAAGATCTGGTTCCAGAACCACAGGTACAAAATGAAAAGGGCTAAAGCGGAGGGGTCCTGCGGCACCGAACTCAGCCAGCCCCCTCTGCTCCGGAGAGTCGTGGTGCCAGTGCTGGTCAGGGATGGCAAACCGTGCCAGACCTGTACCACCAGCCCGGGAGCTGCCGCGGCGCAGGACAAGCTGGGCTGCCACACACAAACTGCTTTCACAATCCAAGGGTACCAAGCCTTCCATCCCAGCTCCGCCGCTGCCCTGAGCCTCTGCCCTGCCTACCAGCGCTTAGCACACCCTGCAATAGTCTCCTGGAACTGGTGATGCTGCCTGAGCTGAACTGAGAACAAACAAACAAACCAAGAATCAAGCGAATTCGTTGCCCCACGCTCCTACATCAAGAATCTGGGATGAAACTGCAGGTGGATCCACAAGGGAGGCGAATCCACATCAGTGTAGACTGGTATTCGGGACGCAACCTAGGGCTGTTTTGTTTTATTCAAGCACTGCATGGCTAGTCAGGGATGTGTTTTGTTTTCCTTTGGGGGCATCCGTTTTAGAGGATGGATGAGAGAACAATTATATTTTTAAATCCTACGCGACTCCTGTTTCCATTCGAAAGGCGATTTGTAAAATACATACATACAATAGTGGTTTGTACCTAAAATAGTTTATTTTAAAATAGATTATTCTTCCAGTGACTAATAAACCGATTTTTGGTTTTTTTTTGGCAAATAAAATCCGCCAGGTCAAGTGTCTTTTTGAACATTCGATCTCACCTTTAGCTTATCAGTTGTGTGATGAAGAGTCAGATTCTCTTAAATGTGCTAAATAAATTACATGTTTGTCATTATACTTGACCCTCACGCTCCCGTAAAACACAAAGTTTGCTACAAACACCTAACTTTAAAGCTGGTGACGTTATTATACCTGACCACCCACCCCCAAATCCCTTTTAAATTAGTCTATTGTACATTCACTTGGGGCTATGATTTTTGGAGTCTAATGAGGTCTCATGTTTCTTTAATGTACTAAATGCTTATTTCCCGAGTAGGTTTTACCTCTCTCTGTTTCCAGCTACAGAGTATGATACCTATTGCAATTCAGTCTCATTTGCACAGACATATTTTCACCAATTTCCATAAATTTTTTTTCCAAAACAGGATCCAGGCTATAGCGTCTCAGTATTCCAAGCAAATCTTCAGAATTATATTTACAGCTCACGGTATATTTGTAATATTTTAGTATGAAAGGATTATAAAAAATAAGTGCGCTTTCCTTTGCTAAGCACAGACGTGAAAATGTGTAAGGACAAACGAATACATCTTAGTGTAACATACAAATGGCATTATGCTATTGGATTTATTCATTTCAAACGCAAGCAGTTGCCCTACCAAGAATCTTGGGAAAGATTCCTGAAATATTAGCCCAGTCCTGTTGTCCTGATTCAGACAAAACTCCCTTTTCGCTTCATCAGGAGCTTTGTCCGAGTAAATAGCCCAGAAGGGACCCGTACATCTTGCATAGAAAACAGAGGCATATTTGACGGAGCAAGATACACATCAGCTACACACGTTCGCTGAGGCTAGCTGCAGAGTAAATGCTGCCGGAGTGAGGAGCTTCACATCAGAGCCGCGAGAGACGTTAACATGCGTGGCTGTCTGTACTAAACCTTTACCCCTAAAACCTCTTCTCGTTGCTCTGCCGCTGGACAGTGGTAACAGGGTCAATCTTAAAAGAATCGCTACTGACAAGCTAAGGGGAAATTAAAGTGCAATTTAATTTGTCCAAGCAGAGAAGGATGGGTACGTGGAAACCACTCCCTCCTCCTCCCCCCACCTTAGCTAGCTTTTTTAACCAATTGGCCAGTTTTCTCCTACGTGGATTTCGCTTACAATGATTGTTTAACTGTATTAAATCCTATATAAAGGACGCGTCATCATTTACACCGGTGAGGCTGCTCACTTCATACTATTCGAGCAATGGGGTATGGAGGGATTTACCAGTGTTATCTCACTCGTTCATAGTTTTTCCACGAGCATTAGTAGACAAGAGCAGGAGCTCGCTGTCTTTAGGCTAAATACCCATTGAAATAACAAACCAGCCAACCGAAAATCATTTGATTGATTTAAAAATGCTGGATGTGCCTTAAAACATCCGCAGAACTGAAGCACCTGCTGTTGATTTTGCTCCGAGTCTGCAGCCCTCCCAAATACCCACTGGCTCGCTCTGTGAGTGCAGTTATCCGCTGTACAGCGGTTAATTCCCAGCACAGCAATAGGTTCCTAGAAAAAGTGCGGGTCTCGCTCAGCGGGGGATTAATGTTGATCCCGTGTGTCTGCTCGGTCTAACCTAAGAAGTGCCCGGTGATGTACCCTATGGGGCCCTCATTCGACTCCTGTTTAAACCAATTGGGGCGACACCACTGACTTCGACTGAGTGGGATCAGGTCCCAGACTCGTTTTCTAGCCGCGGCAGGCTTTGGATGAAGAAATTAGCCTCTCGGGAGATTTGTTTTCTGATTTCCAAGCCGCGCCCGGCACATTCTCTCCTGGGGAATTGGGCGGCGAACGCCCCCTTTCACTCATCAGATCAGAGGTTTGATCATCTCCAAGCCCCTCAAAAGATGCACCAAGAAAGGCCCATAGGCACCGCTTTGGGCCCAGCGCGGAGGGAGGAACTGGGTGCGGGTGGTGATTTCAGGACGTGTGTCGTAGTGAGGTGCAGAGCGCAGTACAGAAGGGCTCGTGTGTCCTGGATGGAGCACGTAGGATGGCCCTGTCTCGTCACCTGTTCCCCCCCTCCCTTCTTCCCCCAACCCCCTTTTTGTCTCAGCTGCTGGCCACCTTGTCTTCCATATGGATGGGGTTATCTTAGAAGAATCTCCCAGAGAATGGCTCCTTAAACCTCCTTTTGTCTTGGGAGTTGAAAAGAGCATTGTTATGCTTGAAAAGGACCTAGACAAAATCCGCACTGTTTCGATTCAGGACTGTTTAATCAGTCCCTAGTGACAATTTTATGGGTTTTAGGCGGGACAATGGTATCTTTTAAAACCTTGTGGCCTTCATGAAAACAAAGGGCTCGAATTTTATGGGCTTACAACTCCAATTAGAACAGTGCCAATGTGTATGGGAGATTATCAAATTTGTATCATAAAACCCCTTTATAATAAATGATTGCGGGGGGAGGGGGCAGAAGCTTCAAGCAATAGACTTTGTCAAAGGTATGTTTGAAACTGCACATGGTGTTTTACATTTTATCTCTCAGAGACACAATTCTCTAGCACGATCTGATGGGGAAATGGAACGATTAGTTATTTGAAATGAAAAAACACGGAAAGGGCACCATTGAAATAATCTCAGAACCCAGTTGCTTCATACCTAGGGCCTTCCCTTTACTTAGTTCCAAGTTCAATGATCTTCTAAGGTGGACATCACACATGCATTAAAGTAGCTCCTATAAGTTTGCTGACTCATATTATCACTAGTCATTACAAAGCCTAACTTGGTTATTTTAGGACCAAATTCCTTTGGCAAAGGGGAAGGGCTGCTTTATTTATCTGTCTCCCTTTGTGTCACAGACAGACTGCCGTGGAGTCATTTAATTAATGTATTGTCTTAAATAGGCACTGGTTGCATATAACAAGACACAGTTTTGAACGTTGCACAGCACCTATACAAGTCTCAGATTAGTAGGTAAGGCATAATTCACAGATTATTAAGGGGGATGCATAAGGTTGCATGATTTGTGGAAGTGAATTATGGTGACAGTTGCATAGTGAAAACTTTACACTACATTTTGCCTTTAATAAAACAGTATTTAATTGCTGCATCTAATTAAAAGCAGGAACAAGTTACAAAAATAGGCATCTTAAAATGTAATAAAGAGGAATAATATATAAACAAAAAACACTTAGGGAGCCATCAACTTGATAATAGGATAAGGTTGGAGACAGACAAGAAAGGAGTTTCCTCCTTACAAAGAAATCTAAAATCAGAAATTTCAGAGTCACTGTAAGGAAAATTCTATATTGTGTTAATTGCTAACTTAAGGAAATGGTTAACCCATCTTTTATGAACATAGATAGTTGTAATTAGATGGAGAGAGGTAGATCTGATTTGAATCTTTCTCTGCCTTCCAGTGTTTTCTAATAGGAAAGTTGATGCTTTCAGTCTTATTCTGCATCAAAGTTGGCCTCTGCTGACAAGTAAAATTAAAATTCCACCTCTACATGCAGAGAAAAAACTAGTTGCCTATCCGCATCTTTTAATGGCTAAATTATTTAAAAAAAAAAATCCGGCCCCCAGAATGATTGATTTAACACATACCTGCAGTTCCACTGAAACAAATGAATAAAGGTGGCAGAATCAGGCTTTAAATGGTGATACTGAATCAGTAATTGGTATTGCTAAAATCTTCAAAAATCCTTCTTGGATATTTATTCTTATTTAGCTATCTAAGGGCCCGATCCTGTTCCCAATGAAATCACTAGCAAAACTTACTGACTCTGGACTAGCACCAGAGGTATTACAACAACTCACTAGAATTAACTTTCAGAGAATGTATAATAGTTTTAAATGTGCACATATATTAGTTAGTGCATATTTATTGATATGGTTTATTATAGCATAATGTATTTGTCTGATTGTATGTGTGGCTACTAATAGTCTCTGGCTGCATTCACAATACATTTAAAACACCACAAAAGATAAAAAGGACAATGGTCACCTCAAAACCAGAATTCCTCAACCCACAAAGGAAACTCACTACCTTTATCACTTACTCGGGAAAAGCTCCAGTGAATAGGCTAGTCTTGCAATATGTCTTGGTTAACAAACCAAGACTTTGTTATGAATGAAGCGAATTCCAGAGCTGAGGGCTCTCCACTAACTTCCCTGCCTCCTGCTCCCTAGACCTGCAACCTGAGGACTGTTAGGGATGGGGCCGGCTCCAGCGTTTTTGCCGCCCCAAGCGGCAAACAAAAACAAAAGAAACCCAAAACACACACCGTGATCAGCGGCACTTCAGCTCTACCACCGCTGAGGGACTGAAGGACCACTAACAAATTGCTCCTGAAGACCCAGCTGATCACAATTACTAAAATGGTGCTCAGGGAAAACATCACCGCTTTGTATCGCATGCAGAAACAAACCGGTAACTATTGTAGTCTATAGAGGAATCCAAGTCTTAAGTTATTTTGCAATAGCTTAAATTTCTGTGTCGTCTACAAAGGAATCCCATTCCTCTAATCCAGTTTGAAGGTGATGAAACTGGGATAGCAGTGGTGAGAGCCACATCCAAGAGGTAAGGTAAAAACTCTTAACCAAACTCAAATTGGAAAAAGCATTTCTGGCTACTGCCGCTACATGAAAATCCAGGAACAGCTGAGGATCCCATGAATTCCAGACTGTGCACCTTATTTAACAGTACTCTGACATATCCCTTAACCTAGAGGCCAGATACTCTGTTTTCCTTCTCTTCTAGATGTTTCTCCTGACTCACCAGCATTACTTCCATTTCCATCTTAAATGTATTGAGCTTCAGTTAGAATGCTTTCTTCCAAGCTTCTGTCTTGATCGGACAATGGTAAAGCAAAGACACCATCATCATCATCAAGATCAGATGAAGGTCAGAGGTATAACCAAGTGCCATTGGAATCATTGATGCCATGTAGGCTCATACAGCTTCACTTAATCACCTAGTGCCTTTACTCACAGTTTGAACTTCATCTGAGATCAAACATATCAGCTGAGCAATCTCGCACAAAGGATGGAATTGGGCCCACTCAAAAACATGAAACTAGTAGTAGTAGTAGTAGTAGTGATGGTGATGTACTAGAGGAGAGTGGATGACATTTCTGATCAATGGCATTATAAGCTGCTGACAGTTCACCAGGGACAGCTAGCCTTCGTCCAATCACTAGCCAGAGACCATTGACCTATGGGAGCAGTGTACCTTCTTGCCATATTCATACCTACGTCTAGATTGACAGGGGACAAGAAAAATCAGGACTGTAGATAGATTACACCAATATTACTTTCCCACCGCCTTCTTAACCTTTTTTCAAACAAGAGAAGATTGTATACAGGACAGTAACTGGCAAAACTGTCAGTATCAAGAGAGTTTCTTGAGCAAGAGTTGGGAAAGCACTCATCTGAGTGAAGCCAGAACCTGGTCCTCCCATGAAGAGACAGTAACAATCTGATCCAACAAAAGTCCCCACACGTCTGTTTTCTTTTACCAGCAGCATGGAGAAAGTCTCCATTTCACAGGCTGCAGTCAGAAGATTTGAAACAGACAACCTTCATGAGCAAAACTAGGCAAAATCCATGGCAGGGGAGAGGGGGGAAATCCACTGGGTTTTCTATTTCACCAGAAAGGTGTCTTATCACTGGAGTCAGATGATTTACCCAGAAACTGATTGATCTTATCTATGAACAAACAACAGTACAAATGAGTAAATCATTAGAAGAAAACAGAACAAAAAGAGAAAGGAAGCAATAGGTACGTAAAATAGTGTCATTTTCACTAATGGAGGAGGGGTTGGAAGCAGGAAGTCCATGGGATATCCTTATCTCTGGAGTTCCTCAGTGAGAAAATATTGACTCTGCCTTTGACTGCAGGAGACCCAGATTAATCAAAATGTCTACTACTCAGAACATTTCCACTGACTGGGACTTCAACAATATTGTGGAGGATAATAAATCTTTCTTGGCCTTTACAACAGTCATGGCATAGGATCCCAAAATATTCCATGGCACTAGATGTTAGACTCCATATGTGACTACTGCTCTTTTCATCTTACTTAGTTTTTCTTCTGTTGCAGGTAACCTGTATACTAAAATGACATGGGTACAAAGGGATGGAGTAGATGCTTAGCATCCACTATAGTTCTGATTTAGGAGACACATTGATTGTAATATCCTAGAAAGCCAATAGACTTGACCTGTAGAGTATCTGCAGAATTATTGTGCTCTTCATTCTTATAGATTTTTAGTATCTACTTTTATGATGCCAGTCCTAGTAATAATTGGAAAAAGATATTACAAATATATGCAATGTAAGTTTTTTTTTTAATACAGAAAATAATCTGTCCATGACTTGAATATGTACTAAAGCAGGGGTCAGCAACCTTTCAGAAGCGGTGTGCCAAGTCTTCATTTATTCACTTTAATTTAAGGTTTCACGTGCCGGTAATACATTTTAATTTTTTTTAGAAGGCCTCTCTCTATAAGTCTATACATTATATAATGAAACTATTATTGTATTGTAAAATAAACAAGGTTTTCAAAATGCTTAAGAAGCTTCATTAAATTAAAATGTTGATCTTACGCCGCCGGCCCACTCAGCCCGCTGCTGGTCTGGGGTTCTGTTCACCTAGGCCAGCAGCGGGCTGAGCGGGGCCTGCAGCCGGGACCCCGGCTGGCAAGGGTCCGGCAGCCAGAACCCCAGACCGGCAGAGGGCTGTGCAGGGCCGGCAGCCAGGACCCCAGACTGGCAGCAGGCTGAGCTGCTCAGCCCACTGCCGCTCAGGGGTTCCATCCACCGGCTCCTGCCAGCTGGGATTCCGGCTGCCGGACCTGCTCAGTCCACTGCCAGTCTGGGGTCCCAGCCCTGCCCACATAGAGTGGGTACCTACCTTCTCCCTGGTTCTGGCCCATTCTCTGCACTGAGCTGAGGGTGAGAATGCACTGAGCACAGGGCTGGGGGTGAAGGAGCAGGCTGGGGATTGGGGTGTAGGGTTTGGCCAGTAGCTAGAAGGAGGGAGGGGGCTCAGGGTTGGGGCAGGAGGTTTGGGTGTGGAGTGCTTACCTGGGCAGCTCCCATTTGGTGCAAGGTTCAAGTGGGAATGTGGGTGGGAGCGGTGCAGGAGCTCCCGTTGTGTGCTCGGGGGGTGGAGTGGGGATGTGGGGGTGCATGGGGTTTGGGGGGGCACAAGAGTCAGGGCAGCAGGCTGAGGGCATGTGAGGGGGGTGCAGATGTCAGGCCATGGGGTGTGGGGGGGTGAAGGAGTCAAGCAGAGGGCTGGGTGTGTGTGAGGGGGGTACAGGGCTCAGGGCAGGGACCTGAGGTGTGCGGGGCTGCAGGGCAGAGGGCTAGGTATGTGTATGAGGGGGGTCAGGGCAGAGGGCGGGGGGCATGGGGTGCTCACGGCAGGGGGCTGGAGGGGATATGCCCCATTCCACCCCCTCCCTTCCTCAAGGCCTGCCCCCGCTTCTTCTTTGCCTCTGCCAGGAGCAGCGAGCAAGCTGACTCCATTCCTCCTCGACCCCGTCCCTCACAAGGGTCATCAGCTGATCAGCTGGCAGGGAGGGAGGGATGGGGGGGCAGGAACCCAGCACACTGCGGGAAGAGGCAGGGGAGCCGGCAGGACCAAGCTTCTGCCCCCTGCCCCCATGGGCAAAGGATGGAGAAGAGCGGGCCAGGCAGGGCAGGATTTTTAATGGCACGCTGCTGCCTGCTGGGACTCCGGCAGGCAGCAGCATGCCATTAAAAGTTGGCTTGCGTGACGTCTTTGGCACGCATTCCATAGGTTGCCGACCCCTGTACTAAAAAGGGAAGAAATTCATCTCTCTGTAAACTAAATAATGTAATTGCATACATTAATATAATTTTGCTATATTGGACGTTAATTTTGGTACACAACATACTGTATGTAGCAAATTGAGTAATATTTTACACTAAAAGAACATTTGAAGAAAAGGAATTTACCATTATGGTAAATATTTTTTTACATTATGGTAGTGACCAAATATCCCAATCACTTTTCTTGTCTCTTTCTAAAAACTGTAATCAAAGCATTTTGCTTGCATTATGAGACATATCTACTGAATCTTTTTGTAGGGACTTGCATGGATTTTTTTATTCCCTTTTACTATTGCCAGTTTTCTATATGCATCAAATATCATCATAGCTACATCACATGCCCATACCTTTCCAAACATTCCCAGCAGAAGTGAAATTTCCCAAACAGGTTGCAACTTGGTTTGGAAAGATGCCCACAGCTAACAATATGCCTTTCTGGAAGGTGTTGATTTTTCTCTTGTGTTTGTTCACATGCGTTCATGTAGAGCTGCCAACTGAACACTTCTGCTGTCTGCAGGACACAATATCCTTCTATGATAGGTGGGTCTGTTCCTACTCTTCCAAAAAACACATCTGCTGCTGCTGCTATTTTGGCAGAAATTGCCAGCTATTTCTTGTTTTTTCTGTTTCCCAGCAGTTTCTCATAGATCATGTTGATGTTGTGTTTTCTAATGTCCCTGCATACCCATTGCCTTTAGCACAACATTATGCACAATTGTAATAGTGACATTGCTATCCCCTTCTGTCTCTTAACTTTTCTGCCCATCTCAGGGCATTCTGTTAACTTTACTGTTTAATATCTTTTGTCACAATTTCTCCTCCCTCTTATTCAACTGCAAACATTTTCATGGGGTGTTTCTGTTGTTAGAGGTAGAGAATTAAAGTTATTTCATTCTTCCCCTTCATTTGAATCAGGATCTTATACCTTACTGTATCTTTAATCCAACAGATTTAACACTAATGTATTTGATATTGTTTGATGTGACAATCAGGAGGAATCCATGTCACCATTGAATAATCTGCAGGACCACTTCTACAAATAGCTCTTATAATAATTATATGTTTACAATTATTTTAGCAGTTGGCTATTGAAGAAATTAATTTACTTTTTTCCTGTTTCAAAGTAATCTAGCAGCTTTATTTTTTGAAGTTTTGACATTAAAATTCAGTGATGATAGTGAAATGGTTCCTGTATGGTAATTTAATAGCTCATCTAGGTTTGTGTATACTTCCAGCATTACTGGAATGCTGACTCAGTTGTGGTATCCACACTTCAAAAAGAATATTGATAAATTGTAGACGGTTCAGAGAAGAGCCACAAGAATGATTAAGGGATTGGAAAACATCCTGTCTGGGGAAAGGCTTGAGGAGCTCAGTCTGCTTAGCTTGTCAAAGAGAAGGTTATAGACCGACAAGACACCCTTTAAACACCTACAAAAGGGAACAGAAATTTGATAACAGAGGGCTCTTCAGCCTAGCAGAGAATGCTATAACCAAATCCAGTGGCTGGAAATTGAAATCAGAGAAATTCAGACTAGAAGTACAGTGCAATTTCTAAAACACTGATGGTAATTAACCACTTATCAAGGGCTGTGGTGGATGCTCTATCACTAGACATTTTAAAGTCAAGATTGGATGTTTTGCTAAGAGACATTCTTTAGTTCAATCACAATTGTTGGACTTGAAGTGGGAATTAATGCAGGAAAGTTCTATGGCTTGTGTTATGCAGGAAGTTAACTAGATGATCACAATGGCCCCTTCTGGCCCTTCATACACTCATGATCTCTGGGTGTCAGAATGGTCCTCGTTGTCATCCACTACAAATTATGGCAGCCCCAAGGCTGCTCTAATTTATGATGGGATTCAAACTGGTCACTGTATGGCCCCTGAATCAGAGAACCACAAAGGTGGCTTAAAACTATGTTTGTCTTCCATCCACTTCTTCTGGGCTGCAGTGAGTGCAGGCTGAAAGCAGCCCAGCATCAGGCCCAGATGCTACAAGCCACAGCTTAATTGCTTATTCACGAGAATTGCTGAGCACTCAACACCTATTTGGCTAAATTGTAACCCTTTAGCACTGGGAGAGTGGAGCCACCAATCACTAGTGGCTACTGAGCTGCTCTGTGCCTACTTAGCCTCATCCTCTCCCCAGAGGAGTTGTCAATGACTATCACCAGCCCCTATTGTCATATATGGCAGTGGAGGATCTGGAGAGTAGGAGAAATGGTGTCTCTTCCAACACATGTGTGCAAGTAGAATAAGGGGGAATTGAGCAGACTCAGTCTACAGAGCCAATTGACTCTTCTGAAGTAGAAACAAGGCTACCTTGGGGAAATACGGTGAGGCCTTTGAGAGCAAAAGGAAACTCCCCTTCCAAGGCAGCCCACATGAAAAGGGGGTGCTTCAGAGTTCTCTCCATCCTTCAAGCCACCAGTTAACTTTTTTTTTTTTTGAGGGGGTGTCTCTAGCTAGGCTTCCCCCCCCCCGGGGGGGATTACTGTATCTCCACAGGTGAGACAGGGTGTCAACATTCATGGAGAAAGAGGGATTTGTAGGTGATTTGTATTAGATCCAACAGCAGAGCTGCACTGAGCAGCTTTACCCCCTTTTCTGGGGCAGCCAGATCAGCCCTGCTAATGTAGATTTCTCCCTTAGAAAGGGCCTCTTATTCCCTCATAAAACAGGATAAAGATGTGGCCCACTGACTTTGTTCAGAATTGAGAGTGCTAAGCACATATCTGGATTCGGCCCCATAAAGGATCTTACAGCAGCTGGTAGAAATAACTGAACAATCAGGAAGCCGAGGAAGTGTATTTGCGGTTCTAGCTCTCTCTGCCTTCGCCTTCCCCCATCATCCCCCCCCCACATGCTTGCTATAGCATTAGACCAATAGCTTCTCATAGCAGCAACACTTTGCATTTCACCATTGTCACTGTACAAGCCAATCATGTAAAAATAGTACATTGGCTTGGCAGGTGCTTCTGTTTTGAACATGAATTAAATAACTTTTTATTGTAGTCTTCAAAGCCTTTTTATGGTCATTTACTGAGTGAAAGGGGTTCTGATTTTGAGAGCGTCTGCCAGAATGTGTTTGATCCAGTCATCATTTCTTCAGATGAATCATGCACCTGCAGCTAGAGTGCAAGACACTGTAAATTGTCCATCATGCACTGCACTTACAACACTGCCTTCCTTGTCAGTGATAACAACAGCAGGGGAGAGATCTTGGGAGTTAAGCTAGGCATTGATTCAGTCTTGAGGCTTTAGATGCTGTGTGAATCTCGGAGATGAAAAGTGCAGTTTCTTTGATACTATTTTTTAAATTGATTTTTTTAAATGATTTGTTATTTATGATTATAGCTGGCCAGAAAAGGGAATTTCTGTTTTCCAGGAAATTCTGAGTTGTCCTTATTTTATTTTATTCCACACTGGAATTAAATGTCACATTGTGGAAGTTCTGGTGAAACAAAACAGTCTGTTTTGGTGCCCCCTTCACCTCCACTGCACAGCCAGATAGATAGCAGGCAAGCCGGGTTGCCAGCCAGCTGGGTTGCCAGCCAGCCGGCCTCACTTCCATCAAAAGCTTAGACTGAATCAACAAGCTCCCATGGAATGTGTCATGTCTGTCAAATCAGCATTGTTTGATGGAAGTGAGTTCAGTTGGAAAATTTTCCACCAGTTCTATGTATAATATAGCAGCACCTAGAGCAGAGGTTCCCAAACTTTTCTTATTGCAGACCCCCTTCCAGATCTACCAGCTGCCTGCATACACCTACCCTTCTCATCACTGATATTTTGTGTGTTCTTCTTAATACTGCCTGCCTTTAGCCATCTGTCCATATTGCACTAGTACGTACAGCTATTGATATAGTGGGACATATACAACTGAAAAAAGATCCTGACTAAGTTGTGAGCTCAGTTAGACTAGACAGTTGCTGAGCAACTGAACCCATACTGCATGGTGACTGGAGGTGAAGGCTCTATATGTCTGTGTATCTCTGTTCTCATTGGTACATCTTGAAGTAAATTAACTTCAGTATTTTATATAACAAATTCCCACAGAGTTTTAAAGCTCCATCTGAGTAGCTTATTATGAAAATACAATATATAAAATAAATAAAATTCACCATTACACAGTTTCTCCCACATACCCCAGAGATGTTTTGCATACAGTTTGTGAACCCCTGGCCTACAGGACTCAGGCAGGTCATGGGGTCCTCTTGTGCTAGATGCTGCACACATGAAGTAAAGAAAGAGCTCTTGCTCTGAGCAACTAAATTAGTACAAGAACCAATCAGTGGTTGAAGCATACTGACGGGAGAGTGGAGGTGTGTATGGCGGGGGGTATGGGAATATCAGCACATTTTCATACAAACTGGCCCTTGCCTGTCAGTTATCAACTGGCAGTGTTGTGTAGGCATCACAGAAAGAAGTGCAATTTAAGGAGAGATTTGGAAGAGGAGGAGGTAGTAACAGTATAATTTTCTTCAAGGTTTTTGTGCCACACATAAGGGATTCCACAGGAAATAGGGTATTAAAGGTCAGAGGGAATTTATAAGCTTCCAATATGAAAGACACATGCAAGCATTTGGAATGTTCTGTTCCCAGAGGGTACGTTTTGACAGGTTTGTTTTCAGCAGCAAAAAATATTTGCTTCATTAGCCCTTTCTGATGAAGCCTGCCGTAGAGTGAGCAGATGAAATGGCAGAAAGTTGAAAAGTATTGTATGTGAAAGTGTCAATAGTTCCAGACACAATCAAAACTAAGTTAGTTAACAGTGGAATCTTGACACTATAAGAGAGAAATTGACCAAATACAGCTGGGTCACTCTGTGCTGCCTTGCCTGAAACATTGCTCTGCCATCTGTCTCTCTCCTGGGACATGGTGCCACCAAGAATCTCTCACCTCTGATACGCATTCCCATTTCCCCCCACAAAACTATCAATGAAGTGATGGATTCAGGAAAATCCATTTCACCATGGGGATTTGCGAAAGACAATCTGTGGCAGAAGAAGTTTTTAACGATAACAGCCTTTGATACCTCAAGTCAAACAGTTGGTCACATGTTGTAAGTGAAACTTGTTTTTTTAGTTAGGAACTTTAAGGATGGTGTTTACATTAACCACGTGATATTCCTGTGAGTGTATATTTGGGGAAGACGCCTGGTTATATTAATATGCTCATGGTCTTACAAGGTAAGTGCCTCATTTTCAGTATTGCCAAACCCAAGTGTTAAAAAAAAACCACTCAACCCCAAAACTCCACATGAATCAAGCCTCAAAAGTCATGGGATTGGTTTAAAAATCATGGCTTTTTTTTTTTAAACTGAGGTTTTTTCTTTGCCTCTTCAGCCATTAGGGTACACTCAGACCACTTTTCTCCATGACCACAAGAGATTTAAAAAAAAAAGTTTCTATGAAAGCTGAGAGTCATGTGATTACATGTTTCCAGGAGCTGGAGCTCTATGGGGGGAGGGAGGGGAAGCTAAATATTGTGAGAATGATAAAATCATGAGTTGGCAACACTATAGTTTCAAAGTGAGGTCCTAAGCTGCCTTCAAAATTTGTTCCTTGTGTGTTCAAAACCTTACCTGTGAATTCCAGTGGGCATGTAAACATGCCAGGCAGAGGTATGACTACCCAGCTACTGTGCACAAAGCAGTGCTTGCGTGCACACACAGGTTTTGCACACATACAATTTAAATGTAAAGTTAGTCAAGAGGAAAAAAGTTACTTTGAAAATGTAATAGAAAAAACATTAGTCACTAGAGGCAGAGGGTACATCTGCACTGGAGATGGAGGTGTGATTCCCAGCTCAAGCAGACATACCCACGCTTGCTGTGATGGAGCAGTGTAGCTGGGGCAGCATGAGCAGTGGGACAGGCTAGCCACTCACCCTGTGCCTCTGGTTTCATATGGGATGTAGATGGGTGGCTAGCCCATCCAGCTGCTCATGACACTGCAGCTATGCACTATTTTTAGCAGGCTAGCTCAGAGCTAGTGCAGGTGTGTCTCCCCGAGCTGGAAATTACACCTCCAGCTTCAGTATACACATACCTAGACATGAATGGACATTAGTCATAATTTTGGACTAGCTTGTACAACCACAAGCCATGTGTTGTTAAGAAGCAGTATGTAAGGGAGTATGCACACTACTCCACTCCTTCCTGAGGTGCAGCATATTTCCCCAGGCAGGCACACAGTCAGCCAGTTTGGCCTGAACGTGAGGGATGTGGAGGCAGGACTCCAACTACTCCTCCCTCACCTATTGGTATGTCCTGTCCTCCCAGGGGAGTAGGGAAGGCACAGTCCTGAAGTCCCTTGGGTGGAGGGACTAGAATTTACCCTGCCCTAATGTAGATCATACAAGGATGGGGAATGCTCCTTATTCCCTTCCACTATGAGCCAGGCAGAATCCAGCCCTTTATTATTGGGAAAAAAAAGGACTATGTAAATTAAGAGTTTGTTGCAATGCTAACTTATATTATTTACTGTTATAAGTAAAGCAACATCTTCTGGAAATTCTTAATTAAATCTTATTTTATATTCTGGTTTGTTTCTTTTCCAGTTGACTTGGAAGCTGCAAACCAGTCTATTTGCAGGCTCCATTTTGTGCTTTATTTCTGTACATCGTTAATACACTATATTAAAAAATAAAACCACACCTCGTGGGCGCAAAGTTAGAGGCTGCTTGAGAACACTTTACAATGTTGGCCCATAAAGTCATAATCAAAGGGCTCAGGAAACTTTTTGAAGTTCCAAAGGAAACACTGCATCTGGTAAACACAATTATTGAGAATGCAGATCAAAGGGAGCTATGGATTCCATAGCCAGCGTTTATATAATACATGCATTTGAGAACGGATTATGGTAAATGGCTTGCCTGAAGAATGTTTGCTCAGCAGTGCAGGAGGGAAAGGATTGTCCCATCAACCAGGAGTTTCCTTTATCTGTTCTAAGGCAGAGTTCAGTTAAGAGAGCCAAAGTGTGTTAGCTCAGTAGAGACACAGAGACTGGTCTGAGTGAGGACAGCTTTGCCAACCTTTTGATTTGTGGGGTGCTGAAAATGCTCTATTCCACAGGCCAAAGATTAGCTGCCCAGGTGTGGGTGCTCTATGGGGATGGGACATGAAGCAGGGAGCTTTTCCCTCACCAGTTTCCATGGAGGAGGCACACATAATTTGGCACCCAGTGCTTCCTAAATACTAAGAGGACCACTTGTGTTCACCTCCCAGAGACAGGAATTCTGAGCACCAGAAAGCAACTAGAGGGCTGGGCTGGAGAGAGAGCATATAGTATGCCCATTATACAGGTGTAGAAAGGACTGTTGGTGACAGGTTCCCCCTGAAAGCCTATGGAGTTATTAGCTCTGCTTCTGGCCTTCATAGGCATAATGGGTCAGATCCTCAGCTCAGTGTAGCTCCATTAATGTTAGTATATCCTTGCTGAGGATGAGGCCCAATATAGTCAACTCCTGCCATTCAGGCAGTGCATCTCCTTTCCCTCCTCCTCATTTATACAGCTCTGGCCCATGCCTTGTTTTGATAGTTGTTACAAGGGGGAAAAATATGGAATCTGTCCAACATTCAAACAGACTAGAAATAAACTTTTGAAAACAATTATGCGTAATCTGTTTAGCCACCCTGGTCTATGTCTATTTTGAAGGTGCACACTAAGCAAGCCTGAGAGAGAAGTTATTTAAACAAATTGGGATAAAAGAAATACTGGCTTGTAAGTGGATCTGACAGAGGGCGTTAACACAAAGTGTAGATAAGAACAGAAAAACGAGTAGAAAAAAGTAGTCCCTTCTCATGCAGATCTTCTCTTTTTGTGTGTACCAAGTCAAATCTGCTTACGTTCCCGACACAAATAAGATGGTTTATTTCTTATAACCACACATTTGACATCCTGATTAGCTGTAAATGATATCTTTTATAGGACTAGGTATTGGGAAACCAGACTGTTTTGCTGTTGGTCTACTTAGGCTTATGATAAATCATCATCTCAGATACACATCTGGAGTGGTCGAGTACAATATGCAGAATCAGAAGAGAAACATCCATGACTGTGGGGCATAAACTAGAACAGCACATGTCATGAAAGATCTCAGATAATCTTAGTTTGTAGTTCCTCAGTCTGGCTACTTTACAGAGGGTTTAAAAAACAAAACAAAGAACACAAGCACAGGGCATCAGCAATTGGTGCCAGCATGGTAGCCTTCACCTCATTAGTGAAATATATTGATCCACTGATTGACTACACAGTCCCTTCCTTTTCTTCTCATTTGTGAAATATGCAAACCTACACCTCGAGTTAGCCATTGTAGGGATGCTGAAAGTATTTTGGGCATGTTACTTAACTTCTGCCCTCACCAGACACTGCTTCCACTGACACAAGCATTTAGTATTTTGTAACTCAGTGACCCTGAGTGAAGTGAGTTACTGCACTGCAGTTTTAAAATGACTAATTATGGCTTGGACAATGCTTGAGTATGTGCAAGGCCAGAGTAAGACAATGACACTGTAGGCCGGTGCTTAACATCAGCATCACAGCTTTTTCTTCTCTTTTTTTTAAAGTTGAGTTTCTAATTTATTTTTTTTTAAATAGAAACACACCCCACTTGAAAATGTGAAGAGTACGTCACAGGATTGGTTATCTGCCTGCCTCTTCAGAGTGTCTGAAACAATAGCTCTGAGTTGTGAATTGCATTTTAGAATTGTAGAACTGGAAGGGACCTCAGAAGGCCATCTAGTCCAGTCCCCTGCACTCATGGCAGGACTAAGTATTATCTAGACCATCCCTGACAGGTGTTTGTCTAACTGCTCTTAAGAAACTCTAATGGAGATTCCACAACCTCCCTAGGCAGTTTGTTCTGGTGCTTAACCACCTTGACAGTTAGGAAGTTTTTCCTGTTGCCCAACCTAAACTGCCGTTGTGGCAATTTAAACCCATTGCTTCATGTCCTATCCTCAAAAGTTATGGAGAACAATTTTTCCTCCCTCTTTTTAACAACCTTTTATGTATTTGAAAACTGTTATTGTGTCCTCTCAGTCTTCTCTTCTCCAGACTAAACAAATCCAGCTTTTTCTATATTCCCTCACAGGTCACGTTTTCTAGACCTATAATCATTTGTGTTGCTCTTCTCTGGACTTTCCCCAATTTGTCCACATCCTTCCTGAAATGTGGCACCCAGAACTCGACACAATGTTCCAGCTGAGGCCTAATCAGCATGGAGTAAAGCAGAAGAATTACTTCTTGTGTCTTCCTTACAACACTCCTGCTAATAAATGTTCACTTTTTTTTGCAACAGTGCTACACTGTTGACTCATTTAGCTTGTGCTCCACTATGACCCCCCAGATCCCTTTCTGCAGTACTGCTTCCAAAGCAGTCATTTCCCATTTTGTACATATGCAATTGATTGTTCCTTCCTAAGTCAAGTACTTTGCATTTGTTCTTATTGAATTTCATCCTATTTACTTCAGATCATTTCTCTAGTTTATCCAGAACAGTTTGAATTTTAATCCTATCCTCCAAAGCACTTGCAGCCCCTCCCATCTTGGTATCATCCACAAACTTTAGATAATGGCATAGTGAGTACACTTATAATCGATGAAGATATTGGAATAGAACCAGATCCTGAACCTTTCCCTGCAGGACCCCACTCAGTATGCCCTTCCAGCTTGACTGTGAACCACTGATAACTACTCTGGGAATGGTTTTCCCACCCACCTTATAGTAGCTCCATTTAAGTTGTATTTCCCTAGTTTATGAAGTCATGCAAGACAGTATCAAAAGCTTTACTAAAGTCAAGATATACCACATCTGCCACTTCCCTGCTATCCACAAGGCTCATTACCATGTCAAAAAAAAAAGGCTATTTGGTTGGTTTGACACAATTTATTCTTGACAAACCCATGTTGACTGGTACTTATCTTCTAGGTGTTCTCAAATTGATTGTTTAATTATTTGCTCCATTATCTTTCCAGGTACTGAAGTTAAGATGACTGGTCTGTAATTCCCTGGATTGTCCTTATTTACCTTTTAATAGATGAGCAAATATAGTGCCAATTTCCAGTCCTCTGGAATCTCTCCTGTCTTCCATGACTTTTTAAAGATACTTGCTAATGGCTCAGATCTCTCCTCAGGCAACTGACCTCAGACTGAATATTCTAGGATGTATTTCATCAGGTCCTGGTGACTTGAAGACATCTGACTTGTCTAAATCATTTTTAACTGTTCTTTCCCTATTTTAGCCTCTGATCCTACCTCATTTTCACTGTCATTCACTAGGTTATATATCCAATTGCTATTAACCTTTTTGGTAAAAAAATTTTTTAAACACTTCTGCCATTTCCACATTTTCTGTTATTGTATTCAATTTCTATTATGTATTCAGTAGGATGTTGTAACCGTGTCTTCCTGGGCAACAACTGAGAATGTCAAATTCAGAACAAACTGAGAAATATGGCAGATACATCCCAAGACTGGTGGCTAATCCCCCATAGGATATACCAAACCAGGAACAAAAGTAAACTCCTGTTTCACCACTGGCTAACAAGAAGTCATAAAAGTAATTTCTGTAGACATTCCAATCCTTTTATTACCACTGAAAACCCTAGAGACGAGTGGTTCTTTAAAACCACTCTTCAAATAAAAGGTTCTTCTGATCCCAAAGGGCCAGCCACACACCCAGGTCAATATCTTAGATCTTACCCCAAAAATCTTGCTGATGCCAATCTTTTAATATCTAAAATCTAAAGGTTTATTGATAAAAAGAAAGAAAGGTGAAAGTTAAAATTGGCTAAAGGAATCAAGTACACAGAGTAACTGCAAAGTTCTTGGTTCAGGCTTGTAGCAGTGATGGAATAAACTGATAGCTTCTGTCAAGTCTCTGGCTGCTTCCAAATCATTGGAAGGACCTCAGTCCCTTGATTAGAATGCTCCTATAAGGACAGAGCATCAAGGTTGGAAGGGACCTCTAGAGGTCATCTAGTTTAGCCCCCTGCTCAAAGCAGGACCAATCCCCAGATAGATTTTTACCCCAGATCCCTAAATGGCCCCCTCAACCCTGAGTTTAGCAGGCTAATGCTCAAACCACTGAGCTATCCCTCCATATCCAAGATTTGAGCAGGAAAGAGGCAAAAAGGAGGGGTTTCCAGGGCCTTTTATATCTTCTGCCATGTGGAGGGAAACCCATTGTTTCAAACAAAGCCCTCAGCACAGCTAGTGGAAAATTACAGGTGACAAGATAGTGTTTTGGAATGACATGGACAAGTCACATGTCCATGCATGAAGGTCTGGACACAGTAGAAGCCATTACCTATACCCCAAACAGCACATTTGCAGGACAGGCCATTCAGTGTAGATGGGCGTCTCCCATGGTCTATTGTCAGTTAAGTGTTTCTTGATGAGCCACATAATTTGAATAGTTCCTCCAAGATGTACTGGCAAACTTGTGGGCATTACCCTAGGAGCAAACATTTGAAATCCAGGTATACAGCCAATATTAACTTCAAATACAAAATTATATATGCATGCAGATAGCACAATCATAACTTTTTCATTGACATCTCACATGCCACATTTTCTACAAGATTTTTGGCAAATATATAACAGTGGTTGCAACTGTTATCTATGTGGTCATATTTTAATCAGATAACATCACAGGTGCTAACACATAGGGCTTGTCTTCACTACCAGAGAGATCAATGCTGCTGCAATTGATACAGTGGGTGTTGATTTAGTGGGTCTTCACTAGACTCACTAAATTAACAGAGCGCTCTCTGGTCAACCCCAGTACACCAGCTCTCCGAGAAGAGTAAGGGAAGTCGACCGGAGAGCATCTCCCATCAACTCAGTGCAGTGAAGACACTGGGGTAAGATGACCTAAGCTACTTTGACTTCAGCTACGTTGTTCACATAGCTGGAGTAGTGTAACTTAGGTCAATTTACCCCCGTAGTGAAGACAAGCTCTAAGACACACTGCTCTGGGGGGGCTCCCTACAAACACTGCTCCAAGAGATGACTGTGTGTGGCAATTGGGGGGAAAGGGCAGGGAGCCAGGCTTGGTCCACTCAAGGAAATACTGTGAGCTACCAGGGTGTAAGTACGGTTGGGCTCCCTGCTGACACCCCTACCAGTCTGGGGGCTAGAGAGGAACCCTGGTGGTTGCCCCTGTGGCATAGAGGGTCCCTGCTTACACTTGAATCAGGCACCCCTTCATCTCTCTGCCAGACTACTTTGTCGGCTTCATCTTCCCTCTCCTCCGCCATCAGCTCACCAAATTCAGGTTCCTCCACATCCATAACTGTAATTGCATCTGTGGTAATCCTGGTTGTAAGAACCTGGTCCAGCTACTTGAATCAGTGAACAGTGTGCCTCAAGTTCCCAGAGACCTGGGGCCTTAATTTTCATTGCCCTACATCAAATCTAGTCATTGAAGACCAAGTGCAAAGTGGGAATAAACAGTCAGAATGAAGGCATTTGAGACCCACTTTGCACAGATGTGAAAGACTACACAAGGCATAGGGCAGTATGAAACCAGATCCATCATCTGGTCCTTCCATCAGTTATATTGAACTCTCATGGACTCTGTTTTCTCTGTACAGCATAGCAGTCGCCTGGCTCCCATTCTCTGCAAGGTGGCCTGAGATCCTGTGATGCTGGCAAACCAGGTGGTGACCAGACATCCCAATTGGTGTATAAACTGTCTCAATTTTGAGGAGTTTGTCCTGCATCCCGACCAGATGCCATTTGTCCCAATATTTTGTTTCCTAGTCTTCAGCGGCAATTCAGCAGAGAGTCCTTCAGTCAGACGGTTTTTGGCGGTATTTCAGCGGCAGGTGCTTCTGTCTTTGGTGGCAAGGTTTATTACCCACTACTGAAATACCACCAAAGACCATCTGCAACTGAAGGCCTCTCCGCCGAATTGCCGCCGAACTCCCAGACGAGTGAGTGTAAAAATATTGCTCAAGCATGCAGGGTGTAATCAGGAAGGCCAAAGCACAATTGGAGTTGCAGCTAGCAAGGGATGTTAAGAGTAACAAGAAGGGTTTCTACAGGTATGTTAGCAACAAGAAGGTCAAGGAAAGCGTGGGCCACTTACTGAGTGGGGGAGGCAACCTAGTGATAGCTGATGTGGAAAAAGCTGAAGTACTCAATGCTTTTTTTGCCTTGATCTTCACAGACAAGGTCAGCTCCCAGACTGCTGCACTGGGCGGTACAGTATGGAGAGGAGGTGAGCTGCCCTCAGTAGTGAAAGAACAGGTTAAGGACTATTTAGAAAAGCTGGACATGCATGAGTCCATGGGGCCAGATGCAATGCATCAGAAGGTGTTGAGAGAGTTGGCTGATGTGATTGCAGAGCCATTGGCCATTATCTTTGAAAACTCATGGCAATCAGGGGAGGTCCCAGATGATTGGAAAAAGGCAAATAGTGCCCATCTTTAAAAAGGGGATGGAAAAGAATCCAGGGACAGCCCTCACTGGAAGACATGGAATGAACTACAGACCAGTCAGCCTCACCTCAGTTCCCAGAAAAATCATGAAGCATGTCCTCAAGGAAACCGTTCTGAAACACTTGGAGGAGAGGAAGGTGATCAGGAACAGCCAACATGGATTCACCAAGGGCAAATCATGCCTGATCAACCTCATTGCCTTCTATTTGGCAGCCGGTATCAAGTGGAGTGCCCTGGGGTCGGTCCTGTTCAAGATCTTCATTAATGATCTGAAAGATTGGATGGATTGCATCTACAGCAAGTTTGCAGATGACACTAAGTTGTGGGGAAGAGGTAGATATGCTGGAGGGTTGGGATTGGGCCAAAATACATCTGATGAGGTTGAACAAGTGCAAAGTCCCTGCACTTAGGATGGAAGAATCCCATGCACTGCTACAGGCTGGGGACCAACAGTTCTGCAGAAAAGGACCTAGGAATTTCAGTTGATGAGAAGCTAGATAGGAGTTAACAGCATTCTTAGAACACAAGGGCACACTAACGGCCGCATTAGTAGGAGCATTGCCAGCAGATTGAGGGAAGTGATTATTCCCCTCTATTTGGCACTGGTGAGGCCACATCTGGAGTACTGCATCCAGTTTTCCATACCCCCCCTCCCCCACTACAGAAAGGATGTGGACAAATTGGAAAGCGTCCAGCAGAGGGTAATGAAAATGATTAGGGGGCAGGAGCACATGATTGAGGAGAGGCTGAGGGAACTGGGCTTTTTTACTCTGCAGAAAAGAGAGGGGGGATTTGATAGCAGCCTTCAACTGCCTGAAGGGGGAGTTCCAAAGAGGATGGAGATGTTCTGTCATCTACCACCACTGAGAACAGCCTAAGGAGCAATGGTCTCAAGTTGCAGTGGGGAAGGTCTAGGTTGGATATTACAAAAACTATTTCACTAGGAGGGTGGTGAAGCACTGGAATGGGTTACCTAGGTAGGTGATAGAATCTCCATCCTTAGAGGTTTAAGGTCTGGCTTGACAAAGCTCTGGCTGGGATGATTTAGTTGGGGTTGGTCCTGCTTTGAGCAGGGGGTTGGACTAGATGATCTCCTGAGGTCTCTTCCAACCCTAGTGTCATAGGACTCACCCCCACTTGGAGCTGTTGGGTTCCAATGTGGGGACCCGCATGTATCCTCCCACCCTAAAATCCTAGGGTAGGTCTCCTTTTTGCTGCCACCACCCGGTCGAATACGTGGGCCGGGACACCCCTGTTTTCCCCCCTCCTCTTTCCAAAGACGTTCCCTGGGGAAACACAGATCAACTCACAGAGGGAGAAACCTCCCCTTTCTCCCCCCTCCCTTCTCTGCCCGGAGATAAGCTTGTCTCACCACCGAGAGAGAGTTTCTTAGCCCCCTCCCCCTGTATCCACAGTAGAAGGGATTTAATCAAATCTTTATAGGAAGAATTTATTAAAAGAAAAAGAAAATACACAATCTCTATGAGTCCAAGCTGGACACTCATAGGGTATAACCTTGCTAAGTTCTGGAGAGAATCTTCTCTCCTTCTCAGTACAAACAATACAGGCAGAATTAAGAATAATCAATAACAAACACACAGAATTGCAAACATAGGATTACTAGATGAGGACACAAAGTACCCTTCTAATACTCACTATCTTGACTAGAAGAAATTAGTTCAGAAAGATGGAAACTTGCAGAAGACTTGATTAATACATCTGGACCCTTGTAACTCCAAACGGCTAAGAACAACACACACAGAAACAGAGAAAAAGTTCCCTCCTAGGAATTTTAAATTCTCTTCCCTGATTGGTCCTCAGGTCAGGTGTTCACCAGGTACTATGTGTTAACCCTTTACAGGTGGAAACTCAACCCTTAACTAACTATTCATGACACCTAGTCTTCTATAATTCTAACTGAAGCCATGGGTGTGTATATGGGACAGCTAGCCTGTTCCCCACCCCTGCAGCTACACTGCTATTTTTAGCCTGTTGGCTCAGTTAACACCAGCACACTTAGGTCTATCTGAACAGGAAGTTATATCTCCAACTCAAGTGTAGACATACCCATGGAGGACAGTCTCTTTGGTTTTTGAGAAGCCCTGTTCAGAAGTCGGGGTAATATTCTCAGAACATTAGAGCAGATAGAT
The DNA here is from genome assembly GCF_020497125.1 of Mauremys mutica. NCBI lineage: Eukaryota > Metazoa > Chordata > Testudines > Geoemydidae > Mauremys > Mauremys mutica. The sequence continues at coordinate 45,637,662 of NC_059075.1, forward strand.
AGCGTAGTGGGAGAAAGAGGTTTATACACCACTGTTGTGGCCTAAAGATTCTAGACCATCTGGGGACTGGATTATTTCCTAGTAAAAAAATAGAGCAACAAAGAGTGCTCTAACTTATGCCTGGCTGCACTCCACAAGCCAGGAACAGCAGAGGCCATTATTCCTCTTTCTCCTGGGATTGCCTTTAATTCCACTGTTAAACAGGCTTTCTGGCGGTTTTGCAGAGACAGAGCAGCACAAAACAACTGGGAAGGGATGGGGGTGGAGAAATCTGGCCCAGCATGTTTGCTGGAGATTTATCTTTAACTGCTAAATATTGGGATTTCCCACCTCACTAATCAAGAAAGAGGTAGATCTTAGAAACGAGACAATTATGAAAATCAGGAAGCAATTTAATTGTCTGAAAACAGCTTAATTAGAATGAATATCATTTTCTTAAATTATAGTAATCATTCTACTGGGGGTTAAAGAATTGCAAACTTTGTCTTTAAGTAAAATGTCTTTTGCTATCAAAACCAAATGAATGAGACACACTGGCTCATAATGGGAAAAAAATAGTTCTGTGTCACCAAGTTCTGTGGAACAATCACATGGAGATTGAAAATCTAATTGCATTTGTTTGCTGTGTGGATATTACTACTATTTGTTTGTATCACAGCAGCATCCAAAGTCCCCAGTTATGAGGTTGAGTAGTACTATCAGAATCTGACTGTGGCACCTTATCCATTTTAAGTAGTACCTTACTCATAAGAAGCCCTCTGTTTTAGGGGAACCACCCAGAGTATATGCAACACAAGACCATTTTATCTTGTAAAAGATGTCTGAGATACATTTAAAAGGATTCCAATCTAGTTAAAGTGTCTTACCTTGCCATGAGCATGATATTGGATATTTTCATTTCTCTCCTTTGTTTTTTTAAATCTTCCATGGGCCAAATTGTTGCCTAGGTAGCACAATGGCACAGGGATGTAACAGGCTCCCATGATAGCTACCAACATCATGGGCAGCTGTGCAGGAGGCGCCTCAGAACCATCCTTTCTTACACCCTGTGCAGGTGGACAGGAAGGTGAGGAGCTCTGGCTCCATCTCCTGCTTCCTGTCTTGGACTGCTTAGTGTATGTTATGCCTGGTATAGACCTGGCACATCTTACTCCCTCCTCAGGGGTCGGGGGAAAACCATGAGGGAGACAATTTCCCTCCTGGACTCAGGGCCGGCTCCAGACTCCAGCACGCCAAGCACGCGCTTGGGGAGGCATTTTGCCGGCAGGGCGGCAGGCGGGTCCGCCGGACCTTCCGCAGTCATGCCTGCGGGAGGTCCACCGGAGCCGCGGGTCCAGTCGACCTCCTACAGGCATGACTGCAGAGAGTCCGCTGGTCCCGCGGCTTCAGTCGACCTCCCGCAGGCATCACTGCGGACGGTTCGCTGGTCCCGCGGCTTGGGTGGACCTCCCGCAGGCATGACTGCTTGGGGCGGCCAAATTCCTAGAGCCGCCCTTGCCTGGACTGCTCCTGAGGCAAAGCAACAATGCACTGGGCCTTGCTCTGGGATCCTGGCAAAGCTGTGATTGAGCCCTATGTTTATTGATGAATCTTGTGATTATTCACATTGCTGATAAGTTTCATAATTTTTACATTCCAAAACTGTGTTTACTTTAATAAGTGTTTTGCCTGAGCAAAAGCTACAGGACTGCATCATTTTAAGTTATACTACCAAAAATGCACATATCAGAAGCTCATTATAAATATGCAACATGAACCTGGGATACTTGCACTGCTTATAAGTGGAAGTTACAGAAAGTGCTTTTCAAATTTTTACCCAAAGTCATATTGGTGTTCAATATGACTCATCTCCTAAATTACTTTTGAAAATGAGGCTTAGAGCCTTAGTCACTTTTGACAATTTTACCCATCATGTATTTTACATGTACCACAAAATATTTTAGGAATGTTTTACAGAATGGTTAATTATTATTTCTTTATTAAATTAAAAAAGTTGATACAGAGAAAAATCAGAAGGGAATACAAAGAGGTCAGCCAGAAAAAAACAGTAAATAACACTGTCAGGTAATGAGTGATGTGACTTTCTCCTGTAGGAATGACAGTGGAAAGAAAGTCTGGAAGAGAAAAAGCAAGCACCAAAAGAGGAAAGGTCTTTGTTAGAGTGGCACAGAAGCAAGGGTGGAAGGGAGTAAGGAACAAAGATAGAGGTCAGACAAATATGTAGTAAGCGCATCCCTCACTAGCCAACCTTTCGTTTTGTAAACATTCAAAAATTTTACATACAAGTTATGATTAGTCTGTAACTAAGACCTGAAGAGCTCTGTAGAGCTCAAAATCTTGTCTCTCTTACCTGCAGAACTAAGTCCAATAAGATATTCTCACCCACCTTTTCTGCAAGAGAAATAAAGACCATTTGTCCTGACACTCTGAGCTTTAGAGAAACAAGTTATTGGGCTGATTACAGGGGCAACTGGGTGAATTTCTGTGGCCAGTGTTATACAGGAGGTCAGACTAGATAATCTAATGGTTCCTTCTGGCCTTCAAAAATCTGAATTTCAGTTCTTGTTGCCATTCACACAAGTCTTTCAGTGGCTGCTGTTTCAGATTTTATTGCCTGCTTTAATTAGCTGGGATACACTTAGAACTAGAGTTAGTTACAAAACTAACAGATTTTGAAGTTTCATTTCATCCCAAATTAGGACAAAAAGATAGGAATCTCATTCCCCCCTCCCCCGCACACACACAAAACAAAATATTCTGAAATATTTTGATCAGACCTTTTCAAAAGGTTTATTTTGACTTTAATAAATGTTTTGAGAAGGCTGTTTTAAAACTAAACATTGATATTTTCTCATTGCATTTTTCAACAAGATTGGTATGTTCCCACAAAACATTTTGATTTAACCAAATCAGCATTTTCTGACAGGAAAACATTCTTTCAGAACACTTTTGACCAGGTCTACTTAGAATTCTTTGCTCTCTTTTTACATCATTGATTTATTTTCAGTAAGGAAGGGTGAGCTCCCTCATAAGGAATGAAGTCCTATAGCAAGGATATGATCATATTTATTAGTGGCTTCTATTACCTGAGTCTTTGCTCTAGCAGATAAAGCCAACCCAATGGGGTGGGAGAGGGCAGCAAGGGGAGCATTAATTATCATTCTACACGTACCTAAATGAGAGTGTTGCCATCTACCTCATGATGCCACAATGCTGCTTGTGGCATACTAATGCATGAGGAAAGCTGAGGCCACCCCCTCCAAGTTGAAATGACCATTTGCTAATAGGACTCTTGCTGGTTTCCCTCCTCCTCACTGAAAAGTCTTATGCATTTTGGGCAGGATTTTCAAAAGCACTTAGCACTGGCCTAGCTGCTTCCACTGAGTAAGTGCGTAAGTCCCCTTGGCTTCACTGGGAGCAGAGAGTTGGGTCAGTTTCCAAAACACAGGGCTGGTAGTTAGCTACCTTTCCCTCCTCTTATTTCTCACCTACCCCCAATCTCTCGCACAATAATTCCTGGTATTCCAGATTTAAACAAACAAGCCACCCAACTAAATATGTTCCTGTATTCACTCTTCACCCAGTAAATAAATCCTCACTCCCTTTCCCCCACCCCCAATAGCTCCTCTTCTGTAATTCCCACCACTGCAACTCCTGGAAGGGTGGGATGGGGGAGGAACAAGAAAGAAAAAAAGAACAAACAGGTAGCTCTGTTCTGTGCCTGAGCTCCCCACCACTCACCAGATCACAGGCTCCCTGTAACAAGCTAGCCTTCTCCCCAGCTCACAGAGGACTCTCTGCCACATCCAGCACCTCTTTTCAGTTAGTTCTATTCTCCTAAACATAAGCAACAAAAAACACAATTCCTAAGATTACTTTAGGCTACAGAACCCAGAATTTCTTTCCCCTCTTTACCTCTCAGGAACTTCCAGCTGATCCTACTTCTTGCAGCTCTTTAACTCACCAAGTCTATCTCTTCCCCAGTCCCAGGTGCCCTCTTTTAAACCTAATTGGGGTCATCTGACAAGCCATGGGTGCATTGGCCCTGCTCCCTCTTAAAGGGCCAGTGTCACCTGTGACATTCCCTCTGGCACATCCCTCTCCAGCTCATAGGACTTCCACTCCTTGGTAACAGGCCCCTGTCTACCTGCTACCTCACTCAGATCAGAGACTGGTTATCTCCTCTCCCTTGGCTTTCCCCCAGTAGTGCCCCTTGTGCTGCTTCTGTGATGGGGCTGGAGCTTGCAGAGGGGCTGAGTTACTCTTAAATTCTGGGGCTAACCTGACTCTGTGTCCCAAACAGGACTGACGAGTAGAACGCGGGTGCAGGCCACTGACTCCATTTTGTGGAGGGTTTCAATATCCTGACATTTGATTTCATTCCAATTAGGAACAAAAGGCAACATGGACTGGTGGCTCCATTGCAGTCTGCCTGGTGGGCTGCCCCAGAGTTGTGGGACCTGGAAGCCCTGACCCTGAGGCAGTCTGTATAGTGGGGCTGCCAAGGAGCCATGTAGGCTGGCAGGAAACCAGATAGGTTTTTGGTGGGTTCCACTGGAACCCTGTGAAAATTGAACCATCTCCTCAGAAGGCTTCATCATTTTCAGTGAATCTGTAATGGCCAATGAAAAAATGTTGAGTCAGCATTTATCTGGCTTTGCTGAAAAGGCAGCATCTGAGCATGCTCTGATCTCAGTGCTCTAAACTTACAGTGGAGGGAGGGGCCTTCTTATATCTACACAGCCCATGGGAGATGGGTGGGCTTCAGAGCCCGAGCTCCAGCCCAAGCCACACATCTACACAGCTATTTTTAGCATGGCAGCATGAGTCCCCAAGGCCAAGGCTATTGACCCAGGCTTGGAGGCTTGCTGCTGCTGGCTGAGTTGACATATCTGGGGCTAGACTCTTTCTAGTTCTACTTGCCTCTCTCTCTCCTCACTGTACCGTATGGTGCTGGCGTATTGAAGGTGCTAGATGCTGCTAGTCCCTTTGTCTCCTGACTGTATTCTATGGCATTATTTAGACTAAGATAATAGGTCTATTTCTGAAACGTGTTAGCAAAAATTTTGTAACTAACACATTTTACAATTCATAGCTAGATAGGGCCAGTTATATTTTAATGCGTGATACCTAAGCATGGAGACCCCTAGGGGGCAGTGACCCTACTGTGTTAGCTAAAACTGATCTAGAGGCTACTCCCCAGCTGCACACTCTATCCCAATTTATTTGGAGCTGCTGTGAAAGCCTTCTAGTGGATGTGGAGGCCACTCCACCACCCCTACATGGGGCATGCCATAATCCCTCATCCCAAACCCACAGTAGATCCCTAAGGCACACATGGTATGAAGTGCCTTGCACAGGTCGTCTGCACTGAAGCTAATTTCCCCCAGGTAAATACTTTCAAAAAGTAGTGAGAGATTCAAAATAAAACTTTAGTAAATTCAGGCATGTATGTCATTTGCACTAGGACTGTGATGCTAAAGCACTATTAACGGAGAACTGCAATTCCAGGTAAAAATTCAAGATTGCCTAAGAGATTGAGGCTATGTCTACACTGCCCCACAGTTCAGCTGATGGGGGTGTGAATAGCAGCATTGTAACTCCCCCTTGTGGATACTGTGGGCACAAAAAAAAGGTTCCTAATTCGGTTTGTGCCCACAGCATCCACATAAGGGAGTTACAGTGCAGCACTTTGGCGTGCACTGCTACTCACACCCTGCAGTCTGAACTGCTGGGCAATCCCTGAGAAGCCTAACATCCATTGCTTTTTCAATGGGACTTAAACACCAAAGTGCACGTCACTCATTGTTTAGTTGGTTTATTTTTATCTGGAACACAAGAAATGATTTGGGGCAGAGGGTGGTGGTAGTAGTAGTGTCATTTTTTTCAAAGAGGTATCTAAGGGCCAGATTTTTCAAAGGTATTTAGATGCATAAAGTTGTAGGTAAGTGTCTAATAGGATTTTCAAAAGTGTCTAGGTGCCTAACTTTTATTGATTTCTATTGAAAATCTGGCCCTTAATCGCTTTTGAAAATAAGACTTGGGCTCCTAAGTCACTTAGGTACTTTTGAAAATGTTAGCCTATCTCCTTAACAAAAGTTGTCTCCTATGAAAAAGCATTTGTATTTACCAGCCCATTTAGTGGTTACTAATCTTTCCCCTTCCTCCTTCCCTCTCTTTTCATTTTCTTTTTCCTTTTCTTATTCTACCTTTTTTATTTCATCTTTAAAAGTCCCCATGCTTGTTGATATTTTGAATAATCTGCATTTGATTCTATTTTAAACATTTTGGCATGATAAAAATATCTATACTGTGGACTGGGATTCTCTGTACACCTGAAAAAGCAATAAATACACATTAAATATATTCTACCATGGTTTTATAAAATGCGATAAACGCATTAGTATAGATGACTTGCATTTGCTTCTGACTGCATGCATAGTATTTGTTATAGCCAGAAGATCCACTTTTAAAAAACTTAAACATATAAATGCCACATTTTGATGCTCAGACATTAAAGTATGTAAATGACTTTTACACCCATTGAAGCCAATGGAAAAATTCCCATTTATTTCAGTAGGCTTTGGATTGGACCCTTTACAAACATTCTAATGTAGGATTGTGGACACATTTGAAGTGTGGTCCCTGTATGTGTACAGTTGTGGCTATGTGCTAATTATTAAGAATGTTTCTAGGGAAATAATGAAAATAATACTTAAAATAATTATTTGTGAAATTCTATTAAAATAATATTTGGTTAATATTTCTACTGCAGTACAAAGGAAGTATCCCCTTTTTTCTTGAAGTGAGAAAGTCTGAATTAGGAAAATTGTATATGCAAAAAACACCCGGTTATATGCTTAATCCCCTAGAGGGCAGCATGACCTAAAAATAAATTAAACTGAGCCATGCAATTAGAATTTTTTCAATAGTTGTCTATGTTAAATAAGATTCTGTTTCTTACTGGCCCTTACAAATTCTCATGAAGATGGATATGATTTTAGGTACATTTTTAATCTCCAGTGACGGCAACAAAAAATTGTAGTTTCATTTATAAAAAGATGAACAATATCAATCCATATAAAACCTACTTAAGCAACATCAAAGTATGCCCTATTTGCTAACTAACACAGTCAAATTTACTATATGTAAGAACTTTATCAGCAAGCTTCTTAAACTAATACTGATGATTATGAATTACCATGGGATCATTTATGAACCTCCAAACTTCAACATTAACCTCTGTGGAAAGAATAGATAGGAATCTCCCACTGGATACACTCATAATTAATCATTTTTCAGGTTCTTTGCCCTATCCAGGGCAGAATCAGAAGAGCAAAAAAACATTTTCAGAACAAAAAAGAGGGATTGGTTCTAATGCTGAGAGATGGAATGGGATTTTCCAAACTGGTATACCCATTCCTAATTTCAACTTCCTCAGCATACAATGATTTAATGCAAGTTTTCTCTGTCTGTCAGAGAATTTGTGTGCAATGTACTGCATAATTAAACAGGAACTAGTGGTAGAGATACACTAGCTGTCAATCTCATGGAATATTATTTTCAGAAGAAAATATGTTTGAAGAATTATCTGGCAAGTATATAAACAATTATATTGAAAGGTGTAACTGTCGGGTGTGATGACATGTTTTACATTAACTAGTTTAGATTTCTTTTTAAGTGAATTTCTTAACAACAATGTTTGTGTTACTCTCCTGCTTCATTAACGCCTGTTTAGAGTACATTGCTTAATGCAGTTTTTAACCTGGAGTAAAGCCACATACAGATAATTTAAAATGATCATATCAACTAACAAACACATAATCAAGAAGCTCTTAAAATGCATTAAAATTCAGGTCTCTCACTGTTAGCAAAACCGCTTCATTAAGATATTAAGACAATGTTCCTTTTATAATTAGCTTGTGTTTTCTTTGCATCCTTGCAGTTAAAATAATTCCAGTGAGGACTGATGGGAAAGTTCATGTTTTTCTCTGCAGAGGACCTGTGTGAGGGCTAGGTTCACAGCTCATCATTTATAATCAGCTTTCCATTTTTTTCCTTGCTCTACTTGTTCTGCAATACAGCCTACTGTGCAGGCCCAGCCAACCTTCTGTGGTGGAGATAGGACAGACTTTGAACTTAAATGTTCAGCAAAAGAAGGACTATGGGCTGGATTCTGCTCCACTCTCCCTCATAATGTAAAGCCCATGGAAAGCCAGTTTGGAAATGTTTTGCTCACACACTCTGTGACATCCTTGCTCGCAACCCTGAGCTCAGAATCTGGGATTATATGTGTGGCAGAGAAGGAAAACTGACTTGCCAAAAGCCATGGGGGCTGTGGGAGAGGAGGTGACACTCAGAGCTGGGAATAGTGCCTTGTTCTCTGTCCTTTGCGTAGTCAACTAACTCATGCTGTTTCTCATATGCTGAGCTGCCCCTGCACGTGGCCATATTAAAGTTATGCTTGTTGCTCAGCATAGGACCTGCCTCAGCTGCATATAGCTGACTGGGAGGGAGCTTGTCCTCATACCATCATCATTAACCCCAGGACTGATCTCCACAGCTGCGAGCTTGATTTTCTTCCAAAATATCAAGAGTCTGATTATGCTGTTTTTTCTGGGCTCCAGATCCTGGCCCCATGTGTAGGTGAAGAGACTGAATAACCTGTGATCTTAAGAAAAAAATCAGTGACAAGTTCTCAACCCTGGTAATGGGTTTGCCCCAGTTATATGTTCAAAGTTATCATTGCAAGGAAAAGACAAGGAAGCTATTTTTAAAAAATGAAAACTGAGCTTCTCCTGTACTCCTCAGAAGGGGTGGCTTGTGATTCTAGATGTTGCAGAACCTCAGAGGTCAGTTGTGTTCACTGAGGCATCACAGACCCATATATCTGTATTGTCCAACAAGTGGCACACATGTTTGCTTCCATGGCAGCCATAACCAATGAGGATAGTTTATTTTTAGTGCAGATATCTTGGGAGCTATAGGGATCAAACCTTCATATTTGAAGCCTGACATTAAATATGCAAATTAGGCCAACCAATTAAGATTACCCTATTATGCCTTAATTTGCATACTTTAAAAGATGAAGTTAAGTAGTAAGCAACTACAAGTTCCACTTGTTGAAACAACATATGCTGAAGGCTCCACATATAAGTGCTAAAAGATGCCGGATGGAATGCCAATGTTCCAAAGATTCCTTAGAACTTTCACAAGTGCCAGGCGCTTTCAGTAGGAAACTCAAAGGCTCTACAGGGTTAATAAAAAATAAGCAATGCTGATTCACCTTTTGGCTTCAGTAGGGGAGAATAACTTAGCATGTTTGACTCATGACGTTCCCTAACAGCCTTACTCTTTTGCAGTTGCATAAAAGGAGGGGATGACAGGACTGAGCTCTCTTGGATGTCACAAGCCCACTGGGAGGTATAGTTGCTTATTGCCACCCTCCGAGACTCATAAGGAATGAGGATGTCAATGAAGTGTAGCCAGCATGTGTAGAAAACAGCTCCCTGCAACAGAGTAAACATTCAATTGTGGATGTTCTTACTGAGTTCAAGAGCCGTTTTGTGTTGACTCCCTCTGTGTATGGTGTAACGATGATCATACTAGGTCTTTTAATATGAATAATTGGCTACTAATAGAGGTGATTTAAAAAATATTTTATAACTTTAATGTTATAAAATAACAAATAGAATTGTACGAAACACACGTTCTATATGCCATTCCATTTATTAACAGTGACGCGCTTACTGTAATAGTTAGCAATACACTGTATTTTTACATATGTATACCAGATACCAGGTGTAAGACAGAAACAGAAGTGTTAAATAGTCAATTCATAGTCCATATATTTTGTGTCAGTGGTGTACTAATTCTTTGTTTAGATATCAGTATTATAACAGCTGTTGGCATGAATAGTCATTGCACTTATATATTTTGTTCAGAGACTTAATTATACTGCTGACAAAATGACAATGACCAAGAAAAAGACACAGAAGAGGATGAAAAAAAAAGAATAAAAAAGAATAAGGAACATCACTACCCAATATTACAGAATTAGAGGTTCCAAGGAGCTCGCTTACACTGGGTTTACATGACTTAAGTAGGCATGCCATTACATTGGAATGTAGCAATATCTTTCTGCTCATTCTTCAGATAAGTCTTATAGGGTGACAGTAGGCAACTATACATCCTTATAGGCTCTCTCCTGTGAAGTTCAAGGGGTCCAAACGTCCCTGTCTGTTATGACACTGCAAGAGAATAAGACTGTTAGGGGAGGTCATGCATCATCATGGATTACAGTGTCATCAATATGCTGATGACATCCAGCTGTACATCTTTTTCAGATCTAACGGAGACAATGCTATAGTCCAACTGCCTCAGTGTCTGAAGGAGACTGGGACCTGGATGATAGAAAGCTGGCTCAAGCTAACCCCATGCAGATGGAGGTAAAGTTATTAGGAAGAGGAAAGCACTTTGAGGAAATGACAAAAGCAATGATCACAATGTGTATTGAGGGCATCTGCCTTCCAATGGTCAAAACAGTATGCTGCTCCAGCTCACCCAAATATTGGGTGGTTGGCTAGGAATTCCTTTTCTCAACTTTAGTTAGCCCCTAGAAAAAATTAAATTAGATCCCATTAGTATTCAGATAGCCACAGTATTTTATTACTATTTCAAGTTTTTGGAGCGACTTTTGACAATTTCAGCTGACATTCAGAATTCAATAGGAGAACAAACAGATCTTCCCACACCTAAAATGTAAAATACTTGACCTTGGTTTTAACACAGCTTCACCAGATGCAGTGCTACATTTAACCTTCACTTTCAGAGTTTAAAAGACATAAATCTGGAGGTGTTAAAAACCATCTCTTTATCTTTTAATGAAAAGTGAACACTAATAGGCAGATCAGCCATAGATGAAGCACTGTCGAAAGCTGCAGCTGCATCAGTGCAAGGGAAAGGAACAAAAATGTTTTTAAAACAGAAACTGCTGATATGGCTTTTGGTGAAGCCTTGGCGACAGCTGTGATGCCTTTTAACTTTTATTTTTCATTTGGAAAAAATGTTATTTCTTGCACTATCATTTTTATTAATAACACTGAAAAGTTAGAAATTGTTAGGCCAGGCTGAAGAGCAGGGATAGACAAAGTTAGATGTGATGTGGCTTGACAAAAATATCAGAGCCCAAAACAATTATGCTGGGGAGACAATCCTCCAGCCAATGGCTGCGCTTAAATACAAGCAAGTGTTGGGCAGAAGAGATGGCTACCAGGAAGCCACCTTGATGGAGAGGAAATACATGGATACCTTCCTGGGGGACACAAAGGGAAGTCGAATGAGGGCTTTAAGAGCCAAATTGAGGACCATGGTAGTGCCTAATGAATCTTAGGAAGATGAAGTAAAGGTGTGGCTGTGAGGAAATGCTTGATATGCCAGTAAAAAGAGATCCACTTCCTGCCTGTGGAGGAAAGTACGTTGATAGTGCAGCCACTAGACATTTTAGTTTGTGAAGCCCTTGATCAGACACTCCGGTAAGAATTCCAAAATCTGCAATATAGCAAGTGAAGAAGGAGAGAAGCTACATTTCTTGCACCACTGTTTGAACTTGCATCATGTTCTAGAATAGGAAAGATTTTTGGAAACTTATATACATGCCAATAGCAGAGATTATACTTTCTGAATATTTTCTCTTCTTCATGCAAAATCGTTCAAAGACCAGGCAGTTCATCTTAGATACTCTGGCTCCCGGTTACAAATTGGTCCCTGAGAGAGCAGATCCTGTCTTAAAGGGAAGACACTGGGGTCAACTGAGCCATGTTGGGGAGCCTAGAGAACGGGGACCTCCTTGGCCTATACAGAGCCACTAATATTACCACAGCCATCTTCCTACTAATCTTCTGGATAGTTCTGGGTAGCAGGAGGTAAGGAGGCACGGTGTACATAAGGCCTATTGGCCATTTCTGGGAGGCATCATCTGTGCCCAATGCCCTTGGATCCATCTTTCAGGAGAAAAAGGAGAGTATCTTTCGTTCTGGTGTGATTCATCAGTAGGACCCTGAATTTCCTCACTAGAAACTGAAACACTTCAGGGTGAAGACCCTTTTCCACCGAATCTATATTTAGTTGTTCCTGGCATAGCCTGTTAGCTGTCATATTTTTCTTTCATTGATTATGTAGAGCTTGATTTAATGGAATAGGGTCTCCATCCTTTTCTCCTGAAAGATGGAACCAAGGGCATTAGACACAGATGGATGTTGTCTCCCAGACCAGGCCTTAAAACAATGGGAAAGTGGAAAGTGGATGCTTTAATTGCTTAAAACATTGTCCCTGGTCTAGGATGAGTCGATCTAAAGACCAAGGAGAAAATAAAATAAAATAACCTTAAAGACTGAAAACATAAAGAACTTGGGAGCTCTCAACATCAAAAATGTTCCATTCTTGCTGAGCAATAGAGGTGGGTGTGAATATTTTAATAAAGGCATGTTCTTCCTCCTCCAGCTACCCTTCCAGTCCCTACACACACACACACACACACACACCTTTCCTTTCTTTCTCTTTCAGTAGGACATTTTCAGGGAAAGAGGATACCATGAAAAAAATATTTTAAAGGGGGGAAATCAGAAACCAGAGGGCAGAGACTCCATGAAGTCCAACAAGAGGCAAAGGATTTGCATGTAAAGAGATGGAAACAAGTTGGTATATTTTAGGGGCATAGCTTCCCATCTATGAGTTATTTCCTTATAAGGAACTGAAAACTTCACAGGTTTTGCATCTGCAGTTTTCATCAACTGGTTGTCTTGGGATGAAGAAAAAGGGAGGGCAAAGAAATTGTTCCCATTTCCCTCCCTCCACCATAGAATGGGCTAGGGATTCAATCCCTTAAACAGCTCCCCTGATGTGTGCAAGAGGAACTGTGCCACAACACTGCCTCTAGAAGCCTCCCACACCCGGGAGGAGTGCTGGAGGGAAAACACATCATATTTGTTTGTACAGGAACTTGCAGCAAGTTACACTGCTGAGTGCGCTTCTCCCAGCAACCCCAGGGGCATCCTACCTTAAGCTAGCAGAATGGCTCCTTCAACCACTTTGTGGGCACTATAACTGCTCATAACTGCCCTGGCCCATCTCTTTCACCTGAGGCTCACTGGCTCCCAGGGCCATAATTTAGCCCTCAATGAGATAAATTAATTTAGTGCTCCTTGGTCTTTAAAAAATAACTTTCCTTTTGTCATGATCTCACATGAACTTGCTGGCTGCATGTGACAGCAGGAGTACATAAGACGCATCACAAGGATAGATCAGTATCAGCTCAGTCCAATACATAGCATCTTGCCTTGTTTATGAATGCCCAAATATCCTGAAAGTAAAGGCACCAAGCAAAGCAGCAAACCAAAAAAAAAGAGGGAAGGGAATAAGAGGGCATGCGAGGAGTGCTGGTTGTTTCGAAAACCCAACTCCAAGTGACCTCAACTACACAAAGAACAAGCAAGAGGGCAGGTGGTTACCCCTAACACCTGTATTTACAAAACAAATCTAGCTTCCAACTGAGGTCAAAATAATTAAGTGATACTTTTTAAGTGTCTCAGTAATACACCACAAACAAAAATGCTTCAGATTTCAGTCAGAGGTAAATGTAAATGATTTTTTGGTACCGCTGTCTTTCAAGAAGTAATATTTAATTCAACATTTTCTTTCATAGGAGAGTTAATTGGTTGAGCAAAGTGAGGGCCTACCTTCAGCTTGATGGCTCTTCTCTGTTTGGGTGTTATGCAATATCTTTTGACTGATTAATTCCAAAATTTCAGGGACTATTTTAGGCATCAATGGGCAGAAACCTGTTGACTTTGGGGTAAATCAGAATGTTTTAAAGGGGAAATGGGGGGCACATTCTCCCCCTTGAATCAAGTTAGCAGACCCCTCAGCTTTATTCAAGGCTGCAATTATCTATAGATCGGAGACCAACTTGATGGTAGCCATTCCTGTATAGCAACACCCCACACTCTGCTCTGCCTGTCCTCTCAGCTGAGTTTAAAATGTTGGCCTCCTGAATGATTAATCTTCCAAACAGAAATAAAATAAATAATCATGTGCGGGGAAAGGGCGAAATGGGTAGGCGTGAGGTGAAAGAGGGAATGAGAATGCACAGAGCCACTGGCAGTGGGGGAAGAGGTAGGAGGACTCTGGTATGTGGGTGGGAGGAATAGGGAGCACACTGAGTTCCTGGCATGAGGAGAGAATGGGACACAGTGGTATGGGGGAGGGGGAAAAGGGGAACAAAGGTCCTTACATGGGGTAGAGGGAGGTATGCAGGTGACAACACAGCCCTTCGCATGGGGGGAAGGGAGAAATGGGGGGCACATAAAGCCCCTGGCATGGAGGAAGAGAATGGCAGACTCTGGTATGGGGAGTGATAATGGGGTGCACATAGAAATTTGGGCAGGGAGGTAGAAAGGGATACATTAGTATGGGGGGAGTGGAGAATGGGGATCACACAGAACCCCTGGGATGAGTGGGAGAATGGGTGACCCTGATATGGGGGAAAGAGGGTGGGGCCCACACAGAGCCCTTGGCCTGAGGGGGGCATTGCAGGGAGTCCCTGAAATAGAGGGGAGTGGGCACAAAGGGAGCTTATGGGGGAAATGGAGGGATGCAAGCAGCCCCTTGTGTGTGTGATGAGTTTGGCTGACAGAAGCAATGAAATGTGCAACCTTCTGGTTACATATTTTTGGTTTCAGAGCTGCCTACATGATGGTGAAATGCCAGTAAAACACACCAAGCTGAAGAAAAAAGATAAAATGTATAACTATTTATGTTTTCACCAAGGGACTCAGAAACAAATTGCTCTGGCCTTAAGCATCAGCCTTAAATTGCCTTTTGAGATTGTTTATAATAGCCCTGCTGCTTGAATACCTAACCATATCAAATTATTTGTGCCTCTCTGTTCTCTCAGGAAATCTTGACCTTGAAATAGAATAACTACATATCATGCTCATTACTAACACCACTAGTGCTAGGTAGGGTGACCATAGGGTGACCAGATGAGAGACATGAAATATCAGGATGTGGGGGTGGGGGGTGCCGGTGGAGCAAAAAAAAAAACCCCAAGAGCTGGCAGTGGAGGAAAAAACAAAACCAAAAGCAAAACAAAAAACAAAAACAAAAACAAAACAAGAGCCGCCGGAGCATAGAAAAAATTGGTGGGGGCTGAGCACCCATCGGCAGCTCCACGCCCCACCTCCCCGCACCAGCTCGCCTTCGCTCTGCCTCCACCTCCCCTGAGCTGGCTGCCCCCTCCCTCCAGAGCTTGTGCCACCATACAGCTGATTAGCGCAAGCCTGGAAGGGATAGGTGAGGAGGAGGAATGTGGCGTGCTTGGGGAAGAGGCAGGACCAGGGCAGGGATTTGGGGATAGATTCAATAGGGCAGTGAGGGAGCGTGGCTGTGGGTGGGGATTTGGGGAGGGATCCAATGGGGGAGAGAGGGGCAGAGTCGGGGAGGGGCTGGAGTGGAGTGGAGTGGGGGGGGGGCGCGAGCCCCCTCCACCTGTGCACTGGAGGGCAAAATATCAGGACAGTTCGCGTCCTGACTGAACATCGGTTGGGAGGCGGGACAAACAAGTAAATATCGGGACAGTCCCGATAAAATCGGGATGTCTGGTCACCCTAGGTGACCAGCTGTCCCAATTTTATATGGACAGTTTCAATATTTGGGGCTTTGTGTTATATAGGTGCCTATTCCCCCCTTTGCCCCCCCCACCTCCTGTCCCGATTTTTCACACTTGCTAGCTGGTCACCCTAGTGCTAGGTTTCATGGATAACAAACAAAAACTTGCAAGAATGGGCTTATTCCATGCTATTTGAGTCATTATTACAAAAATGAGATATCAGAACGTAAATGCTTAGTACAGTCCATGAATGACGACACATTTGTAACTGACTCAACAGATGGTGATTTTACAATGGATGAGATATGTAACTTTTTATGGTCTGGTCCTGCTCTGGGGTCTTGTTTTTGTCATTCTACAGGGAACCAAGTGAACGGAGCTTGAGGATGGCTGGTTATTAAGGCTGAGATTTTCGAAGCTGCCTAGGGGAAGCTGTTCTTATTTAACACAGTTAGTATGCTAATAACACATAAAATGAAATCTGTAATGATCTCATTAAAATGAATGGAAATTGGATATCTAAATCTTCTAGGCAGCTTTGAAAATCCCACCTAAATGTTTTTATTTATACACACACACATATATATACACACACAGGGCAACTTCAATCACTGTGGTACCTATGTGCCAAGGAAAGGTGCTGAGGGTCTCAGCCAGTGGCACCATGACTTCAGCTGCACAGAGAGGCCAGTACAGCTGCATAGATGGCTACCTATGCAGCCTCATGGCTCCTGCCCTCCTGAATCTCAGAACCTGTCCCTGTAAACTCCAGGATCCACAAGACTGGGAAGCCTCACTCACCGTCTGCTCTGCACCTTCCTACAAAAGAACTCCTCCCACTGGAAAGAATGATTTCCTGAAAGCTCAGTGAGAAGTTTTCAGTCCCTTGGGGGGCGCGAGGGGGGGGGGAAGTGATCTAGCCCTTGACTGATCTGAACAGTCACAGGGAACTGGTGAAATATTAGATGACTGTGGAACCAATCTTCAAAACAGGAAAACTGACTGTTTGATAAGTTAAACCTCAACCCTGAGTAATATCAAATATATAGAGAAATGATTTAGCATTATATGGGGCCAAATTGATCACTGATGCAAGTGGGTGAAACTCTATAGACTTAATAGAATTGCACCTACTTAAACACTGTTGGATTTGGCCCATGGAGGATAACAGACCCTGAGTGAAAAATAGCATGGATTTGTAAAGAGCAATCATCCCATAATAAATTAATAGCTGAAAGGAATGCCATAGATTTAATATAGTTGGATTCTACTTAGAGCTTTGCCTACACATGGAGTTATTCCTGACCGGATATTCCTGAATAACTCCATGTGTGGACATGCTTATGCTGTAATAAAAATGCTTCATTCTTGTTTAGTTTAATCCATTTAACAAGGCATTTTTATTCCAGAATAATAAATGGTATTATTCAGGAATAGCTATTGCACTTTAAATTCATACTCTCTGTTTATCCAAATTAACTTTCAAGTGTAGACAAGCCCAGAAACATTATATGCAGTATTACATGATGAACCTTACTTGCAATACTAATTCAAATTGGCTTGGGTATGAGCACTATAATATGGATTGTAAATTGGCTGATGGACTGCAAAGGCTAATGATAATCAGTCATGTAATAAATTGGATCAGTGTTGGCTCTGGTTTTATTTAATATCTTTCAGGAAAAAGAGGTTAATAAGACATGAATGAAATTTGCAGAGGATACCAAACTGGGAGATCTTGCAAACCTCATTGAGGCCGCAGTTATAATGCAAAGGGAGCTGGGGGCAATAATACAAATTGTCTGAAACTATAGGTAGAAAATAACAAAATAAGATTCATCTGGAGAAAACGCAAGCTGGGAAATCTCGGGTGGGGGAAATTCAACCCTGAAATAATCAATTGGAAGGAAAACCCCATTAAGCAGTAATGCTAAAAGAGACTTAGGGGTAACAGTGAACAGCAAAATAGAGATACATCTTCAGTGTGACACTGCAGCAAATGAGGCCAATCTTACTGAACATATATTGATGTCATGTCACAGGGCAGGGAAGTGACACATCCTCTCGAGAGGCCTAACCCTGCAACCATTAAAGCCAATAGGAGTCTGCTAATAATGTCCATTGGAACAAGATGCAGGTCTTTCTAAGCTTGGTGAGACCACACCCATAGGTGCTGGAACTATGGGTGCAGGGGGGCTGCAGCACCCCCTGGCTTGAAGTGGTTTCCATTATATACAGGGTTTACAGTTTGGTTCAGTGCCTCTCAGCTTCCCCACTATACAAATTGTTCCAGCGCCCCTGACCACACCTGGAATAGTGTGTTTACTTATGGGTACCTCAGTACCTGAAAGATGTAGACAGATTAAAGGGAGTTCAGAGAAGAGAAACACAAATGATCAGAGAGCTGGATGGATGGATTTATGATGAAAGATTAAAATAAATAAATATGTATATCCTGGTTAAGCAAAAATTTTGCCATTTTTGAAGATCAAGATAAACTCTGATGTCAGGCCACAGTGTTACAATGGGACAATAGAATGAGGTAGGCATCAAAATTATTTCTCAAAGGACTTTGAATTGAAAAAGATTATTGGGTCATCTATTTAATCACCCTGCCAGCCTAGGATTATTCCCTATGATGTATTTTCTAATGCCTTGCCCAATCTTATTAGGCCTTTCATCTCTTCCCTTGGGAGATTATTCCACAACATTTCTGAACATTAAGACTGTTTTCTTTTTTGAAATTTCATCCTGTTATTCTTAATCTGACATTTTGTCATCCTGTTACTTTTAGTTACAGATGATTTCTTTCTATCCTGTTTTTCAACCCTTCGGTATCTGTAGATGTTTATCATAACCCTTCAATATCCAAGTTGCACATGGTAGTGAGTAAAGAGTGGACTTCTAGCCAGGGCCGGCTCCAGGTTTTTTGCCACCCCAAGCAAAAAAAAACAACAACAAAAAACAAAAAACCTCTGAGAACACAAGTGCTGCCCCTAGAATTGTGCCGCCCCAAGCACGTGCTTGGTTTGCTGGTGCCCAGAGCCAGTCCTGCTTCCAGCTTTAATTCTGAGTCTTCTTGTGGCTCCATGTTTCATTCAGAATCCCTAGCTCACAACAGTACCCTGACTATTTGGAAACAACAGAGTTTACATTTGGTTTCTCTTAGTCATGGACAGATCCATGTATTGATCTATAAGCACATAAACAAATTAGGCAGGGCCAGCAGAACCAGCAGACCTACCAAATCCAGGGATTTGAAAGAAGTGGACCCTGTTAAATGTAATGGAATCACAGAGGAACTTCTTAGCCAGAAATAATGGAGACAGAAATTGCAAGGACCAGATGACTAGCTGAAGAGAAGGAAAAATCCAAAAAGTTAGTAAATCACCAACCTGGTAGCAGGCTGCAGTGAAAATGAAAGAATCTAGTTAAAATTTTTAATTTCCTATGCATTTTCCAATCCATACTAAAAAGCTTTTAAACAATAGCAAAATTAAATTGTACTATAATTAGAAATATTCTGGCCCTTGTTCTGCTGTCAGGCACACTAGTGAAAATCAGGAATAACTATTGAAGCCAGTGGAGTTACAGACCAGTAAAGTACTTGTGGGAGCTCAGAATCAAGCCCTCCAACACTAATTTATGCTACTATTTCATCTAAGGAAAACATGCAGCTCAATGAAGAAAAATGTGAAAGGTGATAGTAAAAATAAAAGTGAGGAATCTGATATAACTAGAGGAAAAATAACTTTAAGAACAGGTAACCATCAAATTGATTCTTGAATGAGACAAGCAATTGTAAATACATTTAAAGTATATCCAAAATGTGTGTTCTGTAAAGCCTCTATGTGCCTCTCTCACATAAAAATGAGTGGAAGGAAACAAATTAATCAATTCACATGGATTTTGGAGGACAGCTGTTGGGGCACAGTTTCCTTTTTGTTCCTTGGGATGCAGGCAAATCAGAAAGCAGGGTCAGGAAAAGCACTAAAGACATGAGGAGACATCCTAGCTACATTGAAGTCAATGGCAAAACTCCCATTGCCTTTAATTGTTCCAGGATTTCACCCCATGGCGCTATTACAAAACCCTCTGGTACCAAATTCCTGGATCCCTGGCCAAGCATGAAGAGGGATATTACTTCCCCATGTCTTCTAGACCTCTCCCATCTCCAAGTATAGCTGGTTCCTAGACCTGTCTATCAAGCTATGGGCTGTACTCCTTTCATGGGAATTGCAGAGTACAGAGAAGTAGTTAATGTTGCTAGAATCTGCACTAACTGATCATTTTAACCTACGTAGGATGGAGAACATCACATTTAGGGCTCAATTCTCCATTCTGTCCTAGCAGAGCTCAAATGGAGTGGAGATGTGAGGCCACAGATTGTAGCTCCCTCATCTGGAGTCAACTGCCTCCAGGTCAAGATAGAGCTGTAAAGGAGCAGCTCAAATTTACGATACAGGGACCTTATACCAGCAGAGGATTAGATGTGGAGTCTTGCTGTGCCATGCCCACTCCGTTCTCCATCCTACTTCCATCCTGCTCCTGCCTGTGGAATGCCCTCATATCTCTCCTTACTCTGGGGGTGAGGAGTGGCTTGAGCGAGAGGCAGCACTGCTTTCTCCAGCAGAGTTCTCCTGAATGGGAGAAAGTCCCTTCTGGACACCTCCCATTGTTTTAAGGCCACTTTGCACTGCTTATGCAAAGCAACCTTAGCAGACTGGAGAATCTGACCTATTAAATAGTCTGTTTCCATCTTTGTCCTCTGTTCCCTGACTCTCTTTCCTATATGGGTGATCAGTTATGTGGCATGAGGAGTGGTAGATGGGTGGCACGGGAGAGAACAGGACATCTAGCTGTGTTTCCCCTCCTCACAGCCATCCTACTGCTTTTTATGGAATTCCTGGTATTTTGCTCCCCTCTGCAATATGACTTGGGGGCATATAGGCTTAGCCAACAATTAAATTGCTGCAGAAAATAATGAATACAGCTAAAGGAAGCAATAGTGGATATTAAAATCCTAACATCTATGAGTCACATTCAAATTTAAAGAAAGAAGAAAGAAATTTTGTTGTGTGTTGCTAATTGCTAAGGTGACAATCACTGGGGCTCTAGTCTCCTCTTCTTATGTGTACGCAACTCTCAATGATATCAGTAGAAGTTATGCATGCACACAAAGAGAGAGGAATTTGCAAGTGAAGAGGTTTACCTTCTATTCAGCTGGAAGATTGTTCTAAAGAGAGATTTAAAGCAGTGTTGGTGGACTAAGAAAGACTTTTATAGTAGGTTAAAGGAATAAAATGTCTATTGTGAAACTTAGTAAAAAACATTTGCTTTGTTGGAAAACAAGGCTAAAAACCCCTCACCTATGCTCCACAGGACCTTTTGACCTGAAAACAAGAAACAAAGGGGCTTTATAATGTCATTGTAAAACTTACATTAATGTATGTTTTATGGCAGTAAATTGTGAGTATATGGGGCTGTATCATGCAAGGTACCAATGGAGTGTTCTGCTTAAAAAGTAATGGTACAATAGGGCCCACAGTTTGTAAAATAAAAAGATACTGAATATGTCTTTTATGGATTTGCAGGATGTTGGTTTCCCATGAGAATCCATAACAATTAAAGCATCCACTTTCCCTACTGAAAGGCTGAGTGTGTTGAACAGCATAGTTTAAAATGTAAATAAAATAAAACATGCAGAAAAATAAAAAAATTTAAAAAAAAGGATGGGAGAGAGGAATAACAACATGGAGCTGGCAGTGGTTAAAAAACCACTTTGAAGGGGAAATAAGTTTTATGGATTTGCTTATTTTTAAGCTGGAATGAGACATGTCAAAGGAAAGCAAGTTCCATGTCATACGTGCAACACTGCAAAGTCATGAGAACCTTCCAGCCGGGATCTGAAATGCCATGATCAAATCTCTAAATATTGTGCAATGTGTGGCCACAGACTTCTACCTATGTAGAAGAAGCAGAATTTGTCCTTTTGACATAGCTTGTCAATAATGACACAACAGACACATTATTTGCTTTATGTAACCAAGATGGTGAAGGGACATGACCACAAGTAGTGGATCTCGGGGAACCCAGAAGACAGTGGACACCCTCCTCAGAAACCAAGACAGCCCCATAAATGGGAACACCATCCCCCAGAAGCCCATGGCTCTGAAAAACATAAGGCATAGTGAGACCAACTCCGGCCAGTTCTGCTATATCTATAAAGAGCATAACAAACTCACCGTAATGATCAGCTGAATGAACTGCTAATACGATGAAACAATATGGATTAATCAGAATCTGCTACCCCCAAAAGTGTTCATCTGGTAGGGTGACCAGATGGCAAGCATAAAAAATCAGGACGGGGGGGGGGAGGGATAATAGGTGCCTATATAAGAAAAAGCCCCCAAAATCAGGACTGTCCCTATAAAATCGGGACATCTGGTCACCCTATCATCTGGACAACTGCTCATGGTGTCTATATCAAAAGACTGGTAGCATCTCTTGGTCTCACTTATAGCTATTCTGTACATCCACATAAAATCTGTGTACAGATAATAATCTGATTCCAGGTGGCTCCCCAGACACCTCCTTTCCAAACTGTACACCGTCTGCCTCATCTCATGGAAATGGGGAGTGAAACCACACTGATCTCTGGGCACAAGAAGTTGCTAGGGTACAGAAAAGGGCCTCACAATTGAGGACCTCTCCTTAATCAACAGGCAATATTAGGTGTCGGTAGGATGACCAGACAGCAAGTGTGAAAAATCGGGATGGTGATGGAGAGTAATAGAAGCCTATATAAGACAAAGCCCCAAATATCAGGACTGTCCCTATAAAATCGGGACATCTGCTAGGTGGTGGGGAGCTAATTGATTCCATAGTTGCAAAGGGATTTCAGATGTGTCAGGAGACCACAGAAATTCATGATGCAGGAGGAAACTGAGTTACACATTCAACACAGGCAATATGAATATTTTTCAATGGTCACTCCATTGATCAAAAATAGAAAGCAAAATTTGTACAAATAGAAAATGTTTGTCCTGAGGCTAAGTGATTTGTGTCTGGGTGCTGGATCATGCTAGAAGGTTCACATCCAAGACCAACTGTTTTTCTCAACTCTATGTGTTTTGGAAGGAAAATCTTAAGTACTCTAACCAACTGGGTTGTTAATTACAACTAGAGATGATTGAAAATTGAAATTTCTATCCTGCAGAAAATTCCAATATTTTGAAATTTGTTTAAGTCTCAAATCAGGACAAAAAGTATCATTTTTTTCATGGGATGGAAAGTTCAGAAGAATTTCCATTTGAAACATTTAATTTAATCTAGTCCACTTGAAACAAAATGTTTTTATATTCCCAAATTGAAATACTGTATTTCATTTTGTTGAACTATATTGAAATATTTCAATTTAGGTTGGTTTGAAATTAATCTGTGTCCCCCTGAGCAGCTGTGATGCCTCATGGGAGTTGTAGCTCAAATGCCTCATGCCCCCATTATCCTCTATGAACTGGGGTCCCTGCCTGGACTATGTCTTCAGTGATGTGGTATGGTCATTTGACTCCCATGACGTACCAAGTCAGTTCAACTAGAGATGAGATCACAGTACATCATGAGTAGGGTTGCCAAGTGTCTGTGTTTTTTGACCGGAATGCCTGGTTGTAAAGGGACCCTGGCAGCTCTGGTCATCACCGCTGACCAGGCTGTTAAAAGTCCAGTCGGCAGTGCAGCAGTGCTAAGGCAGGCTTCCTGTCTGCCTTGGCTCTGCACGACTCCCAGAAGCGGCCGGCGTGTCCCTGCAGCCTCTAGGCACATGCGGGGCTGGCTTCACCGTTTTTGCCGCCCCAAGCGGCAAAAAAAAACAAAAACCCGCGATTAGCGGCAGTTTGGCAGCAGCTCTACCACCTCTGCTTCATTCGTCTGCAGTAATTCGGCAGCAGGTCCTTCACACTTGCTGCGCTGGTGCCTGGAGCTGGCCCTGGGCACAGGGGCAATCAAGGAAGTTCTGCGCTCTGCCCCTGCCCCAAGCACTGGCTCCAGAGCTCCCCTTGGCTGGGAACCATGGCCAAATGGTAGCTGCGGGGGTGGTGCCTGCGGGTTCAGAGCTGCCTGGCCACCCCTGCACCTAGGAGCTGGGCGAGACATGTTGGCAGCTTCTGCATCCCAACCTTCAGCTCCAGGTCGGAACTCCCTCCCGCACCCTGACTCCCTCACAGACGCTGCACCCCAACCTCCTGCCTCAGCCCTGAGCCCCCTTCTGCATCCCAACCCCCTGCCCCAGCCCACAGTCCCCTCCCACACCCTGAATCCCTCATGTCTGGCCCCACCCCAGAGCCTGCAGCCCCAGCTGTAACCCTCACCCCCCACCCACACACCCCAACCCCCCTGCCCCAGCCCAGTGAAAGTGAGTGAGGGTGGGGGAGAGCGAATGACAGAGGGAGGGGGGATGGAATGAGTGGGGGTGGGGCCTCGGAGATGGGGTGAGGCAGAGTCTAGGCCTTGGGGAAGGGATGGAGATGGGGGCAGGGCAAGGGTGTTCAGTTTTGTGTAATTAGAAAGTTGGCAACCCTAATCATGGGAGATGTAGTCCGGCCAGGGAGCCTAGCTCAAAGAAAAGAACTAACATCTGAATTACAGCTCCCATGATGTGCGGCTGCAGCTCAAGCAGACATAAATTAATATCAAATTAACATGAGTCAATACATTTCAATTCAGTTCTACAAACCAAAATGTTTTGATTCAAGTCAACCCAACTCAAAACAAAATATTTAGTTTTGATTTTCCTGACAGAATTTTTTTAAAAAACAGCAAAACTACTTTTTTTCTGTCAAAAAGGTTTGTGGAGAATTCTCACCTAGCTCTAATGTCCACAAACAATGCTTTAGTCAAGAGGGCAAGGCTCCGTTTTCCTACAGTGAATCGATGGAAAGGCTAACTAACTCACAGCAGCAGAACAAAGGGCATGAATGAAATATATTCAGTGAGTGAAAATTCACCTCAGCCCTATGGCCTGTTCATAGGTTGGGGGGGTCTGAGTTTTAGGCCCTCTGCAGCCACTTTTCCATAGTCACTGCCTCTCCTCAATCCCTCCGTGGAGTTTCTGGGCCACTGGATCCTAAAGATCCTGGCTCCTATCACACTACCCCTGGCTTGTCACCAGCCGACTTATACTATAGCCTGTTCAGGATCCATGGCTGCAGGGTACAGGGCGTTTGTCTGCAGTTTCCACTGCACAGCCCCACCATGGGCTTTTCAAGTGCTGTAAAGAGCCAACCTCAAGAGTCAGAGGTGCATTAACTCTAACCACTATTGTAAGTTAAGGTGCAATAAGACTATGAAGTGCATGGCATGTCAGAATTTAAAGTCTATCTCAAATGGAATTGGAACACAATGCAATCAGCTGAGTGAGCATAAGAAAACATTGTAGTCAGTGTTAGTATCCATTTGGAACTGTTTTACACAACCAGTGTTTAGTCCAATATGAAAAACCTGCAAAAGGAGAGGTGCATTAGCCTGAAGTGTTAGAAGCACAAATACGGGAATATTTACTTGATGAATAAGCCTAAGTGATCATTTAAAATAAATAGCTCCATAACCAGGAAAAGAGCAGTCTAAGCAAAACATTTACATGACATTTCTCCAGAGGAGAAAAATTAACTAGATGAACCTGCAGCACCTGGTTGTCTGCCCCCATCGACCATTGCCGAAACTGAAATGGCACTGGAAAAATATAATTACATCCATTCTTGATTTTAAGATATGCTTCATTCAGCAAAAATAATTTATTCTGAGCCTGTTGGGCTCTAGTGAAGTGGAGTTGATAATATTTACCTACCTTTAGAAAGTGCTTTGAGCAATATGGATGAAAAATGCTAATTAGTTTTATTAGTGTATTATTATATGTGTGAACAGTACATCACCTGATCAGGATGGTGATGGTGATTGTGAAATGCTCTGGGGGGATTAGAGAGGCTACAAAAACAGAAAACCCAATAATAACGGGGAATTTCCACTATTTCCGTACTAATGGGGCACATGTCACCTCAGGGTGCAATGCAGAGATAAAATTTCTAGACACCATTAATTATTGCTTCTTGGAACAGCTAGTCCTGGAATCCATGGGGGGTAATTCTTGATTTAGTTTTAAGTGGTGCACATGATCTTGTCCAAGAGGTGAATATAGCTGAACCACTCTGTAATCGTGACCATAATCTAATTAATTTAACATCCTTAAAGGGAAGGAAATACCAAAGAAACCCACTACAGTAGCATTTAACTTCAAAAAGAGGAACTAAATAGAAATGAGGAGGATAGTTAAACAGAAATTAAAAGGAACAGTCACAAGAGTGAAATGCCTACAAGCTGCATGGAAACATTTTAAACACATGATAATGGGTTATCCCAAATAAAAAAGACAGTGGGTGGACCAAAAAAAAATGCCTTCATGGCTAAACAACAGAGTTTAAAAAGGTGATTAGAGACAAAAAGACATCTTTTAAAAATTGGAAGTAAAATCTTAGTGAGGAAACTAGAAAGGAGTATAAACTCTAGCAAGTCCAGTATAAATGTGTAATTAGGCAGGCCAAAAATGACTTTGTAGCAGTCTTCACTGGAAAGGATGTGAGGGAAATTCCCACACCTGAGACAATCTTTCAAGTATCAGAGGGGTAGCCGTGTTAGTCTGGATCTGTAAAAGCAGCAAAGAGACCTGTGGCACCTTATAGACTAACACAGGGGTCGGCAACCGGTGGCTCGCGGCTCGCCAGGGTAAGCACCCTGGCGGGCTGGCCCGGTTTGTTTATCTGCTGCGTCGGCAAGTTCGGCCGATCGCGGCTCCCACTGGCCGCGGTTCGCGGTCCCAGGCCAATGCGGGAGGCAGGAAGCGGCGCGAGCCGAGGGATGTTCTGGCCGCGGCTTCCTGCCTCCCACATTGGCCTGGGACCGCGAACCGCGGCCAGTGGGAGCCGCGATCGGCCGAACTTGCCGACGCGGCAGATAAACAAACCGGGCCGGCCCGCCAGGGTGCTTACCCTGGCGAGCCGCGAGCCACCGGTTGCCGACCCCTGGACTAACAGATGTTTTGGAGCATGAGCTTTCGTGGGTGAATACCCACTTCGTCGGCTGCATCCGACGAAGTGGGTATTCACCCACGAAAGCTCATGCTCCAAAATGTCTGTTAATCTTTCAAGTGACAAATAAGCACTTATTTGTCACTTATTTTCAAGTGACAAATAAGTGAGCAACTGTCACAGATTGAAGTATCAATAGAGGAGGTTTTGGAACAAACTGATGAATTAAATAGTAATAACTCACCAGGACCAGATGGTATTCACCCAAAGTTCTGAAGGAACTCAAATATGAAATTGCAGAACTACTACCTGTGTTATGTAACCTAACACTTAAATCAGCCTCTGTACCACATGACTGGTGGACAGCTAATGTAACACTGATTTTTTAAAAAGGCTCCAGAGGCGATCCTGGCAATTACAGGCTGGTAACCCTAACTTTAGTACTAGGCAAATTGGTTGAAACTATAATAAAGAACAGAATTATCAGACACATAGATGAACACAATATGCTGGGGAAGAGTCAACACAGCTTTCATGCCTCACCAATCTGTTAGAATTCTTTGAGGAGATCAATAAACATGTGGACCAGAGTGATCCAGTAGATACAGTATACTTGGACTTTCAGAATGTCTTTGAAATGGTCCCACACCAAATGCTCTTAAGTAAAGTAGGCAGTCATGGGATAAGAGGGAAGGTTCTCTCATAGATCAGTAACTGGTTAAAAGATAGAAAACAAAAGGTAGAAATAAATAGTCAGTTTTCACTGTGGAGAAAGGTGAATAGTGAGTCCCTCAAGGATCTGTACTTCACAAATGATCTACAGAAAGGGATAAACAGTGATGTGGCCTTGTTTGCAGCTGATACAAACTATCTTGAGTAATTTAAGTCCAAAGCTGACTGTGAAGAGTTACAGAGGCAACTCACAAAACTGAGTGAGTGGGCAACAAAATGGCAAATTAAATTCAATAAATGCAAAGTAATGTACATTGGAAAACATAATCCCAATTGTACATACAAAATAATGGGGCCTAAATTAGCTGTTATTACTCAAGAAAGATCTTGGAGTCATTGCAGTTAGTTCTCAGAAAACATCTGCTCAATGTGCAGTGATAGTCAAAAAAGCTAACAGAATGTTAGGAACTATTGGGAAAGGGAGAGATAATAAGATATAAAATCTCATAATGCCACTATACACATCCATGATACGTCCACACCTTGAATACTGTGTGCCGTTCTGGTCGCCCCATCTCAAAAAGATATAATAGAATTGGGAAAAGTACAGAGAAGGGCAATAAAAATTATTAGGAGTATGGAACAGCTTCCATACAAGGAGAAATTAAAATGGCTGGGACTGTTCATCTTAGAAAAAAGATAACTAAGGGGGGATATAACAGAGATCTATAAAACCATGAATGGTAGAGAAAGTGAATAGGGAAGTGTTATTTACCCCTTCACATAACACAAGAACCAGGAGTCACGCAATGAAATTAATAAGCAGCAGGTTTAAAATAAACACAAGGAAGTACTTCTTCACACAACGCACAGTCAACCTGTGGAACTCGTCGCCAGGGGATGTTGAAGAGGACAGACATATTTCTGGGTTCAGAAAAGAATTAGATAAGTTCATGGAGGATAGGGGCCATCAATGGCTATTAGCCTAGATGGTCAGGTATGCAACCCCATGCTCTAGGTATTCCTAAAACTCTGACTGTCAGAAGCTGGGGCTGGACAATGGGATGGATCACTAGATAAATTGCCCTGTTCTGTGCATTACCTCTGAAGCATCTGGCACCGGCCACTGTTGGAAGACAGGCTGCTGAGCTAGATGGGCCATTGGTCTGACTCAGTATGGCCATTCTTATTTTCTTATGATTTTTTTCTTGTTTTCTTAATAAGTTGTATAAATACATATAAATGCATTGTGTTCTGGAGGATAAATAGTATTGAATGCTAATTAGAAAAATCATCCACCAGACTACAGTGCTTTTTTTAAGCATGCATAACAGCAGCCTCTTTAAAAGGGAAGGAAGCAATTCTTGCAAATAGTGAGTTCACCATCTGCACAGAAGAGGGCTGAAAACTGAACATTATTTCCTAGGTAGCCAAGAAAACAAATCATATATAAGAATTCAGACCTCTGACCACCTCTGAAGGGGAAAGCTAATGGAAACAACTCCTCATCGGGGACATTATTGCATATCATAACCCATCAGTGACCCTGAGGGAAATGAAACTGAACAGAAACAGAGCTGCATGCAAGACAGACACTGCCATTTTCATCTCTGAGCCATCACGAAACAGTCTAATTGGACATAAAGAAAAGCAAAATAGATAAACATCATAGGGAAATATTTTCAACCTGCATAAAGAAATCATGAGTAAAGAGAGACAAAGGGAAAGTCATTTGTTTATGGTCATTTGCAATAAATCCAGGGTGTTCTATGAATAATTCAGACAAGGAAAAATGAGAGAAATCAACTCAGAGGGCTGCATATTCAGCTAGATGTCGTCCTTTGGAAGGAACAAGTCACAGAAAGCATTGTATCAAAAGTTCATTAAACAATTCCTCCAGAAGTCAGAGTTCTCAAGCAACTAACTGGTAAAGCCTTCCAATCTTCTTTCTTGCCCATTTTGTCTTATCTGGACTGTATTTGTCTCAAATGGCTGGTCATTCTAATTCCTGGTTATGTATGATCCTCTACGCCATGTTTCTTTTGTAGTGAGATGGGGTGGGGATGTATGTAATATTTGTCTGCTACCTCAATGTGATGTTTCTGGGTGGTACTTTTGGTGGTCCCTAACAGGATGGAGTATTCGTATTCCACAAATACACATTTTATTATAATAGAACCGAAATGCATTTTTTTAAAAAAAACATATGACTACATTATGGGTTTTTTTCAGGGCAAGCATCAGAGGCTGGGTGCAAAATCTTGCTTTCTTTGAGGTCACATGCCCTGCCCATTGCCCATTCTAGTTGAGCTCTGGACAGATTGCAGGGGAAGGCAAATCTTTGCAGGCCAAGACATGGCTTCATAGTAATTCTGTGATGACTATGCTAATACTGGAGTAGGTTCCCCAGCCCTATAAGCAGCCTCCATGGGAAGGAGGATGGAAAGATTCATGCAGATGTGGATCCCTTGGCTCACCCTGCCCCTTCTCATCTATGTCCCTTTTCCATCAGCCCCCTATGCACTGCAGGCAGGAGGCTCTCAGAGACTGATCTGTATGTAACATGAAGTTACCTTCTCTATCCACATCACACCCCGCAAAATCCTGTTTCCACAGGCAGCAAAACTGCACTGGTTCTGCTATTAAGGGAGTACATCGGGGAAAAACTAAAGAGCATAAGCTTGTTCGTCCTTTTAACAAAATATCTGTTTTCAGAGGGGAGCCCTAGAAAAATGAGACCTGACCCACATAGGTCTTAATACAAACATTTGAAAGGGGTCCACCAAACTGAACTTTGGGGGAGGGAAGATCTCATGATTCAGAGATAGGAGCAATACTTCAGAGACCAGGATTTACTTTATTCCTCTCCCACATATTTCTCATATGACTTTGGGCAAGTCACTTATTTCGCTACCTCACAGGGGTGCAGTGAAACTAAATTCATTAATACTTGTAAAGTGCTCTCAGATCCTGGAATAGACGGTGATGTGTAAGTGCAAAGTACCCTCCCAAAATTATGACAGAAGTTGAACCAGCTGCAGGATCAGGGGAGTGGAAAGGGGGCTTAGAGAAACCTTTCCCTTTCCTTAGGTCCTGTGCCAAGTCCAGCTTGACTTGACACAGGGATCTGGTACAATGATCAAATCTGGCTCAACAGACATAAGCACTGTTAGCTCAGGTTTCTACCCTATCTGTTCATCCAGTGATAATAGGTAAACAAGTTCACCTAAGGTACTTGCTTGCTTCTGAAGACAATGTTATTCCAAGGCAATGTTGTAAATGATTTATTCTGGATCCAGTTGTGGAAACCGATGCATATATAATTACTGATGTAGGCGGTAGTCAATCTTGTCCTTCCATACGCCAATGCAGGACATTATCTCATTGTATTACCTCAGCAGCCTTCTTTGCCTGGAGCCTGAAACAATTAAGACACATAAAATAGCGGGGAAGCAAGTAATTACAGGATAAAGAAACTTAAAAACTATACAATAGTCAAAAAATACATTCATGGGCTATTACAATGGGTAAACTGGCTCTATAAAGATAGCTAACCTTCTTCAGGATAAAAATTTCTACACTGAACTTGTAACCTGAATGAACCCAACTATACAATTAGCTTTATTTTAAATATGTATTATATGCTTTCATTTATTACAGGGCATAGCTGAGTAAAATTTTTCATTTTATCATCTCAAACATCCAAAGTAATTAAAAAGGTAGTCCTGCAACATGGAGCCTTTTTGGACTGGAATGCTAATAATGACTACTATCTGGGTGTAAAAAAAATATACCTGTCAATGAAGGCATGTTGTAACTCTAATGGATTTTCCCAAAAAATTCTAAAGTGCTATTCTACTTGGAAGACTGATATTTATTTGCCTCAGTGACTTCTAGTTGCATTTGTTCAGTTTTCTATAAAAATATGCTTTTTTTCTAACTGCCAATCCTTCAAACTCAGTTTGAGGTTGGAAAGCCAAGCTGCATCTTTCTTTCCTGCTCATCAACACCAGTAAAAAAGATTCTGCAAGCCATAATCTGTCTTCCATTACATCTATGAAATACCTTTGTCAACACTCAGTTGGAAGGGATTGGCACTACAATTAGAACTCAGTTAACAATTCTGTTGTGATGCACAAGCTGGAAAAGAATCCTGCTCACTCTCTCAGATGGTATCTGTGTTCTGTACTGATAGCAGGAGTAAAAACCTATTTTTGCCACTAAACTAAGCAGATAGGTCTCTGAATGGGGAGCAGATTTATGGAGTAAGATGATGATGCTAGTTTACAAAATCATTTTTCAGAGTAGAACTGTACTTTGACTAAGAAAAAAATCTAACTCCTTGTCTTGGGGCCCCAGAAGGAAATAGGTTTTACAACAGAGTTCTGCAGTACTGGGTGATTTCTCTTCCCAGGGATTTATCTGAACATTTGCTCCAGCTTCCATTTATGTGGGGTTCACACCTGGAATTTCACTTCATAGTACTCTATTTTGGCATGTTTTCTTTGTCTTCTCAGTGTCTGAGTTCATTTAGTCCATTTTTTCAGTTGAATACTTTTTTAAATGTTCACTTTTTTTTCTCTGTCCATTCTTCTTACATCTCAGACACCTTGCTCACCCACCCTAGTAATAAGCATTGCACAAATGCCTACAAAGACAGACAGACAGACATCTCTCCTTCCTCTTCAAACCACTTTTCTGATTCTACCTTGGTCTTCAGTGTATCTCTTTTCCCTTCAGTATTCTCTCTCTTCAGCACAGCTGGTGCTTGCATCTCTGAAAGTCTGACAACATTCATTCAGGTGCCTAAAGGCAGATATAGATGTCTAACTTTAGGCATACACATTTGAAAATATTGGCCTTTAATTTTTAGCGAATTGAAAGCCTGTAATCTCTAGGTATGAAAAGCTGGTTTGTTCTTCCAATTCTATCTACTGAAACTGAGGACAACCCACATGATCAGTGCTGATTTCTAACCAGGAAGGTAACTGTTGTATCCCAAACAGATATCCTGAGCACAAGTTTCCTCTTTTACAAAGTTATAGATGGCAGCAAGTAGTATTTAGCAAATGGAGCTTTCCATAGTTCCCCTAATTCCATTTCCTTCTTTGGTAGAAACAGATTAATTTGTTTTTCTGTCAATTACCTAAATCAACACTAAGAGAGCAGAAATAGCCAAGAAATAAAAACAAACACCATATATGCAGAAATTGATTTGATACGCAAAATAACCACAACTGGCTCATGAATTATGGATTATGTACTATTGTAGGATGGGCCCCCAGGTGGATGAATATAATGTGTATAACTGTATTACAATATACTGGTAAAAAACTGAAGGCCACAGCTAGTTAAATGGCATGTGTATTTTTGCTTATGACTAGTACCTACCTACCTATATGAGTGGAATGTAGCTAAACCTACCAGCACTGTTTCAGGAAATCAGAACCAGTTGGTTCAGTTCACTGGATTTGCAACCCCTGAATTTCTAATTTATTCAAACCTAAAGGCTCCAAGTACAATGTCACACAAACACTGTAATGTAATATATGCCAATTTCATAATGCTGCATGTGCCAGATTCTCACACTGTTGGCCTGCAACCAGATAATTGAGAGAGTGATCTGGAAGGGGAAAAGGGAAAAGATTCAACAGGGGCAGGGGAGAAGGCAGTACCAACCATGAAGAGGCAGAAAAGCTGTGGAAGAGAAAAACAACTGAAAATGGAGCAGATGGGACTAACACAAACCACAGAGAGGGACAAAGAGGAAGAGAAAGAGGTGAGAAGACAATAGAAAAGAGGGATGAGGGAAAAACAGAACATGGAGATGTAAAGGATGAAGAAAAAAGAGACAGAGAGAAGAACAAAGTGGGCAGAGACAGTGGAATAAACAAAAGAACCAAGGGAGATACTAGTGTGGCAACAAAGTCCAAGAGGAAAGGAGATGCTAGTTCAGTTTATGTATAGAAACAGGGGGAAAGAAAACAGGGTTCATTTCAGAGATATGTTGAAGCAGGACATCATCCCATTTTTGCCCCTTACCTTAGGTCAAATCAGTTGATTTTCTCCCACCACTCTTGTCATTCTCCAATACCTTCAATTCCTGGAGGCAATGTTTTTGTCAGAGACCACTAAGAAACACTGTGTCTCATGGAATACATTTTCTTTGTCATTTTGTTCTTGTGTCTCAACTGCCTGGATTTTCTGTTTTTGCCTCCCTCTATATTGTCTTTGATCTCTTCTCTCCCTATTTTCATGGTAAATTTTGAATAATGTAGAGGAACTAGGATAGCAGTGTCACAAGTCATTGTAAGTGTGGCAAAAATTATGAATATTCATTGTAGGGTGACCAGATGTGCTGATTTTATAGGGACAGTCCTGATATTTGGGGCTTTTTCTTATATAGGCTTCTATTACCCCCCATTCTCTGTCCCAGTTTTTCACACTTGGTCTCTGGTCACCCTAATTCATTGTCATCTCTTCTTTTCTTTCAGCTAGTTGCCAAGTACTACCTTGGAGGTCTATTGTGTAGGGCTCCAGTCTGAGTCCACCTGTCCAAATCTTTGAGTCTGACCACATTCCCCACTCTTCCTCTCCAGACTCTCCATCTGTGAGAAGTGATGTCCCTGTGGTATGGGATAGAGAAGACAATAGGAAATAAGTTAAGACATGATGCAGCAGATTCACCAAAACACTCTAGACTACTTTGCACCACTTCGACAATGCAAAGCAGCAGTAAACCCATGTTTATCAGCCAGTTAAGCCAGATTTACGGCTGTTTTCTATCTTTGGATAAGCGCAAACAAGCCAACGTGTACCAGTGATTTTAGCCCTAAATCTTTATTTGACTAAAAGCCCACAGAAGGAGTTGCTTTCTTTGTAGACAATGTCTGCTCTGCACCCTAAAACTCTACCCAGCATTTCTAATCAAAGTTCATCCGGCTGGCATCCATTCCATTATGCCACCTGTTCCCTCACTCACTACTAGCACAATGAAACTCTAAAAATATCAAAAGTCATGGACATTTTTTAAATAAAACATCATAATTCTGGAATCCATGACTTCATCCTTATTCATCATGCTCTCCTCAAACACTCAAACAATCCCACCAGCCCCCTAACTCAATATTTAATATTTACTTTTACTCAGCATGAGTCATGCTAATATTGTTTTTGCAATGAATTTCCTGTTTTAAAATGAGAAAACAAAACAAAGGTGGTATTTGGAGAGAGAGGTGAGATCATTCTAAAGTTCTACAATATAGAATATAACCTATAACAATCTCGATGTATTAAACTTCTGAGACTTACAAGCAGGAGAAAGATATATATAGTGACTTAGCAGAAAATCAACCTTCAGGGCAGTCTTCCACAGAGAATCCCAAACTAATAATAAAATGCCTCTATACTAGGGTGTTGGGAAGTTGTCCACAGGAAGAAGAACTCATGGAAATGAGCTCATATGAAGATTACACAATGTTAAGAGATTACTGCTTAACATTACTTAATTTACTAAGAAGGGAGAATAACAGGTGACAAGACGAACTACTACGAATAACCTGCTTTGGGAGCATGCCTGTCCTTCACTCAACTGCTAGAGTAAAATAGTGGTTGGAGGAGACTTTTCCTCTCCAGGTCCATCCCCTGACAGATTATTATTTCTTGGGAAGGGGAGTGAAATAAAAGGAAAAATTTCAGTTCAGTTAGCCATATTCTTCTTCCTATCCAGCAGATCCAGTATATTTGGGTCATACAACCACTTTACAAATTTGCTCTGATTAACTGAATGTCAGCCAGCTGGAAAATGTCAATGCTTGTGCTAGGATGTTGGAGGATACGCAGAGTAACAGAGAAACATGGCCACCATATTACCCAAAGAGTAGATCCCTATTACAGGGTACCCGTGAGAGCAGCTGGGAGGTTATATTTTACAATTCACCCACCTCTATTTATAGTATAGACTAAAGAGGTTCTGCTCTCATATAAGCTTGCAATGACTTGACCACATGTATATCCCATTAGCATTATGTCACTTAGCCATATGATCTTGTCACATATCAATAGAAGAATAACCTTGAAAATTTATTGTATAATATAAATCCCTTAGAAAACTGGGACTTAAAATTAGGGCCATTAGTGTACAAGCAGCAGAACTACTGGCAAGAGGAATTTGTTTCTTACCAGAGTGTTGTGTCTCTCTATATACATCAATAGTCAGTTAACAGAAAACGTGCCAGGAGATGGATCTCAAGAATATTTAGTATTGTTTAGGGGCCAGGTAGTAGGACCAAAAAAAGTTCATTCTTGTTGGACACTGCAAACGGCTTCCTTTTGTGGAAGCACTATACATTAGCTTTGAACAGTACTCACCAGTTCTTCTATAAGGCCTGACCCTTAGGGAGGGGGAGATGCATTCCTGTCATGTCATATGGTGGGAACAGCAGCACGTATGCTTGGCCATATGTGTAGGGAGCAAAGGGGAAAGCAAGGAAATCCACTGCTAGGCAGGAGAGGTTTTTTGCCACCTGGATTTACCAAGAGAACATTTTGAGAATATTTTACTGGTTTGCAGAAATGAACTTTGGAAACAAAGTATAAATGGTCATAGGTTAATAACCTCCTCCTTCTCTGGATCCCTGAGCTGGTCTGTACCAGATATTTGGGGAGGAAAAGACTTAGCGCTGGTTTGGAGATTGAGCTATTTGAATAAAAGAGAGTTGAAAATCGAAAATTAAGGCCAACCAAATTAAAAGGAGCTAACCCTTTCCTATAGATCGGGAGAAATATCCAGATGGCGCAATGCAGAGTGTAGACCATTATCACAATTATACATAAGAACTGGTCAAAACTGCTTCAAGGTTTTTATCTTGAGACACAATTTGTTTAAGGAGAATTTAAATAAAAATTCATCCCCAGTGAAACAGGGGTGCTGAAACAATTTTTCTAGTGGGGGTGCTGAGAGCCATTGAACCAAACTGTAAATCCTGTATATAATGGAGAAACCACTTCAAGCCATAGTGTAGTGCAGCACCCTCTAGTTCTAGCACCTATGCAAGGCCTCTGCTTTCCTGTCTCCGGAGTGCTGCGGTTCTCGCGGTGGCCAGTAGAGGCTGTCGTAGATCACATCAATTCGAAGCGACCGGGGGAAGCAGATGGTCCTACAACATCTTTCTCTGGATAGGTCGGAAAATCCCAGCATCCTCCAAATCGCACTGAATCCTCTTGAGCACAAATGTAGCATCCGTCCTTAACACGTCTGTACTTACCACAAAAACTACTTTCAGATACAAGGGCTCAGTGGGAGATCTCTGAGCTTTCCCTCTGAATTAAAGCTCCCTGAGGATCATCGCCCAAGCAACTCTTTGGTGGGGATGGAAGGGAAGAATTCGGGGCACATTGCTAGAGAGCTATTGATAGATTGTTCAGAAGGAAATTATAACCGGGCAACAGTGAATGAGTCCTGTGGTCGGCTTCAGCGTTCTTTTCGACTGCGATGACAAGTTTCGCAGGGATCCATGTAAGATTGTTGGGGAGTCTCAGATCTGATCAGTGTAATTAATGCTTTAGCTAGAATCGTTCTTTGAAACAAAGCAAAGAGTTCAGTGTGATGGCAAATCAGCAGGTAACAGCTCTGAAGGTGGATCACAATATGTAAACGACAGGTGCTTGAAGGAACATTGGCAGGTCTAATTTGGCCTCCGTTTTAGTTTGTGTAAAAAAAAATCAAATTCTGCAACCACCAGATCAATAGAAATATTCCTATTACCGGATTACAAAATGTCAATGGAAAGAGATTTTTTTTTAAAACGATCAAACATTCCCGTTTCTGAGGAGAGCGCTTGCACCCAACCATTGCAGCAACCAGCTAGTGCACGGCAGCTGGGGAGCGAAATGACCTCAACACGTAAATAATACTGAAAAGTGACATCTGACTGAAAATAAAAAGTAGTTCGCGTTGTCCCAGCTGAGTAAAGTGCGAAGCGGAAACTGTGCAGCATCCAGTGACAACAGACATCGGATCGTTTTCATTCTTTCCGTTTTAAATAGGCTAAGATGTTATTGGTAATACAAGGAAGGCACTTTCTGTTAATGCAGACCTCAGCATCCGTGCAAGAAATGCAGAACGTATTGTCTAGTTTTTAAACTTAATCATATTTGAAGTTAAATACTTTCGATAACTGAAGAGAAGAAAATATATTTTTAAATTATAAAATCAAAACCTGCTCACATTATAACCAATGGGACTATCTGCCGAAGCAAGGCGAATAAGTTTAGCCACTGAGTCTTGGGAAAAAAACAGTCAAACAGACAAGGTCTCTTTTTCCCCTCCCCCACTGCCCTCCATATTCACAAGCTTAATTAAAATCAACGGAGACCTGTGACCAAAAAATAGACACTCAAATAAATTATTTTGGTCCTGCGCCTGCTCTCTTTCATTCACCCACTTCTTAAAGCAAATATATACCTACTGGCAACTTTCTCCCTTGGTTTTCATCCTAAACTTAACTGCTGAAACATAATCCATTTGGGAGCTTTATCCCAGCGGGCCTGGGAGGTTTTGTACACCAGAGTTTAATCCACAGCGGCTCTAAAATGTTTAGTGGCCTAGCAAATATAATTAACATTACTATGGGGGGGCTCTTCTCCACTCTCTGCTCAAGCTATATACCACTCCAGACTAGGGGTTGCAGGATGGCTCCCCAGAACTGCCGGCATTTGAAATGATTAACGAGGAAATAGCTTAGGATGGCAGTTGTAGGATTGGGGGAAACACTGATTTTTTTTCTGAGATGAGTTCCTAAATATAGGGTTTTTTTAAATAAAATCCTTCACAAATGCAACAGCCCCCTCCCCTAGGGTAATAATCCCCCTCGGATCCTAATGTGCCAAAGCTGCCCATAAAGAACTGATGTGTCCAGACTGCAAGGGGGCTTCCACTCAGCCCCTGATTCTGGGCTGGCATTTCTCCCTTCCCCCTCATCGCGTGAAGTTCTTCCCCCTTCAGCAAAGTGCGTTTTAGGTAAAGGGCATGTCAGTGTCTCCTGGGGACAATCCATAACGGCACAGCAATGCGGCACCAGCACCCTGGCCAAATCTGTCCTAAAATAGAGGAGGCTCTCGCCTATAAATGCTGCCCTCTGCATAAAATAATGGTCCCTTCCAGCGGTCTCTGGGCAAATGACATAGCAGGAGAGGAGTCCGAGCCCTGGGTTTTGGGGCAGAGGATGGGCACTGACTGACAGGATACGCGTGCTGAGGCCAAGGTGGGGAGCCCAGGGAATCCTGTAACAAACACTGAGAGCGCGGTGCAAGATGAGCCTGCAGGGTGGGGCCAAAGGGGACCCTCCATTTGGCCAGAGCAGCTCTTGGAAAGCCACAGGTTATCTTCGGAGCCTGCACCCGAGAGGCACTGTAGAGTCCAGGCTCAAAAAGGCTCATTTTCCTACGCAGCCTCAGCTCTGGCGACGATGAAGTGAAGGTTCCCCTTTCATTTCCTCCGAACTCAACACCCGGGGAAATTTGGACTCATTCACTTCCGCCCGCCAGACTTTCTCAGGGCTCACTGAAGTAACCAGTGGAGTGAGACTTTACGACAGAGGGAAAGATGTAGATTTTCCCGCTGATTCCTAACGACAGTTCCTCCCATCGGGGCAATAGATTTCAAGGGAGTATTTACAAGGTGTGTTTGTGGGAAATAACCTTTACTTACACGGACACCCATTTTCATCTTACCTCTCAGGAGTAGCTGACTGTTCAAGTGTTCTAGCGGTGTTCAGTTATACTGTTTAAACCGCTCTATTACGGATTCTTTTTTTCCCTGCTGTCCATATTTAATTTGCTCAGACATCTGGGCTGTGGGAGGGTTATTCAATGAGCAGGCAATATAGTAATAGGAAGTCGCCTCTAAAGACTGGGTCTGAATTTTACCTTTATTATTAACTCTTTTAAATTAAGCAAAGCTCGTTTAATGTCACTAAATTATTAGCGTGAAAGGTAACAACACTGCACTGTAATAATGATCCTTGTCTAGAAAGCAGAACATTCCATTACACTGCACAGCGCGCTATGTTGGCGGTGGTTTCATATTTCCACCACTCTGTATGTTCTAAGAGTAATTATTTTGATTCTTCTTATCCAATGTTACCTATGAGGGCAAAACGAGCTAATTCACTGTTCTACTCGCTCAGGCATTGACTCGGGGCTATCCCATCAAAGTTAATCACGTCTAAGCAATGAATCTCGCTCAAACTGAAAAACGTCAAGCGCCTTTCCTCCCAAAGGCAAAGGAAACTTCCCAGAAGGTGTGCACGTGAGACACTGACATCTATCATTCATGCACAGGTCGGGAAATTGGCTAAGGTGTGTCTGTTGCTTTGTAAATCAAAGGGTAAATTGTACCGACCTTACACAGCCGGCAATGTTGTGGAGCCTACACAACTGGGACTTAAGGAGGCGCCTTTGACTTTTTCAAGTTATGATTTCAAAACCCGTTGTGGAGACACAAGCACCCTGTCTGGAAATTCTTCCACACCCTTTTGTTGTAAGTGTGGTACTCGTTTGAGCCGGATCCACCAAAGCATTTGAGCACGTGCTTAATGTTAAGCACGCGAGGAGTCCCATGGAAACTTGAGTGCTTTGCTGAATCGGCTCCTTAGTTTTCGCTGCGTCTACGTTGGCTCCGCTTGCACGTGAAAAACACCTGCAGAGCGATACATTTTCGTTTTAAATGTTAAAAAAGCGAGAGACACCCTTCTTGATTTGACATTAAACAACGTTAAATCAGTTAAACCAGACGCCGAAACGCGCAGAAATCTTTCCCCTTTCCACACAGAGAAATGTATGGACATTCTGCTTTTTTCCAGCCCCTGGATTGACTCTGCCTAGACTAGCTCATCTGGTTCCCATCTGGAAGGCATGCTAGCACGTGTTTAAAAAGACACTGTTAAATTTGGAGAGCCCTGAGCTGCTCCTTGAGTTCCCAGCCCCCGCAATCCAGTTGATGAGGAAAGACGCTGTGGTTTTGGTGGCACCGTTTGCATTGGGATTGGCACCATTTGATTGACAAAGTCTCCCATTATTCCACATCTTGAGTGTTATCAAACGGATTGTGTGGGGTCACAAGCTATTGAAGAACCGTCCGTGTAGCCGCAGAGAAGAGAATAAAGCATTCTGCAAACACAGGATGCAGACGGTGGCATTCTCATGAATATGCTTCCAACAGGCGAAATGCATTTCATCTTTCTTCTTCCTCCTCCTCCTTAGCATTTCCTTTTAACTCAAGCGCTTTAGTAGACCGCATCACCAGGTAAAAGAACACACCGCTGCCAGGCAGTGAGGTAGGATCAAACCAGGGAGTTCGGAAAGGCTGGATTTCAATTGCTCTGAAGGCAGCTCTCTCAAAACTAAGATCGGAAAGGCCCTTTAAAAACAAAAAAACAAACTTTCCTGATAGTTGCACAGGAGACTGAACTACCCTTCTGTAATTAACGTGGGTGGCTCAGTGATAGCATTCCACTAGATTACAGATCCAGACTAACACGGCTACCCCTCTGATACATTCCACTAGGATAACTCATTTTGCTAAAAAGTGTATGAAAGTCATATGATTTGCAATAAACAATCCGTGTGTGTGTGTGTGTGTGTAAGCTAAATGACAATGACAAAAAGCGAGTTTTACCTTCATACATATCAGAGACGCAGGACACATAACATTCACATCAACTTTCCTTTCCATGATCCAGCACAAAGCCACCTCCGCACTGATCGGGTTAATCTAATTGAGGAATATTTGGAGGCCATTCGTTCAAACAGGAGGACAAATAAGAATGATGAACCAGAAAAGTTTTGAAAAAGGAATAATTTCAACACATTAAAACGGCACACCCGCACCAAGATCCACTACTGTGTATGCGTAGAATTACCGTCAGATAGGAAGCTCGCGCTATATTAAACGGGCAATTAGACATTACTCGGAAAGATACAGGTTCCAGTGATATTTCGTAGGAAAGGCAAAATACGATGATTTTTAGACGTCTCATATGCATAGCTAATATCCTGAATAGAAAACATCCCTTTTCCTTACCACTAACAATAACTTTTTGCAATAATTAAAT
Source organism: Mauremys mutica (assembly GCF_020497125.1). NCBI lineage: Eukaryota > Metazoa > Chordata > Testudines > Geoemydidae > Mauremys > Mauremys mutica. Next base: position 45,679,190 of record NC_059075.1, read on the forward strand.
TGGGATTAATAATTGAGTGGTTTTGGAATTAGGTAAAATGTGATGTAAACTCCTTTCAAAAATATATTATTCTTGCCTGCATATGCTGCAGAATTAGTATTTTTCCATATACTTTTATGTCCTGTTCCTTTGCTAACGTAATAAAATACGGAGGAGATTTACGTGGAAAATCCGGAAAAAAAGCTTCGAATTTTTAACTGAATATTCTCATCAAGGAGAGCATTGAAATAAATATGTAAAAAAATGACAGATTAATGCAATTATCCCTTGCCAAAGCCAACGAAGGAAATGTTCTACGTAATTAGAGAGACCAACTAAAGACGTGAAAAAGAAAACAGGACGTCTCCAAATCAGACGCATTTCTAACCAAAAATTGTCCTTCCCAGGTTAAGATGTGCTACAGGCGACACAACAGACTCACAACAAACCCTCTTTTCGGTACTAAGGCTGGAGATAACCTGGTGCCTAAAGAGGCAGTTGAACTGATGCAGAGGAACTGAGGGCCTGACTGAAAAAAAAGTTCCACCGATTATATTTGTGTGGAAAAGCTCACCTCTTGCAGAGCTCTAAAGTATAATCAAGGCGCAGGCTTATACTTGAAGGGTGTTAATTCACATACGGGAACCTACTTTCTCCTAAACCGTTTCTTGCCTACTGAATGAGAGCCTCCCAATTGAAGTAAAATGATCCTTATGTCTAATATCAAGCACAGTCACAAAGCGACTGGCCATTTATGCTGCCACTTTAGACAAAGATATTTAGTTATTCCCGGGTAGCAAGTGCACTTTTGCATATTTAAGCAGGAACAAGTAGAGTACAAACATATTTACAAGTGCAATTATTAAATAGTCATTTGATGCTTTAAAGTCACTAGGTTAACTGCACCTTCGCTGCAATTTTCTTAATATTCAGATAATCCCTTTATTAAATTAGTTCCCAATCCTTTGGGCCAGTGTGTTAAAATTCATGGAAGGTTTTTGTTGTATTCAGGAGAGACAATGAAATGTGTGATTTGTAGTTACTGTAAAAGTTGGAAGATTCCTTCAAAGTCTTGGCAATAATTTGAGTCACATTAACTATTCGAGACATATATATGTATTAATATGAATGCACTCTACATTTACTTAAAACTAGAATGGGCAAAATACAGTATCACACATTTCAAGGAACCAAACCTTCATTGGCAGGATGATGGACCAGATGACCAAATAGGTCTTTTCCAACCCTAACTTCCTTGATTCATAAATAACCTTAGAAACCATCTTTAGCTGTGCCATAGGAAGCCTCTGACACTGCTCCTACTAGAAAATGTCAAATGACATTTTGTTTGAAGATATTTTTCAACAATCTGTCACCTATCATTACTTTACATATTTGCAAGCAAGCTTCCATCTCTCTTCAAAGTAAAAAGTAGGTAAAACGATCTGATGATTTAATGTACAGGAACCAGACGCTGATTGTGGCGTTGCATTTGAAGACTTATTATAATATATGCTATAGAGAAACCTGCTCTGCAAGGTTGTTAAAATGCAGGTGCTGTTCACTAGTCAGCCTTTATACCTGACAATCTTTTGGGCATCTCTAGGACCCTTGGTATTGTGCAATGCCCAGTGTTGGAATCGGTGCCTCAGATATGAACGTTAGATTCTCAAACTATTCTAGGAGAGATTTCTCCCTTCAATGTTTCTTTAAAGTCTAACTTAGTGGGGAAGGAGGGAGTGAGGGAGGAAGCGAGGGGAAATAAATCCCTTTGTTCCATAATGTTAAACTCTATCTAGCCATCCCTCACAAAGGCTGAGGCTATAATGTTAGGAGTCGGAATAGAATTGTAAGTAATTTCTCTTTAACTCAGCAAATTTGTCTTTACAAATGCCATGAAATTCCCCACCCATAATGCTGCCACCCCAGAAGAATAAAATAAAATTACTTGTGCTCGCGGGGTCTTTAAAAAAAAGACATTAAAAATCCTGACAAGTAAAACTTAAAGGTGTTTACCTTGTCATCAGCATGTAAGCTAATTATCTTGGGCAAGATGTAGGCTTCTATTGTCTTGTTGCTTTAGTGCCTATGCCCCGCCTCTGGTGGCAGCCTAAAACCTGGCGTCTGGCTAAAACAAACGAAAGGCAGCCCTGAGCCTCCACTCAATCCAATTAAGGCGGACTTCGTCCACTCGGTTACGTGTACATCCAACAAGATCGGCGTTAAGGCAACACCAGAATATTTGGCAAAAAAGATTTGCCTCCCCTTCCCCCTTTTTTTTTCAGCCGCCGAATCATGTCGATGAGCCCAAAGCATACGACTCCTTTCTCAGTGTCTGACATCTTGAGTCCCTTGGAGGAAAGCTACAAGAAAGTGGGCATGGAGGGTAGCAACTTGGGGGCTCCCTTGGCAGCCTACAGGCAGTCTCAGGTTTCTCAGCCAGCAATGCAGCAGCACCCCATGGGCCACAACGGGACAGTGACTGCTGCCTACCATATGACAGCGGCAGGCGTCCCCCAACTCTCCCATACCACTATGGGGGGCTACTGCAACGGCAACCTAGGCAACATGGGCGAGCTTCCACCTTACCAGGAGACCATGAGGAACAGTGCTTCAGCCACAGGATGGTACGGGGCCAACCCGGACCCCCGCTTCTCTACAAGTAAGTGAGCCCCGTAACCAGCGGGGGAAACTTTACGCACAGCTCGGGAGAACCCATGTACAGTGCGGGTTTGGGAGCGGGGGGGGGGCGGAAAACTAGGGGGGAAAGTGGCTTGAAGTCGAAACCAGGTCAGCCCAAAGAGCTGGATCGCGGCAGGGCTGTCTAGCATTGATACGATCGGTATTTTATTTTTTCGGCTTCCTAGGCTCCTGTCCTGTTTTAGCTCTTTCTCGATAGCCCCTGTCTCTCGCTTTCCATTTCACCCCCGGCTCGGGGGTTGCTTCACTGAGAGGGAAGGTGGTGTCCGGCCCCAGTGAGCCAGCGCTCCCTTGCCGAAGGAGAACCGACGGGGGAAATGCCCCAGGATAGGAGCGATTTCACTGTAGGCGAGGAAACACTTGGGTGGCTGGGTCCTTGGGGGGGGTCTCTTCCCAAGCCTCCTGCAATAAACAACCGTGCAGATAAGGGCGACAGAGACCGGAGACGCGGAAAACATTGTCATTAGGGCAAGGGACTCGTTTAAATACATTCAAACACCTCCCAACCTAAATTCCGAATAATTCGCAACTAAATCGACCCCTCAAGCTACTTATTGACCTATCGCGTCTCAGCCCCCCACATGCCTGCTTAACACAGAAGGTGGTGGAAGGGGGAACTCGCGAGTATTCGTTTAATAAGGCTATACGGAGCGAGATGTTTTCTTCTTACGGAGAGTGGTTCGAAAGGGGTGTGAGACCCGTTTGAAGGTGGAAACTTCTTGTATGTTCCTAGCACTGCTTTTGTTTCGTTCTCTTTCGCTATGGTCCGGCTCTCGGATAGCCCGTGTTTGTACATACTCAGTTATTGGTGAAGGTTTGCTCCGTATGACCCCCTAAGTGTTTGGAATAGCACAGAGACAGGTTGGGGGTGGGGAGAAGCGTAAATCGCTATCAAACTGTTTCCCTGCTAGTAACACAGCGTGCAGCGGTATACAGCCCTGCCTGGCTCGGTGGTGGGCCAGTACCAATGCAACCGGCTTAGGTGGGGTTCGAATAGATTTGGACTGGGAAGGTGATTAATCGGGGAAAGGATCTTGGCTTTGGAGTCAATATTCGAAAAGCGTTTCTCCCCCAGGCAGTCCCGTGCCGCTAACCGTGTTGCTTAAAATGTGTGATCTTCTTGATTTTAGTATCCCGCTTTATGGGGCCGTCTTCTGGAATGAACATGGGCGGCATGGGGAGCTTGAGCTCGCTGGGAGACGTTAGCAAGAGCATGGCACCTCTCCAGAGCACTCCGCGGAGGAAACGCAGGGTCCTTTTCTCCCAGGCCCAGGTTTACGAGCTGGAGAGACGTTTCAAGCAGCAGAAATACCTCTCGGCTCCGGAGAGAGAGCATTTAGCCAGCATGATACATCTCACTCCGACTCAGGTCAAAATCTGGTTTCAGAACCACCGCTACAAGATGAAACGCCAGGCCAAAGACAAAGCTGCGCAGCAGCAGATGCAGCAGGACAACAGCTCTTGCCAACAGCAGCAGTCTCCCAGAAGAGTGGCGGTGCCCGTGCTTGTAAAGGATGGCAAGCCCTGTCAAGCCGGCTCCAACACACCGGCGGCAGCTCTCCAGACCCATCAGCAGCAGGCAGCTGCAGCAATCACAGTGGCTACCAATGGCAACAGCCTGGGACAGCATCAGAGCCACCAGCCGAACAGTGCGGGGCAGTCTCCAGACCTAGGACAGCACTCAGCCAGCCCTTCGTCTCTCCAGAGCCAGGTCTCCAGTTTGTCTCACTTAAACTCTTCGAGTTCTGACTATGGCACTGCCATGTCTTGCTCTACCTTGCTCTACGGTAGGACCTGGTGAAAGGATTTTTTTTTTTTGGTAAAGAAAGCTCAGAGGCGCCCAGTCACACAAATCTCTGCCCTGTTCAAACTATTTTTTTTTATTTTTATTTTTTAACGAGCGGTTCTTTGAGGAACCCCTAACACAGAGAGACAGAGAGTGACTTTTAGGTTGTTAAATGGGTATTTAATAAAAATAAATAAATCATGGAGCAGTTGCAGAACAGAGCCCATGAGTGGTCATGGTCTGAAGGCTTGGATTTCAAATGTACACTTTGCCAGCGAATAGACCTTGCATGTAAATATAGAGATTTTCGGAGGGGAGGGGGGTGGGCGTTTCCCCCCCAAAAAACCATTCGTGTCACCCAGACAAAAGGAAAGGCCCCCTTTCCTTTCTACTCCCCCAGCCCAGCCGCCGGGGCCCGCGGATGGAGAGATTGATTCGTCACAGCTTGGCATTTTTTTCTTCCCTTACTTTCGATGTGAACCTGTAGCTGTATAATACTGTCAAAAGTTGGGCTAACCCCATAGTTTTTAGTAACCTGTATATTTTGTTGTAAAAAAAATACAATCAACCAAATCAAACCAAAACACACACCCGACCTTTTTTATGGACATTGGACGATCCGTGTAAATCCTTTGGCAGTTTGTTATTTCCGCACGTCTCCTCTTTCTGTTGTAAACTTATGTAGATATTTGGCTTAAATATAGTTCCTAAGAAGCTTCTAATAAATTATACACATTCCAAATATTCTTTTTATTATTAATTATTATTATTTCCTTTGGCTTTCCCCCGTAGATCTCTCTCCCCACCCCCGAAAACAATTGGGGATGCTCATAAATACTGACGCTAACAGCAAAAAGGCCCAAATCTTGCGCCCGTTGAAGTCAATGGGGAAGTTCGGCCCATTGGTGTCAATGGGAAGCAGGATCAGGCCCATGGTCTGGAGAAGTGATAAGCAAATATACGTGATAACTATATTCCTGTTTTATCTAGTGAAGGAATCGAGTCCGAATTGATCAGCTAGATATCAGGCTAGGGAGCCCACAGCACATGGCTTGTTATTCATAGAGAAAGGAAAATATTCCAGAAGCAGTCAATGCAATTCCAAAAGGCATTTAAGAGAAGTTAAATGTCTGAGGTTATTAGAAACAAACTAACGAGTCGCCCACTGACAGGCTAGCAAATGCAACCGTTTTAAAGCGTGTCCACTTTTAATAACTTGTACAAAGATCATTTCTACCAGGTTTTATGTACTTGTATTTTAAGGAAAGTACAGTCACCTTATTTATAATCAAAATAAAATGGTAGTTTATGGTGTCCGGCGTGTAGTTTGAATTAACTTTTTTTTATAAAACTGTATTTCATTTTATACGCACACAGGCGCAAACGCATCACTTCAGTTTGTCCTGCAGCTTTCCTCTTTACAAACCAGGCAGGGGAACTACTTTGCTTGGGGGCGCGTTTCGTTTTAACGCAGATTGCTTTTGCTTCGGTGCCTGGAGTAGGCTGTAAAGACACAGGTGAAGGGGAGGGGACGTATGTTTGTAGCTGAGAAACAGACGTGCATGTGTTAGTGATGTAAACACTATAGGGATTCAAGAGAGGTATGTGTTAACTTCGGTGTAAATAGACAAAGTAGATATTGTGAAATAGCTTTTAACTGGACAATCAGCAAATATATTAAATTCACAAGCCTTTTGGCCCATTATCCCTTTTGTGAGTGTAACTGAAAATACAAAGTGCCCAGTGTTAATCTATCCCATCAAGGACCTCAGACCCTAATTTCCTCCAAATCGCCGCCTTAGTTGTAATTTTCCCTCCGATTTTTAAATTAAAACGCGGAAATAAGTCTCATAATTCAAAGATTTCTGAAATGCTGAAGAATCACGAGCCAGTGCCTGTTATTTGAAACGGAGCGAGAAAGGAGTTAGCCAGGAGTGGAAACAAGCAAACAAATCTACAGTTTTTGTAGCAGCGCCGGAGGGCTCTTATCATCTTCGATACCCTTGTGTTACTGAGAGCTTGGATAAGAAAAAGGAAACAGAGTAAAAAGATTATCGGATCCTTCTGTTAAACTGGAGGACATCACGTGTGTCAGCGGGAATTTCAAGCCCCTCGATTTTTATAGTATTCCGTAGGTTGATAGAGGAAGATTATCAAATGGGCTAGAACATATTTTAACGTTACTTTTTTTTCTCTATTAAGAATATTAATTTCAAATGTGCAAGTACACGTCAAAACTAGCATCCAGAGAGCCTAAACTAAGTGCTCGGTGCTGTCATTTAAAATAGAAATACACGGGGAAATTGGTTGGAATTTCTTTGCGGTGTTAAACTTCTGTTCTTAGGTCCTGGCCCAAGGGGAGATCTGTGCATATTTAATGCTATACATTTTTTAGTAGGTCTAGTTCCTCTCTCCCGATGTTAAAGAAATGCTATGCTTAAATCGACATTTGCCCTTTCTTGGGATTTCTTTTAGACTCCTTCCAAAAACTGGTAATTTTCAGACTCGAGGGGAACTAGCAGTAATTGGAAAATCCTAGAACTATTTTCATGGAAGGGCGAAATAAAGTTGGCATGTTTAGTGTGGAACCAGCTAGCGACTTAACAGAATAGACTTTAGGCAATAAATGAATTTTATTGTATCCAGACAACCTCATAAACACATATTTGGTGGTGGGTGTAATTACTGTAATGGATTATTATGTACACTGGCTTATCTTTCTTAAACTAAATTTAGTTTCGATTAAATAAACTCGTTTCCACTTTGTCTGATGTCGGCTTAGTTTAAAGTCTGTTTACTTGTTCCACAGAAAGGTGAATTCATCTCTTTATAAAGCACTAGAGACCAAGCAAACACAATTCAAACTGTATTTACATATCAATCAGGAGAAATGCAAACAAACTGCCTCTTTAACAAATTTATAGAGTTTTTTTATGACACCGTATTATTAGCCTTTTATCATAGACTTCTTTGTACAGCCAGTTACGTCTGCCATTACGATCAAGATATTCCAATAACTTTTAAAACATTTTAATCTAAAATATCCCTTGAGTAGACTCGCGGGAATTGGCCCACTGTATAGCTTTCCTAAATTAAAATATATGCTACTATGTAAACCCTTGCCTCTTCCCATGCCACTGATTTTCAGTCGCTTGTTAATCAATGCAGAACTCGAATAATGGGAAGTTAAAAAGGCGGGGGCGGAGGGGGAGCTAGAACAGTGATTAAAATCTTTGAAATGATGGAAGAGAAATACATTTCCAAATGTCTCCGATCACATATACAAATCAGACCACAGGCACCAGATCTATATTTTGTAGTTAAAGAGATCTAATAAAGAATGGCTGTTTCCTCCTTCCGCTCCCCCTGGCACTGCCTATAGATGTACGAGATTTGCTGAGGGCATTTTTTTCCCTGCTGTAAATAGGAGTTCATGCTTGAGTGCCATGAAGTGTGTGGATGTAGTGGCACAGCAGGCTGGAGAAAAAAAATCAGGGCTTCGCCATATTTGCTGTTCGGTATGAACACATTTTTGTTTCAAACCAACGTCCTTTTACCACCAGTAGCTGAGGAGTCTCGGAAAGAAACACAATCAGAAGGATCTCCAATCTTGGGGTCTGAGCCAAGATGATATTTCTGTTCCCTGAAGTCAGAATAAGAAGCAGTGCAGGGATGATTATTATACACACGAGAAAACCAATCGGGATGCTAATCTAGATGTGTATTGCCTGCATTTTAGTTCAAAAGGCAGTTCAATATCCTAATACAGTTAGTTGTTTAAAGTTCAGATCCCAAACAATGTAATCTGAGACAGCTCTAAAAATGACACCACAGAAAAAAAGTATATTAGCAGTTTTATTGCAGACAGCAGGTAAAAGGGCCTCGCTGGGGAGTGAGCTCTATTCTAACTACTCATGGCGACTGCTTTTACAAAGGGAACTTGGAGGTAAACACTGAATGGCTCCTGAAGAATTTCAATCCTTTCATGGCAATGTTTGGAGCAAAGTTGACACTATCTTTCTATCTGACCAGCTGTTCCTCTTATGATTCCCATCGAAACTGCCCCCTCCCCCAACAAGTAAATGGTAATATTTTATGTATGTATCAAATGGGTACAAAGATAGAAATATTGTCTTCTATGGCAAATTGATGATTAACACGAAATGAGATCTGGTTGTCTCTGGCTGCAAGCACATTAGGGATCAGGTAAGGTCAACGCTTTATATATTGTCTTTTTCTCTAAGGCTTCTGGTCAGTTTCGGATAAAGAAAGTGAGTAAGATGTGTTGTCATAAAATTAAATTAAAATACTATTTAATGCTTAAAGTAACTGAGCATGCCGAGAACCTAAAATGGAAAACGTTAGTTCTGAGATTCAAGCTTAGATTTAAAGGTTCGGTTCTTTTAAAAAAAAACTTGATCATTTTTATAATAATAGTGAAGATATGAAAACCAGTTTTATGAGTATGACTTCATTGATCTAAGCTGCCATATATAAACTTCTCTAAAGTAGTATGTTTAATTTAAAAAATATTTACAATGTAATTAGCAATATTTAAGCCGTTTTAATAATTACATCCATATCTCACATTAACAACAATATGTGAAATTGACTAATATACTTTTTAAAAATATTTTTCTATTTGATAAACACACTGGGGCTATTCATGTGATTTTTAATCAACGTGTGGGTTGCATCTCCCTAGCAAATGAATTTACATAATGATCTTGCTACACTTAAAAAGTTTTCTATTGATCAGAACTGCTAATATCTTTCCATACATTGCTTTATCATTGCAATGGTTCTTTAAAGTGTTTCTCGGGGAAGCACTTAATTGATTAGATATTCAGAAAATGTGTATACCAGAGATTAAGACAACATAGTTTCAATACAGAAAACTAAAGGAAGAGTAAGATCTAGTGGCCTTTTTCTTTGAGAAAGTGAATTTTCCCAAGTAATGCTGTGCTAAAAGCATCCAAACATGCGCACACCTGGGAACTTTGAAGGAACAAACTTTCTGTTTCATATTAAAGGTGCAGCTGAAGTGGCTGAGTTCATTTCAGTTTGTTAGTGACCTAATAATGTAACTGCAGGACGCCGCTCTTTTGGAGTTTCTCTCAGTGCTTTTGTTTGGCAAACTTTTTTTGTTTCTCAGAAGCACTTATAAATAATATACTTTTGTGTCCATTTTTGTTTTGATCATTTACTCCCAACATGCCGATTTCTTAAGATATGTATTATTATTAAAACAGAGAATACAATCAATCATGGTAGTAATAAAATATAGCCACCTTAGCGTTCTCCTGCATCAGTTTATTTTATTGAAAGAAAGAAAAAAAGAGTATTTAACACGGACAGTTAAAAAAATATAAATACTAGGCACAACCTGCATAGATGCTGCTCTGACAAGCTGATTTATCTCTGGAGCATTTAGAACCCAATAGGCTCAGTTGAAGAAAATGTTACATTGAAACAAAACTGAATAGTTAAGTGAAGGTGGGTTGTTGGTTTTTTTATTATTATTATTTGTGATTTTTTTTCATTTTTTCTCCTCTTCCCTCTAACATCTATTGTTAATTATTTAAACTGTTAAAATTATTTCATCATTTCTAGCTCCTAAGAACATTTTTATATATTTTTAAAAGGTTTGTCCTTAAAACACTTCGAGCCTCGGTGTGTGCTTGGAAAAATTTGACTCGATTTCTCCTGACAGGTAATCGTTTTCTGAGGTTTATCTCCCAGATAAAAACAGAATGGAGCATAAAATGAAAGGCCTTCAAGATCAGCTAAAACATAGTATGCCAAAGTTTTCTCTATGTTTTAAAAACATATCCCTCAGTATGGAATAGAGGGCCTGATTTTGCTCCCATTTAAATCCAGGGGAGTTTTGTCATTGACTTCAATGGAAGTAGGAGTCGGTTTAAAATGATCACCATTTATAATTTCACTAAAGTGAGAAATAACTCTTCTGAAAGAGTCTTTGCTCATTTAATGTAGTGATCAGGCAGATTTTAGGAGTAGTGGGTGGTAACAATTTTCAATGAAGTTCGATTTATTGTGACCTACACGCAGCCTTAAAATAAATAACAAAGGAGTTTTGTATGTAAGGTGCTTAGCTCGTTAATTTAATTTATTTGTTTGTTTATGGAATATGGAAAAAAGCCCAATAATTCTAGACTGGACTGTTGCAGGTACTACAATGGAAAATCCCAAAGTATAAATTGAGAGCTTCTTTTACTCTTTATCATATATGGAAGGGGGCGGAGGGGGAAGAGACAATTAAAAACACCAAGCTGATCATTTGTTTTACTCAAATGCAAATGCCAACCCTACGTCCAATTAATAATTTCTTCTAATTGTGATGCTTTATATTATTTATGGCTAATAACATGGTATCCTATTTAAGTATGCTTATGACTAATGTAATCAAAAGTATATGGACCAGCATACACAACAATTGCTTAGTACTGAAGTTATAGAGAGAAAGGTTTATGAAGAACACTGCCCATTAACTAAACAGACTTTCCCTTTCCTAGCTAGTGTGCTAAAAAAAGAAGGAAGTGATACACCCGAATAAACACACCAGCTGTGCCTCCTAACAAAAAAAAAAGTGTGTGAATTCTCCTGTTGAAGCAATGTGGGCAGGTTACAACTACCCCAGCACTGTCGTCTGTTAAACGTTAATAGCTGACAAACGTTTCGATTTGAATACTTTTTCATGCGACTAAAATGTGCTCAGGTACATTGATAACAGTACAGTCCTGCCTAAATCCCGCTGGTTTGACTCACGGAAGTAATCCAATTTAACTCAGTGGGATTAGGTGCGTGAGTAAAACCATCACAACCTGGCCCATTTCTAGCTATTTGAATTCTATCCGGACAGCTAATAAGAGGCAAAGATGCTGCCAGCATTTTGCTACATACGCCTTAATCTTGTAACTGCTTATTTACTCCCTGTCGTGTATTTCTGTCCTTTAAAAGAAAACCACACTTTCAAAAACGAATATGCTTGAGATTTTTGTTAAAAATTAGGACCTAGGCATGGCCTCTACCGCTTCATATCAGAACGTGAATCATTTTATATTTATAGTATAGTTACCTACGTGTGTGATACAAAGTATCTTGTTTCTGAATTTGTGTGTGGGTGGGAGGGCACTAAAATAAATATCACATGCACAAGGCATTTAGATTCCTGGGAATTGAATGCTTTCTGCCAATTCCAGCTATTTTCAATCTTTTAATCATTCTGTATTTTAATTGGTTACTCTCTGGAAAATATAATTTGTCTGAAAGCTGCCACCGCGTATCACTGGAAGGATCCTTCGAATAGAAACCATCGTCAATATTCAGTGTGTGAGCAATGGATCATTCTCTCTCTCTCTCTCACTCTCATACACACACATGCGTGTGTGTTGTCCTGGAATAATGTAGCGTAACGTAGGTCGAGAAGCAGAACCCAGGCTGAAAAGCTGGGCACCGCATTCTGTGTGTGTGTGTTGTGATGGAATAGTGTGTGCTTTGCGAGTTTGTTTGGGGGACGAAGTGGTGGGGTGCTACAGTTATTGTGGTGGAGTCCGCATTTTTGTGGCCGTTGTGAGGTCGGGGTGCAGCCTGTGTGTTTGTGATGGCGTTGGGGAGGTTAGGGGTAGAAGTGGAACGGGTGTGTTGTGGCAGATGAGGGGGAGGGGTGGCAGCTGAAGGTGATGAGTGTGTGTCGGTGTTGGGGAGGCTGGTGGTGGTGCTGGATGGGTGGGGGTGTTGTGGGGGTTAGGGTTGAGGAGGGTAGTTGAAGGGGTGTATGAGTTGGTAGTAGGGGAGGAGGGTTGGGGGTATTTGTGTGACAGCGTACCGCCCTTATACAATAATAACGCAATTATCTAGCTGAAACATTCTCAAATGGCAAAAAGTTGCAAAATAGATCGACCTCCCTGAGATGAGAAGGAGCTGGTTACAGAGGTCTGCAGCCATCATCCTTTTTTCAATACATTTTAAACAAGAGGATCTAGTGAGTGATTCCGATTCAATACACATAATCAGTTTGGAAGTCCTATTTCCATTTGAAAACAGGCCTATTTGCAATCATGAGAGCCGGACATGCTGAAAGATACAGAATGCATTCAGAGTAGATGGTAGGTGATAGAAGCTGTAGACAAGCACTAAATATTTTCTTCCAGTTTCAGACCTTTTACATTATACTTTAATCATGATGCATTTTTAATCTAATATTCCTTTTGAAAATATGACTTAATTGCTTTAGAAAGCAAAGCTCTAACCCACAGCGAGACTCCCTGGTGAAAAAAAAAAGAGGGGGGGGGGACCAAGAAAGAATGGTGATTGAAAAAGCATGTTGATTGTCCTACTAGTCTCTTAGGGTTAACAGTCATTTAATCAAGAGTACACTGGGTAAATGATTTTGTGGAAAATGCTAACTTGTTTTTAAAGTAAGGACTGGATGAAGAACATTTGCACAGGGCTATAAATAGAAGCTACTATACACAAATGTAAAAGTATAAAGGACACATCGTGCTGAAACTAGACTGATACAGACAGGAAGTTCTCTTCAGAAACAAAATCTTCTGAAACACTCAGCGCCAGTAGCTAAGTGTTCTCGCAGTGAATCTCAGGGCCTGAATAAGTGCACAGGGTCCAACTGTTGGAAATAGCTGAGATGCAGTTGCGAGAGACAGGTCATTTTTATTATGTGTTTGTGCCAAGCCTCTGAAAACAAACTCGTACACCTTACAGCTGTGCGCTACAAGGTGAAAAGTTTAGCAATTTAAAGCAACATATTTTATTTCTTAACAAACAAAAATTTTTTCGACCTGAAAGTAAAAACCAGACAGACATAACACCCTAATATGGCATCACTGATTCCATGGCATATTACAATCCAGGTTTACCCATCCCACCACCACCACTTCTTAAGAGAGTCATCTTACAAACCTGATAATATTTTCTGTTCTGCATTCTGTAAAGCTTTTTTTTTCTTCTCATTGTTCAAGTGCCAGAAGATAAGAGGCCTACAGGACCTCAGTAATTATCATAATTTATGACGGGAGTGGTGATGGGAGTTGAGGATTGTCTGCATATAACCAATAGAAAATTAAACGCTTTCATAATTGAAAAGATATAACACACCTTATTTTTTCTGGTTTATTTTTTGGCAGGGGGCACTGAATAATATCTACTGTAGTCAGGTATCTTGGCTCTGAATTGAGTTGATCATAGCCCTTAACCATTCCTGCGATAAGTTTTATGGGAGACACTTGCTAATTGCAGCTAAAATACAGTACTAAGTTCTGGACTCAGCACCCCTGCTTTCTTCAAACTCCCACCCCCTTTGATATACACACAATTTTATTCTCCACCACTAGGTTACATTTTCAGGGCTGATTTTTCACTTCCTTCTAAGAAGCTGATTTAGTGTGGAAAAGATAAATACTGTTATTACCTACTTTCAAAATATTACGCACAAATTTCACTTGATGATGGATGGGTTTACATAGTTGCTTAACACAGAACCCAGCCATCTTTAACAATTATTGATTTTATCTTTTACTGTCACCTCTGTTTCCTGTCAAAGCCGGAGCAGTGATAAATACATGGACCGACGTAGTAAAAGCAAGAGCGCTGTATTCAGATGTTTTTGTATTTCCCTCTGATACTAAATTTAAACCATCTACTAAGAATAAGTAGCGAAAAGGGATTCAAGTGTGGACAGGAAGGATAACTTCACAAATTGCTATTGGAGTTAATTTGGTTGCCTTTTCACTTCTCAGCCTCTACACACCAAAACCTGCCACATTATCTTTAGAAACGTTTCTCCTGTTTTGACTCGGACCTACAGAACCACATTTCTGACATTAGTTGTATTTTAAGTGCATTATTTTAAAGTTTCATTGTAGCTGATGCTGTAAATGTGAGCAGATATTTTCATTTTAGTCACCGAAGAGAAATAAGCTTCCCTCAAGTATTATTTCATACTTATCAATTCCAATCTGCTGAAAGTAAGCTTCCTAATTAGGATCAGATCCTGCATTTTTCACTCAGGCCAAACGCCCTCTGAAATGAATGGGTGGAGGCCCCATAACACTGAATTTGTTGTTCTTGACACCCTGCAGGCTATGAATCATTTTATTGAAATACCCTGTACGCAGTATTAGCGTGACGAACCTCTGCTTTATTCCAGGAGTCTAGACTTCTAGGCATTGATTCAAAATGATACCTAACATTCTCTTCTAAATTCAGACAAACGTGCGATGTAATTGGAGGGAGGTCACCTCGGGGCAGGGTCAGCTTTGCAGCTTATGGATAAACTTACTCTCCTTGTTATTGTGGATGCAGGGGCCAAATGGTGCCCCCAATGTATTTAGGTCAGCTCGTTCTTAATTACGTAGAGTTTAATTCGGAAGAACTGTCCAAAGTCACTATTAAGAATATTTCCAGGATCTCCAAATACAAATTAAAAGGAATTTGAGCCGAGAACTTCCTACAGCGATTGGAAGCAACGTTTAAAACTAAAAGCCTTTCACACTTCAGTAGCTCCCGGTGTTATTTGTATACAGTCAAGACAGTAAGAAAAGTAGCTGGCCGGGGAGGTGTGTGAGCAAATGAGAATGTGCAGTAGCAGCAAAACGCAGTAAAAGTAAAGTTGCCTGTGCAAGACAGGTGCCATTTACTTTGCGCAGACAGTTGGGACAACACCATTAAATTTTATTATTAATTTCTGAGTTATGAATTTTTTTTTCACACGAGCCAGATTAAAGTTACATGGTATAAATTCGTAAGAGCAATTTCTACACCTCAAAATATGGGCTGGCACCTCATCCATTCGCCCCAATTGCAATAGAGAAAAAAAGCCACCATTCTGCTCAGGAAAAGTCAGTTTATGGTCCAGACCCAGCTCCTTTTTATTCTCGGGAGTTGTCCCATGGAAATCCAAAGGGTTACTCAAGTGAGTACAGGGAGCAGGATTGGGCTCTAATTATTTCTTGTAGATTTCATACTTTTTTTCCGTTTTGTTGCTTTTCCTTTAGGGGTCATTGTACATTTTTATGGCACATTTTAAATCTTTCCCATCCCCAAATCGAAGAATAGGTAGGAAAAAGAAATTGACAGTGATCCGAGTTGCCTAGACGGTTGTTGATTTATTATTACGGTTATGGAGCTATCTTAGCTTAATATTGTTCAAAGCCAAATTTTAAATTAGGTACTGAAAACTGGGTTCTGATCAAAACGGTCAGACTTAGCTTTCAGAGACAACACCTATTGTGTGTAACATGCACTATGCCACACTTATTTCTTTAAACACATATAGCACATCAACTCCCTTTATGAATATTATACTTTGTTTTATATATCCACGTGCAATCCATCAACAAGTGAATATTACTGACTAATTTATAAAAATGACACTGATTTTTTTTTCAAGGAGTAATATAAGACCCCATCCTGTAGTCCTTGCATAGGCAAAAATCCACGTTAATCTAAAGGAAGTGTTGCCTATGCACTGCAGGACTGACATCCTATTTACTTACATACTAGATTTAATCATAGTTTATTGAGAGTCATTGTTAGCCGGAGGAATACAGAAAGGTCTTACAAAAGAAAAACACTGAACTTTTAAAATACTGGCTAGAAAGCTGAACAAGCAAAGCAAAACAAAACAAAAAACCCAAACAAAATAAAAACCCTTCCATGATGATACAGATTTTCTGGAAACAAGATGAAAACATATAGTATGTGATTATATCTGTGTGTGAGCTTATTTGCATGGTTTAAAACATGCCATAGTAAGTCATCTACAATCAATATAAGATTTGTCAGGCGATAAGAATTCTATAAAGAGAGAAAGTGAGAGCGCTAAGAATCTATTTAATTAGAAACAAAACTTTTCAAGTGAAAGGCGATTGAAAAAGATGTTGTTGTTAATACACGTCTTTCAGTCACACACAGCCGATTCGCTTTATTCAGCTCGACTTTGGACTTGTTTTAAAAATCCACTCCTATGACGCTTTTCATATAGTATTCCGGGTATTAATCAAAATACCAATTTAGCGATGATTTTCTCCAGGTATTTTGACTGCAATGAATTCCTATTATAGTGGTAATGTCCATGAACTCTGGAGCTGGATGTCTTTTTAAAATAAAATGTTCTTTTTAAACCCCTTCCGTATTTCTCTGTCATATGAAATTTATTTTCTACCTTTGTATTCAATGTATTTAAGATCGATGAAAAATAATAATTCCTTTGTCCAATGAATACAAACTAAAATATCAAAGCATGTTTAGGAATAAAATGAGTAGATAATTGATAGGTTTTGTTAAATATTTCACACGAACATTTTTATACCTTTTATATGTACTTGTCCTTAACCTTTAAAAGCAACTGCTGTAAATACAAGATCTGTACTTTCTCTAATAGATTTTACTAGGAGCTGGTGACAGAGAACTGATTTCTTTTCTATTAGGCTTTAGCACATCTTTGTTGAAGGCCTGTAGAATGACCAAGGATTAGATTTGCATCTCTTAGACTCCCTGTGTGGTCTTTGTAAGAAGCTTGTAACTGTTAAAAATGACTTGTTAGGAAGCGTGTGGGCTCTCATCTCTTTGCTTTTGACAGAATGATTGTGAAATTCAGATTGGTCCTATAGGCTTTAGCCTGCAGATTCCACCTGAACCTTAAGCAATTAGAGCCTAATCTCAATGCAATCATATTTGAGTTAGGATTTGTTGCACTTTGTTTACTTCAATTAAAAAGCTACAGAATATTTTGGGGCATTTTAAAAGTGATATCTCTAAGGCGTTACAGATTTTTTTAAACTTTGAATTTGATAATAATTGCTCCTTTATTCGACTCTTTACACTGCAAACCACTTGTCGACTTCTGTGTGCAGAATTTAATAGAAAAACGCAGGAAAAAAAACCCCAAAACAAAACAAGGCGAAGTAACAGTACGGTCCATCGGGGGAATGTATTTTGTATTTTCACCATTTCTAAACCAAGCATTCAAACTTCAGTTCAATTCTGCACGTTATATCACTATAACCAAAGGGATCTGGTACAAGCCTAAGAAGGAAAATCTCAGAGCAAATATACGTGTCCGATACTTCTATCCTTACGGAGGCAAAACAGCATACGGATTGCAGGACTGGGTCCACGATCTGTTTTTGTTAAAATTATTAATTGCTGGAGTTTGTGATCGGTTTGTAAGAGACACGCAGAACATACTGTTAAGCTATCACATTTGTGTCCCTGGTTGTTTACTGCTATTGCCTGAGACGTGATGGGACAGTTTACCTTTCTAAAGTTAGATATTAGGTTAAATACTATAGTTCTTGTGACTTATCTAAAAACCAGACCCACAAACCGAGGCACTGGTTTGTGATTGTCCTATTCTTTTATATTTCGAGCTCGAAAAAGCGCGTGGGTGGGTCCGAAGGGGAGGACTGCTGCAAAATGACACTTGGGAGTATTCTTTTACCCGGGTGATAATTTCTTTGTGTTTGGGTTCCGTTTTTGCACCGCTAGCCTGTGAATGGTGCTTTTTAATAATAATCATGATTATAATTATAGTTTTTAAATAGCCTCTGTTCCTAACATTAACATAGCCCTTAAACTGAAGCGGTTCCTATTCTCTTGATCAAGTCTAGATCGTTTCAGAAACCCTTTACCAGTTAATACCCGGAATACAAAAGGGATCCCCCAAAGATGTGTTACTCCTCTTAAATACTGCGATCCTTCCCTTGACCCACTGGGATTGTTTTCCGTTGGTGTCATTTGCCCCGTAGCAAAGGGGCTTTGGGCCCGATCCTGCTCCCACTCAAGTCAGTGGTAAAACTCCGATTGATTTGAAGCGCCCTTTGACGGTAATGCACGTTTCCTGCATCACAATTGGCCCAACACCCATTACCAGCACAGCACAGCCGGCCCCCAGCTCCCTCCCTCGCTTTGATGGACTTCCCTCACTCTCTTCCCTCCTCTCTGGCCCTTGATGGTGGCAGGAACCTGTCACACCTGGAACTTCCCAGAATAATTGGGAGGCAGCGATTTCACTGCTCCGGTTCTGCACACCATCGCGTCAGTTCCCCAGTGTAGTCTACAACAAATGACAACAACGTGCGCAGTATTGAGACCCATTAAGCTGTGCTGAGCGGGACATTTCAGCCTGGGCTCCAGCGCTGGGGACAAGATGATAGGATTGAAAAGCTGCTAACTATTGATTTGCAATCACTCTCCTGACCCAGGAGAGCGGGACCGAGCCCTATGGTGGGAAAGCAAAAGACCCCACATCTTGCTCATCAACTTTGCCTCCAAGGCCTCCCACTGTTGGTCTGATAAAGTCCTTTCCGGTGTGTGCTGAGAACTCCAGCTCTGCCGCTTTGAAGCCTGCGAGGGTGATATTCCCTTGGCGATTGTTCATTCTTCGCAGAAATCACAATCTGGAGCCAGGCTCGCCGGATTATTTGTAATAGATTTATTCTTTCATTTATTTCCTGCACCTGGAATGACCCCCCGTTTGTATTTTTCCTCTGTGGTTCATAAACACAGACACAATTTCCCTTTAATGAGGGAGCTTCACCCTGACTCACCCTGATATCTCTGCAGGATAAACTCCTCTTCAGTCTTCTCAGATAATGATGTGTGTGTAGATCATTTACCCCACAATGTCTATCAGACAGGAAAATAAAACGGTGCGACCCAAACGTATTCTCTGCTGAAAATGGGGTGCCCCGAATCTACTCATTTTGATGCCAAGAAAACTGTTCTTATTAAAATAGTGGAAGATGCAGGGAAATGCCTTCTCTTTGTGCGATCTCGAAAGAACGGACAATTTCTCTTGCCTCTAAATGATATTTCTTAGCTGAAAGCAGCTCAGTCCACAGCTTAATGAGTTTCATGCCAGGCTTTAATAGGCATGAGTGAGCAATGGAATGGAGGGATCTCTTGGGGTGCGAATCCAAGCATCTTCCAGTGTCCGTAGCCCCCTTCCCTTACCAGCCTCACCAGCAGCTGCCATAGTACTTTAGATGGAATATTCACAGATTGCAAAATAAAGGAACAGCTGAAGAGAAGGCAAAGATAGCAAAGCAAAAGCTCCACAGTGACATAGGGAAATTGAAACTTATGGCATTGCAAATTAATAACAGCAAGATTAAATCCAGGGGCAGGACAAGTGTTAACCAAGAGACTACAGCCAGCTAGATAATGGTAATGACAATATTGTCCAACAAAGTTTGCATTATTTTTTAAATAACATATTAGATTTCTACCCTATTATTTGCCCAGTTTTACAAGAGACATAATACAAAGAAGGATACTTTGCATAGTTGGGACAGTTGAAACAAGAAGGGCATCAAACACAAATCAATAGCACAACAAGGTGTGTGTGTGGTGGGAGGGGAGTTTAAAGTGGACAAAACTTATGTCATTAGAGAAATAACATTACAGATTAAAAAAAAAGTCTGTTATCCAGGGATCTTGTTCAAGGTCCATTAGAGTTAAAGGGCAATGCATCAGGCCCCACATAAGCAAGCTCAGTACAATTTATTTTGCTCTTTATAGCAATCCCTCATCCATAGAGAGGCATTATTTTTTTCAAATACAGTAAGGCTGAACAATAGTGCTACTGTGAAATGTGTGGGTTACCTCTTCATTGTGTAAGGAGGGTAATAAGTCAAGTTAATTTGGACAACTAGTGAGCAGAAGGTGGACATTTTTGTCCGTGGACAGTCAAGTACAATCTGCACACCAGGGCTTCATGCACAAGGCATGACACTTGTCCTTTCTGACCAGAATTTTTGTTGTTGTTGTTGCTACCTTTGGAATGGAGAGGGAGGTTACGTGGTACAAAACCCCAAAGACTATGTGATGAAAAATATGTCCATTGAAGAAGGGTGAGGATGGAATTTTTAAAAAATGCTCAGTTTTGGCCTAACTCTGCTTTCATTGGAGTCAATGACAAAACTCACAATGGCAGAGCTAGGCCATCTCAAGTGTATTTGAAAATCCCACCCTGAATGTCTGAGGACCAGGTGTAGAATTTCAGGATTAATCAGGGATGTGAACAGCTCTATTCATGGCAGACACTGCTGTGTCACTCAGAGAAGTTTTACCCCATACTCTAGACAGTACTTCATGCTGCTTAATATGATTTACCTTTCCTTTGAGGCAACAGGCCCTAGGGATATAAGATAGCTTTCAGCCTAGTGATATAGAAGCAGATCTGCCAAGTCTACTGCTTTTCCCAGTAGACTACTGCTTTTTTGTCTAATGTGAAATGTGACCAATCTATTGCTTTTACTAGCGTTGGGTTTATAGACTCAGTGCAGGGCATTTCAAATGAAATAGAGAATGATTTGTTTGTATTAAGCAATAGCCCTGGAACTAAAGTGTTTTAAAGCTATCTTCTGCTTCTCTGATTTCTATAATAATTTATCTGAGCTAAATCCAGATGCACAAAACTTTCTCACAAGACATACATCTCAGAGGCATCACACTCTTTTGCTATACAAATGATGGAAATACATTTTTTTAAAATCTTTGACTTCCCAATGTACAGCCTTAAGATGTTGTTCTAAGCCCACCAACAGAGAGCTGTAGAAATGGTTTTATATTTCTACATTTACTTTTGACGTTAATCTAGTTTAAGTGAGCACTACATTAGGGTTAATGTTAACATGCCCCAATTCTCCCACTCTCTTAGGATATATCAATATGAAAAAGACAAGAATGAGACTGGAAAAATTCATGGAAATGCATGCAGATCTCTCTCCATGCCTGGGTTTTGTTATCATAAAACTTTAGAAGTGGGAAGGCACATGCTTCTAATGGGTTTTGCCTGAATTGATGAACATATATGCAATTACAATCTATCCTTTTTTGCTACAGAATGTTGGCAGGTGTGCAGAAGCCTGGATTCAGACAGGAGGCAAGGGCTCCTTGTTCTCCCTTGTTAGTTCAGGTAGGTTACACATGTTGTGTTGTCTGTCTGGACCAGGACTGGCTTGCCTAAGAGAACTCCCCTGGGGGTAAACAGGGCTCTCCATATGGCTTTTAGTTATAGAAGGATGGGATGGAGCTTTGACTCTGGCTAGGATAATTTCTCCTAAACTGTGTGGCATGCTGTACGAATGCCACAACCAAAGAGATTTGTATTTGTGGTCAACATAACCCACTGGAGACTAGATAGAGAAGCTTCATTTAGTCAGTTTGAGTACCACAGCCACCATAACAAGCAGAGCAATGTCCAGTGGATTCTATTATATCAGAAACATATGCCGGCTTCAGAAGGGTACTTGCCTTGAGACAGGATACCAGAAAGACAAGCAGCTTCAGACACACTGAAGTAGTGCTGAAGACTTTGGATCTCCTCTACAGCTTATTTCACTTTGGCTGCCCTTTCTTCAGACAGGAAAGCTCTGCCCACCTCATTCTAGAAGATAAATCCCAGTTGGATTTGTTTCTGTGTCAGTACAAGAGAACTTTTGGTGGAATTCACACTAGTCCTAGGGATGGGAGAAATACTAGGATGCTATAAGAGTATTCAGAACATTCTTTCCCCAGACTAGCTATTTGTGACAACTGCAAAAAACTGCTAGCTCTTGCTTCAAAGATGGGCCACAGTAAAAGACATCAGCTTCAAAACCTATAGTGCAGATGTCAGGTCAGAGGGAACAGCAGGGTATTACAAATAAAGGTTCCTAAGACAAAAATGCTGGTACTATAGTGCTGCAGAAGAAGCATGGGAGTGATGGAGATGTGCAGATAAGCCTCTTGGCAAGTTTATAAGAAAATTTATCCCCAGGGCAATGGCTAGGCTTAATGAATAGGTCATACAGAAAATGCAAGGTCAGATCAGACCAGTGGTCAATATAGTCCAGTATCCTTCTCTCTGACAATGGTTAGTACCTGTTACTTCAATGGAAGGTGCAAGAAACCCCAGAGTTGACAATTATGGAATGATCTTCCTAGAGGGGAAATCTTTATCCATATGTATGTCAAGTATCTGAGGGGTAGCCATGTTAGTCTGGATCTGTAAAAGCAACAAAGAGTCTTGTGGCACCTTATAGACTAACAGACGTTTTGGAGCATGAGCTTTCGTGGGTGAATACCCACTTAGTCGGATGCATGTAGTGGAAATTTCCAGGGGCAGGTATATATAAGCAAGCAAGAAGCAGGCTAGAGATAATGAGGTTAGTTCAATCAGGGAGGATGAGGCCCTGTTCTAGCAGCTGAGGTGTGAAAACCAAGAGAGGAGAAACTGGTTTTGTAGTTGGCTAGCCATTCATAGTCTTTGTTTAATCCTGAGCTGATGGTGTCAAATTTGCAGATGAACTGAAGCTCAGCAGTTTCTCTTTGAAGTCTGGTCCCGAAGACATATGTATGTCGAGTCCTTTTTTGAATCCCACTATGTTCATGGCCTCAGTGATATCTTGTGGTAATCAGTTCTTCAGCTTCAATGTGCATATCCCCTCTCAGCCCACTTTTGGTAATTGGCAGCATACAGTAAGGGCATGTCTACTCTGCAATTAAATATTTGCAGCTGGTCTGTGTTAGCTGACTCAGGCTCACAGGGCTCGAGCTACGGAGCTGTTTAGTTGCAGTGCACATGTTTGGGCTTCGGCTGGAGCCCAGCCACTGGGACCTTCCCCCCTCCATGCAATTATACAAAAATAAGATTGTATGTGAGAATCTTAAATGAAAAGTCATTGCCCCAAGCCTCATTTTCAGTGTTATGGAAAACCTGAGTTAGCTTTTTGGGATTACCATAAATTATTCATACACTCAAGGACAAAATATCCCCTGACAATCTCATTGACTTGACTGTAAATCAGGTAGAATTTGGGCCTCAAACTTTAATGGTTCTTGGAAGGGCAGAGTGGAGTCCACTCTGCTTGGATCTTCTGTGATAAAACCCTGACTATACCATGTTCCCTTTGTGCTTCTCCAGTGGCACAAAAGGGACTTCAAGGTGCTCTAAGCACAGAAAATTCCGGAATGGTATAAAGCTGGCATAGTCAGAGCACACACTATTTTAGCAATCCTCCCTGCAGTAATGGTGCTAGGCGGTTGTTACAAGCAAGTGCAATTTACAGCTGCCCTGGAAGTGCTCTAAATTGGCTCTGGACTGAACTGGCCCTAGCAGCCCCAAGGATTAGGGGAAAAAAAGGTGCTGGAAAGCCACCTTTATCCCATCCTCTCAGGTACAATGAGCAGTGCTGAGGTGCACCTGAGGGTCCAGCAGTCCATAACCAATCCCTTCACAGCTGTAATTGGTATCTTCTTCTAAACCTACAGTATACATTTTCAATCAGTCGCATTTTCATCGGAATTATACAAGTATTCTAGGTAGTGGATGCATAACTTGGAGGAATAGAAAAATGCAAAGGATGCACCCAAGTCCAGAGAAGAGCAACAAAAATGATTAAAGGTCTAGAAAACATGACCTATGAGGGAAGATTGAAAAAATTGGGTTTGTTTAGTCTTGAGAAGAGAAGACTGAGAGGGGACATAACAGTTTTCAAGTACATAAACGGTTGTTACAAAGAGGAGGGAGAAAAAATTGTTCTTCTTAACCACTGAGGATAGGACAAGAAGCAATGGGCTTAAATCGCAGCAAAGGAGGTTTAGGTTGGATATTAGAAAAAACTTCCTAACTGTCAGGGTGGTTAAGCACAGGAATAAATTGCCTAGGGAGGTTGTGGAATCTCCATCACTGGAGATTTTTAAGAGCAGGTTAGACAAACACCTCTCAGGAATGGTCTAGATAATACTTAGTCCTGCCATGAGTGAGGGGACTGGACTAGATGACCTCTCGAGGTCCCTTCCAGTCCTATGCTTCTATGATGCTATGAAATCTTCCCATAGTATGAGGAACTTCTTCCTGTGTACTTCACCTGCTATCTGGGAACAAAACCACCCTCTGTTTGACACAATTAAAACTCTTTTTTGCTACCTTCTACCTTTAAAACACAGTGTATTTTACTCTATTCACTGAAAGTACAACCAGCATCGCAGTTATTTTAAGGCCCTCTGTTTTGTTGTTCCTTGTACAATCCACCTCTGTCCTAGTCAAGCAGAAAAACATATATTAAATTTACTAAAGGAATCTAAAAGGCTTTTAAAATATGTATTGTCATTTAAACATGTTTTTACCGTACAATTGAAAGTAATGTTTATAACAAATCATACTGGGGTTCCACTTTCAGCACCCATTGACAAAGACAATAAGTTAATATTTTAATATGGTTTGGTTTCCAAGGCTTTCCCATGTTCAGTGGAGAAAAATGTCTAGCTTGTTTAGACTGAAATGCAATAGACACATCTAATCCTGGAATGCAGTGACATTGAAAAGGATTAGGGGTCATGTTAGATAACCAGTTGAATATGATCTCCCAATGCAATGCTGTAGCTAAGAGGATGAGTGTGATCCTTGGATGTATCAACAGGAGTAGAGAGGTGGTATTACCTCTGTATACAGCTTTAATGAGATCATTACTGGAATACTGTGTTCAGTTCTGGTGTCCACACTTCATACAGGATGTTGAAAAAATGAAAGAAGCTCAGAAAAGAGCTACAAGACTGATTTAAGATCTGGAAAACATGTCTTATAGTGAAAGACGTATGAAACTCAATCAATTTAGTTTAGTCTCCTGTCTTGCTGATGGTTAATTAGTTTAGACTTTACTATGCAGAAGAAAAATGCTTTTAAACATCTTAATTTAAATGAAACAAGCACAGAAACAGGTTCCTTATCTTGTCAAATCTTTTTTTTTAAACTTTTCCTTTTTTTTAGTTGTTTACATTTAACATAGTACTGTACTTTATTTGCTTTTTTGGGCTGGAGGGGGGTGTCCTCTGGTGCTGCCTGATTGGTATACCAGCTCATCGAGTGGTATACTAGCTCATCGAGTGACAGTCTTGAGGGGAGTCTCTGTGACCGAACCTGTCACAAGAGGTACTTCAAACGGAAAAGGTATGCTTTGAAGTACTTCAAGACAGAGCAGTTCTAGACTTGTGTTAGTTTGGAGATACTTTGGTTAGTTTGGAGAACAGAAGGGTGTCAAACAAGTGACCTGCGAGCCAGATCTGGCTCACTTGATGTATTTATGTGATCCACAAGACATATACAGATTGTACAGAATCTTATATTTATATTTTACAGAATTAGGCTGTTTCTAGTTCTCATGGATGTGAAGCAAACTTTCTAAAAGTGAAATGAGTATAAATCTATGCAGAGAGCCTGAATCAATGACTATAGGAAACGTGAACTTCATTGCAGTATTAACGCTAAAGCCTGATGTCACCACTATGTCAACATTATACTTTGCTACTGATAATTTTAACAGACAGAGTAGGGGAAGGAAGCAAGAAGGAAGTGATCAGGGGAGTGGTACGGGGAATTGGGAGTTACTACAGAAAAGAAAAAGAGGAAAAAACTGAGGAAACCATAGAGATAGAAAAGAGAGAGAGAAACAGAGAAAGGCGCATGGGGAAGGAAGAGGAATGAAAGGGCAGAAATAAAGGTGTTCATAAAGGTAAGAACATTTTGTTACAGAATGATGAACTAAAAGTTTAATTACTACCTAACATCATATTCTACCCTGATCTTCATGCAAACCTCCCATTGAGTTCTGCAGGCATTCTGCTAAGGACACAGAGGTATATGTATCCTAAACTGACACAATGGCCCACTGATCCTAATTGAAAATGAAATTCTACCCTCTCCATGGAATGAGTTTGACATCCCACCGACACATTTACAGCCATAGTATGTTCTGCATGTGATGTGTGAAGGGAAATAAATTAAGTAAAAATTATCCATATAACAGTAACACCTAGAGGCACTGAACATACGCAGTGAGAAACATCCCCACCCAACATAACAACCAGTGGGAGAAAAGGAGTATTACTATTTCCAGTTTACAGGTGGGGAATTGAATCACAGAGTGATTAAGTGACTTCTTAAGGTCTAACAGGAAATCTACAGCAGAACTGGGGAATGAACCCAGCTCTCCTGAGTCCCATCAATGCTTTAACCACAAGATTATCCCTCCTCTCTTGGATCTAAAAAGCCCTGAAAGCATCAGAAGCAGGGAAACAGAACGAAAGAAAGAACGAAAGAGAGCACACTGCTACTGATGCTGAGCCTGAAAAGGTCCCTCAGCGCTAATTCCATTTTATAGAGGCATGATTTCATAGGGACGCAGGGTATGTACGGTTGGCTGAGAGGCATGGTGGTGGAAGAAGGAGATTGATCAAGGAGACCCAAGTTCTATCCAAGCTAGCATATGTAGTACTTTGACTTTGTCCTGACTCCTCCCACAATTCATAAGTGCACAGCCTCCATTTTGGAGTTTGGAGCTTTTTCGTGACTTCTTGGTGAAGACTATTTTTGTGTTGTACATTGGAATGGCTGCACACCATACAGGCAGTTTTACCTTGTGTGTGGAATTTGGAGACAGGTTTTGTAGTAGGCATCCATTGTTTGCGAGCAAGCCAGAGGAACATATATAATCACCAATGTATAGAACTCACTGGCAGTGACAGTGTTGTGTGCAGATTAATGACAGTATAAGCCCTCAAAAGGGCTGAAGGATTTAAGGTGTGAGCAACTCTCATTGATGTAAATGGAAAGACTCCTGTGTCATCCCTTAATGTCACAGAAGCTGAACTGTTACTGTATTTTAAAGTCCCATTGTTGTTATGGTTTCTGGTTTTCAATGTCTTGCCCCATCTCTGCTTCTAACAGTTTTCATGTGTGGCAATGTAGGAACAGGGTAGAAAAATTAAGTTGCTGTTCTGAGACAGATAAAACCTTGGAAAGTGGCACCCCAAAATTGATGCTTAAATTTGCAGCTGGTCAGTGGGTGTATAAATATCAAAGAGCCTTTCTCTATGCATCTGTTTAAAAAAAAGAATAGCTTTTTATTCATATTATTTAATGTTGTTTTTCCTTAAGAATGTACACCTTTGTCTCTATGTATGTGAGTTCCTAAGGTAAAAAGAGCATTAAATATGATTGAAAAAAAGCAGCACAAAGAGTAAAGAGTTTAGAGTCTATGATTAATTTCCTACCTTTCTCACTTAAGAAGCTAAACTCAATATACAAATATCTTATGACATCAAACTCCAAAAATTCATTGTACTCACCTTTCTCTGGTGATTTAAAATTCAGTAACATTGGCAAAAATAAATCATGAACTTTCATGCATTTCACAGGTCAGACATTAAAAACAATCTGATTTAAAAGTGAAAAACTGCCTGTCTCTGAAGCATTGAAACCACACTACAATATTCCAACTCCTAACACCCTGAATTTATCTATATCTACTTATATACAGAATCAAGTGTTTTAGGAGATGTGTATGTATTTCTGACTCAAGATTAGCTTGATATAGGAGAAGAAAGAAATTTAACACCACCGAATCTATGCGGGGAGGGTGTTATTGCACGCTCTCACATTATCTCTGATGCATAACTTTTAAAGACGAATTTAGTTGTAGTTTGGGAATGCAATCATGAACTGTAGAACGTGCAAGATATTTATGAAATGATACAACAATATAGTTAATTTAACTGATTTAACACTCTGTTTAAGCATAAATTGTAATATGTTCTATAAAAAAAAATCAGACAAATTTCCAGAAAATTTGTAAAGAAAAAAAAAGATTCAAAACACCCAAACTAAACCCAAAAACCCCTACAGATATTGAATTCATCTGTTTTTAAGCAAAATCTATTGAAAAGCAAAATAAAAGGTATTGTGTAGTGTTCTCCTGCTTAAAAATGAGAACAACACTAGAGCAGCGAAGTTAATTAGCTCCAGTCAGCGCTGGATGCTTTGCAACATTTCTCACATCAATGCTCCATCTGAGCTTTAGAATAAACATTTCCCACACTCTTGATGCAGAAATTAACTAGAAAATATACAGTTTAGTCATTCAAAATATGGAGGTCTTTCAGTTAATCTTTCCATCAAATAGTTAAAAGAGATTTGAAACCATCACTATAAAAACAGAGATTAAAACCACTGAACATTGTATTTCATATTCCCTGTTTGTTTAGCATTTTCTGCATTAATATCTAGTCTTAATCATCAAATCACATTTATTGCTTTGAATAAAGATCTGTAATTTTAATGTACTTTTTCTATTACTAAACAAGAGATAACTGTCTTTCTGTTCTGAGAAGTCTTCTGTAAAATGCTCCATTTAATGCATTACAAATAATGAAGTGCAACATTATAATAATTATTTCCGTATTAACTGAATCCTGAGCTAACTTAACACTTTGCTTAATGCCTTTAAATAGCATCTGATTCCCTCCTCCTATTTCAGCTATTCAACCAATGTCCTGGTCCAGAGGAGATTGAAGAGTTTACTTGTTACAGGTTTAGGCAAGGGCACTTACTTTTCAGTGGGAAGCATCATATTTCATG
Organism: Mauremys mutica; assembly: GCF_020497125.1. Classification (NCBI taxonomy): domain Eukaryota; kingdom Metazoa; phylum Chordata; order Testudines; family Geoemydidae; genus Mauremys; species Mauremys mutica. The sequence goes on from NC_059075.1 coordinate 45,708,097, forward strand.
AACAATTTTTATTTTGATGGAGTTTATCATTAGCCTGTAGTGTACAAGGTGCTTATCTTAATTATTCATACTCTTTGCATCATATACTTCAAACAGGTATGCAACATTTATTATTTTGTACAGGTTCTTTAATAAAAAAATGATACAGCAAATGTCTTCACATTGCAGTTCACTGGGGCAATGAACTGTCAAAAATGCTTCTTTAAAGGATTGATTACAATCAAATTTTGTGGCAAAAACATAAAGCCTGCCAACAGTTTACTATTACCAATCTTCTCAGACATATATTTTTTTTAAAAATGTATTTTTTTTAATCGGAACATTACAGGGTGTATCAGACAAAAATCTTGTGCTAAAAATGCTTAAAGGGAGTATCTTTTTTTATTCTTGAGTTTTAAAAAACCTGATGTGTATTCTTCAGTCTAAGCTAAGTGATTCTTTATTATCTGCTTGCTGTTTACTGCTCTTCATCTCTGGGACAATAAAATAAATAATGTTAAGAAAATTTCTACCCTTCAGTTGTAAATGTATCTAACCATTATGAATGAAGCCAACTTTATTGCAAAAAGTGAATGGAATTTGGGGATGGGATTAATTAGGGAGAGAGAGTGTAAGGGCTTCTGCTTTAAGAGGCAAGGTACTTGTTTCATTAGTCTGCTTGTTTGGGGGGAAAAACACAATAAAAATCAAAAGTAGAATAAAGTACATTTTTGAATGGCTGCCCTTTAACCCTCTAATGCTTCAGTTTGTATTTAAGCAAACAAGTAACTATGATAGTTAATAGGTTGAAACACTGCGGTTCTTTAATAACTTGCTCTGTTAATATAGAATGTATACCTTGATGAAAATTATTGAATGAGATAGTAACAACAGACTGTAATACAATTGTGCCCCTCTCGTTCATATTTAAATTAAAAAAATATTAATTGATATTACTTGCTTGTAATGATGCAAATATTCAAAATACTAACTGCAGTTTTTATCAACAGCACTTAGCTACAAATTATATTGTTGATACTATTTTTAATAAATAAACATCAACACTCTAATGCCAACTACAAATATTAAAATTGTCACAAACATTGTCTTTGTAGCGATTACTTCTTAGAGCTCTAGATAGGAAAGAAAACTGTTTTGGGTAAAAAATATTTCTGATCTTCATATGGACAAATTAAAGTTATAGAAGTACAAATTACATTTCTTAAGATGAGGTAACAGATAAAAAACTGGCCCAGTAGGCTATATTGTATGGTCAGTTTTTAAGCAGAAGTGTGCTATTTTTAACAAGCCAATTTTCTTCTCAGCTATACCAATAAAACTGACAGCAGAATTTGGTCAGATATGTATAATTTCAAATGAAAAATGTTTTGAAAAATGTATACAAACTCACAAACTGATGATCGGCATTCTAGCACACTTCTCTACAGAAAGTATTGCTCTTTAATTTAATCTTTCTAACGCTCGTTGACCAAAGAGTGCAATACTTAGGAAGGCAAAATTCTCACAGCTGACTCTCGCCAGCATTTTGCCCAAGTAAAGACTAGAGCAATGGCTTTCAGCTTTTCCGAACTACTGTAACCCTTTTAGGAGTCTGATTTGTCTTGCATACCGCAAATTTCACCTCACTTAAAAACAACTTGCTTACAAAATCAGACATAAAAATACAAAAGTGTCCCAGCACAGTATTACTGAAAAATTGCTGACTTTCTCATTTTTACTATATAATTATAAATCAATTGGAATATAAATCTTGTACTTACATTTCAATATATAATGTATAGAACAGTATAATAAAGTCATTGTCTGTATGAAATTTTAGTTTGTATTGACTTCACTAGTGCTTTTTACATAGCCTGTTGTAAAACTACACAAATATCTAGAGGTGTTGATGTACCCTCTGGACTTTTCTGTGTATCCCTAGGGGTACAGGTACCCCTGGTTGAGAATCACTGAACTTGAGGAATTGGCAGTTATATTGAGCCTGATTTTCCTCTTGCTTACATGAGTTTTATGTCAGTGTAATACCATTGACTTCAGATTAATTGCTCTGAATACAATGGTGTGAGTGAAGAATCAAATCTCTTGTGTTATTTATTTAGTGCCATATTTTAAATGTCATAGTAAATATTAACATTAATAAAGCTTATTAACATTTGTCAATGGGTTGGTGAAATCTCTTTCCCTTATGCTTCTATTTGCCTCCTTTGCGTATTATTTAATTTAATAGAACTAGTAAAACAACAGAAGCCACAATACAGGAGCTGAAGTACAAGAAACAAAAGCCCGAGTTGCAGGAAAGTTTATTTTTCCATTATTGGCTAAGCATGCAGGCATTAAAACACAAAAGGCAGCAGGGTGGGAGGAATAAGGCACACAGAATCCTACAAGTCAGAATGAAATAAATGAGAAATATGAAATCATTATATTAATGGGAAAGCTGAAGTAGAAAGAGAATTGTTTTTGTTAAGTATTCTGCATGTGATTATCAAGAGAAAAATCTCCTCCTGAGCATCTATGAATAAAACATGCATTTGAACATTACGTAAACAAACAATAAATGAATGAGTTTAATTGTGACATAAAATCATTATATTTAGAAAACATATGTAATCATGGGCCTGATCCAGCAGTCTTTACTTAGGCAAAATTTCTATCACTGTAAATGGGAGTTTTGCCTAAGTAAAGACTGCAGGATTAGGTCCAACATTTTTATCTGAAATTCACAATTCAAAGTCCTTCCTTCAGGCCAAACTGCAATACCTCACCTTGGGTATTTTCTTAAAGTGCAGCAGTGGTTTTGTCATAACAAATTGTTTCCTTTTTGGGAAGAGGCCTCTCTTTTAGGTCCCTGTTTGACAACAATTAGGATCTAAACAAACAAGTGTGATTTCTTATGCAACTCTATGTGAGTGCATGCACATGTGTGTATTAACATGATGGGGACCTAAAGAGAGAGGGCTGCTAAAATATAGAGCCACATTTGCCTTACTTGAACAACTGATATTTTTAGTTAAAAGTCTATGGAAATATGAGCCAATCTTTGCTTATTTGGCCAACTGGCTTCAATGGAACTACTTGTGACACTAAGGTAAGCAGCATTTTCATCAAATGTGAGGCCAGGCCTCACCATGGAAAAACCTGTAGAATGGTGCCAGGGGGAGAATCTTGTGGTGTTTTCCCCAGATTGCCCTATGGAATGATAGTTTCACCCCCTCCTCCACACACACAGAATGTACAAGGGGTTCAGCATGGATCTTAGGGAATCTGCTGGACAACAAAGGTTATCTGCAGAGAAGTGCCTCTATGCAGTATTTGACTGATTGCGGGGATGATGTTCCCTGCCCCATATGTGGATCCTCAACTCTACGGAGGACTCTCTGTAGGTTCTGTAATGAGGTGATGGATGATTCCCAACCTTGGTGCTTAAAGGATCCACTCTGTGTGTGAATCTTGGTTGGAGGAAGGCACAATTTGGCCCTTAGTTATATAATTAAAGCCCAATATTACTGCCTTTGAATTCAAGGGGAGTAGAAATGGGCCCTAAATACATCCAGTACATAATAGTGTATAATTAGCAGTAGTAGGAAACTGACCATAATTCTTTCATTCAGATGGAATTTTATTCCATAAAATATGAATGAGGAATTACATTGAAATCAGGAAAATAAAATAACCAAATGATTCTCATCTGTTGTTATTTTTATAGTGTAGTTAAACAGAAAATGGTGGGTAGAACTCTCTTTAGATGATATCACTTAATTAAGTAAAGCATCCTAATCAGATTCCCCTCCAATTGTAATGACTGTAGGGAGTCAAGTACATTTCTCTATCAGAGTAGCTCGCTACACTGGTGTATTGATATTTGTATTTCAAAAATATGACACAAAAGCAATAAGAGAGAGGACATAGGCACTGAGAAGGAAACCATATATTGTTTATGGTCTGGGATTCCAGGACTGCCTTTAAAAACTGCTTTTAAAAACTGTTGGATTTCCTAGCTTGCATCTGAAGTTCTGTTTACTAAAATAATGTTAAGATCAGTGACTGCATATTTGGGGCTTGACTTCATCTGCAGCAAGAGGAGAGACAAGGTACAGGGAGTCTCTCCACTTTTGGCCCTGAGCAGGGATCAAAGATAATCCCAATCCTCATGTTTCCCTGAGCACAAGGGCTACTTGGATCTAGCTTGGCCACCACTGCTAGACTGTCAGAGAGGGGAAGAGATAGAGGGCTGGGAAAGGAATGTAGCTGTAGTCTCCCCAAGACCAGAAGAGCTAGCCCCACATGGGTAGCTGTGCTTCCTTGGGGCTCCAGGAGCTACAGTGTCTCAGGAACTCCCACTGATTCAGTGCAACTGCCAAGCCCCTTCTCAAGGACTTGTGGACTAAATGCTACAATTAAGACCTTTATATTTATAAATAATCCTTAAAGCTTTTCTCTATCCATTTATCTACTTGGCTGATTAGTAATTTAAATCATAGGCTCATCACCCCATTTCTTCCACAGGGAAGGTGACTTCATCTTAGAGTGGGTGACATTCACGACCGTGCACAGAGGCAGTGTAAGACCTATATACCACTTAAATCTCACCTAAGACCTCAAAATAGGGCGTAAGTGTGATTTAAGTGGTGCATAGTCTTTGTGTTGGCCCTCTGCACAGGGGTGAATTTCGCCCTATGTGAGCATAGATCTGATAAACATGCACTGGATAATAAGTCAAATTTGTGCTCTTTGTTTTTAAATACATAAAACTCTCTCCTAATTTCAAAGGAAGTTTTGTGTGCTTGGAACAAATATAGCATGTGGCCCACTGGCATCGGCTTCAAATGAGGCATCTTCTCCCTTTTCCCTGCCAGACTGAATCATAGCTATCTTTAACCTAGCAGCTACATAGACACCATGTTGACCCTACATCATTAGCCAATAAGTGCAGTTAACCATATTGCCAACACAAAGCATTCAAAAATCGTGAGTTAGGCCCCCCAAAATCACAAAATTGGCTTTAAAATCATGAACATTTACAAAATAATGAATGTGGTGTTCTTTTTATGTGTCTTCTGGTGTTGCATTTCTAGGGTTCACATTTGCAAACTTTTCTCTGTAATCATGAGGGTTAGAAATTTAAGCGGATAGTCTCATGTGATCCCAGCAGCTGGGGTTTAAACCCTTCCACCCCCCCAATAAACATTGTGAGACTCATGATAAAATCACAAAAGCTGGCAATATGAGAAAATCCTGACCTCCTGCACACAGCCAAAGTAGGTGGGATTCATGCAAGGGACAACACGAAGCTTGAAGGGATGCAATTTAACTGCCACTTGCAGGCAGGCCAGATGGTTGCAGCGCTACTCTCCTGTAGCTGCTACACAAGCCTATGGAATTAAATAGTGGCTGCTAGCCTCCACCAAGTATACATGGACCCAGTAGTCCTTCCAGGTAGGGGGGGCTCTAGCCATTTCGCCGCCCCAAGCACGACGGCATGCCGCAGGGGGTGCTCTGCCGGTCGCCGGTCCCATGGCTCCGGTGAACCCGCAGACGTGCCTGCGGAGGGTCCGCTGGTCCACCGATGCTCCACCGAAGCCGTGGGACCAGCAGACCCTCCACAGGCATGCCTGCGGGAGGTCCACCGGAGCCACCTGCCGCCCTCACGGCGCCGGCAGAGCGCCCCCTGTGGCATGCCGCCCCAAGCACGCGCTTGGCGTGCTGGGGCCTGGAGCCGCCCCTGCTTCCAGGTCAGCCAAACCACAGCTGGAAGAGAGCACTCTAATCTATTACATAGGGTGCACAGAGACTCCTCTATGTGGCCACTGCCCACACTCACTGTACATCCATACTGTGAGGTTTAAGTGGTGAAGAATGTTGTGCCCTGCGTGAATGTCACTGTTAGTGCATATCAATGTGTTTGTCGTAGTTCTCCTGTTAAAAGTGATCGCCTCCGTATTTCATATGCTATCTGGAAATGTACATTACAACACACAGAAAAATGGATATTTTTACCCTTTATAATTAAGGAGGAAAATCTACAACTGAATCCAAATCTTGTTGGTCTCACAGCCAAGTTACTTTATTTATCTTGCACATATTTTCTACCTCTGCTTTTTAACACTTTAGAAACATTTTATTATGAAGCTGTGCCCCTAGAATATCTTTGAGGTATTATATTTAGATAAATAGTCATTTCCATACTTGTTTACTTATGAGCCCCCCTTTCTTTGATCACTTGTAAAGTCTAAGACTGCCATTAAAAGACTTGTGCACTGTTACTTTTGGTGATGGTGTTTTTTAATATAACACTTCTAGATCAAGCTTCTTGAGTATTTTCATGCTGTGCTCAACAGTTAAAAAGAAAAACATGACACCACAAATAATGAAATACTTTGGAACCACACACATCTCAGTCAATACATTTACATCAATACTGGATTTTATGAAGTTACCAGCAAGTCTTTATTTGATTTTATCTGATTATCACATAAATGCAAGCACATTAAGTGGGCTGATGTCAGCAATCAGGACTGCTTGTTACACAACATCAATAACAGGGACTCAGGTGTGAAACAACTGTAATTATAGGTATTTAGTCAAAATGTACGTCAGTTATAACTGATTAGCTGTGTAAGTCTTTATAGTTAATTGAAATACTTTATCAATGAAAGTCTCAACTAAGCAGTGCTACCAACAACATAGACATGATGAAGTTCCGTTGACAATATAATGCTTTTTAATTGTTGATACCTTTTTCTTCTCTCTTTTTCCTTGATTTATACTCTCTCAATTTCCTTTTTGGATGTTTCTTATTTCTTTTTTTAGCTATTTTAAAAAATATTGTGTGTAACTAACTGCATGTTAAGTTTCTTTAGAGATTCATATAATAGATAATTGAAGACAAATTGTTCAGATGATTCATGGCTACTTGTGATAGTCTATGGCTTTAATCCCCCTTGAACTGTCATTAAAGTAGTCATTCTAATGTGGCAGACATAACAGGTGTCTTGACGATAAGATTCCATGCAGATTCCTCAAGCTCTAGGGTTTACTCATGCTTTTGAAGCCCTCCAACCTGTTTCCAATGAACTTTTTACCATGTGCACTATTGCTGTCAAGTTTAGCATTGCTAATGACATCCCTCTACTCCACATGCTGTTGCCAACTGGAGCATCCAGATGCTGTGTCAATCAAGGTTTGTTTGTATTTAGTGAAGTTCTTCTCTTTTCCAGGAAAGAAAGTGGCCATGTTGTTTTTAAATCGTGGATCCAAGAATGTAGACAAAATGTTATGAGGTGCATGTCATACTTTAGTGACGTGTGTAACTCCACTGCATATTGTGCACCAATGCCAGCAATACCTGATTAGCTGCCCGGTCATATTAACTGACCTTAGAGAAGGTTTTTCTTTAGAAGGCATATAAAGAGTATGATTTGGTTGCTGTCAGCATCTCAGTTCATTACCTTAGCTGCATCATCAATTGGCTATAAAAAGACACACAGACTCCCAATTAGGAGCCATGCTGCAGGTTCACACTGGACCAGATGTCAAAATCTTGAATTGTTATGAGCTGCTCATTCAGACTTTCCAGCACATGCAGCAGAGTGGAATTCCACCATCTCACCACTGTTTGCTTCAGCTGGTGGAGGAGAGAATTCAATGTGCACCTGGAACAATCTGAATAAATACTATGCTGAGCACAACTGGCTAAAAACGCTGCAGAGCTTACGGCCACAGCGACCATCTTCTCAATTCCTTCCCCCTGCTTGCTCCCCAGGAAACCCTTTATAACTAAAGTGCTGTGTGACACACAGTACATAGAAAAACCCATCAGGCCCACAGGCACCATCATCTGATATCACAGGCCTGGGAGGAGAGGATGCCTAGTCACCAAATATGCTATGCCTGCCTCTATTATGTCTGTTTACAGCTTGTTCAGAAGATTTAATGGCAGTATGAAGCTGTACATACACAGCATGGCATGTAGCCAGGTATTGCTGCTCCTGCCAAAGCTGACCCACTTGCCGCTCACATACAAGTATACAGTAGCCTGACCATTGTGATGAAGTGAGCAGTCTTATCTTCCCATGTGGCCAAAGTATGCCTCACTGTGGTGTGCACTGCTCTGAAAATCCCTGGCACTGCCTTAGTAGAGAAAAACATATGACTTTGCACCTGCCAGTGTAGAGGTACAGCTGTCATCAGCACTCCAAAGCCCTCTATCTTCACATGGAAAAAGGGGAATACAACAGAGGGGGACAATCATACCAGCACATCCCCTCTTTGATCACGAGTGCACGAACATATTTTGAAATGTTCTTTATATTGAAAAACATATTTGTTCTTCATGTGGCTCAGCATTACAGAAGTGCCCAGGCATTTCACACCAATACTTTGGATAATCCTCAGTCAGTAATATGATATAAACTATTTATATTGTGACCGGCATATGACTGCTGGTACATGGGACTGCAAATCAGATGGTATGAGGATTTGTCTATTAAAATAAGTATTAATTAAAACTATGCTGCTTAACAGTATGAAGATGGTACACTAAGTTCTTCTGAATATAACCACTAGTTTACATTAGCATTTTCACTGCTGAATGGCAATTTGACCATGCTGGGCTTTCCAATGCAGCATGAAATACTAGTCATGCTAACTTTTTAGGGGAAGCATGAAAATGACTTGTATCATTAATCACCCTACTGCTCACTGCTGCGGGTTCCAAAACTATACAAATGCTTCATCTGTACTGTAAGAGAAACCAAGACGTTAAAGTGAGAGTTTCTCTCCCATGGAATCAGCCTGTTGTTTCTCTTTGCCAGGTATACTAAAATATAGATGTTAGGCCTCTCATTTCCCTTATAAAATTAATAGAGGGCACATATGAGAAAAAATAACCAACTTATATAGTTCCTGCTAACTGGGGAATGATAAGAATGCAAAAGTTATTAAGTCACTTTAGGCAAAGTCTAGCAGACCCAGATTTAGAAGTTTTTCAGACTAAATTTACAGGGGTCACTAAGAAAACACATATTGTGGGATTTCCAGTAAAAAACCAATCCAGTGCAAAACTCAACATCCTTAATGGAAAACTTCTTCAGCTTTTCACTGACATCCAGATATAATACATGAAACTGTGTTTCTACCTGCAAAGAAAGTTTCACAAATACAAAAATAAAAATTTGAGCAGAACACCATGTTGGTGAGAAAAATTCAGACACAGGGGAGGATGATTTCTAGTATTTATGAGCTGTACATTTCACAGAGTTGTAACTGATCTATCTTCCTGCCAAAAGTTGTTAGTATGGTATACCAGCACTAACCAATTCAGTTTCAAGCCCTGGATCCATCCACACATCTGAAAGGGGATGCAAGTGAGATATTTTTGTGGGATATATGCTCATTCTGTTGATCTGCTGTATTCTGTCATTCTCCCAAATATGCTCAGATCTAGATCTACAAGCCATCACCACCCTTGAGGAACTCCCACTGACCTCCATGGAAGTTATGAGGGTAGCTCTTCAGATCCCCAATGCTTCTGAAGCTGAAGCCTCAAAAGGTGAAACATCATATATCAAAAATGGGCATTTTTAGTATACTACCTGGCAACCATGCTTTTTAGAAAAAAAAAGTTATTCCTTTACTTATGTGGTATACCATTCCCTTCAGTCTCCTTCCATGCCACAGGGCTCAATAGGGAGCTCGCTTAAAAATCAATGACCCTGTATTTTTGGACCTGGATTTGGTAGCATAACCAACCCCAGTTTCAGTTAAAAAGAGCAGCATAGGGATTAAGCACATACCCTGCAGATTTTGATTTCATAAACAAAAACAAATAAAAAGAATACATTTAGAAAGATATTTTAAATAATATTGCATTAACATTTTACATTACAGATGTGTGATATTAGCAAAATGGATATAACAGCAGTTAGATGTTTCTCTCACTCCCTTTTTGGTTTTATATTCTGTTGAGGATTTTGATTCCAAGATGATGTGCACTTGGAATGCTATAAAGCAATTTATTAAATACTGTAGATTTCAGTAGTGAAGTACACTATAGTCTTTGCACCACTGGCACAAAGCAATCCTAAAACTGGTGTAGCTGAACATGAGATTATCACCACACTGTCGGGGGATGTACTTCATATGCATAATACTTCATATGACAGCATCAGCCCAATTGCTAATGTAGGGGACCAGGCTGGGGAAAAGAATGTGACCAGGGCTTCCATCACCCTGGAGGAAATTAACAGCTGGTGCAAATTAAAGCAGCCATTAGAGATGACCCAGCACACAGCTAGCCCAGGACTGAGGGATTGCAAAGCTTGTTTTAAAGCCTTCTGAGCTGCAGAACCACCTTGCCTGCAGCCAAAGATCTGGATCATTAGGTTGACAGGGGAAAATACTGTCTGTCTATCCTAAACAGCCATGGACATACACATTTTGGAGTTAGTGTTGTGATGGCTATTCAGGTCAAAGTTGAAATCCATATTGGTTACATAACCTGTATATTTTCCCCTGTATTTATGTCCTATTTTAAAATCGGAATGATCTGAATGAACTAGCTAGGCTGGAGCCCAACAATTAAATACTACTTAAACCTTCACAATCAATGTATTTGTCATGCTCAAGACGCATACCTAATCCAATAAAACATTACTGCTAGGCTCGGAAGGATTAGATTTTTATTGGTAAACAATACACACAGGAACCAGTGAAAAAAAATGTTTCCATAGGAAATAATTGACATTTACACATAAGCAAAGTAAGAAAAATGCTGCTTTAGAACTTATTACAGTTTGATTTAAGGATATTTCCTTTGTATATTTTGAAATGGATGTTGACAATTTGTTGTTTAGTGGTTATAGAGCTTTAATAGTTTGAATCTCAACATCTACTATCATGAAGTAATTATTCTCTGACCTCCCATAATTTCCCACAACTGTGAACATTTAAATAGAGAAAAAAAGTTTAAAACCCATAATTTTGTGCAACTGTGAACATTTAAATAGATAAAAATGGAAAAAAATGCTTAAAACAATCAATATTATCCATCAAAATTATAAAAAATTGATTTCTGTAAAACTTAATTATTGTTGCTATTTTAAAATCTTACTAATAAAAGCAGTAATTTTACCTATGTCAGTTAGCAGTTAAAATGATCCCTTTATCTTTCTATATAAAATATTAAATATAATAGATGCCTTAAGAACAAGAGTGTCATGAAACCCAGTCAGCCTTATAGGACTCATAAAGACTAAGTTTTGAAAGTGAGTTAGAAATTCTCAATAATTATTGGGGTGTAAAATGGGGTGAGTGGGTAATTAAGGTAGATTTAATGAACCTCGTCATTGTTTCAAAGCTTAGTACTTTCGAACTAGAATTCAGTGACAAGGGCAGTTGAGTGTCACAGCTCTTTTACAAAAGGCATCAGGCACTTTTCCCTCCCCGTAGAAAGATTGCATTTCTGGGGAGTTTTTACACTTCCCTCTGCACCCCCCCAAAAGAAGGACTTTGGACTGAAGAAGGGAACTTGGTTTCTAATGTAGCAGCTGCATGTGCCACCGAAGCACATTAACATTTCAACGTTTACAAAATGAAAGCGATGGAATCGACAGCTTGCACCTCTCGGGAGAGCTAACGAGAGCCACTGACTTTAGGAGATTTCCCGACTGGGTCATTACAGCAAAAGGGGCATACACATACGATTCTATTTGTCATGGCACAAGAACCTCTGTACATTTAAAGGGGAAACATAGTCTAGTTCATTGTCATTATCATTATCGATCCACTTGTTATTTTAAGCCGCAAACTTCTTCAGATTTCATGCCACCTCTTTAGTTGAATTTTACTTTCTTCCTATACAGAGGGGATACACGTAGGACACATTTTTAGGGGGTGCAATCAGCATTTGAATTCAAAATTAACCCATTAGATTTACACTATTTTTAATATAAGAAATTCAACTGCTAAAACAACGTGGGCGTGGATTTCACGCTTTAATTTATTGAAACGCTTTTCCTCGATCTGGTTTAATTTCTTATATACGTCCTGTCACATGCTATTTACAGGATAGTTCATCTCTTAAAATGATTTGATTATGTGAGCGCCCTTCAACACTATTTTCTATTGAAAGGCTAAATGGAGCATTGCCTTGATAGTGCTATAAAATAACAGGACATAATTTTAAGTTACACGGAGATACAAGGTGGGTGAGGTAGTATCTCTTATTGGACCAACTTCTGTTGGTGAGAGAGACAAGCTTAGGGGCTACACAGCATGTCTCTCCCACCAACAGAAGTTGGTCCAATAAACGATATTACCTCACCCACCTTGTCTCTAATATCCTGAGACCAACACAGCTACAAGACGACTGTATACACCAATTAAAGTACAAAGGACTCTCCCGCAAGGCAGTTGTTATGGAAGATGTTACTTTTTAAAAGGCACTTAAAGGATACTTTAAAACTTCTTAAAAATATACTTTTAAAGGGCCAACCCATTAACATACATTTATTACCAACTGGAAATTAGAAATCTAAAATTTACAGGGCAACAAGGTTATTTTCTCCCCCTCCCCCCAATAAAAATGGTTGTTCTCCTGAATTTCCATGTATAGATGTGGGTACGTGAAATCACTGAAAGGCAAGTTCAAATCTGAACACTGATGGAGGGTTCTGTTTGTTTCTAAGATTACAGGTATAAGCAATAAAACAATTTTTGGTGTTTTCGTTCTCCTATGTTCTTGTAGGTTTCATTTTATTGTGAGATGTTTACAGTAGTTTTCCTTTAAAGCACCCTCAAGCCCTCCCATGCGAGGGCAATGTGTACACCGCAGTCTGTGTAAATTACAACCGTGAGGGTGCTTTCCTCTCTCACCTAGAGGAGTGTGAAATAAGCCTATCTGGTGGGCATATTAAGGCAGACTGAAATGGATATTAACAAGGTTTGTAATTAGGAACATTGAAAGCCAGTCGAACACGTTACAGGTTTGTAATGTTGTTGATGATTATTACCTTGATACAATAACCCAAAACCACAGCTCAATGATTTAAGTATAAAGCAGAAGCCAGTGCCTGCAGGGACTTCTGTACCAAAGGGGGTACGATGATTTTTTTATTATTTCACAATTATCTATCATTGAAAGCAAGGCACTTACTCCTTTTTTTAGTGGGCTTGAACGAGGTAGGGGTCTGTGCTACATACTCGTTCAGGATGACCAAATGAACCACTGACAAATACAGAACACAGAGCTCTTGGAACTTGCCCAGCTCAACTCATCACTCACATGAATATTCATCCAGCCACATGAACTTGTAGCTCGGGACAAAGCAAACAACCCTCCTCCTCTTCCTAGTTACATCCACTACCAGAGGTGACTGGACCAGCTTATGTGGTCATAATAGGCACGTCTCTCAGCTCCGCAGAGAACTTCCTCTCTTTCTCTCATCCTGAACTTCTCATTAAATGTAGCAGTTTCAAGAGTTTAAACTCCATCCCTTTTTGATCGTGCCCTACTTTGTACTCGCTGATGCACAAGCCTGAAAATGGATATTACAGCTTTTTATGATATAATATCCCCCTAATTGGTGCTTCATAGGGCCGTGCCTGAATTCTTTTCAATTAAGTCTAAACTACAGTAACTCTTTCCCTCTGTACATGCTGGAAAAGCCATTCAGGAAAGAGAGGACTGGTACTGCACAATTCCAAAGTACCTTAATGTGTCAAAAATGTTTTCTGAAGAAAGCAACACTGTAAATGCAATCACCTACATTGGTGTCCTCATTGTTAACAGGGAGCCAAAGTATTGCTAATTGTCCTGCGTTTTAGCTGGATTTTTAAAGCATTATGTAGTAAGTACACCGAAGGGTCAATTTGTGAAGTGAAATACTTAGCATGCAAAGCGTAATACAAGATGCTGTGTAATACTTGACCTCTCAGCATAATAAATGTAGCAGTGAAACGCTGTGCATTCAAGATTCACTGAATAGAGCCTTCGCAGAAGAACAAAACCAGAAAATGTTCTCTTCATTCCTTTTTTTCCCCCACTAAGCGAAAATTATTCTTTATAATGGCCATTGCAGCAATTAGCCAGCATTTGGGGAGAATAAATGTGCAGAAATAGCAATTTATTATTTTAAATGAGATTTTTGTGTGGCGCCTGCAAATTACTTGGAGGTATATGAATAATTGTTGCCTTAGCTTTATGCTACAGAATAGGGTGTGGGTGGGTATAAAGATTTCCTATTTGCAGTTAAATGTTTGGACATTTTATAATTTTAATTTCACTCACAGTCTGTCTCGATTGACCCTGCTTTCCCCATTGATCACTTCATGTATGCCTGGAAACAAGTGTGCAGATGATGGGAGCTTTCCAATTAGAGGGTTTAAAAAAAAAACAACAACCCTACGAATGTGACATGTAAGTGCAATCAAGTTTTACTCTGGAAGTTACAACAGAGTGTTTTGAATTTAGCCTCCCCCCTATACATTTAAATAATTCAACATGTTTGGTGGACAGTTATCTTTATTCTCTACATCTGGAAGCCTAATTGGGATTTTAGATACACACATTTAAAATGTTTTATTTTCACAGAAATAAACTCTGCCAGGCCTTTCGGATTCATGTAATTAATCCGAAATAGAGTGAAAGTGCTGCACCTAACTTTATAATGATAAAGTGGACAAAGTTTTGTGAAGATGGAATTAATAATTTTGCAGAGGAAGTTTGGTAAATTCTAGCTTCTGGCGTGGTATTGAGGAGTCCTTTTATTTCAGTGAAATTAAAGGCACTTCACTGAGAATAGTTGAGACACAAGGTAGTGCAGAATTCTAGAGAGACAGAGTAGTTTTACTCTGAACAGTGGATCTTCCTGCACTGGTCTCTGTAAGCTTTTGTCCTGCAGAAAAATCTGGAGAGCGAATTTAAAATGTATAACTAGAAACTTGCCTGCACCAGTGTTCCTCCTCACCCTTCACCCCTAACTCCTCCCATCCACCCCCTCTTCCCTACATCCAACTGTTCTGCTCCTGAACAAAACTGCCTCTGATATTGTGGTTTCTCGTGCATCCAAATAGGATATTGTGAAGAGAGGCACCTAGTTTGAAGACCTGCATAACTTCAGAAATTAAGAATCCCTTCACTCTAACTCCTCATGTTTGTATAATTTAAATGGTGACAAGTATTTCCTACATCTTTTATGCTACAACAAGGGAGAGGCTCCTCTGTAAATAAAGTTAGTTTCCTCTCAATTATTTATATATGATAATAAACTATAATGAATAATAAAATACCTGCATCCCTTAGGGATCTGACCCTGCATATCCCAAACCTCCATCAACTTTATAGTATACAAGTTCAACTTGAGCCCCTTACTTAATTGTGCAATCAGGTTTTCTCAAACCCTGAGATATAGAGTGAGTCACCCCCACCCCACATCCCAGAAGACATTGCTGATCACAGTGAACCAAAATATATTATAAACATACCCTAGTAAGGGGTAGTGCACATTTTAATAATTTCTTCATGTTTATGGTATAACCCCTATTTTCAGTGGGTGATCTGGCAGAAAATAAAGCAAGCTTCATAATAGTCCACAAAACGAACAGAAGTAGGTAACTGTGGGGGGAGGGATAGCTCAGTGGTTTGAGCATTGGCCTGCTAAACCCAGGATTGTGAGCCCAATCCCTGAGGAGACCACTTAGGGATCTAGGGCAAAATCAGTACTTGGTCCTGCTAGTGAAGGCAGGGGGCTGGACTCAATGACCCTTCAGGGTCCCTTCCAGCTCTGTGAGATAGGCATATCTCCATATATCAAGTGTAGAAAGAGATAATGCACATAGCTGTATTTTTGATGCTTAAAGGTCTTACAGTATGAGTGTCCAAATAAACAAAAGAAATTGCTATTGTTGTTGATGGCAATTGAGTTTCTCCTGATTTAGCATGTGAGATCAGAATCAAGCTCAGTGAGTCTGGGCTCTAGTATACACACACACTCTCTCTCTCTCTCTCTTCCCACATAAGTTGTGGTAATATCCATGTGATATATTGCAGAGTCAAGGGATAAGTTTCACTTACCATGAACATTTAATAACTTCACTTGCACTCTGCCCACTAACCCATTTCCTCTGAAACTTCACACAACTTTTTTCCCTTTTAAAAGAAATTAAGCAGCCACACAAGTTTCATTCTCACCCTCTCTACTTGGAAGTGCAGCAGGAGCATAGTCAGTCCTTTACAAGTGACAACTCCACATCTCCTGATCGTGCCAAACTAGAAATAGCTTGGGTCAGATTTTCCAGTGAATTTGTACCAGCAGAGAATTTGGCTTAGGAACTTTATACCCCTGGAAAAGGGAAAGTATAAGCTTCCCAGTGTAACACACTGGATTTGCTTCTAGCCCCAGAAGTCCGAAGATATCAGACAAATTTAGGTAAATGTAACATGCTTTAAGACCATATTAGTGATATTTTTTCCTCTTCTTCAGAGGTCCATATAGTTGGATTCATGGCAATAAGAGAGCCAGTTCTAACAGGAGAAGGCATATAAAAATCAGTCCCAATAAAATTATGAAAAGCTCTCGAGAATCTTTTAAAAGTTGTTTTTCTGTAAAATACATGGCACAAAATAAATAATATATTTGTACCACACCATGTAAACTCATTTAGGATAACTTGTATAGTTCACTCATGGCTTCACCCATTGTTGAATAATGTGGCCACACCAAACTCCTGCTGAGAGCACCCTTATACCATGCCATTGCATTTTGTATGCCAAATATTATATTTAAGTGCCAACCCAGTGCCAGTGCTTAAGAGCTCATTATGTGCCAAATCAACTTTACCCATGCAGTCATGACTGGCACCTCCAGACTATAAAAATGCAAAATAAAAGAGGATTCAACAGTATTTGCTAAAATTTTTGTTAGTTCCATGTAAAAATGTTGCTTGGCAGTATATTTTTAATACATTTTAAAAAGACATGATGAAAAAAAGAAGCATGTCATGGTTTTGTGTTTCTGCTGAGTCACAAAGAGCAGCTCTTAGAGTCACTGGAACACTAAACAAACCTGCTTGTGTTTTGGTTCTCAGAAATCTTTGCTATATTTGTATCTTGTCTTGGGGTGTGCAAAAGCAAACAGTCAGGGATTATTACAATACTCCTTTTCAAAA
The DNA here is from genome assembly GCF_020497125.1 of Mauremys mutica. Lineage (NCBI taxonomy): Eukaryota > Metazoa > Chordata > Testudines > Geoemydidae > Mauremys > Mauremys mutica. The sequence goes on from NC_059075.1 coordinate 45,725,263, forward strand.
GCCATATTTATATTTATGAAAACTAATGGCGTAAATTAAATTCTGAAAGCTATCTGCAGTAAAAAATCAAAAAGTCTAGAAAAATAAGACTTTCTTGTTCTGCGCTTTTTTTTTTAAAATAAAGTATTCATTTCTGTGCCTCAGTGGCTACTTCTTTTTACACCACAAAGTAGTGCAAGCTCTAAATGCAGTGAAGTTACCAAAAACACTTAAAAAGAGGTAAGTGCTCCAAGCTGTTTGTGTCAAAACATTTCTTAATTCAAAACCAAATTAAAATATAATGCTATTTTTCTATACTACTACAACACCAGAGAAGGTGTAACTTTTGCACTAAGGATTGCTTATAAGTTTGTTTTAGAGATGCTAAGGTACCCTTCAAAGACAAGTATCTCTGAACTGGTAAGGGTTAACCAATACATCTAAAACAAACATAGGGCCAACATTTTCAAATAAACTTTGGCACCTTAATTAATATTTAGGCATTTAAATCAGAGGACACAATTACCACCACTTATGAAAATCAGAGCACTTTAATTTAATCCCCTAAATATGGATTTAGGTGCCTAACTTTAGCAATTATATTTTTAAAAATTGTCTATTTGTATATCTACCCACCATTTTCCAGAGATGTCGAATCAAGTCCCTTGCTGTGATGAATGGCGTTGCTGGAAATACCATCTCTGCAGACATCATGAGCCAGACCAACTCCTGGTGTAACTAAGTTGCAAGTTCATTAACTTCAATGAGTTTCCTCATGAATTTGGCCAACCATTTCTGGACAGAGTTAGGGGTATATCAATCCACTCATTCCTGAGCAGGCTCATAAAGAAGCTAGCAAAAAGGCCAACTGCAAGCTCATTTAGCTGACACTAACATTCTAGATCTGGCCCAGTCTGAACTCAGGCCAGGACTCAGAACCGAAACTGCCCTAGTGGCACTGATGAATATTTTCCTTTTATCAATGGATAGAAGACAAACATTTCATCCTTCTTGAGCTCTCTGCAGCATTCAACACTAGTGACCATGAGAGTCCGCTGTCTCACCTGAGAGAGGTGGCAGGGGTCCAAGGTAATATGCTAAAATGGTTTGAGTCCTTCCTGGAAGGATATACCCAATGAGTATTGATGGGAAACAGCACCTCTACCGCTAGACCCATCACCTATGGAGTTCCGTAAGGATCAATACTCTCTCCAATCCTTCTCAATATCTACATGAAACCACTAGGTGAACTCGACAGATGATGTGGATTCAACTGTCAGCAGTATGCATATCGTACACAGCGCTACCTATCCTTCACCACATACAGCCACGCCACTACCACCAATATGGCCCAGTGCTTGAGTGAAATCAACTCTTGGATGAAGAACAGCTGGTTGAAGATGAACTCATGCAAGACAGAGGTTGATGATATACATTCACAACTAGCCAATTCAGTGCATAGTCTGAGTACACTTGGATCCCTTGTTGACATTGATCTTTTACATAGCAGCATCTTCAAATAACACTCTCTACAGACTCGGCTTGGTTAGGAAGTTCTGTTGCATTCTGGCAGATGAAGTCTTGGCCTCATTTATTCACACCTTTGCCACCTCTTGACTGGATTACAGCAATGCAATATACCTGGGCATGAAGCCTCCAGCACTTAGGAAACTCCAACTAGTGCAGAATGCTGCAGCACATCTCCTCAGCAACACAGCCTACCACAAACATATCAAACCTGTCCTCTGCTCTTTACACTGACTTCCTTTAGAATTTTGAATCAAGTTCCAGGTCTGACCTTCTCTTCAAAGCACTCCATGGCTTCAGCCTGGGGTATCTAAAAGCTCTGAGACAAAGACTGGTTGACAACTAAGTTCCACTGGCACAATGGAATTTTCAACAATTAAAGTAAAACTCCTCTGTGTGAGACACAGAATTTTCCCCGGGGTGGTCTGAGACTGTGGAATGAAATACCACAGGAACTGTAAACCTCACCAATTTCTGCTCCAAGTACAAGGTGCATTTCTTTGACTTTCCCTTCTCTAATATAAGCACATAGAAAAAAAAATATATATATATATATATTAAAAGACACACTACTAAAACAAGACATTCCACAACATATGCTTCTCCCCTTGGGGAGAGGATGAGAGAACAAACACACGATAGATACGTAGTCATGTTGCTTAATGCACTACCGGAAGGAGCTTAGATACTACAGTAATGAGTCAGATAAATGCATCTTCCATGACAAGTTGGGGCAGAAGATCGGGAATGTACCAGGATGGTGCAAGATAAGGAAGATACCCTGTCCTATCTTATATCTTTTCCTGCTACACTTTCCTCCCATCTTGTGTCCCAACATGTAAATTACACTCATTTTGCACAGTCACGGAATGGCAGATCAAAGCAAGTTACTTTACTTTGTCTCTTAATCCTGTTTTCTTACCAATTACCACCATTTATGGCATTTCCACCACTGTTTCTGCCACCACAAAACCAAGTTCAGACAATTGAATAAGAATTGCAACAGCTTCCACTAGGGGCAGATTTTGCTCCGGTTATACAGTTGCAAACAGGAGATGCACCTCTACAACCAAATAGAATTTAGCCTCAAATCTGGATTTTGCCCTGGATGTATGATAAAAGTAAAGGTAACTCTGCATTTCCTTATGTATGAGAAAAAGGGTAGAGAACAAGGACATGAAGTATAAATGAACAATCACTCTTTTAAAAGAAAAAGTGAAAGTAAAATGATATTAAACAAAATGAGCAAAGCAACAAACAGGAGAAATATAAGATAAACCTACAGAGGGAAAAAGTCAAAAGCAAACAAAAGAAATAATATAAATGCAACAAGAACAAAAACAGTCACTACAACACAAAGGGCTAACCTTATTTGTCACATATTAAGTAGAGTGAGGTGGAACATGGCAGTTTCGGAGGTTCGAGAATTTTTTTTCTTGGTTGCAATTCATGAAGGCATTTATCCAGCGTTTCCATTTAAATTTTAGATTCAATGAACTCTAAAATTACAAATTAAAAAAACTTCTGAGTGCCACCTGGTTTCATGTTGAAAGTTGAAATCATTAATTTGATATGGATTTCAATACAAAACTACAAATTAGGACAGGTTTGCTCACAAATAGCCTTAGGGTCATGGATCTTAGACTTTCCAGAGTTTTGAATTTTTCAGGAGATCTAACCTGGGCAAGTTTTATATGATTTCAGGGTTCACTGTGAACATTTCACACAGCTCTAATACGAAGATGCTTAACCTATAAATTAGTATATCTCATTGATAATCCTGAATCAGTGAAAGGGGTTCTATGTAAAACTAAAAAGAAATATATCAATTTTCTAATATGGGTAACATTTTTACATGTAATGTTGTAATTTTTAATATATTAACTCAATGGAGTTACGAAACTCATCACTAGGTTCAAAGGACAAAGTAATAGGTTGGGCTTTAGTCTTAAAGATGTATTCCCCCCCCATTTTGAAAAATAACAAATATAATTATCAGTCAGATTAGCATGAAATTTTGGCCTGCTGCAGTAGGATACAAAGCTTTATTACACTTGCAAAGCTATTTAAAAAAAAAGGCTTGAACTTTAAGATTCCCATAAATTATATTTTGCTAACAGATATCAGTGTGGAAAGCAAGACTTAAGGAACATCAAAATTAATTAGCTCTGTACAAATTATGAAGAAAATATTTAGGCAAGTGTTTTCTTGGTAATTTATAACTATATTTAGATATTGTAATGATTAGAATTTAAAAGAAACAAGAGAAGTATAAACTTCATCCAAAGTCACATATAGATCACATATGACCGCTACTGTATATTAAATGAAGAGACTAAATATCTGCTACTCTGTAAATGTGATCGTATGTAGTAGTAAGAATGTGGTACAGTAAGGCTAACAGTCTTTTCCTGTTCAATGAGTTGGAATTAAACATGCTAATCTGAGGTCTCTTTCAAGTATTTTATTAAACTACTTTGGCCTTTAGTTCCTTTATCTTGCATCATTTAATGTAATGTTATTTATATATATATGAAGTATGTTACACTTATTAACCAATGTGCAAAAATCTAAAGTACAGATTTTATGTAATGGGCTAATTACAGGACTTTAAAGCCACCTACTGAGTTTTGCTAAGCTTAACAACAGGTTCACTGAACTGGATAAATTTATTCAAACTTGTGGAAATGAACCCCATTCTATGTGCAACCGTACTGGGAAAACACACAAATTATACCTCAATACCAGTTTAATGGGTCAAACAGTGAACCTGAATACTGAACTTATCTACATCTTGCAACAGTGAGACGCTATAGGCCCATTCATTGTTTCTTCCTTATGTTTGTAAATAACTAAAATATGGTACATGGGATAAGCATAAAGTTTTCAATATCTATAAAACTGGAATAATTTTTCTTACATTGATCTTTGCAACCATCTTGATACATATAGCAAATGCAACTTTGCTAAACACATAGTTCAAATATATCATCCTTTACTTTGGAAGAATATCTTCCTATTACTCCTATCGAGTGTAGTTTTTATTTATTTACTTATCTGCACATACTTTTCAGAACCATCTTCTTTCAACCTTCTCATTTAACATATATTAGGTAGGTCCAATTTTCATTTTGCTGATGCTGGTGTAAATCAGGACTAACTTCACTGAAGCTAATGGAGTTGCACCTATGTAAAATCTGTGTGAGACCAAAATCAGGCCCAGTAGCTTTATTAAGAAAGTATATTACACAGAGTTGAGTTTTAGGTCATCATATATGACTACTGCAGGAATTGTTTAGCTCTGTAACAGATTAAAACTGCCACAAAGCCCAATTCTACTCTCATTTACATCAGTGTAAATCCAGAGTAACTCCTTTGACTTCCATTGACTTATTCTAGTTTTACACAGTAGAACAATGCAAAATTTCTCTCACAGTTTTCCCTTCCTTCAACTTTGAAATCTATTTGTAATAAAAAGTTGAAGACAATGCCCAACTCAAATATATTGGCTGTGACCTGTCCTTCAAAAATTATAAGTAGAAAGAGACTTTAAATACTACTATAGTTCAGGTCCATATGTTAATCTTGGTGGGGATTTTTTTTGGCTGTTCAGGGATAGCTGGTAAATTATGTAACAAAATTTTCTTTAATCAAAAGGGGAATACGCTATTGCTGATTTACAAGATTTTATTGTTTATCTGTACACTGTCCTCAAAAACTATGCATAATCTATTCAGTGGCTGACATTTGAGTCTTGATGGATACATTCAAGCATGTACTTTCCAGGATAATAACGCTAGTACACTGCTCTACAATGCTTTCAATGAAGATACGCCTTATAGTGCTCATAATTGTTGCTTAAGTTACAAAAATGAATTTTTCAGTAAATGAGGAACAAGACACAATCTTCTGCCCAGAGAAGAAGAGTTTAAATGAGAAATGCAGAAAATTTAGCCGACTGCTGTAACAAATGAAATGGTGTTGCATTGAAAAACATTTGAGGCAATTAATCAATGCTGTGTTTGCACATATCATTAAATATATTATACTAAGTTTAGATTTGACTTCTATGCTTCTTTTATAAAGAGTTAAAAGAAAATACATTTGAATTCATGCTGATACTGAAAACATGCTCCTAGCTCCTAGTTTCTTGGATTTCAAATCATTTCCATTAACAAACAGCTATTTGCCCTCTAATAAAATATGTCATTATGCTTTATTCACATCACACAAAAGAATCACTGAAAAATCGCCCCAATGATGGCCAATAATTACACATTTTGCTCCTGCACGAGAAATGAAGAAATCTGTTCATTGGAGAAAGCAGGTGCTGGGGCATCATGCTAATAGTCAATGTGTGCCACAGTAATTAGCCATTGCAATTGCTAAAATTAACAATTAGCTAACATGCAATTCTCTTTTTGCAGGCTGCAGTTTACTTTGTATAATCCTCGTATGTTCTTAGTAATTATTCTGACAGCTTATTATTTTTATTTTTTCTGGTTTGAACACAGCTTTAACATTTGAATCAGTCTACCCAAATGTTCAACAGGCAGTATGAAACAAATGCTTCACTAGGCAATTTCAAAGGAACACATTTGTTTTTATTCTCAACTTTGTATTGTTCAAGAAATACATGATTCTTTTATAGACTAAAAACTCTTCATCTCATTTGTGTGCTGGGGACCATTGTAGGAGGCTTTAGGTCATTTTTACAATGGTAGTAGATACAGTCATTCCAAGATTATGAGAATAATTGTAATTAAGTTTTCATAATATCTATAGCAGTGGTTTAAGGTTCTCAAACTGTGGTCCAGGACCACTGGTGGTCTGTGGAGTCCTTGCCAATAGTCCATGGAAACCCAACTGGTCAAATGGTTCTAATTCTCCTCCCTGTTCCTGTCAGCTAAATAACATGAAAGGAAGCCCAAATACATCAACTACTTTCCTATTATTACTTTTACATGTAAACAATTGCTGCAGTTGCCACAGCAGATGTTATACTATTGTGAAGGTGTCCACAATCACAAATAGAAGAGGAGATGATCCATGAGAGACTTCTCTGTTAAGATGTAGTCCACATTATGAAAGTTTGGGAATGACATACTACAGTAAAGCTTGTTAAGATTTTTTTCTTATCTATACATTAAGGTTCAGATCTTCAGCTAGCGTAAATCAGTATAACTCATTTGAAGTCAATGAAGATTCATTGATTTACACAAGCTGCAGAAGCGGCCCTAAATTTTTTTATTTTACTTTTTGTGTTACTTAGCAGTCCTGGAAGCCCCAACACCTTATCAGTCTGTGGGTCAGATTTTCCTCTCCCCCATTCAGTGTAACTCCACTGACGGTAAAACTCATCTTGCTTTACACAGGTGTAAATGAGAGGGTAATGAGGCTCAGGGAGCTTACATACTTTTCTGAACTCAGGATGGCCTGTGTAGCAGGAGCCAAATCACGTCAGAACAGTTTTAAAAAAACATTTCCATTGTTTTTAACTCTGTTCTAAAAGTTCTTTGATCCTGTGTACATTAATCAGCAAAACCATGTTTGAAAACAGTTCAGCAGACTCTGTGCACATCATGTTCTAGCATTCTTTTAGAATAGCTCCATCCTCAGCATAGATGGAGCCAGAAAGAAACAATGAATCATAGAATCATAGAATATTAGGGTTGGAAGAGATCTCAGGAGGTCATCTAGTCCAATCCCCTGCTCAAAGCAGGACCAACACCAACTAAAGGTGACAAGATCCTCTGACTTCAATGTGAAATTCCTAAAGCAGATGGGAGAGAGAAGACACACAAGGATTCCAAACCACTGGTCTGAAAACAGTCTGTATTAATACAAGGTGCAATCATGCAACCTTTACTCAAATGAGCAACTTCAGAAGGACTTCTTGCATGAATAAGGACTGCAGAAATGTTTGTACAGTAGCTAGCACAACAGGCTTCTGGACACTATTAAAATATGAATAAATGAAATAATAATGGGGCATGGAAAAGTATATTCCCTGGATGGGAAATTGTTTACTATTTAGGGCCGTATCCTAAGCCGGTGTAAATTCCATTGATTTTAATGGAACCATGCACATATACACCAGTTGAGGATATGGACCTTAATCTTTAGAGCTAGGGACAGATAATTTAAGGGATGAAAGAATTGTCCTGATTTCCCCCTATAAATCAGGGGGGGAAATCACTAAGATCTTCCATGTGCACAATAATCAGGGGCGGCTCTACAAATTTGGCCGCCCCAAGCAGTCATGCCCGGGAGGCGCCCCCGAGCCGTGGGAGCAGCGGACCTCCCGGGGCATGACTGCGGAGGGTCCGCTGGTCGCGCAGCTCGGCTGGACCTCCCGCAGCTGCGGGCGGTTCGCTGGTCCGGCGGCTGCGGTTGAGCTGCCGCAGGCGTGCCTGCGGGAGGTCCAGCTGAGCCGCGGGACCAGCGAACCGTCCGCAGTCATGCCCGTGGGAGGTCCACTGGAACCGCCGGCCGAGCGTCCCCTCCACAGCCATGCCTGCGGCAGGTCCGCTGCTCCCAGGGCTCCGGTGGACCTCCCGCAGGCATGACTGCGGCAGGTCCGCCGGCCCAGCCTGCCGCCCTCCCGGGAAAGGGCCGCCCCAGGCGGGTGCTTGCCCCGCTGGGCTCTGGAGCCGGCCCTGACAATAATGAGAACATATGCCCACCCAAACCATTCTTTCTCACTTACTTGCATTTTGATCTCTTTGATACAGCATGTGATGCTAGGTTTCTTTCAAGCGGGTCTATTATTTGTAACATATTAGCATATTATTCAGCCTTTGCCTGATGGCAATCACTGTAGTTAAGATTGAAAAATGATCCTATTATAGAGCCATTTCAAAATACCTGATACTTTCTAAAAGCATCCAATTGTACATGTTGGAGAAAGAAAATTATTTTATGGGGGTTTCTCTCTGTTTCTTTTCTAAGGCCTGGTTTACACTAAGGGCGGGGGTCGAACTAGGGTACGCAAGTTCAGCTACGCGAATAGCATAGCTGAACTCAAAGTACCCTAGTTTGAACTACTTACCCGTCCAGACGCCGCGGGATCAAAGTCCGCGGCTCCAAGGTCGACTCCGCCACTGCCATTTGCAGTGGTGGAGTTCCGGAGTCGACTGGAGCGCGCGGGGAGTTCGAACTATCGCGTCTATATTAGACGCGATAGTTCGAACTCCGAGAAGTCGAACTCACCGCGTCGACCCACGCAGCAAGTGTAGCCAAGGCCTAAGTATCAACTCTTTGAAAGCTGCTCATAGATTTGGGATGTTAGAAAGAGGCAGAGATCTGAAATGGAACCCCAAACCCAAACACTGATCTTTAGAGGGTGATTTCTGAAATCCAGACCCAAAACTATATCTGAAGTTTGTGATTAGAGCTCACCTTTATAAGAGACCAAACTGGAGCCAAAGCCAGTACCCCCAACTATCGCCAGTATTTCAAAATCTAGGCTAGAGTAATACTAACAATGAACTAATATGGACTCTCTATAATTGTATCTTACAATATCCAGAAAGTTAAGAAAAATGTAGATTATTTTAAGGTGGCCTTATAAAAGTTAAACCATCTTCTTAATACTACAATTTGATTTCTTCCTATGTGCAATTATTTCATGCATAGTAAATTGGCATACTGTCTTCTTTTCAAGATAAATTAATAATTTCCATGCTCCTTCACTTAAAAATAATCCTAAATTGACAGGAACAAGAATAGAATGTGTTCCCACTGAAGTCAACAGTAGAACTTCCAGGGGGAAGATAGCTCAGTGGTTTGAGCATTGGCCTGCTAAACCCAGGGTTGTGAGTTCAATCTTTGAGGGGGCCATTTAGGGATCTGAGGCAAAAATCTGTCTGGGGATTGGTCCTGCTTTGAGTACCAGGTTGGACTAGATGACCTCCTGAGGTCCCTTCCAACTCTGACATTCTATGAACTTGGACCCAGATTAGAATTTTGCATCCTGGGCCCATACCTTGTTCATGGTAGCCTACAGAGTGATGTATAAATGGCCAATCCTGCAAAATATGACTCTGGATGTCCCAGAACATTTACTCAGAATAAATTTGAATCCTGGAAAAGCTCAAGTTCTGGACCATTTCAAATTCTGAGCTATCTAGGCTGACTCAAGCTCTGTGGTATTTCTGTAGTACCCTTTTATATGTAATGTTTTACTGTTTATATTACTTAATCTATTAATGTACAGGCTAATTTATTTGCATGAAATACTTAAAAATGTGGTTCTACTCAGAACAGAAGTTTTGTAAAAATGGAATTGTGGGGTTCCATATTTATTGTCTCTCAATTTCCACACCAAATTTGCTAAGTTAAAACACCATATTTTTACTTGTAAACTGCCAGCCTTGAAAACTCAACATGGGATCTGAAAGTCAAGTTGTGTTCTTTCAGGCTTATTCATCATCTCTTTGGACTAAAGATTCTTTAGGACAAGTTATGTCCTCAGGTATTCTTCAGCAATTTAATTATCTTCAAATTCTGTCCATATATCGAACTTCAAACAAGGCTGACAAAGCACAAGGAAATATACTACATGGAACAATTTTTTTTGGCAGCTGAAGGGACAAGATAACTCAATATTGCAATTGACTGCTTGGGCACACCCTGAGCCTTTGCAGAGTCCAAATGAAGTTAATGGGACTCTGTGCACATGCAAAAATATGTCTTCACAGAGTCAATTGCAGCACTGGGCTATTGTGAGTTACCTTGGGCCTATGTGATCTGTTATTTTCATGTCTATTCTAAGTTTCTGAGTTAACAGAGTAAGATTTTATATGTAAATGCATGCAAAAATCTAATTGCCTTCTATGATGAGATAACTGGCTTTGTGGATGAGGGGGAAGCAGTGGACATGTTATTCCTTGACTTTAGCAAGGCTTTTGATACGGTCTCCCACAGTATTCTTGCCAGCAAGTTAAAGAAGTATGGGCTGGATGAATGGACAATAAGGTGGATAGAAAGCTGGCTAGATCATCGGGCTCAACAGGTAGTGATCAATGGCTCCATGTCTAGTTGGCAGCCGGTATCAAGCGGAGTGCCCCAAGGGTCGGTCCTGGGGCCGGTTTTGTTCAATATCTTCATTAATGATCTGGAGGATGGCATGGACTGCACCCTCGGCAAGTTTGCAGATGACACTAAACTGGGAGGAGTGGTAGATATGCTGAAGGGTAGGGATAAGATACAGAGGGACCTAGACAAATTAGAGAATTGGGCCAAAAGAAATCTGATGAGGTTCAACTAGGACAAGTGCAGAGTCCTGCACTTAGGACGGAAGAATCCCATGCACTGCTACAGACTAAGGACTGAATGGCTAGGCAGCAGTTCTGCAGAAAAGGACCTAGGGGTTACAGTGGACAAGAATCTGTATATGAGTGAACAGTGTGTTCTTGTTGCCAAGAAGGCTAATGGCATTTTGGGCTATATAAGTAGGGGCATTGCCAGCAGATCGAGGGATGTGATCATTCCTCTCTGTTCAACATTGGTGAGGCCTCATCTGGATTACTGTGTCCAGTTTTGGGCCCCACACTACAAGAAGGATGTGAAAAAATTGGAAAGAGTCCAACGGATGGCAACAAAAATTATTAGGGGGCTGGAACATATGGCTTATGAGGAGAGGCTGAGGGAACTGGGATTGTTTAGTCTGAAGAACAGAAGAATGAGAGGAGATTTGATAACTGCTTTCAACTACCTGAAAGGGTGTTCCAAAGAGGATGGATCTAGACTGTTCTCAGTGGTACCAGATGACAGAACAAGGAGTAATGGTCTCAAGTTGCAGTGGGGGAGGTTTAGGTTGGATATTAGGAAAAACTTTTTCACTAGGAGGGTGGTGAAGCACTGGAATGGGCTACCTAGGGAGGTGGTGGAATCTCCTTCCTTAGAGGTTTTTAAGGTCAGGCTTGACAAAGCCCTGGCTGGGATGATTTAGTTGGGGATTGGTCCTGCTTTGAGCTGGGGGTTGGACTAGATGACCCCCTGAGGTCCCTTCCAACCCTGATATTCTATGATTCTATGATCTTTACAACTCAATTTAGCAGAACAAATTAATTATGCAACCAGGGTATTTAAGACTTTAAACACAGTATTTTTTATATACAGTAATGAAGATTTTACCATTTATGTTTTAAAATTAATATGTCAGCTGGTTTAACTACTGCTGTACAACATATTGTACTGAGTGCTATACTCTGAATTTATGAACTGCCAAGAAAACACATATACAGTGACTAACTAATAAGTTTGATGGTGAAGAGAAACAGACACAGGACGCAATTCAGAACACTTACCAAGGACCTCAGACAGCATCAAAATGGAGCAATTTAGAACTACTTACTCTATTACTGCTGAGAAGGAAAGAAGTGAATGACTTTCATTTAAAAGCACTGCTTACTTCACATAGGAGTAATTTCCATATTTTCTTAACTGAAATTAAGCTCCCTTACATAACAATTTTTTCAACTGATTTCATAACATTCACATATAAATAATTTATTGATAACAATACCCCTAATAAGCCAAGCAAAAATTCATTTACAAATAAGGAAATTCAAAATCTCAACAAGTGGGACAAAAACTAGATTCATGAGGTCGCCTGATGACTTGGGTAGCTCTCCTGTGTGGAAGCATTCAGCGGAGACCTTAAAATTCTCATATTGTCATTTTCAAAGTGGCACCTGATATTTGAGTGTCATAATGTCCACTGGCTTTAAGGGAGTCAAGTGGCTAAAACCTAAAACAACAAGTTTTGAGGTAACTCGTGACCAATGAAGCTTAGCCCAGTTGTAGAAATGATGAGCTTTTCTTCAAGAGACAAGCAGCATGATGGGCATGCTGATACCATCAGTGGACAATTCACAAAAGCCCCACTCGACCAGGATTGAATCAGAGATCACTGAAATCACTGAAAGAGCTCATGCTGACTTCACTGGGATCAGGCCCATATAGAAGTATTCAGATAAATCAGGGGAAGCTATGGCAGCCGTCTCTGATAGAGGGAGGAGTATGAGAGACGCAGAAAAATGTGATTCCTTTGATTAAACAGATTACATAAAAACCAGGGACCCCATCTGTGAGGCCAAATGTGGAAAGGCAGAACCTGAAGTCAGATGAGCTACAAAGCCACAAGCAATTTAAAAACAATGAAGTCCACTTTACTTGACCAGCAAACTTAAGTGAATAAATGTGCTAATAAATTTCCAAGAAGACTTAAATACACAATAGAAAGTTGACCTGTTGAAGGAGTAGAGTTGTTAATTGAAGCCATTTTTTCTTTACCAAACCAAAATATATTTAATATGTGGAATGGCATCCTCTTAAATGGACATGTATTGGGGGAACAAACCTGCTAAAACAAAACTCAAATGCACTGTAAGGATCTCCATTTAAGATGCTTCTGCTATACTTTAAACAATGGAGTAATGGCATTAAAGTTGACACATGTTCCTCATATTTATTTTAAATATAAGAAATGATTTGGATGATCCTAGTGACATTACCTTGGGTGGATTGCAAGCAAAATGCCAGTTTACAAGTTTCCATTAAAGACTGTGTGATTTTAAATTCCTTTTTCTTCTATTTCTTATACATATGTTAAAAGCAAAACTATAGCATATTTCCATACCTATACACATAATACATAATCAAATAACACAAGAACAAATCTACCACCAGCTGCTTCATACCCATGTTGTGCTTTGACTGTGAAGGAAAGCCAAGTTTCGAGCCTGGGTAGAGCCTGACTCAGGCCATAACTTGTGAGTCCTGCTATTCTAACCCTTTCTCTTGATCTGCTTTTCAGCATGTCTTAGAGTACACAGCTCAAAGCAGCAGGGGAGTTTCTTAGCAAAGGGCCACCCACTTGCATATTATTCCTTCCTTGCCTGTGACATGACACAAGAACAAAGTAGACATTAACCGCTACATTAAACCCAGAAGGAAAGTAATCAGTAACCTGTTATTCCCTTAATAAAGGGAAACACATGCAGTGTGAAATCCAGAAGACTAATCAATAGCCCCAGACAATGCAACGTGCCAAACAAATTGCAAATCAATTAGAATCCTTGTTTTCTTTGAAATGGTTCACTATACCTAAAGCAATTACTCGTTCATTAGACCTAATTTAACAGCATGACTGCCCTAGCAACAACTGGCAGCGTCTGGCTATCAAATGGAAGAATGGCAGCTTATTTCTGTCTGTCTGTGAGTTTAGCGCCAATCAAAAAATTGAATTCCTTTATATAAGACAACTTTTAATGAATGGGTAAAATATTTTCTGCAAGGAATGCATCAAGTCATCCATTTGTGTTTTTTTTTTTGGTGGGGGGGAGCTTTGGTGGGCAAGGTTTAGGTTAAACAAGAGAACGGACTTAAGTTGCTGTGTGAAGGATTTCTTTAAAACATTTTGATAAGTAGTAATAGCAAGCCATGCTCTGAGGATGAGAAGTTGCAGATCTCAAATACTCTTTGGGACTTTAAATAAAATAAAGTCCTACATATGCTTTCTTCAGCAGTACTTTTACTACTATTAGACTGATACAATAAGATTAGCATGGCCCAGCACAGCATGACACAAATTTGAGAAATGGTTCATAATCCCTTTGATAGGCACAGAGGGCTTTTAGAGTTTGATCCAAACCCTATCCATTGCCTTCAGTTGGCACTGGATCAGGCCCTTAATACTCTAGCTATTACTATATACTATTTTAAGGTAATGTTTCTATCATTTGTTTCCTGCTTTATTCAGTGACATTGTGATGTACATAACCACATATGCCTAACAAGATTTTTTTACAATAATAATAATAATAATCATACCTGGTTCCTATATAGCTCTTTCATCAGTAGATCTCAAAGCATTATACAAAGGAGACCAGTATCATTATATCTGACAAGTTTTTAATATATATTCAATTTTATTCTGTAATTCTCTCATATTTATAAGAGCACTTTTCCTTCCTATATTGTTTTGTGTCACAGCATTACAATAAAAAGGATGTGGCTGGAATGAGCTCAATTGGCAGGAAGCCACTCCAGTGGGAGTGGGATAGCTGGCTCTGTTGTTCCTTTAACATGGGATATTTCCAGCTCTTTCAATCAATAAATAGCATATTCATGTGATCTGTCAGTTAAAATAATATATAGGAGTGTCACTCTTTCAACATCTGGTATCTTGGGCCCTCCCAGGACTTGAAGAAAATGCCATATTTCCTGTTGAGAAGCTGGAAATCTCCTCTTTCCAGTGTCACAAAGCTTTGATTTAAATCTCTGCAGGGTCAAGATATTGAGCCATCAACCTGTCACTGGCACAGGAATGAATACTGAATACTGCCTATCTTGCACTTCAGACCTCTGTAATTTTGGTGGGAAAACTCTAAATATGCAGCAAATAAGGAAACCTTTCTCTAGCAGATTGATTTTTTTTAATGACTAGTATTTGAAATGCCTGAAGGGTTTGTAATGTTAGACTTTAAATATATGACACCCTTCTGCAAAAGGCCTGTATATTTTCCTAAGTATGTATTTAACTAGAGGTTCAGACATTAATTTAGTTTTTTAGTCACTGCGGTAATTTCTAGTGCTGGAAGCTTCAAAACACCTTCAGAAATAATGTAGAAAGTATTTAAAAGTAATTGGGACTATTTTTAGCATTCAGTTGATTTAGTTACTATGAGTTCAAATAGAAACAACAAGGATTCCTGTGGCACCTTAATGACTAACAGATTTATTTGGGCATAAGCTTTCATGGGTAAAAAACCCACTTCTTCATATAGTTTTTTTACCCACGAAAGCTTATGCCCAAATAAATCTGTTAGTCTTTAAAGTGCCACCGGACTCCTCATTTTTGTGGATACAGACTAACACGGCTACCCCTCTGATACGAGTTCAAATGTGGTTATAGTGAGTCATAACTTCTAAAAGTGAGCGACAATAGTTTCTTTATCTAAGAACATCACATCTTTAATGTCCAATCTTTCAGGACCTTACAGAATTGAGACCTGGGTCCTATCAGGAAGCGGAGACTTGCTCTTTTCCAAATGCTCTGAAGCTCCCATTTCTAGCTGTGCAGGGCAGTGTGATAACATAACAAGTCATAACGTTTTCATGTGTAGAAATCCTCCACTGGTAATATTTCCCCCCTCAACCTCAGGTAGGGGGAGAAAGGAGAAAGAGGCAACATTTCTCTGGCAAGCTGGGTTGTTGATTTGTTTGGGGATTTTTTGGATGGGGGGAGGGTTAAGTGGCAGTTTGAGGCAGCTGAGAGGGTAGGAATATGAAAATAAGGTGAGGCATTCATAGATGCATAATAAACTCACATAGCTCCACATTTTACCATGTGTTTATCACCTCCACTTGCGCGCGCGCACACACACACACAGTTCTGACTTGAGATGACACTCATCTCCCCACACCTCTTGCACAAACCCTGAGTAACTGGACTTCATCTGATGGCACTGCATCCAGTCTCCCATCCAGAGGCCCAGCTCTGGGTTGCAATGTAGCCCTCTGTGACCACTAGGGTGACCAGATGTCCTGATTTTATAGGGACAGTCCTGATATTTGGATCTTTGTCTTATATAGGTGCCTATTACCCCCCACTCCCTGTCCCAATTTTTCACACTTGCTATCTGGTCACCCTAGTATTCCAGCTAGTGGCCACAACTACTCTGAGTCCTTATTCAAAGAGTTCAGGCCACTAGATCCATGAATTAAAGGATCTTTTGGTGACTCCACAGCATACTCTTTACCCCATAATACAGATAAGAAGCCATGAACCATAAATTGCTGAGAATGAGATTCTATAAAGCGTGATGTTAACACTTTCTTCTTAAATACCTTTTAAGATATCTTTTATAGTTGGCACATAAATGTCATAAGACACACAAGTAGTTACGGCTATTAATATGATAAATAATTATTTGGTTGCTGGAAAAAAATCACTAAATCAGGTAGACAATTAAACATATAGATCATGTTTCATTTTGAGGGTTCCCTCTCTTGCAGCGCAAGTCTGTGTGTCATTAAAGTTCATATTCCGACCTGTTTTTAGCACTGATCTAGGCTGTAACTAAAGTCAGTTCTGAGCAGCTGTTGTTTTCTTCTTTCCGCATAGCTGGGACATGCAAGTGTTTCTTTGTTGTGAAATATGGTACGTATTAAAAGTAATTTCGAGATGAAGAAAACAGTTACATATTTAGCATCTGAGG
This sequence comes from Mauremys mutica, assembly GCF_020497125.1. Taxonomy (NCBI): domain Eukaryota; kingdom Metazoa; phylum Chordata; order Testudines; family Geoemydidae; genus Mauremys; species Mauremys mutica. The sequence goes on from NC_059075.1 coordinate 45,741,999, forward strand.
CATCATAGAGTGGGAACAATTAATTTGCTTGCAAGCCTAGGGCTGGGTCCCATTGCTAAAGGTGCCATGGCCCATCCAGTAGCAAACTCTGGGTGAACCAACTGTGGCTCACAGAGACCCCTCATATCTGATCACTTGCACGTGCTTGTATATGCATTGCCCTTGAATCTAGTACTAAAACTGCTGGGTAGATGCTACTTTGGTGTCTCACTAAGGCAGAGTGGCACAGAGCTAATTTAACATTTGAACCATGTAAGGTGAATGTCCAGCTGCATATAAATATTTGGTAAAGTATCAGACTGCAGTCTGCACATGGAAATTTACACACCATTACTGGCATTTGGAAAGATATGGAATTGGTGTTGGTTGTGTGTGTGAGGTGTTTGTTGTTTTCTGTAAAGAGTGTGGTAACTAATCTCAGGCTGGCATGGCACCTATAGCTTTTTTTCTTTTAAAACATATATTTGGTCAGTGTGTCAAATGCTAGCTGAGAACTAACACACCATTTGCCCTACTTTTAAAGAGTGGAATACCTGTCATCTGGCAACTGTTTGTCTGACTGATGGATGCACATTTACACAGAGAACTTAGTAGCACCAGCTAAGTACCATTTCACTAACTCTTGCTTTACCAATGCAGGTAGGATGACCAGATAGCAAGATTGAAAAATTGGGACAAGAGGTGGGGGGTAATAGGTGCCTATATAAGAAAAAACCCCAAAATTGGGACTGTCCCTATAAAATCGGGACATCTGGTCACCCTAAATGCAGGGCATCCAAGATGGATGGAAATGGAAATGGAAACGGAAACACATGGATGGAAATCGGAGTTATTTGTTTCCTCCTTATTACAAGGGGAGTATGAAGTTGATTTTGCACTGAGAATCAGTCTGTGCTTTGGATCTCAGTAATGCAATGCTTTATAAATATTTGATTGTAGCTGGAAATGTCCATACATATACAAGCACGTGCTATGCTGAGGAATATTTCTATGGCCTAATCCCATAGCACAAGAAAGAATCTGACCCAGTGGTCCTGCAGCTGAAACATAATTAATTATATTGATAAGGCAAGAGCTGGAAAAGGATCCAGCTCACACTCTCGCAGCTATATTGGTTCTACAGGGATGACAGCAGTAAGAACTTATTTTAGCCTAAGGGTATGTCTACACTGCAATCGGAGGTGTGACTGCAGCACATGTAGGCATACCCAAGCTAGCTTTGAATGAGCTAGCTCATTAAAAATAGTAGCATAGTCACAGCAACACAGGTGGCAGCATGGGCTAGCCACCTGAGAATAAAAGTGCCTAGGACCCCAGTGTCACCAGTGCTGCCACACAGAGCCATCCCTAGGAGGGTGTGGGGCCCGGGACGGAAGTGACGAATCCGTCCCTTGGGTACGGCAAATCGGGGCGACTGCACTGGCCAATCACACCAGCCTATGGGGCCTGTAACAGGTCCTTTGCCCGCTGGGGCCCACTGGCTGCCCCAATAAGGCACAGAGAGGCTTCTTCTTCTGCAGCACCCGTGGCTTTATTTACACATGTTCTCCCACACCAGTGATATACTACATAAGGAGCAGGCCTTACAGTCTCCTCTTCCACACAGAGTCTGCCCTCAGCCTGGAGACTGATCTTCCCCTGGCCATTTTCCCCTTCTTCTGGCTGCCAGCCAGCCTTTATAGCCCTTGAACCCTCAGGCCTACAGGTGCAGCCCGTTCTAATGGCCAGGCACTAGGCTTCTCCCCAGCCCCAATCTATTTCCCCTGATTGGGGTTGGCTGAGCAGGGGCTAATTAGGTGCCTTTGCATCAGCACCCTGCTACAGAGCCCTTCAAAGCACAGGGCCTGGAGTGGTCGCCCCGATTCACTGTACCCAAGGGACAGCTCTGTTGCCACCTTTGCCCCCACAGCTACATTGCAATTTTTAGTGAGCTGGCTCAACCAAAGCTTGATCAGGTATGCCTATGTGTGTTGCAATCACACCTAGTGTAGACACACCCCAGTGAGCAGACATGACAGAGGAACCAGATCTACTGAATACAAAGATAGTCACTTTTCACGTTAAAGGTTTCTATATATCCTCACCCACTGAACACTTATCTGTGCTACCTCTAGACTAGTGCCATGATGATCACCCAAACTACTCAGCGTTGCTCCTTAACTAAACTTCCTACACCACACTAGTGCTGTACAAATTACTTCCTGCTATGCAACCATGGCTCCCCTGCTACTTCCTTCTGCCTGGTTCTCCTTTTGCTGCCCTTTGGTCTGGCTTTTTAAAAGCTGATTAACTGGCTGGGGGAATGAACAACCATTCAACCTCCCTCCCTTTGGTTAGCGTTTGAATTTCTAATATAACTTGATTTTTGAAAAGTTCAGATCCTTCAAAAGTTTTAGTCCATGGTTCCTTCCATCTCTGCTGATGTCTGTACATGCACCTGTTATCCTTCTATTAAATGCAAACTATTGATAGCAGACAAAGCTGTACTGTTATTGGATTAAGGTGGTATTCAGGTTTCACTAATGATCATCTGAAGCCCTTGCTTTTCCTTGGGGCTGGTATAGTAAATATTTGTCTTGGAACAATCATTGCACAACTTCAATTAACTTGTTATGTAAAACCACAATTAATACATTTCTAAGTAAAGTTCCTGATCCTACAAGGTGCAGAGCACCTTAAACTCCCACTGAAGCTCTTTGCCATATCTTCTGATTGCTTTCTCCAACCTACCAGCATCACCTCAATCTCATCTGGATTGAGCTTCAGCCAGCTAGTTCTCATTCATGCTTGTCACACTGGATAAGGCATTCAACATTAATGGAGGGGAGGGGAAACACGGCTAGTGCGGTCAAATAATTAAAAGACCATCCTTTAACAAATAAAATCAATTATGGAGGTCGGAATAAAAGCCAAAAGGGAGGAAAGGGGGTGAGGAAGGGAAATGTACTAATCAGTGGCCATACTAAAAGAACACCTTTGGACTAATAAGGGTTTAAAACTATTTTTGAAATAATTGGCTAAGAATAAAAATTTGAACTGAAGTAGAGGGAGACATGCATTGACACAAATGTCAGGGTTAGTTACCTTTGATCCTGCAACGCAAATTTACAGTCAGTTGCCCACTTAAACTGCTATGAACCTCGATCTTGTAAGGTGCCAACTTCTTCCTGAAAGCCCTGAATGCCTTTAAATCTCATTGAAGTCTGTGAGAATTAAGGGCACTCAGTAACTCTTAGGAGGTACCCAGCAATTTACAGGATTGGGATCATACATCTACTCCCTAAAAGATGGGAGATATCTGATCACAGATCCTTATCAGAACAAGGCTCATGACTGAGAACTCAAATACAGCCAGGGGCTAGATCCATTAATGCAATGGATATTTATAAGATAAATGCCAAGCACGCACAATGCACACACCGTCAAAAATATTACTCTGTTTTTGAAAACAAAACAAAAAACAAAGATGAACTGCTCCTTGGGTCAGGGACCATCTTTTTCTTGTGTAATTGCAAAGTTTCTAGCACAGTGGGACCTTGATCCTTGATTGGGGCCCTAGACACTAATACAATACAAATAAAAACAATAATATCTCTGGATGCTTACAAATGAACTGATCTGTGATTCAGGCTATCATTAACATAGTTCCTAAAATACAGAATATGTGTTAGAACCACAGATAAAAAAAGCTTGTGGTAACAGTCTAATGCATATAAAGAAAAACTGTTTTAGAGATGCCTTTGCATTTGGGCTTGTATCAGCAAACAGATCTACTGTCTTTCATTGAAGAGAGAGAGAGAGAGAGAGAGAGAGTGTGTGTGTGTGTGTGTGTGAGTGAGAGGGGGCGGGGGTCTGTTAATAAGGGCCCTCAATCCAGCTAGTAAACTTGCAGGTACAATTTTCCACAGCTAAGTTTCCTGTGAGCAAAACAACCACATTTGTGCATGCATATTGATGACTAGATTATCTGATTTTTACAAAAAAATGCAATTTGTACACATAAGTCTGATATTTTGAGTGTGCAAATAAACTTGTGAGTGCAAAATTGTGTTTGGAGAAACTTAAGCAAACAACAAAGGACTGTGTAGCTCTAGGGGACAGTTTTGCAGCTATTTACAAGAAAGTTTATTTCAAACATTTAGACTTTGTGCAATAGCCTGCATTTCCTTATACCAGTAACCTTACAACAATAGCTCTACAATGAGTCTGAAAAATTCAGACTATGCTCTAAGACAATTATCAGAGAATGAACACATACTTTTGGAGATTGTCCTATGCACTGAAAGAAAAGAAAAGGTTCCATTTGAGCTTTTGGTGAAAATTCAGAACCAGAGAGACAGCACAATTTGGGTTTCTATGGAGGTGGTAGCAATGAGCTTTTATTCATATTAATCAGTATTCACTCTCATCAGGGAATTGCTTACATCATCTTCCAGATTTTTAGCCTTTCCTTTAGCAAAGGGAAGTAAAATTACCTAGAATACTATTAATAATGTTCAGAGAGCCTTTCTAATTAAAAAACAAATAGATTGTGATTCTGCACACATTGTCACATTCATTACTTAATATTCATGACTAGTAGCATTTACGGAACCCATTAAAATGTTTTATATGGTTCATCCAAGCAAAATACCTGTGAAAAATTGTAAGTGAGATTTTCTATATGCGATATAATTCCCTTTATTATGGCAATAGCTCAGAGGCTTTATTACTGTTAGTGCACAGATAAAAGCTATAACAGAATGGTGACCAAACAAGTGGAGCCTATAAAGTATGCACTCCTCTTTTGTTTGCTGCTATACAGAAAGTGAATAGACAAGCCCTTTTGCAAACTTGCAGAGGACCAACTTTTTCCCTACCCCCCATTCCTGGGAATAAGCCATTTTAATTATTGAAGTTTTTTTGTTTAATCTTCCACCGACCATTAATATGAATATTTTATACAACCCTGATGAATGCTTAACTAATACAGTTCTTCATACAAATGCAAACTTCCTTTTTACTGGCCTCTGGTGACTATGCATCTAGTGCCAGAGTGGCATCATTCAGCTCCAGTTGCTATAGCATTTTCAAGAACCTCTCTGTTCTTGTCATAAATTATCTTTAAGTGAAAAAAGCTCAAAGGAGGTCTGCAGCAAACTGTATCAAATAATGAATTTGTAAGCGGTGGTAGAAAACACTTATCTTACTTATACTCTTCTACCATCGATTGTTTAGTGACCCTTCTTTGGGATATATAGATGAGCATAACCCTGAAAAATGTTTGTGTTGTCTTTCTTTTGCTGGCAGCCTACAGGCTGCATGATCTAATAAATATTGGCAGGGCCAAATGAAATAATATAGAAGAGCTTCTCTTCTTTAAAGTCCATAGACCAAGAGACTCTTGTCACTTGTTAATATCTCCATCAAACACTGAAGTGTTAACATATGTGATACGACCACGCAATCAAGTAAGGACCGATTTGTTGACTAATTAAACCAACACAACAAGCTCTTTAGCACCTACAAGTGACAAGTTTAGAGCAGGCAAGTGGAAACTCTCAATTGAGTCCCCTTTTATGAGACTATCATGCCAAATTCAATTCTGACTGAGTAGTATTTGAATGTACTTGACTTCCACTATGTGCTGACATGCTTACAATAATTCATCATGTGTGACAATAGCCCAATATTAGAGATTTATGATATATACAAAACAGTTACAAATGAAATTTAGCCCTAACATGTGTCTGCTTTACTTATCCACATCCTATTGATATTATAATTAATGGTCAATTACTTGGGGATAGAGAATAGAAAATAGTCATTACCAGTTTCAGTCATCATCTGTTTTTGGCAAATTCTGGAAGTAAATGAAACCATTTTCATAGTGTTTGGCGGTTGCTAGAAAGTAAACTGTTGCTCATTAGAAAAAAACACAAGAGCTGGTTCAATATCTATTCTACAGATAAGAATGATTTGAGGAATAGTATTTAATTTAAGATTAACAGTATGCAGATGAGCATAAATGAACTTTTCTGAGAAGCAAGAAAATAGCCTGGAACTTTGGATCAATATTTTCTGACTAAGTCAAATACCCCAAAAATATTTAACTTACATTTCAGAACTCTTTTGTAGGAAAAAAATATAAAGTAAGCACTAGCTGCTGATCTCCATCTAGTATGCGAGAGGCTCATTTTTAAAATTAAGAATGTCAGCAATTTACACTATTAGGGGATGAAGGGATAGCATGCCTCAAACTGTCGTGTTCCTAGACCCTTATTCTGTCAACATGCTTAATATTAAGCATGCAAGTAGTTCCACTGAAGTCAGTGGGACTAGTCACACGCTTAACGTTAAATATATGCAAAACATGGTTGCAAGATCAGGGCTCTAGTGTCTAGTCCACAGCAGTATTAGTCACAAAAGAGCCAATTTGCCCCTCTCCAACATATAGGGCAGCCACTGCAGCTGTTGCTTAGTCACAAACTGAATGGGATTAGGCAGAGGAAAATGGAAACTCAGAATGAAGAGGAAGGTGAACAAATAATATTCCCATTTTACAGACTAATATCCTTAATTACTAACCTGATGAGGAGAGAACCTCCCTGGCATATGATCATGATGATGTAGGTGGATAGTGAGGAGCATATAGGCTTGGATGCTAGTATCTCTTTGCTCCTAAAAAAGAAAAGAAACGAAACAACTATAGATTTAATTACAGTAAATTACATTCATGTTAATTTCATTCATTACTGTTTGCACCGTTCTGTGAGATCATTGATTGGAAAAGCTGTGGAATAATTATTCTCTCAGAATAAGCCTGTATCTTGGAAGCCAGCAACAGCAAAAAGAGTTCTTGTTAACTTCAGACTAATAATTACAGTAAACTCATTTATATTTTAGTGTTAAGGTTCCATTATGATCCAAAAATTAATATGATTTTTTAGGCTTTTTAAGCACTTGCCATTTTTTGTTCTTACATAGAAACTTACTGTTTTTTAAATAATTCAAATTAATTTTCAAATTTTATATATATATTATATAAATAAATAACCATAATTAATCAAATATATCAGAGTGAATTGCCAAGGTTTCATATATAATGACCTGGAAATCTGTACCTTCTACCTCACAAGCACAACCATTTATATCTGCAAAGGGAGGAGGCACAGGTTCTCCTCTCACTAATACCAGTATAAATCAGGAGTAATAATATAATTTTAGTTATACACACACACACATTATAAACACTCTTTCCATTCCACTAGTATCTCAGGAGAATGTTAAAACACAGCTACTAAAGTTAAACATTTTTAAAATAGCAAGCCAGATAACTTGATTCCAAGAGTTTTAAAAGAGTTGGCTGAGGAGCATACTGAACTAATGTTGATTTTGACTAAGTCTTGGAATCTGGGGAAGTCCCAGAAGATAGAAGAAAGCTACCGTTGTGCCAAGATTTAAATGGAGTAAATCAAATTATTCAGGTAATTATAGGTCTGTCTATCTGACATTGACATCCTCTCAAACTTATCTGATATCTTTCTTTGATGAGATTATAAGTTTGGCTGATAAAGGTAATAGTATTGATGTAATACACTTACATTTCTGTAAGACATTTGACTTGTTATGACATTTGTCATAACATTTTAACATAACAAACATCATATCATGACATTTTGATTAAAAAAATAGAACAATACAAAATTTACACAGCACACACTAAATGGATTAAAATCTGGATAACTGATAGGTCTCAAAATGCAACTGTAAGTAAGGAATAATCATTAGGTGGGTTCAGCAGGGATCAGTTCTTAGCTCCATGCTATTTAATATTTCTATCAATGACCTGGAAGAAAACATGAAATAATCACTGAAAAATGTGCAGATGACACAAAAATTGGGGGAGTGGTAAATAATGAAAAGGACATGTTACTGATACAGAGCAATCTGGATCACTTTGTAAAATTTGTGCAAGCAAACAATGTGAGTTTTAATACAGCTAAATGCAGGGCCAGCTCCAGGCACCAGCTAAAGAAGCAGGTGCTTGGGGCAGCCAATACCAAGAGGCGGCCCTCTGGCCACTATTGGGGTGGCCCGTCCAGGTCTTCGGTGGCAATTCGGCGGTGGGTCCCTCTTGGAGCGAAGGACCCGCCGCTGAATTGCCGCCAAAGAGTGGAGCGGCGCGATCGTGCTGCCGCAGCTTTTTTTTTTTGCTGCTTGGGGCGGCAGAAAACCTGGAGCTGGCCGTGACTAAATGTTAATGTATAGATCTAGGAAGAAAGAAAGAATGTAGGCCAAACTTAAAGAATGGGAGACTCTTTCCTGGGAAGCAGTGACACTGGAAAAAATTTGGGAGTCAGGGTGGATAATCAGCTGAACATGAGCTCCTAATGTGATGTTGTGGCCAAAAGGATTAACATGATCCTTGGATGCATAAACGGGACTATCGAAGAGGAGTACAGAGATTATTTTACCTCTGAATTTGGCACTAGTGCAACCACTGCTGAAATACTATATCTAGTTGTGATGTCCACAATTCAAGAGGCATGTTGAAAAATTAGATAGGGTTCAGAGAAGAACTATAAGAATGACTAAAGAATTAGAAAACATGCTTTATAGTTATAGACTCAAGGAGTTCAGTCTATTGAACAGAGGAAAGGTTAGGGGGTGACATTATTACAGTCCTTAAGTATCTATAGGGGGAATAAATGTTTGATACCGGGCTCTTCAATCTAGCAGAGAAAGGTATAACACAACACGATGGCTGAAAGCTGAAGCTAGATACATTCAGACTGGAAATAAGTTTTTAACAGTGGGAGTAATTAACCATTGGACCAATTTACCAAACAGTAGTGGTGGATTCTCCCTCACTGACAATTTTTAAATCAAGAATGGTTGTTTTTCTATATCATCTAGGAATTATTTTGGTGAAGTTCTATGGCTTGTGTTATACAGGAGGTCAGACTAGATGATCACAAGGGTCCTTCTGGCCTTGGAATCTATGAATGTATGCAGTACACATGTATTTTAACTTCAGATTTTATATACAAATTAGATTACATATTTTAAAACCTAAAAAGTTGAAGGCCTAAAATAAAATTACTATTATTTTCATTATTTTAAAGAGGAAAAGAGATTCTATATAGTCATCAACTGAGATGGGTCTACAAAGCAATCAATATAATTTCACCAGAAGAATTGTGCCATATTGGTTGTTTCATATAAAGCCATTGAAATGAAATTAGCTCACAAAGGATTGATTAAATCTAAAGGGAAGAACTACATTGGGCCAGATTTATTTCTGGTCTAGTTCCACTGGGTTTAGTAGTTATACCAGGCCCTTGATAGCCTGGTTTTTCATGCACTTCCACTGCAGCTGAATTAGCTGAATAAAAATCCTTTCAAATGTGAAAAAAACATACAAATCAAATTCAATTAAAGAAAACTTCATTGAGAGAGTATTAAGAGGCTAATTTATAAGAACAAGGGCATATAAAGTGGAAACTTCATCATTAACATGCCCTATTATCAATATTGATACTGTAGATCTCATCAAAGCTGTTTTATATGGATCTAAAGGTATGCTATGCACTGTACTAACAGCACTTAAAATCAGACAAGTTAGCTTTAAATTTCTTTTCTTTTCTTTTTTTTGGGGGGCGGGGGAGGGTGTGGGGCAGGATTCTAATTGGATTATATGGGCCTGATTTTAAACACCATTCTTTAAGAGATACTAGAAGTCAATGGGAGTTGCAGATGCTCAGCACTTCTCAGGATCAGGCACTTAATTTTGCTCCCACAATTTAGCCCAGGCAAAACCCAGCATTTGTGTATGTATGCATGGGTAATTGAACAGCTAACTACCTGTCATAAGCAAATGCAGACTTATGTTTACAAAAGACTGAAACCACTTTGTAAATGTGGTTCTCAATGGAGTTTATTATTTTATTTCAACTTGATTTGTACTTAATATGAAAATGAAGCTGTCTATTCCCCCACCCAAACACATGTGAAATATATTTTAAAAATCTAATCTAGATCTCTCTCTCCTGTTAGCTGAGAGAGAATGAAATACATTACTGGTGTGTTATTCTCCCACTGTTTCCATCAGTCAGGGGTTTTGGAAATAAAACTGTTGCATGGGAATATAATTATTTACAGACTTCAGTGGGGAGGTCCTAGAAGCTTCCAAAGGAAGTGAGAGAAACTGGGGGGAAATCCACACCATTTTAAAAACAAAATCTCTCCAACATTTCTTACCCAATGGCAAGTTTAATTAGAGTCTCCAATGGAATGGAATGGAATGGAAAGGACTCCAAGAAAGGGACTTAAAGAAGTAAGTGTGCTATTTTTGTTGTGAATTCAAAAAATCTATTTCTTTCGCTGTTTAGTCTCTTTCTTTCAAATTAATCAAATGTATCAGTATTGGCATCTTTCAGTATGATTTTCATTTCTAAAGCTAATGAGGGACTAATAAATTTAGAAAGCTTATTAGCTAAATTCTGAATCTCCAGTACATGTTTTCCTTATGGAATACATGAGAAATATTTTGTTGTTATTTAATGATTATCTCCAGCAAAACCAGATTAGAGTACATAAGGCTTCCACCCTTTTAATTCAAGATTTATCTGGAATTTTGCAGTTATAGTGAGATACCATCAGTCCAGGGACATGTCCCATCAAGGAACAGAGAAATGTACACATACGACTATGGATCAAAAGGCATATTTACAGCCAGAATTTTGCTGGTACAATAAAATGCACTTGCAAAAGACAGAGTACACAATTCTAGTCTCACTTCTGTGTGTAAATCAAGAGTAGTTCCACTGAAGTAATATCAGGCCATGTCTACACTACAAAGTTAAGTCAACTTTCTGTAAGTCAACATTGAGCCTCCTATTTAAGCAAGTCGATCTTGTATGTCCACACTATGCTTCTTGTGTTGGCAGAGTGCATTTTCACTAGCAGGGCTCGCATCGACGCATGGAGCACTGTGCTGCGGGAAACTATCTCACAGTGCATGTAGCTGAGTGGAATTTTGGGTTGGGCTTACAATGCCTTATGGGACCAAAACATTGGCACGGGTGGTTATAGGAACATGGTGTTAGCTTCCCATGATGCACTTACCTCCCTCCCTCCCGCCCTGAAATCAATGGCAAACAAAACAAGCCTTTTTCGCACCTTTTTTCATAGGCTTGGGTTACCTGCGTGGACGCCATAGCACTATAAGCATGGACCCCACTCAGCTGTATACTATTGTGAGCTTTACAAACACCTCGCGCCTTATCCTGCAGTATTTACACAGCCGATACTGGAGCTGCTGCACGGAACAATGTGATGCCATACTAGTAGCCTTGCTGGAAGACATAGAGTGACTGATCGCCTCACTTGTCTTCTGGTACGCTTCCTGAAGCTCCTTTATTTTCACGCAGCACTGCTGCATGTCCCTTGTGTAGCCCTTCTCCCCCATGCCCTTGGCATAAATCTTGGCATAGATGTCAGCATTTCTTCTGCTGAATCAGAGCTCTGCCTGCACAGACTCTGCTCCCCACATAGCAATAAGATCCACCACCTTCTGTGTGCTCCAAGCTGGACCGCATTTGTGGCCTGGAATTTCCATAATCAGCTGTGCTGGTGAGATCTCCACACTGATCAAACTGGAAATGAAAATTCAAAAGTTCCTGGGGCTTTAACAGGGAAGCAGCTGTTTCCTGTCTACCTGGCTGATGTGCAGTGGAGTTGAATGTGCTCACCAGAGTGGTCAAAGTGGAGCACTGTGGGACACTTCCCAGAGGCGAAGTCATTCAAATTACACAACACAGTGTCTATACTATCCCTGTGTTGACCTGTGGATGTCGAATCAAGGGCTACGCCTCTTGCGGAGGTCGAGTACAGAAGTCAACTTTAAAGGCCATTTAGGTTGGCGGAAGGTACTCAGTAGTATAGACACATACATTATTAGATCAACTTAATGTGACTTCTGTCAACCTAAGTTTGTAGTGTAAATGAGGCCTCAGTGTAAAACTTGTCTGATCAGAATCAGACATTATATTTTAGCCAAACATACTTCAAGACATTAGACAATCTGCTTTACTTATTCACGGTTTAAAAATGTTTAAAATATTGAGTACACTGGATTTTTCACTCTTCTAAACATGTACTGTAGTGCATTCTATTAGCAGAGTTTCTTTATTCTGATCTCACTTACATTAGTTTTACATTTGTGTAACTCCATTAATTTCAATTAAATTACTCCTGCACTACCAATATACGGCAAGTTGTGGACTGAACACAGGACCAGTAAGTGGGAACCACTGATTTCTAATCCCAGTTCTCAAACTAAATTCCTCTTTGGCCTTATAGAAATCACAATCTTTCTGCCTCAGTTTCCCCATATGTAAAAAGGGAGAAATAATATCAACTAATTCATGGGAGTGTTACGAGGAATGATCACACAGGATCATTGCACTGACTTTAAAAGGTTTTTGGGAGGCCACCAGGTTCCTCCTGCATGGAACAGCTGGCAGACTCAGATCCCACAAAGACTTACACACACTTAACTTTACACAGTGTGAACAACCCCACTGAAATCAATGGGAATGTCACTGAACATAAGCAAGTTAATGTTGACAAGAAACAAAATTAATTAATTAAATAGAACTATCAAGTTGTGTAACACAATGAATTACCACTGATTTCATTATTACAAGCTTTGTTCTACCTCTTCTTTCCCGCTCCCCAACCTTTTGTCCATTTATTATCCTCACATGTGTCATCTCTGAACACGGGTCTATGTGGAATAGCTTGCAAGACTGGGACATAAATTCAGGTGGGGGGCAGGGAAGAGGTCAGATACCTGGCAACTCAGAAAGGCATATACATAGCTTGTTGGTTCTGTTAAATTAGTTTTTAGTTTTGTTTAACTATTAACTCAATGTTGTTAACATTGAGTGACTTCAATGGGTCTATGCCTCAGTATATGGGTCCACCTGTGCAAAGCAGCTTCCAGAATTGGATTCTGCAAAGACTTTCACAATGCGTAACCTTCTCCACTGTGGGTAGCCCACTGGGGCTAAATGGAACCATAGCAGGGTGAAATCCTGGCCCTATTGAACACAATGACAAAACTTTCATTAACTTCAATGGGGCCTGGATTTCACTTTGTGAGTAGTCCCACTTAGCTCCATTGGGCCAAACCATAAGTCACTGTAGAGCCATTGATTTCAGTGATGCTATGGCACTTTACATCAGCTGAGGATCTGGCCCAGTAACATCAATGGGACTACTCACAGTATGTAAAGTTAAGCATGTGCACAAACTTTGAATGATCCGAGCCTTAGCTTATAAATGCTTTGGAGTAGGCACCAGGGGCCTCATTCTCCTTTCATTAATTGTTACTAAATCGGGTGTAACTCTATTTAAAATCGACAGAGCTACACCACTGTGAGACTGGTGAAAGTCAGATTACTTCCATTTTTAGGGCACTAGCTCGATCAAAGCTAATGCATGTATCTCTATCCGAACTGGAAATTACACTTCCAGCCTGAACTGTAGACATCTTCAAAGAAAACGATTGTGCCCTGTGTCTTTCCTTGTTTTCATGAAGCACCCAGCACACTTTTGGATGCTCACAAATAATACATAACGCTCATTTTATTGTTAATTAATTAATCATAATGAGTATTTTTTTAATGGGAGCTAATTTGATTTAACAGAAACTTGAAATAAACTTTATCGAAAATAGAAATCCAATAGCCAAGTCTTTTTTAGTACACCAGACCTTGAGCTTATTGATACCTCCATCTAAAACTCTTCACCCCTGGACTCTTGAGCTGAAATACTATGTATGTCACAAGTGAAAATGAGTAAGGTGATGTGACTCTATCCCCTTGCAGACTCGCGTTACAAAGCCATCAAACACTTCAATAGCTTCGGTAGTTTCTGTTTAGCAGAGGCCAAGGATTTGAATAGCAGGGATGCTACAGCTCAGATCTGAGGTGTATTAGTGCAACTGCATGAAAAAAATTGCCCACCATCTCTCATCTCTAGACAGTGCTACAGATGTTCATGAAGTTGAGAAACTAAGTTAGGGCTCAGTCCTGCAAAGGAATGAGCACTCTGACCTCAGTGTAGCAAAGTACTTAAGCCTCAGTGCTGGAACTTGAGGTGCTGGGGCTGCTGTCGTACTCCCTCACTTGAAGTGGTTTTCGTCATATAGAGGGTCTACAGTTTGGTTCAATGACTCTCAGCACCCCAACTACACAAATTTTTCCGGCACCCCTGAGCACAACTGTCTAAGATACTTATGTGGCCCCCACAGCATCTGTGCACCCCACAATCTTTTAATGTGTGTATTTAGCCCAACAACCGCACTGTGCAGTAGAGAAGTACTATTGCCTCCATTTTACATATGAGGAACTGAGGTACAGAGAGACAGGGATATGTTTACCCTTCAAGCTGGAGGTGTGATTCTCAGTTTGAGGAGACATACCTGCACTAGCTTTGATCAAGTTACTGTGCTAAAACTAGAGTATAGCCATAGAGATGCGTGGGGCTAGCTGCCCTGAACATGTGCCTACAATTGCATGTGTATGCACTTGGGGTAGCTCGCCCCTCTCACCACCATGGCTACACTCTACTATGCTAGGGACTAGCATCCTAACCACTGGGCCATCCTTCCTCTCCAAGTAGTCCTTTTTACATTGAAGAGACTACTCATGTGCTTAAAGTTAAGCATACAGTAGAACCTCAGAGTTACAAAGACCTCGGGAATGTAGGTTGTTCATAACTCTGAAATGTTCATAACTGAACAAAACGTTACGGTTGTTCTTTCAAAAGTTTACAACTGAACATTGACTTAATACAGCTTTGAAACTTTACTATATAGAAGAAAAATTTTGCTTTTAATAATTTTAATTTAAATGAAACAAGCACAGAAACAGTTTCCTTACCTAGTCAAATCTTTTTTTTTTAAACTTTCCCTTTATTTTTTCAGTAGTTTACATTTAACACAGTACCGTGCTGTATTTGGGGTTTTTTTATTTTTGTTTTTGTCTCTGCTGCTGCCTGATTGCGTACTTCCGGTTCCAAATGAGGTGTGTGGTTGACCGGTCAGTTTGCAACTCTGAGGTTCTTCTGTATGCTTAAATGCTTTGCTGGATTATGGCAAGAGCCTTGCAGAATCAAGATCTTAATCCCTAAAATTTAGATGGAAAAACAGCACAAGCATATTTTTCATCTTTATAAAATCAGTATCAGCATTGCTATTAGCACTGGCATACAATGCAAACTATGCCCATAAGCCTGCAAAGTTACTCACCTACAGAAATGTTTGCAGGGTCATTGCTTAAATGTTGCCTTGCTGATCATGGTGTCCAAAGTAAAGAAAAAGAAAAACAGTACATCTTACTAGAAGTCACTATGTTTAGCAGAATTATAGAACAAATGGAAATGAGAGCATACAATATCCACTCCTTGGCAAGACTGAGGTGATGGAATACAGTTTTTCCATCTGGAAAGTGATCTTATGTCATGTTTGGTATTTTGACACTCAGTCCAAACTCTTGTGGAAAGATGACATTGGATAAATAACTATGTTTAATCACATACTTAAAGGTCTGACCTAAAGGTGGAAAGTAAAATAGAAAGAAAAAGATGTTTCCAGGTGTTTAAAAAAATGCAGGATGAAACAGAGTATAAAAGCTCAAGACAGGCCCAACACCCAACTCTGGTTGAACTGTCATTCTCTAGTGGGTTTCAAACATCTGCATTACTTTGAGTCAGATTTCATGAATAATTTATAATAGAATAAAGAATTTAAGAAATGTCGGGGGGTTTTTTAATTTAATACCTCTGAGTAATTACATGGCTTCATATCAATTAGTGAGGTGCATTTTGGGAGAAAACATCACTGATTTTATGAACCTTTTGGGAGTTTCTTTTAAAAAAAAAAAAGAAAAAATATCATTTCAGCTTGATATTATTTTAGTATTTACCACTCTGTATTGTCTTAGATGTCATCTTGGCAAAGGGCTCCTAAACAACTGCCACTTTTAGCACTGCTGCCAAAAGGCCCCCTTTCACAATAAAGCATGCTGTGCTTTGGCAGGAAATCAATAAAGTGAAAATCTGTTCTCATCATCCATACATTTACCATCACAATCAACAATCAAAGGCAAGACCTGGGTTCTTTATCCACAGGCTCCAGCCTCCCAATTTTCTGCTATGAAAGGCAGCATAAATTAGAACCCTTGGTTCCTGTTAGCTGGGCTTAATGGGTATGATTTATGAACCATTAAATGAGGTTATGTAAATTGATCCTTAGCAGAATGCTAGCACACAGGTGACAGGTGCAGTACATTCGAATGATGAGTCCACAAGGGTTCTGCACAAATCAGATTTCAGTGACATTCAGTTTTAGGAAGGAGAAATATGTTGTCAACAAGGAAGTGATTTAAATAGTGCCCTGGGTTTGTCAGCAATTATGCTTTTCTTCTTAATTGCTGCAAACTATATAAATTCTAATAGAAATAAATTAGTGATTTACCAGCTAATGACAAGGGGTACAGACAAGAATGGCTTAAATATTTTTAAAAGCATTTGACTACTGAGGCCATATTCTGTGATGATTTCACTTATGCTGTTAAAGATAACAAATCCTTTAAATGCACAACATAAACTTTGACATGAGATAAGTAAAATTGTTTTCATTGCTATGTTAAAGAAAATTGGTTTATGTAAAAGAAACAGGCATTCTTAAAATGATCAGATCACTGATTTGCACAGTAACAGGAATGATTTTGCTCTATTTTATTGGTGATCATAACCTTTCCCAAAATCCATTACCTTACATAAGGCATTGCAAGATCTTTTTACTGTTTATAAATGATCAAATCTAATGATCTGATGTTTGACTCCTTTTTTCCCCCCATTGCTAACAAGAGGGCTCATTAGAATATGGCTGCCTTCGGACAAGGTTTTCTAATGTGAAAAATGGGTTTACTAGTGTAATGCATTGTTCTTTGAAGCCATGACTACTGTGCCTATTTTCACTATATTAGTCTGGGTGGGAGGATAGTTGGTAGACTAGACATATTTGAGTGATATTTAAGTTCCAGCTTTCTCTAGCCTAGCAAATAAAATATGCTAAAGAGTGCTAAAATAGGCTAAAGAGTGGCCTGATACACCTCTTTTTAATGAAAGTTTGTATCATGCAGTGGTAGGAAAGTAGGAAATACCACATTCAAGACTGCATGTGACTCAATGCTGTAAGTATTCCTGAAGTAATGGTCAAATACTGTACTGGATGCTCCAGGGGGAGCAGGATTAAAGACCAACCTGGAAGTACAATCAAAGTTCTAGGAACAGTAGTGTCTTTTACCTGTGGAAGGGATACACAGAACAGGGAAGAGAAGAAGAGTTATAGGGAGACAGAGAATAATGCTAGAAAGCTAGGAATTCAAGTAAGGATTTTTAGGTAAGCTAAACAAACCTGAGATATTTCTATTCTGCTTTCTTTCTTTTTGACAACCAGCTCATTGGCTCTGTATTTCCTGTTTTTGCAAAACTCAGTGAGGTTTCTTCCAGCAACAGGCATCAGTTGCTAATTGAATTAGCCTCTCCTATTGTATTTTAATTCAATGGAGATTCCCTTCAAGGTTCAGCTGCTTACTCGAGGCATTGTTCTGCTCAGTGCTCACATATAGCTCACTGCAATACTTCCCCCTTCACAGAAGCTGTCACTTTCATTTTGTGAAGAGGATCAACAGGAGTGAGTCCAGAGTGAGTATTGCTGTTGGTGGTAATGCATGCAAATTAAAGGGCTAGCAAGATTCAAACGCGGAAAGTTCAGAAAAAGTTGTTGGAGTTTGTTTGACTTATGCAGTGATCGAGTACAGGTTTTACATAAAGTGCTAAGGAATATTTGCCTATTTATCAATATTATATTAAAATACTCCACTTACAGAATGTTGCTGTTGCAAAGTGAAGCACTCAGAAGTTGTGAAATGCCAGGATTAAAGTTGTCTGAGAAACCTTAATTCAGCCCCCTTGTGTGTATTAATTATGCTATAGTCTTTAATTACATGTCACATACTATTTTTTTCCACTGCCCCCTGTCTCACTCAGTGCATAGGAGGTATGATACTTAGTGAATGGGTAACTATTCAATATTTCTTTTTAACCTCATCATTCAGTGGGTGGCCCCAGACATTGTTTATTGTATGCATAGGTGCTGGAACTAGGGGTGCTGGGGTTGCAGTAGCACCCCCTGGCTTGAAGTGGTTTCCATCATACACAGGATTTACAGCTTGGGTGAATGACTTTCAGTACTCCCAGTACACAAATTGTTCCAGCACCCCTGACTCTATGTCATCCAAACTATGCACTGAATACAGAATTATTTAAATTCTTCATGGGCTTTTCTATGGTGCTATCATCATGGTATCTTAGTTCTTTACAAACATACTGAATTTATTTTCAGAACACTTCTGGGCAGTGAGGTGGTATAATTATTCCCATTTTACAGATGGGGAATTGAGATGCAGAGATTAAAGCCACCACTGTCAGAAATGTCAACTCATTTTGGGTGTTCAGTTTGAAAAACCTAGGGCCTGATTACTGGTACCTAGCATTTTCTAGCACTTTACATGTTCAAAGCAAAGCTCACACTGACCTCAGTTGCAGATATGGATGCTCAGTACTTCTGCAAATCATACCCTTCTACATGCCTCAAATAGAGTACCCAGAAAAAGAGGAACCCTGAAAATGTTGGTTTATGTGACTTGCCCAGCATCACATAAGAACTCTGTGGTAGAGGCCAGGATACAATCCAGTTCTCTAAGGTAGCATTCAACTAGGGGGAGGAGAGATAGCTCAGTGGTTTGAGCATTGGCCTGCTAAACTCAGGGTTGTAAGTTCAGTCCTTGAGGGGGCCACCAAGGGATCTGGGGCAAAATCAGTACTTAGTCCTGCTAGTGAAGGCAGGGGGCTGGACTCAATGACCTTTCAAGGTCCCTTCTAGTTCTAGGAGATTGTGTATCTCCAATTATTACCTAACTGCCTTCACCATGAGACTGTCCTTTTTCTGTTACTTCAGTGCTCTGCCTCATTTACTACACACCTTCCAACTTCTGCAACAAAAGAGGCAGGAGTCCTACAGACAACAGCCTAATTTATAACAGCACCCTGATGCATCCCCAGAGCAGGCCCACCCTGTGCACTTGAAGAAGCTAGCGGTCTTCTGGAAAAAACAGTACGTGACCATGTAATTAAAGACTATATCATAATGTAGACAAATTAAGTTTACTCAGACAACCTTAATTCTGGCATTTCCAAATTTTAATTTAACTACCTTAAAGTTCTTTTAACAGTTTTTTTTTAGTAAAATTTTCTAGGCTTTTAAATAAAAATTAAAATTTAAAAACCAAAAATTGTATCATGTGGAACCACATTGACTGCTCCACATACATGAGTAATTAGCAGGACTGGATTCTTTATCCACAGCATACAGCTTTACCAGTTGACTTAACTGAGTGATGGGAAGCAGTAGACATCTGCTTTTTTTCTAAGTGGACCTGTCACAAGAGAGTGATGGAGACACACACTTTGCCAGTGGGTTTCAGAGCTATCTGCTAGCAACACATGAATGTTGAGACTTGGGAATAATGGATTCAGTTTCAGGTTCTGTAGGAGAGGGGCTATAGACCCTTCCACCACTGTCCTCTTCAGCCTCTCCCTGTTCCCTTCTGCTCCTAACCCACAACTGCCCCCTCCTCTTCTGCTATTGTCTGGTTCTTATCCCTGTCACCCCACAGCCCCAGCTCCTGTCCCTCTCTCTTCTCCTGCCCTTGTCCTCAGCTCTAGCCCATATCTCCCCATTCCCACACCCCTTCCTGTTCCTATCCCTTCACCCCTCTCCTGTTTTGTACCTTACTCTGCTCCTGCATCTGTTCCCTCACCCTGGCTGGTTCCTGCTCCTAAGCCCACTACTTCCCAAGCTCCTATCACCTCCCCTCATGCTCCTGTCTATGTCCGACTGCCTTTCATCTATCCCCTCACCCCCCAATTCCTTACCCCCTTTGCATTTGGGTCAGGCAACTTGAACTTCCTCCTTTGGCTTCATTCTGCCTGGGTGCCAGCAGGGGGAGCACTGAGAACACAAAGTAGACGGACTCAGGGCTCTTAGTTCCAGTGCCTGGTACCACAGTGGTCACCCTATATGTGGGAGGTGTAATTGCAGGAAAGTCTTGTTCATCCCCTACTGCCCTCTATGCTCAGTTGCTCTCTGAGGATGGTGCAGGCAGAGTCCACTCCACACATAGGAGTTATGAGGGTATGCAATATGCTCAGTACAGATGGAATCTTCATAGAATTTATCTGCCAATGCCTATCAAACCTCTACTGAGCATGTGCAAACTGAGATTTTTTCGGAGGCTTATCACTTGTTTCCACCGAGATGGTAACAGGGTGACCTTCCTGCCAAAGTTCAACTCCATTTCAAAGCATGGAGCAGTTATTTTTAATATGGCAAAACAATATATTTTCACCTAATCTTGTTCTGAGAAACAGCTGAATAATTTTAGCTGTAGCTTCTCCCCCCCCCCCCCACCCCCAAATCAGCACTATATATTCTCCACTATATATAAGTGTACTTGAGGAGTTAATTATTTGGACTTTAGTAAAGACTGAATATCTTTTGAGAAGAAAATAGGTGGAAACAAGAAATGGAAGCAAAGAACTGAAGGCACAAGAATAGAAAAGGAAGAGAAATAAAATAGGATCTGTGTGATTCAGGAATAGCTTTTTTTTAAAAAAAATCCTTTAAAAAATAGAAATACTGAGATTGCACATATAAAGTGCTGGACCATAACAAAATACCAAATTTAATATATGACTACCTCACTAGTTGTAATATTCCTTATACTGTAGGAAATATTCTGAATACTTCAAATACTGAGGTTATTCTACTGTAAATAATTTGGCTATTTTAGGCAGCTGGCAAATTTTTAAGATCCACTACTCTAGTAATTGGGTTAAACATGTAAAAAGAGGGCAGAATGTTGCCCACTGTATCGTATGTATATAGTATTTCAAGAAAGTAACCAAAGCTAAATAATTGGTGCTCCTATGAAATGTAATCCTTTGTTATATGTTTTGGAGTTGGGCTCCACCTACTTGATTCTGAGCCGGGGCACCATCCCCTGGACAGCAGACCTCAGGCTTTAAGAAAGAGAAATGGATCTACTGGAAGCTGAGGATGTTCTCCAGGAAAATAAATCTGGATACAGATTGATGAATATGTAGTGCCTTCACTTAAACACTCTGCACACCCTGGGTGCATATGCACTGGAATTTCAGAGCACTTTTTCCATCATTAGTCTGGTACAGCTCCACTGGTGATAACAGTGGAGGAAATACAACTGTAGAGCAATGCTTTTAATGTTATGTTTGCTACCACTGGATCTCCGTCAGTGAAACTCTGTGGCCTGTATTATAAAGGAGGTCAAACTAGATTATCATAATGGTCCCTTCTGGCCTTAAAACATATGAATCAGTGCTAGATTAGTAGTGAGAAAAGTGCTTGTGGAGACAGGGCAGGTTTTAGTCCCCTGAGAAAATCTCATAGGCAAATCAGAGTACATTGCCTACACTAATGGAAGTTATGCTTACAAAAAACAAAAACACACACAAAAAAGCCACACAAATGGACAGTAAAAAGACAGAAGTTGGACAATCCACTCTGAGTAGACTTATTACAGAGGTGCTGGTTATGGCTCCATAGTTAAGTTGGGTTGCTTTGTATTTAAGGCAGGGATTTATTATGTATGAAAAACAGTCTATTCTCTTCACAATTATTGCTCTTACTCTGACTACAGAATGAATTTTCTGAGAATTTACAAGTAAACTTGTTAGTTTATAAAATCATACTAATTTTAAAATGGGCCCTTTAAAAAGTTTAACATCCTGTGTCAGACCTTTAATCTATAATGATCTCAGTAACAAAATAACAGATTCTTCAGACTTCCCATATATTAAAACTCACTGAAATCTTGTGCATAGTTTATATCTGAAAAGAAAAATATAATTAATGGTCATTTTTGCCATTAGTCTTCATGACTGAAAGCTTTGTATTCAGCAGTGGCTAAAAAATGCTTTAGAGAATGTCATAACTGCCCTCTTTCAAAATGGCTACCATCTTCCATTGTTCTCAATGATTCTGAGTCCATATGCTGCCCTTAGCAAAGATGGCCACTGCTTCCATTTACTGTCTCCTCACATTACTTTTCTATACTTCTTGAGCGCACAGACAGCACCATCTTCCCAGTGAGCAGTTTGACTTCACTCCCATTGGAAATAATAGGAGATGATGGCTATTTTGAGAGAGGGCAATTCTTTGTGGAATTCTCTACTGTGGAACATTTTTCTTCAGCCCCAGCCAGTGGGGTAGCTAGGAATGGAAATTTGGGTGGGCCTCAGCTTATGGTGAACAGGTAATGACCACAGAGTTTGCCTGGACCCCTTTCTGGCTCTGGAAACTTGGTCCCATTTCCTAGTCCAGCTGCCCAGTCCCCATCACCTCTTGTATAGTGCACTGTTCCCTACACCACAATGGCCCTTGTTTCCTCCCCCCCATTTGAGCACCTGTGTTCTCCCTAGTAGTGCGCCTCCTCCCTCCCTGCTGGGTGGGTGGTAGGATGTTACTGATGATCTATAACAGCTGGGGGAGGAGGAGATGCTCCTGGGAGCAGAGGCTCTCTGTCTCCTTGCCCAGCCCCGGAGCAATATGCTGCTACCACTGTTGTTACAGGGGAGAGAATGGGGTTCACAAGGCCCCGATTTGGTCGGGCTTGTGTGAGGCCTACCCTGGCCCCTATGGATAATATGAAAAAAGACCATTAATCAAATATTTCTTTTAAAAAACTATCTGTTGCAACAGATATATTCAACTCGGGGGGGGGGGGGCAGATAGGAAGAGAAACTGGGTATGTGCTTTTGTTTGTACAGGGGAATGTGGAGGGCAGGGTGGGAAAACTGGAGTGCCACAAACAAACAACCAGAGCATTCTGATGAACCTGGCCCTAAAGGTTATAATTAAAATGCTTTAAAGGTTGATATTTCATATCTTTCAATCATTAGAAATAGAACATGGTAACTGTTACAATCTGGCCCTATCCCCCTTCAGGGCTGTCACCAGTATTTCTTAAGTGGACCCAAACACTGGATTTGCTTCTATGCCAGCTGGTGCTGGGCTGAGTCTAGTTATGGTACTTATTTCTGGATCTCCAGGGCATGCTTCTGGGATGAGATCTCTTGTATGAGCCCTTCTTTGGGATGTGGCACTCCAAAGATTAGCCACACCAGACTCTGGAACCAATGCCTCAACCCTCCCCATCCTAGCTGCTTACACATGCTTCCCTAGAGTTGCACCTAGCTGTGGGTATTCTGACTTCTAGTTTAACCCCTTCAGGGAGAATGCAACAGAAAAGCATGAAATAGGAAAGGAATTTCTTAACTACAGTCAATTTACTCTTAAAAAGCACTAGACAGCTACAATTCATTGCAAAACAACAAAAGTCCTGAGATGTCCCCTCCTCATGTCTGATCGCATTCTGACTCCAAGCTCTTGTCAGTGTTTCACGCTCAGAAGAATCCCTCCTGCCCTCTCTCTCTCCAGCCTGGTTATCTTATATGTGGCAATGTACAGCTTCCCTCAAAGAAGCATCCCCTCTTAAATAGTCTCTCTCTCTTTGATCATGTGGTAAGGCTGAGAAGCTGTAGACCCACTAGTTGATAGCCTTAGATTGCTCTGTGATGACTTCTCAGTCATAGTCATCAAACTAGGTAACAAAACTTTCCAAGGTGGTTGTCTGGAATAAATCATAAAAAACCCTTGCCTTGGGCAAGGTTAGACATGAATCCAGCACAGACCACAAAATGCATGTCCTAATCTAAAATGAAGGTTACAATACAAAATGGAGTTCACCATTTGACTCAGACATATTCCACTTTCATGGTAACATTGTCTGAGGGGTATTTTGTTTAGTGTTCATGTAAAACATTTTAAATAAATGCTTAAAAAAGACACTGACATGTCTAGTCAAAAACTGTTAATAGAATGAAGGCTGAGAGTAAATATCAGTAATTTAGGGTAAAATACATTACAAAGATAGTGTACTTCTGTCAAAAAACAAGCATTTATAAAACCAGGAAATTTATAGCTTATCCTTTAAGCTTTAAGATAAAATTTATAGCTTTATAGCTTATCCTTTAAATTATCTTTAAAAGAATTCCAAATATGTTAAGACACTGAAATGCACAATTAGAACCCCCAAACAACCGTAACTCTGCTTCTATATTGAACTCACGTGGGAAAAAACCTTGTGTCTTTAAAAGTTATTGTAATCTAATCTGGATCCCAAAAACTAAAATGCCTTCATAAACATAGCAAATTCACAGATGACACTAAGCTGGGGGGAGAAGTAGATAAACTGGAGGGTAGGAATAGGGTCCAGAGTGACCTAGACAAATTGGAGGATTGGGCTAAAAGAAATCTGATGGGATTCAACAAGGACAACTACAGAGTCCTGCACTTTGGACGGAAGAATCCCATGCATTGCTACAGGCTGGGGGCTGACTGGCTAAGCAGCAGTTCTGCAGAAAATGACCTGGGGATTACAGTGGACAAGAAGCTGGATATGAGTCAACAGTGTGCCCTTGTTGTCAAGAAGGCTAATGGCATATTGGGCTGCATTAGTAGGAGTATTGCCAACAGACTGAGGGAAGTGATTATTCCCCTGTATTCAGCACTGGTGAGGCCACATCTGGAGTATTGCATCAAGTTTTGGGCCCCCTACTACAGAAAGGATGTGGACAAATTGGAGAGAGTCCAGCGGAGGGCAACAAAAATAATTAGGGGCTTGGAGCACATGACTTATGAGGCTAGGCCGGGGGAACTGGGCTTATTTAGTCTTCAGAAAAGAAGAGTGAGAGGGAATTTGATAGCAGCCTTCAACTATCTGAAGGGGGTTCCAAAGAGGATGGCACAAGGCTGTTCTCAGAGGTGGCAGATGAGAGAACAAGGAGCAATGGTCTCAAGTTGCAGTGGGGGAAGTCTAGGTTGGATATTAGGAAAACTATTTCACTAGGAGAGTGGTGAAGCACTGGAATGGGTTACCTAGGGAAGTGGTGGAATCTCCATTCTTATTGGTTTTTAAGGCCCAGCTTGACAAAGCCCTGGCTGGGATGATTTAGTTTGGGTTGGTCCTGCTTTGAGCAGGGGGTTGGACTAGGTGACCTCCTGAGGTCTCTTCCAACTCTAATCTTCTGTGAGTTTATATTTTTATTAGATGGTGTCACTACAGGGTAGAATTGAGGATGTTCAATTTGTATTCACAGCCTTAACTCCAGTTAAACTGAAAACTTCAGTCACAAACATTGGCTGACTTGCAGATGGTAGGGCCCATAGCCATGGATAAGGAACCTGAGAGACCACTGAGTCTCTAGAGATAGGTGCCACAGCCTCCAAGGACCCAGGTCCCCAGAAAAGGCAAGTAAAGGACAATACTGGCAGTTTTATGTTGGCCAGGGAACTCTTATGCTGTGAGTATTTCAGGCGGCTGCAGGGCAACAGAGGATCAGGCCTATTGTCTCAAGCAGCATTAACTTTGACTTTTCTTGAGGACTTGGCTGTATTCAGAGCAGGGAGAGGTTAACTCCTTTCTGGCTCCTCCATGTCACCTCTGGCCTTGTCCTCTTTTTCCAAACAATTCATGAAAGAATGTGGATTTTTTTTTTTGGAGGGTGTGTTAGGGGAACATCCTTCCAAAAACAACAAATGCTTTTTGCTATGGGGAAGGATTCCGCTAAGGAATTTTTTATTATGGGCTTGAGCCAGGAAGCCTCTACCACCAAGTATAGGGAGTGAATATCATTGATTTCAATTAGACTATTCACAGAAATAATTATGGGGCAACTTTCAGTAGTAAACACTACACGTCAGGGTAAGGGTTTGCATGTTTAGCGTTTAGCAGCCAGCACTTTCCATTCTTCTTTGCTTCAGTGAAGACCACAAAAGGCTGGATTCTGTGATTTGACATAGCCTTCTGTGCTACATAATAGGTGGAGGGGGGCCAGAAGCTGTCTGCAACTGGCCAACTGAAAATTCTCCTATTGGAAGGAAATGAATGTGCCAGTTGTAAGTCCTGTGACTCCCTCCTCAATGTAAAGGGTGTGTTGGGAGTGGGGGAGGAAGCATGTCAGAACTCCAGTCTACTGCACCTATACTCCACTGGCACAGGGTTTACTAAGGACTCTACATCAGTGGTCCCCAACCCCCGGTCCGCGGCCCGGTACCAGACCACGGCCTCTTACAAACCGGGCCGCGAACCGACCCAGTGGACCTCCCGCAGGCGTGCCTGCGGGAGGTCTACCCGAGCTGCGGGACGAGCGCTCCCTCCGCAGGCATGACCGGTCCCTGGTCCTGAAAAGGTTGGGGACCCCTGCTCTACATTACTGATGCAAGTAAGAACTACTAGGAAGCAGAGCTCAGATGCAGGAGAATCACTCCCAAGCTCTTTCCCTGCTCCCCACCCCCAACAAGGCAAGGGCAATAGCTGCTTTTTTTAAGTTATAGAAATGTAGCAGAGGTCATCTAGTCCATCCTCCTACTCTGAGGTAGGACCAAGTATACCAAGACCATCCGTGACAAGTGCTTGTCCAACTTGTTCTTAAAAACCTCCAATGACAGGATTCCACAACCGCCCTTGGAAGCTTATTCCACTACTTAACTATCCTTAGTTAGAATTTCCTAATAACTAACCTAAATCTCCTTTGCTGCAGCTTAAGGGCATCACTGATTGTCATGTGCCTTTCAAATATGCTTCCAATGCATTTGAATGGATTCCAACCCTTATCTAAAATTCACTCTGACTTGTGTTTTATGAGTTAGGTAACAAGTTCAGAGAAGAGTGGAAGAGAATGTAAAGGTGAAGATCAGAATTTTATTGAAACATTTATTGATGGATACGGAGGAGGTATCCGTAAAAGAGCTTTTTCTTCTGTAGTTTCTGCTTTATCTGCTTCAACCATTCTCCATTTCTGAACAAATCTAATATTAAACCATTTGTTTTCTCACTTGTCTGTGCTTAATTTCTTTCTCCATCCATTACTGGCCTTATGACTAAATGCTTGTCTTTACATTGCCCATAATATGGGCCTGACTTTCTTTTACTTATACAAGTGCTACATCAGTTTAACTCTATTGATTTTTATAGAATTACTCCCGATGTACACCAGTTTAGTAAAAGAATCGGACCCTATGCTCCACCATTTTCTGTAATTTACATTGCAAATTGTTTTTGTGATAAGTTTGCAAGAATTTGTAATATGCACAATACAGGAACAAATGCTTCATTTACAGCTCTTATAACAAAGGTAATGGCCTCAGTTGGCAGAATAAAGTTGTTCAGTAAAAAAATAATTTCCACCTAGTGCAGTTCTAGAAAACTACCGTTATAGTGGATTTCTCCTCAATCCCAAACTTTGATTTCTAGCTACAGTAAGACATACAGCCTGGTCTTAAATTGAAAGTTCTCACACATCATGGACCATATTTAGTCCTGCAGTAAGGGAGTCCAAATGTACTACCTACATATGTTACAGGTAGATTGAAATAACTAATTTAAAATTGTTGTGGCTTGGGGATTTATAAGAACATTATGTTTCTTGGATGGCAAACTAAGTTTCCTTTGATTTTTCATGGTGAACTGATCTAATTTCCGATTTGCTTTAACATGTTAAAAGGATGTTTATGCACTAGACTAGTTCATGACATCATAGAGACATGCGCAAAGGCTCTCTATAGGTTATCTTGTACTTAAATTGATTTGCCATTAGTTCTACATCATAATTTTATATCATATGGCACTGTGGTCCAGCAGAATCCAAATGGAATCAAATATTTGGTGTGTTTTCTACCTGATATAGAACTCACTATTTTGTTTAATATGAAGTTACTTATGAATAACTTAGTGCAGTGTTCCGCTGGTTGCCTTTAGCACCAGTCTGGTGGAGTTGACTGGAAAATACTGGAAATGACTTTTTCCTTTGCAATTTTGTATAAATGTTTTGGGCTAATTAATTTAATAAAGCTATACTGATTTACAGCAGCTAAGGATCTGCCCTTGTGTCTCTTTCAAGCAATTTTATGAAACATGAGCATTAAGAAATAATTTGTAAATGTATGACAGGAGTACATTTCTGTAATATGCAATTAACGTTATATACCATTCATGTTAAGTCTTGGGGTATGTATTGGTTGAAAGAAGTCTGTGATTGGCTGAACTGACTGAAGAAGGGTTTTGAGGGAGTTGCCTTTTGCTAGCTATGGGAAAAATGCTCCTCAAATTTGATCCAAACTTCAGCCTTTGTAAAGACAAATGTTCCCCAAACCCAATATCAGTAGAAATGTTTAGCAATATTAAAATATTTGTAGGATACCTGACAGTCTTTTGCAATAGTTGGAGCACAAATATTGCAGCACTGAGAACCTGAAAATGAAGCTGATGATAAAGAAAAAATAGAAAAAAAATCAGTGAAGTGGTTTTCATTTCTAATAGCTAAGCTGAGTGGAATGTAAAAAGTAAACACACAGTGTAAGTAATGAAAAATATCATAGATTTCTGAAATTCTTTCATTTTCAGTCATCTAAAGTAGGTACTAGTAATAAAGATAAAGAAATTATTTGTTTTTCCTCCCACCATTTTGCACTGTGTAGTCACCCCTGAGCAAAGTGATTATCAAAATGGGGGGTGCAAAACTGCCATTTTGATTTAGCAGCATTTTAAATCCCTAGATGCAAATAACTACATGAGCTGCAATGCAGTAGAAAATCAGGCCCATGATTTTAAGTTAACAGTATCCCTGTAAACATTGCCAATGGATATGTTCAATATACTGACATTTCATTAACTTGCTCACTCCAATTAAATGCAGACATGTTAATATCTTAATATTGAAGATACAATTGAACATTTATTGCTAACAATCTTGAGCTAGCTAGCTAATCTACAAATGCGTGTCTAACATAAAACCTGATTACAAACTCCAACAGGAGTTTTGCATCTATCAAACCTCAGAAACCTTGTCGTAAAAATAATTTTTCATTCCGTTGCACAACACACTTATCTTAAACTGGTGTAAATGGGGATCAGAATCAGGCCAGCTGTCTGTACAAAACAAACTTTGGTTAACTAGGATTGCCCTGTAATTGGGAAAAAATGTGACTGGTGTAGGTTGACATACTATGACATTAAAGTTAAATTACATTTCAATGAATAAGGTAATTACTATAGAATAATTTTATTTGGTAATAGAGTTTTCCCTAGCTTTTTCCCTTTACATTTGTTATCATGAGGTATAACTTTTAAATAATCAAGTTGCACTCTAGTTAGCTTAAGTAAAATGAGTTACATATTTGTAAAACTGGGTGAGATAAAAATGCACCCTCAAATACCCTGGCTGAGACTTCCGAATGTTCTGCCGAGCCAGCCAGCCTTCCCCAATCTGAATGTGGTCCCATTAAAGCCTGATCTATAAATCTGGTTGGGATTCTCTTCAGTGTGCTCTAAAAGGCTATACAGCCTGATTCTGCTCTCATCTACATTGGTAAAAAAACAGCAGTCACTCCAGTGAGGCCAGGGGAGCTAAACTGGTTTAAGTGAAAGGAGAATCAGACCCCTATATCACAGGCTGACTTATGACCCTTTGCTGTCCTGTGAGGATTGCAGCCCATAAAATATTCTTTTCAAAACCTTCCATTCCAGTGCCATATGGCTGGACATAGTTCTGGTATTCACATGATTATAGCATTCCAATTTCTAATAATAAATATTAAGTTTTCATTGCAGGTTGTTAGCAGAACTCCGCTTCCATGGTATAACAGGAATATGTTTACTTAGGCCAGTGGATTTCCATAAAGCTGGTTTACGGCAGACAAAATTAGATTCTGATATCTGTTATATATGCCTTATAAAAATCATGACATATGCACTCGAACATGCCATACAAATATGACAAAAGACACTACAAGAAAAAAATTAGTCTAAAGGGATAGGACTCTGACTTTCCCTTAAAATGCTTCCAAAACTTTTAGGCCTTCTCTGGAAAGGAGAAATGGAAGAAAACAAAGTTTATTGATACATTATTTATAATTCCAGGGGATTTAGAACGTTAAAAAGAGGAATTTAAACTGAGCGATATAGAACTATTTTCTGCACAGATAATTGCTACTTTTCAGAAAGGATCTGGGGGACTCAGGAGAAAATAAAAATGGCACTTTCCCACATGCCTTTAGTGAGACTCTACAGTCCATCAATATTAATCAAATTCAGATCTGGATAATCTACTGGAAAATGAAGGAATATGAATAAACACAAGTTCATTAATGCAAGACATTATTTGTATTACAGTAGCACCTTAGGGCCCAATTAGGACTGGGGCACTACTTCCTAGGCAATGTTCAGACAGATAGGTAGACAAAGTCCTTGCAGACAACATATGAAGGGGTGGGGAGAGCAACAGACCGGTATGTATATACAAATAATTAAGTATAAATTAGAAATGTCTGGAAAATTTTTTGTCCCCAAACAAAATGCTGCTGAAAGTCAACAGGCTTTTGCTCTCATGTACATTTTTCCTCAAATGTTTTCAGGTTTTCATACAAAAACACCCCAAACCCATTTTTTTTTTCAAGTTTTGGTCAACGTTTCTCTCTTCATTTGCGAAAGACAACCTCTCACCACCCCCACAAAATTAGCTGAAAAAACTGATTTCTCTTCTCCCCTCCTCCCCTCCCACCCCCAAGAAGTTTCCATTTTGGCCAAAAAAGCCAGTTATCATTAAAAAAAAACCATGAAAAAGTTGAAATTTATCACTAGTATGCTTTTTCATATTTCACAAATAAATATCAGTCATCTCTATATGTTTAGAGCCTAGCCTAGCCTTGCCAATTCATTGTATGCTTCCTGGCAGAAATGGGCCTTGAGAAGAGGTTTGAGGGAGAAGAGGGTAGTAGTCTTGTGGATCAGTTCAGGGAAGGCATTCCATGTATAAGCGATGGATGTAATTTTTCTGATTATGTCTTATAACAGTCAGATGTTTTACAATGTGTTATTGAGAAGGTATGCTTTTGTGGGTGCTATACATTATCACTGAGCCCACATCCTAAATTATACCTCTCGCCCTATTAAAGAATGGATTCATAAAACAGCAGCAAAACTGCAGTACAAATAGAGGATCTCAAAGAACCAGGCAAGAGGAAAGCTAGTCATAATGCTAGCTCTTTACTTGGAAACTCAGTTGTTCATCTTGTCACTGATCAGATTCAAGTACTTCATATTTACAGCTTAAAAGCCCAAAATGGATTAGTTTATCATTGCATAACATCATGACATTAGTACCTGGGTTCATGCTTAAGGGCTATAAGCTTTATGCTCTTTGAAGTAAGTAAAGGAAGCTTTTATTTTTAAATTTCTACCTACTCACTGCAATACATCACACAATCAGTTTTAATATATTTAGGGGTAAGTGCACTCTTGTAATTTAGAATTAAATGATTTTTATTAAGCACTTTTACTGAATATCTACATGGTGTACAACTCCGCTGATTAAGGAACATAGTGACTGGTAAAACAGCAGCCTCCATGAATTAGGGAAGCATTGGAGAAATGCATTTTGTCTATGGCTTAGGGCACATGCAGTATTTCAAAGTATCTGAATTTCTGTAAAAAAAAAAAAGGGGGGGGGAAATAGAGGGGGTTCCATAAGAAAACATTACAAAGCCATAATATATATAAAAACGGATGCCTACATTACATTGTACTGTCTTTTAACAGGTTAAAGGCATCTCCCTATATCGAGGGGAAGCCCAATTAAAATCCAGAAGGGATGAAACTTCTGAAGTAAAAGGTTATGAAATGTCGTTTGTTCTGTGGTTCTGAAACTTTAAATGAAAATCCAACTAGAAAGTGTCCAGTGTGGAATCAGAACCAACATATCATTAGTGCCCTACATTTTGTAGGGAGGTATGTGGGGAAAAAAATCAAACGAGAAAGGAGTGGTCAAGTGATCTGACCACGGGACCAGAATAAGGAACTCCCAAATTCTGGTCTGAACACTGAAACCGATTTCCTTTGTGGTCTTGGACCAGTAATTTACACCTGTAGCTCTCATTAACTTTAATGGTAGCATAGAGTGCACCCCCTCCCTCTGAAAATCAGGCTACTAAACTCATTACTGCAGTTTCCCCCATCTATAAAATGAGGATAATACTTACTTCCTTATTTACCTCACAGAGCTGTTGTGAAGATTAATTAGATAATGACAGCAAAACGCTTGGAACATGAAAAGTGCTAAGAATTGTTAGACTGAGACTATTCTTTATTGCTGTCACAAATAATAATAAAGAGCTGTGTAAGGAAAGTAGAGGTGGGAAATAAAAGGCAATAATGGCTGCTTTTATTTGCGCATAGGATAGTGAATAATCTTTGCAAGAAGAAGCCAATCTTGTGAAAAAAGCTATCTTCAGTAATGGTGCTAAGGTTATTGACAGGTCTGGCTATAAGTGCGGGTTCCATTAGATACATCAGCCTCAATGTATTCGTGGCAGATCTCACTGATGATTGCCCTCCTGCAGAGGTAGAGATAAGACAAACTATGATTGAAGGAAAAATGTAAACAGTTAAGAGAGAAATAGAAGTTAACCACCATTCTCTCACCAGGGCAAAGAATAAGGACTGTCGCACTTGCAAAGCAATAATAATGTCAAATATTGCAGTAGATATGTGATTGTAGTGCAAATACTGTTTAGAGCTGAAGGATTTATAGTTGAAGGATTTATATTGTTTAGTATTTTTCATATGTATATTCAGTGAAGTGCACTTCCTTAGTCTGAGCCAGTGCACACTACTGGCAGACAGGAGTTTCACATGAGCTCTGTGGCAATTTGAGTTAGTTTATGCTTTCTGCAGATCTCTGGTAAAAGTCTCTGAATAAGTGTTGACCCTCTTTATTTCAGGGCTCTGATAAGAAGTGTGTGTGCTGCAATTTTCTAGTTTAGTTTATGCTGTGACCGTCACTGTAACAATATGTATTACATAATACAGCGTAACAGATTTCTGTTCTGTACTGAGAAAGAAGTTGAATGATGTGTTCAGAAATTGCAGTAATAATGAAATGCTTTCTATTCCACAGTAAGCAGGGTGGAGGTTAAGCAGCAACCACTTAAGATAAATAATTTTTAAATCTACAGGACCACATAATGTGCACCCAAGAGTTTCAAAAGAATTAGCTAAGGAGCTTTTTTAGATCAAGGAGATTGAAACTGTGGAAGTTCCAGAGAACTGGGGGGAAAAACCAATGTTGTGCCATATTCTAAACAAGTAAACGAGGTGACCAAGGCAATTATAGGCTGACCTCAATCCTGGACAAAGCCATAGAAAGACTGATTATGGCATGGCAAAGAATTACAGGATGGAAGCATAATTCATTCCAATCAACAGGGTTTTATGGAAAATAAGTCCTGTCAAGCCTACCTGATTTCATTTTTGATAAGATAAGAAGTTTGGTTGATAATGATAACCGTGTAGATGTAATATTCTTATAAAACTCTAAGGTACTTAGTACCATGACATTCTGATTAAAAATTAGCACTATATAAAATCAATGTAGCACATTTTAATTGAATTAAAAATGACTAATAGATGTCAAAAATAATTGTACATAGGGAATCATCATCCAATGGGGGTATTTCTAGTGAGAACACACAGGGATCTGTTATTGGTCCAATGTTACTGAATAACTATCAGAGATCTAGAAGAAAATATAAAATTACTGGTGGTAAAGTTTGCAAATGTTACACAAATTATTGGAGTAAGGACAGAGTAATAAATGGTTATACTGAATGATCAGGATAGTTTCACAAACTGCATTAATTTAAACAACGTGGTTTAATAGACAGTCAAATGCAAGGTCACACTTATAATATTGGACACTGTATCTTGGAAAGCAGTGACTCTGTAAGGGGCTTGGAGGTTATAGTGAATAACCAACTGAGTGTGAGCTTCCAGTGCAATCCTGTGGCTAGGAGAGCGAAGGCAATTGTTGGATATATAAGCAGGGGGAAGGGAGGTGGAATTACCTCTGCATATAGCATTAGTGAGACTGTTACTGAAACACCGTGCCCAATTCTGATGTCCACAATTCAACCGGGAGGTTAAAACATTGGAAACGGTTCAGAAAAAAAGGGTTCAAGGACTGGAAAACCTGCCTTACAGAGAGAGACTTAAGAAGCTTAATCTATTTAGTTTAAGCAAGAGAAGTTGATTTGATCATGGTCTACTACATATATGGGGAGACGATTTCTAACAATTGTTCCTTATGGCCTTAAAAATGTATTAAATCTACAAGCTCCAGACAGCTCCAGCTGAATTTAAGACCTGAGTGTGGCCAAGCCTCCAGGGGCGGCTCTAGGATTTCCGCTGCCCCAAGCAGGGTGGCACGCTGCGGGGGGGGTGCTCTGGCAGTCGCCGGTCCCGCGGCTCCGGTGGACCTCCTGCAGATGTGCCTGCGGAGGGTCCGCTGGTCCTGCGGCTACGGTGGACCTCCCGCAGGCATGCCTGCAGATGCTCCACCGAAGCCACGGGACCAGCGGACCCTCCGCAGGCACATCTGCGGGAGGTCCACTGGAGCCGCCTGCCGCCCTCCTGCGGGATGCCGCCCCAAGCGCGCGCTTGGCGCGCTGGGGTCTGGAGCCGGCCCTGCAAGCCTCTTGCCACATGCCTACACTGAGAGCTGCAGTGGGGGTTCAGTGAGGACTCCTCAGCTGGGATCTGGGATTTACTCACCTGGAATTTCTGGTAAATTTACAGCTCCTTTGCACCTCCAGAGCAAAGGGTATTATTGTGGGAGATAATCTGTTCCTTTAAGTACAGCTGTCCTTTTTCCTTTATTTCTTAAAGATTAAAATTAAAGGCCCAACTTCGCTTAACAATTTACTAAAATTTCCCATTTAATTCAACCAAATCTTCCCTGCATGAGGATCCATAACTAGGATTGGTTCTTTAAAAGCCAACACCCTCAAAACCTAATAGTTAAAACCAACCTGAGGTAAACATTAACTGAAATGGTACTCCCCTAACAACTGCACTATTAGTTTATAACAAAAATACTGTATGTTAGGCTCATAAATAGTCATTTTAACTACATTTAATGAACACAACCCCAGTGTGAGCAGAATTGGGCCCTATTTTTTTTTTAAATTAAAAATAGTTCATTTCTATTTCAGCTAACATGGTTTTGTATTACCATGCAGTTCAAAACTCCAGCAAGGAATGTAATTCTCACTAGGAAAGGTAATTAATGGTTATCTTATCAAATTATAGCACAGAAATGTTTTTGCCATACAATAGCCTTCCTAATTGGATATACCTAGGATGACCATGTTCATTTTGTGCCTACAAAGTTTCCCATAGTGCATCACACTCTTAATATTGTCTGACAGCAGCTGATGATAGCTATACAAATTTCAGCAAGAAAATTAATAATGCTTCAGCAATCATTACAAAAGACCCAATAATGCTAATTTATGTTTAGGAGGCACCATCTCATTAGTTATTGAAACAAGACCTTGCTGCTATTCTCATAGTATTGAGATTACAGTGTTGTAGGCCTTTGACAGTACCAAACAATAGTAAACAAATACAGAGTAATACCTATTGACCCACACAGAAGAACACTGGGTCCAAATTCAGCTATGGAGTTGTGGCCCACTGACACCAGGGTGGAATTTGGTCCAAAATGCTTGAACTCATAGGAGACTTTGTATTCAAAGTCCTAATTTATCAATACATTTTTTTCGGAATTGTGTCCTTTTCATTTTTATTGGGGTTCTGTAAAGAAGGTAAAAAGATAGACTGGAGTTTTATGTTTGATTTGCTGTGTGTCTTTAAGGATGTGTACAATTACAGACAGAATAGCAATCTTCCTCCTGAAAATCTACAGCCCTAGCATAATCATTACAATGTTGCTCTATAAATTACTGTCCTCTGATGAAAACTGTTAGTTCTTCAATGCATGTAACCCTTTGTTAATAGTATGTATACAAATGGTTCTTAAGTTCAGTTCTCAAATCAGTTATTCTCTATTTTTAATTGTTATTTTTATTTGCAGCAAATCTGTTTCTCTGACACATGAAACTCGATAACAACCTTAAAGGCAGCATTCAAATTATATTATTTGATTTAGATCACTGTAGAGGTATGATGCAGTGATTAAGGAGTGGGCTCAAGTGTGGGAAAGCAGGAAATCTAGGGATTTAATTCTAGGTCTGGTACCGACTTTCCTCTGCCGCCTTGGACAAGTCACTTAGGCCAAAGTCATCCATTTTGATTGCCTACATATGCTCAGCACCTCTGAAAAAAAATCAGGTCACATCTCAGTTCCTAAATATGACTTTAGGTGCCTAATTTTACTGCTGAAATTTGAAAATCTTATCCTTAACCTCCCTGTCTCTATTTCCCTATTTGCAAAGGGGAATACTAATCCTAAACTACCTTTCATGGTCATTGTGAGAATTAATGTTTGTAAAGCACTTTAAGGATGAAAAGTACATTATAAATTGCTAAGCGTGATAGAATTCATACTGAATTCAGTGAAATCCAAAACTTTAATTACATGGTCTTAGATGTCAAAAAGTAAATGGCTAGAGGATATGTTGCATGAATCACCAAAAAGTATAGTTTTGAAAAGGTTATTTATAAAATCCACTCAACAGTGGTTAGGCAGCTGCTAAACTGTGACCATTATCATCACACTGGTCTTAGTAGTCTCATTGTTGCCTTGGGCTTCCCCACCCTGTTGGTTTGTTGTATCCACCTGTTGTCTCTCATACTTCGATTGTAAGCTCTTTGGGTTAGATACCACTTTATTGTTATATGTTTGTACAGAGCCTAGCACAATGGAGCCAAATTCCTGATTGAGCTTATTAGGTGTTATCACAATACAAACAAATAGCAATAGTTGACTAATTAATCATACTTTAAAAGCAAAAGCCATGCTAGGGTGTGCATTAGTAGGCCATTGGTGAACTTCTTGGGTTCTTAAGATACTTAGGGCTTGATTACTATGCTAATGGGAGAACCCCTCCTGTCAGCATAGATAGTGTCTACACTTGAAACGCTACAGCAGCAGCACTTTAGTGTAGACACTACCTACATTGACAGGAGGGGCTCTCCCATCGGCATAGGTAATCCACCTCTAAGAGGCGGTAGCTAGGAATTCTTCCGTTGACCTAACACTGTTTACATAGGGACTTAGGTCAGTTTAATTATGTAGCTCATGGGTGTAGACTTGTCACATCGCTGAGTGACACAGCTGGATAAATCTCATTTTCTAGTGTAGACTAGCCCTTGGTCTTCAGCCCTGCACTTCACAATGCTCTTGACGTGCGCACCAATGAATGTCTTGTTGTGCCATATTGCTGAACTCTACCTACCTGGTCTTCTCATTACCTTTAATTTTAGATTACTAAACATTTAATAACAAGCTAATGGTATAAAATAACCAGGATGTGTAGATCACTTTTAATTTTAAACTATTTTCCTTTTAAAAACTTTTCTGTGGGGACTTGTCCTTTAGTTAATACAATGTACTTAACATTAAGTTTTTAATTTGTTTTATTCTCCTTAATATTGCACAAAGTAAAGGCGTACTTAGTTATAAGTACATGCACCATACAGGATCCACATGCAGACAGATTCAAAATTCAGGTATTCAGTTATAACATTTGAGTAATTATATTTTATTGGAGACATAACCAGCAGATTCTGTATTGTAAAAGGGGAGTTAATGCCACTATGATATGATATAAGAAGATTGCAATGACGTAGTCAGAATGGCATTGTATGGAGTATTGTTAGGTCACCTATATTCAAGATTTTTCTACTTTCTTCAGCAGACATTATAGAAGATCCTGAAGACATTTTTATAAAGTCACACCATTCAGGAAAGACCCGATGGCTGGAAAGTGGCCAACATAATGTCATTATTTAAGATAGGATCTGGGAACACTTCAGGAAATTACAGACCATTTAGTTTTGATTCCTTAGTGCATGGTGGGGGGAAGTCTTAAGAAGCATTTTAGGAGATTAAATGGAGAACATTTAGAAAAGCACAGCTTGATGAAGGATAGCCAATGTAGCCTCAGGAATGAAAGGTCATGCTTCACTAACTTCTGGATTTCTTTACGAATATAAAGAACAAGGGAAACAAATGTATGCAGCAGACTTATTACTTTATATTTTCAGAGAGTATTTGACAAAGTTTTAACCCAAAGATTAATATCTATGTATTATGTAGAATAAAGGAGTAAAACAAAGAATTATTCTAAGAGGAATAATTTGTTGTTCTGAAACAAAAATGAATAAAGCACCATATAGCTCAATAATAGGACTTCATGTTTTAATTTTACATCTATTTAGCAATAGTGATGCTAAACTCTGGATTCCCAAGTTACAGGTGATTTTAAATTTCTTATTCTGCAAAGTACTTAAGCAATGCGTGTAACTTTTAGCATGAGTAGTTCCATTCAAGTCAATGGGACTACCCAGGTGCTTAAGTGCTTTGTAGGATCACAGCAAGAATATTCAATCCTTTGCAGGATGAAGCCCACAATGAGGAAGAATGCAATCAGAATTTTAAAAAATGGATGGAAGTGCTTGGTCTAAGAGATGGTAAATTTAACTTGGCTCATCAGTTTAGAGTCACGAATACGAGAGAGGTTAGGTGATAAAAGAAATGTTATCTGGCAAACGGAACAATAATGCAACATATTCACCAGGAGAGAGATTTATAATTAGAGGACAGTTTAACTCCTTTCCACCCAAAACTCCAGGTTTTCTTTCTGGGACACCTTAACCACCCAACCTCCTGCCCCCATATTCTTGACTCTTTTGTGCCTCTATCTCAGAAACTTTTAGATTGCTTTAAATATAACCAAAATGCTGTATGGACAAAGCTTTCAGAAGTGATTAATACTTCTTGGTGCCTCTATTTTTGGGTGCCCAAAGTGAGATACCTTAGAATGGTCTGCCTTTCAAAAAGTGCTGAGTGTCTAACCTTGGAAAATGAGGAGGCCCTTTTAAAGGAGTCTTAAGTTGAGCACCCAAAAAAGGAGGCATCCAAAATTACTAAGTACTTTTGAAAATATTAGTTATGACACAAATTTTTTTTAAATTGTTTAAAGTTAATTGTTTCACTCGGGATGGAGTGCAGCCCTGCCGAACCCGGCGTCCTCCCTGGTCTGAGAGACAATCGCATAATGCGAGGTGAACGTGTGAACTGAAGACCATGTGGCAGCCCTGCAAATGTCCTGAATGGGGACATGGGCCAAAAAGGCAGTTGATGAGGCCTGTGCCGTAGTCAAGTGTGCCTTCACAATTGGTGGTGGAGGGATTCCCACCAGGTCATCACAGGTATGGATGCACGAGGTGATCCAGTTGGAGAGCTGCTGAGTGGAGATCAGCCAACTTTTCATGCGCTCGGCCGAGGTGATGAACAGTTGCGAGGACTTTCTGAACAGCTCACTCTGCTCCAGGTAAAAAGCCAGAGCCCATCTCACATCTGGCGCGTGGAGGTGGCGCTCCTCACTGGACGCATTAGGCTTGGGGCAGAGGACCGGCAGGAAAATGTCCTGACTCATGTGGTAGGCGGAGACCACCTTCGGGAGGAACGAAGGGCGTGGGCAGAGCTGGACCTTATCTTTATGAAACACCATGTATGGGGGCTTGGAGGTCAGGGCCCTGAGTTCTGAGACCCGCCTAGCCAACGTGATCGCAACCAGAAAGGCCAACTTCCACGAGAGGTGTGACCAGGAGCATGTGGCTAGCGGCTCAAACGGGGGCTCCAAGAGATGAGCGAACACCAGGTTTAGGTCCCACTGTGGGATTGGAGGCCTAACATATGGGAAGAGATGATCCAACCCCTTAAGGAATCGGTCAGTTATAGCATGGGAGAATACCGTGTGGCCCTGCACTGGTGGATGGAAGGCTGATATGGCCGCCAGGTACACCTTGACTGACGAGGGTGCCAGGCCCTGGGCTCTAAGGTGAAGGAGGCAGTCCAGAATAAGCTGGATCTGGGCGGCCTCCCGGGAAACGCCCCACTCGTCCACCCATCTGGAAAACCTAGACCACTTTGCCACCTGCTTTCTAGGAGGATGCGCTGAACCCCTTCTGAGTATGTCCTTTCTTCCTTATCTAACCACTGAGCAGCCATGCCGTGAGCTGGAGTGCTGCTAGGTTGGGGTGGAGGAGGCAGCCCTGATCCTGGGAGAGCAGGTCCAGATGGGACGGCAATGGCCACAGCGGGAAAACCACCAGGCCTGTGAGGGTCCCATACCAATGCTGCCCAGGCCATGCTGGGGGGCAATCAGAAGAACCTGGGCTTTGTCCATCTTTATCTTTTCCAGGACCTTGCCAATCAGCGGGAACAGGGGAAAGACATAGAGAAACTGGCTTGACCAGGACAGGAGGAAGGCATCAGGGATAGCACCCCGTCCCAGCCCTTGCCTGAAGCAGAACCGGGGACAGCAATGGTTCCACCAAATCATGAACAGGTCCACCTGGGGAGTTCCCCACATTTGGAAAAGTCTGTGCACCACCTCTGGGTGGAGAGGGCACTCGCGCTGAGAGGAGAAGTCCCTGCTCAAGTGATCCGCCCGCACGTTCCGGGCGCTCAGGAGATGGAAGGCCTGTAGACAGATGTCACGGGCTATACAAGAGTCCCAAAGCCTGAGGGCTTCGCAGAGGATCGGGCTCCAGCCGATGAGGTGTCCAGGACCACCCCAATAAACTCTATGGGTTGTACCGGGACTAACGTGGACTTGGTGTTGTTTACCAACAGGCCCAAAGTGGTGCATGGGGACAGGAGTGCCTGTGACTGGGAGCTGCCCTTGACCAACCAGTCGTCCAGCTAGGGGAAGATCTGGACCCCCCAGCGCCTGAGGTAGGCCGCCACCACCGACATACATTTCGTGAATACCCTGGGGGCAGTGGATAGGCCAAATGGGAGGACTGTAAATGGGTAGTGTTCCTGTCCCACCATTAAATGGAGGAAGCATCTGTGCCCTTCAAATATACGAATGTGGAAGTACGCATCCTGCAGATCCAGGGTGGCATACTAGTCCCCGGGATCCAGGGAGGGGATGATGGAGGCCAGGGAGATCATGCGGAACTTGAGCTTCACAATGTACTGGTTCAGGCCTTGCAGGTCCAAGATGGGCCTGAGCCCCCCTTTGGCCTTCGGGATAAGGAAATAGTGGGAGTAGTACCCCTTGCCTTTGAACTTCCGGGTACTGCTTCCACCACTCCTAGGCTCAGGAGCCGCCCCACCTCCTGTTAGAGCAGAGCCTCGTGCAAGGAGTCCCCCAGGAGGGATGGGGATGAGAGGTGGTTGGGCAGGAAGGAAGTAAACTGGAGGGTGTAGGCCCAGGAGATGGTGTTGAGGACCCATGGGTCCGAGGTCAGCCACGACCACTCTGGGAGGAAAACACACCACCGATCAGAGAAGGGAAGCTTTATTGAGGGTGGATCCCTGATGAGAACTGGCAGGGCACCCCTGGGCATCCCGTCTAAACCACCTTTTTCCTGCTTGCTCACCCTTGGAGGACCCAGGCTGGGGGGCAGGCCATGACTGCCTCTGTGGGCACCTCTTATAGTCCTGTGACTTCTTATAAGCAGTCTCATATTTTGAATGGGTGGCCTGAGCGGAAGTGTGCTGCGGCTTGAACTTA
The DNA here is from genome assembly GCF_020497125.1 of Mauremys mutica. Taxonomy (NCBI): domain Eukaryota; kingdom Metazoa; phylum Chordata; order Testudines; family Geoemydidae; genus Mauremys; species Mauremys mutica. Next base: position 45,783,826 of record NC_059075.1, read on the forward strand.
GGTTTAGCCAGAGCTGGAACATAGAGACCCAGAGTCTGGAGAGTCGTGCGGGAGTCTTTCGGGCCATGCAGCTTTGTATCAGTTTGCTCCACAAACAGAGCTTTGCTGTCAAACAGGAGGTCCTGCAGGGAGGTCTGCACCTCATTGGACAGCCCAGAGAGCAGAAGCCATGATGCCCTTCTCATGGACACTGCGGCCATGTCCACTGCATCCAAAGCTGCCTGCAGGGTTGCCCTGGCAGCTGCTGTAGCCTGCTGCACCAGTGCTTTGAACTCCTTCCTATCGCGTTCCTGGAGGGAGTCCTCAAACTTGGGCAGGGAGCCCCATAGATTGAACTCATACCGGCCCAGGAGAGCCTGGTGGTTCGCCACCCGTAACTAGAAGCTTGAGGATGAATTCATTTTTCTTCCAAATGAGTCCAGCCTCCTTGAATCTTTATTTTTTGGGGTAGGGGCTGTTGGCCCTGCCATTCCCTGTGGTTGACCGACTCGACCATCAGGAAGTTAGGAGCAAGGTGGGTATATAAGTTTTCCTGCCCCTTGGCAGGTACAAAATACTTGCGTTCTGCTCTCTTGGAGGTGGGGGCCAATGAGGCCAGGGTTTGCCACAGGGCATTTGAAATTTCGTGGAAAGGCAAGGCTACCCTGCCAGGTGCTGAGGAGGACAGTACGTTAAACAGGGAGTCTGAGGGCTCCTCCATCTCCTCTGCTTGGAGGTGGAGGCTTGATGCCACCTTTTTTAAGAGTTCTTGGTGGGCCCTAAAGTCCTCCTGTGGGACGGAGGGGCCGTAATCACCTCCTCCGGGGGGGTGAGGAGACCAGTGTGGTACTTTGTGTGTCCACTGGCACCGGAGGGTCCACCACCTGGTCGGTCTCCAGGCACGGTGCCAAGGATGTACATCCCACCGACTCCTCCTTTCTTGGAGGTCTGGAGATGGAGGCCGATGGTCCTTCTGAGGCTCCGGCCACTGAGCGAGTCCCCACCGGGAGTTGCGTTGGGGGCCGCGGTGCCCACTGGTACCATTGGGCCGGCCACAGGGCCCGGTGCCACTGCACCTGCTGAGGCATCAGTGGAGCCAGCTTTTCAGCCTGGCTGGCCTGGCCCATCAATGGATGACTACGAAGGGAGGCCGGGCTGACATATGACCTGCCGCTGTACCTGGACCAGGAGGAGTGGCATGCCAGGAGTGAGTCCGACCATAGGACCATGATCTCGATATGGGCAGTCCTCGATCCTGGGTTTACGCCAATGCCACGGCGAAGAAGGCCTCTTCCTAGCCTCCTTGCATGCCCTATGGACGGGGAGCCGTGCTGACTAGTCGATGGTGCCAAAGGGTCGCCGCGCACCGACACTGCTGTGCCTGGTGCTGACTTGGAGCGGTGCTCCAGAGTCAGGGTCAGCGCCGGCTCCATCAGAATAGCCCGGAGCCTAGTGTCCTTTTCGCTCTTGGTCCAAGGCTTAAAATGACTTGCAAATCCCCCAAACAGCGTAAACAGCCCGCGTGCGGATCACTCACTGGCATAGATCACCTACAAGAGTCGCATGACTTAAAACCCGGGGCACAGGGCATGTCCTGGCCCGGGCACTCTAGCTAAACTAAACTTACTAAACAATAAACTAACTACAGTTACCATACACTGAACAAACAAGCAGTTTTGGGGATGAGCTACAGCAAAGCTGGAACAGAGCAGATCCAAAGCACCTTCACTGGCGGCAAGAAGGAACTGAGGATGGGGGGAGCACAAAGCATCCCTTATATCGCGCCATGGAGGCGCCACTCCAGGGGTCACTGGGGCGCTCCTCTACAGGTACTGCTAGGGGGAAAACTTCCAGCACCGGTTCACGTGGTGAGCACGCACACCTATTGTGAAATACACATGAGCTATCACTCAAAGAATAAATCAGCAATCAATGAGGCTAGAACAGTCTTTGAACTATATCCAACTCATAAGTACATCTGTACAGGATCAAGGAAATATGAAAGCTCTAGATTACCCTCAAGTCCTCAGTCCCTTGGTTAGAATACTCCCATCTGTATATGTTCATAGTCCAGAGGCTGGATTAGGAATCAAAAACACTATTTAAACACCTTCTGTCCCTCCCACCCCTCTCCTCTTGAAGACTCTTGGCCAACTTAACAGCACAATACATATGCTAATAAACTTAAACAAAGCCTTTGTTTAAGTTTGTTAGCATGTGTATTGTGCTGTTAAACCCACATAATGAATGAATGCCCTCCCTAGCCATGTTCTGCTCCTTTAAGGAGCAGAGTGCAGCTCCACCCCCTCTCTGGGGGGGGGGGTTTAGCCTCCCCAAGTCTTTCCGGTACCCCATACCTGCTAAAAATCTCTTGCCGGTACTGCGTACTGGAGCGTACCACCCTACTTGCACTCCTGGGGCCCCCTCTAGTCAGCTACCAAGGTCTGGTCCCTTCTAGACCTTACTGCCTTTTTCTGAGCCCTTTCCTTACCATCTGGCACTCCCCTCACTCTGGGTTTGCCAGCCTCCCACAAATAACTGTAGGCTACCTAACGCTGAAGCCCCCAAACACTCCTCCCTTCTCCTAGGAAGTGATTGCTGACTTTCCCAGCAACCCTCATCTTCTTCCCATTTCCTGTCTTTATAAGTTCCTCCTCAGCTGCGCTCCCTCAGTCAAGGCATTGTTTAGCCACCTCATTCCTCTCAACTATAGCCTGTTGGGTTAATTAGCACCCTTTTCAATCTACATTAACATCACAAGACCCTTTACCTTTTCTTGTGAAAAATGATAGGCCAATCTGTCCCTGGTCCTTGAACAGTTGTAGAGGCTGGGGAAGATACCAGGAGCCTTGCCCCTTGCAAACCTTGATGCAATCTGTGGAGGAGACAGGGAGGGTACGGGAGATCTGAAGCTAAAAATGCAGAGGAGCAGATAAATAGGTATTAGATAAAGACAGATGTAGATTTAAAATTTATTTTCAAGGAGTGTTGAAAAATCTTGTGCACGCACTGCGTTTATTATACACATGACAGTTTTTTAATAAAGTAGGTTATGCATATTATAATACTAATGGGACAAAACAAGCCTGAGCCTGTGCGTTTTAAACTCTGTTCGCTACATGAAAATGATTGTGCTTTCTGTGAACAGATATATCTTTATAAATGAATTGTGATTTTTAAATGCCTTTCTATGTTAACTATAGCATTTATGCACCTGAAACAGTGCGTGAATAGGAAAAATAAAAGTACTTGTATTCTATCACTGAATGACCTTGAAAACCACAACACAAATCAGAAAATATATTCTACATTTATTATAAATCCATTCTCCAAGGTATTATGAAAATTGGTTTTAAGATCATAATAATTTAACAATCCTTCACCCCCTCAAGTAACCTTCCTTTTGGTGACTTCCTGACCCTCACATGAGCATTACCAGCAAAAATTCTGTATGCATTTCTAATACACAAAGTCTTTTTTCCCCCCTCTTTGAGATATGTTTAAATATAAGTTGATTTTATAAAACACAAAATGTATCCATTTCATAGTGTTACAGAACAGAGAAAATATAATGAAAATGTATATGTACACAGACTTATTACGTATTATATTGCCTTCACTTATCTGAAAATCCTGATTTAAAAAATATTAAACTAAAGAGGCAATTGCTGTACCTCTATAGATGCAATATCCTTGGCATAGAGCAATAACAGGCTTTGATCCATACTCTGAAGGCACAGAGTTTAGAAATGAATTTTCAGTCCATGAGTGGGCTCCACTTGTGGCAGAAGAGCCAATGGAATTGTCCCATGGACACTGTTACAGAGTAAGTTTTGGTGGGTGTAGTAGTCATGATCCCCAGTGACCTTGACACTCTTTATTGCACAAATAACTCCCCTTCAGGCTCCCTTGGAGTAGGGTGACCAGATAGCAAGTGTGAAAAACCGGGACGGTGGTGGGGGGTTAATAGGTCCCTATATAAGACAAAGCCCCAAATATATGGACTGTCCCTATAAAATCAGGACATCTGGTCATCCTACCTTGGAGAAAGCAGTTGTTAAACTCTAAACATGCAGTACAGGGGTCTACAGAGTCCCTCTGCTTGTCACTTCCACTTCCTCATTCCCCCATATATTTTGCTGCACACAAAGCCTTCCCCAGCCATTCAGGAGGCCACAGGATTCCTGCCCAAAGAGATGGTATTTCTAGACATATAGCAGTGGTTCTCAATCTTTCAAGACTACTGTATCCCTTTCAGAGTCTGCTTTGTCTTGTGTACCTCACATTTCAACTCACTTAAAAACTACTTGCATACAAAATCAGACATACAAATACAAAAGTGTCCCAGCACACTGTTACTGAAAGGTTGCTGACTTTCTCATGTTTATCATGGAATTATGAAATAAACCAAGTGGAATATAAATATTGTACGTACATTTCAGTGTGATGCCTGAGCCTGTTTTTCACTTGTGAGCCTTGTGTAAAGCCAAAGCCCCAGGCAGTGGAGCTGAAGCATGTAACTTAGCTTCGTGGCACCCCAGGCAATTGCCCTGCTTGCCACCCCCTATGCTAGCCCCAGGGCCGACGCTTCCATTTAGGTGACCTAGGTGGTCACCTAGGGTGCCAGGATTTGGGGGGGAGGGGAATTTTGCTGCCCTCGGCAGCAATTCGGCAGCGGGGGGGTCCTTCCATGCTCCGGGTCTTCGGTGGCAATTCTGCGGCGGGTCCTTCACTCGCTCCGAGACCCGCCGTCGAAGTGCCCCAAAGACCAGGAGCGCGGAAGGACCGCCCCCGCCGCAGAATTGCCGCCAACGACCGGGAGCGCACCTAGGGCGCCAAAAACCCTGGCGCCACTCCTGGCTGGCCCCGCACGGCCTCCTAAACCTGTCCTGTGATCTTCCACAGGGCTGCAACTCTCAGGCTGAGAAACACTGATCTAGATGAGCTGAGTACCCCCTGGAAGACCTCTGCATACCCTCAGGGGTTCACCTACCCCTGGCTGGGAATCACTAACATATAGCATTCCATTCAGTTAGAAATGTCCAGTGTAGACAGTGAAGTATTTTTGCCTATAAAGTTGTGGGGGGAACAATGCACTCTCACCCACAGCAGCACGAGGACACCTCCAAGAGGCTCCCATCTCAGTCCGCCTTCCCCCTCCCTATTTCCCACCTGTCCACAAGGTACTCCAACTTGGTCTCTTTTGGTTCTCCAAGCTTCAATGTCCCCTTGAATTGCTCCCTGTACCAGCCACACAAGGTTCCTTACCTCTGCTCATCCTTCACTCCCCCACCACACATTCCCTCCAAGGGTCAACACCCAAACCCCAAGTCCCTAACTTCTCTGTCACTTCCCAAAGTTTCTTTTCCCCTAAGAAGCTTATTTTTGCCCCCCTCTAGCCCAAAGCTTCCCCCCCCCTCAGATTCCTTCCCCTGCTCCCAAAGTTTCTGTCCCCCCACCCTCCTTTTACCTGTGTCCTAAGGGGGAGCTGCCAGGTCAGAGGCTGGAGGACCATAGCTCTGCACAGGCTACGGCAAGTGACCTCTCATTCTGGCGCCATGAATGGATGGTGTTTATGAGACAACAGCACTTTCCCCTCACAAATCTGACTGTGGATCCAAAAGGTCAGACAGCAGCAGAGCCCTTGAGTACATTTGAAGCCTATCTAGGGGAACCAATTGTAACACTGACAGATCCCAGTAGTCCACAGGGGAGGACTGATCCTAGGACCTCTGGAGCTGAGTGCATGAGCCTCTACCGCATGATCTAAAAGCCAACTGGCTATTAGCAAACGCTGTAGAGCAGACTCATTTTATCTCTCTCTATATGTGGTCTCAGTGCCACTAGATGGGACAGAACTCCACACCCAGAAGGTGTGTGGGTTACACAATCACACACAGTCCAGCATGCTATCCAAGCCCCACAACCACTCAGTATCGCTTCCTCCCAGGCAGCAGGGATCAGATCTGCTCTGGTAAGGTGTGCAGGACAGGTGGATTTTTCCCTGGCTCTCCTCGCTGCTCTCTCTCTCTCTCTGCTGGAGGCAATCTGAAGACTCAGAGAGTCTCTCTGGAATGATAGGCATACATATCAGTGTGTAAATTGCACTGAAATTGGATCAGTGAACTGGGAATCAAGATTTTTAAGCTGAACTCCTGTTTGCCACAAACTAACTAAATGCCCATGAGTAAGTTAGCTAACCTCTTTGTTCCTCAGTTTATGCATAAAACTCTATAAAACACTTATGCACAGGGGTACTGAGGCTTAATTAATTAATGTTTATAAAATCCTCTAAGTTCTTTGAACGAAAGTTGCTGTATAAGTGCAAAGTTTTATTGTGATGGTGACAGTGGTGAGGATAACAACAGATTTCACAGCACTTTTCTAACAGTAGGGGTGGGCCCAAGAGTCCCTGACCAAAATCTCTCTTCACTCCACTACTGCGCAATGTTGTGTATACTGACTGGTGGCCGCCATCCGTGTCAGAAGTTGCTGCATGCCAGTGGTGCTGTATGTACTCTACATAATTTAAATGTGTTCTTGGATTCTTTGGGTTGAAAGCCTCTGTATAAACATATAGTGTGAAATCCTGGCTCCTTTGTAGTCAATGAGCCCAGGATTTTGCCCAGTTTCCCACAATTTTCTAGAGAATTACACCAATATTTAACTAATCTGGAGTGAATTCAAATCTCATATTGTCTTTCGGTATTTATGGTGAAAAACAATTAACTAGTCTCATTACTTTAGTTTTAGATAAATATTTATACACTAAGCGTAAAATTTTCCATGATTTTGCACCACCATATTTGTCCTTTGTAGCCAAAATAAGAAGTGCAAATGGTATTTGTGCCTTCTGAACATTTACAAAGAAGGGTATAATTGGTCTTCCACTGAATTGTACTGGACAAAAAAACTTCACTTACTAAGAGAGGCATGGACTGGAAATTCACCCAAGGAATTTCCAAAGAAACGCACAAGGGCATGACCTGGAACTGTAGTGCTAAACGTTAATGCCAGAACCTGGGCCCTCCTCCAGCAGCACTGCATTGACTCATTAGACCAGCCATGTTATCCAGAGCAGGCAAAGACTGGCAGATTCAGCAATAGTCTGCACTATATACATTCTGCAGCAGCCTAACTTTTCTCCTAACACTCAGGATAACCTAAGGCTCTGACTGAAGGGGAAGGAGGAGGGACACCTATGGATAAAGTAGAGTCCAACAAGATCCCAACAACAGGATTTATAGTTCACTAGCTGGCTGACTTCACATGCCAGAGGAACAATTGTGAATGAAACACCCAAAACTATCCTGAACCTATCAGGTGTTAGAAGGATCTGGAGACTTACATGCACAGAAGCCATGTTATACCTACGGTGGTAAGAGTTACTACTGTCTGAGGCTGCCTGACAAATAGATGCCTGGCCAGGAATCCTCTGAAGAAATCACAGGAATTAGAAGCAACTTTGTTGTTGTCATCTGCAACAGCAGCAATTTCTGAGAGCCACTGGCGGGAGAGCTAGTTTTTACAACAACTTCCTTTAAAACAACACTGGGTGATGCCAATGGCACTCATGTTCCGCTCAGGGACTCTTCTGCATGGAATAAGACTGCCTAAGGAAACAGGAAGGGAGTTCTATTTTATATAATATGCAACACTTTATCACAGAGGTAGTGGCACATTACCCAGCAATAAGTATATTCTCAGGAGTTCTGATCCAGCAGGGAGCTTAAGACAGGGGAGATTCTGGGTGCTGGACCCTGGAAATTCAATGGGGTATAAATTGCAGCATAAATAATTTCTGTGCTTCTAATGGGACCAGTAATTTATAACTGAACAATATTTTCATGATGTGAAAGAACTTGCTCATCCCTGGAAAATATTGCATATTTCTCTTGGTCCTAATCTACACATCATCCCCAGGAAATACGTCATGCCATAAACCAAGTCACCAAGATGTTTGTATCCTCCACTGGGAATGTGGGATTCATCCTGCACTTGCAAAATGCAGCCCAACTTGACCACATAGCGGTGGACAAAAAAAATCATAGAAATGTAGGGCTGGAAGAGACCTTGAGAGGTTATCTAGTCCATCCCCCCCACACCGAAGCAGGATTAAGTATACGTAGACCATCCCTGACAGAAGTGTGACTAACCTGTTCTTAAAAACCTCCAGTGATCAGGATTCTACAACCTCCTTTGATAACCTGTTCTATTGCTTAAGTAGCCTTACAGTTAGATATTGGGGATACAGTCGAACCCATTTATGTCGACCTCGGTTAACTTGCCAATCCTATTAACTCGAGGTTTTAGAAGTGGAACCGCCAAACTCCCTCTTTATCTTATGGGCTTCTCATCTGTTATGTCGATTTGCCCAACCCTAATATCTCGAGCCCGGCTCCCCGCGTCCCCAGCCACCCGCTCCCTGGCTCTCCAGCCGCGCGGTTCCCCAGCCGCCCGCTCCCCGCGTCCCCAGCCGCCCGCCCACCCCCGCATACCCGGTCCCTGCCCGTCCCCGCCCGCCCGGCCCCGCATACCCGGTCCCTGCCCGTCCCTGCCAGCCCGTCCCCGCATACCTGGTCCCCGCTTTGCCTGCCGCCTGCCCGCCCGGCTCCCCGCTTTGCCGCCCGCCCCTCCGCCGGCTTCGCTTCGCCGCCCGCCCGCCCGGCCCCGCATACCCGGTCCCTGCCCGTCCCCGCCCGTCCCCGCCCCACATACCTGGTCCCGGCTTCTCCTGCCGCCCGCCCGCCGGCTCCGCTTCCCCGCCCGCCGGTCCCCGCTTCCCCGCCCCCGCATACCCGGTCCCTGCCTGTCCCCGCCCGCCCGCCCGGCCCGCATACCTGGTCCCTGCCCGTCCCCGCCCGTCCCCGCCCCACATACCTGGTCCCGGCTTCTCCTGCCGCCCGCCCGCCGGCTCCGCTTCCCCGCCCGCCGGTCCCCGCTTCCCCGCCCCGCATACCCGGTCCCTGCCCGTCCCCGCCCGTCCCCGCCCCACATACCTGGTCCCGGCTTCTCCTGCCGCCCGCCCGCCGGCTCCGCTTCCCCGCCCGCCGGTCCCCGCTTCCCCGCCCCGCATACCCGGTCCCTGCCCGTCCCCGCCCGTCCCCGCCCCACATACCTGGTCCCGGCTTCTCCTGCCGCCTGCCCGCCGGCTCCGCTTCCCCGCCCGCCGGTCCCCGCTTCCCCGCCCCCGCATACCCGGTCCCTGCCTGTCCCCGCCCGCCCGGCCCGCATACCTGGTCCCTGCCCGTCCCCGCCCGTCCCCGCCCCACATACCTGGTCCCGGCTTCTCCTGCCGCCCGCCCGCCGGCTCCGCTTCCCCGCCCGCCGGTCCCCGCTTCCCCGCCCCGCATACCCGGTCCCTGCCTGTCCCCGCCCGCCCGCCCGGCCCGCATACCTGGTCCCTGCCCGTCCCCGCCCGTCCCCGCCCCACATACCTGGTCCCGGCTTCTCCTGCCGCCCGCCCGCCGGCTCCGCTTCCCCGCCCGCCGGTCCCCGCTTCCCCGCCCCGCATACCCGGTCCCTGCCTGTCCCCGCCCACCCGCCCGGCCCGCATACCTGGTCCCTGCCCGTCCCCGCCCCACATACCTGGTCCCGGCTTCGCCTGCCGCCCGCCCGCCGGCTCCGCTTCCCCGCCCGTCCGTCCGTCCGCCCGGCTCCGCTTTGCCGGATCCAGCCACGTGCAGGCAGCGCGGTAAGGGGGCAGGGAGGGGGTGGGGGGGTGGATAGGGGTTTATCTCGATCATTGGTTATCTCGATGGCTTTTGGCAAACCCCTAGGCCGTCGAGATAACAGGGTTTAACTGTACTTTCTAACTTAAATCACTGTCTTCTTGAGAAGAACCAAAGATTGTTATCATGTCCTCCCTTTGTCTTCTCTTCTGTAGACTAAATATGCCCAATTTTTTCAACCTTTCCACATGGGTGAGGTTTTCTAAACCTTTCATCATTTCTGTTACTCTCCTCTGGACTTTCTCCAATTTGTTCACATCTTTCTTAAACTGTGGTTCCCAGAACCAGACAGAGTCATCCAGCTGAGGTCTCACTAGTGCTGAGTAGATCAGAAGAATTACCTTCTATGTCTTGCATATAACACTCGTTAATAAATCCCAGAATGTGTGCCTTTTTTGCAACTGCATAAAACTGATCATTCATTCATTCAATTTGTGATCATAAGCCCCAGATCCTTTTCTGCAGTACTACTGCCTAGCCAGTTATTCCCCATTTTGTATTTGTGCCTCTGATTTTTCCTTCCTAAGTGTAGTACTTTGCATTTGTCTTTACTGAGTTTCATCTTATTGGGTTCAGAACAATTCTCCACTTTATCAAGATCATTTTTAATTCTAATCCTACCCTCCTTTCTTAGTGTCCTCTGTAAAATTTATAAGTGTACTCTTCACTCCATCTTCCAAGTCATTAATGAAAATATTGACTAGTACTTTACACAAGATGGAACCCTGAAGGACCCCACTTGAAATGTCCTCCCAGTTTGATTGTGATCTACCGATAACTACTCTTATAGTATGCTTTTTTTCAAACCAGTTGTGCACCCACCTTATAGTAATTTCATCTAGACCACATTTCTCTAGTTTGCCTATAGTTTTGCTTATATCCATAGGCAATTGAACCTCTGAGAAGAAAACTAGGTGCAAATAGGTAAAATATGACAATGAGAGAATTACATATGCTCCTAATCAGCATGCAGCAGTAAGAAAATGAAAAAGGAGAATTAGCAAACTTTTGCCTACACAAAAAGCAGGAAAACAAAGGCAAAACTGAAATGTTCTGGGCCTGCTGATTCCACACATTGTGGTCTCCTCAAATCATAAAGACCTACTATACTATCTCACACCAAAAGACATAACTAGTGCAAAGCCAATTTTTGAGGTCCCTTCTGAGATCCTCCCTCTTACCTTCCCCATGCTTTCCAGAATATCTGAAAGCGTTCCAGATTAAGATCAATATTACTATCAGTAGGTTGCAAAAGAGCTCAGGTGAAGTGAGAATCTGGATGGGATAAATTAGGAAATTCATCTGTACATGTGGATGGTGGCTAGTTAATATACTTGTGCTTTTGTAATTGTACTTACGTTCTCATATCTTTTCTTACAGCTAGATATCTGACATCTGCGAGCTCCCCCTAAGGCAGACCCCATAGATAGAGCAGAAAGCCAATGAGGGTTCAGCCGAGGGTTTTTTGTTTGTTTGTTTTTAACTTCCTTTTCTTTCTCTCTTTCTCTTGTTTTATTTGGCTAGGATGAAAGAAAGTGGGGATTGATTATGCTTGTTTAAACATTGAACATTGTCAGTCTGCATATCTGTGTTTGTATTATGGTCACCTCCCCCACTTCTCTCCTTTTGTTTGCTACAATCACCTATAGCATCTTCTCAAATTAGATTGTAAGCTCTTTAGAGTATGGACAGAGTATTCCAATGTGGTTGTATAGTGAGCGTCCTGCACAATGAGGCCCTGATTATGACTGGGGCTCCTGGGCACTACCACAATAAATAATTAATAATAATAATAATAATTATTATTATTTTTGTAAGCTGGGTTCTTTTCTCTCAGAGAGGGTGCTAAAGAAACACCCCATTTTTTGTACCTCTGTTTCATTCTTGTTTCTGTTTCACTGTTTGTTGGTTTTTAGTGAAAATTGTTTTAACTACATTAAAGAGTTATTACATTGGCTCTTAGTCCTCTGCATTTCTCCAAAGGTTTGTATGGCAGAGGCAAGAGAAGCCCAGTGTGGGATGCAATCTAGCCTGTTGAGATATAAAAATTGCTTATGTTGGAACTTACTGGCTTCCTGCTGCTACCTGAGATTTGGTTCTCAGGAGATCTTGCTTTTTCATTACCTACCAATATTTCTCAACTCTGATTCTATGTGCTGGGCACCTGCCTTTCCTTTATCTTTCCTACCCAGTTAACCCAACATTTGGCAGTGGTCTCTGGGAGGCCCCTCCCAACTACTGGCTATGATGAGGAACTATTCCTGTCAGATCCAGTGTGGCCAGCAACACCACATCAGATGCAAAAGAACCAGAAATATCTTGCTATTCTGTGCTGGAGCCCCTGTGACACTGGTAGACCAGGTGCCAGCTCATGCCAAAGTTGCCACTTCTCAACTGAACACTGACAAATACATAGCTGGAATCAGTTAGTTCAGCTGTGTGTTAGTGTTGTTAAAATAGGTATTAGAATTATATGTGTTTAGGGTTTAGACTAATGCTTTTATTAATTATTAACTGAATGCTTGTGAGTTGCTGCATGCATTATTCTCACTTATAACATCTGTATCCAATATTGTAGGTAATATTTGAGCGGCTCTATTGTGAGCATCTGTAACTATGTCAATCACCAGACAGGAAAGAGACATTAATTAGTGTGAGGTGCTGATCTACAACAGAAGGTGTTACATCCTTCCCAACAGAAAAGGTCCGACACCACATGGACTATTGTGGGATGTTAAAAAGGACAAAATACTTTGTTGTTCTCTTCTCCCCCCTTGGAGATGAGTCATGCAAGTGGATTCCTCCCATCATCTGAGTTTGCAGCTCAGAGCACATGGCAGGAGGGAGCTAAAAACCCCAAACAAAATGAACTAGTTATCTGTATGATACTTGGACTCTGAGGGGTAAAAGTTTTCTAGGCATAAGGAAGAGACCTCCAGCTGCTTAGCTCTAAAGAACATATAGAGCATGCTTATTATAGAAGCTTCTATTATCTTTTGAAATTTAAGATTGTAACTCACTTGTGTATATGTTTACCTGCTTTAACCTTGGAAATAACTCATTTCTTTTTCCTACTTAATAAATCTTTAGTTAGTTTATTATAGGATTTGCTTCAAGTGTTGTCCTTAGTGTGAGATGCAAGCTGCAACTGGCCTGGTGTAAGTGACTGGTCCTTTGAGACTGGGAAGACCTAAATATTGCTGTGATTCTTAGTGTAAGGGACCAGCTATCACAAAGACTATATTTACCTGCGGGGAAAGATAGATTGGGGTATTCAAAGGGACTGTCTGTGACTCCATGTTAAGGCTGTTATCAAGTGTAAATGACTCTGGCACTATAATTGGTTGGTGATAGGGTTGCCAACACTGACTAAAGCTAGTTCAGGAGATTTTTTCCCCCAACATGATGTAATGTCATTTTCTTAAAATAGTCTATTAAAATCTCCTGGATTGCTTTCAATAGTCACTGGGAGATTGATCCCGGTTCTGGGACACTCCAGACCAATCCTGGAGAGTTGGCAACCCTAGCTGGTAAAACCTAGGTATGGCACTCACAACCAGTTTGGGGTTTGTGCCCTGCTTCCTAATAGTCTGCCCTGAGGTTGGTAAGCATTCTCTTGAGTCACCACAGGTAGCATTACAGCCCCTATGGTCTTACAGCATGTTCTAATACCTGAGGTGGTTTTTGAAAATGCCTCTGCCACCACCAGCTGGACAAGGCAAAATCATTTGTGCAGTCATTGCTGCACTTGCTTTTATCCCTGTCCATTGCCCTGTAACTGCATTATGAGGCAGTCACCACTCCAAATTTGCATATGCCCCACCCCCTTTCTTAATATTTAATTGATTGATAAATATATAAAAAGCATCCATTTCAGGCTCTGAGTGCTTCCTCCTTCAATTAAAAACACAGGTAATACACAGACTGTAGCCTCAGCACACATATCTACTGATGCTTTTTGGAAGATGTAACTTTCAGGGTGTCTCAGACACAAAAATTACCATCCTTACCACTTCAGTAATTCCAACTTGCCACTAACACAAGTTGAGGAAACTACTGGGAACCTAACAAGTGCTTATCAAGTCTAACATCTTTGTTCACCTAGTTTACTGCCTTACCATCTGCCCTTCACTTGTAGAGGACTTAACATAAAACAGGAGCTAAAGTAAATGCAGATATTCCACTGCTGTCTATTTAGCTTTCATTAAGTGAGTTGGTGCAGTGCTCAGACTCCTTCTCAAAACCAGCCCATCATCTAAAAGTATTTACATAAGACTCTTTGCATTATATTCCAACCTCTGCAACACTAGTATTAACTACTGACATCTGCCAAGTCTGACTAGTAAGTGCTTTACAGTATCAATTCATCCCAAGCAAAAAGCATTTTTGAGTGCAGCAGTGCTCTTGTTAATGCCAATAAGAAGTATCAGAGCTCATATGACACCTAGCAGAAATTAGTACCCACATTCAAAGAAAAGCTTTTGTTATTTCCCAGAGTATTATGTGGACTTTATTGAGATGACTGCATCTGACACCTGCTGTAATATAAAATGCAGCTATAATTAGCCAACTGATGCTCACTGCAGTTTAGGTCGAATCCCTTCTGTGGGAATTATGCTTTAAAATATTCAGAACTCCAAGTGGCTCTCATTACATTTAATTTTTACTTAGAATTAGGTGGTCTAGAAAAAAAATTTAGGATTGTAATAGCCCCCCGCTGAATGCCACACAGCAACGTGAAAACCCATAGATTTTTTTCCAAATAAAAAAAATGAGAACAGCAGACTACACTACAGCCTTCAATTGAAGTCTGGCTTTGCTTAATTGTACTTTTTGCACTCATCAGTCTCTCCTCTTCAGAGCAAGCTACAAAAATTGCCTGAATAGCCAAAGAAAAGTTTCCCACAGTCACTGGCCACAGAAAAACACCATTGTCCTTCCTCACAGTTTGATGGACAACATTTCTATAAATGGGTAGCCAGTCTGTCAATGGCACCCTTGCTGAAAAGGCAAAAGAAGAGAACAGATTCTGCCAATATCTGACAAAGCATGTTAACACATAATCAGGCATTCACTAGTCAGGCAGCTGCCCCTGGGACCTTCATAACACAGGTGCCTTTAAGCCATTTCCTATTCACAGATAAAGGAAACAAGCAGGAGATACCTGGGAAAGGAGCAGTCTATTATGGCTTGTAAAATGTCTATCTTCTAGGCTGCAGGCATAAAAACAGAAAGGACATAAAGGAAACTTCAGTTTTAACGGTTAAATTATAAAACAGCAGAATACTCACAAAACTCATAACTTTAGTCTTGGTCTAAAAAATGTTTAGTGGCAGAGCAGCACCAAGCCTCTGATTATAACAGGAGTCTTCTTCACTCCTTTGACCACATCAAACTGAGCAAATGAGCTCTCATGTCTCCAAAGCCAGTAATTGGAACAAAAATTTAGCCAGCCCAAGTGAAGGTCCCAAGGCTATCACCTTCACCTATCACTTGTTCCTAGGCTGCTTTTGCCATGTATAATCCTATCCCTTGCTTACCCAGCTGTGATCACTAAATTCACCCTCTAACAGGGGAGGTTGCAATTTTCAGTAGGACATGCTTGGTACTATTCAATAACTAGCCACTAAAGGTTGTTAAGCTGTGAGGTAAAGACCCACTTCAAGCTAACAGCATGACTTCCAGGGTATTCTGTTCCCAGCCAGCCTGAGGAACAAGTGTCATGTGGTAGCCAATGTTATCTATTAGGCTATCAGATAGGATGATCATTTTAGCTTTAAAGAATATATTAAGTCTCTAGGGTTTGTTTTGCTTTACTCTTTTTAAGTTTCCTAAAGTAACCTTAATTCACACAAATGGTTAACACAAAAAAAGTGCCTTTTCTTGACAACACAGATTTGAATCATTTAAAAAATCAGAACATATTAAATGCTAAAACCTATGTCCCTAATCCTGCAAACATGCACATGCTTAACTTTGAGTACACAAACAGTCCCACAGACTTCACTTGGGTCAGATAGATGAGGCTACACAAGTGCTTAATGTTAAGCACATGAGTAAGTGTTTGCAGGATCAGGGCCTATGAAAATGGCTGAGGCATATGCTGTTTCTTCCAGCCATGCCCCCTATGGAAGCAGTGAGGATAAAGAAATGTAAAACCACCACTGGAATCCTCTCTACATTACAGTGAACCTCCTGTGGCCAACTATGCTGGCTTTATGTCATAATCCAAGGGCAGCACAGCAAAAAGTAGCCACGGTGGGGCCCAGAATGTGGCCTAATAAGAATAAACAACTATGAAAAAGTTTCTCTGTGTAGTTCTTTGTGAGACTGTGCTGAAGTCCTGCCTTCTTGTAGATAGAAATATTCCAAAGTGCACTGACATGACTTCTGAAAATTAGTTAGCTAAACAGATTTGTTTTTAAAAATGCTTTTAAAAACACACAATTTTTATATACATACAATAACAAATGTTTTTCCTATTATTAAAGCTCTTCACCTAACATGCTGTATATATATAAAATTCAGTTGAAGCCAAGATCTATAAAGATCTAATGGAAAAACGGCCTCAGAAAATGTACATGAAAAATATAGTGGCTATGTTATTTTTCTTCGACAGTTTTGAGAACAGCATGAGACGTCTCAGAATTTCCCATATCTGTCTTACTAACCTGGAGTTACTCTTCTCACTTTTAAAAAAGGCTTCTTGATCCCATCAAAAGTCTTTTAAAAAAATGAAATGGGATTCATCCTATATGAATCAAGTTCTGTACATGCTTTTGATCAATTAATAAATACCAAGGAGAAGGAACTATGAAGACAACCGATTCAAGCATCCTTATTTTAAGACAGGGCTGTGTGATATAAGCTAACAAAGTCATGTTTTATCTTTCCTTTCTGGCATTTGTATTTCTTATTTCAGACCAATTTGGGGCCTCTTGATTACTCTTATTACAGTTAGACAGTCCAAGTTCTAGAAATAAGAAATTGAGAGAACCGGGAGTCTCTCATCTTTTAACTCCAAATTAGTTGGATAATAATAATGCTGTATCTGTAGAAATAGAATTCAAAATATTAATTTTTCATTTTACATGTGAGAAGTCAAAAGAGGCTCTGAATAGTAAGCCGGACATCTGGAAATTTAACAACACAGTGAAGTCTCAGTTGGGTCTCTTGAATCAAATTCCACCCACAGCTATCAATACCATCCCACGGACTCCAAGGGGACTGCACAGGGGTAATTAAGCATAGAACTTGTATAAAGGTAACGGTTGGTATTAAAGATTTATTCAGATTCTTTAAAACAAAAAATAAAAACGAAGATGAAACTATATAATGTATAAGTTACCGCATATCATTCTATATAAAAAATTATGCACACAAAATATTCTTTAGGTATTTGTATGCTAGTTTCTGAACAGGCACAACACAAGTAGTAGCACCAGTATGCTGCAACCCTGATCTGGACACCCTGACCTGGAAACCCCCGATTTAGGTGCAAAAGCTAGCTTGGTGTTCACCTTCTCCACTGAGACTGCCAACAGAGATGTTAATTGTGACAATGTGGTTTGCAGACTGGACTGATCCCACCAACTCATTTGAATAGGTCATTAAACTGACATCAGACGGTACAAACGTTCTATTACTACTGATATGGACCAGATTCAAACTTGCAACATACGCCCCAATCCTGCACAGTCTTACACATGTGCTTAATTTTATACAGGTGACTAGTCCCATTGAATTCAATGGGTCTACTCATGTACATAAAGTTAAGCATGTGCATAAATGTTTGCGGGATCAGGACTTGAGATGACAAAGACTCCATTAACAATTCCTTGAGCTCCAATAGGAAAATATATATAGTGAAAAGATGAATGTGACTTTTTATTTTGTCAACTTACTATGATATTGGTGGCTGTATAAGCACTTAGCCTATATTTTAAAGTATTATTAGTTTCATAATCAGCCAGAAGTAACAGAAAAATGTAGTATGTGGTACAAATACAGGATGGGATTTTCAAATGAGCCTACGGGAGTTAGAAACCTAATTCTTGCAGTTCATTGTGCAATGGATGTCTAAGTCCCTTAGGCCCCTTTTAAACAAATCCAAGCTGACACACTAAAAACTATGGCTCAAAAAGAAAATAGCATAAAAATATTAAAAGGGGTCATTTGTCAACCATATATAATGAAATATTCAAAAAGGCTAGAGAATCACTAGGTTATGTGATACCTTACTGAGTCAGCAATTTTTGCCTCTGAAATAAAATTATTAACTGTGCACTTATGCCTGGATCCAATTTCCATGGAAGTAAATGGACAGGTGCTCATTGGATCAGGCTCATAATGACAGATGTAATAACTGCCCAGTTACTTGGTTACAGAAATTTACAAGCTCAACTGCTAAAGCAGGAGGTGATTGTAAATTTGAAAGGCTTAGTAGTTTTGTAGCAAAGGACAGAGAGATTGTACGCATAGCAAAGGACTTAGTTCCCCACTACGATGAAGTGTGCAGAGCTTGTAGTCATACAGTCTGAGCCCCATGAGCCCGATGTGACACTGCACCCCATATTCTTCATAGTGATATTCTGATGATATGATTATAGCATAATTATTATTTATTTTTGTAAGATAAGTCATGTGAGGTGTCATTGGAAAAGATATTATTTGAATATGATTATCCTATTTGTATGCATGTATAATTTTTGTATCGGAAGTTATGAATATTGACTAAGTATCTGTATTTCAAATATAATTACACCTGAGTAACGCCCACTAGACAAGATGCTTCCAGTCTAGATAGCTGGTTGGGAAGGGCCTATTCAGGGAAATGAGCCATTAGAGAAAACAACAGGCCTTAGGAGAAGCTTATCTCCCACCTGTTGAGCCCTCCTGAGAATGCTACAGATAGCCTGTAACTAATGGCTGCTATGACCTTACAAGGACATGTGACCAGGCCACATGATGTTGGACTCCATCTTGGGATGTCAATATTTTTCCACAAACTGAACTGGGAATCAAGTTTTGAAACAAAAGGTTCCTGCCATATGGTAAAGCTATATGAGGCAGGGAGTTACATCCTCTGTGGTTCTTCACTCCCCACACAAGAAGACTCCTGGAAACATCTGAGGAACAAAGACAGAACTGGGGGAAGTGTTGGACCCAGGCTAAAGGGATTTCTAGCCTGTTTATGAAACACCTGGGGATTCCAAGATGCAAAGCAAGTGCAGCTTGTGCCTTAAGAATCTATAAGTCTGCCTGTACCATCAGTTAGGGTGAGAATCTGCTATTCATACCCAATCTATTTAGTATATTAAGTTTAGTTTGCGTTTTTTGTTTATTTGCTAGGCAATCTGCTGTGATCTGTTTGCTTTCACTTGTGATCACTTAAAACATATCTTCTGTAGTTAATAAACTTGTTTTTGTTTTAATCTAAACCAGTGAGCTTTGACTGGAGTCAGGGCCGGCTCTACAGTTTTCGCCGCCCCAAGCAGCGCACCGAATTGCCGCCACGGCAGGGGCAGTCCGTGTGCCCTTAGGGTGGCAGGCGCATTTCCGCGGCAGCGGCAATTCGGCGGCAGCTTCTATGTTTAGCTGAAGCCACCCCGGACAGCTAAACATAGAAGCTGCCGCCGAATCGCCCTCACCGTGGAAATGTGCCTGCCGCCCTAACGGCGCATGGACTGTCCCCCCGCCCGTCTGCAGTGGCATTTCGGCGCGCTGCTTGGGGGCAAAACAACAGGGACTGCCGCCCCTTGCAGATTGCCACCCCAAGCACCAGCTTGGAATGCTGGTGCCTGGAACCGGCCCTGACTGGAGTGCTTGGGGAAAATCTCTGCTTGGTTAGCACAAGTGTGCATTGTTCTTTTCACATTGAGGGAGAAGTGGATTGGGTATTAAACCCATATACTGGCCTGATTTTTACCAGGGCAGGACGGTTCTGCTCTGTGGTCCCAGGCTGGGAAGCTGGTAGTTAGAAAGCCTGCGAGTAACTACAGCAGGGTGTGTCCCTACCTGTGTGAATGCTGGTGAAAGTGCAGGGTGGAGGGCTTTGCAGTTTGGCACAGCAGTGCAGAGTGAGAGGGAGCCCAAGCTGGTGGGTCAGAGGGCTCAGTGGTACCCCAATTCCAGGTGGCACCCCGGGGAGGACCCATCACACCTGAATTGGCTGACATGGGCCAGCTGCAGGTGCTTAATTGCAAGGGAGGCATACCCCTATTGTCTTAGACAGGATTCCGCAGGTGTTTAAAGTTAGGCATACACTTAAGTACCTTGCTGAATCAGGGTTTTATGGTCTTGGTTAGAGCCATGGCTACTACTGGATGCTCAGATAGCAGTTGAGTTTAAGAGTATTTTTTTTCATTTGTGCTTGGACAAAGGAGTATGACCTTTTACTTTGGACGTGGACCTTGCTATATCCATCCTTTTTTTCACCTTGAATCTTGACTACTATAATGTTTTCTACTTGGAGTTAAATCAGACCATTCAGAATCTAAAGCTAGTGTAGGACATGCCAGCCTGCATTTTAAGCAAAGCTTCATACTGAGAACACATAACACTCGTGTTCTGTGATCTGCATGTGTGCTTCTGAGTAGAATTCAAGGTGTTTATACCTTAAAAACCTAAATAGGTCTAACTTATCTGAACGACGCCTCTCTCTCCCACTTCCATGCTGCTACAGTTGGCTGATATCCACCTGGGCTGGAACTTTTCTGATGTAAGAGAAGGAGCTGTTGGTATGGCGTGGACCCTTCAACTCTGGAATGCACTGTCTTCACAAAGCTGAACCTTTTGAACACTCTGCAAAGTACATCTTTTTTCTTGGGGACTTGGAGAAAGGGCAGGTTGAATGTTGGAAAAGATTGTATTAATATTATGTTAATTAGAAGGTACTGTATTTGTAACTCAGAGTGGTGACCAGCTGATGTACATTTTTGTATATTAATTAAATGTTGTTATGAATTTTAAACTACATACAGGCACCCAGAGCTTGGTATGAGTGCTTATCATTTTATTAATATAGATAAATAAAAAAAAATATTGCAAAGAATACAAAGTTAAAGACAGCAGTATTTGGATGAAGTCAAATACCCTAGTGTTTGTATTTGTGTTAATATTTTCACAGGTTTCTTAATGTCTCAGGGAGCCATTTCTGGGATCAAAGCCTCATAAGAGCTAATCTTATCATATTTCAGTTCCTCAATGTTGGAAAATATCAAAAGAAAACCATTCCAAATTCCTTTCTTTCCTTGGTATTTGCATTGTTCAAATATCTTATCATTTAGCCAAATTATACATATTTAAATATTTTACTTTTTCCTTGTATGCTAATCTCTCAACCCTTGTATCTATTTTTGTCACTCTTCTATGAACGCTCTCCAATTTGCAAATATATTTCTGGTAATGACATGCCCAGAACATACTTCTATATTTCAGGTATGGTCCTACCAGAGTCCTACAGTAACCCCCCTAATGAGATGGAGCTTTATATGCAGACCAGAATTGCATTGGCCAGTTTTACTGCCATATCCCATAACAAACTTATGTTTACTTTACTGTCTGCTATAACTCTTAACACTTAACTGCTTAACACTTAACTGATCATTCTTGTTAGAGTGTGTATGGTAACACCCATTGTTTCATGTTCTCTGTGTGTATATATATATCTTCCTACTGTATTTTCGACTGCATGCATCCGATGAAGTGGGCTGTAGCCCACGAAAGCTTATGCTCAAATAAATTTGTTAGTCTCTAAGCTGCCACAAGTACTCCTGTTCTTTTTGCAGATACAGACTAACATGACTGCTACTCTGAAACCTATAACTCTTACGTGTCTTTTAGAATTACTGCTTTTCAGGTTCCTTCCTTCCACAGAATATGCCTGTTTCAAACAATTTTCCTCAGTTGTATGGGCTTATACTATTGCCCAGTTTGATTTCATTTTCTTATTTTCTGTCCATGCATTATTTCTCTGTTGTAGTTTTACTGAGGGATTGGTGATTGATTGATTAATAATTGATTGAAATTGATTACTGATCAATCTTTTAGACCACAGTAATCAATAAAGGTTCATCTCCTGAGGGTTACAGCATCAGGAATATTATCTGTATCATGAGACTAAGAGACCCTACAAGCACACAAGAAACAATTGCAATTTACTACTAGTCCCTTTATTAACAAATCCACTAAACAGATAAACAATCCCACAAGTCCTGAAATACAATAGCAGATAGAGAGATAAGTGCATAGTATTTACCCTATTAATTGCATCACTCACATCTCCTGTGGGGGGACCTTGGGTGTCAGTCATCATCTTCTTCATCATCATCACCACCAGTGTTTGTCATCCTAGGATCTCCTAGTGTGTTTCTCCCTCTCCCCTCCACAACCAGGCCAGGCAACACCTTTTTATCCTTAGTTATGCTTACGCCTGCTAAGGCTCATACATATGCATAAGAGTTTCAACCCATTTTTCCTTATCCATACTTCCATACCCCACTAATTTAGGGGTGCTGCAACTCTCACTGACTATCCCTTTAGTTCCCCTCATTCTCATTAATATCTGCGTCAATGCGTTACCATAGCAACTTGAGGTTATTACAGAATCCGCCAAAATGTTACTATTGGGCACCTTGTGATATTAACTGGTACGTTGTGGCATATTTTCCAGTCTAATGCAGCATAGCTTCCAGAATATCAGCACATTTTGTACTGTAATTTTACACTTAACTGTTTCAGGATTATCTTTGGGTTACCTAGCCATGCCAACTTATTTCAGGCCTAAGGCCTTATATGGCTGAGTTTCTTACAGGCCTGGTGTTACAATATTAATTCTTATATTTCACCACTATATCTTAAATATACTTAATATCTTTTATTATTGGCTACACTGTCCTCATTCATGTTCAGAACAATTAATTATCTAGTATCTTCTTTGAATTTCAGATTCTGAATGTACGGAGAGATCCACTTATGAAACTTCAAAATAGATCCAGGCCCCTCTTAGATAATGAAAACCAAGGAGACTACCTATGTCTTTTATATTGATAGGGATACTTAATGCTTCCATGAAGGAAACAAACTGCCATCAACATGAACAATTGCTATGATCTGGTCCTTGATTAATACACATTTGACATTAACAACCTTGCAAATTACTTCACAGTCTCTTACCTCCCTTTTCTAGTGAAGACCACTGAGAAGACAGTAGCAGCCCAACTACAGCAGAGGTGGGGAAACTACGGCCTGCGGGACCATCCTACCCTGCCTTTGAGCTCCTGGACAGAGAGGGTAACCCCTAGTCCCTCCCCCGCTGTCTCCCCTCCCCTGCAGCCTCAGCGCACCTCGTGGGCAGCAAACTCCTGCCGCTCTAAGCGGCATGGTAAGGGGGCGGTGGTGGCACGTGGGCGGTGGCGAACATTTGGAGAGGGTTCCGGGGGGCACTCAGGGGGCAGGGAACAGTTGGATGGGGAGGAGGTTCTGGGACAGGGCAGTCAGGGAACCGGGGTGGGGAGGTTGGATAGGGCGTGGGAGTCCCAGGGGGCCTGTCAGGGGGTGGGGGTGTGGATAGGGGTCGGGTGGAGTCAGGGGACAGGGAGCAGCGGGTTGGATAGGAGGTGGGGTCCTGGAGGGGGGGCAGTTTGGGGCAGGAGTCCTGGGAGGGGGTGGTCAGGGAACAAGGAACAGGGCGGGTTGGATGGGTTGGGAGGTCTGAGGGGGCAGTCAGGGGGTGGAAAGTGGGAGGGGGCAGATAGGGGGCAGGGGCCAGGCTGTTTGGGGGGCACAGCCTTCCCTACCCGGCCCTGCATACAGTTTTCCACCCTGATGTGGCCCTCAAGCCAAAAAGTTTGCCCACTCCTGAACTACAGTAACACTCAATATTCTCCCTTTTTTATGGCCCAAAATTAGTTGGGCTTCACCCCTGGATATGGTAACAAAATCATTACTCCCAGTGGTTAATCATCTCGTAAAGAGAATGAGCAGAGGTTAGATGTCCACACTGGTGCTATTAGATCTATCAGCCATGTCCAATACTTTAATGGGACAGACAGAAGTACTTTACATGGGCTTTGCTCATTCTTTCCAAAGACCAAGGAGGGCTGTGTTGGACAACTGTTCTTCTTCTCCTAGGGATCTCTAGTCCACAGGAATCAGTCGCATTACTCCTTATGTTCATATACATGAAGCCGCTGTGGGAGACTATGAGATACCATAGATCAGCGTCACCACCAATATTCTTATGATATTCAGATCTACGTCTCCTTTTCTTCATTTACAGATAGAACTGTTTCGGCACTCCAAAAGCACTTGCCAGATATAAGAATAAAATGCTTGTGGACAGAGGAAATACTTTGTGTCTCTGCTAGTTAGTAAAGCTGAAAACTAAATTGAGGACATCCATCTATCAATTGCTTAAAGTGGTTCCAATCTTACTGGATACAGCTCTGTTCCCAGATAGCAACAATGGTCTGATACACCTTCTCTTATCTTCAGCTGGCCAATAAACTGCAACCTCTCTCAGAAGTGGAATTTGCTATAGTTACCCATGCTGTTGTCACTTCAAGGCTGACAAATGTAGTAAGTGCTATATCACCCTACCCTTGAAGGCCACTTGGAAACTTCAGTCACTGCATAATATTATTGCTCGTATCTTGTGCAACAGAGATGAATGAGAAAATATTATACTTGCGTTTCATACTGACTAGCAAGTCACTTTCATGTGCAATTCAAAGTGCTGTGGTTTGACGGATTTGTTTTTGTTTTTTTAATTTAGAGAGCCCCATTTTTATCCAATCACAACATTTATATATTGTCTATCCTACAGGTTTTACTGCATGAGTCTGGCACGAAAGTCCCAGTTGGCCATTCTTGGCTCTGGAATTCACTCCATATTTTTGGGCAGGCCTGCAAAATATTTTTGACACCCCTTTCCAAACTCAACTGATGTATTTTCTCTATTTGCACAGCTAGTGTTCTGTCCCTTTTTTCAAGGACATGTTTGCAGGAAAAAGCTACCAAAGTACTTTCAAAATAGAAATAATTAAAATGGAGGTTGTCCTTTGCATTTATAGTTCCTCTAAAATAGGAGGACCTCTAGAAGCAGGCTTTTCAGGACCCCACGTTGGCTCTGACCATCAGAAATCCATCTAAACCCAAGTCTAGCAACTTAGAAAGTAAGTCTATACTGCAAAGAAAAACCACAGTGCTGAGTCTCAGAGCCAGGTCAATTGACTCAGGCTTGTGCTGTGGGACTAAAAATAGTAATGTAGATATTCCCACGGTGGCTAGAGCTCAGGCTCTGAAAACCAGCAAGGGGAGAGGGCCTGAGAGTCTGCGCTCCAGCCCATGTGTGAATATCTACACTGCTATTTTTTGCCCCTGAGCCCCTCAAGCCTGAGTCAATTGAACTGGGCTCTGAGACTCAGTGTCTCAGGCTTTTCTTTGCAGTGTAGCCATACCCTTAGATCTTCATGTAAGATGCAATTTTTTGTTCAATCAACTTACAAACTGTAGGCATTGGAATCCTCCTTTGAAATTAATCTCCTGTGGAAATGGCCAGTATTTCCCTATTTCTGTTTTTTCAATGTAGTGGGCTTGGTTGCTATGCAGAGACAGAGTATTTCTTAGGAAATATTTTCACTACATAAAACGGTGTAAAGTTTTGTACAAATTCTACAGTAAGAAATGCCATAGAAATATCTGCAATAATAATAATTAATTAATTAAATTGTATTTCTATAGTACCTTTTACTCAAGAATCTCAATCTGCTTTACAGTGATTACCTCACATGGATATTGTGAGGCTAATTTAGAAAAGCATTATTATCCCCATGTTACAGATAGCAAAAACATGGGCTTGTCTTTACTGCTGAAAAACCACTGCATTTTTTACCTCAAGGTATCTAATACATGTAAGTTACCCTAAGATAAAAACATTGTAAAGACAAGGCATTTTAATTTTATCAAAAGGTAAACTCACCAATGTCAGCCTTATATCCCACTCTGGGTTTGATCTCATAGTACCTAGTCTTCAATGTGTTTTTCCTTTGGCATAGCTCTGATCCAGCTGGGGCTACTCCTTTTCCCCCCATGATTCCTCAGGACCCAAAATGATGCAAGGAAGGCCCCATTCTGAGGGAACTAGGCCTTCCCCTCACCCAGGGCCAGCTCCAACATTTTTTCCACCTCAAGCGGCAGGAAAAAAAAGAAAAAGCTGCGATAGGCAACACTTCTTCATTCTTAGGCGGCAATTTGGTGGCAGGACCTTCCCTCCGAGAGGGACTGAGGGACCTGCCACTGAATTGCCGCCGAAGAGCCAGATGTGCCACCCCTCTCCTTTGGCCACCCCAAGCACCTGCTTGCTGCATTGGTGCCTGGAGCCGGCCCTGCCCTCACCTCCAGCCATGTAGACTCAGGGAAGAGGAAAAACTCCAGCATGGCACCAGCCCAGGGACCAGAGACTGAAGCCAGCAGAAGCACCTCTTGAAGTCCTGGGA
The DNA here is from genome assembly GCF_020497125.1 of Mauremys mutica. Classification (NCBI taxonomy): domain Eukaryota; kingdom Metazoa; phylum Chordata; order Testudines; family Geoemydidae; genus Mauremys; species Mauremys mutica. Next base: position 45,810,035 of record NC_059075.1, read on the forward strand.
ATATGGGTGAGCAGAAACCCACCCACAGCTGAAGGCCCCTCCCTTAGCTACTGAACCCAGGGCTCAAATAATTATGGGGGACAACTAATGAGAAAACAGGAACAGGAATGAGGGGTACAGGGACATAAGCCAGGAGCCAGAAGGGAACACCAAGCAGAGAACCCCAGACAGTGGCCACTGTTTCTCAAAGTGTTTGGGGACCAAGTGGACACAACCAGAGGAAGACAGCAGGAGCAACTGTAGAAGCAATTTCAGCAGAGAACTCTGGACACAGATGACACCATCAGTTCTTACTCTAGACATTTTTCTCTCTCTCTTAATTTCAGACTCATTCGTACTGCCCTCCATCCTCTCTTCTCCCCATCTTTCTTTCATTCTCCCCCTCACCTCTCAATGTCCCTTCTCTCTTCCTTTGTTTTCCTTTCAGTTAATTCCTTCCTGCCTTCCCTCCTTACCTACTCCTGTCCTATAAGCCTCAGCCAAAAACTATAACAAAAAAACCAACCAAGCAACAGCTACAAAAATGTGTACGTAACATGTTGTTTACAAAGCATCATTTTGTTCAATCTGCTTGTATGTTATATCCCTTTGTCTCACTTTATATCTGGCTTGTCTATTCAGATCTTTAGGACATTAATCAGCTCTTAGCTGTGTTTCAACTGTGCTTAGCAAAACGAATCCCCATTCTTAACTGTGGTCTCTAGACAACATTACTGTAATATAAATAAAATAAAAAGAAGATATGGGTATGCTAGGTTTTGCTATGATGAAGTGTATGTGCATGCTTGCAAGGCACTTATGTGCAATGGTATAGCTCTGGCAATACCTTGTATAGGTGGCTGAAACTGCAGCACAGGGTGAGGCTGCTACAGGGTGAAAGGGTGGGCGAGAGTGAAGCAGGGTCAGTGCAAGTGGGCCAGGCTGTGGTGGAGCAGGACTAGCTGGGCAAAGCTTTGAGGGAATGAGAATGAAGCTACACTGAGTGAGTCATGGTGGAGCGCAGGATTATTTATATTGAAACTCAGTAGCACATGAAGCTGACCTCCGCAGCCAGCCTGTGGCAAGTCACTGCTCTCAGCCATCTTCCCAAAATAATGAAGTTACTGAGTCCAAGCTATTGTGTCTTTGAAAGAAGCAGGTGAAGAAAGCGGGGATGGGTGCGACACTGCTCTACAGTAAAGAAAGGTGGCGGGCATAGGTTAGATCAGGCAGCTGCTCCAAACAAAAAGTTAAAGCTGGATCTACCGATCCCAAATTGTACCGTCAAAACTGAGCCAATCCAGCCATTCCTACTGAACCCACAAACCTGGAACCCAAAACATCCCAGCACAACAACTCCACAAAAACAACGTTGCCCACATTGTCTATTTTGTCACAAGTCTCGCAATACTTTGGCATTTTCTAAAAGGCCCCAGGTTATTACCCCGGAGCTCATCTTTCATTTAAAAAACCAGGTCCCTAACCCGTGTGGCTGCAGAGGCAAGACTGAGAGGGTGACCGGGCAATGCTTCAACACTCAAAGCCAAGGCCCCCTCACGTACTGGATCGCGATTTTAAAGCCAGTCTCATGGTGCCGGCTGGGGCCTGATTGACTCAGGGGGGTTGAACCCGCTGGGTGGCAAAGCCAGAGCCCGCACCAGTCCCGGGGTAGGCAGGGGCCAAGCACTGTCCGGCACCGCTCCGTGCCGGGGATGGGCTCTGCCAGCGGGCCCCGCCCTGCTTCGACAGAACCCCCCCGACTCGGCCGGGGCTCAGCAGCCCCCGCTACCCAGCGCAGGCCCGGCCCGGAGCGGAGTCGAGGATTGGCCCCTCCACCCGTCAGTCGGACCAGTGGGCGGGGACAGACCCGGCTCTTCGCCGCGCTGAGGCCACCCGCGCGCCTCGTCATCTCAGAGCGACGGCGGAGGCGTGGTCCCGGCCCCGGCAGCCTGGCCGGGGATCATGGCCGCCGTGGGGGAGTCCAGCCAGCGTCAGCCCGATGCCCACACGCCGGAGACTCTCGCCGCCCCGGCCGCCCGGGAGGTGCTGAGCGGCGCCCTGCGCTCCCTGCCCAGGCTGACGGGGCAGGTCAGTGGGGGCAGAGCGGTGGGCGGGCGGCGAGACCCTGCAGCAATAGCTGCGTAGGGCAGGGGGTGGTGCGAGTCCCTGCTGGCAGGGGCAGGGGAGGTGGGCCCTGCTTGGGGCGGAGCAGCAGCGTTACAGGCAGGGGAACATGGTGGCGGGGAACCCCTCAGGATGGGGGGACGACAGCCGCTGTCCAGGGAGAGGGGATGAAAGTAGTAACCAAGGGCAGCAGGGGGTGTTCCTGGGGGGGCCGCGGAAGATGGGACAGTTTGCGTTTATTTGGTGAGAAATCGACTTGGAATTCATAATCCAGTAAAGGCTCCCTTATTTGGGGGGAGATCCTTTCATCTGGGATTGCTTTCATGGTCGTTTAGTACCTGCTATTACCAAGGATCAAATATCTTGCTGCTGCTTGAGTGACGGATGGTGTACAGACTCTCATTACTACTTTGTTTCATATTAACAGCAAAGTAACCGTGTTGCTGTTAACTGTGGCTTTAAAAAAAGTGACTATTGCCTGTGAAATATATGTCTAAATTTATGAATTTATTTACGAATGAAATATTTTCCTATGACAAAGTGTGTAGATTGTATCACACACAACAGGTTAGTATGAATGTTGTCCACAAACCATTAAGTAGTCCATTATAACTTGGGGGGGGGGAAATCGGGACACTTGAAGTTAGAATTACTTAGACTTTTGGCTTGGCTCTGCTGTTGTGGGGCATGAGCAAGTTTCTTTGAGCCATATTTTAGAAGTGGCTTCAGTTTTGGGGTGCTTAAGATTAAAAATCTAGAGCCTGTTTTTAGAGGTGAAGAGAACCCATTGTCATTAAGTGGTGATATTACAGGAGTGCTCAGAGGCTGTGATCAAAATCAGGGTCCACAGGCAGACACAGTCCTTGCCTCAAATTGTTTACAATCCCAAAAAAATCCTAATCCTGTGAGCTCATGAGTACCCCTATTGAAATCAGTGGAACTTCTCAAATTTGTGAAGTTAAACCATGCACAAGTGTTTAGGGCCTAAGATTAGAAGCTACATCTGAAGGGTGAGTGAGAGGGAGAGAAATATATACAACTTCAAATATTTTCTTAATCTTTTTGTAAAGTAGATATCTACTTTCCCCAACTATTCCTCAGTCTAGCCATTAAACATTATCTAACATTTTTTGATATTGGCAAAACCAAGTCTCCTCTCTTGCCATTTCAAGTGAGTGCTGTAGCTACTGTACACCTTTAATAATCAAACGATAGTTATCGAAGCACTCAGATATTGAGGCACCCAAAATAAAGAGTCTGAAAACTTGGGCCTTAACCTTTATGTATCAGTTTTTTCCATCTGTGACAACACTGGCCTCTCTCTCTAATAGGAATGCTGTGTGGATTGGTCGATGTTTATATAGTGTTTAGAGGTGGTAACGTGTTAAGTATTAGGTGCATCAGGCTAGCGTTACACAAAAGCTTCCTTTTGTATTGTGGACAGCATTTTCCATAATTCTTCACTGATCACAGCAACTGAGTGGGTGAAGAAAAAAATTACAGTAACATGCATATAGCATTGGTCATAGAACATAAAGAGCACTGTTCCTTTTGTGCTTCTCAACACTGCAGAAATGTCAACCTTGTATATAAATAACAGGAGCTGGCACATATACATAATGTAAACTAGGTACTTGATGCTAAAGAGGACACACCCTATGTAACAGCTTAAATCCTTGCACTTAATGTTGTTTTTAAAATGGTTAATCTCTGTCCCTTATTCAGTACTTCACTGGTTACCCAAAGCTTGGCTACTTATAGGGCTGCATTTTAGATTCTGGGCCTAGTAGCACATGGGTAGTAAGGTCCATGTGCTATTTCGTAGAATTTAATGACAGTGGTTTGCTTCCACAACAGGGGTATCTTGTCTAAAAATTGCTAGTCTGTTGATGTTGTTTCGAGCTATAGGGATATCCATTGTGATGGAGTGACTTAAAGTCACTGTCGACTGCGACAAAATAGATGTCAGCCAATGCTAGTGTAGTAGTTGCAGAAACTACAAGATTTCAGTCTATCACAGTCCTTACAAGTATTGTTAAGGCAAGAGGAAGCATTACTATGACAGATTAATTTGCTTATTCAGTATTTATTAGTGTAGTAATACATACAAAAAGTGTAAATAGGTGAAGATAGGGGTTAGTCTTTACTGGTGACTAAAGCATGACTATGAATAAAAGAACCCAGCCTTTTCACTTACTATTTTTAACTGTTTATCCCTAAATTATTCCCATTCAGAAATCTTTCTAAGTTTCTGCACTTTGAACTGCCTAAATAGGAGCCCCAAAATATCAAGTGAAGCATACAACTGTTGCTGTGACTATTTGAAAAGAGGGATTGTTGAGGAGTACTCATTTTAATGTATAATATGTGGTATATGTACTCCCACTGACTGTTAGTAGATACTATAAGTAACAATATCCAAAATGTGTACTGTATACTTTTTTTATGGAAACATTTTGCACAAACTGTGTGTATGCATGTATGCCTGATTAGCACCATAGATGTAGGTAAATAATCTCATCAGCTAAATAAAACGTACATTGTTTCACTTTCTTAAGAAAATAAAATGTTCAAAATGAGCGTGCTTACCAAAACATGAATTTTCCTGATACGGTATGTGCAGGTTAAATACCAAAAAGAATAAAACCTTGCTTTAAATATATCTTAAAATACTTGATATATCATATCTAGCTGAACCAAAAGATGGAAAGCTTGAACCTGTTGTGACTTTGTTGTTAGTTTTTAGAATTTTGATGCTGAGTAAGAAGAAAAATACAGACTCATTATTTCACTAGTTTCTCTGCCTCTCTAAGAATTGGTGAGTCCCCCATCTCCTTTCCCATGTATTGGCTTGTTGTCTGATCTTGCACATTTACTCAAGCAGAACAGGAATGGGAATGCTGCCTGCTTAATGATGCAGGATCAGGTTCATATTTTGTTTAGATATAACACTGTTATTGTGGTTCTTGTTTTCACTGCAGATATGTAAAGTAGTTTAATATTTGACTGCTTTGCCTCCTAATGTATTGCTAGCATTCTATTTACTTTATTCACATTTGATTCTCCCTATGTATGTTGTGCTTTAGATGTATTTTTGTTTATTTTAATCTTCAATTGTCAGCCCTTTAAAAAATTTATCTTTAAATCCTCAAGAACTAAATGTGTGTTCTGTTTTCTTACCCACATTTGATGCCATTAGCTGGCCCCTACTTTTTTTTTTTTTTTTGGGCGAGGGGGCCGGGAGGATATGTTAAAGATATTGTGCTTCAGGCATGCAAACTCAATCATCTGTCTAGCTGTGGTCTAATTTTCTTTTTAAAAACTGGGAGCTTGCACTATTTGTGAGCATCATATTGATCAAGCAGCACAAGTATGTGAATGAATTAGGAATTCTGGACCTGATTCTGAGTGTCACTGAGTCATGTAACCCCTGTTGATTTAAATAGCAATTATGCTTAAGTATAGAGCTCATTATTCACTTTTGGGGAGTCTTTTAATGCCTTATTTGGTTGGAAAACAACCTATTTGGCTTTGGTGGGAGTTGCCAAGTGCTTGCTATTTCTCAGGATTAGGCCCTGTGAGAATAACAAGTTTTATTGAAACAAAAATAGAGGTGGAAATGAAGAGCATGCATGTATTTCATTAGTGATTATTAACAAAAAGTGTAGCGTAAAATGAAATTTTTATAAACATGCACATTGATTAGAGGTTTAATAGATGCACGATCAACGCAGTTTCTAAAAGCTAACTTCAATATGTGCATAATCTGTAAATTGAACATCATTGTTTTCGCTAAGGAGTACAATCTCAGGGCATTTGTTTATCTAGTATGAGTTTGCAATGGTTCAGTTACATAGAAAGTTAAACTTTGATTTTGAATTAGATTTCATGGGGTGGAGAAGGTCCTGCTGCACAGTCTGCATTTTGCTTAACCTGGGGTTTGGTAAAGATTATTTATTTATGTAGGCTTCTTGCAAAAGAAAATGTAATTTAAATTCTTTTTAGACTAAAACCTGATCTGGAAGTATGGTTAGTGCCCAGACTTCTCAGCACACCTCAGAATCAAGGCCATAGTTTATTTAAACATACTGGTAAACAAACACATTGTACCTATTTTTGTTCCACTGTTTGCAAAGCAATAATCTCTATGAAACAAGCATATTGGCGACTTGGTCTTGTCACTAGCTATGCTGTCAAACCAGCTAAAATAAAAGCAAACTACAGTAATAAGAAACAAAATATTTTATTGTAACAGTTGATAGAAGCTGATTTGATAGACTGACTTAACTCTTGACAGAGATTAAAAGGCTAAATTAATGGAATAAAAATGGCATTAACTAAAGAGTATTTTTAAAAAAAAAATCAGACTTCATGCAAACATACACAGTGATTTATTTGAGGAAGTGTCAGTTACAATTGAAGTTTCAATGCAAGACTAACATTTTTAAACCATTCTTCTTCTTCTCATATAAAAATGCAGTCAACAGGCTGAGAATTTGTTACCCCATAGAAGTCCCATATACTTCTATGACCTTCTGTAATACAGCATAATGATGTAATTTTTGTAATGATGCTTGTTTGCCCTTTTGAAGCTTAACCTTGGAGATGATGTGGTGAAAATTGTAATCGATTGGAGCAAGCTTCAAAGTACTTTGGCACTCCAGCCTACATTGCTCTTTAGTGCACTTCAGCAACATATTTTATATTTGCAGGTAAATATTTTATTGTACACTTAAATGCTGATCTCTTTGGTCAAGTTTAAAGTAGCTAGATTATATACACTGCATAATTTCATTTGTTTTGATTTAGTATTGAAGTATTTAACTTGAGAAGCATGCAAATATATTATACATTTGGGATTCCACTACACTTTATAGGTTCTCAAACCTGTTATCTTACAGAGTTGTCAGAACAGTTGTGGGAATAGCCTGCGAGGACACTATGGGTAAGCAGATTGAACAAATGCAGCCCCATTGATTTCTAGACTTGCATTGTAAATTCAATACATTTCCATCTATGGTGGGTTATAATTAAGCAATAAGACACGGCAGGTGTGTGTCATGCTATGATAATGATTCCATGCCTTGGGTGAGTTTTGAGGCTCATGGAGTGCTTTCAGTGGTTCAAGAAGTGGCATTATCCCAGCATGACACATCCTGGAGTGTCTTACTGCAATTAAACATATTTTCAGCATAGGTTTTAACAAGAAAGTAATTTCTTTGACATGTCTCATTTTGCCAAGTAGCCAGTCACTGCATTTTTCTTAACTATTTGAAACTTTTTGGCCCTATCAGAAGTAGCAACTACACTATAATTTAGTTGTGATTATTATTTTTTTTATTGGTTGGTTTTGGTTGTTTTGGACAGTCAATAGCTAAACAGAATTGAGCCCTTGCCGCTTCGTGGTCTGACATCTGAAGAAGGTGGTGATTTGAATACATTTCAATTTTTCGTTTTATCTGTTCAGTGAATGATTCCAAGTGTATTGTATTTGGGGGGAACGGGGTAAAATTGGAGGAACTTGTTAACTTGCTAGTCTACAGGATAAAAAAGGGCCTTTGTTTTACACATCAAGAGTCTTTAATATGACAAACCAAAAAAGACAAAATGCAAGATTAAAAGCAAGTAAAAATTACTTGCAGTCTCCTTGAATTTAGACATTCTAATTTCATTCCTTTTCAGGAAACTAAACTGGTAGAAATTGTCCTGCTATAAGTAATAGTTAATCCTAGTTTTGTAGGGAGAAAAGAAGCTATAACATTCAGGGAAGACTTAAGAGTGTGTGTGTGTGTGTGTGTGTGTGTTGGGGGGGTGGGGGAAAGACATGTAGTACAACTTATTTTTTTGATAGGCTTTTGTTTTTACATCTTGTGCAGGAACATCCAGTAGAATGATAAGCATTTATTTTGCTGCTACGGCTACCAGTGCTTTCTCTCATTTAACTTTGTAATATAAGTAGATAATCAGCCATATCAAGGAAAGCATGATTGTTCAGCATAACACCTATATATTTCGTGTCTGTGTTGTCTCATACACTTTGGGCAACTGCAGTTTCAAGTGGAGAATCTCTAGTGATGTAGTGATAAAGTAAGGGCTTTACAGAGTGAGAGCATTGGCTCTCCTGTTAAGGAGGAAAAATACTAAGCCTAGTGTTCTGAGTAGGCATCTGAATGACATGTTAATTAAGTGTCATTGGTGGCGAAGGCTGAAGCTTTGATTTGCTTTATAACAGATGAGCAGCAGACAGATTTGCTTAGACATTTTGGATTTTTTCAATTTCTCATATACAAACATGTAACAGACTGGTCATAAGGGCATAAAATTTGGAAGTACTATATTTTTAGTTTTTTATTGGTGTCTCAAGTTATTTTAACCAGTCTGTTTTAGAAATTGTAATGAGAAGCGTGTTGCCATTTTGAACCCAACCATATATCCTTTTTTGTTTCAGCCTCTTTTAGAAAAACTCCAGTCAATGATTAAAGAGGACAATATAGTCCCTGTTGAAGATGCAGATAAAACAGAAGGCAAGAAGTTGGATACAAATTCAAAGTTATCTGATAGTATCTCACAGATAGAAGAAAAATATACAAGTTATGATTCAGGAGATCTGAAAGAGGCTCCTATTAATTTTGACTCAGAGGTGGTCCAGATAAAAGCTGGAAAAGCAGAAGTAAGTGACCATCTTGCCTAGATTTGAGAAATGCCCTTTCTTTCACTTTGAATTACAACAATGAAATAGATACATGTCACCATGTTTATTACCTGCAGATTGACAGGAGGATATCAGCCTTCATTGAGAGGAAACAAGCTGAGATCAATGAAAATAATGTCAGGGAATTTTGCAATGTTATTGATTGTAATCAAGGTAATTATCCAACCAGAGTTTAATCTTCCTAGCAATTGAAACATTTTTGTTTTAAAATGCCATTTATATTTAAAAAACAAACAACTTCATTTTTAAAATGAAGACCATTTGTACGTGTGATGTGGAAATTATTGGATAGACAAAATGCAGAGATTACTCTCCCAGTACTAGTCTTGTCTTTCTAAGTTTCATGGAGTCCCTACTGATGAAGAGGAGCCGTTGTAATATTTTAAAAACTGCAGAGTCTATAATCAGATGCCCTCATTAATGGAGATACTTACTTTGGAAGGTTATTGTAATTGTTGACTTTAAAAAGGAACACTAAATTAAGTTAATGCAGGAGAATTGCAGTGCAAATAATGTCTTACCAATTGTATATTGAAAGTCTAAACTTAGAGAAGTGTAATGTTAGTTTGATTAAAAGAGAATATATTTCATTGTAACTTATTTAAATTACTAGAGGGTTGAATTAAAAGAAAAAATGTGAAGCGTCTTAAGTCAAGTTGTTTGTTTTTTAAATGTGTCCTCCTTAATGATAATATCCAGAGTAAAACAATTATAGAAGTGTTTTGAAGAGACTTATTTATAAATAAGGCGTAAAATACCACAGTTTTCCTATGTCCGCTAGTATCCTCCCAGTATCTGTTTACCCTAATATCACCTAAGTAATTGTTTTGCATGCTATGTTTTAAATCTCAAAGATCACTGTTTTATAATTTCATAAGTGTTGGAATGAAAAGAACATTCTAAAAAGTTAGACTAACATTCAGAAACGTTAAAGGTTAGACTGTTTAAGAGGTGCTAGATAATAAAATGCCACTTTTTAAAGTTATATTAAGTAAGCTTACATGCAGAAGAGCTGATTCTAGAACTTCTCTATGCTCATTTTATTATAAAACATTAATATAGCTCTAAATACATGGACAAGAATAAAATACAAATGCTAGAATATGAAAGGAAATGAGAGATGGGCTCTGTTCTTAGCGGGGGGGTGGGTGCTAAAATTTTACAAGCTACAATACTACTACTATTAATAATAATGACAAGCCACAAGACATAAATATAGATAAGGGAAAGTGGAACAAGATGCTATACTCTACACTAAGAAGGATTCATGGAAGAAACTAGCTTTAAGGAGGGACTTGAAGAGGGAGAAGGGTTTATGGGCAGAAAGACAGAAAACCAAACCTAAAGTAGGGGTGGAAAGAAAAGGAAGCAATGAGTAGAAGATATGGAGAAACAAATGGACCAAGGAGATGAGGACAGTTAGAACACAAGTAGATTGGAACAGGTTATGGTTCTAATCCTGCAAATGTTTACACATGTGAATAATTTTATACAGGTGAGTAGTCCCATTGAACTCAATTGGTCCACATGTGTATAAGTGTTCACAGGACTGGGGCCTAGGCAGGAGGAAGAGGAATTTAAATTTGGTGTGCCAAAAGCCAAAAAGCCAGTGGTCAGAGCATTTTAATTTACAAATATGCACTCAGGGTCTCTCTTTTTTAAAAAAAAATTTCCTTAGAGAACAGCTGTGCCAGAACAGATGCAGTTTTCACACCTTATCCTGGATTTAAGAGTCATGTAAAGGGTAAGCAGTAATCTGTGTACTTTGTCTTCAAAATATATTTGCCACAATGAACGCTGTCCAGGTGGGACAATGCCAGATCAAATGTGGCTCAACTGAAATGTGTACATTGTCGTATAGAACATTAAAAATATCATGGAAACGTTTATATTGACTTTCAGTCTAATAAAACCAGTTTTGAATCATTCCCCCTGCAAAGTTTCCACCCCAAAGCCAGCAGCATGGTGCTAGTGCATGAGAACCTAAAGGTGTGTTTTACCAGAAGCAAAAATAAACTAGTGTGTCTTCATTGTCTGAGATGAAAGATTTTTAAAAAAACATAAAAACCAAAAATCCCAGTTTTTAGGTGAAAAATGTAAGAATTATTTGCATTTAACATTCTAAATTCGTTTTAGCAATATAGCTAAGGAATTGTTTTTTCTAAAAATTGTGAATGTGTCCCTCTAATCAAAATAGTTGCACTGAAGGGGGAGGCAAGCCCAGCTTAAGTTATAATTACAGAATTATTGTACTGCAAGGCTTTACATTTTCTTCATCACAGAGATTGCTCAGCTATTAAATGCTCCTTCACTTGCTGCTGATCTGCATTGCCAGATAAGAAAAGAGACTGCTCCAGCCATCCTGAATGGAAGGTGTTGATCACTTCTCCTTCCCCACTCAGTTCATTGGCCAATGTTGTGGGAGGTCTTAAGCCCTTGCCATCTCCTTCCAGTACTGTTCTGATAATGGAGAGGGTACAGCAGCATGGCATGGGAGGGGACAACCCAGCGAGCAAGATTCTCCCCAAAAAAAATCTCAAAAGGGGGGGAAAACTGGGGAAAAATAGGAAAAAAAGGTGTATAAAATAATCCTTATACTCTGTCTATTTAGGGAATTATAGGGCCCCCATCACTGTAGTATCTGAATACCTCAGTCTTTAATTCTCCCACCACCACAGGAGGTAGAGAAGTACTGCTGTCCAGGCACAAAGAGGCTAAGTGCTTTGCCAAAAGTCACACAGGAAGTCTGGAAGAGCAGCGAATTGACCCAAGATCTCCCAAGTGCTGAAATTAAGTGTGCAAAAATGTGCCTGATCAGTGCTGTCCAGGCACATGTATTTCAAATAAGTTGTACAACAATAGAAGTATCCCCCTCCTGAAAATTGAAAGTCTACCTGTGCTGCCCACTCAATCACCCTTTTAGGAAAAGTCTAGGATAATACAGTGGATTAGCGTCATAGCATGTTGCAAAGCTTAACCATTTTCTGTTGTGCCAGGAGGAAGATAGAAGTGAGGCCCAGAGTTAAGGTCCCTTCTTTTGTTAGTTGAAGTGTCTTGACTTCAGCACAGTATCGAAGAGGTTGCCCAGACCCATACTGTTCAGACCTTTTGATAGGTCAAAACCAGCACATTTATTTGCACCTGGAAAAGAATTGGAAACAAAGACAATGCAGACTCTGGAGCACAAGTGTAACATGCTCTCTGCTTGTAATGCTCAGTAAGCTACAGCAACATGCTGCACCATCTGAAGTTTCCTGAATGGTGTTCGGATACAGCACAGTGCAGTAAGACCACCCAGAAGAATGGATAATGTTATTTGTGGACTTTGACACAAAGATTGGTCAAGAGATTTTGACTTGGTTGGAAAAAAGCATGTTTGGCCACAGCTATCTGAGCATCCAGAAGCAGCAAAGGATCCAACCAGACTTCCAAGTTGCAAACCCAAATAACAAAACATTTGAGAACTCCCTTGCTAATATTTCTGCCAATTCTTGTAGTTGTTTCTCCTCCGATATTCTACTTGTTAACATAGTGGAGTTGTAATGCAGCCCATAATGTTAGGTCATGGCTTTTTCTCGACTTTTCTTCCCACTCACACTAGCTCTAGCCAGTCATTAATTTAGATTGGATGTTTTTTGTTTTTCAGCTACTAATCTAACTATTGCTGTTATTGAGATTAGCAGCTAAAAGACAAATAAAACTTGACTCAAAACATTCTTGAGTGTTTGCCACATGGAAGTGTGAAGAGAAATTGCCCTTTGCCTCAGATAAAGAGAAATTATAGCTTTGAGTTGTTTTTATCCATACCTAATTTTTTAGTTAGACATACTTTAAGAAATGCATTTTATTGAACCTCTAGTCTTCAATGTCTTTGGGACTTTCATCACATTAAAAGTTGTAGTAAAGTTAGTTTGGTTATCACAGTGAAGTTAGTAAAACTACTGTCCTAAAAAAAATTATTTTTGATTAAAAACATTTTTATTACATTATTACTGAAATGAAATAGTTCTTGATATGAGAAGAACTGACTACGTGTGCCTATGTGGTAATCGTGTAACCTCTTTTAACCTAGTTTCTAGAGTTGTGAATACCTATGGTCCCCAGACTAGATCTGAAGGAACACACGGGTCCAGTCATAAAGCAAGTATCCTGCTTCGTGACTGTGGAAACCAAGCAGTAGAGGAAAGACTGCAAAACATTGAAGCTCATTTACGGTTACAAACAGGTTTGTACCTTATGCTTTAATTGTGTGATTAAGATATATTAGTGATTACAGTACAATCGAATAGTTCAGTTAGGCAAGGTTTCAAGTTCAGTCTATGACTATGGATTGCATGCTTTTCAGCACATCTCTGTAGTAGTAGGTGGCAGAATTTTCTCTATAAGGGTCAGGCCAGCTGAAACACTGCAAGGTGAGGTAAGCTGTCTCAGTCTCAACTCAGTTCCTATCCATCTCCGCTCAACTCCTGGCCAAGTCAACAGCCCTGAGAAAAGCCTCAAGTTCATCTTTCTCCTCTCTTAGCAACTGCACAGGAAATCTCCAGGTGTCACAGTGTGACCTGCTTTAGACACCCACTCCCTGCTTCTTGTTTCAGAGGAGTAAAAGGGGGGCGGGGATTTTTGCAGGGTTGTTCAGAGTCAGAGTAGCTCTCTCCTACCACTGCTGCCCTTCTACTGCCACTGCAGTAAAAGACAGCAGCACTAGGAGGAGTGAGAGGGGAGCAGTTTTAAATAACAGCTGCTGAGCAGAGAGCAGCCTTGAAGGAAGAAAGCTTTATTCCCTGCCAAAGCTTTCCCAGCCATAAGGGGAAACAGGGAGAAAAACTGTTTGAAACCCTGACCAGGACTTGCTATGACATTTTGTGACTGGCTTTCCAAATACGGTCTGTGTGTGCTCCAAAAGTAGAGAAGAAAATTAAAGCTCAGCCACAGCTCTAATGCTTATTTCAATACTGCCTTGGCAAGGGTTGGGCTAGATTCTTTAATGGAATCAAATCAGAGCTGGAAATGATGTAAGGTAAAGATGTGGATGGGCAGCCAATAGAGGGAATAAAAGCATGGTGGGGCCACGTTAGTTACTACTTTGAAAAAAACAGATTAAATATGTCTCCAGTGTACCACACTCATGTTTACCTTTCATCCTGAAAGCTGCCGCTGGGCTAAATACTTAATCCAATTTATAGATTGCCATGTACTATAAGATCTGCCTCATCACGTTGCATGTTTTTGAATGGTCAGTTCTGTTTAGTACATGGACAAGACAGCTGAGTCATAGGCCAAAATGCTGTTTCCTGGGATTTTACCACAGCAGGCTGTCTTTTTCAAACCCTTCATCTCTCCTGACCTTGCTCCTCCACAATATACCTTCTCCCCACAATGAACTGGGCAACTGTTGTCAGGACACCTGTTCTTTCACTTCTAGCGGTGAATTCCCTCCAATGCAGTTCTAGATATCTATAGTTGGACCCATAGGTGTCCGGTCACCACCTGCTCTCTGCCGATGGCCGTTAGCTGCATCCTGTTTGAAGTGGTGATGCTTGGTGCACTACCACATGGATTGTAGGTTTCCATATAATCAGTAGAATGGTGATGCACGAGGCATCTGCTAATGTCTAGTTGCACATGGGCAGCTATCAGAAGGAACAGAAGATTAGTGAATAGAGTAAAATACATGCTACTAACTAATGCCTTTTAAAATTTACCAGTATTAAGTCTCCTGTAGCCTACTGTGTGGGTTTTTTTTTTTTTAATCCTAGATGCAACATGCATGAAGAGGGACTTAAGTTTCTTTTAGGGTTAATTTTTTTTCAAAATCATTGCTGTTCTAAGCTATAAAGGGTTTTAGAACTAAAGTAGGTCTCAAAATCCATTTGTCCAACCACCACTAGTGTTTAAGTCATCAATTTCTGCAGAACTTACATTCACTAAAAAACAATTTCTAGCCCTGGGGATTGGAAAGATAACTTTCACGTGTCATCGGATAGTTTTGTTTTTTTTTCCCCCCCCCGGAGTCTGCAGACAATTCCAGAACCTCTGCACACTAGTCAGTATGACTGCTGCCTTTCAAAACACTACTAGCTTCAGTTTAATGTTCCTGCATTTTTGTGAAGCAATGAGATGGAGACAGGGACTAGAGTTACTGAGGCACCAACCTCCTCTTCCCTCCTCCCCCCCACCCCCCCAAAAAAAATCCACATAGGAGAAGGGTAAAGAAGCTGAGACTCCTTCTTTGCAGCTGCAGAATGGAAAGTGGCAAATCTTACCCCTCCCACTAGGTAGAGAGGATGAAATTTTAAATTCACCAGACACTGGAGGCTTGAATGAGCTTCCACGCAGAGCCCAGGAACAGCACCTTAGTAGAAACTCCAGCAACATTCCCTCTCCTGGCAATTGAATAGGGGTTGGCTTCTCATCAGACCATATTGGTTACCTTTCCCCCTATTTCCCCACCCACCTTTTTCATCTCATCTTCTGGCTAGTAGGTGAATTATTCAAGCCCTACTATGAAGTTTAAGCTTATAGTAATGTTAATTATTCAGATAGTTTCCTGACTCTTCCTATTTGGATTGTTACATCAAGGTGGTCCAGTACCTAGAGATATTTATCAGAGAATTAAAAAGCTTGAAGATAAGATTCTTGAGTTGGAAGGAATGTCCCCTGAATATTTTCTATCTGTGGTAAGTAATTCTCTCTAACTTCCATTATTCAGCACACCTAAATGTGTTTGGGGCTTTTTGTTTTCTTAAATCTTTGATACAGGAAATAGATCTTATGAAGTTATATTGGTAGGTACTATTTTGATAGTTGCATGAACACTTTTTTCCATAGAAATATTAAATTTCTAAACTACAAAAACTTAAATTGAGCAAAAGTATGACTTTCATTCTGGTGACTGTCTTGCTTTTATACACAATATGATTACATTTTCATGGCCATAGAGAATTAGTGTTAAGAACTGGTGTGAGGAACAGCACTATTGCCAACTCACTATTTTTTTTTTTGCAAGTGACAGGATTTCAGGAGATGCTGGGACTCCTTTCTTAATGACACAAGACGTTCCAGCACCCTTGCAGAGCCAATCCCTTCTAATTGCTGTTCTCACAGGAGGGGAAAGGGGAGGAGAGAGCAAAGAGCCATGCAGCTCAAGGTGGTTCCACTGTCTCCAGTGAGAAAGATGGACAGGATGATACTTCTATTCCTCTCCCTCCCCTTCTGCAGCACTGAGCTTGGAATAAGGGGGGAATGGGGACCCCACTGCACCTCCCCCAATCTGGGAGGGGGAGAGAGGACCCTGCTGCAGCTTCCCCAAGCCTGGGAGAGGGGTGTGAAGAATCCTAGGAGCAGCAGAAGTGAGGCTAATGTGGGGAGCTGAACTGAGGGGGACTGATTAATGGTAGGGGGCCTGACAGGAGCTGAAGTGATGTTGGGAGACAGAATTAATTACTGGGCAAGTTATGGGGAGATGGGGGTGAGATCTTTTGTAGCAGGGGCCAAAATCACCTTTCCCAATGAATTTGGGAGTGTTGGCAAAACTAATTATCTCTCACAGTGGGAATTGGCAGGGGGAGGCTCAAAATAGACTGAAAAAACAATATAATCTTTGTCTGAAAAATGACTATCATTTTCGAGCTCTTGAAATTGGCAATACTGGAATAGGGAAGGGATGACAGACAGTAGCATGGGAAGATAGATAAATTGCTTGGAGATTAGCCATTTTGTGTCATTCAATGCTTTTTTTAAGCTAGTCTCTTCAGATCAAGTTCTGTCAGTAAGTGTATATTTGTCTCTGTGAAATATGGAAAATTAGCAAACAAATGTAATGCTTCCCCCAGCACAACAGTGCATAGTTAAGTAAAAAGAGTATATAGGTGCATCAAAGACTCTTCTATTTTTGCACTATATGAAAGGCTTAAACCACAGTGAGAAACAGTAGAACTGGCTTCACAAAAAACTAGCACATGCACAGACTGAAACTGGAAAAGATGTTTCTCTAATGCCCAGTTTGAAATTGATTAGCTTCAAGTTGACTGTCTTTATAAATACATAGAACTGCTATTGAGAGGGATTCAAAACT
This sequence comes from Mauremys mutica, assembly GCF_020497125.1. NCBI lineage: Eukaryota > Metazoa > Chordata > Testudines > Geoemydidae > Mauremys > Mauremys mutica. The sequence continues at coordinate 45,826,924 of NC_059075.1, forward strand.
TCATGTAATATAGGCCTTTTCAACAAGTGTCTGATTCTGGGATCCAGTTCTTTAGTTTAACTCATATTTGAAGTTCCTAGCCAGTAAAACACACATTTGGGCTGCACATTAAACTTTCAATTTTAATTTATCTTTTTACCCCCCTAGGGGGCTTCAGCTTCCCATTGGAAATGTAGGAGAGAGCAATCTGCTTAGGGTAGAAGCTACAGAGGATGGAGGCAAGTGGCTCAAAAGTGCCCTGCCTGAAGGCTCCCTTCTTTAGGAAAGGGAATCCAGGCCACTGAGGAGGTTTGTAGAGGCAGAAATCCTGCATTTCAGAAGGGGGCAAGGGACATTTGCAGGGGACTGAGAAGAAGTAGATACCCAACAAGGCCATCTGCCCTGTTTAAGGGGGAACATAAGAATGGCCATACTGGTTCAGACCCGAGGTCTGTCCAGACCCACATCCTGTCTTCCAAAAGTACCAATGTCAGGTGTTTAGGAAGGAAAGACCACAACAGATAATCAAGTGATTCATCCCATTGCCATTCCCAGCTTTTGGCAAACAGAGGTTTGGGATACCATCCCTGCCCATCCTGACTAATAGCCATTGATGGACCTATCCTCTCTGAACTTATCTAGTTCTTTTTTTGAACTCTGTTATAGTCTTGGCCTTCAACATCCTCTGGCAAGGAGTTCCACAGGTTGTCTGTCAGAGAGAGAAGAGGCCTAGGATTCAGCTGTTACCCTGGAGCACTGAGGGAGCTGCTGATGGGGTTGAGAGTGAGGGTGTACTGAGTGGACAAAGGAGGGAATCCTGCCTTGGCTGTTACTACCTGTTAATTACCTTGGGAAAATGTTTGTTCTTCAGTTCTCCTGCTCTCCCTCCTGTGTCACTAAAATGGACTGGCCCTCTCCCCTGGATTTTCACTTCCTGACTGAATCTCTCTCCTAATGACACCAGCAGAAGAGGGAGCCTTCTGGTAGAAAGAGTAAAACAGCAATACTTTAAATTTTAAATGCAGCCCTACGTTTTTACTTGGATTTCTCTGTGCTGTACATGGAGCTACACTTTGAGACTATTTGGAAATTAAAGGTAGTGCAGGAGGGAGCTTTCTGCTTAACATGTTGAGTTTCCCCACACAAAGTGCTTTGGGATCTTCTTTGGGTACCAATAGGTGTTTGGGTGGAATTTACCGTAGCAGTGGTACAGCTAGTGTAGGTCAGTGCCTAGACTGCCAGCAGTATATTGGTACTGTGTCTGCATGAATGTTTGCACCATTGATACTAGCAGTGGTGAGAAACACTAGCATGGACAAGGCATCCACTAAATATCAAACTACCCTATTATCTCTAAAGGCGGCCTTCATTTAGGATATGATTCGGGTATACAGGCTGTGCAGCTTAAAGAAGTTTGAGCAGTTTCTGGCTGTTCTCTGAAAAAGCAGTAGGTTGTTTGATTTTTGCCTGGGATTTCTCCCACCCCTAAAATTCGCTTAATTTTAGAGGATTTCTTGGTATGTATGGAATGGTCAGTGTTCCCTTCGGTGCTCTGAAGAGTTACTCCTGTATCAGTGATAAAATAGAGCTTGTAGCTTCTAGACTTCGGGGGGAGGGATAGCTCAGTGGGTTGAGCATTGGCCTGCTAACCCCAGGGTTGTGAGTTCAATTCTTGAGGGGGCGATTTAGGGATCTGGGGCAAAAATCTATCTGGGGATTGGTCCTGCTTTGAGCAGGGGGTTGGACTAGATGACCTTCTGAGGTCCCTTCCAACCCTGATATTCTATGATTAAGGAATCCTCTGTGGATGCTATATTAATAGTGGTGGATTAGCTACTGGGCCAATAGGGCCCCAGAAAAATGGGCACCACCATCCCACTCATCAGCTGGAGCACCAGGCAGGAAGGACAAGACCCCAGGGTATGGGGAAAAGCAGGTGGAAGGGGTAGGGAAGGCCCCCCCACTTGCTCTAGCCTAGGATCTCACAACACCGTAATCTGCCTCTATATATTAAGTCTGTGGTTAATCTTTATTCCCTCTAGAATTTTTCTGGCAAAAGGAGGAAGGTCCAACCACCCCATGTAAGTGCCATTAACTTTTACTTACCTTAATTTATGAAATGCTTATAACTACAGAGTAGTTCCACATTTTACTACAGTATTGTCAAAGTGCACAGCCAGCGTAATTGCTTTCTATATGTAGTTAGCTATACGTTGGGTTACAGAGTTCCCTTCAAATACCAGTTTTTCAGCTGTGTGGTTATACCTACATTTCAGTGCACAAATTTTAAAAATATTTTAGTAGAAAATCTGTCGAGCAGTAGTGTGCAGTTATTTTTGAGAAGTCAGATACTGACCCTAAACTTTATCTGGTTTTCATCAATTGTTAAAGTAGTTAATCATTGTTTGTTCTGTTGCTGAAGAGTCAAATATTCAGCCTTTTTTTGTTCCTGCTAAATTGAGGTAGTTACAAGATCTCTGTAGGTAACTCTTCAGTTGTTAAATTTCTGAATGTACAGTATTTTCATCTTAGCACTGAAACATCAGTGTTTCAATATGGAATGACGACTCCTGTAGTAAAATGTGAAGCTGTGCTTGAACATGTGTGGCAATTCAATGTGTAAATTATTGGGATTTTTTTTCAAAACAGAAATATTCACTGGCTGAACTTGATGAGAAGATCAATGCACTTAAACAAGCATTACTGAGAAAAACAAATGAAGCAAAGTCCAAGGAGGTTGATGAATTTGTTTGATGAAATTTCCTAAATCTCATCTCATTTCAAATCTTAGACTTATGAGTACTCTTCACCCAGGATGAGTTTAGTAATGAAAATAAAGCTTACACTAACTCTTGTTTGGATGTTTTTGGAAACTTGCTTTTAATTTTGTAACAGTATTGGCCAAAAAATGTATATCAGGTTCCTTAGGTTGTTTTTTTTAAAAATGATGAATGCATTGAAAGTAGCATTCTAAAAATCTATTCCCTTCTGTTGTAAAGGAGGATCTACATTATTCAGCTGTGAAAAACTGCTTTAATTTAACTGTGCAAAATCTGTATTTCATCTGTGCTTTTCTGGATCAGAGGGAAAAATCTTTTGAATAATGATATTCAAAAGGACTACCTTAACTAAGATGTCAGTGTTCGTATAAGTAACAAGTAATTTTGTGAAATAAAATACTTAATATGTGAGTGAATTTCTGTCATCTTAGAAAAAGAAATCGGGTATCACAAAATCAAGAGAATGCACAGGAAGAGCAAATTGTGTTGGTAAATGTCATTTTCTCCCAGGCTTCAAAAATACATACACCCATAATACATCACTAGACAAAGATGTGATTAGACAAATCATACACAGGTGTATAGAGGCAGACTGCACCCACTTTTCAATAGCCCTGTAAAGACTGACCAGTGTTAGCTAACTAGGATTTAAACACTTAAAAAAATTTCTACAGGAGGTGTTATCCCATGAGCTAATTTTTTTAAATGCTACTTAATGAATTTTTAACTATTCCCTAATCTAGACCAGGCCACTCATTTAATAAGCTTATTAAATGTATGAAGTCAGTGAGAGGAGATGAATGTAGGGCCTTGTCTACACAGAACAGTTTTGAGTTTTTTTAGTAACTTAAATTGCTTTTCATCCACATACTTTTTTTTGTTTATCTGATGTCTTATCCCACATCAGTTAAATCTGCTTTGGAAGTGAAATAACTATTCCCAAATGAGGGTTTCCCCCCAATGAGGTTTGTGTGGATGTAACGATATTTTGCTTCTGGAAGCCCTGCTATTGGTATCCCACATGGCATTGCTGCACAAGACTTAACTGTGTACCCTCTACTGTTTTGAGGTAATCTAGACTCAATGTCACTTGCCCTCTTAAATACTGTTACACAGATAGGTGCACCCTTTGTGCTTCTAACTCATGGCAAGCTCACACAGGCAGAGCCACATACTCATAACTACCAAGACTGGACCTGCAGAACAGCAAGTCCAGTGGTTAGAGCAGAGGGGTGGGTGGGGTGTTGAGTGGTTACAGGTGTCTTCCCAGGAGAATCTTCTCCTGGCAGGAGAAATCTCTTCAAAATGTCAGATCCCAAGCCAAAGACCCAGGTGCTGCAGATTGCATTTGGGTTTCTCAGGGCTAAGTCAGCCTGAAGCTGCTTTGGAGGGGAACACCACTAATCAGCATTATGTGCTGTATTACAATAGTGGGACTTAAACAACTTTGTTCCATGGGGGCAGAGCCTCTCACCATCTGCTCAGCTCCTGCCTTCTTGTCCCTTAGTCTCTGGTACAGATGCCATTTTGATCACCCTCAGCTCAAAAAGGGAAAGATAGTGCTCTATTTTGGCAAACACATTGCAAGGCAATGCAGGTTTCTCAGGGCTGCCAGGATAGGTGGTTTTCCCTTCCACTCCTGGGAAATAATAGTACTGCATATCTTTCTGGTTTGCCCATTCCTTTTGAATGAGACCTTCCTTTGCTTCTTTGGGACACATGGCAGGGTAATATCCTCCAACATAAAGACAGTCTGCACATGCAGTTACTAACCTGCACACTACCACCCCCCGCCCCCCACTTAGCACTAGTACAGGGGCCCTACAGAAAGGAATCTCTAACATACCCCAGCCTGGGAAGAGCAGATGGCAATGGCATCCCAAAACTGAGGGGGTGTGGGGGTGAAGCAGCTTTTTATAATTATTGTCCCAGTAATGGTCTCCACCTCAACAGCTACTTGTGCTGTATCTCTCCCCCGCCCCCCAATGCTATGACCCTGATAATGTCCCTGTCTATCTGAAATATCTTCAAATGAAGCAAAAGAAGACATGGAAAATGTTCACTGACCTTGTCCATGCATGTTTTATTGTGGAAAAACTTGACTGAGAAGCTTCATTGAGGTTGAGCTTCCTTCCTGGTTATCCTAGTTCTGCATTGCTATCCTTTCTCCCCCACATCAGCACTCACTGGCTGAGCCCAGAAATGGCACTCCAGGAAAATGTCCTGCAGAAGTAACTGCAATTTCATCTCTCTCCATCCCGATTGCTGTGGCTGTCTCCTGACCCATCAAAAGACCATGTTACTGCTAATACAAGTGGAGCAACCTATTCATATTGATGACTGTCAGGATCACAGTGCTCAGGGCTGTTTTCTCCATGCTGCTTGACAGTAGTTTAAAAGCTATTTAAATATTCATTATGCCAGAGAGTGACTGAGTCTATTGCCAGGTAGGGCCCTCCCCTGGAATGCAGGAGACCTAAATTCAAGTCCCTGCTCCAATGACTTAACAGGAGAGAGAACCCCACAAGAATACCCTCTAGCCCAGCAATTAGGGCACACCTGGAAGGTGAGAGACCCAAAGTCCCTACTCTTCAGCAGCCAGAGTGGGGATTTGAACCCAGGTTTCCCACATCCTGAGTGTTCTAACCACTAGGCTACTGAGCATAAAAGAGGCTCTAGCAGCTGTTTTCTGTGGGGCTCCAGCCAGTAGAAGGGTGCTTAGGTGGCCTCTGAATACATCTGCAGGCCCAGTATGGAATACCTAGTCTGTGAATCCCACTGGGGCACAGGCATGAATTAGGCACTGAGGTGCTTGGTGTAGTGTCAGGAATGAGGTTGCTGTGTGCATGTCCACCTACAGAAGTTTAGGCTTCTTGGGGAACTTTTCCTGAGGAAGGTTAAGCAGTAGCTGAGCAGGAGTGTTGGAGGTCTAAATTTTGGGTTTAAGTACTTAAAGTGGCAGGTAAGTGCCTAAGTCTGCCTTGTGAATCCCATTCAAGGATCTTCTGTCATAGGAACAGTTCCTCAGCTGATGTAAATCAGTGTCATTTCATTGGAGTCAATGGAGCTATGCCAGCTGTCATCAGCTGAGGATTTGCCCACAGAAAGTGGAGGTGTTTGGGCACTGCAGAGGTGTCACAGCCTCCAAAACACCATATATGTCAGGTGGGTGGGGGGGGGTGAAGGAAGCAATAAGAGGCTGCCTCTTTCCAGCTTATGGCAGCAAGTCTCACTCTAGAATCATCCTGTTGATATTTCTACTGGTGTCAATCTCTCCCCTTCAAAAGGAGTGCAACTGGGGAGTGGGAATTAATGTTGCTTGGAGCATCATTAACTTCTATGCCGTTAAGAGAGGAGCCCCCCATCAAGTCAAGAAAGAAAAGGAGTGTGTGGAACTGCTCACCCAGTGATGCCCCTATCCAACACACCTGCTTCATACATACTCATGGGTTTGGCACCCTTCAGCTAATGTTAATTGAAGGGAGCACACAAGCCTATGAATTTAGCGTTCTTACATGGTTCATCCCTGGAACCCTTAAACAATAGCACCAATTAAAGCATGAAAAATATTGCTGTAAAATTAAAACATTTCCTTTACAAAACCAAACTGTCTGTGCTCTAGAGCGCAAAGAAAGTGTTTTTTCCTATTCCCATTTGTGTTTGAGCCACTTGACATCAACATTACCCCAGTATCACTGCAGAGCAATAGCAGAACATTTTATTCTTACAGAAGCAGAAGATTCTCAGCATCAAGAGTTGACCACAACTTTAAAAAAAAAAAATTGGTTCAGAATATGAGCCATAAAAACTTGATAGAGGAGAATCAAACCTATTTCTTTCTATTACAATTTTTATATTAAATAATCCATAATAAATTCTAATTATACTAGGTAACAGGTTTAATTTAGTAATTGAATTAAATGTAATTACTTGCTACATTACTACTAAGTTTTTGTTATTAAAATTACTACAAAATATTTGGCAAGTTGGCAATTTTTTTTTCTTTATACTATTAAGAGTTTCAGTGTAATTTACCAGGTGCAAAGATTAGTCAAACAAAATCAGACAATAGAATAAAGCTTAATCCTATGAAACACTTCAGCCTTAAACACTTAAAAGCCAACTGAAACCAAAGCATGGATAGATGATTGGTACCTGTATCCGAGTTTCCCTTATAGCAGCCTCTCTTTACATTTAAGATCACAGAACCTAATTTTCAGTCCTTAAAGTGAAGAGAATGTAAAGCCTTTCTATAGCCCCCAAATATTAACTTAACCTTTTATAACCAAAAAATTGGTTTTACAATGGTCTATAACTAAGCCTAAGGTAGTTCCCAACATTACTTCCTCAGTGAAGTTTACATGTCAATTTTTTTTTTCCAATTTTTAGTACCAGCAGTGATACCTATGGATAAGGTAACATGTTACCTGCAATTTCTGACTGAGGAGGAGAACCAGAACCAGAGGAAATACTGGTGTTATAAACCAGTGCTAGATTTTAGAGAAGGCAGTAGCCATCTGCTAAGCATCCATCTATGGTTCTACACATGCAAGGCCTCTTCTATCATAATTTTTAAGGCAAACATTGATTCCATTACTAGATAATAGTACGGCTTTCCTATAGTAAAAATCTATCACTATTGTAAAGAGACCACATACTGGCACAGACCCAATTAGCCACCAAAAAACCCCACAACAAAAAAAAAAACCATCTGCACATTTTAAAAATGGAAAAGCAAATTCATGTGTTCCTGTACACTGATAGCTAGCAGTTCCAGGAGTAACCTCCCTTCCCCTCCACCCCAACCTTCACTGCCAGTAAGACTATTCCTGCCAAAAAGCTCCAACAAACTTCCAGTCTGTGCCCCTTTTTCTGCGTATAGCTTTTCTGGTCAGTGCAACCAGAGCAAGACCCATACCACTTGTTTATCATTTAAAATAATCAGGGGGGGGGGGGAAATCTACTACTACTACTTACAGGCTAGAGCATCTTGTTCATGGAGAAGCTCAAAATGGGGGGACAGGAATTCCATGACAAAGTTTATTGAATTGCCAGAAAAGCATGCACTCAAATCAGATAAACCCTGCTAACCATGGAATGGGCAGGGAGTGTGGCTTTCCAATCTTGTTGGGGATCTGCAGAGAAGACCAGATGGGCAGAGACAGGAGACAACCTCATGGAGAGATGTCCCCCTCTCTACAAGCTTGCTATAACTTCCTTCCCCAGCATCATAAGTCCAGCAGCAACCATGTTGTCTTTGGCTGTATTCCCTCATGGCTACGCAGTAGCCTCTGTGGAGAGGAAGCCACATAAGTTAATGGTGCTTCCTTCTCCCCACAAAAAGCAAAAGAACATAGCTGGACTGTTGGCAACATGGACTAGGAACACCAGTCCAGGGAGAAGCTCTACTGTATTAGTGCTAGCAGCACTCCCAATTTTGCAAATACTGGGAAAAGAAAACATTTTGTAGGGGAATAGAGAAATGACTAATACTGGTGAATTTACCTTGTACATACTCCTATATGAAAGCTGCTAGAAGTTGCTTTCATGCATTGATCCCAAGATCCTCAAACACACAGCTCCATTGAACTAAATGTGAGTTTTGCCTGAGAAGAGACTGAGAAATCAGACCTATCACCAGCACCTTAGATGCTGAGGCTGTTCTGCATCAGGGTGATGAGGAGGACTTTGCTGTAGGAAGATCACCAGATTGGCTAATCTAGTCTGAATGATATTTAACACCAGGAGATCCTTATTTAGCTAGTAAGTTCTCTGGGGCAGGAACTGTTTCTTATGTTTTTACCTAGTGCCTAGCACAATAGAACCCCAACTGCCATAGGGGCCCATAGGTGCTACTGTAATACAACAATAATAAATAATAATAGTAATATATAGGAGAAAATCCTTTAAGAATGAGGGTTCATGGGAAAGCAGGTATGGTTTGTTAAAGCCCAACTCACCCAACCTTGAGCATTTGGACACCTGGGGTGAAATCCTGGCCCCACTGATTATATTAATGACAAAACTCCCATTGACTTCATTGGGGCCAGTATTTCACTCCTGGGTTTGAGGTATGTTGAGTAGTATAGAACTGCAGTGGGGACCTATAATTGAGCACTAGCTGAAGGCACCTGAGTCTGGGTTGTATTGCAGTAACTTTGTGCAGACTATTTTCTTGTGAGTGGACTCTCACATTCAGCACATCCTCATCCCATCGCAGTACCATATGCAAGGATTCAGCTGAAAGCCCTAAAAACATTTCTACATGCTCATGTCCAGCCTCTTTGAAATTAAAAAATTGTTATTAATTAGAAATTATATTGCTTAATTAAATGCCTGATTTCTAATCATCCATCCTAAGGATCTCAATAAAACAATATAAGAAAACTAAACCCATAATTTAGTCACATAAACCATTATTAGACAGCATACCCATGTGCATACCATAATTTAGGCTCTAGTCTGCAGATGGACGATGGGTTTCCATATAGACCAATTTGCAGGACCAAAGCTTTAATAAATCTCTTGGGCCAGCTCTGCACTAGAAACTTTTATCATAGTCATGCCATTTAGGAGCAGGGGTATTTTTGTGACATTTCTATATTGACAAAAGGCTTAGTGTCCAATGGAATAGAAGTGTTTTTGCTGGAATAACTTATTTCACTCACTGAACCAGTATAAGCTATACCAGCTAAAGAACTTTTTTGCTAATATACACTCCATCTACCCTAGCGAGGTTTGCTAGTATAGTTATACTGATATAACTATACTAACAAACCTTTTCTAACACAGACCTGGCCTTAATTGTTCTTTTCTTCAGCATGTCTGGAAGCCCTGCATCTTGGCAGGGGATTAGATGAGGTGACCCATGCAGCCCCTTCTAAACCTATAGTTCTATGAGTCTATGTCCTCCTTGGAATTGGGACTCCGAAGTACAGTACTCCAGCTAGCAGTACTGAAAGTAGCTGTACCTTCTCTCTGCTGATGTTTACTCTATCAAGATGTATGCTTTGACTGAGAAGCCTAGAAACTGACATTAGAAGCCTGAGCATTGTATATTGCAAGAGGCCAAGAAAAATCCATATCCCACCCACAGCACAGAACATTTCACAGATAATTGAAGAGGATTCTCTCCCTTGTCATGCAGCAGACCATTCTAGCCTATCTGAAAGCAGGGTTCAGTAGAGCACTCGCTATCTTTCCAAGTTCAGTCAGAGTACCAGCCTTCAGAATAACATGGGAAAAATTACTGCTCTTCACAGCAATATAATTTTTCAATTATTAAAGAGCTTCATGTTAAAAGATCACCAAAAGAATCCATCTCCCTAGTACAATGGGTGCTAACAGTATCACTCTTTAAACTACTAGAGTCCACATCATTTTTAGATACGTAACATCCCTATTTTAGACATTGAATGGGGGAATATAATAAACCAGTTGATATTTTATTTTCTCATTCCAGAATGTATGTATGATCTGCCTCTTTGCTGCAAATTCCCCTGACTAGGGAGTGATTCATCTCTAGGAGGCTAATTTCTTATAGCTGAGTGCAGGATTTAAATAAATAAACCAAAAAGTGAAGTACCCTTTTGAACAGCCCTCACATCAGCAGGAAGTATCAGTGATTTAGGAAACTTGAACCATTCGCTGTTTTCCCCAATCTATTGTTTTGAGCTGTACTGGAGTTTTAAAAAATAAATAATAAGTGATCTCTTTGTTTAATTTTAATTAAGAAATTACACTTCCACAGAGAAACATTAACCCTAAAAATGCCAAGCTAAATTATCTGAAAGAAAAGCTAAGTGGTCTGAACACTGAACGTGAGCATGTTTATGTGAATAAAAAGTCCAGAAATTTGTTTGCATCTGTGAGAATAAATTAAAAGCTTTCAACCCAATAGAACCAAATTACATTGGGCCAGATTATCCTCTCCCAAATGAAAACCCAGAGAGGAGGCTTTTGAAGAGAAAATCTCCACAAAGATCCTCTCACATCCTCCAACATTTCCCCAACAAGGGTATAGAGTGTATCATATGTGGAAAACCAGCTGTGTAGATTTAATTGACGTAGCAGTAGGGACATTGTTTGCACTAATGTTCCCACTGGTGCTACAGCGGGTGTGGCAAATCTGCATCTATAATTGGTGGGCAGGTAGTAGCACTACAAGTGTGGAAAATACTATGGGCAAATGCCAGATGTGCTGTCCTCAAGGAAGCATGTTCTAGCACAGGAGTCAAATTGCCTCACTTTCCTTGCAGTATCTAGTGTCCTGGAGAGAGACTACGGTACTAAGGTGGCTAGGTTGAAAAGTCCCTGCTGCAAGAGCAGTCCTACATGCTCCCATGTAATTCTGCCACTGCTGCCTACTATTTCTCCTATGGATAACAGGTGAAGAAGTGGCTCCTAAAGGAGCAAAGGGACTTGGATGTCCAACAACTTTGGCAAAGCCTCAGCTACCATTATCTACAGCAACAGCAGTATGGCCTCTCTGGGCTGGACCAGAGACTACACTGACTGATCAGCCCAAGCGCAGGGTGAGCCCTCATATCAGATGAAAACTGCAGCCTTGGCCATGAGCAGCAGGTTGGTCTCTTGCAGTGCAAAGCATTTTTGCAGAAGCAGGTTGCTGGTGGAGATCGGGAATGGCCGTATCCTGCCTCCACAACAGCCAATTTACCCCTAGCTAAAAAAGGGAAAAGTCCAAACCAACCGGAGGGATGCAAACCTGCCCTCCATGTAGATGTATTATCCTGCCTTGCTTTACTAGGTATGATATTTGAATTTTACTTCTCCTTACCGCCAGAGCCTACTTGATTTGCACTGTCGGAGAGAAGGGAGCATGCATTGTATTAAATAATCTGACAAGGAAAGAGAAAAATCACATTTAAACAATCACCTCTGTAGATCTTCAAATGGAACTATGCCTTGCCATGAACAAAACACTTACAGCAACAATGAAAAGAATAGGTATTGTTTAAAGCCTATTATTTAGAAATCATCTAATTTTTAAAGGTTAATTAGTGTAATTTACCCATCTTCAGTTATTAAAAAGGGTCATATATGAACAAAAAATGTAAGAGTTCAATCCATTTCATTTCTGCAGTTGATTCATCCACATCTGTTTAGCTTTTTATGACCATCTAATTGATTTGTAGAATTCTGTCCAGTGCAGATGGGCTACTGTTCATGACTACTTTCATACCATTTATATTACTGTTGTACTGATTTTTATTCAAGGCCAAATAGAGGGGAATATAAGAGGTGTGATGTACAACTTAACATAACAATGACATGAAAATTCTATTTGGCTGTGAGACTAAAATAGATTTGTGGAGAGAGTCCACAATAAATACAAGTAAGCTGTTTATACATATATAGATATATTTAATTATTCTACTGATTTATAGCCTATTTGATAAGTTTTGCAATATATTCTGTTATTATAGTGTTTTTGTAACAGCAGCCAGGCTAGAGTCGTTGTTACAAACTAATTCCGCTGAAAACTACTATTATGTCCCTCTGTGCATTTGTGAAATAAGGAGAATAAAAACTGTATCTCTATTAGTCCTGTTCTATATATAACATATGATATCATGTATACATGTAATTGTGATGCTGGTAAACCAAGTGCCAGTTCTGGCCAAGGCTGTTGGCTTTAGCTAAGAACTGACAAACTCATAGCTGTAAACCAAACTAGCTTACCTGTATGTTAGTTTTGTTCAAAGTAGATATTAGTCTTACAAGAATTTATTTAGTGTTTAGACTCTATGAAATGCTTGTAAGTTGGCGCATGCATTAATCTCACTTGTAATGTCCGTATTCCATGTAAGTTTTGCTTTATAACCTTGAAAATGTTTGCTCTGAATTTGTGAATCCAGGCACGGGAATCTTCCCCTGTCCTGTCCCACTTCTCCCCCCTCCCCAGCCCCCACACACACATCCAGGAGGACTATCAAAAATTAAGTTGGCCAGTGTAAGGCAAAAGCTTTGTTAATTGCCCCATCCATCCATAGAGAAGTATGTCCAGAAGGTCTTGACCCATCGGTTCGAATACTGGAAGAGGGAAATAAAAATAGTTTACATGAAGATTTTTCATCTCTTTGCTGTTTGAACTCTCCAAGGGCCAGAGACATTAAACGAAGGCAGAGATGCCCAGGGGTTGCCCCGGGTCTGCCCTGAAAGACATTTTGAATTGATAGATTGCCACATCTCCGTCATCTTTAGGAATCATAGGTGGTAACTCAGTTGTGTGTATATGTTTGCTTGCTTTAACCTGTAAATAACTCATTTCTTTTTTCTAGTTAATAATTCTTTAGATAGTTTATTATAGGAGTGACTACGACGTTGTCTTTGATATAAGAACTAGGGTACCAATTGACTGGTCTCTTAGGACTGGAAGCAACCTGAACATTCTGTGATTTTGGTATAAGTGACCATTTATCACTAAGTCCAGCTTGCCTAGATAGCAAGGTAGAGTGGAAAGTCTAAGAGGACTTTCTATGATTCCATGGTAAGACTGTCATAGTGATCCAGGAGTTCACATTTGTTACTGGTTTGGTGAAATCTAATTATAAGAACATATCACCAGTTTGGGGTGTGTGCCCTGTTTTTGATGGTCTGCGCTGAAATAGGCATGCATGGTCATGAATCACTTCACACAGCATGACAGTAATCGTATATATAAATACACTGTGGTGTGCACACACATGACCCTTCATATAGTGGGCCAGATTATCTCCCCTACTCCAGTTGGGTGGTGCAAAAAGAGTGGAAACTTGCCCGATCTCTTCTGTTCTGGCTGCCTTTAGTATGAGGGAGTCCCCAGTGAGCATAGAGCCAGCAGCTCTGCCCTCATCCCACTGCAGCCTCTGGTGTAGGAGGTGTGGCCATAATATGCTGAACTTTGGCTAACCCCCCTGGTGGAAGAACTAGAGTTTAGAGCAGTCCCCAGGGCTTGGTGCAGCACAGAATTATCCAGAAAATCAGGGACTTGCAACTAGCTATCTGATATCCCCCACCTCTGTTGTGCCAAGTAGAGCTCTGGTGCTGCAGATAAGGTGGCCTACATATATATGTATGTATACAGATTGGAGGTCCCCAAACTGTGGGGGCACACAGGAATGTTCAGGGAGGTGCGGTGGGACCCAGGCCAGCTGCCACAGCTCCAAATCTGGCCATGGGCCCAGCTGCCAGCCCCCATCACAGCCTGGCTGTGGCTCCACTCCTGCCCCCAGCTCCATTCCCGGTTCCCTTACTTACCCCTGTCCACCCTCCCCGCCATCCCAGGAGATGTGGCCCTGCTCCCAGCCAGGGGGAGTGGGGTGCAGAAAGTGGTACGGGGATGCAACCCTGAAAAGTTTGGGGACCACTGCATATAGATAGCATATACCAGTGGTTTTTAACCTGTGGTCCGCAGACCCCTGGGTGTCTGCAGACTAAGATTTCCAAAGGGGTCCGTACCTCCATTTGAAATTTTTTGGGGTCCACAAATGAAAAAAGACTGAAAACCACTGGTATATACTATCATTATGGTTTTTAGTAGTAAAAAAATCTAACATTTTGTTTAGGTAATTTCATACACTATGGTACACTCCAAATACTAATACTAAGTTACAGGGCACAGCTGTTTTACTGCGACATCTCACAGGGAATTCATTCTATGACCAATTGCAATTACTGCTACATAATTTGGACAGTATTAGCAAGAGTTCTGCTTAAAAGGGATACATTAAGAGGGATAGATGTTGTTGTAGGGGAGACATGGAAATTTACAATAGGATCATAGGAGCAACAAGAAGGAAATCAGTAGGGGAATCTGCTCAACATCTTAGATGTCTATACACCAATACAAGGAGTATGGGGAATAAACAAAAAATCCTGAAAGTATTAGTCCATATGCTATATTATGACACTTGGTGTAATAGAGACTTGGTGAGATAACTTTCATGACTAGAATATTAGTAGAGAGGGTATAACTTGTTCAAGAAGGATAAGAAGGGATATACACTCGTTCTGAGGTCCAGAAGTAGATGCGAAGCAGACCAGTTGAAAGTGTCTGGGTAAAAATAAAAGGGTAAAAATAGAGGCGATGTCATAGTAGGGCATCTACAATAGACCACCAAATCAGGAAGACGAGGTGGCTGAAGCATTTTTAGAATAAATAACAGAAATATCCAAAACTCAAGACCTTGTGGTAATGAGGGACTTTAATTACCCAGATATCTTTTGGAAAAGTAATTGGCAAAACACAAAATGTCCATTAAGTTCTTGGAATGTATTGGGGACAATTTTTGTTTCAGAAGATGGAGGAAGTAAGCAGAGAGACAGCCATTTTAGACTTATTTCTGACCAACAGGGAGAAATTTGTTGATCTGAAGGTGGAAGGCACTTTGGGTGAAATTGATCATGAAATGAAAAACACTTAGGAAAGGAAGGAGTGAGAGCAACAGAATAAGAACCAGGCCTTAAATTCTCAGATATTATTTCCCAGAGTCCTCCACCCCCATTCTGGGCTTCAGCTGTAGGGCGCATGGGTTCGGGCTTTAGCCCCACAGTGTGCGGGAGGGAGAGGGAAGAAGCGGGGAATGTTGCTCACTAGGCTCTGATGGGTTTGAAAATATTTACCAGAGCTCTGTCCCAGACAGCTCCAGCTGAATTTAAGACACGATAAGGGCAATGGACTATAATGGAATATAAAGGGCAATATACAAAAACCTGTAGGAGAACACTTCAACCTCCCTGGCCACACAATAGCAGATCTTAAGGTGGCCATCCTACAGCAAAAAAACTTTAGGACCAGACTTCAAAGAGAAACTGCTGAGCTCCAGTTCATCTGCAAATTTGACACCATCAGCTCAGGACTAAACAAAGACTGTGAATGGCTTGCCAATTACAGAACCAGTTTCTCCTCCCTTGGTTTTCACACCTCAACTGCTAGAACAAGGCCTCATCCACCCTGATTGATCTAACCTCGTTATCTCTAGCTTGCTTCTTGCTTGCTTATATATACCTGCCCCAGGAAATTTCCACCACTTGCATCCGAAGAAGTGGGTATTCACCCACGAAAGCTCATGCTGCAAAACGTCTGTTAGTCTATAAGGTGCCACAGGATTCTTTGCTGCTTCTACAGAACCAGACTAACACGGCTACCCCTCTGATACTTCTAACCATTTTTGTTGCTCTCCGCTGGACTCTTTCCAATTTTTCCACATCCTTCTTCTAGTGTGGGGCCCAAAACTGGACACAGTACTCCAAATGAGGCCTCACCAGTGCTGAGTAGAGGGGAATGATCACATCCCTTGATCTGCTGGAAATGCCCCTACTTATACAACCCAAAATGCCATTAGCCTTCTTGGCAAAAAGAGCACACTGTTGACTCATATTCAGCTTTTCGTCCACCGTAACGCCTAGGTCCTTTTCTGCAGAACTGCTGCCCAGCCATTCGGTGGACTCTGCACTTGTCCTTGTTGAACCTCATCAGATTTATTTTGGCCCAATCCTCTAATTTGTCTAGGTCCCTTTGTATCCTATCCCTACCCTCCAGCGTATCTACCACTCCTCCCGGTTTAGTGTCATCTAGAAACTTGCTCTGTCACTAGGTTACCTCCCCCAATCAGTAAGGGCCCGTGCTTTCCCTGACCTTCTTGTTGCTAACATACCCGTAGAAACCCTTCTTGCTACTCTTAATGTCCCTTGCTAGCTGCAACTCCCAAGTATGATTTGGCCTTCCTGATTTCACTCCTGCGTGCCTGAGCAATATTTTTATACTCCTCCCTGGTCATTTGTCCATTCTTCCACTTCTTGTAAGCTTCTTTTTTGTGTTTAAGAATACCAAGGATTTCACTGTCAAGCCAAGCTGGTCGCCTGCCATATTTACTATTCTTTCTACACATCGGGATGGTTTGTTCCTGCAACCTCAATAAGGATTCTTTAAAATACAGCCAGCTCTCCTGGACTCCTTTCCCGCTCATGTTATTCTCCCAGGGAATCCTGCCCATCAGTTCCCTGAGGGCGTCAAAGTCTGCTTTTCTGAAGTCCAGGATCCGTGTTCTGCTGCTCTCCTTTCTTCCTTGTGTCACGATCCTGAACTCGATCACGTCATGGTCACTGCCTCCCAGGTTCCCATCCACTTTTGCTTCCCCTACTAATTCTTCCCTGTTTGTGAGCAGCAGGTCAAGAAGTGCTCTGCCCCTAGCTGGTTCCTCCAGCACTTGCACCAGGAAACTGTCCCCTACACTTTCCAAAAATAAGATGTGGTTTTTTAAATACATTATGAGCAAGAGAAAGACAACGGAAAGTATAGGACCTTACTTAGAGAGGAAAAAGTGCTAAAAGCTGATGACATTAAGTTGCTTAATGCCTATTTTGCTTCGTTCTTTAGCAAAAAGGTTAATGGTGACCAGATACTTAACACAATTCATATTAACAAGGGGAAAGTAACACAAGCCAAAATAGGGGAAGAAAAGGTTAAAGAATATTTAGGTAAGTTGGATATATATAAATTGGCAGGGCCTCATGAAATTCATTTTAGGGTACTTAAGGAACTAGCTGAAGCAATCTTGGAACCGTTAGCAGTTATTTTTGAGAATTCGTGGAGGATGGGTGAGGTCCCAGAGGACTGGAGAAGGGCAAACATAGTACTTATCTTTAAAAATGGGAACAAGGCGGACCCAGTGTATTATTGAGCAGTCAGCCTGACTTTGATACCGGCAAAGATCCTAGAACAAATCATTAAACAACCAATTTGTAACTACTTGGAGGATAGTAGGATTATAAAGAATAGCCAGTGTGGATGTGTGAACAATAAATCATGCCAAACCAACCTAATTTCCTTCTCTGACAGAGCTATTGGCCCAGTGGATAGTGGGGAATCAATAGATATGATATACTTCATTTTAATAAGGCTTTTTAGAGACACACATTACATTCTCATAAGCAAATTAGGGAAATGCTGTCTAGATGAAATCCCTGTAAGGTGGGTGCACAACTGGTTGAAAGACCATGCTCAAAGAGTAGTTATCAATGTTTCACTATCAAACTGAGAGGGCATATCTAGTGAGGTTCCACAAGGATCAGTCCTGGGTCGAATACTATTCAATATTTTCATCAGTGACTTGGATATTGGAGTGGGATGGGTTGCAAACACTCTGGAAGACAGTGTTCGAATTCAAAACTACCTTGACAAATTGGAGAATTGGTCTGAAATCAGCAAGATGAAATACAGTAAAAGTCAAGTGCAAAGTACTTCACTTAGGAAGGGAAAAAAATCAAACGCACAGCTACAAACTGGGGAATGAGTGGCTAGATGCTTCTGAAAAGAAGATGGGGTTCTTGTGGATCACTAATTGAATACAAGTAAAAATGTTATATGGATGCAAAAAGGCTAACAACATTCTGGAGCATATTAACAGTAGTGTCATATGCAAGACACTCTATTCAGCACTGGTGAGTCCTCAGCTGGAATACTGTGTGCAATTCTAGGTGCCACATTTTAGGAAAGATGTGAACAAAATTTGAGAGAGTCCAAAGGAGCGCATCAAAAAAATGATAAAAGATTAAAAAAACCCTGACCTATGAGGAAAAGCTAAAAAAACTTGGCATGCTTAATCTTGAGAAAAGATGACTGAGGAGAGAACTGATAAGAGTCTTCAAATACATTAAGGGCTGTTATAAAGAGGACTGTGATCAATTGTTCTCCATGTCCACTTAAGTTAGGACAAGAAGTAAGGGGCTTAATCTGCAGCAAGGGAGATTTAGGTTACATACTAGGAGAAACTTTCTGACTATTAGGGTAGTCAAGCACTGGAAAAGGCTTCCAAGGGAGGTGGTGGAATCCCCATCACTGGAGATTTTAAAGGACAGGTTGGACAAACACCTGTCAGGGATGGTCTAGGTTTACTTGGTCCTGTGTTAGCACAGGGTGCTGGACTCAATGACTTCTGAAGGTCCCTTCCAGCCCTACATTTTCATGATTCTATGATTTATCCAGTTCCAAGGGGCAAATTTTTTTTAGTCTTGTTTGTTTGTTTGTTTGTTTGTTTGAAGGCCTGTTTGTTTTACTGCAACTGTGGTTTAACCTATAGAATAGACAGCTACTGTGATGTCACAATTAAGAGGATTCTACTGTGTGTAATATATTTCAGTTACAAGTGCAGCAGGAAAATCTCATGCTCAACTGAATATTTGCAGTAAAGCAACCTCATCAGTAGAGTCAGAGAAGGAGAAGAATATGAAAAAAAGGAATGAGAAATTGTAGGACTCAGAAAGAAGGCATCTGTTGGAGTGTTTAAGGGCACCGGCACAATTTATCAGTGCTGCATGATCCAGACAGCAAAGAGGGAAAAGACCACAGATGATCATAAGGTATCATTCTCTGAAATATTAAAAAAGCAATGCACCAAAACTCTCCCACTTACTTCCTTAATTTTGTTATCCCCACTCCACCACCCTTACTTTCTATTGCTATGAATGTTTGCTGCATGACCCCTTCTGAAAGCCAGATGAACTCTAAGGAAAGTCACTCCCTACCCCATCTGCTCCCAGCAGAGATGGGTTGGAGGGTGATAGACTGACCCTAATATCTGCAGCGAGGCACCTTGATTTTTTTAGCATTCATACTGGATCTTGTGACAAACTGAAATTTAGCAGAAGCTTGAAATGGATGGAAGAAAACATTTAAAAACAAAGGGTTTAATTAAATATCAAATGAATAAAACAATCGATATTGTTATGTATTGGGGAGAAAGGATGCTATGGCACTGAACTGGCACTTGGGATGCTGAGTCAGTGCCTAGGACTCCCACAGACCTCCTGTATGACTTCAGGCAAGTTACCTAATCTCTCTGTATCTCTGTTCACTCTCAGTAAAATGGGATAATACCACCTCACTCGCACAGGGTTGTTGTGAGGATAAATTCATCAACATTTGTGAGGCATTCAAGTACTATGGCGGTGATAGCCGTGTATGTAGATATGAATAAAAGCCATTTTCTGACAGTTTCTCTGTGTCTCATGCTGCCACAGGAAATCCAGTTTGACATAGAAATCAGTGTGTCTCCTCACAGAATGTCGTTCTTAGGTGTGCTTCAGAATAAAAAGGGCCCTAATTACAATGTATGTGCTGGTCCACTGCAAGTTATCACATAAGGGGCTGATCCTGCAGCTGATCCTCACAATTACTGAAATCAACAGGGCTCTGTATGGGAATTAGGTTCAGTCTTTGTGGATTTGACTGCAGGATCAAGGCCTAAGACTTGGATGCTCTTCAGAGCTGGAGCCATGTCTTCTTATATGATTGCACATCACCTAGCCCAATGGTACCCTGATCCTGAATGGGACCTTTGGGTGCTATTGCAGAACAAAAGATAACAACTTTGTCTACTTTTTCCTCAAGGACCAGTATGAATAAAAATATTTTCTAAACAGTTTAATTTCTTAAACCTATAAAAAAAATCATCTTTTACTAGCTAAGGTAAAGGAAATGCCATTTTTACCAGTGGTATTACTGCAGCAAATATACCTGATCAGAACACATAAGTCACGTCACTGTCAACTTAATATGACTGTGTAGAAATGGGAGAAATAGCAGGTGATATATATATATATATACACATAACTTGTATATCTATATTTATTTAACTGAAATGACTTTTTAAAATTACAAGCATTAAAAGAAGCAAGAAAGGACACTGCAGTACCAAAGGCTTGTGAATCATTTTTACCTTCAGTTTAAAGTGAAGTAGGTGTCATTTGTCCAGGAAATAAGCTGAAGCCACGGCAGCTTGGGAAGATCCAGATGATTGCAAAGAGGCCAATCCTAACAGACAGCCTTCACTTTATTTTTCTCTAACCAGAGCTGAGGTTTAATTCTTGAAAACTGGAGCCTGATTAGAAAAAAAAGTATCGTTTGTAAGAAAACTTTTCTGTTAAAAAAAGCCTAATTTTACTCAGTGTTTTGACATCTTCAGAGCACTGGCAGAGTGACAGCTCTATTCTCAAAGGTTTATTAAAGTACATTGTCCTAAAGACAATAGCATATTGTGCCGATTTAAAACAGAATAAGAATAGAAATAGTATCAAATACTTTCCCCTATCATTAAGGTCTATCTTTCTGTCAAAACTAAATTTTCTTGCTGCAAGCATATATATTTTGAGGTTAAAATATTATATTTTTATTTGTATTTAACAACATATACTTTTAATAAGGCATTTCAGGGCAGTCAATGTTTTCTACAAAAAATCGATTACTACAGGTATCAGATATTAAAGATTTTAACATTATTATGTTCTGCCTTTGGATCTAATTGCAAATCATCGCACCAAGCTCAGTGATTCCTTCAGCTCATGGAGTCTCATCTAAATCCCACTGAAGTCAGTGGGAGGATTTCCATGACTTCACTGGGTTTTGGTTGAGGCCCTTAGCCCTATTTACTGAAAATGAAGTGCACACGGAGTAAGTACTGTTCTCAGTCGTAGGTGGATCAGACCCTTTGACAGGAGAAAGTCCAGTAAACCGAGGAATCATCTGCTATATGTAGGAATACATTTTTAGAGTAAGGCACACTCATTTTACCTACTGCATCAGATCTTCAGTTGCAGCCTTAGAGTGCTAGGTACAGCTGTGGAGGACAGGTCAAGGGCAAGCTACCTCTGTGTCCCCTGATTACGGGGCTGCTCTACTTAGGGCCAGAGTTCTGTGAGAACAGCATGAACGCCTTACTAACTTGTGCCAATTACCAACAGCACCAAGGGGCTGTTTTGGCAACCAGAGTTCAACCAGACACAGGGATACCCAGCAGGTCACACCCTGTTTCCCTAGTTGCAGGAAAAGGGAGTGTATGAACCACTGGCATTTCCCCTTGCACACAGGACATCCTCTGTAGGACCAGCTAGAATGGTTTCAGGCCTGCTTTACACCTGCCAAGTGGCACAAAAGAAGAAGAGGATCTGACTCAGTACATTGAAACTTAAGAAGTTCACATTAAAATAACAGACTTATAACAATAATTTAGGCTTTGTTTTACATCTGCCTTAATGCAGACCTTGTAGCGTATGTATTTAGTCATAGACAGTTGTAAAACATGGACCCAATCCTGTGATCCCTTAGTGATGTACCTATTCCTTACTTGCGTGAGCAGTCCCATTGAACAGCGTTACATTGCTTCTACAAGTAGAGACTATATGCATCATTAAGAATTCAGAGGACTGGATCCATCTATTGTCATATATGTTGAGTCTGAGATCACTTGAACAGCTTTTGCCACTTTTAAAACACTGAGTAACAAATATTTTATCCTATTTCTCCCCCTAAAGTTCATAATTACTGGTTAAATAATAGCTACTTCCAAAGAAGGCTTGGTGAATGTTAATCCACAATGCAAAAGTATATTTTCAGACATTCAATAGCTCATCAATGTGACACACAATCTTCCAGGCAAATTCATTAGGCCAGAATTAAATACTTACTTTTGGGGAAAATATAGGAAGAGAAACTTCATCCTTTGTCAACGATACTTTTGTTAACCAAGACTTTGCCAGATTTGCAGCATGTCAAAACCAGTACTTTCCTCAGCCATTTAAGTACCAAGAATGCACACTCATTGTTAATAATGAGCTTCCGCTTGCATGTGACAAAACAGCTAGCTGGCTAGTCAGCCTCAGTCAGTGTCTATTTATGGCACAATGTCAAAAAAGAATGTCCTTCATTTGTGACTCAACAATAATGAACATGGCTAAATCTAAAAATTAACAAAAGAAAGTGAACAGCTTTTTAAATTCTGAAGAACATTAGATTCTGGTGTCCTTTTTGTTCTGATTGTTGTGGCTTAACACTATGAAAAGACCACCTGTTGGGCTGCCATTTTGTGATTCTATTAAATGCAGTGATTGCATAAAAGAACACTTTCCAAAATAACCTAGTATTATTATTCACTTATTTTATAGTAAATCTGCATTCAAGACCTGCAGAAAAGTATCAGGCTTTTTCCTAAGTGAAGTTTAAAGCTGTAAGTCCTCTATAAATGCACACTTACTGCAGATGCATGATTTTATAGTCACAATCATGATACTTTACAATGAGTTCAAGTAAACCTTTAATGTGGCAATTAGGGTTCATATAGTATAAAACTAACATATTATAAATGATATAAAACTGATATAGCTTGTGATAATTAGACTAATGAAGATTATACTGAAACTATACAGCAATATAAATTCATATTTTAATTACATGAACCTAATATTTGTAGGGACATACAAGCTATTTTTATAACATTTGTAATTTAATTTGTTTATGCTAATAAGAATGCATGGTGTATGTGCTAGAATCTCATATGGGCATTTTTTTGTGATAACAGTTTAATATGAGGAAAGTTTATAATAAAGAAAATTATTTCAGCTATCTAAAATCTACAGTAAAGTGAAAGAAGAAAAAAGCTTTCTTTAATGTTCATAAAGTGCTTTGGTGAAAGGGTCTATATAAATTCAAAGTATTATTATTAGAGGAAGAAAACTCAACACGAATGCTACCAAACGACAAAAATATAGGATATTAATAGCAATGTCTTGATTTTGAATAATTACATTTAACAGAATATTTTGTAAACATTGATTCAACCAAGTTATTAGTTCTTAAGTATCAAATATGTGAGTGATGAGAGTCCATTTACTCAGTTTAACATTTCTTAGCATACTACATAAAACTATCATCTTGTTTAGTATACATGTATATAATGTGAATTAATGAAGCAAAACTTTTCATCGGTGTTAAATTTTCCCTGTTGAGAACAATTGTCAGTAATAATGTCCAAACAACAGACAGTATAAGAAAACTTTAAAAATATGGTTTCCTCTTACTTACCTCCATGATGAATTATTTTCATATCCCTTTTTATACGCACCTAAAATTTTCTTAATGTATAGATTTAAATGTGGAATTTTAATTTTTTGCATCACAAAGAATTAATGACTGAATTCTGCAAATGCTTACTAATAGTGTATTTCATATTGCAATGAATAATGAGCCTACTCACTGTATTTTTTAAAAATATATCTATTTATTGCCTGGCAATCCCAATCAGGATCAGGGCCCCTTTGTGCTAGGTGCTGTACAAACATATAGGCCTTGTCTACACTGGCCATGGCATGTAGGGTATGTGTAGCTACACGCCACAGTGTAAAGCAGACTGTGACCACACTTTGGAGTGTAGCTATGTATGGCAGTGAAAGACTGTGGCAGGAAGAGGCAGTGGGGAAAGG
Source organism: Mauremys mutica (assembly GCF_020497125.1). Classification (NCBI taxonomy): domain Eukaryota; kingdom Metazoa; phylum Chordata; order Testudines; family Geoemydidae; genus Mauremys; species Mauremys mutica. The sequence goes on from NC_059075.1 coordinate 45,850,938, forward strand.
CTAGATCAGTGGGGAGCTGCCTGCCTGAGCCTTTCCCAGCTTCCTCTCCCCTGCCAGAGCCCTTTCCTGCTGCCAAAGCCTTTCACTGCAGTGGGAGGAGTCTCTTGGCAGCTGGGAGGCAGAAAGACACTACACTGCTAAAAAGAGCAGTATAGACATGAGATGCACTGCTGGGGTGTGGAGAGAACAGTATAGGGTATATACCCTAGGGTTCTGGTGTGTCTTTACAGTGCCTTAATATCTACACTGCTGTTTATACCCATGCTTGCTGAGCATGCAGTATCTATACTCTATACGCCCCAGTAACTGTAGACATAGAGATAGTGTTAGCTCCTCAGCTGGTATAAATGGTATAAAAGTTCCATTGACATCCATGGGGATATACCAGTTTACACTAACAGAAGAAATGGCTCATAGTAAAAGACTGTCCCTGCCCAAACCACTTACAGTCTAGTAGTGATAATAATAAATAATACACCAGACTGACTGTGTTTGCAGGATCAGGCTATATGTCTGTAAGGTGGCAAATTTCAGTGGATTTCCTTAATTTTGGGTTTGTTCCCAAGAACATTTTAAAGTGAAACTAGTGTGTTAGAGTTGTCTTTAAGATTTTAATTTTGTTTTCCTTCTTAGCTTTCACCATCGATAGCAACCTGACGTGGCCTGCTTCAAAGGTTTTACTTTTTCACTTTGTATATTTTATCACAATAGATCCTTAAAGCCAGCACGGCAGGTTTTTGGTTTTTTTTAAATTTTTTCTTAAAATTGTCACTCTCTATTTTGTAAACAAGCTACAATGCCACAGATAATTATGACTTGTAAACATTAACAAGTGAAAGAAGGCAAGGAGCTGGATGAATTAACAAAAAGCTCCTATTCACAAAGAACTTGATCCTTCAGTCCTTAGGCAAAACTCCAAGGAAACAGTGTGAGTTTCACCTGAATAAGGACTGCAGGATTGGGCCCAGACATATAATCAGTTTTCAATGGTTAGTGAAGTGAGAAATATACAAAAGTAATTTGACATATTTCCACATCTGTTGATACACAAAGATTATACTAAAAAATTTGGATAAATGCTGCCCTTTCTTACATCTTATGCATCATCAGAGAAGTCAGTGTGGTTGCACATCTGTAAATGAGAACAGAAATGTACTGCTGTCATACACAGGATAAAATTTACTTCACCTCCTAAAAAACAGTGCTTGTTTTGTTCGTAGAAATCCAGTTTAACGTAACATTTATTATCTTGGAATTTTAAAATGAAAATGTGCTTTGTTTTCATCTTTAACGGTATGGTTTTTATATGTCAAGCACATTTGCGTGGTAAGCAAATTTCCGACATGTGGTTGAAATATATTTTATCTGGAGAAGAATGTGTTTTCTTATGAATATCAGCCTAGCAAAGAAAAGCAGTGCAAAATAGAATAGTGTACAATGCACCAGTATAAATTAATGTCTGGGTTTATTGTTCACTGTAATGTAAAGAGTATGTACTGCGCACTTAACTATTGTATTATGGACTTATGGAAACTGAGTCTAGCAAGCAGAAATGGCTTATGACTGAATAAAAATATGTATCTTTATGAGAGATACAATATGTTTGGAACCCTGAGGGTTAATGAGAGGTAAGCTTGTGAAGGAGGAGATGAGATGAAGGAAATAAAAGACGCTGAATAGATGAAAGAAGTGATTCAATGGGAGGCTTTGTTGGTCACAGCTAGGTGTCAGAAACAAACTAGAAAAATGGGAACTGCTTTAACACTGAGAGGAAAATAAAAAAAGAACTTATATCACATACTAAAAAGAGAAAGAAAATAAGAAATAATAAAAGGCTTTCACGCTTTCTCCAGGGTATGTCTATGGAAAAAATAAAGCAAGCAAGAGCAAAAGAAAGCCCTGAAATTGAATTCCTCTCTAAAGGTATCTTGTGGAGAAGGATTCATTGTCCCATCCTTTTCACATCAAGAATTTAATTTTACATTCCCTTTGTCTGTCTTGAGATACACTTCCAGTTACTCTACATTGGTTTCTCCCCCCTCTCCCCCGCCCCTTAAGTAACCTCTATTGGTGGAGGAACAGTTAGAATGGAGGGAACACAGTCCTGAATAAAAGCAGGCCCTTTCCCATTCTGATTTTTGCCTAAACTTTAGAGCTGCACTTGATGAGGGAACGAATTTTTATTCATGACCATTTGGGGAAACTGCCGTTCTCCAATTTCCCCCCCACCCCTCCATTTTTTAATACCTGATGTGCTGAGAAATCACTTCAGGATCATCCATCTCCCGAAATAGGTTATTTCTTATAAAACTGCATTACTAATTAACCTATAATTAACTTTAATAAACTCATAAAAGTATTCTGTATTTTCCCATTAGCTATTTCTCAAATGACACTAAAAATGCAGTTAACAAAAATTTTTTATAATAAAATGAGAAAATACCAGTTATTTTTAGTGTCAGGAACATTCCAGTTACCATATCAGATTTGTTATGTTTATCACCATCCCCCATGATTTCTTAAGATAGCTTCCCTGGTATTAAGCTTCCCTCTGGTGCCCATAGCAACATACTGAAATGTTATTGAAGGGTTTCCAGGATTCCTTATAAAATAAGCTGTTGATTCTGCAGACCTTGCACACACAGCCACTTATATCGGATTCACAACCTGAGTCCTCACATCCGAAATTCACTGACACGCAAGCTGATCACTGACTTTCATAAACATCATTACAGATTAAAGACATTACATAATAATGGATTTTTCCACCATAGCAATCAAGACATTTGCTTTTAATATTAACCTAAATTGTCAGAGTAACATGCAGTTTTAAAAAATTTGGTCTAACATTTCCTTTTTTTTTTTTTTAAACGAACTGCCATACTGGGTCAGACCAAAGGTCCATCTAGCCCTGAACAGAACAGGTAATCATCAATTGATCCATCCCCTGTTGCCCATTCCCATAATGCTCATTCTCGTAATACTCTACCATCTACAAGCATATTTGATGCATGTAGGTCTGTGCTGTGCAGTCTGTGGCCAAGAGGTCACTTTTGGCTCCTGAGGGCAACTGTGTGAAATAAAAAAAAGTATCTGATTATGAACAGAAAATGAGATTTTTACAATGGAGTGTCTGAATAAGCCCCATTTTTATGGATGTTGCTTCTCAACTGCCTCCAGCCACATCACCAGGAGCAGCTCCAGTACAAGCAGGAGTGCTTGTAGCAACTGTTGCCTCTGCCCTTCCATAGTTGCTCAGCAGCTCCCCTGCTGGTCACTTGCCATATTACATGGGAGAAAGGCAAGAGTAGCAAGAAAACTTGATTGGCTTTGTCTGAGCCTAAGGGAGGATTTAATGAATGGAGGCTCCCCGTGTCCCACACAGCCATCCAGGAGAGGAGGAGATGAATCTGTAAATCAACAGCCAATTACAGCTCCCAGAATTTTAATTGATCCAATAAATCATACACCAGCTTGGGATAGCTGGAGCTTGGTCACTCCAGCCACTCTCTGTTCTGATTTGTAACACATCACCTGTGCTATAGGAGATGGCTACTACCCTATGCCAAAGGCATCATCAACAGGGCACATGTGGATTGTTTCTGCTCCTTTTGTGCCACCTGAGGGATACAAAGGGAATGCAGAGGGCAAAGAATCTGCCCCAAAGTATGCGTGATGGCCCCTTTGCACCCTTTGAAAAAAATGTGTATGATTCACAGGCTGAACAAGGTAGAGACCTCTAATATACACAGTAGAACCCTTGCTAACTTGCAGTATTTGTTGGAGAGCCATTGACTTATACCTGGTTTTTGCAATCATTTTGCAAATTAAAAAAAAATAAGGATACTGCATCACAAAAGGTTCTTTATTTTGAACAAGAAGTTTCATTTGAATTCTGTATTATACTACATAGCAAACTAATAAATGGACCCTTTTTTTTTTAAACAGCTGTGAAAGTTCAGTAAATGGAGACCTCACTATAGCACTCTGCTATTCAATTTTAGCTGGGTAGTTAAGTGAGTGCACTTTTAAAATTATATTTTAGTGACATTAATCAAGATCTTGGATTAGGACTATGATAACTCAAACAAACAGCAATAGATTCTGCGATAACATTTGAATAAAGACTTGTAATCACATATATATTTGGCAGTTATATACTGCGAATACAGAGATTCGTCAGAGTTCAATAACTCTTTCTCTCTAAAGATATCCAGAAAACAGGATGGAAATATTTGGGCCATGTTAAGAATGAAGCCAGAGTATGGCTTTGGGCAAGCATGCCATTGGGCAACTGGAGGAACACATAAGAGGGGCCAGCTGAACATAATAATTCCACCATCAAATTCCTGAGAGGGAAAATTTAACAAAGGTACTTAATGTAGAGAAGATGCAAAGAGAGGCTCTGGGTAGTCAAGGATAGCGGAGCCATGTTGGTGCCCTAAGCAATGGTGTGGGAAGGATTGAGATTCAGACATGTTGTATTCTGATGTGGCTTGTATTCTGAACAGAAAAACTGAATGTGGAAAAATAGGCAGGAACTTGGAACTAAATTAAAAGAAGCTAGACCACATAGTGCTCTGACTTACATTGACTTTAACTGAGCCATTCTAGATTTATACTAATACAAATGAGAGCAGAATCTGGCCCACTATTTCTTGGAATATATCATGGTTCCTTCTTCTTCCAACACTCAAAAGAAGTCCATACCAAAGACTAACACTGATTATTATTCTGAAATTTAATTCCAATTTATAACATTTTCCAAAAACAAATTGCTCTCTAGATGTCCTTATTCTACCCTGTTACAGTTGTATGACAATATGAATGATTTCTTATACTACTGTTAGATAAAAAAAGATGATCTGCTGCCACTCTTCTTTCCTACACAATGTCAATGGGGAATTAATTTAATTAATAATTAGTCACTCTCACTCCTTATTTAGCCTTGATCCTGCAGTTCTTATTCTGGCAAAACTCAACCTCCCAAAGTTTCTTTTAGTTATTGGACTATATGGATTTAAGACAGTTTACATTAGCTGAAGATTTTGCCCAGTGTATTTGGTTCTGAACAAGCGGCCAGGAAAAAGCATATATACAATCAGTTTACCATGAATATATGATGGCTTTTTGTGTGATCTCCTTTATTCATTATTGAATGGAAGTTTTTCTTATGTTAAAACAGATTCTTAATACTTATTCCAAAAGATAAAATAAAATTCCATCTGGATGGATTCCAAGTCGAAGCTGCAATCTGAATTACTTCCCCCTCCCAATACACACACCAAAATGCAATAGTTAAGAAAAAAAGAAGTTTCTTTAGAAAATACATTAAACCCAGAATGTTAACAAAGCAGCAGGTTCATTCAGGGCCCCATTTTTCTTGTATTTAAGATGCTTTAATATGCTGCTTACTCCCATCTCAGAAGGGTCTGACACAAAGCGCCTGATTCTCCATTGCATTACTCTAGTTTATGTCAGTATATTGACATTTATTTCAATCAATTTAAATTGGCGAAAAAACTCTTCAGGATGGAGACTGATTCTTACTAAACGGTTTGTACAGCCCCTAGCACAATGATGCCCCAACCTTCAATGGGACATCTAGGTGCTATTTTAGTATAAATAACTACTGTAATAATGGTGAATCAGGCCCAACCAGTATTTTCTTTGATTAATTATTTAAAAATTACCTAATTAGGGAACACAATCATAGAGTTAGAGATGGAAAAGTTCTATTAAATTATGAGGCCTGTACTTTACAATATACTATTTTCCAGTCCTTAGTCTAGTCTAGTTTTCAATGTTTCTCAGAACAGAGCTTCCAGCACTCCCTTCGGAAAAATATTTCACAATCTACAGCTGACTCTGGGACAAAGTTTTTGCTGATGGTCAGCCTAAATTTTCCTTTTTGTAAATTGTCTGTCATTATGCTCTGTTTACTATGCTAAAGAAGCCCATTCCCTCTTTGAGTTACATCCTAGTTTGTTACCACTTGGCTATGCTGAACAAATTTAGATTTTTTTTTTTTAAACAAAGGAAACCAGAATTGTTGGCAGTACAAGTTGTCAGATATACAAGATAAGAGAATGCAGCCTAGCTGAGGCAATATAAATGATGAGTTCCATATACTGAAATTATAAAAGTTACATGACTGAGTAGTTTTTAATTAGCACATCCTATTTATCTAAGCTACATGTTTAAATCTTGTAATCTTTCTTTATAAGCAAATCCCTCCAGCTTCTTAATAATTTTTTCTGCTCTCCTCTCAATTCCCTTCTGTTTGCCTAAATATTTCTAATATAAAGAGGAGCCCAGACTGAATACAGAATTCCAGGTGTAGTTTCATCAGCATTGCATAGGATCGATAGGAAAAAGGAGTTGGGGTGAATATGGCTAACTTACAACAGAGAACACATTTCAACCCACATTACAACAAAAACATTTAAAATTATGTCAAAATGTCCTTAGCTCTCAAAACTAAGAGCTCAAAATCTATATTGTTCAATTGTTGTAAAATAAAGACAAAGCCATTTCCAGTTGGGAAAATTTTGTCTGAATAATAATTAGGGAAAGGGAATATTTTAAGAATGGTTTCAAAATATTTCCTTTATGATAAGTAAATGAATATCCAATCTGAAAACACCATTCTGTCTCCCCCGCTTCTTCCTTTAAGACTACCTTTCTCTTTGCCAGAATAGCAAAACTGTTGTGAATTTCATTACAAGGGTGCCCTATAACACCAGGTGACAGGCATTCAGAACACTACATAAATGCCAGTAACAGATGCGAATAAAAGTAAAGCCCAACGTTTCAAAATGTGGCCCCTGTCTGTGCATCTTTGCTTACACATTTTTCTACATTATTATCTGAATGCTCAAATAATAGAAATTTATATATATGAATCCCATGTGTTCACACAAGACATGAATTGAGTGCAAATGGGTTTTGCATGTGGAAATATTATCATTTGTATATACAATTGATAACACCTCCCCCTGCCCCCCCAAAAAGTTGCATTTTATAAGCCAAAGCTCCCACTGACTTCAGTGCTGCAGGATCAGACCCTTAGAGGTCACAGGATGCTATTATAGAAAATGAATGATAGGTTGAGTCCCCTTTGAAAACTTGGCTGACTTTATAAATTAAGTATTTGTTGTATTACCTTTCTGCCTTTAAAACTAAAGCTGATAATATTTTCCTAGAATAAGCATAGTCTAGTAACATTAGTATGGGAAAAGATCCACTCCACTTTCTATGTTTTTTCTGTGAATTCAATATCAGCATAACCCATACTCATTGATTAAGCTATGTTTCTCCCACTGGCTAGCTGAACCAGAAGTGTTACTATTTATGTGTATTGTGTTAGTACCTAGTGGCCCCAATCATGGATCAAGGTACCACTATGCTAGACACCACACACAAACAGAGCAAAAAGACTCTGCCCTGACAAGCGTACAATCTATGTACAATACAAACACTTTGTATTTTAGAACACTGAAACAAAGAACAATAAGCACAAGATTCTTAAAACTTTTTTCAGAAAGTTGATAGTATGTTTAATCCAAACCAATTACAATGTAAAAACAAAATCTGTTCATATTTTCTAAAGAGCTAATCTGATTGTACAAAATGTGAGTATGCACATTATATATGTAACACACATATTATATAGTGTGTATATAAATACACACACATACACACACACACACACACACACAATACAGATTAAATGAATTAAAAAAAAGCGCCTTCCAGTCTGTATACACATTTACTATTAAGATTCAGAAAAGCTAAACAGATGTTTAACCTCAGGATCCCACTTAAGTTCACAAAGACAGACCCTAAGAATGATTCTGATGTTCCTGTTCCATTCAGTCTTCAGTTTTTAGAGAAAGACATACACGTGTGTATATTATAACAGTATATATAGAGATACACACACTCATTATGTATAATATTATGTATATATAATTTTTTATCCTTAATGGAGAACTTGAACTGCAAACAGCCATGTCAGAACTTAGATGGTTAACATTCACTTCTTGCTGTTTTATTGCATATTACTGTGCGCTCCTGAGCAGCAGGAGCAGATTCAAGCAATTACAATCAAGTCAGGGCACACGCCGTGGCTGAGCAACACGATCATGATGAGGATACTGATGAGGCACTTATCGAAAACCCCACATCATCCACACTCATCAGCCACAACATGTCACCCCAAATGAGGCATCAGCTGCCTTCAAAAGGCTCATTGCACACTGTTTACAGCTTTCTTTGGACCCACTTTTGATTTTGCGGTCAGGGCTTAGTTCAAACAGCAGCTGACTGGCAATGGCAAGTCTCAGGGTTCACTACAGCTTACTGCCTGGGATCTGTGTTTTTACACTGGGGCTGACCAAGGGAGAAAAAAGGTTCCAGTTCAAATCCTCTAAAATCCTGGTCCCTCTATCAGAATGGATTGTTAATTATACCAGAAATGTATATTGATGACTCTGAAATCAGGCTGGGAGTGGAGAAAAGCAAACAAACAAATCCCAAAAATATTGTATAGTTTTCAATTTGTTCTTTTTAAAAATAGTAATTGGCAATAGAAATTCAAATGTAAACACTCTGAGCCCAGATTCTCACTTACACTAATACCTCTTTACGCCACTTTGGCAGGATAAAGGTGCCGCAAAGTAATTTACCTTGTCCTTCAGCTACTAGTCCAGTAGAAATTTGGTCTAGCTGCATATTATTTATTTATTTCATAGCTCCATTTCACTTGTAGATCAGTGAGGAGGGAGGTATTTTTTCTATACCACTTTTCATCTGAGTATCTCAAGGTGCTTTACAAAAGTAATTGCTACAACACCCCATTGAAATAGGTACCATAATAATTTAGTATATCTATTTTACAGATGGGTAAACTGAGGAACAGAGACTTACCCAACTCACCCAACCTCACAAGGCACTAAGATAGAAATAAAACCTAAGTCCTGCTCCCAATCTACTGATTTAATTATTAAAAACACACACACCCCTCTCTTTTTCAGCTTGGATGTAGGAATTGGATGCATATTTTACTATTTTAAGGTGCAAAACAGTTTTGTTTCCCCATTGGTTCTCACGTTTCAGAATGTAATAAACTTAAAACATCCTATGATATGTTGTAACAGCATATTTTTATTATGAACATTTTAAAACAACACATAAGGGACCCCATGTATTATTTCCTACATTTGTTATTATGCATGAGTTTATTTTCTGGCTGCTTTTAGCTATCACCTGCATAATGGCAGGTTGGTAATACAGATATGTGGTGCCCCCTGTTTTTCTTCCTGCTCTGCATGTTTACTAAGCCTTAGTGTAATGATAGATAGAGAACAAGTATTTTTCAAAAGAGAGACAGGAATGGTTGCAGTAGGAAAAAAAGATGAATCTACACTATCCATTTACAAATCTCATAATTAATTTACTAGCACCATGGCTTTATTTCCCAGGAATAGCAAATATTCCACATAATTCTTTCAAGCAACAAATTTCCTCACTATAACGTCTAAACAAGGGGAGAGTGGAAGGGGCGTGGGGGTGTGTGTGGATACATATAAAGACGGAATAGAATAAAGGTCCTAAAAGTTATGTGGCCAAAACAAAATTCAGCTATTAATGAACAGCATCATAAAGACACTGAACACTGTATGAATGGTTTTATTATCATACTTCAATTTCCATCTAACACATCTTACGTATCTGGGATATGGACAGAACAGTGACTTCTGGTAGCTGTGTAGAAAAAGTGGAGGTTTACATTTGTGTATGCTTGTTTGTCTGAAGTGTATATGTGTGTTATCTGTTGTTGGGTCATCATCTAATGCTCTTTGTGATGCATATTCTAAATTAGGCAAAAGGAATGCATCTTTCAAATGCAGATCATGTTTGCACTGGAAGAGCAATGAGAACACTTGTCACTTTCAGAACATTTATGTGCTAGAAGTACTGTTAGCAGAAGAGCAGTTTAGATAAATTCAAGACTTTTTTTGCTGATCACAAACATTAAGCTTCACACCTGAAGCCCTCAACCCCCTGCTGTGCTCTAATCCTAGCACCATTCACCCTTAGAGACTCAAAGTGCTGTGCCACTGCTCTCAAACATTTGATTGCCCTTAGTTTGAATGCCACCACCTGCAAAAATGCCTTTTTATTCCCTTTGAGCCTCTTGAGAAGGAAGTAAAAATGATAATTCATGACAAACATTAATTAATTGTTTACAAGATGATCTTTTCTTTTTCCAACTTCTGTTCAGCAGACATGTTGAGCTGCAAGATTCCACTCTTGATGCCAGAGTTTGTCAAGAGGTCTGCATTGTTGTTTATCACTCAGGCATAGGATAGACTGCAGGTCATTGTTTCTTCAGTTCAAGTAGTCCTGTCTGGCTCTTGTTTGAAGAATGGAAGTGACATGCATGAGTTCCCCAATATAAAAGAACTACCGGTTCTAAGAAGGAACAGGGATTTAGCTTCTAATGTAGAGTAAATAAACATTTTTCACCACCTCTTGCTCCATGTGATTTTTTAAAAGGTCAAGAGGTGCCATCACAGCATTTTAAAAGCTTCAAATTATGTTTAAATAATGTATTACTAAACTCACAGAAATCTTATCAGAATTTAAGAACCTACTGTGATTGTTTAAGTCCTCAAATTCACCGTCACAGAAAGACATGTTTCAAAAGGAATGCAGAGGCCTGTTGTTAAGATGACTAAGATTTTCTGAAAGTTTGGACACTGTCAGGCCTTCCCTGACAAAAAACATGAAAAAACACTGCAAATGAAATACAGATTTGAGTTGAGCACTTAAACATTCTAGAAGAAAATAATGTTAACGAAGTTTTAAACAATATGACCAAAGTATTCAAACCTGCATGTCCAAAGTCATGCTCCTAAATCCATATTAAGGTATTTAAATAAAGAAACTGATTTTCAGAAAAATAGAGCACCCACAAATCTCACTGAAATCAACAGGAGCTATGAGGGCTCAATAACCTTAAAATCAGGTCACTTTATTTAGGTGCCTAACTTTGGGTGCCCAAGTTCAAACATTTTGGCCTATTCTTTTCGCTATGATTCCATTAACTTCAACCCACAGCAAAAGTGCAACAAAATTGTGAAGAGAGTGAAAGGTCTTACTTGTAGGAAGTGCACAGTAATAGAGCTTCATGAACAACTCAGGCTTCCCGATTCCAAATTAGGAGCCCTTAGATCACGACTGCAAGGCTAAAAATCAATTCTATATTTTCTGAGTTAATACTAAGGATTGCACTTAACAGACATGGAGACTAATAAGGTATGCAGGAGGAGTAAAAGCAATGCACAAAAAATTCAGGCCTTAGTCTTGGCGATGATCCAGCACAATGATGTATCAACCAGATTTTTTGGAGGGGGAGGGAGAAATCAATAACATCTGTGGTATAATGGTATTAATTAAAGAAGCTCTTCAGAAGAGCTCAAGATGAGAGCCTCGGCCTGAAATTCAGACAGCTGAAGCTTGATTATCAGGAAAGAATGCTTTTTTAGCTATGAGTGGATAGGCCAAAAGCTGCAATGTGTAGAAATGGGGGAAAAAAATGCTTTTTATTTTAACTTTCTTTAAGTAATCAATATGTGGTTTTCACTTGCATTAGGAGTCTGTTCAGTTCCAAAGCCTGTGCCTATACTTCAAGATGAATTCAAGTCATTACCTTCTAAACCTGTAGGTTTAAAAACAACAAGAAGGATATGCATTTTGGGTTCATATTCTTATTAATTCATAAAATAAAACTTCTCCATGTTTTCTTCTACCCTGTCCCTTAAACATGCAATGCCACCCCAGTTCAGTTTCCCCAAGCAATTACCATCTCCTTGTTTATGTCACTCCTCAAGATTTCTTTCTGGGGGGTGCCCACGAGAACAGAATCAAGTATTACTACCTGTAAAATAATTTATTTGAGAAAATACTTTCACAGTTTAGTATATATTAGTCCCCGATAGTGATAAATAAGTGAAAACATAACTTATCTATTTAGTCACTGTAATAATTGATCCCCTACATGAACTCTACGGGCTCAGGGGGTTTTTTGTTTGCTTTGTTTTGTTTTGTTTTTCCCCAGTTTTTGCAAATAATGAATGTTTAATTTTGTTATGTATATGCTATTTCCATCTTGAACATGAATGTATGTTTCATTTTAGGTTTATATTTTATAGAAAACAAAAAATTAAGTTTAAAAATTTCTAATTGAAGATGTCCATAGCACTTCTCCTTCCTTATCTTGTTCTGTCCATATTGTTTGTCACCCACATCTAAAATTACATATTCATGGATTTTAAGACCAGAAAGGACCATTATGATCATGTAGTTTGACCTCTTGCGTAACAGGATAGAGAGTTTCACCTAGTAATTCCTACCTCTTGCCCATATCTTGTGGATGAGCTACAGAATATCATTTAGAAAGATATTGGATGCTGATTTATAGACTTCAACTGATGGGAGAATACATCATAGCCCTTGATAAGTTGTTCCAATCATTAATTACCCTCACTGTAAAAATGTGTGCCTTGTTTCTAGTCTGAATTTATCTAGCTTCAGTTTCCAGCTATTAGATCTTGTTATGCTGATGTCTGCTAAATTAAAGAACCCTCTACTATCAGAAAACGATTCCCCATGTAGGTACTTGTAGTCTGATCAAGTCACCTCTTAACCTTTCCTTGAATAAACTGAATAGATTGAGCTTCTTTAGTTACTCACTGTAAGGCAGGTTTTCCAGACCTCCAATCATTCTTGGAGCTCTTTTGTGAATCTTTTCCAATTTCTCAACATCCTTTTTAGAGCGTGGGCACCAGAACTGGGCATGGTATTCCAGTAATGGTCACACTAATGCCTGATCTAATTAATACAGTGGTAATAGCACCTCCCTACTTCTACACAATATTCCTTGGTTTATACAGCGAAAGATTTCATTTGCACTCATAAACACCACATCACATTTGAACCATCTAAGTTGTTTATCCCCCATAACTCCAAGTCTTTTCCTGAGTCACTGCTTTCCAAAATGCAGTCCTCCAGCCTATAAATGTGACCTAAATTCTTTATTCCCAGATTCATAGGTAAGGAAAGAAAGGACCACTGTTATCATCTAGTCTGACCTGCTGTGTAACACATAACATAGAACTTCCCCAAAATTATTCCTAGAGCAGATCTTTTAGAAGAACATCTGATCTTGATTTTAAAATGATCAGTGATGGAGAATCTACCATGCCCCTTGGTAAACTGTTCCAATGGTTAATTACTCTCACTGTTAAATATTTACACCTTATTTCCAGTCTGAATTGTCCAGCTTCAACTTCCAACCATTGGATCATGTTATACCTTTCTCTGTTAGACTGATGGGCCCATTTTCAAAAACTTGTTCCCAGTGTAGGTACTTATAGACTGTTATCAAGTCACCCCTTAACCTTGTATTTGTTAAGCGAAATAAATTGAGCTCCTGAAATCTCTCTCTAAGGCACGTTTTCTAATCCTTTAATCATTCTGCTGGTTCTTCTCTGAGCTCTCTGCAACTGAGCGACATCCTTCTTAAATTGTGGACACCAAAACTGGACTCAGTATTCCAGCAACAGTGCCAAATACAGAGATAAAACAACCTCTCTGTTCCTCCTTGAGAGTCCCCTTTTTATGCATCCAAGGATTGAATTAGCACTTTTGCTCACAGCTTCACTGTGACCCGAGAACATCTTAAGGTCAACTGGGTGCAGAGGGGTTACAGGCTTCTCAGGGGTCTGGCTCAGACATTCTAATTCACCGAAGAGTATCATATGAGGACTTGAAAAAAAGTCCTGTTTGATTCTGGTCATCACAATTATTGTGAAATGCATGTAAAAATACTATGTAAGGGGTTATGCATAAGAACTGAATATATGTTCTTTAAGTCTGTTGGTATTGGTCACCAGCAAAGGTGAAAACAGGGTTTCTGTCAGAAAAGAGATATTTATTCATCTATCTGTTCACATGAAACTGAGTATTGTCTCATTCATATCTGGTTTCTTATGCCCAGTGTAAACAGAATGCAAATGAAGAGTTCTAAGAACCTCAGAGTGAGAGAGAGAGAGAGAGAAACAGCAGGGGAGGAAGACTCTTAGCTGGAGGTGCATTTCAAACATTTGTTTGACGACTTTCAGGGGGCAGAGAAGGCACCCAAGCACCCTTCACTGAGGCAGTAAAAGGACAGTGGTTTTTCTTCATGAAAAAGGGGCCTCCGCAAGGTTGATCTGAGAACCATGAAGAGAATTTTGGGTGACAAAAAACTTCTTTAGACAGGATATTTACCTGTTAGTTAAATTTAGTGTCTAAAAAGCATGTTATGATTTAGTTTTATATGTAACCACGTTTCCAACATCATCAGTCACAATTACCTGAATCTCAAATCTTTGATATTAAACATATTCTTCTTTTCACTATAACTTTATCTAAGTGCTGTGGTGTTAAGCAAGGTGGTGGTCCTGGGAGCTGACTCTGACAAGCTAGTGTGAACTGTTCCTTTGGGAACAGCAACACTAGTAATTCTGGGAGTGTTCAGTGAATAAGGGGCTGAATACTGCAGGGAACACTCTGGTGCAGGGGCGGCTCCAGACCCCAGCACCCCAAGCTTCAGAAGGAATGAACAGAACAGGGCAATTATCAGGTGATCCATCCCGTTATCCAGTTCCAGCTTCTGGCAGTCAGAGGTTTCACGACACCCACACACAGTATAGGGTTGCATCCCTGACCATCGCGGCTAATAGCCATTGATGGAACTATCCTCCATGAATTTCTTTAATTCTTTTTTAAACCCAGGTACACTTTTTGCCTTCAGAACATCCCCAGGCAATAAATTCCAGAGATTGACTGTGCACTGTGTGATAAAGTACTTCCTTATGTTAGTTTTAAACCTGCTGCCTATTAATTTCATTGGGTGACCCTTCATTCTTGTGTTATGTGAAGGAGCAAACAACACTTTCCTATTCACTTTCTCCACAGCAGTCATAATTTCAGAGACCTCTATCATATTCCCCTTTAGTCATCTAGTCTCTAAAATGAACAGTCCCAGTTTTTAAATCTCACCTCATCTGGATGTTGTTCCACACCACTTGTCTATTTTGTTGCCCTTTCAGTACCTTTTCCATTTCTAAAATATTTTTGAGATGGGGCAACCAGAATTGCATGCAGCATTCAAGGTGTGGGTGTACCATGGATTTATATAGTAGCTTTATAATATGTTCTGTCTTATTATCTATCCCTTTCCTAATGGTTCCTAATATTAGCTTTTTTTGAATGCTGCTGTACATTGAGCAGATGTTTTCAGAGAACTATCCACTATGACGCCATGAGTCTTTCTTAAGTAGTAACAGCTAACATAGACCCCACCCCCATCATTTTGTATGTTAGATGGGATTATGTTTTCCAATATGTATTACTTTGCATTTATCAACACTGAATTTCATCTGCCATTTTGTTGCCCAGTCACCCAGTTTTGTGAGAGCCCTTTTTAACTCTTTGCAGTCTGCTTTTGACTTAACTATTTTGAGTACCGGTAGTTTTGTATCATCTGCAAATTTTGCCACCTCCAATTCACCCCCTCTCCCAGATCCTTTCTGAATATGTTGAACAGCTCTGGTCCCAGTACAGAACCTTAGAATAGCACACTATTTCTCTCTGCATTTTGAAAAATGACCACTTATTCTTACCCTTTGTTTCCCATCTTTTAACCAGTTATGGATCCATGAGGAGATCTTCCTTCTTATCCCATGACTTTTTATTTTGCTTAAAAGTCTTTGAAGGATCTTGTCAAAGGTTTTCTGAAAGTCCATGTACACTAGATCCACTGGATCACCAATGTCCACACGCTTCTTGACAACCTCAAAGAATTCTAGTAGATTGGTGAGGCATGATTTCACTTTACAAGAGACAGGTTGGCTCTTCCCAAGTATAGCATGTTCATCTGTGTCTCTGATAATTCTGTTCTTTACTATAGTTTCAACCAATTTGCCTGGTACTTAAGTTAAGCTTACTTGCCTGTAATGGGCAGGATCACCTCTGGAGCCTTTTTTAAAAATTGGTTTCACAGTTATTTTCCAATAATTTAGTAGAGCAACTGATTGAAATGAGAGGTTATATACCTCAGTTAGTAGTTCTGCATTTTCATATATGAGTTCCTTCAGAACTCTTGGGTTGATACCATCTGGCCATGGTGAGTTACTATTGTTTAATTTATCAGTTTTTTCCAAAATCTCCCTTATTGATATTTCAATCTGGGACAGTTGCTCAGACTTGTCACCTAAAAAGAATGGCTCAGGTGTTGGAATCTCCTTCACTTCCTCTGCAGTAAAGATCAATGCAAAGAATTCATTTAGCTTCTCCACCCGGACTTATCTTCCTTCAGTGCTCCTTTAGCATCTTGATCGTCCAGTGGCCCCACTGATTAGAAGGAGGAAGCCTGCCAAACAAAGTACTTACACATTTTTGCTGTTAGTTTGTGTCTTTTGCTAGTTGCTCTTCAAATTGTTTTCAGCCTAACTATACTTTTACACTTGACTTGACAGAGTTTATGCTTTCTCTTCTCCCCAGTAAGATTTGACATGCAATTTTTAAAGAATGCCTTTTTGCCTCTAACCACCACTTTTACTCTGGTGCTTAACCATTGTGGGCATTTTGGGGGGTTTCTTGGTGGGGAAGGGAGGTTATTTGAGGTATACATTTAGTTTGAGCCTCTATTGTGTTTTTAAGTAGTTTCCATGCAGCTTGCAGGCATTTCACTCTTATCACTGTTCCTTTTAATTTCCATTTCACTAGTTACCTCATTTTCAGGTACGTCCCCTTTTTGAAGTTAAAGGCTACTGTGGTGGGTTTCTTTGGCATCCCCCTCCAGCTGTTACATTTAATTTCATTATGGTCACTATTACCAAGCAGCTCAGCTATATTTACCTCTTGGACTAGATCCTGTGCTCATTAAGCCTAAATCAAGGATCGTCTTGGCCGCAGTCGGTTTCAGGACTAGCTGCACCAAGATGTAGTTAACAATGGAGGAAGTAAGGACTTTACTTCTTGATATTTATACTGTACTGAAGATGTCCTGGGCAGTGGAGGGGGGAGGGAAGGGGAATAGTTTTATGCCTTTTCTTGCTTCTTTATAACATATAAAAAGAGGCCCTGAAAGAAGCATGAGTCAAAAAGAGGAAATAGTCAAAATCTGAGGATCATGAAATTCCAATGTGCTGCAGCTTTTAGTAATGGTTTTGTTCTGTAAATTTACTGCAGTTTAACATTTCTGATTTGAATTAATGACACTAAGGGATAAATTTCAAAGATGCACACTGGGAGTCAGCCCCTCAAATCTCACTGACATACTGGAATCAAATCCTTCTGCACTGCTTTACAAACATTTTGAAAGGCCTTGGATAACATCAGATAGTGGTCACTTTTCAGAGCAGAACCTCTTATTCAACAGGAGCGTCTTCCTGTATGCATTGAGAACCATATCAACTTAACTGATTAAAACAACAAAACAAAAAACATGTACTACATTTTATTTCTGTTCCCCTACTTTGAGTTCTTCTGAAATCTGGTATACTCCAAGATTTGGTACACTGTAAATTCAACTGCAAACAGCAAAATTAAAGTAGAGGCCAAATCAAGGCATAAATAGAACCTAGGTCTTAGAAAAGACAACAGTTGGGGAAGGGAACTCTTTAAATGAGCTGATCTAAAGAGGTTTAGGCTCAGTTTAGGGAGTGAGCTGTTTTAAATTTTGCCTGAACTGATTCATCTTTATTAGTGATGTCATCAACTAGCAGGAAAAAAAAAGATTCTGATCTCAGCTATACTGGTGTAAATCTGGAGTCAGTCTATTGACTGCTGTAGAGTTGCTCTGGATTTATACTGCTGTAACTGAAATAAGACTCTAGTTCATAGAACCATCCACTCAGCTACTAGCAGGCAGTTTTACTGTTCACTATTAATGTCTATAAATATCTGCTTTTGAGAGCAATCCTAATTACAATTTAAAAGAATATTTTATAATCAAATTTTTGACTCTTATTCAAATACAGGAAATGAGTCATTCGACAGAACAGAAAGACCAGCCAAAGCAATCGATGAGTTGTGTAACCCAGCACCTGGCTTTGAAGTTAAGAAAAAACAGATATTTACAGTAAACCAATAGGAATGGGATTGAGACATGCACATAAGCCCACATACACACATTGTAACAGAGGAACTAAAAACCAGATTCTTGAGAAAGGTGTTCAAATGACAATGATGGATACAGTATAGAAATCTAGAAAGATATAATTAAGGCTAATCCAATCTAAGTAGGCTTGGCAGATTTTTTTTTCTTTAGTTATTTCAACAGGTAATATAGACGTTTATTCTAAATCTTTTTTCCATTTTTTATCTACTTACATTTTCACAGTTGTGGGAACTTATAGGGGAAGGTCACAATTATTTAATGACAATAGATGTTGAGATTCAAAAAGTTAAAAACTTTATAACAGTTAGAAACCACAAACTGTCAACATCACATGTCAAAATATACAAAGTACATAACCTCAAATTAAATTCTAGAGTTCTTGAGCAGCATATTTTTTTACTTTGGCCATCTTGAAATTTCTATTGTTATCAATGAAAATATTTTTTCATCAAATTTCTGTGCCTGCAGTGAAATCAACATTTACTTCTAAAAATCTAATCCTTCCAAGCATAGTTGTAAGCCTATCCGTGGCTTCTCACTTCTTCATTGAACCTTATAACTATTTTCATACAAAATCAACACTTTACAGCCTCAAACACTTTTCTTCTGTGGAAAGGTTATGAGTATAGTATCCAACTTTAGACACACATTTTAAACACAATATTATGGCAACAAAGAGTCCTGTGGCACCTTATAGACTAACAGACGTATTGGAGCATGAGCTTTTGTGGGTGACTGACGCATGTGTCTGATGAAGTGGGTATTCACCCACGAAAGTTTATGCTCCAATACGTCTGTTAGTCTATAAGGTGCCACAGGACTCTTTGTTGCTTTTTACAGATCCAGACTAACATGGCTACCCCTCTGATACTTGACAATATTATGGCATTTAGCCATTATTCAGTTCCTAGGACACTCATCGTCGTATCTGTGCACCTTCCAGAAAAGCATTAAGCAAAGTGACTAGCATCTGTCACATGCTGTTTCAATTAGATCTGCTGAAAATTAACCTGTATTATACCCAACTATGCTAGTTTTCTAGCATACGCTGCCAAAATAAATATAGTATATATATGTAAACAATTGCTGGGCAAAAATGGCTGCTGCAGTATTGTCACCACCAGTACTTAATTCACTGTAAATCACTTTGGGATATCTGGGCAGTAAGACAGGCACCATTATGTGATAGCATGAGCTCTAGCACCTAAGATTGCTTAAACCCAACTCAACTTCCATCTTAAGCCCCAGGGGTAAAGTTTTCTAGGTCTAGTCTCTGCTTAAAGATTATGTGTTATGGTGAAGTGTAACCAAGCAGAATTTGTTTTCTCTTTTAAGGAGCATTTAAAAAAAAATCCCTTTCCATGTTTAAACAAACAAAAAAAAACACCACAAGAATTTTGTAGCAGCCCTAGCACCGAAGCAGCTGGTGTTCAAAAGTTGGAATCTGAGCAGAAAAATACTCTGTGAGCAGAAATTCCTTTGAATGCTCTGATGAAAACTCATGGTGATTTGACTGAATTAGGGGATTTTAAAATTGCACTTTGCCTGTGCGCTTGTAAAATCAATACTTTTTTAAAGCAATTTTTGGCAACCCTTCCCATGAAGATATGCTGTACGGAGCAGGAGTCCTACCTCATTTGCTGAGCATCTGGTAAGTGTGCATTGGGTTATGCATTCTTCACAAAATTATACGTCAGCCCAGTGCATGGCTGGATGGATACTCTGTAAATTGTGCATTGAAAGAGGAAGGGCTCCAGAACATACTGCAACAGTCACATATTAATGTGCCATACAGAATTTCTCTGTGAAGCTCTCTCTTTTTCAATGCATATGTTGTAAGGTGTACAGTTAATAAGGCAGGGTGCCACAAGATCCCTTGCCCTATTATCCATGCAGCGATTCTGAAATAAAAGCTATGCAGGATCTAATTTTTGCATAAAAGGGATTCTTTTCTATGGGACCCCCTAAGGCATAGGGGCTGTGGGGACACTAGGCATAAGTAGACTAAACAATTACTTAGAGCCCCAAGCAGCTCAAGGAGGACCTGATTTAGTATTGTCCACATTTAATAAGATGAATAGTATTTTGGGGATTTTTTCCACAAGTGTAGTAGCTAGTATGTGTTGTGTTGGTATATTTTTGGGTTTGTGGAAATAATGCAATTAGTATTTTTAGGGGGCAGTTGAGTTAGAGGGGCCCCCAAAGTATTCCTGCTTAGGGCAGGCCTCCACTGGGCTAGCACCACCTCTGTATAGGGGATAGTAAGTTTTTGCAGCATCTAGCCTTTTTCCTATATTTCTTTTTAAAAGTCCTGACAGCCCCCTAAACAAAATTGTTAAAGTGTTGAGATACAATGTTAAGTAATCAAAAGTCAGGAAACAGCAAAGTTGAGTTCACATGCCCAAGTTCAGTTCTGACTCCTCTGTATACAATATAGGTTTTAAATAGGTCTTCCTCCCCCCACACACCATGTGGCTTTGGTTGGGGTAGGGAGGGGAGGGGGACCTGCAGAGAGGACCAAGCCAGACACTCCAACTGTTAGGGCTAGAAGCAGCCAAAGCAGGAACCTCTGGATGTTCATAGAACTTATTGTTTTAAGTGGGTTTTTCCTACATTGCACATGTTGGCGGTTTTCTCCACCCATCTCCATCCCTTAGATTCACCTCACAGCAGCCCCCTTACTTCTTTTTTCCCCTCCCTTTCTCTTCCATTTAGCTATCCCCACCTAAATAAACCCACCAAAAATTATAATGAACTAATATGATGCTTGCTGCCATTGCGTTGTTCAGTTCGTGTTACACCCCTTCTGCCACCCTGTCTCTGTCTTGTCTATTTACACTGTAAGCTCTTCGGAGCAAAGACTCTCTTGTTCTGTATTTGTACATTGCACAATGGGACCCATTTTTATATCCATTTAATATCTTTTCTGAAAAAAGTATAATATCCATTTGAATTCTATTACTATCTATAAGGAGCCCTGCCTCATTCACTGTGCATAAAAAACATCAGTAGCCTGTCCCTGGCATAGCAATAGTAGCACACACTCCTGCAAGATGCTACACATTTGTATTTATAATATTCTTCTATAGCTTTATAGAATTACCCTGTGTTATCTGAGAAATAACAGTTTACTACATGGTCACATACTATCTAATCAGGAGCCACAAAAGTTCAGAGTTAAGGTTGCATGTGCAAACAACTTTGGCATTTCCTGACTTCTGAGAGCTTAATTGTGCAAACTTAATAATGATCCTGGATTTTCAGAGACTGAGCATAGAAATAATATGCCATTGACTTCAGATAGAGTTCTGGGGGCTCACTACCCGTAAAAATCAGATTCAATGCTCTTAACCTGTCTGATTTAAAAAAAAACAATTCTAATTTTGACCCCTATTTGTTTCTGAGTAGTGTTCTTTCCAATAGCAAAGTTAATTCTTGATAGATCTGATTCTGGAATCCAGAGAAGACTATTTGCTGTTGGATTCAGGGGCAGCCATAAGCCTCTTGCTTCCAGCCCTGATGAAGCTTAGAAGCATCACATATGATAGAATTCTGGGCAGAGGGCAGGGGAAAGGTGGTAGCTATTGACAGTACACTTCTGCCCGACTGTCTACGTGGAAGCTTTGGCATTCACCTCAGAGATAACCACTCATTTTCCCCTCTCTGCCAGAGATGAGCACTCTGTTTACAGCCACTCAGGCTACATCAACACCACAAGTGAAGGTGTGATTGTAGATCTGGCACAGGTAACAGTAGTATGAATATGGTGGCATGGACTTCAGCACTGGCTAGCTAGCTGAGTACACACCTGGGTCGGACAAGCTCATACGCTGGTTGCTAGCCTGTGTTGAAGCCCATGCTGCTACATCTACACTATCATCATCTGTGCTAGTTAGCTGGATATAACTATCCATGCTACACTGATACCTTCACTTGCAGTGCAGCCATGATCTTAGAAGGAAGGCATGTATGTTAGAAAATTAAGGAGGGAAGGGAAGTGTACAAAGAATGAAAGGGTGAGGGATCATCAGGGAACAATCTAACCAGCTTTTTGTTAGGGAGCAAGGAACAGGAAGACGACACCACACTCAAAGCGTTCATTCTGAAACTGCCACAGCAAGGAAGAAACAGACAGTGTTAGTTGACAGCTTTCTGTGTCTGTTTATTTTCAGTTGCTGCATAGGAAGTTGGATATCATGTCCTTGCTTTAAAAGAGCAGTGCACTTGTTCACTGTATTGACAAGTCTCCTTCTGAGATCTCATGTCTGGCAAGACACAAGAATGTTTTTCCAACAAGCTACTTGTACAGTAAAGCCTGTGAATCCTGAACAATGACTGATATAAAGCTTTGCGATCTTCCCATTTGAAAGAGATGACATTTCTAAAGTTCAATCCCTAGAAGAGAACATTTTAGCTAAAAATGGTTGAGTATTTTAGGAGACACTTAAGTCCCTTTATAGTGCTACATATTTTAAGACCATATCAAGAGCATCCTAATAGGAGAAATATTAGAAACCTTTCTGAAGAAACATTTGAACTCCAAACTCAGTAGATCCTTTTTAAAGATCAAAAGTTCAGCTAGAGTAGCATGTATAGAAAACCTGTCTCTATAGGTCATTTTTCTGCAGCTTCCTTAAATATTTTGCATTAAGCCAGTACAAATAAATATCAGCAAGTCAAGTGGACATAAAATGTATCAGCTTCAGCAATGTGTTGAGCATCCCCAATAGTCAAACTAAGAGGAACATTCAGAATATTAATTATTTTTAAATGGCCTCCTTTGCTTCCTAGGTCCTATTACATCTAACTATTCTTCAGTAACTGCCAGCCACTCTGCTCTGGTGCACAACATGCGGCTGGCTACCAGTGCCACATTAACCATGGAGCTCTGCTTATGCCTGGAACTGATCTATAATGAATCTGATCATTACCATCCCTTCACACCTCGTCCCCCACAGGGCTTGATTCAGCTGCAGTACTAATACTCAGATAGCATTAGGACTTCCCTTGGCTAGTACCAAAAAAGGATGGGGGCGGGGCACAGGTACAGGACTTCACCTATAGTAGGCTTGGCCAGAGAGCACATGTTGCAACTTAGTGATGACAATACTATACTCCACCGAGGCTCTGGGAGGTTTGAGATCTTCAGGAGGTCCCTGTGTAGACAAACCCTTATGTAATAAATCAATCAGGGTGCTTGTCTACATGGACATTTAGTTGGCAGCAAGCTGAGGTGTGAATCTACCTCAACTAGCATAATACACACATTGGAGATTAAAAGCAGACTAACAAACTCTTCACAGCAAGGTCCACATGGACAATTAGCGTGTGGCAGGCTAGATTCATACTCCACTTGCCACCAGCTACACGTTTGTTTACACAAGCCCAGAGTGGCTGTCATTGCTTATAACAATGCATTAGGACAAAGCTTCACTGTATATAAAAGGCATGAATTCATAGTTACCTGATTGCACGTGCATACACAAAGAACCCCACACGGTTTATCCAGTTAACTAACATCTCTAAAGGAACTTATGGGGTACTGGCTGAATATTATGCAAACCAGAGTATGTACTGTAGCTGGGTGAAGAAAAATACCTAAGTGTATCTGACTTGATCCTGCTTTGCATGTGAAATTATGATAGGAACATCTATTGAAGTCTCTTTCAGCACTTAAAAGTATAGGCCCTATATGTTTTTGTGATCTTGAATGCAGTATGCATTCATTCAAGCAGCCAGGGTGGTTTGACTTGCTGTAGCAAACATGCTGTGCTCGCTCCATAGAGGGTATTTTTTGACCCAAAAGTAAAATGTTATCCTTGTGATAAAGCCAGACAAAAAGCATACAGTGCCCCATTAGACTGACATTCCAGTCTTCAAAATTCATGCCACTTGACTTTTACCTCTGTAGTGATGTGAGCTGTGCTGAAAAGATTGCATGGTAGCCTCACTCCATTTCCTGCATTTTGTCTGTCAACTTTCATGTCATTTTTCTCCTGCTGCTCTGGATTATTAAAGTATTTGAGGTGTTTCCTCTCTCAGGCATGTTTTCATACATTTTATTCTTTCCTTTGAGTATTAATGACTTCTCTCCCAATTTTAATTAACAGTTCACTAGCAGTTAAGCTAAATATCCATTTAGAACTATGGAAATGTAATTGCTCCACCATCTGGTCAGCTGTAATATTTTATTACAACAATATGATGAAAACAATGTTATGCATCTCAGAACTTAATATGCTGCTTCCCTGGTGAAATGGTGCAGATTTTTGAGATTCTTCCTCGGAGGCCCATTTAATCTGAAGGCTAGCTTCCCATGGACAATGGTTGGTGGACGATTGGAGTATCATTGTGTGTATTTTCTATTTTTTTTCCCCAAGAGAGCGAGAGAATTAGGTATGTCGAAGAAAACTCAGTTCTCGCTTATGTTTGGGTGCAGCAAAAACAAATACTTTATTATAATACTCTAGTGAACACAAGAGGGAGAGAGTGTCAGGAACTGGGTTGCCCCTTGTCCTGGACAGATCTCTCTCAATTAGTAAACAATCATAACAATCTTTATACCTTCTTAACAGACAGTGGCTAGCAAACTTGCAGACAGTAAAAGTAAACATTTGCATTTGTTTATACATAAGCCTATTCATTATCTTATTTGTCTGCAATACCAGAACAGAAAACAAGACTGCAATTCACAAGGTCGTAACGACTTTTCATACAATTCACTCTGCACCAGATACAGGGTAACAGCTTAACCTCTGCTAATTAGCTAACATACATTAAGATCCCTTCAAACCTTTATTAATTAATTCTTGGCCTCCACATTCCCCCCTTTTGTACTTCTAGTACAACAAATACCTCAAATCTCAATTTGCATTAAACCATGGATTTCAGAGTCTACAGGAGACATCTCAACCTTAGGGGTTTTCATGGGATGTAATGACAATGCATGATTAGCATGAACATGAAAAGTAGTATTACTATCATTACGTCCTTTACAACAACAACAACAACAACATAATCCCACACCAACTAACAACACTACAAACAATAACATCCCCATAGGAATAAAATAATGGGGTTGTCGTACAGTTTTGGTAACAAAGCACAATACATCAAACTTAGTACATAAAGTAGAAACTCTATAAGCTGTATGAAAGGCATTTTGCTCAGCATGATATATATTCTGAAGCATGTGAATTTGCCCCTGCAACTCAGAGATTCTGCGAACCTCTGGCAACAATGAAAGCAAATTCTGAAACCGATCAGGTACTATCCTAGTCCAATTAAAATATACCTGAAATCTAAGAGCTACATGTAACATTCTATCTGCAGGCCAGTAAATGATATGATTGCCTGCAGCAGTGGTAAGATTAATATGTATATCTTGTAACGTGGTGGCATTAACGTACACACAGCTATCATTAGCCTGAAAAAGTGGGTGTCCTGTAAGGGTAGTTCCTTGACCACTACCCTCCCAGCAAATATTGTCATAAACAGTGACAACTTCCCCTGGCTTCAGTTTCCGTATACACTGAAGCTGTGGTGGTTCTAACGGCCAAAATGTCCATAAATTCCCTAACCCCATCCAAATATCAGCTGTAATCCCAGGAGCACTAACCAAAAATCGATTAGGAGAATCAGGTGGCCTGACTTCCCAGATATCTCGGTGAATCACCCAATCCCACATGCATCCTCCCCATGGACCCGGCAGGATTCGGTATGTGGGAGCCCACACCCCCTTAACCGGTCCATATGCTTGGAAGGAGCACTGTGAACGTCCACATTTCCATCCAGAAAGTCTCCAAGTATGCCTCCATGGCCACAGATCAGATGGTACTCCTGACGTGTCTGTAAGGGCAGTGGGCCAAGCTTGGTGCACTAGATCATTCCGAATGGCCATCAGCTGGTCATTCAGGAAATCCTGAATTTCCGAACATGCTAGATCCCACTGCAATGCCTTCCCAGCTTCAGTGATATTCAGTACCATCTCTCTCAATAAATTCTGGGTCAGAGAACTAAGGGAGGAAATGACATGTAACTCACCCACTCCGGTTTGCACTTGTGTCAGCTGTGCCCCAGAAATCAGGCCAGTGGCCTTCTCTAATTGGCCCAATTTCTCATCATGCTCCTGGGTCTTAAAAATATTCCAAACAGCAGCTGCAGAATTGGCCCCATCCCACAAGGATCCGGCTAGATCCCTCTTCTTTCTAGAGGAAATAACCCAGGCCCTCAGTTGTGCTAACCTAATGGCAGCCCCTTGGGAACAATTTGGATATGTAGAGGTGATCTGAAAACTAGATAAAGGCAATGTAAACTTCACAGTCCCTAGTGTAGTGTTAAGTACAGTCCACCGATATTCTGGCACATTTCCCCTCAGCGTAGGTCTATACCACATCTGTTGGTTGTAGACCTGCATATATTAGTAGGTCACTAAGTAGGTCACTAAGATGGGAAGGTCTGGGCCAACGAATCTCATTAGAATATACAATTTCGTTTACATCTGGATAAATTACAGAAGTGACGGCCAGGGTTGAGGGGCTAGTGGGGGTAACCTTTGTGGTAGCAAGGTGCTTTTGGTAGTCATTATCTGAAAGCCAATTAGGGAGGGCAGTACATCCCCAGGGTACTTGTCCATAAGCACAGAGCCCTGCCCCTGGAAGAAATCCAAGCCACCATTCAACCCCACACGCCCAAGCACGCTCCCCACAGTTCCCTCCTTGCCAATAAACGATGCTTCGTTTCTTCCACCAGGGCCAGTTCATAATGTCTCTTTTAGTCAGGAATCCCTGGACTCTGGAGGAGTTTGCAGAACGAATATATCTTCTCCTCTTCCCCAAAAACAATCGTGCTCTAGCATGATAAAGGGAAGAGGGTTGTAATGTGGGAATTCCTTTAGAAAAATCCAAAGGCACAGTAGGTCCGTCAGAGGACAAGGGAGAGGTCACCAGTACGTCACCTTGTCCTCTTCTTCCGCTGTCCAGCAGGAACAGCAGGGCTAGAAGAAGGAGCACGTTGATCATCAGTAGGTGTGGCCTCCCGAGGTGGAGGGGTCTTTTTGCAGTGCGATGCATGGGTCCAGGCAGGTAGTCCTTGACACTTCACAGCAGTGTTGGTAGTCAACAGGACTTGGAAAGGGCCTTTCCAGCGTGGAGCCAGGGCAGTCTTTCGTTGATGGACCTTTATGTAGACCCAGTCTCCCGGTTCCAACGAGTGGCAAGGTTGCACAGGATCCTTCGGTAAGGCTTCCTTCACCTGTGTATAAAAAGACTTAACACATTTCATTAGTGCCTGACAATACTTAAGCATTATATCATCCATCAAATGAATGTCCATCTGAGCTAAGGTCAGTGGGGGTGCAGTTGGTAGTCGCATTGGGCGCCCCGTCAAAATCTCATGAGGGCTGAGTCCAGTCTTTCGATTGGGAATGGCTCTCATACTCATCAGTGCCAATGGAAGGGCATCTGGCCACTTTAAGTTCGTTTCAGCACAAATCTTGGCCAGTTTATTTTTTAAAATCCCGTTCTGGCGTTCCACTGTCCCAGCAGATTGTGGGTGATGAGGGCAGTGAAGCAGGGTTAACCGGACTACTGGTGTCAGTCAGTAGGGAAGAAGATAATTCTTCCGAAGAAGGAGAATGAACAACTTGTGCAGTTGATAATTGCGGCGACGAGACAATCACTGCCTGCACAGCCCGAGAAGGGGGGGCCGAGGGGGAAACGGGCTGCGGCTGTGGAATGCTGCTAAAAAAATCCACTATATCTTCTGTAGTCTCCTCCTCACTTTCAGGTTTAACTAATTGAGGATAAAGAGAAGCAGAGGGCTGCACTGAAGCAGGAAGACATTTGGATGTCTGACATTTATGTTTTAAATCCTGTACTTCAGTTTTTAATTTCTCCTGGGAGTCCTTCAGACTCCGCACCCGAGACTCATGGAGTCTCTTTGTTGCTTCCTCCCACCAAGACAGAAACTGCTCGCACTGCGCAGCAGAGGTGTGTGATTTAAGGGCTTCCCGGAGGTATGTAAGTTTATCTAACTCAAAGGTACCTTCTAATGGGCATTGTTTAAATGAATTGTCACGCGTGTACAGATTCCAATCATTTAAATACCTGCAGGTTTTAGGACCATAATGTACGTACATATAATATGCTGGGGTACCCTTAGGGGGTAAAGTGGAAAGTTTAGACTGTTCCCCCCCCATTTTCCAGTCACACCAACCGAGGGGGTCCCTGTCCGCGCTAGCGGACCAGAATCTAAGAATCCCTCCCTACAGGGCACTCACGTACAGGAGAGACTCACAAGAAAGACTACGACCCTCTTACACCCCCTTTCAGCAAAGAGCGTCGGCTAATCTCTGGGAGATAAAGCCACATACTCTAATTGCTTCCAAGGAGACGATCAGATTGTCAGTAGCCCACACAGAAGGGAAAGGGAGGGAAGATGGGTTCACATACTCCTAGACCCAGGCAGCTTCCTCGCCGGACTATGCCAAGCTGAGTCAGCCCACCGTGGGTCGGATCTCCTAAAGATCCACTAGTTACTGGGCTTGCGTTAGACTACTCCTGATCATTAGCAATCGCTTCACAGGGCAATCTGGGCGTCTTCCAGCAACAAACACTCACACAGATATACACACACACACACACACACACCAAGGCCTCTTTTCCTCTATTTAACCCTTTTTTAACCTTTTTAAATTTTTCTCTCTTTTTTTTTTTATTTTTTTTATTTTTTTAACCAAGATGCATCGTTACCTGGTCCGGACCAATACCATGAGGCGGTATGACAACCCCTCTTGAGGCGGTAAAAACCCCTCAGCACCGGTGCATTCTAATGCATTACCTTATGCATTACCTGTTGGCCAACTCAGCAGTTCCCAGTACTGCTATAACTAACCTTATTGGGGCCTCTCCCCAATACCACTCTGCATTTGATCCTGCTGCACAGTCAAAAAGTTCAGATGGCGTGAGCCCAACAGAAACAGACGTCCCCCACAGACAGTCCTCCTCCGATACCCCAATAGAGATTTCAAAAGGTCTCTTACCTCTATTGTGGCGCCATGGGGTTCGAAGGGGAACGATCCGTAGCAGCCGTCTGTGTGTCCGTGGGCGTTGCCATCCCGGACGAGCCCCCAAATTGTCGAAGAAAACTCAGTTCTCGCTTATGTTTGGGTGCAGCAAAAACAAATACTTTATTATAATACTCTAGTGAACACAAGAGGGAGAGAGTGTCAGGAACTGGGTTGCCCCTTGTCCTGGACAGATCTCTCTCAATTAGTAAACAATCATAACAATCTTTATACCTTCTTAACAGACAGTGGCTAGCAAACTTGCAGACAGTAAAAGTAAACATTTGCATTTGTTTATACATAAGCCTATTCATTATCTTATTTGTCTGCAATACCAGAACAGAAAACAAGACTGCAATTCACAAGGTCGTAACGACTTTTCATACAATTCACTCTGCACCAGATACAGGGTAACAGCTTAACCTCTGCTAATTAGCTAACATACATTAAGATCCCTTCAAACCTTTATTAATTAATTCTTGGCCTCCACAGGTATATAGTAATATTTTCTGAAGATACCGGTTACAAAACAAGAATGTGGCGTTGTCACCTTAGCTTATTACTTCTGTACTATGTTTTAATTTTTCCTTACACTATGACCCTAGTTATTGTATGGGGAATAGTGGACTGAATGACCTAGATATCATTCAAAGGCTGCTGTACAATTTCATATTTACAGTGCTAATTCAAATAGACATTTTCATGAAGTTGCAATAACTAGTAATTCATTTATCACAATAGAACTGTAGTAACAGTTGCTGCTGCCCATTGGATTACAGAGATTTTAATATAAAATAATGCTTTTGCTGCTAGTGACTAGAGGCAGAGGCCATCTCTTACATACTATTCTATAGAGGGATCTAACTGCATTGCAAACATGTTTATGCTTTTCAAACTGAAGCAGATTTTCCAGATGGCGTTTTAGATGTTTACAGTTGTCAGGTATTGAATTTTAATTGTAGATTTAAAGTGTGTAGGTGCTTTTATAAAATGTAAGCATCTAGATAGATGCATGTAGCAATAATAAAACACAAATATACAGATGAGATCTTAAATGACCACAATGAGATTTTATGTCTCAGCTGAAAGACAGCACCCACTAACATCAGACTTGCTGATCTGGGATAGTATTTCAGTAACAACTCAGAAAAGTATGCCATCTACTGAAAAAGACCATGGGTGAAACTCTGGCTCTGTTCAAGTCAGTGGAAATTTTATCATTTACTTCAGTGCGGTCAGATTTTCACCCAATATGTTAGAGACACTAAAGTGGCACGAGAAGTTGAAATATGGTCACTGCGAGTAACTGTAGTGAGGAGCCAATGGTAGTTCCCATCTTTACTAAAAAAAGACGTAATTGTGTCAGGACTAGATTGGGGCAAAGTTTTGGACAAAATTTCCTGTCCCCCCACCCCCCCCCAAAAGTACAGAGTCAGATCAAACATTTTGCAAATTGTCAAATTTGCTGAGTTACTTCAGTTTAAAAAAAATCCCTAGAAAAGTCAAATGTTTCACTAACATTTTCAGAACAAAAATGTCTGCTTTGAAATGACTGTTTCCAACATCACTTTAATTTATTAAAGCTTTTTTTAAAAAAGGGAAAAAACCTCAAATTAAATTCCCTTCCCCCTTCCCCAAATGTTTTGGTTAACCCACTGAATGGAAGAAACATGGTTATTCTCACAGCTCTAATTAGAGCACAATCACGAAAAATCAAGTAACACAATGACGCCCATGACTTTGCTGTTGAGATAGATATGTCCAATCTGAACAGACTGGGAGACATTTTGAAAGACCTCATTCTTCCTAGAGGATGTGACTGTTTCAGTGTATGGGGTTTTTGGGATGGGGATTTGTGCAGAGTTTTTTGCAAGGGCCATAGAATACTTGCAATTGTTTTTTACTGCTGGATGTATGGGAACTAAGTATTTTGACACATTCTCAACACCATCATTTTTACCTACTTTTCTTGTCTGCTAATTGTTGGGTTTGAGACAGAACAGCAGAAGACCCGGTGTGGTTCTCTGCCTCTGAACATCAGCAATGAGAGAAGGAGCTAAAGAAAAAGGGCTGAACATCTGCCACAAAAACAATGTAAATCAAATATACATTGACCAGAAAGGGAATTTTGCCCTTGAAAATGATGGACACCAGATAGGCAAGCTCTGCAAATAAAGAAACAGAACACTTCCTGAATTTTGCATGGTCCTCCAATTCCTTTTGCAACAGACAACTCCCCAACCACCCCCTGTTTACTTACAGTACTTGCAGCATGACACTTCCTAAAGGCTCCCTATCCTGCCTTTTAGTACTATGCCTATTGGACATTATCCTCAAACAGGAGACTGGTGAGAGAGTGATTATTCTTGATTTTTAAAATATATATCATATCAAAAAATTCTCCATGCTAAGGGAGGTGCTTTCCATAAATGACCTCGCCTCCTGATTGAGTTACTTTATCCTCCTTATTAGGTTCATCTAGAAAAATGGCAGGATGGAAAGACTGTCCACAGAAATGCACCATGACATATTTTGAAGAGCAGCTTCTAAAATTAGAAACTATTCAAAATGCATAAAAACTAGGGCTGCTCAAAAAAATCTATTATAACTATTTTTATCAAAAATCCTACTTTGTCAAACAAAACTTTTCATGAAGAGTGTATGCTTTCCACAGAAAATTGAGTCTTCATCAAAAACTTCAGCCAAAACCCAAAAGCTTTAGATGGAAATATTCAGTTTTTTGATGAAAAGTTGAAGTTTTCCATGGAACAAAAACTCATTTTCCAACTAGCTCAAATAACCCCTCCCATGTGTATACAACACTTGTTTTTGAGCATGCAGTTCAGGTGGTTAGGGTCCTGACTGTTTGTATACAAAAATCCAAAGTTTTAGGCATAAAAGAAATTTGCATCCAAAGTTTTGTGCGTGCAAATTTACATCCATAAATTTAAAAGGCTCTGTTAAAGATTATGCCCCAATGTTTATAAAAATCTTGTTCTTGAGAACTTTTAGCATGCCAGTGTTTTACTCTTACACCACAGTTAGCAGCTTCACACAGTAAATGAGGCACCAGCTGATGTTTTGTTCTATGTTTGTATAGCACCTCAGCGCCTAGGAGCTCAGTTATGGGCCATTGCCCTATGATAATAAATACTATTGGAGAACTAAAATGAAACCAAACATCAGATAAGGTCATCAGATAAGCAGTGATTCAAGCTAGTAGAAGCACCCCCACTATGATTTTCAGCAAATCATGGTCTGTTTTCAAAAAGCAAAAACTTTCCACAAAAAATTAAACACTATCAAAATCTCCATTTTGTCATGAAAATTTCTATTTTTATCAAATTAGTTTTTTAAATGTTTGTACTTTGACTAAAATGCTGGTTTCAGTACAAAAATAGTTTTTGGTGAATTCAAACATTTTTCAAAGTTATAGAATTTTCTATACATGTCCATTAAAATATTAAAACACAATTTTAGTTTTTTTATCACAAAATTTTGCTAAAAGCTAGAATATGTATTTCACAAATGCTACAAAAACAAAACTGAAATTTCAAAAATGTTCACACACTGGCTTTTCCATTTTTCAGCTATTTTTTTGTAATATTTTAGTTACTGCCAATTTTTTTTTTTACAAGATTAGAATTGTAAATGTTCCACAAAATTAGATAATCATAGGAAATCAAACAAAAATCTCAATGTTCAGTCCATTTTCTAGTTACATATTACCTATAGATTTCTAGTTGTAAATTACATTGTTAGCCATGCGCTAAGGGAAAAAAGCGATGATTAGCCCTTTGCATTACTTGTAGTGTAGGATACATGTCAGTACCAACAGGGGAATTAAAATCTATCCAAAAGGCACAGTAGTAGGACAATAAACATTAAGTAGCCAATTCACGGAAGAGTTTCTTCAGACAGAAATAAGTCAGGAATTCTAGGAACACAGAAATCAAAGTGATTATGATTTGTCTAGAGATGGCATTGACTTTGGTAGAGTCAATAAAAAAGGCCACCATGTTTTGTTATTCTACTAATAAGATGTAAATCAAATATACAACTACCTCGATATAACACGAATTTGGATATAATGCAGTAAATGCAGTGCTCTGGGGGGGAGGGGGGGCGGGGCTGCGCACTCCAGTGGATCAAAGCAAGTTCAATATAACACAGTTTCATCTATAACACAGTAAGATTTTTTGGCTCCCAAGGACAGCGTTATATCGAGGTAGAGGTGTATACTTAGGAAGAAACAGAATCTGAAGAGGTGTACAGGTACTGCATTAGAAGTCTGGCTATTATATCATGTTAGATATTATTTAGTATGACAACAGGGGAATTGCCACCTCAAGATTTGCACATTGAGCACAGAGCTCTCTTTCCTGAACAGATGTGGAGGAATCAGCCACCTCCACAGCATTTGTTTTGGTCAAAATTAACACAAGGAACATACTTTCCCAAGGACAGTGGAACCCTATCCATTAGAGCGGGTAGGAGATTTTCTAACAACGCTTTTCTGTTGGAAAATACTGACTCATGAAATTGAAACATTGATTTTGATGAAAACCTGAAGGAAAGCAGCAGATTGCAAAACCTGCCTAGGTTCTTACCTGCTCAGCTACCTGGCTCCTGAGCAGTCTGCCTGGTGGGCTGATAAGGAGCCAGGAATTCCAAGGAACCCTCCCAGGCTCCCAGTTATTTGCCCAGGTATCCCAGGTCCAGAGCAGCCCACCAAGAGTTAGGACTCCCAGGGTCTTGGTTTCTCAGCAGCCTGGAACCTCAGGGAGCCCTTGCTCCCCAAGCTCCCCACCCGCTGGCTCCCAGTAGCTTGGGGAACCTCAAAACCATGCACAAGTCAAAACTAAATGTCATTTGACTTTTTCAAAACAGTTTCAGCAGAAGTCTAAATATGTCAATTTTCATTCAGTTTTAGAACAGTTTAAAAAAAAAAGTTTCCACATTTCCTATGGGATGGGAGTTCCTGTTTCTGGCTAGCTCTACCATACATCTGCTGTGGAAAGTGCCATCTACTGCAGAGAGCTGGAAAATTCAGGATAATAAACATAAGGTTACCAAGAAACCTACTATTATCTCTATGTTGCACACCATGAGCACTCAGAAATCCATAACAGTAGGGTTTGAACTTAGATCCACTGGCTCCTACACCTACAGCAGGGGTTCCCACATTTTTTGCGGGCATGACCCCATTTTAATCAAGTCTTTCCTTCCAGGACCCCAGACAGCTGATGGAAGATACCATTTTGTAGAGCAAAATGGCGTCCTCCATGCATCGTGATCTCACACACGAGGTCACTCTGGGTGGAGCAAAGTGATGTCCTTTTAACAGTAGGGATTGATGCAACCCTATCTGCTGATGGTGTGATCATTTGTGGGGACACAATTTGCCGTGACTCCCAGACTCTCCATTAGCTTTTAGCAGTGTAGGTTCTATGGCACAAACATGAGCAATTCTGAGTCTGTCCAGTATAGCACAACGTTTCACATACACACTAGCCAGTTCATAGCAGCTACATTCTTGCAGTTCTTTAGAGCATTCTAATGCAGATTTCCTCAATTACCTGCAGGATCCTGATAACTACAAATCCCTCACTGCAGGCTAGCAAATGGTACTTTTTAGAGGTTTCCATTGTATAAAATAGCTTTGCATTTTGAAAATTGCTTGAACATTTTTATTCCACATGTGAAACTAAAGTCACCTTTAATAGTTCTATTTTACCAGTGATATCCATTTAGATATTATTTCTTTATTCATCTTTTTTAGCTCCTCAACTTAGAAATGCATCAGTGATTATATGTCTTGTTGGGTATTGGAAAACAATTCGGAGTTTGAAATTGCTGTCTCACTGTATTATACTTCATTTAAGACTGTGTCTGCTAAGGAAAATATCTATAGTTTTTACAGTGTGCTAAAACTACACCCTTTAAAACCTGGATTTTGAACTACTGAGTGAAACTTTTACTGTTCATTTCAATTGGAGCAGAAATCAATCCTAAACACCTGTTTTTACCAAAATATTAGCTAATTGTTACTATCTGCATAAAGTATCAGAGGGGTAGCCATGTTAGTCTGGTTCTGTAGAAGCAGCAAAGAATCCTGTGGCACCTTATAGACTAACAGATGTTTTTGCAGCATGAGCTTTCGTGGGTGAATACCCACTTCTTCGGATGCAAGTAGTCATAAAGGGTTATAATAGGTGTTTTTCTTCCTTAAAAACATCCAGTTACTTTATTTGCAGTAGCACCTCCAGTCTGCAGTCAGGGATGGCTAGACAGCAGTGATAGCCTCATTGTGCTAGGCACTGTACACACACGCAATCAAAATATTGTCTCTGCCCCAAAAAATGTACAGCCCAAGTATAAGATGAGGGAAGGCAAATGGCATAAAAAATGAATGGGGGAATCGCAAGGTAACAGATAATCATGATTAACATAAGCAACAGTCAGAACATTAAGTACTTAGCCTACCAAACACTTGACAATGGCTGACGGAGGTAAGCAGTAAGGAGACTTGAAGGACTGTTGGCCAGTAGGCCAAATTTGTACCAGAAATAAGGCCTACCGGTGAATCGAACTCCAAGATGCCTTAAGAATGCCATTAAACTGTAATAGGATGTGGAAAATCCCAGCTTGCTACAACTTTTAACCTAGTGTTATTTGATTGATATAAAACATTCCTTGAAAAACTGCTAACTGCAAAACCAATGGAAATGTATATACACAATACACTAATGGTAAAGGTTACTATTAAGCAGCAGATGTGCCATCATGCACTTGGAAATCTATGAAGTGAACCAGAAAAATGTGTGGTTTTAGCCTCATGCTGGGAAAGCTGAAGTTGTAAATAAAGTAGTCTAAGCTACATGCAAACAACTAAATCAGACAATACTGGGCTGAGTCTGTCATCTTTGTCATTGGCTGAAAGCTTTGGTTCCACTGACTTGTTATGTAGTGTAGTAACAATTGATTAATCAATCTCAGGTACCAAAGCTTGACTGATGTCTCCTTAATTATTAAACAAGAGCAAACCTAAGTAGATTAATAACAAAGATTTGTTAATTATTTTTTTTTTTTAGTTTTATGGCTTTTATAAAAGGGACAGCATGGCAGAAATTATTATGTTTATGGGGGAATATTTTACTAATGGACTAAGAAGTGAGAAAAAGGCTGGCATCACTGGCACATGTCAATGGCTCAAAAACAAAGGTAGGTTAGGGCTAAACCACAGAGGGCACTGGTAGAAGATAATTAGTCTGATATGGTAGAAAGAAGGGAGTCAGAGGAGGGATGACACAATCAGAGCAAGTAATCAGAAAGATTTTTCTTGGCAACAAAATTTCAAAACAGATATAAGAATATTAATATAGTATTAGACAAGGCCAGAAAGAAGAGCTTGTAATAGTCAAGATGCACGATAAAGGGGGCCTCGGTGAGAGTATTGTGTGTGTGGATGGTGAGGAAAAGGCAGGATCTTAGAAATGTTGTGCAGAAAAAAGCAACAAGTTTTAGACTCTGCCTAGACGTGTGGGTCTAGAGAAAGAGTGGATTCAAAGAAGACACTCAGATTACAGACCTCAGAGACAACTGTAATGGTGTCCACTGTGAGAAGTGGGGAGGGGGAAGTAGTTGAGGGACAGAGGAAGATTAAGAGCTAAGTTTTGATCATACTAAGCTTCAACTGATTCTGGTATCTCCTCATGGATGCCCAGCAAATAAAGGCTGAGATTTTAGTTTGATGGAAGAAGACAAGTTCTGGAGTGGAAAGATAGAGCTATAAATAATCATTGATGATCACTAGTAGTTGAAGCTTTGTTTCTGAATGAGATCAAGCAAAGACAAAAACAAAGGGTGGTGCTAAAGTCAAGGAGAAAGCCCTTTGGAACCCCACCCTGAAAGATGAAGTGAGAATGAGAGGTATCCTCCAAACGAAACACTGAAGGAGTTATTGGAGAGGTAGGAGGAAAACAAGGACAGAACAGAATCACAAAAGCTGAGGGAGGGCAAATTTATGGTAGACAGTGTCAAAGGTAGCCAAGAGGTCTGGAGCATTAGTTCTAAGATTTGGCCAAGGAGAGGTCATTAGAGACTTCACTGGTGTGTAGAGGGCTGATGCCGGATTGGAAAAAGTCAAGAATTAAAGAAAAAAAAGAAAGGAACCAAGTATTAATTTATACTATCATACACATGGACCCATTGTGCTAGGTGCTTACAAACAGAACAAAATGATCCATATGCCCAGAGGGCTTAGAAGTTATGTATAGGACAAGAGACAGATGGATACAGACAGGGCAGTACAAAAAACAAGTGAGAATGTTGGTCAGAGTGATAGGCAATGGTATCGGCACACCAGTGGCTTGACAATGGTTAAGTTTTTTTGTAGGCATCATGGCAAAGGAGAGTTTTAAGGAGGTATTTGAAGTAAGATAATAAAATAGCTTTGCAGATGTTTATGGGGAGCTTTTCCCAAGCAGGAGGGGCAGCATGGGAGAATATATAAGGCGCTTAAAAAAGGGGGGGGGCTTTTAAAGGGAATACAAGCAGCTTATACTTGATGTGATAGCGGAGGAAGATGCAGAGAGAGGTCTGATAAAGTGACAGGCTAGGGAAATCTTTGCAGCTGCACTCTGAATAGATATGAACAGGGCATGATAGCATTTGTCAAGGCCAGAGAAGAGAAGGTTGCTGTAATTGAGATGCTAGATTATGAGAGCCTGGATGAGTGTCTTAGTTGGGTAGGAAAGGCCATCTGTATCTTAGAGTTATTATGCAGAAAGAATCTGCAATATTTAGAAATAGCCTGGATCTGATGACCTAGAGAGATGTCTGAATGGAAGAGGACACCCAGGTAACAGGCAAGATAGTGGTGATATCTGGAGGGATCAAAATAGAAGGTGGCAGTGGAGAAATTACGAGTTCTGTTTAATCAAAATACTAGTCTATTTAAATGGTATGTCAACTTGTATACCCCTGGCTTGATTTGTGAGATGTTATTGCAAGAAGCATTACAGCCATATTTTAATGGAGTGGGGCCCGAACAATAACCCTAGATTCTAACCACCCAGGGCCTATGCCTTAAAGTCTGTGTTCATTTCAGGTCCTGATCTCCACAATTCAGGGCTATCTCTAGTTTGTGTTTTATCCACTTGCTGGGAAATGAGAAATACAAGCAATACACTGGAATGTCTGCACCTTGTTAACAATATCAGCAATGCAGTGTTATTTTACTGTTTCCAAAACAGAACAATGGAGTCAAATAAAATAACAGCACACCCGTGTCCCTGGCAATGTAATGCCTGGCAAAGTGTCTACATCATGGAGAAAGAAGAATAGAGAATGAGTTGAGACTAAACATTAAGTGCCCTATCCCCAGCTGCAGCCTTGGAATCCACAATGTAACTTGGGGGTGGGAGAGGGTTTGTAAAAGATAGCTTTAAGGTACCACTGCAGTTCCCCAGTCTCAGACTGGCTGTGGTTGTATACCTAACCCATCCCCTGGCATAAGTCAGAGCAGTGTGAAGGTGCCAGGATGACAGCCAAGGATTGCCAAGGCACAGGAAGTCCCTGGCCATACCTTCTTTCCTCTGCAGAAGCCTGCAGTATATAATCTCTAATGGTTAGAAGGAGGACACTCCTTTCAGCCTTTCCAGCTTGAGGTTTATGTTCCCATCTTCTACAAGTGCTGTTCTTTCCCACCGCTGTTCATTCTGGATGTTCAGATATCTCTTTGCCATTGATACTGTTGTAATGTTTTGTAAAGCTCAGTAAGAAGTAATCACAAAACCCTTTGAAGGCCTGTTATTAATATATAGTACTGGGAAACCAGAGACCTATTACATTAATACATCTTGATATCACCAGTATCAACACTTAATGCATTCAGAACTTGGATGCTCAAAGGGGCTGGGGAAAGAAATACAACTTTTTCCTCTATTAAAATAGATTACATTGTTTTTATATTTTAATCTCACAAAGTGTAATGCTTTAAGTCATTATTAGAGAATACAGCAGTAACTTGAAGTGTGGGCAAACAATCGTAAGAGGCCCAAAAATTCAACTGAGATCTGAAGATTATTTCACTAGAGAGAGAATGTGAAAAGTGGATGACCTGAAGGACCAGAGAGAAGAGCTAATGAAATAAATATATTTTACACAGATTATTCACTTGTTCCACCTATATTTTGGGCATCCTTCCATTTCTAACGAAGCACAGACTTCTGTCTTAGTTAGAACTTTAAAAAAAAAAATTCACCTTTGGAGAGAAGCCAGGATTTTAAGTACGAGAGGAAAATGAATGACAAAGCCAAAGTACACTTTTGAACCCTACCAACTCTCAAACACATTATGAGAGGTATGCAAAACCTTGAACACCATTAGACTAACCCACTCCGTTTTCATAAGGATGAGGAGGTTATTTGGCACTGGTGTGACAGCTACTGGAATACTGAGTCCAGTTCTGCGTCTGCAATTTAAAAACAATGTAGATAAATTGGAGAATGTTCAGAGAAGAGCCATGGGAATGATTGAAGGATTGGCAATCACACCTTATAACAAAAGATTCAAGCTCAATCCGTTTATTTCCAAAAAGGAGTCTAAATCCCTGCATGGGAAACAAAATTGATAACAAGAATGCTCTTCAATCTAGCAGACAAAGGTGTAACAAGAGTCAATGGCTGGAAGTTAAAGCTAGACATTCTAGAAATATAAAGCATAAATGTTTGCTAAAAAGGTAGTTAACCATGGGAACAATTTACCAAGGGTTGTGGTGGATTCTCCGTCACCGGAAGTTTTGTAATCAAGGCTGGGTGCTTTTCTGAGATATGCTCTACTTCTAATGGGAATTAATTCAGGGGAGTCGTATGGTCCTTTGTTGTTCAGGAGGTCAGACTAGATGATCACAATGGTCCAGTCTAGCTTTATAATCTATTAATGTAAAATTTGAAAAATGTTAATTTTTCCTTTTAAAGCTATACATTTTGTACATTTTAGATTAAAAATATTCCAGCGAGTCATAGCTTCCTTTCATACCTCTAACTTCACTATTATGTCAGTTACTAAGAGGTTTCACTCATCCCATGGACTGAATCTGAGTGTGCAACAGCCAGGGAAAGGGCTAGACAGGTTCAGTATCTACTCCAAAACATCAGGAGACTAGAAATGTTTCTAAAGATCTCTGCAATGCAAGTACCTCAGATTATTAGGGACAATAATGACTTGCAATGAAGCATCCAATAGCTTGAACCAAAATTATAAAGAATATTTTCATTCCTATTTTTATTGTATTTTATAGACACTATGGGCTTAATGTTCTGGTGCCCTCCAGCTGATTTTCACTGCTCTGAATCCTGAAGTACAGGATATGTTCAGGTAAATGGAGCCTGGTGAGGGGCATCTCTGCATCTAAGTGATTCCAAGCTGTCAAGATGGCCCCAGAAGCCATCCCTGCTGGTCTCCCCATAAGGAGGATTGGTGATACACAAAGCTGGGTTAAAGCTCATCACGCAACACTTCAAACTCACACTGAGCAGTGTTCTTCTGGGAGAAGGAGAAAGAATCTGGGTCATTTAGTATGTAATTTGTTTTAAAAAACATTTACCAGTACCTAAGAAGGATACTGCCTGGACACATTTTTAATCTAATGTAATAGTAACTGTAATAAAGACCATCAATAGGAAGGGGATTAATGAGAGAGTGGGAATTAGTTCAGTTAGATTCTCTAGTATTAGTGCCTAATTATTCTTTAATGCAAGTTGCCCACACTTGCAACACTGAGGGACACAAACTTGCTAAACTGACAGCCAACTGAAATTTGCATATCCATTACATGCTGTATCAGAAAGTTGTACAAAGCCATAATATTTGCTTATACTTTTATCCTTATTGAAAGATAAGTGGAAACTGCTTGCTGTTTGAGTTCACCAGAAGTCAATGCCAACAGTCCCATTGACTTCAGTGGGGCCAGTATTTCACCCAAAGCATTTACATTGCGACACTCTGCTAACATGATCCCTGGGTGAAAGAAAATAAACAGTTTTCAAGCAGTGGACAAAAAGTATACAGGTAAGATAGTATATTGAAAGTGGCAAAGCCTGAAAGTTATTTAACAACTTCTTGCCTCAAGAAAAGCAAGATTATTTCCATATCTTCAGTATTCTAGTACAGTAATATTTTGGGGGGGAAATATTGTCAGAAGCACAAAGGGGAGTTAGGAGCCCAATAGAGATGAAAGTCTCCTCCTTTACTCACTTATAACAGGATCAGCCATAACCCAATCACCCTCTACTGGTCAGAGGTCACTCTGTGGCAACCCACCTTTGTTTCTGCTGTTAGCTGCTCAGTAACTCCACATCACAATCCAAAAAGTAATTAAAACTATTCCCCTGCTGGGATCCAGTTTATTTAGTCTTTGCACACTTTAGCCCTCCAGGCAACATTCTCACCTCAGTCTTTATCTGCCCCCACCCCTCCCATTTTAGTAGGGGCTCCCAAGCCTTCCTTCCCAGAACAGACTCTCAGTTCACCACCTCTCAGGCTTCAACTGGCTGGAGCTCTGGGCCTTTGGGCTCTGACTTCCAAATCCTCCTGCTGTCAAGGCCTTTCTCCTGACTTAGCAGGCTACTCCTATTCCTACAAGCTGGAGCAGCTCCCCTAGTCTCAGGGCCTTCCCTAGAGAAGCCTTTTCATAGTCTCTTCCACTGCTTCCTGAGCTTTCCTGTTTCACTGCAGTCTCCTGCTGCCCTTTATAGGACAATCAGCTGTCCTTCTTCAGGCCCCATGCAGACTGCTAACTCAGCACAGGTGAGCTGAAGCAGTTCTTTCAGTAATCAGGGTTGACTATCCTCAGGCCTCTAGGTCTTAAGGGACAAGCCAAACTGCTACCTTATAAAAATAGATAAGGTCTTTAAAAAGCGTTGGATGTTTTCTGCTAAATTCACTTTGATGCATGATGTAATCATAGTATAAAACTAGTAAGTGTAAAGATGTATCTGAATAGTTATCTTCACCTCTGTTTTCTATAAAATGCACTTTCCACACCCCAAATTCACTGCAATCAAAGAGCCACCGGAGTTCTGCTCAGTGCAGCTGGGAAGGGAGACTACGCTAGCTTTAAGCTCCCCTTTTCCCTAGGGGCATCTCATGCTCTTATTCATGAGAACTGCTTTAAATTAATACTGGCATGTAACACTGGCTAAATAGCTGATGTGCTGTGACCACTGCTTTTCATGCTGGCCAGTTATAGACTTAGCCCAGGTCTACCCCAAGAACTTAGATTGATTTAACTATGTCACTCAGGGGTGTGAAAAATTCACACCCCTGAGTGACCCAGTTCTACTGACCAAACCCTTGCTGTAGACAGTGCTATGCTGACAGGAGGGCTTCTCCTGTTGACAGCTACTTCCTCTTACAGAAGTGGATTAACTATGCCAATGGGAGAAGCTCTCCGTCCTGTCAGCGTAGTAGCATCTTCACTGAAGCACTTCAGCAGCGCAGCTGCACCGCTGCAGTGTTTTAAGTAATGACCGGCCCATAGACTTTAAGGTCAGAAGGGACCATCATGGTCATCTAGTCTGACCTCCTGCACATTGCAGGCCACAGAACCTCATCCACCCACTCCTGTAATAGACCCATAACCTCTAGCTGAGTTACTGAAGTCCTCAAATCATGATTTAAAACAGTGGTTCTCAACAGGGGGTCTGCAGCCCCCTGGGGATCTGCAAACCCGTTCAGGGGGGCTGCAGGCCCTGCAGCTAAAACCCAGAGCCTGATCCCTAGTGCCCCCACAGGGCTGAAGCCAGGAGCAGCGGGGCTGAATTCTGGAGCCATGGTGCTCCCCATAGGGCAGAAGCCCTGACCCCTGAGCCCATGGACAGAGTTGGGGGGATATGGGGACATTTGCTCCCCCCAAAACTACAGTGCAAGAGCAGGATAGTCTATTTACCCACACACACACATCTCCTTCTCACCCTGCGCCCTGGCCAGGTTAGAGGCAGGAAGCCAGAGCCCAGCAGTGCAAGACAGCTGCTGCTCTGGCTGGTGCTATGGAGCAGACAGCTATGGCAGTCCCTCCTCATCTCCTGCTGCTGCAGGGGGTTGAAGCTGCTCCTCAAATCCCAAGCCCCTTTGCTCACGCATCCGGTAAGAGCTACCTGGGCAGGGGACCCGGCTCCAGGGCTGACAGAGCCCTCGGAGAACAGGGACCACAGGGGATCCCTCCAGGCACACAGCCCCTCGCTAACCCGCTTCCTGCACCTTAAGCTACCCCTCTGCCCGCACACAGCCCCTAGCTACCCCCACTCCCTGCACCCTGAGCTACCCCTCTGCCCGCACACAGCCCCTAGCTACCCCCCTTCCTGCACCCTGAGCTACCCCTCTGCCCGCACACACCCCCTAGCTACCCCCACTCCCTGCACCCTGAGCTACCCCTCTGCCCGCACACAGCCCCTAGCTACCCGCCTTCCTGCACCCTGAGCTACCCCTCTGCCTGCACACAGCCCCTAGCTACCCCACTCCCTGCACCCTGAGCTATCCCCCTGCCTGCACACAGCCCCTAGCTACCCCCACTCCCTGCACCCTGAGCTACCCCCCTGCCCGCACACAGCCCCTAGCTACCCCCACTCCCTGCACCCTATGCTACTCCTCTGCCTGCACACAGCCCCTAGCTACCCCCCTTCCTGCACCCTGAGCTATCCCCCTGCCTGCACACAGCCCCTAGCTACCCCGCTTCCTGCACCCTTAGCTACCCCCCTGCCCGCACACAGCCCCTAGCTACCCCCACTCCCTGCACCCTGAGCTACCCCTCTGCCCGCACACAGCCCCTCGCTACCCCCCTTCCTGCACCCTGAGCTACCCCTCTGCCTGCACACAGCCCCTCGCTACCCCCCTTCCTGCACCCTGAGCTACCCCTCTGCCCGCACACAGCCCCTCGCTACCCCCCTTCCTGCACCCTGAGCTACCCCTCTGCCCGCACACAGCCCCTCGCTATCCCCCTTCCTGCACCCTGAGCTACCCCTCTGCCTGCACACAGCCCCTAGCTACCCCCACTCCCTGCACCCTGAGCTACCCCTCTGCCTGTACACAGCCCCTAGCTACCCCCCTTCCTGCACCCTGAGCTACCCCTCTGCCTGCACACAGCCCCTAGCTACCCCCACTCCCTGCACCCTAAGCTACCCCTCTGCCCGCACACAGCCCCTAGCTACCCCCACTCCCTGCACCCTGAGCTACCCCTCTGCCTGCACACAGCCCCTAGCTACCCCCCTTCCTGCACCCTGAGCTAACCCCCTGCCCGCACACAGCCCCTAGCTACCCCCACTCCCTGCACCCTG
The DNA here is from genome assembly GCF_020497125.1 of Mauremys mutica. Taxonomy (NCBI): domain Eukaryota; kingdom Metazoa; phylum Chordata; order Testudines; family Geoemydidae; genus Mauremys; species Mauremys mutica. Next base: position 45,895,579 of record NC_059075.1, read on the forward strand.
AGCTACCCCCCTGCCCGCACACAGCCCCTAGCTACCCCCACTCCCTGCACCCTGAGCTACCCCCCTGCCTGCACACAGCCCCTAGCTAGCCCTCTTCCTGCACCCTGAGCTATCCCCCTGCCTGCACACAGCCCCTAGCTACCCCCACTCCCTGCACCCTGAGCTACCCCTCTGCCCGCACACAGCCCCTAGCTACCCCCCTTCCTGCACCCTAAGCTACCCCCCTGCCCGCACACAGCCCCTAGCTACCCCCACTCCCTGCACCCTAAGCTACCCCCCTGCCCGCACACAGCCCCTAGCTACACCCCTTCCTGCACCCTGAGCTACCCCTCTGCCTGCACACAGCCCCTAGCTACCCCCCTTCCTGCACCCTAAGCTACCCCCCTGCCCGCACACAGCCCCTAGCTACCCCACTCCCTGCACCCTGAGCTACCCCTCTGCCCGAACACAGCCCCTAGCTACACCCCTTCCTGCACCCTGAGCTACCCCTCTGCCTGCACACAGCCCCTAGCTACCCCCCTTCCTGCACCCTGAGCTATCCCCCTGCCTGCACACAGCCCCTAGCTACCGCCACTCCCTGCACCCTAAGCTACCCCTCTGCCCGCACACAGCCCCTAGCTACCCCCCTTCCTGCACCCTGAGCTACCCCCCTGCCCGCACACAGCCCCTAGCTACCCCCACTCCCTGCACCCTAAGCTACCCCTCTGCCCGCACACAGCCCCTAGCTACACCCCTTCCTGCACCCTGAGCTTCCCCTCTTCCTGCACACAGCCCCTAGCTACCCCCACTCCCTGCACCCTGAGCTATCCCCCTGCCTGCCCACAGCCCCTAGCTACCCCCACTCCCTGCACCCTGAGCTACCCCTCTGCCTGCACACAGCCCCTAGCTACCCCCCTTCCTGCACCCTGAGCTACCCCTCTGCCTGCACACAGCCCCTCCCTACCCCCCTTCCTGCACCCTGAGCTACCCCTCTGCCTGCACACAGGCCCTAGCTACCCCCACTCCCTGCACCCTGAGCTACCCCTCTGCCCGCACACAGCCCCTAGCTACCCCCCTCCCTGCACCCTGAGCTATCCCTCTGCCTGCACACAGCCCCTAGCTACCCCCACTCCCTGCACCCTGAGCTATCCCCCTGCCTGCACACAGCCCCTAGCTACTCCCACTCCCTGCACCCTGAGCTACCCCTCTGCCCGCATACAGCCCCTAGCTACCCCCACTCCGTGCACCCTGAGCTATCCCCCTGCCCGCACAGAGCCCTTAGCTCCCCACTGCCATGCTGTGTAAACCTCTACATTTATTTGACAAATAAAGCTTGCAGACTTTTGCAGAATTTTAAAATGTCATGTGCAGATTTTTTAATTTTTTGGCACAGAATCCCCTCAGGAGTAAATTTTGCTCGTTGATAGAAGAGTGAGACATCTTCTGGTCATATGATAATTGCCAGCAGCAAGAGATGATCTGCTCACCTGACCTGGGGAAAAGGTGGGAGCAGACTTAGGAAAAGCAGTATTTGAGGACAGTATGCTACTATTCAAATTTATGGGAAGCTGATGCCCTGCTTGGTGCAAGAAGCAAGTTAGTGATTGGCAAACTGAAGCCCTACTTTGAGATATGGCATTCCAGACACTGAATTCAGCAATAATGTACCACAATTTGTCTTGGAAAAATTCAAGGAATTTTCATGGAGTTTAATCACCATGAAGGTTGTTTCTTCAGGTTCAGATCCTGCATAAGCATTTTTCACACACTGGAATACCTCATCACAGGGTCCCAAAACAGTCCAGCGCAGGCACTGCTAGGATGCACAACCAAAACCCTGTTGCCAGTGAGGGGAAACCTGTCAAAGCCAGAAGGATGAGATACTGCTGAGAGGAGATGGCCAACAACTGGAGAAAGCAGGCATTAGATTATGACAGGTCAGCCAAGAACCTACTGGGCCCAGAGAAAGGCATCGCTGTGAGGACTGAGCCATTAGAGAAACACAAGAAGGCGTGGACAAAGGAATCATGAGGGGTGCAATGTCACTCAGGTCATACAAGCAGACTATGCAACAGGGACAAGTCATCCAGAGGAACAGGAGGCACTTATAAGCCTGCAGACAATAGCCAGAGAGTCTACAGAGATCATTACTGACTAGAGAGAAAACCATCCGGAGGCCAACCCTATAGGAAGGGAGGAGACTCCACAGAGAAATAGTTTGGTCTCCTCAACAGGCAACGACACTAGGAATGACTTATCCCTGTCTGAGTCTAGCAAACTCTCTCGAAGACTATGCAACCAGCGGAGTGTGGTAAAAATAAGACTCCAACTTGGCTATGTGCTATCAATCTCTGGCTAAAGAGACACAGGGTGGAGGTCAGGATATCTAGTATTGGCCTTGCACAAAGAAATTGCTAGTCATTTGTGCCCACTAACATTGAAAATAGTTAATACAGCTGCTGGCTCTTCATAACTGCCTAAGCATTTTAAAAAACTATTAAAAAACTCATTTTCTACAAAGTTGCATGTTAGTTTATTCAGCTCGTCTCCTCCCCACCATATAAAATATGTAAATATAATTCTCAACCATAAAAAGGACATGCATTTTTTCAGTAACGGCAATTAAAGGCTTTTTCTTTAAAGAAAAAACAGTACTTTTGACAATTTTGAGATCAAAGGAAATATTTAGTGGGCTGGCTAAATTGTTGGATACTTTGGAGAAGAAATGTATAAGCACAATACAATTCTTGTGCTCTGACATTCTTGATGTGTTGCACTTGTGCAATTGCAGTTTGAGTCATGCTTGAGCAGAAAACGATTTGTACAAAAAACAAAACAAAAAACAGATTCAATATGCACCAGAGACTAGCTTGAAAACAAATAACTTTTAATCAATGCTGGATGCATATCCAGATTTCTGAAATTACAGAAAAAGGCTGGCCATATTTTATTCCTGTCTGTGTATTTGAAAATGTATGTTTATTTTTTTAAAGCTAAATAAAGTTGCCTTGTGACACTCATATTGTATCTATTACATATTTCACTTCAAAACCTATCTTTCCTAAACCCTCTTCAGAGTGCTTGAAGTAGCACAGCAAAAGGAAAGGAATTTTCTATTTAACTAGAGCACTGACATTCTGTTACACAATTCCATCTTGTCTATTTACCTGCTCTCAAAAAAAAGAAGACACTAAACAAAAAATGCTGAATGCATCTGGTCTGCAGTGCCATAGGTGTCTGAATGCATCTGTAGCTTCCCTCTCACTCATCAGTGTAATTGTTGTCATGTTATTCCATTTTTTTCATTAGTCTAGTCCGCCAAGCTCAAAGCTTTTTTCTGGCCAAACGTTCTTCTGCTAGTTGTCATGGTGACTGAATTGTTAGAGAGGAGAAAGGCTCTGTTGTCTGTCATTGTTCTGTTGTGGTTTAGGTAATGCAGGAGGCATCACAAGTGAAGTGGATGGACCTTTTTTGCTCTACATCATTTCAGAGTATTGAAAATCTCACATAAAAAAGGAGCAAATAGGCCCTGACCAAAGAAATAACCAAGTTCTTTTTGAAAGTGCACATTATTATAAAGAGGTAAAATAGCACTAATGACTGAGTAATCTAAGAAAAATGCTACAGAATATATTTATTATTAGAATAATTGCTACAATTTGAATGTTACTATACAATACTGCCCATTTTGCAATTTAGATTGAAGATAGCAAAACAGAAACTGCATAGTTAAAAACTGTTATTTAACCTCTGATTCTATTTAACCTAAACAACCACATAGTAAGGAGTGAGTTTAACATATTCTTTAAAATCTCATGTAGGAATATGTTTGGTTGGTTTTTTTAATTAGATGTAAATAGTTAATTATATCACTGTTAGGGTATATAATTTATAGTTTTCCAGAGAAGACTTTTTATTGTAACCATAACTATTAGTTCAGAAATCTTTAAAATCTCACGTGTTCGAGTTTTTACTTTGAAGTTCATCAACTATGCTTATTGTAGGGGCAAACAGGAAAATGAGTGGAAAATCCTGAAAAAGTGGTCTTAATAGGTTTACCATATTGAAACAGCTTGACAGACAAGACACTTGCTTTTAGACCATGATTAAAAACCATTTTCAATACTATACTAATTTACACTTTTTAAATGGTCAACAAACCTAATGTAAATCCAAAACTGCAGTGAAACAAGAAACTGCACTTGTTTGCAAATGCACTTTTGAATTAGTCTGTTCCAATTCATGGACTAATAATTAAAGAAACCATCAGACTATGAATATTATTCTCATTGCTACCTCAGGGAGAGATACCTTTAAGAAGAACCTGTCACTGAGTGTCACCAAAGTTCCATTAAACTACAGGTAGAAGAGCATTTATTTAGCAATAAAATTGTAGTCTTAAAACAGGTAAAAATTTGACCATTTCAAGTAGCTCAGCTTACCTCGTAGAGCCAGATCCTTAGCTGATGTAAACAGGCAGGGATTCATTGTCTTTAATGAAGCTATATCCGTTTGCACCACCTGCATATAGCCAGAACTTTTGACTTGTTAAATACTTTTCAAATATGAAGGAAGAATAATCATATGGTTAAGTCACTAGACTTGAACTTAGAAGATCTAGGCTCAGTTCCCAGTGCTATCACAGACTTCCTCTGATACCTTTAAGCAAGTCGTATATAGCCTGATCCAATGCCCACTGAAGTCTGACTCCAGTGGACACTGGATCCAGTGTTACTCTTTGTGCACCAGCTCCACAGCCGTAAAATGTGGATTATAAATCCTTTCTTCCAACCTTTTGTTTGAACTGCCTATTTTCAGGGCTGAGATTGTTTCCTACCACGTGTGTACGGTGCCTCCATGCTACTTAATGCAAATAGTAGTAATATCAGAATACTGACATTGATGTTTTCAATGCTCAGCACCTCTGAATATTAGATGTTCCTGGTTGAACCCAAAAACATAAGCAGCCAAACTTAATAGACACAAGCTCCACAACTGAGTTGATTCTTTATGAAACATACTATACATTCTTGATAATTTTCTTATGAATTTAGTATAAATATTCAGCTATGTATATACATTAACATGTTAAATATATTCCATTAATATTATACTTTAACATTTCTGAGTAAGGAAGAATATTTGCCCTTCCATGTAACTCAAGAGAGTCCAACACTGGAACTTTTAAGAAGAAAGTTGCACACCATATGTTTCATGGAAATACGCTTATAAGTGTGAATATGATACAACTGGAATATGCTTTATGCAAAAGGTCTTTTGTAAGGTATCATAACAAAGGTGATAACCTACTGAATATATTCCTCCTATTTGTAGGTATGTATCATTCTTGTATCTGAAGCTAGAAATATGAAGTATAACCTGAGGTCCTATTGTAATTATGCAAAGTGTGGGGCATTAATGGTGGCTTAGAATCTTGATGGCTCCCATTGACTAGGACAATTTGTTGTGAATGGCTTTATTTACCTGCAAGCCTTTCTGTGTACGTGTGGGCCAGCCCATGGGTAATAAAGAATGAGGCCTCACAGGACATGTGACCATGTCACATGATACTGGAATCCATCTTAAATCTGGTACTTTTCCATTTAGGAGGAGGGGTGGGGACCCAGAGAGACAAAAGATTCCTGCCTTGTGCCAAAGCTATAAAAGGGGGTGGAACAGAACAAAGGGGGCCAGTCATGACAAAGCCCCTGCTTAACACCTAAGATGTCTGCTGGAACTAACAAGGCCTGTACCAGGGGAAAGGATTGAGCCCACACTAGGAAGGAGTCTAGTCTGTGAAAAAAGCTTATTGGAACATCCGAGGGTGAGCTATTACCTGTAATCAGTTTCTTACTGTATTAGGCTTAGCCTTGTGTGTTTATTTTGCTTGGTAATTTACTTTGTTCTGTCTATTACTTGACACCACTTACATCCTACTTTTTATATTTAATAAAATCACTTTTGTTTATTAGTAAACCCAGAGTAAGTGATTAATACCTGGTGGGGCAAACAGCTGTGCATATCTCTCTATCAGTGTTATAGAGGGTGGACAATTTATGAGTTTACCCTGCATAAGCTTTGTAAAGTGTAAAACCAATTTATTTGGGGTTTGGATCCCATTGGGAGCCGGGTGTGCGGGTGCTGGAGACAGCTCAGCAGGTTTACTTGTTTTCAGTTTAATCTGCAGCTTTGGGGGCATGGCCTGGACCCTGGGTCTGTGTTGCAGCAGGCTAGCATGTCTGGCTTAACAAGGCAGGGTTCTGGAAGTCAAACTGGCAGGGAAAACGGGCTCCGAGGTAATTTCAGCATGTCAAGTGACAGTCCCAAGCAGGGCCGCCCAGCGGATTCAGGGGACCTGGGGTCTTCGGCAGCGGGGGGCTCCCTCTGCCGAATTGCCGCCGAAGACCCGGCACTTCGGCGGCGGGTCCCAGGGCGGAAGGACCCCTCCGCTGTGGGTCTTTGGGGCACTTCAGCGGCGGGTCCCGGAGTGGAAGGACCCCCTGCTGCCAAATTGCCGCAGAAGATGCTCCGGGGCCCCCAGAGCGAGTGAAGGATCCCACTCCAGGGGCCCTGAAAAACTCTCGTGGGGGCCCCTGCAGGGCCTGGGGCAAATCGCCCAACTTGCCCCCCCTCTGGGCGGCCCTGGTCCCAAGGGGGTCTCAGGCTCTATTCCCAGAGATAAGCTTTCAAGCTGACAGAGTTCTTGACCTGAAGAAGAGCTCTGAGTAAGCTCAAGGGCGTGTCTCTTTCACTGACAGAAGAGAGTCTAATAAAAGATATTACCTCACCCACCCTGTCTCTCTAATAGCCTGGGTCCAACGTGGCTACAGCAACTCTATAAAACCCTATGAAATTACTATACAACCTGGTTGGTTTCACCCCATTAAGTTCTATGGACTTTTCCATGAGGGATAGCAGCAGACATTAAAATATTCCAATCTCTGTTTTCTGAAGTGCTCAGTTGCAAGTTTAATGCCTTACCATTTGTAAAGGATGATTACTGGCATTTGAAAAGGGTACTTACTGCCTAGAACACAGTAAACATGTATTCTGTTTTTCTTTTACACTGTTAAATAGTATAATATATAGCAAAGAGATATACCGAAATAGCAATCAAAACAGACACTTTAAGGAAGAGTACCAGCCCATCCTAATTTGTACTTCATTCCCCTCATCAGAAATGCTGCTAGGATTCATCATAGTGCTGAATATTCATTCATGTTTCTTGTTATTGGTTCAGTGCAACCGCACACTAATAGAGTCACACAGGTATTTAAGGGGGAGGGGTGAAGGGGATCCCTTTCTGCTAAAGCAGAAAGCAGCTCCCCCATTTTTCCCTGGTCCAGAAAAGCAGTGGTCCCTCTTCTTCTTGGCTGGTGCAGTGAGAGTTTGCCCTCCTTTTTCAGTCTACTTTAACCGCTGTGTTCAGATTAGTATTAGCTCATTTTAATTCCCCAGCTCCAAAAAAAGCTTGCCTGCTGCTTTTTAAACATCCAGACAAAGCTGCTTTCCTTCCATCCTTTCCTTCACATTAAATTGGCAACAGAAAGAAAATAAATAATTTGTTCTACATTCCCCAACAATAAAAAGCATGAGGGAGAGAGAGAGAGATTGAATGGTTGCTACTAAGGCTACATCTTCACTGCAACTGGAGATGTGATTTGCAGCTTGTGTAGAATGTACTCATGCTAGCTTTAATGTAGTTAGGGTGCTAAAAATAGCAGTGAGAACACAGCAGCATGGACTTCAGTGAAGGCTAGCAATGAGAGTACATTCTCTGGCGGGTGGGCAGGCAGGCAGGCTTGTAAATCTTGCACCACTGAATCCTCACTGCTATTTTTAGTTAGGGTGACCAGACAGCAAGTGTGAAAAATCGGGACAGGGCTTGGGGGATAATAGGAGCCTGTATAAGAAAAACACCCAAAAATCAGGACTGTCCCTATAAAATCCAGATATCTGGTCACCCTATTTTTAGTATACTAGCCTGGGCCCTTTCTGATCCCTCCCCCCCTTTAAACTTTCATCTCCATAGTTATTTTTGGATGGGTAGTGGTGGGCCCAAGTTTCAGATTTTGTCCTGAGCCCCCCAAAAACCTCTGCGTGGCCCTGTAAGTCTCCCCCCTAGTTAAGATACTACATGCTTATTGGACCATGAGAATCATGAAATGTATCTTTTAAAAGAAATGGGTGGTATTTTCTGCACTGAGTAAAAAGATGAAGTTTTAATCACCTGGATTGGTCTGGTATGCTGTAATGAGGCAGGGTTGCCAACTGATTGGAGCATGGGATAGAATCCAGGACTCCTGGCACTATTCTGTAATTCTGAAACTGATTATGTAGCCTCGGGCAAGTCCCAAAGGCCAGTCAAACCTTTAAGACTATTTTTGCTTTAATCTATATTTCATCTCCTAATGAAAGTAGTCTGACTTTCAGAGATGCTGAGAACCTGCATCTCATTGATAGGGCCCTCCAAATTCATGGCCATGAAAGCCTGAAATCTGGTCTTGTGTATTTTTACCCTATACTCTACAGGTTTCACAGGGGATACCAGCATTTCTCTGAAGGCAGCGCCCCGCCAGCAGTGGCACAGAAGCAAGCATGGCAATACCATACTTTGCCACCCTTACTTCTGTGCTGCTGCCTTCAGAGTTGGGTGGCCAGAGAGTGGGGGCTGCTGACTGAGGGCCCAGCTCTGCAGGCAGCAGTGCAGAAGTAAGGATGGCAATACCATACCATGCCATCCTTACTTCTGTGCTGCTGGTGGCAGCTCTGCCTTCAGAGCTGGGCTCCCAGCCAGCAGCCTCTGCTCTCCAGACAGTGGTGAGCTCCAGCCGGTTCGCAGCGGTTCACGCGAACCGGTTGTTAAATTTAGAAGCCTTTTTAGAACCGGTTGTTCCAGGACAACCGATTCTAAAAAGCTTTTAAATTTAACAAAGGCTCGGGCAGTTGTCTGCCCGGCCCGGCCCCAGCTCACCTCCCCCTCTCCCCTGAACGCTCCGCCCTCCTTCTCCTCCCCTTCCCCTGCTTCCCGCGAATCAAATGTTCACGGGGAGCCTGAAAAAAGGAGCAAGCAGCTAAGCCGGGCGTGTGGGGGAGGGGGCGGGACGGCTCCTCCTGGCCCTGGCCGAGTGCCCCAGCCCGGTCCCAGCCAAGCACCCTGGCTTGGGCTGGTCCCGCCTGCGCGGCGCCGGCCGGGCCCGGGGAGTCGGGCCCCGTGGCTGCGGCGCCGGTGCCGGTCCCGGTGTCGGCAGGGGTAAGAGGCCAAGGCCAGGGCTGGGACTGGGGCGGGGGAGGAGGGGTTGGATCGGGCAGAGGTTCTGGGGGGGCAGACAGGGGATGGGGACGGGGGGGGGGTTTGGTAGGCGCCGCGTGGGAGTTCCTGGGGTCTGTTGGGATGGTGGTGGATGGAGTCGGGGCAGTCAGGGGACAGGGAGCGGGGCAAGTTTGGCAGGGGGTGGGGTCCTGGGGGGGAGTTAGGGTTGGGGGTCTTGGGAAGGAGTGGTCAGGGGACAAGGAGCAGGGCAGGGGGGGTTATGGGTTGTGGTTTCTGAGGGGGGGGCAGGACGTGGGTGGGGGGTGTACTCACTGGGCGGTTCCCTACCGGGTCTTCGGTGGTGGGTCCTTCAGCCGCCGGAGCCGTGCCGCCGAAGACCCAGTAGGGAACCAGTTCCTAAGATTTTGGCAGCTCATCACTGTCTCCAGATACCCAGTTCTGAAGGCAGCAGCAGCACCACAAAAGTAAGGGTAGCAGTACTGCACCCCTCCCCTACAATAACCTTGTGAACCCCACCTCCCACAGCTCCTTTTTGGTTCAGGATCCCTACAATTACAACACCATGAAATTTCAGATTTAAATAGCTGAAATCATGAAATTTATAATTTTTAAAATCCTATGACCATGAAATGGACTGAATTTGGTAGGGCCCTACTCATTGACTTCCAAGAAGCCTATGCAGGGCCAGCACCAAAACCATTCCTACAGCACCCAGAGGGCACCCAACACATAGAGGTAAGTGTCTAGCAGACATCACACAATGACCAACTTTCCACACCAGTTCTCTCTCAACTAAAGCAGTGAAGCTGGGATTAAAAGGAGGCTTTTAGGAGACCAGAGTCAGAATTTGTATTTTACATGTTCAATATTAGCAAAAGCTTTAGGACTAAACTTAGGCTCAAGTACATTTGTATATAAAGAGGCATATATCAATACATCAAAAGCAACATTAATGTGGACCTGTTTTCTGATCTGCCTATATCATGCATGGATGTCAAAAGGATTATTGATGCCAGATAGTAAGAGTAATCAGTTCTAGAGCTAAGGTAGCCAGGTCAGTGAGTGCATGCTCTAAAATGCATTGAACATACCACTTCTCCCACTCTGCAATTGAGAGCAAACCCCTTGGCTCTCCAGTTGAGAGACTCTTTTCCCAGTGAGATGGAAGAGAGCTCTGTAAACTTGAAAGCTGGTCTTTCACCAACAGAAGTTGGTCCAAAAAGAGATATTACCTCACCCACCTTGTCTCTTTTCCCAGTTATACATACATGGAAGAAGCATCCTGAATTTTGTTATTGAGCTTTATATCAAGATCAAAGCATGTCACTTTCCAGCTCCCACAAAAGTATCTCATTTACTAGATCCATATATTTAAATAAAGAAAAGTTTGTAATGACATTCCATAGCCCAATGAACACCTGGACAAACACAGGGCATGATTCTGCTTTCATTTACCCCATTGTAAGTCAGGAGTTACTCCTCTGAAGTCAATAGGGTTAAAACTGGTGACAGAATGGAGGTCAGAGGTTGTAATTTGTATCCTAAATACCATCAGTTCAGTGCTGTCGACACTTTATATGTGCAGCTCAATTATCTCTGCCTTTGTGACTCAGTAGATACATATGAATGGGCCAGCTTCCTAACCTGTTTCTAAATACAGCACACAGACCCTGAGTTAGTGTCCAAATTGACCTTTTTGAGGTTTAGTATTATTTGTAACTCAACAACCACCTTCAGCCCAAGCTTTCTCTCTGAGCTTGATTATCCCTAGGATTTGTCCTTAAGGACTTCTCTGTCCTATCTCCCCATTAGCCACTCTCTCCCCCTTATATGAGGTTTATCTACCACAATGACTGAGCAGCATTTTAGTCGTTCTAGGCAGAGGTCTAACATCTTTGCCTCGGTCTTTAATAAGGCTAATGAGGAGCTTAGGGATAATGGAAGGATGACAATTGGGAATGAGGATATGGAGGTAGATATTACCACATCCGAGGTAGAAGCCAAACTCGAACAGCTTAATGGGACTAAATCGGAGGGCCCAGATAATCTTCATCCAAGAATATTAAAGGAACTGGCACATGAAATTGCAAGCCCATTAGCAAGAATTTTTAATGAATCGGTAAACTCAGGGGTTGTACCGTACGACTGGAGAATTGCTAACATAGTTCCTATTTTTAAGAAAGGAAAAAAAAGTGATCCGAGTAACTATAGGCCTGTTAGTTTGACATCTGTAGTATGTAAGGTCTTAGAAAATTTTTTGAAGGAGAGGGTAGTTAAGGACATTGAGGTCAATGGTAATTGGGACAAAATACAACATGGTTTCACAAAAGGTAGATCATGCCAAACCAACCTGATCTCCTTCTTTGAGAAAGTAACAGATTTTTTAGACAAAGGAAATGCAGTGGATCTAATTTACCTCGATTTCAGTAAGGTATTTGACACGGTTCCACATGGGGAATTATTAGCTAAATTGGAAAAGATGGGGATAAATATGAAAATTGAAAGGTGGATAAGGAACTGGTTAAAGGGGAGACTACAATGGGTCATACTGAAAGGTGAACTGTCAGGCTGGAAGGAGGTTACTAGTGGAGTTCCTCAGGGATCAGTTTTGGGACCAATTTTATTTAACCTTTTTATTACTGACCTTGGCACAAAAAGCAGGAATGTGCTAATAAAGTTTGCGGATGACACAAAGCTGGGAGGTATTGCTAACACAGAGAAGGACCGGGATATCATACAGGAAGATCTGGATGACCTTGTAAACTGGAGTAATAGTAATAGAATGAAATTTAATAGTGAAAAGTGCAAGGTCATGCATTTAGGGATTAATAACAAGAATTTTAGTTATAAATTGGGGATGCATCAGTTGGAAGTAACAGAGGAGGAGAAGGACCTCGGAGTATTGGTTGATCACAGGATGACTATGAGCCGCCAATGTGATATGGCCATTAAAAAAGCTAATGCGGTTTTAGGATGCATCAGGCGAGGAATTTCCAGCAAAGATAAGGAGGTGTTAGTACCGTTATATAAGGCACTGGTGAGACCTCATCTGGAATACTGTGTGCAGTTCTGGTCTCCCATGTTTAAGAAGGATGAATTCAAACTGGAACAGGTTCAGAGAGGGCTACTAGGATGATCCGAGGAATGGAAAACCTGTCTTATGAAAGGAGACTGAAAGAGCTTGGCTTGTTTAGCCTAACCAAAAGAAGGTTGAGGGGGGATATGATTGCTCTTTATAAATATATCAGAGGGATTAATATTAGGGAGGGAGAGGAATTATTTAAGCTTAGTAACAATGTGGACACAAGAACAAATGGATATAAACTGGATACTAGGAAGTTTAGACTTGAAATTAGACGAAGGTTTCTAACCATTAGAGGAGTGAAGTTCTGGAACAGCCTTCCAAGAGGAGTAGTGGGGGCAAAAGACATATCTGGCTTTAAGACTAAGCTTGATAAATTTATGGAGGGGATGTTATGATGGGATAGCCTAATTTTGGCAATTGATCTTTGATTATCAGCAGGTAAGTATGCCCAGTGGTCTGTGATGGGATGTTAGATGGGTTGGGATCTGAGTTACTACAGAGAATTCTTTCCTGGGTGCTGGCTGGTGAGTCTTGCCCACATGCTCAGGGTTTAACTGATCGCCATATTTGGGGTCGAGAAGGAATTTTCCTCCAGGGCGGATTGGCAGAGGCCCTGGAGGTTTTTCGCCTTCCTCTGCAGCATGGGGCATGGGTCACTTGCTGGAGGATTCTCTGCAGCTTGAGGTCTTCAAACCGCAATTTGGGGACTTCAATAACTCAGACATAGGCTAGGGGTTTGTTATAGAAGTGGATGGGTGAGATTCTGTGGCCTGCATTGTGCAGGAGGTCAGACTAGATGATCATAATGGTCCCTTCTGACCTTAAAGTCTATGAGTCTATCTCCTTAGCAGGCCAGCAGAGCCCCACTACCCTGTTATAGCATGCCTTCAATTGGGGAAAGAAAGTGTACTATGACTTCTGAAAAATTACTGCTTCTATTTTACCTTCTTTTGCCTCAGCTCAAAAGTACAGTGCATAAGTCTACATTGTTGTAATTTCATTATCATGCCTGACAACTGAAGCATCACTTGTGAACCTGAATTTAATCCTTCAGGCTATCCATGTTTTTCCTCCTTGATGCCCTTAGGCAGCATGAATGACTATAAATGGTAGAAACAAAAGCAAATGTATGTTAAGACATTAAGAAAAAACTGAATGTGTGTACATGTCTGTATGAAATATGAACAGGGATAATGTTTAAGTCACATGGATCTTTTGGGATAATGGAATTACTTGAAATGGTGTGACATTCAATACAATAATCACGACTTGCCCTTTTAGTAGGGGGAAGAAATAATTCATCACCAGTCACCTATTCTAAGTTTAAATTGTGCACAAAAAATCTTAGCAAATTAGAAGTATGTGCACTATTAAGGCTTAGAATAAAACTGCAAATTTCTAACATTATAGAATTGTGTCTCACACATGGAACAATATAGAGAATGGAACATTGTTAACTAATCTGCTATAATCTTTTCAGCTAAGAGAAACAGGCAATTGATAAGGAGGGTCAGGCTGGATCTGGATTTGCATATGAGATGGCTAAGGAATGCCTATGTGGTTCAGGAAAGCCTGTTGGTGATTTAGTTTGCTCTTCTGTCTGATTCTGTAGTGAACTAAGGGACCAAGCAATGTGCAGCTGAAGGAGAAATATCTTTTGGGTGAGACATGGTCCAGAGGCCTGGGCCAAACAACCATTTTAGACGTTAGTGATGTAAACTAGTCCGACACCAAGTCAGGTATATAAATTCAGCATCCCTGAAATTCCCAGGGGGTTGCTTGGGTAAGATATTTTGCACATCCAGTCCTAAAGTGTTGCAAAAGACTGCTCTGCACTGTGAAAGAATTGCCTTGTTTCTCCCTAGAAATGGCTGTAGTTCGCTTTCATTGCCACATATTTGTGGGATATGAAAAGTTTTACTATCACATCCTCCAACTTTTCATAAATTACATAAATATCAGTTGAATCTCACAATTGTGTGTATGTCACTTATTTATTCTTTTGATACTATCAATTGATGATCTAGTTACAAACAATGGCTGGTATGTGATAAATTAGCTCTGAATTCATCCAATGTAAATCTTAGAGGCGCAAAACTGGTTTTGGAAATGCAAAAAAGCCAAATAAGTAATGCCAGCCAAGCATGTACAGTAAAACCTGTCTCTAAGAAAATATTTAATTGGAAAGTCAGTATCTAATCTACTGAAAGCAATGTAGCAGTTTCAAAGAAATGAGCAAAAGCCCCTGTCTCAGACCTCATTTCATGCTTTTTTGTTTCCAGTGAGCATATTTCAAGGGACTAATCAGCCTTATAGAAAGTACCACTGTTAATCTGTTTGTCTTGGTCTCCATTGCAGCTGCTTAAGAGAGAGCAAACAAAACCAGAATTAAGGTCATTCCATTTAAATCCTTCAGAGAGGAAGACAAGAACTAAATTATTGCTGCGAATTACATGGAGGAAAAACCCAGAATAAGATAGCTATTGTTTATTATTTGCCAGATCCAGAGTGGCACTACATTTACATATTTGTGAAGGGATTACATTAACATTTTATGAGATTAATTGTTAGCATGGGAAGATTCTGATGATATACTGTTGACACCACTTAAAAGTGCATTCCTGTGTTTTCAAAGACCTAACATAGACTGGATATTCCATACAAGCTATATGTACTAAACCTGGCAAGCAAATTGGTATTCATGATCATTTGATGCAACTTATTCAGATATATAATTCAGGCCTAGTAAAATATAAAGGATTTCTAAGTCAATTTAATAGAAGTTGATATATGAGGAAATAGCAAAGCAAATAGCATTATAGGTTTTGTATACTGACATTAAGTCTCATCATATACCACAAGTTTCAATATATTAGAATTAGAGTAAAGATTATATTATGATGGACAATTTTGCCTGACTGTGCTAAGACTTAGATCTTCAAATGTATTTAAAGCTAAACCAGCTATTACAAGGTATCTATTTTATGCTAATAATAAGCAATCATTTTCTAGTGGTCAGCAAATAGTACAATTTCATGAGTAAAGGAGCTTTTGGCCATCAAAAAGCCCACAAGGTTTTCCTTCAAACTGTGATATATTCACTGGGAGCTATTCTATAAATAAAACATGGTAGCTTTTAGTGTAATCTTTAGTGTGAGAACATGCTACCTTTAGAGCCAACAGTAATACCACTTCAAGAAGGGGATGCTGTGTGAAGAGAGGATCTTGCAGCTCTCTCCCACTTTAAAATCAAGTACATTGGCTCCACAGTATCTTCAGACCCCAGGAGCCTGCTGGCTGAAAGTGTGAGTCAGCGCCAGAATTCAGATCTCTCAAGTGGTAGAGGTATATCTCGATTCTGTACCATCACACGAGCTCAGACTTCCTGCAATCATGCGGATAGACTGTCATTCATGAGTAGAGCTGTGACATTAAGTTTTGACCTAAAAAAAATAAAAAAGGGGGGGGAGCGGGGGGATTTGTCAAAAATTTTTGCAGTTTTTGTTTTCTGATCAGTTCTATAATCAGTTTCCTAATGTGTCTGAATCACTCTTAGGAGATTGCACACACTGAAGTATATATTTATAATGTTTACACTACTCTGGTTTGTTTTAGTTAAAACTATGTTGTCTAGTGAGATGAAGTAATGCAAACTACCACTAAGCTTAAGTTCTCTAGTCTTAACATAAGAATGGCCACACTGGGTCAGACCAAAGGTCCATCTAACCCAGTATCCTGTCTGACAGTAGCCAATGCCAGGTGCCCCAGAGGGAATGAACAGAACAGGTAATTATCAAGTGATCCATCTTGTCGCCCATTCCCAGCTTCTGGCAAACAGAGGCTAGCATGGGTGGCGGGTATAATAGGCCAGAGAAGGCTAAGCCTTCCCTAGCTCAGCTGCCGCCAACTCACTGCCTGACACCTGGGACCTGCGGGCCCCACCCCTTCCCCAAGGCTCCCCACCTACCACCTGCGGCTGCCTGATTTCCAGGGCCGGCTCCAGACCGCAGCGCGCCAAGTGCGCGCTTGGGGTGGCATTTTGCCGGCAGGGTGGCAGGCGGCTCCGGCGGACCTTCCGCAGTCATGCCTGCGGGAGGTCCACCGGAGCCGCGGAACCAGCGGACCTCCCGCAGGCATGACTGCGGAGGGTCCGCTGGTCCCGCGGCTCCGGTGGACCTCCCGCAGGCATGACTGCGGAAGGTCCGCCGGAGCCGCGGGACCGGCAGACTCTCCGCAGGCACGTCTGCAACAGGGCCCCCGGAGCCGCGCAACCGGCTACCGCCAGCGCGCCCCAGGTGGTGTGCCGCCCTGCTTGGGGCGGCCAAATTCCTAGAGCCACCCCTGCTGATTTCCCCCACTCCAGTGCCACCCCTTGCTCTCAGGAGGTCCCCACGGGCTTGCTGAGTCCCTCCACCTTTGAGGCAGGGGAGGTCTGGCGGGAGAATGAGTCTGCGGGCAAGGAGGAGAGCCAGCGTTGGGCAGAGTGCTGGTGGCTCTGCCAAGCTGGCAGCTGGGGCAGGCGCAGTTCAGGAGGGCCAGCAGCTCAGCGGGATGCTGTGCTGGGGGAAGGGGGGCAGTGGGGCAGCAGCTCAGCTGGATGCTGGGGCTGGCCTGGTGCTGGGGGAGGGGAGCCAGTGGCTCTGCAGCACCAGCACTTGCAGGGACAGGCCAGCATGACTGGTGCCAGCAGGCTGGGGATCCTCTGGTCACAGGGGAGCCCTCAGGGCTCTGGGGGGGCAGGGCCTTGGGCAGAAGGGGTGAGGCTGGTGGCCTAGTCTCCCCAAAGCAGGGGTTCACCTGCCGCTCCTAGAGGCTAGGGACACCATCTCTGCCCACCTTTTTGTAAGTAACAACCAGTATTTTGATTTAAAAAAACAATATAAAAAAAGTTAACATGGCACACTAATTGAATTCAAAACTGGTTGATAGGTCTCAAAATAGAATTATCAATGGGGAATCATCGTTGAGCAGTTGTTTCCAGTGGAGTCCCACAGGGATCAGTTCTTGGCCCTAAGCTATTTAATGTTTTTATCAATGACCTGGAAGAAAATGTGGGGGAAAACTGGCTTGGCAGCAGCACTGCTGAGAAGGATCTGGGAGTTGTGGTGGATCACAGCCTCAATATGAGTCAGCAATGCGATGTTGTTGCAAAAAAGCAAATACAATTTTAGGTTGCATTAAGAGAGGCATAGCATGCAAGTCACAGGAGGTGATAGTAGCACTCCACTTGGCTCTAGTTAGGCCTCAGCTGGAGTACTGTGTCCAATTTCAGTCACCAATGTATAGAAAGGATGTAGAGAAACTGGAAAGGATCCAGAGGCAAGTGAGCAAAGGCTGAAGGAACTGGGTACATTTAGTTTAGAAAGAGGAGATTAAGGGGGATATCAGAGCAGTCTTCAGATACTTCAAAGCTGCCATAAAAAAAAGATGGAGAAAAGTTGTCCGACCCTCTGTGGCAAAAGGGCAAGAGGCAATAGATTCAAAATACAGCATAACAGATTTAGATTACATCTCAGGAAAAGCTTCCTAACGGTAAGAATAGGACAATGGAGCAGACTGCCTTGGGAGGTTGTGGAAACTCCTTCACTGAAGGTTTTCAAAAGGAGGCAGGATAGCTATCTGTCTTGCATATTTAGGCACAACAAATCCTGCATCTTGGCAGGGGGTTAGACTGGATGTCCCTTGTGGACTCTTCTAACCCTATGAGTCTATAAAATCACCCCTGATAAAGTTTGCAGAAGACACAAAAATGGGGGAGTGGTAAATAAAGAGGAGGCCAGGTCACGGATTCAGATTGATCTGGATCACGTGGTGAACTGGGCTCAAGCAAACCATATGCATTTTAATATGGCTAAATGTAAGCGTATACATCTAGGAACAAAGAATGTCGGCCATACTTACAGGACGGGGAACTCTATCCTGGGAAGCTGTGACTCAAAAAGATTTGCGGGTCACGGTGGATAATCAGCTGAACATGAGCTGCCAGCGTGATGCTGTGGCCAAAAGAGCAAATGAGATCCTGGAATGCACAAATAGAAAAATCTCGAGTAGCAGTCAAGAGGTTATTTTACCTCTATGTTTGGTATTGGGGTAACTGCTGCTGGAATACTCTGTCCAGTTCTGGTGCCCACAATTCCAGAAGGACATTGCTAAATTGGAAAGGGTTCAGAGAAGAGCCACAAGAACAGCAAAGGATTAGAAAACAATCCTTATAGTGATAAGCTAAATAGATTGAGCTCTTTTAGTCTAAGAAAGAAAAGGTTAAGGGGTGACTTCATTACTATCTCAAGTACCTACATGGGGAACAAATTTTTAATAATGGGCTTTTCAATCTAGCACAGAAAGGAACACGATCCAATGGCTGGAAGTTAAAGCTAGACAAATTCAGACTGGAAATACGGTGTAATATTTTAATGGTGAGACTAATTAAGGGTGGTGGTTGATTCTCCATCACTGACAATTTTAAAATCAAGATTTTTTTTCTTCTCTTTTTTTTTTTTTAAAGGAAAACATCCAACTATGCTCTAGGAATTTTGGTGAAGTTCTATGGCCTATGTTATACAGCAGATCAGACTAGATAATTCCAAGTCCAGAAGGGACCATTGTGATGTATAAAATCATATGTAATCCAAAATAAAGGCTTGTATTTACAATCTTTTAAAAAATCAGTTTAAATCATTAGATTTTTGACCCTATCCTTTTAGGGTACGTCTACACTACGGGATTATTCCGAATTTACATAAACCGGTTTAGCAAAACAGATTGTATAAAATCGAGTGCGCGTGGCCACACTAAACACATTAAATCGGTAGTGTGCGTCCATGGTCCGAGGCTAGCGTCGATTTCTGGAGCGTTGCACTGTGGGTAGCTATCCCGTAGCTATTCCATAGTTCCCGCAGCCTCCCCCGCCCCTTGGAATTTCCGGGTTGAGATCCCAGTGCCTGATGGGGCAAAAATCATTGTCGCGGGTGGTTCTGGGTACAGCCTCACCCCTCCCTCCCTGAAAGCAGCAGACAAGTGTTTCGCGCCTTTTTTGCTTGGTGAACTGTGCAGACGCCATAGCACAGCAAGCATGGACCCTGCTCAGCTCAATACCGCAATCGTGGATGTTTTAAACACCTCGCGCACTCTCGTGCAGTATATGGTGAACCAGGACCTTCACACCGAGGCGAGGAGGAGGCGGATACGGCAGCGCGGCGATGACAGTGATGAGGACGTAGACACAGAATTCTCTCAAACCGCGGGCCCCTGCGCTTTGGAGATCCTGATGGTAATGGGGCAGATTCTATCCATTGAACGCCGATTTTGGGCCCGTGAAACAAGCACTGACTGGTGGGACTGCATTGTGTTGCAGGTGTGGGACGATTCCCAGTGGCTGCGAAACTTTCGCATGCGTAAGGGCACTTTCATGGAACTTTGTGACTTGCTTGCCCCTGCCCTGAAACGCCATAATACCAAGATGAGAGCAGCCCTCACAGTAGAGAAGCGAGTGGCGATAGCCCTGTGGAAGCTTGCAACGCCAGACAGCTACCGGTCAGTCGGGAATCAATTTGGAGTTGGAAAATCTACTGTGGGGGCTGCTGTGACGCAAGTAGCCAAAGCAATCACTAAGCTGCTGCTACGAAAGGTTGTGACTCTGGGAAACGTGCAGGCCATAGTGGATGGCTTTGCTGCACTGGGATTCCCTAACTGTGGGGGGGCGATAGATGGAACCCATATCCCTATCTTGGCACCGCAGCGCCAGGGCACCCAGTACGTAAACCGGAAGGGGTACTTTTCAATGGTGCTGCAAGCACTGGTGGATCACAAGGGACGTTTCACAAACATCCACGTGGGATGGCCAGGGAGGGTTCATGACGCTCGCGTATTCAGAAGCACTACTCTGTTTAAACGGCTGCAGCAAGGGAATTACTTCCCAGACCAGAAAATAACAGTTGGGGATGTTGAAATGCCTGTCGTTATCCTGGGGGACCCAGCCTACCCCTTGATGCCATGGCTCATGAAGCCATACACAGGCAGCCTGGACAGTGGTCAGGATCTGTTCAATTACAGGCTGAGCAAGTGCAGAATGGTGGTGGAATGTGCATTTGGCCGTTTAAAGGCACGCTGGCGCACATTACTGACTCGCTCAGACCTCAGCCAAACCAATGTCCCCTATGTTATTGCTGCTTGCTGTATTCTCCACAATCTCTGTGAGAGTAAGGGGGAGACCTTTATGGCGGGGTGGGAGGCTGAGGCAAATCACCTGGCCGCTGATTACGCGCAGCCAGACACCAGGGAGATTAGAAGAGCACACCAGGAAGCGGTGCACAACAGAGAAGCTTTGAAAACAAGCTTCATCAATGGCCAGAGTACAGTGTGACTGCTGTGTTTGTTGATGAACACCCACCCCCCCTTGATTGACTCATTCCCTGTAAGCAACTCACCCTTCCCCTTCGAGTACAGCTTACTTATGCAAATAAAGTCACTCTCGTTTAAAAATCATATATTCTTTATTAATTCATTATAAAAAGAGGGAGAGAAGTAAGGGTGTGGTTTGGGAGGAGGATAGGAGGGATGGAGAAGGCCATTAAAAAAATTTCACAGTAATGACAGCCTTCTGGTTGGGCTGTCCACGGGGGTGGAGTGGGCGGGTGCACGGAGCCTCCCCCCACGCATTCTTACACGTCTGGGTGAGGAAGATGTGGAACATGGTGAGGGTTGAGGGTGGTTATACAGGGGCTGCAGCGGCACTCTGTGATCCTGCTGCCGTTCCTGAAGCTCCACCAGATGCCGGAGCATGTCAGTTTGATCACGCAGCAGCCCCAGAGTTGCATCCCGCCACTGCTGATTTTCCTGCCGGTCTTCCTGCCACCACCTCTCATCTCGGGTGTCCCTCCTGTCCTCACGTTCACTGGCCTCTTTCCTGTAATTTGATACCACATCCTTCCACTCATTCAGATGAGCTCTTTCATTGCGTGTAACTTCCATAATATCCGACAACATTTCATCTCGCGTCTTCTTTTTCCTCCGCCTTATCTATGCTAGCCTTTGGGATGGAGGAGGGACGCTTGAAAAATTTGCAGCTGCATGAGGAAGATACATTTTACAGAACAATGGTTATACTCTTTCACAGTGAACAGCACTATTCACCTTACATAGCACATGTGATTTCCCTACAAGGTCGTATTTTGCATCTTAATAGTGAGTGTCTGCAGCTCTGGAGTTACAGATCTCACAGACACAGGTCCGGGCATCAGAATTCAGCTTGCATGAGGCCATGGTAAGCCACTGTCTTTCGGCTTCTGTAGTGATTTACCCCTCCCCCCAACGCATGGCTAATACTAGCTCCCTGCTAATCAACACCCTTCCCCCCCCCCACTGCGTGGCTGGTAGCTTGGGGAAGCCCCGCTGACCAAACAAAAAAGATCATCGGCATTTCACTCCTCCCCTCCCACCGCTTGGCTACGTGCAGGAAAGGATTTTTTTTTAAGCTGCTGCAGTCCACGAACCCACTAGGAAAATGGCCATCCCTCTTACTTAAATTCCTGATTTTTAACCAGGTTATCCTGAACGATATCACTTTGCTGAGGATAACACAGCGAGATAAAGAACGGATGCTTCTTGAATGCCAGCAATCACCGGGACCATACGCTGCTATGCTTTGCCATGCAATGATACCTGATTACTTGCTACATGCATGGCGTGGTAAAGTGTCCTACCATGGTGGGCGGAACAAGGCTGCCTTGCCCAGAAACCTTCTGCAAAGGCTTCTGGAGTACCTACAGGAGCGCTTCATCGAGATGTCCCTGGAGGATTTCCTCTCAATCCCCGGACATGTTAACAAACTTTTCTAAGTGACTATACTATCTGCGAATGCATCCCAAGTCCTCAGGGCAAATCAATCATTAAAAAACGCTTGCTTAAAAAAAAAGGTTGCTATTTGCAAAGGTACACTCACCAGAGGTCCCTTCCATGGCGTCATTGTCTGGGATAGTTGCTTGGGAGGGCTGGGAGGAGGGTAATTCCGTCAGGGTGATAAAAAGCTCCTGGCTGCTGAGGCTCACGGAGTGCTGTGTGCTCTCTGCTAGGTCGTCCTCCTCTTCTTCATCTTCATCTTCCCCGTCTGCATAATCCTCAGCCATGGCAGAGATTACAACCCCCACCTCGGAATCCACGGTCAGGGGTGGGGTAGTTGTGGTGCAGCCCCCTAAAATTGCATGCAGCTCAGCATAGAAGCGGCATGTTTTTCGACCTGCCCCGGACCTTCCGTTTGCTTCTTTGGTTTTCTGGTAGGCTTGTCTGAGCTCCTTAACTTTCACTCTGCACTGCACTGAGTCCCTGCTGTGGCCTTTATCCGTCATAGCCTTAGAAATTCTTTCAAATACTTTTTCATTTCGTCTTTTGGAACGCAGTTCTTTTAGCACTGAATCCTCTCCCCATATAGCGATCAGATCCAGTACCTCCCGTGCAGTCCATGCTGGGGCTCTTTTTCGATTCTCAGGAGACTGAATTGTTACCTGTGTAGATGAGCTGTGCGTGGTCACCTGTGCTGATGAGCTCTCCACGCTGGGGAAGCAGGAAATGAATTTCAAAAGTTCGCGGGGCTTTTCCTGTCTACCTGGCCAGTGCATCAGAGTTCAGAATGCTGTCCAGAGCGGTCACAGTGGTGCATTGTGGGATACTGCCCGGAGGCCAATACCGTCGATTTGCGGCCACACTAACCCTATTCCGATATGTTAATCCCGATATTAGCGCTACTCCTCTCGTCGGGGAGGAGTACAGAAACCGATTTAAAGAGCCATTAAAATCGATATAAGGTGCCTCCTAGTGTGGACGGGTGTGGCGTTAAATCGGTTTTACGCTCCTAAAACCGATTTAAACGCCTAGTGTAGACCAGGCCTTAGTTTGTCTCCTGGACAGGAGCATATTAGCCACATCCACACTGTCTGGACTAATCCCTGTTATAAATCAAGTTCTGCCAGAAGCAAGTTTAACAACTGTCATTAAATTTCTGTCAGGACCATAAAAAAAACCCACAACTGTCAACCATCAACCAATAGGGGAGGCTTTTAAGGGTAAGGTGCTAGAACTCTCAGCAGCTTGACTTAGAGTAGGGAGCTCATTTACAGTTGATAAGAGTGAGGAAGAGGCTTCACTGCAATTGGAAGCTATATCAATGGTCAGGTAGGCTCTTTAGGAACTCGGGGGCGGGGGAGAGTTACAGTTTGCCCTGTGGTAAAGTTTGTGGGTGGGATTTTTCAGAAGCACTAACTCTATACATCTACACTGCAGTTAGACACCCATACCTGGCCCGGGCTAGCTGCTGACTCAGGCTTGTGGGACTCAGGCTACGGGGCTGTTTAAGTACAGTGTAGACATCTAGGCTTGGGCTACAGCATGAGCTCTGGAACCCTCCCACCTTGCAGGGTCCTAGAGCCCAGGCTCAAGCACAAGCCTGGACATCTACACCACAATTAAACAGCCCCCTAGCCTGAGCCCCACAAGCCTGAGTCAGCAGGCCCAGGCCAGCTGCGGGTGTCTAACTGCAGTGTAGGCATATCCTGCATGGGTTAGCCGGACACAGTCTCAATGACTTAAATGATAAAGGAGTCCCATTGAAGTGCTTTTTAAAATTCCACTCGGCTTTTATTATGTAGCATATCTGGAGCTTGAGTTAGGCACATACAGATAAATCAAAATAAAACAAAAAAGTATGCATGGAGCTGAAGAAAATGCATAGATGTCTTCCCAGCTTGCACACATCTTTGTGTATTCAGTGGAGGGCCATCAGATCTTAAATGATGCAAAATAACTAAGGCACATGGGCCCTGGGATTTAATAAATCAGTAGTATCAAAAAATGCCATCTGAATCAAACAGAAGCCACTAAGCATCAGCAAGAAAAGTGTTCCCCCCTCCTTTCATAATAACCACAAAATGCCAGAATTTGCTTTCTATGTAAAATTTCTCTACAGAATATGCCAGCACTGATAGGCATAAGCCATTTCTATTTTCCCCATCCAAAACAGCCATTATTTGTCCTACTTAGCATGCTCGGACCCATTCATCTTTCCAGGAACATACCACACCATCCTCCCACTACTTTGATGAACTTTCACTAAGGAAAGCAGGACTGTTCACAAACCATGATGCTAGGTTCAATAAAACTGAAGGTAACAGTAATTACTGAATCCTTTGGAGAATCTCAAAAACCCTCTAAAATTATAAGAAAAACAATGTAAAGTTTTCAAAAGAGATATTCGTTTTCTTTTATGTGCTTTTCTAAACACAAACTGCAATACTTACTTATTCAGAATTACCTACATCCAGTCATTTGGGTTTTACAGTACAAGGCTCTTTCTAATGTGACATTCTGGAATACTCAAGCAAAAATCCGCGCAGCCAAGTAACAGATAATTTCTTATAGCTAAATTAACATGCTGTTGTGGCTACACAAATAATAAATAGCCAGAAATATTTATTTAGATGTATATTCAAATGCCAAAATAATACACCTACCCATATGCTCTATGCATCCTTGACATAACTTGAAAATATAACAAATATCTTTTTTTTTTAAAAACGAGGATTCATGTTTAGATATTGACTAAGGATCAAACTCTGCCCTGAATATGTTACAAGGCACACACTTACAGAAATTGGAGTTCCCTGTATGTATATGATGGCAGAAATAGACCGACTCTTCAGATCCACAACATAGCAGATTTTTTTGTTTGGTTAATAGTCAATACACACATAGGATTCCGGGGTGGGATGGTATTTATATAAAGTTGATTGTATGCAAGTAAATTAATTTAGATTCCCCAAAACCAGGAGATTGTTATTGACTCTTTGTATCATTGTTTGCAGTGTTGTTGTAGCCATGTTGGTCCCATGATATTAGAGACACAACATGAGTGAGATAATAGCTTTTACTGGACCATTATGAGTATTTGCAATGCATCCATAATCATGGGATCTATGTGCCTTTCCAAAGCTTAAATTGGAGATAAGATGACACCTTGCTCCTCTCGTGCCTTCAGCTTTGAATATAACCAGTCACCTAGGAGCTTGGCCTAGGGATCATCAAAAAAACGTCTTTGGGAGTTAGGACCCAAACTCCTATTGAAGACCCCAGCTTTAATCATTTACACATACCTGATCAAAGAGGTACATCTTGTACTTCATTCTAAAAAGAACTAAATTTACACCTATGCATATTTCTGTGTGCAGCAGACTTTAGACCCACTTGGTACTGGGAGTTCTATTGTTCCATCTCCCACAAACTTGAACCTGAGACATCAAGTTCAGTGTTCTGGATAAGTGGAGATCATACAGCAATAGTACAGCATTTCTAAGCAAACGTTGCAATATTGCAACACCAAATTTTGCTCCAAGGAATGGTGAAGTTTTCAATAGGCATGTTGTGTGGCAACAAGATCATAATTTCATCATGGATTCCTTTACATACTAGTCATAAAGCACGATAGTCTAGAAGCCCACCATTTGCTAAGTAAATTCCCTTTTTTTGCAGTGTGGAGGTTGAAGAGGAGAAATGCAAAAAGGGTCATAAGTCTGTTATCGATATGGCCAAAGAAATTGAGAATTTTAAAAAAAATATTTATCCCTTGAAAGGGAAGTTTCTTGCTGATTTAATCTAATCAGTCTAACATAAAGAAGCCATTATGCTTGCATCATGCAAATATTGACTGACTTAGCTAATGAGTGGCTGTGTATAAACAGCCTTCTTTTTTCAACTGGAGTCTACAGCAGACAGCTTTGTGTACTCTACAGTCTCTTGTACCTGAGCCAACAACTGATAGTGCAGTAGATCAAAGCCTTGATAGGGAGATGCCAGGCAATTTGTATATAAATATACCCCTTAAAAATCCATAAGAGTACAATAGAAGTCTTAACATACTTTCACCACAATTTGAATGTTAAATAGTTAATTACTTTGATAACATATCAAAGTTGTATCTGATGCTACAAATGTACTGTAAGACCTCAGTACAGTAAATATTTTCTATTTCTTCCATGAAGTTGATAAATTACAAGCTATTTCACATTAAAAAAAGCAAATACAATGCATTCCTTTCTGAACTGGAATACTTCCCAGAACACAGTTTGTTAATTTCCTCAGGTTTGAGGAAAATGGAATAGAATACAATTAGCATAATTTAAGTGAGATACTTAAACGGAAACAGGGAAAATTTTGCAGTCAATTAAAATGATAGCCTATTTTTTCCATTTTGTTGATTGATAGTGTATAAAATTTTACTACACAGGTCCTAACTCCAAAACTCAAGCCACAATTCATTACACTTCAATTCTAAAATTACAAATTCAGTTAATTTGGGATTAGCATGAATGCAAAGTTACACTTTGTACAAGTGACCCAGTGACAAATGTTTAGATTTCCTTAGAATTAAAGGGCAGCTAGGAAGGTTAATGGTTCAAGACAGTTTTTTCTACACCTTTTTGGGGCGTGTCCTGCTCTTACATCTGTGCAACCCCAGTGAAGACAGCGAGGCTTCCCCAGTGTAATGGAGGTCAGAATTTTGCCCTTCTTTCCTTCTACAGTATTATAAATAAGGATGGTCCAATGTTTATGGTAATAACCTGCATCTAGAGACATCTGGGTTTGACTCTCTGCTTTGCTACAGACTTTCTGGGTGACCTTAGACAAGTCACTTAGTCTCTTTGTGCCTCAGCATCACTTTTTCAAATAGGGAACTAATACCACCTCCCTTCCTCTCAGGAGTGTTGTGAAGCTAAATACATTTAAGACTGAGGCAACAGGGATTATGGTATTGGAGGCCATGTAAGAGATGTTTTCTGTAAAGCTCTACATGAAAAGTGTACTGAGCAATTATTTAAGTT
The DNA here is from genome assembly GCF_020497125.1 of Mauremys mutica. Classification (NCBI taxonomy): domain Eukaryota; kingdom Metazoa; phylum Chordata; order Testudines; family Geoemydidae; genus Mauremys; species Mauremys mutica. The sequence goes on from NC_059075.1 coordinate 45,922,781, forward strand.
GTAGAGATTCAACTAATGACCTAGGCCAGAGGTTCTCAGACTGTGGGCTGGGACCCCAAAGTGGATTGTGACCCCATTTTAATGGGGCCATCAGGCCTGTTGTTAGACTTGCTGGTGCCCCGGGGCAGAAGCCAAAGCCCCCATCACCCGGGGCCGAAGCTGAAGCCAGAGCCCCACCGCCCAGGGTCAAAGCCAAAGCCCAAGGGCTTCAGTCTTGGGCAGCAGGCTTCAGCCCTGTGTGGAGGGGCTCAGGTTACAGGCCTCCCCACCTGGGGCTGAAGCCCTTGCGCTTTGGCTCCTCTGCCTGGGGTGGTGTGGCTCAGGTGGGCTCAGACTTCAGTCCCCTCTCCTGGGGTCGTGTAGTAATTTTTGTTGTCAGAAGGGGGTCATGGTGCAATGAATTTTGATCCCCTCTGACCTAGGCAATCACAATCCAAATTTTACAGTTTCTACAATGTCTAGATACAAAAGTGATGAACACGATATAATTACCTTGACAGAATAGCATGCAATAAAAATCAGTTTAAAAGATCAACATCCACTCTATAGCCAATCTGATCAGAGCTTCTGCATTGGAAAACACCAACTATAGTGGTTAGTACGCTCAATAAATTAAAAGACTATGGATTATGCCTGAAGTCTTATATAAGTGTCAATTCAAGGGTAAAACAGATAAGCAATTTCTGTTCATATAATAAAAGCATATAACAAAAGCAATTGTTATGCAATAAAAGACAAGTCAGAAGTACAAATACAACACTCACTGTGGCTCTTAGAAACCAACATTATAACCCTTGCTTGACTCTTGGTTTTCTTACACTGTAAAATTAAAATTGCTTGGAATATAAAAAAGTGAACAGCACAAGCTCATTTGCCACTGTAAAGTACAAGTGGTCGCATAGGTGGGAGAGAGAAGTCCTTCTCTACCTAAAAAAGCTTTTATTTTTTAAATACAGAAGGCGATATTTTACACCTACTTTGCACTGGTATAATCCACTATACAGGGTGCAGGGGCAACAGTGATTCATGGCCACAACAATAGTAGGTGTGTCTGAATGAATTCAATGTCTGTTAATGAACATAATCTATTTTACCACGTTGCTGACAAACTAACTATGTCTAGTATTGCCATCAGCACATGCATTAATGAGAACATGCCAGATCTAACAGAACAGGAGAACCTGAGGAAATGTGTGCAGAGCAATGGGGGGAGATCGTGCTGTGCCCCTAAAGGTATGTCTATACTGCAATTAGAAACCCGCAGCTGACCCATGCCAGCTGACTCGGGCTTATGGGGCTCAGACTAAGTCGCTGTTAATTGCGGTGTCAGGCAACCATCTACACCAGTTAAACAGCCACTTAGCCCCAAGCCTGAGCCTACTAACACAGGCCAGCCACAGGTGTCTAATTGCAGTGCAGATATACCCTTCCAGGCCCTGTCTGAACCTCCTGGGCCTGCAGTGTGGGCCACAGCACTGCTTAGAATCTCTACAACATAGTATACTGCATCCTACCCCACCACCCACAGCCACCCCTATGCCAGCACTTGGGAGAAGGTCTATATTCCACGGTGCATCCACCAGGGGAATCCTCTGTCAGCTGAATACAGGGCTTTTAGGGGCTCCTCTATAGCAGTGTTTGTCCACAGATGTGACGTCCAACTCAGATGAATTTTTCTGTCTTGTATACTGGATTTATTTTAGCTGATTTGGAATTTTGGACTTTGTTCCCATTATCCAGTCATCTTTTGTGCCTTACTGTCTGCCTAGGCTGATGCTATCGGCTGTCCTTACCCTTGTTTTATATGTAAGCAGAGTCAGGATGAGCCCCACCCTGACATCTGGTGGTAAATTATGGGGAGTGCGGAAAGTGTTGCATTGGTATTTCGGTTATTTGCATGGGCACTCCCACCCCACTTAGCATACCGCAAAGCAGCATGGGATGGTTATTTTCGCAGCTGTGGGAGCCCCAATTTCATTGTTATTGGGGCAGGAGGAATGAAATGTCACCCTGATTGGGTAAATGGGGAACTACAAAATTGTCTTGTGATGGGGGGTTTCATTGTCAGCTGGATAGCGCTTGCTAGATGGGGCACATGGGTTCCAAAACCCATTGAAAAGAGAGAGGCTGGGGACAGAGATCTGTACTTGGTGGTGCAGGCTCTTTGTGTGAGCCAGAAGCACCAGTTCTACCTGTGCCTCTCTCCACTGTGGAATGTCAGAGTTAATTTTTGATTCCCTTAAGAATCTAAATGCAGGTTACTGAGCTGAATTCACTGGTACTGGGGCTCCCCTACTAAGAGCTGGAATCACTGAAGAGCTGGACTTGCTGAGCTGAGAGCACTAAGTACTGTGCTTATGAGTGGGGGAGCCTGAAGCAATACTGTGGAGCAGAGCAGCTGGCAGAGCAGAGTGGAGCAGTTTGTGCAGCCACTGGGTGAGGGGAGCCAAGCAGCTCGTGAGGATGGCTGGAGTGGCTCCCAGGACAGCTGGTGGACCAGAGCAGCTGGCAGAGCGGAGCAGCCCACAGAGCAAGCGGAGCTGAGCTGTTTGCGGAGATGACTAGTGGAAGCAGAACCCCACGAAGAGGCAGGGCAGTTGGCCCTGAAACCACGTAAGGTGCCCCTTTTCTACCCAGGCTGGGGAGGGGGACCTCTGCAGAGAGACTCTTGAACTCTGGGGCTGCACTGACCCGGGACAGAGACTTTTGGATTGTGGGACTTTTGGGACTGTGGGTGATTTGGGGGTTGCTGGACTCAAGGGCCCCGAGAGAAGGACATGGCCCAATTTGCTGGAGTGGGTCTTTGCTCACGGTTTGACCTATGAACTCTAGCTGAGGTATTTTCCCAGTTTAATGCTTGTTGTTTGTCATGTAATTAAACCTTTTCTGCTACACCAAGACTCTGTGCTTGCGAGAGGGGAAGTATTGCCTCTTCGAGGCGCCCAGGGGTGAGTGTGAGATTTTCCCAGGTCACTGGGTGGGGGCTCGAGCTGGTTTTGCTCGATGTTGTGGGGAAGGAACCCCTATGTATTGAACCCGGCCCTTGCTGCTATCGTTTTGGCCCGGCAGAAGGGTTACATATAGATGGAGCTCAATCCCATCTAAGCCAATTGCTATGTTATGGGTGGTCTAACGTGTGCTGAGTCACAAAGAAGCATGCTTTCACAACATTTAAGTAACTATGGTCCCTTTTTTGTATGGGCTGTCCACTCAAACTCACAATCATACACACTAGTTGACACATACATTACAAATTCATGGAGACTTGATGGGACATTAAAATAGAAAGGAAATTAAAATGCTCCCTATAGAGTAAATCTGGGGACATCTTTTTACCCCTGCTGGTTTCCCACTCCTCTCCCCCTGCTTTTTAAAAATCAAAATGTGATGATCTGGGCCAAAAAACATTTATTTTACCATGTTGTTCCCCCCACTGTTTCTGACTCAAAAATATCCATAAGGGCTAATTGCAAATTTTTCAGGTTCTAAAATGTTAGACTATTTTAGAAACAAATATGGAGTACCTAGGTATTTGAACAGGATATTGTGCACATGCTAAAGATATTGCAGTACAAATTCCAAACCTGCAACATATGAGACTGGGAAAAAAAACACAAAGCAAAACCATGAACAATCATTAATCCTAAAGCTGATAGTGTGGCTGAACCTTTGAGGTTTTGTTCCTGGAGCCTGCTGTTTTAGGTATAGATTGATGTTATTACAGGGCTGTGCAAACAGCCCTGTTATAATCAAAGTGAGGTTTTTTGCTTCTCTTGGAAGACATTCAGTTTCTTTAGGTGTAGTTTGTGTTGTGTTTGTTCATGGCTGGGGGGGGGCAGGGACTACACAGATTTAAAATAAAATCTATATAAAAAGCAAATTGTAAGGAGGTGGATCAGCCTCAATGTATATTCAATCCTGGCCTCTCTGCTGAAATTGTAACAATAAATGTGCCTGTTTGTGATGCAGACACCTGTCAGACAGAGACAAGAAAGACAAATGTACATGTAACTATCTGAATGTGTAATTATTAAATACATGTGTGCTTTAAAAATAAGTTTCTTAAAAGATTACTTTTCAATTTAAGAAATTATGCATGCAATTATTTCAGAATAAATTACATACCAGTTTAAAAGTTAAGTCTTTCTTCCTACTCTCAGAAGTTCTTTGCATATTAAAACATCTTTATTCACTGATAGTCTTTTTTCCTCCATTAAACCCACAATTAGTAGTTAGGACCTAGGTACATCTTGTTAAATTTTCATTTTTTATTGTTTAAATTGTAACAGTAGTTATTCAAGCTGAATTCCATGGTAATGGATGACTAGAAATAACTTAGATAAATATATAAATAATTTTGACTGGATTTTAAATTATGTTGTATTAATAGCTGCAATAATTCAGAAATAAACTGATCCTCTGTCATCCATAGTATCTAACATTTTGGGACATTTATCTTTGTATGTGCTTGGGATATGCCATAATAAAACAATGAATAGATATATAGGACAACACTTTGTGACCCAGATTCTCTGGTCCTAATGAACTGTAGTAACACAAGACCCAAGTAAGGGGCAAAGGTAAATCACCTCCATGTTCTCCTGATCCAGGAGTCTGGGCAAGCCCTTGGCATAAATTGCAGAGAGTGCAAAGAAGAACCACAAAATTGATATGGATTGGAAAACATGCCTTATAGTGAAAGACTCAAGGAGCTTGCTCTATTTAGCTTATCAGAAAGAATATTAATGGCTGAATTGATCAGTCTATAAGCACTTATATAAGGAACAGAAAATTGATAGAAGTGTCTACAGTCTAGTTACACCTTTGTCTACAAGAGCCAATGGTTAGAAGTTGAAGCTTGACAAATTCAGACTCAAAATAAGGTGCAGATGTTTAATGGAGAGGGTGATTAATCAATGGAACAATTAACCAAGGGTTGTGGTGGGTTCTCCATCACTGGCAATTTTAAAATAGACTGGCTATTTTAATAAAAGGTCTAGTTCAAAGGAATTAATTCAGGGGAGTCCTGTAAGAGTCCTGTGCTATGTAAGAGGTTAGACCAGATTATCACAATGGCCCTTTCTAGCTTTATAATTTATGAAAATTAGAACAAAGCTGTTTTAATTTAGGTTTAATTGCCATTGGCCACAAGGGACCATTCCAGCCATTCCTCCTTTTCTCTTGTTACACAAAGGCAGAAGCCAGAAGAAAGATAAATGGAATCTCCAGATAGAACTATGTATGGTTTGAAGATAATTTAAGGATGTGTGGACATATATAGGAGGAATGTAAAGGAGACTGGATCTTCTAGGCTTCTAGCAGTTTTGTGCCACTGTAGCCGTATAAATAACTACTACTCTGGTGAAATGTAATTTATAAAAACTAATACTCACATAATACACCTAATACTATTAAAAAGTGTCCACATGTTCTTTGACGATCCTCAAACAATGTATTGAAAACTGTATCTGGGCTAACTGTTGATTCCTGGGTATTAGAAGTTACATTATTTCTGGATACTACTCAGAAACTCATTTTCCTGGCTCTTTTAGTATTACAGTCGGCCAGATATTTGATCCTATATGAATGATTATTTCTTAGATTTCCTTCCAAGAAATATTGTTAGTCAGAAGCAACAAAGATTTTCATTCATAAATGGGTTTTATAGTTCATTCTGCATTTTTAAGAGGAATAATATGGGTCTGTCATAATTGAAAATCTGCTACTTTAAATTTTTTTCTAAACATTATTATGGTAATGAGGACAGATTGTTCAATAGTCAAGCAGAGTTTATGCAGAATGGATGCTAGAAAGTGTTTCTACTAACATTTCATAGTGTCCTGATGTTCCTAGGTCTATAGACTTGAAGCTACAGCAGAGGCTATGTTAGCTTTGATATAGTTGACTGGTTCATTTCAAAGACGATAATTTATTTGCCTGCTAATTTACAGAAACCAAGCATTTTTGACATTGTCAATTTCTGAGTAATATGGAATCAAGCCCAAGCTAGTTTTTACACCTCTATATTCTGAACCTGTTCCCCACCACACATCTTACTAGTCCTGGACCTAGATAAAGCTTTTCCTGATATGATCATCAGGAGACTTTCAGAGACTAATTTGCCTTTTTTTTTGTTTAACATGTCCCTTAACAAGAAGGGACAAAGGGACAGTTGCTGAAGGTTTTAAAAATGAAATAAAGCCACCTTCCACCCTGCTTTATAAACCATAGAAATCAGATTCTTCAAGTAGTTCCTTTCAAATGGAAGGTTTGGACAAGGTGGTACACAATCCTACTCCTACCCGACATATTAAGAGACATCAGGTAACCATACTCTTCAAGTCAGGTAGTAGTTATATTTAATGATGCTCTGTCCAAAGGAGAGGAAACAAACCTCCCTCATCACCCAGCATAAGACACATATCAAGGCAGGGGTCTGGAGTCAAGCACGTCAGTAGAACTGGCATATATAATTAATCCGGCACCAGCAGATCATATAAAGGTGCCTGCAAAGGCAGTTAAAAAGTCATCCTTAATGTTAAGCTAATCCTTCCAAAAGCCTTGGGGGTGGTGGGAGATACACTTCAATTATCATGATTCTCTATGGATTGCTAGTGGCTCTGGCAGTTTGAGTTTTATATAATTTATTCTTAGGAATTAAATCTCTAATTTTCCTGTAAAATTAAGAAAAGAACTAATCAAAGATCATTAGAAAATTTGAGCTAGACACTGACATCAATTTTAAAAAATTATAATCAGAATGAATATGCTCTGGTTTTAGTCTGGAAGGTATGTGAACACAATACACTGCTTATACTTTTTATATATGTTTTAAAAGTGAAATTTTAAAAATCCATTTTCTCATATTTACATGTCTAATTCAACCTTAGATAACCACTAAAATACAGATTCAGATTGCAATCCAGTTACAATGCAAACCAAGCACAAAAGCCTTCTAATGATCTTTGATTAGTTCTTTATTAAATTCATCAAGGGAGGAAAGAAAATGTAATAATCTTCACCATTTGTCATCTTTCTGATTAGAGATTTGATTAGAACTTTCAGCTTTTATTTTCCTCCTTTCTATCCATTGCTATTACTGTAATACTGCTTCTTTCCTCTAGTTTACAAAGCACATGATAGGGCACACAGAACAAATTTGTAATGCCTGATGCATAGTCAGCTCAATATATTCCTGGCAGGCTAGAGCTAAATGGAAATATGAGCTCTCAAAATATTTAAGAAATCTGACTTGAAAACACATTTAACCCTACATATAGTATCCCACAGTGTATTACATCAAATGTACATCCTGTCTATTAACTAATCGGATACATTAAAAGTATCCTAAATGTGCTTACCTTAGGTTTAGTATGCATTGCAATGGAAACACAAATCTTAATATTTTAAGGGGCATAAACTTTTTCACAAATGAGTAATTTTATGATTCACTTCACTCGTATAATCCAAGAAATTAATAAAATACCAATGAAACAAGCACTGTACAGAGGACTATTTATCTCTCCCCATTCTGAAAACTGACTATTTATTCCTACCCTTTGTTTCCTATCTTTTAACGAGTTACCAATCCATGAGAGAACCTTCTCTCTTATCTCAGGACTGCTTATTTTGCTTAAGAGCCTTGTCAAAGGCTTTCTGAAAATCTAAATACACTATATCCACTAGATCCCCTTGTCCTCATGCTTGTTGACCTCTTCAAAGAATTCTAGTAGATTGGTGAGGCATGCTTTTTGTAAAGGGAAATCATGTTGACTATTCCCCAACAAATTATGTTCATCTAGGTGTCTGACAATTTTGTTCTTTACTATAGTTTCAACCAATTTGCCTGATACTGAAGTCAGGCTTACCAGCCTGTAATTGCCAGGGTCACCTGTGGAGCCCTTTTTAAAAATTGGCATCGCATTAGCTATCCTCCAGTCAATTGGTACAGAAGGGGATTTAAATGATAGGTTAGAGACCCTAGGGTCTCAAGTCAAGTACCCAGAAAATGAGGAACACAATTAGTGACCATATGTAAAAAGTTTGGTTTAATTGACTTATCTAGTATCATAAGAACAGTGTGATAGATAACTGGATTCTGTCCTTTTCTCTAGGCAGGATTCAACTATCTTAACCATGAGATTGTCCTTTCTCTTCCTGCAATCCCCTGCCACATTTACTACACACCTGCCACCTTCTGAAACAAATGAGGCAGGAATCCTACAGACAACAGCCTACTTTACTGCACAGTTCTGATGCACCTGAGGAATAGCCCTTCCTGTCCATTGAATGAGGCAGGGGCCCTGTGGAAAAAGTAATAGGTGATCGTGGTTGCAAAAGCAACCATAATGCTGGCATTTCCTAACTTTTGAATACTTGACTTTGCAACCTTAATCATGTCCTCTTAGCACAGTTTGTGTACAACTTCCTGGGTTTTTTAGCGGTCCTTTGTAGGTGACAAATCTGAGGAATTGTCACAGATTGAAGTGTCATTAGAGGAGGTTTTGGAATTGATAAACTTAACAGTAACAAGTCACCGGGACCAGATGACATTTACCCAAGAGTTCTGAAAGAACTCAAATGTGAAATTGCAGAACTATGATTTGTAACCCGTCATTTAACTCAGCTTCTGTACCCAATGACTGGAAGATAGCTAATATAACGCCAATATTTTAAAAAGGGCTTTAGAGGTGATCCTGGCAATTACAGACCAGTAAGTCTAACGTCAGTACCAGGCAAATTAGTTGAAACAATAATAAAAAATAAGATTGTCAGACACATAGAACATAAATTGTTGGGCAAAAGTCAACATGGTTTCTGTTAAGGGAAATCATGTCTTACCAATCTATTAGAGTTCTTTGAAGGGGTCTGTCATAAGTAGTTAGTTAAGGGTTAAGTTCTACCTGTAAAGGGTTAACCCAGACCTGGTGAAACACCTGACCAAAAGACCAATCAGGGAAGAGAATTTGAAAATCCCAGAGAGCGGGAACTTGGGTCTCTGTGTTCTTTGTTCTGTGTTCTTAGCCGTCTGAAACTACACCAGCACAGACGCTTAACCAAGTCTGCTCATCTTTCTGAACTAATTTCTTCTATTCAAGCTAGTGAGTATTAGAAGTACTGGGTAATTTCATATAAGAATCCTGTGTCTGCAATTCTGTGTGTTTGTATTGATTATTCGTAATTTTGCCTGTATTGTTTGTACTGAGGAAAAGGGAGAAATTTCTCCAGGGATTAATAAGATTAGACCCTATGAATGTCTATCTTGGATTCATAGAGATTGTGTATTTTTTCTCTTTTTTTTTTTATTCTTTTAATAAACTCTTTTAAGTTCAGGACTTGGTTAAGTTCCTTACCTGTGGATTCAGGGGAAGGAAGCTAGGCGCCACTCTGTGGAGACAAGGGTTGTCTCCAAGCAGAGAAAGCAGGGAAAGTCTCTGGAAGGAGGAGAGGGAGGGGGGAAGTGGGCTGCTTCCCTGTGTGTAGAGATTCAAGGAGTTTGAATCAAGGTATCTCTCTCTCCGGAGCAGGCTGGAGAGAGGGAAGAAAAGGGAGGGGGGGGGGGAAGGTTCCTCCTCTGTGAGTGGATCTGTGTTCCCAGGGAGTGTCTTTGAAGGGAGACAGGGGGGACAGAGGGGTGTCTCGATTCACCGAAATAATCGAGTGGTGGCAGCGAGAAGGAACCCCACCCTAAGGGTTAGGGTGGTGGCAGAATGCATGCGGGTCCCCATCTTTGAACCCACAAGCTCAAAGTGGGGGTGAGATCCCAGGACAGGGTCAAACATGTGAACAAGTGGAATCCAGTGGACATAGTGTACTTAGATTTCAAGAAAGCCTTTGACAAGGTCCCTCACCAAAGGCTCTTACATAAATTAAGTTGTCATGGGATAAGAGAGAAGATCCTTTCATAGATTGAGAACTGGTTAAGACAGGGAACAAAGGGTAGGAATAAATGGTAAATTTTCTGAATGGAGAGGGGTAACTAGTGGTGTTCCCCCAAGGGTCAGTCCTAGGACCAGTCCTATTCAACTTATTCATAAATGATCTGGAAAAGGGGGTAAACAGTGAGGTGGCAAAGTTTGCAGATGATACTAAACTGCCCAAGATAGTTAAGACCAAAGCAGACTGAAGAACTTCAAAGAGATCTCACAAAACTAGGTGATTGGGCAACAAAATTGCAAATTAAGTTTAATGTGGATAAATATAAAGCAATGCACATTGGAACAAATAACCCCAACTATACATACAATATGATGGGGGCTAATTTAGCTACAACTAATCAGGAAAGAGATCTTGGAGTCATCGTGGATAGTTCTCTGAAGACGTCCATGCAGTGTGCAGCAGCAGCCAAAAGCAAACAGGATGTTAGGAGTCATTCAAAAAGGGATAGAGAATAAGATGGAGAATATCTTATTGCCCTTATATAAATCCATGGTACACCATGTCTTGAATACTGTGTACAGATGTGGTCTCCTCATCTCAGAAAAGATATACTAGCATTAGAAAAGGTTCAGAGAAGGGCAACTAAAATGATTAGGGGTTTGGAATGGGTCCCATATGAGGAGAGATTAAAGAGACTTGGACTTTTCAGCTTGGAAAAAAGGAGATTAAGGGGGGATATAGAAAAATCATGAGTGATGTGGAGAAAGTGAATAAGGAATAGTTATTTACTTGTTCCCATAATATAACTAGGGGCCACCAAATGAAATTAATGGGCAGCAGGTTTAAAACAAATAAAAGGAAGTTCTTCACACAGCGCACCTGTGGAACTCCTTGCCTGAGGAGGTTTTGAAGGGTAGGACTATAACAGGGTTTAAAAGAGAACTAAATAAATTCATGGAGGTTAAGTCCATTAACTGCTATTAGCTAGGATGGACAGAGATGGTGTCCCTAGCCTCTGTTTGTCAGCCGTTGAGAATGGGCAACAGGGGATGGATCACTTGATGACTACCTGTTCTGTTCATGTCCTCTGGGGCACCTGGCATTGGCCACTGTCAGCAGACAGGATACTAGGCTGGATGGATGTTTGGTCTGACCGAGTATGGCCGTTCTTATGTTTTAAAAAGCAAACCAAAAACTGAAATTCCATAATATGGCATCATATGGTCAGGGCCATCCCTAGCTATTCTGGAGCCCTATGCAGCCCGACTGTATGGTGGGAGGGGGTGGACAGGCCTCCACAGGGCAGGCACAGGGCTGGCTCGGGGGAACCACCCCCCAGAACTCACCAGCAGTGCAGCTGGGGCTGGGTCGCTGCACTCCCTGCTGCCAGTGAGTGCAGGCCCAGCCCTGCTGCAGTCCTCAAGGGAGTAGGGGCAGGACTGGGGTGAAGCAGGGGCAGGGCTAGGGTAGAGCAGGGGCTTTGGGGAAGGGGTGGAGTGGGGGCTGGGCTGGTGCAGAGCAGGGGTGGGGCCATGGGGAAGGGGCGGGGTAGGGGCTGCAGTAGCATGCAGCTGTGCAGGGCATCAGGAAATTTGGTGCCTCAAGTTTCCTGGTGCCCTGCACAGCTGCGTACTTTGCGTATGGGTAGGGACGGCCCTTCTATGGTCATTGTTCATCAGCGGGGTTAGAACATTTAGATCCTCCACACAGATCTCTGCCACTTGAACTAATGGCATAACTGATAGGTGTGGTAGACAGTCATCCTCTATGTGGACCAGCACTAGAGGGGACAGGACACTTTAGAGGGTTTCACAGCAGAGGAATGGTGAGACTCAGGAATCTTGGGTTCCATTCTAGGCTTTAGAGGGGGTATGTTCTAGCAAACAGACTCTTCTGTGCATTCCTCACAAGTTTGCCTCTTTTTGCTGAGGCCCCTCCAGCCTGTCCTTTTCCCACCTTGGCTTCATGTCCCAGTCCCATTTTTGTTGCTTACCCAGTCTCACTCTTCATTTCTAGTCCTAGTCTCTGCCTACAGGCTCACTGTCCAAATCCCACTCTCTTTCCCTCTTCCTGTTTCTTCCCATCACCACCACCCACCCAGTTTCCTTGTCCAGCCAGTCCTGGCTCCCCACTAACTCCTCACCCAGTCTGTCTCCCACTGCCAGTGGCTGCCAGTCATAGAACCCCTCCCTGGATTCCTCATTCAATCTAAGTCCTGCACCTCCTCACTGACTCCTTGTCCCAGTTCTCCCCCAGCTTCTACTCCTTTTACCCCATTCCCCTCCACACTGATACCTACCCCCACTCTCCTTGTCTAACCAGTTTAGTCTCCCCCCAACTCCTCATCCAATTTCAGTGTCCCTCACCCAAAGCCAACTAGCTCCCAGTCCCACCTCTTCTATTTTCTGCCTCTAGTTCCTAGTCCCAGCCTGCACTTCCTTCCAGCTACCAACATACTTGCTCAACCAGTCCAGTCTCCCCTCCAACTCAATCACATTTCTCTACCCACCCCCTAATCTGAGTCTCACCAGACTCTTTGTTCCAAACTACTCTTTTCCTTATGCCACCTGGCTTGTGTCTCCTCTGCATTTGAGGCAGACAGCTTCCTCCTCTACATTACCTTAGTGCCAGCAGCAGTGTCACAGAGCTCAGGAGAGACTCCCTGCTATCAATTCTGATCCCACCTCCTGCATGCACACCCCAGCCTGGAATAGCTGGGAGCAGCAATTAGAGAAAATCCTTCTGACCCTCCCCCCCCCCCACACACACAAGTCCAGGGCTGGTGCATGCTAATTCACTCTGATGGCTCATGCAGTCTGGCTCTGGTTGGCACTAGGAGCTGTGGGGTGGGGAAAGAGAGGGAGAGAGAATGGAGCATGCTCAGTAAGGATGGAATCTTTGGAGATTTTAGCTGCTCTAAAAAAAAGAATTCACTACTGAGCATGTGTGAATTGCAAGTTTTCAAAGATCAAATTTAGGTGGATTTTCACAGGGACAGCAAGAGTCATATTCCTGACACACAGGCTGACCTCATACAAAATTTCAAGCCCGGCTACAAAGCATGGAGCTGCTTGAGCTGTTCAAATGAAAAAAAATTGCGAGATTTTTAAAAACAAGGGCAAAACATTTTTCCCTGTCCTCATTCTCAGGAACTGCTGAATTGTTTTGTCTGAACTTCTCCAAAGAAGTTCAGCATGAGGGAGACACTCAACATTGAAGATTTCAGTCCAAATGGTCAAGATAAACAACTGAAAGCAGGATCTTAGGATAGTAAGATTTGGACTACTTAATAAGTGGCACTACCAGCCCTGCCGAGAATGAGATAATAATTCCCAAGGATACCAGTGCAATGCTGACCACCTCTATCCCATGATAACAATCCCAGGATAACTTAAGGCTCTGAAATAATCATTAAAAAAATCATTAAATGAGATTTTTGTAGGTAAAGTGTATTGATTTTGTTTATTTTTATTGCCCCTAAATTTTAAACTTCACCTTTAACAAATTCTTACTCTGAAAAACATTTGCATTTAAATGTATAAAAACCATCTGTGTCCACAATTATAGGTTTGTTTTTAAAGTAACATTACAGAAACAACTCTACAAAAAACTTGGTGCTTATAGCTAATGTTCTAATATGCTTTGTTGCAGTTCTCCAGAATATTAAGCACTGTATTTTTAATCTTAACATTTTAGAGTACTTAAAATGAGTACTTTACTTCTTAATTGGAGCCCTTTTTCTTACTAACAAGCAGACTACAGTCTCCTAAGTGCTTAGAACAATCATGTGATGTCTCAAATGGGAGATGTTAGTCTGGATCTTTTCCTTGTTAACCTCTTTATTGTGTTTAGTGCCACATTTGTCTTGTAGCCCTTAGGGAATAATAATTTGTATATACTATCCTTGGCTTAATGGGAAAGGCAGTGAAAAAAAAAACAGAATTAGGAGCCATTTAATATTGGTACTAGTAGCTGAAAGCCCATGCTGTCACACAGGTGTAATTCAAAGCAGTGTGTGTAATGAAGCCAAAAATGGCTGAGAAATTAGTTGTAACAGACCCCGAAACCCAGTGATAATTCAACATTGTGATATTCTGAACAAGAGCCCTCAACCATACTTATAGCTGATTCCAATCGCTTCACACTGACTCTACAGACATTCAGGGCCACTGAGAGCAGGTTCAGGCCCCGGGGAAAAAAAATTTTCGGGCCCCCCAGCAAGGGCGGACCGGCTAAACAGGGCCGACGAAGCCAGGCAAGCCAGGCCCCGGGCCCCCTTCCGGACCACCGGGCCCCAGTAATTTGTACCGGCTTTGCCCCACCCTCTCGTCAGCCCTGCAGACATTTTAGCTTCAGAGTGAGAATCTGGAATCTTATACAGATTTACCCAATCATAGAATCTCAGGCTTGGAAGGGACCTCAGGAGGTCATCTACTCCAACCCCCTGCTCAAAGCAGGACCAAACCCAACTAAGTCATCCCAGCCAGGGCTTTGTCAAGCCTGACCTTAAAAACCTCTAAGGAAGGAGATTCCACTACCTCCCTAGGTAACCCATTCCAGTTCTTCACCACCCTACTAGTGAAAAAGTTTTTCCTAATATCCAACCTAAACCTCCCCCTCTGCAACTTGAGACCATTACTCCTTGTTCTGTAGACAATTCATGATTGTCTGTGACCAAACTGGAAGTAGGACATTAAAACAAAATGCAAATTATGACAATCTGAACACTTTACCCATGTGGAAAAAAAATATGCATCAGTATACAGAGAGCTTACTGGAGGGGAATAGATTGCAAGAGATGTAGCAAAAATAACACCATAGAGGAAAAAGTCAAAGTTTTACCCCTCCTAACTGCTCTTTATTAGAAAATGATTTGCTCAATATAAAATAAGTTTTCAAAATGTTAATAGGATTAATCAACTTAGGAGAAAAAAGTACTGAAATAAGTTCACGTTTGGCATAGCTGGTTTTCAGATCAGCTCATAGGCACTTATTATAACAGGCAGGGGGCTAACCCTCTCAGACATGGAGCTAATCAGTCCTTGAAAGTCACTTCATCCAACAGAGTGGATGAATGTATTTATCCTCATTTGTCCACCTCTAGCATTTGCAGCAATGGCATTTAGATTGTCCATTTTTACAGCTTATCAAATTTAAGTTGTCAATTTTTTCTGATATGTTTTAATCATAATTTCAGTTTAAACATTATTTCTTATCACCATCTTCAGAGCTGGTATTGCTGAGATCAATTTAGTGACTATATAGCAAAACAAATAACTGTTACATAGTTGGAAGCTTTTCTTTAAGGATAATATATTAAAGTTCTCCCTAAGGAGATCTTCAGTTATGGCCAGACTGAGCACATAATCACAAGGCAAACATGTGTAATGGCCAAACACAGAAGCCAGAGGCACTGTTTATAACTGCCTCCAAGAGCCGAGTTGTTCTCTGCAGACATGTGCTTGCCCAACACCATGCAAAGCTTAAATATGTGAAGGTAAATGTTTCTCATTTCAAATTGTTGTATTTGTTACTACTTGCTGGACTGCAGCACCACCAATACCTTAGGGTACTGGCCTGTTTATTTTCACATCAGTGCCTGCCCACAAGATGACTTCAGTCCTGTCCCATGGAATATATTCCATTGAAATATAAAGGTTTATAGGACACAGGGAAATCTTACTTGGTAAAGGCTAAGGATAAGAGGCGGTTTTTTGGAAGGCTCTCTGGATGGGAGGGTAGGCCTAACTTGGTGTAACAGGGGATTATTATACCGAGGAGAGGGAAGGAATAATATATACTGGGGGAGAGAGACTGGTCCTCTGGTGGCACGGCACTGGCAATATTAAGAGTTTTCTTTAGTATCATCACTGTAGAATCTAAATGTTTCTCAGGTAAATTAAATCTCCACAGTAAAGTCCCTAGTGGACTTTATGAAGTCTTCTGTACTTTACTTTTTCCTAGTTGAGTAGTGTCTGCTCAGAACATATCAGCTACTAAAATAGCATTACTATAGTTTATACTAAGACTGTTCCTGTCCAGTGTGTATTTTTAGCTAGTACTGTATCACTGTATTAAAACCATACTCCTGATCATATTACAAGAGGAATTACAATTCTCAGCAGGGAAGACGTTTTTAAAATGGATTGCTGCTTTCTTCCAGTTCTTATTGGAGGTGTTTGTTCCCCAAATTCCTTGTAGAAGAGAAAGGGTGATAGAAAGCTACTTTCTATCAAACTATTTGGTGCTTTGATACTATTGTGATAAGTGCTTTAGAAATAGCTTATATGGATAGGTAATGTAAGCACCTTGTTTTAAAATAATCAATAATCCTTATACTTTTGTCTTTTTACCAATGGATTGACTATAGGGAAAACATGTCAACAAGAAATCCCTATAATTTCTATTTTGCTGCTACAGCAGGGTTGCTCTGTTTAAAGTAATGTTCTCACTTCCCTTCTAACAAAAACAAACAAAAAAACAAAACAAAAAATCTATTCCACGTGGCAAGCATTTGTTGGGTGAAATACTGTATCACCAAGATAACATCTTGCTCTGAAACAATTATATAGTAAGCCAGGGGTTGGCAACCTTTCGGAAGTGGTGTGCCGAGTCTTCAGTTATTCACTCTGATTTAAGGTTTCGCATGCCAGTAATACATTTTAACATTTTTAGAAGGTCTCTTTCTATATGTCTATAATATATTACTAAACTATTGTTGTATGTAAATAAGGTTTTTTAAATGTTTAAGAACCTTCATTTAATTTTAAAATTAAAATGCAGAGTCCCCCGGACCAGTGGCCAGGCCTGGGCAGGGTGAGTGCCACTGAAAATCAGCTCACGTGCTGCCTTCGGCACCTGTGCCATAGGTTGCCTACCCCTGTAGTAAGCTATACTTCTGACTATACTTTCCTGAACATCTCTCTGCTGAATTAGCCATGGCGTAAATTAATCAAACATCCAGGAAATGAATACAGGGAGGACTAAACAATGTTAAAAATTTGATTGTGTTATACATGGAATTCAGCTATTCATTGAAATCCTCCAATTGTGATAACTCTCCTGATTGCAATTATTTTGTCTATGTAGTGAATATGTTTTAATCTTGTTCTGATACTGACTGTTGTAAATAATTTTCTCCCCATACCTGTCCTTAAATAACTTTCAGCTGATCTTTCCAAACCTGGTGGCTGACAAGCAAGAGCAAAGCAAAGTTTTTACCCATTTGCACATGGTTACTCAAGTTAAATAGCTACTATGCACACTATTACCCAGTCTGCATAGGCAAGTTTGGGCTGCAGCTGTATGTGTTTTTAATCTTGGTGGTTGAAGTCTGCCATCACCTTTTAAATTTGGTCTCTACTGACTTATCTAATACAGACTACTCAAAAATCATTATCCTGAAGAAATATTGTCATTTGTATACTAAAAGTATATAAACGTTGGTTATGTATTTGAGAGACATTCTTAGCCTCCCTGGACAGGGTAGTCTGGGGATTATGAATTTTATACACCTGAAGATCATTAAACTAGGAGTTCTTTTCTCCTCAGAAAAGCCTTAATAAGTAATCATGCAACAGCTCTTGGCACCTGTTCCAAAATCTCAATCTTATTTTGCATAACTGAAGATTGAATGCATAAAATAGTGAGAAACAACTTGGTCACCTGCTTTGACATGTTGTTAATATAATCTCCTATTTATAATCACAATGATCCATATGCTTGCTTCCTGCCCAAAAATCAGATGGAGGGAAACAAATGATTGTGGAAAAGCAGCAATTTGTGTGCATTCTTCTCCTCCTCTCCTCCCTCTTCCCCCCCAAAATCCACAAGAGCAGCCAAGGTGTAACTGGCCATGGGGAGGGAGGGACCAGGAAATGGAACAGAGATTTGTAAAAATTAAGTCCAAAGCTTCCTGCAAGAGTGACCCTCTGATCCCTAGTCCCCAGCCATTTCAGCACTGCAGGACAAGCAAGTAGCCCTGCTGTTATTGTTTCATGGGTAGAACTGGGCAGAAAAATTGGTTTAGTGGAAAATGTTGACTTTTCATTGAAAAACAGTGTAGTCAAGCAAAAAAAGAAAAATTCAGTAAAAACCTCAAATTTCCCCACAGAAAGCAGAAACCTTTCACAAAAAGTTTTGTTGAAAATCCAGTTTTCTGTTTAAAAACAATTTTAATGGAAAATTTTTGACCAGTCCTATTCCCAACCCTCAACTACACTATGACTCTCCTGAGGAGCAAAGTTATAGCATTAACTAACTGCAAGTTCTCTGCAGATGTAATTTTTTTTGCAAGGGGACTATGCGGTTTAGTGCAGCTCCTCCCCCAACCTCTTCCCCACACACCTTTTCTATATGCACAGGGTCTTCATAGATAATACACAGAAGAGGAAAAGCGGCCTTGCCTTGGTAAAGGGGCAGCATACCATATAGCCACTTTCCCACTCTACAAAGGCTCAGTGCCTGATTTGCTGCTGCATGCACTGCACAGCAGTGTAACTACACAATACAGTTCCTTTTTTTTTTCTTTTTTCTTTTTTTTAAAAGCAGTGTTGTCTCAGGCACAAGTTTAATAGAAAGGAAACTTTTCCATAAACCTGTTGGCCTAGCAGCTCCTATCTCTTCAAACTGTCCCTACCTGCTCCTAAGTACAAAAAAGCCCAGTGACTTGCTCTCATCCTCCCACTCTATTACAGTTACTCAAAAAAACCACCACCACCACAACAGAATAGAAACAAAATCATGAGACTAAAGTGACCAATCGCTTCACACTTCCCAGGAAAACCCCAACAATTCACTTACAATACCCTGGCTGAAAACTGTTCACTTGAAACCTATAGCAAATAAATTTTCATTAACAAATTCACAAATCAAAGGGAAGGAATTAATCTAATATACTGATTCACAAGAATAGTTCACATATTTCTGCTCACAATTACTCCACCCTCCATTCCATTTTTGTCCACTTTTCCCACAAGCATCTCTGTGGCTTATTTTGTGTGTCTTGTCCTATGCTTAAGCCATCATCTCTACTCTTGACCACTAAACCACCTGTCTCCTATTTCAACCCCTCCTTAAAGTTCACCTCTTCCACAAAGAGTCAAAAGTATTTTCTCTGTATCCTCATTTTATACATATTGAATTACAAATAAAAACAGGAAAGCTTTGTGCACCTGCCTAAACGTGATTGTATTGCTACAACCCTCATCCTTCATCTTCCATGTGCATCATCCCCAGTGTGATGAGCTGCTATACTCACCACTCAATGGTGCCACCTCCTGGGGGCTCTGGGGATTAACTCAGTGAGGCCAATGCCTCTTCCAGCAGTTATACCCAGTCAGTTTCTCCTCTACAGCCCTTCCCTCACTCCAGGAACCACAGCATCCTCTTCATGACTCAGCTCTCCAGCTAAGTCACTATCGTGGTTTCCCCTTCTGTGGGGAAAAGTCTCTTATCCCAAACAGGCTCAGGCAGTCTCCCTATACACTGCCATGCCGGTGCCACTTCCCCAGTGGCTGGTTGTGGAACCCAGTCCCACCCTCTACTCTGAGTTCTGGTTGAGGGACCCTGTAGTCAGCAGTCAAGATCTGTTCCACCAGGTACCTTGCTGCATTTCCCAGAGCCCTTTCCTAACCTTCTGGCTCTCCCTTTCTTCTCTGGGTCTGCCAGTTTCACCACTCCCTCCTTCCCAGGAGCAACTTCGGCCTACACATCTCTGCAGCCTCCAAATACTCCTCCCTCTTTCTAGGGAGTGACTGCAGCCTTTCCCAGCTGCCCCTTCTGTTGCCACCTTTCTGGCTTATGTAGGCCCCGCCTGTTCCAGCACAGCTGAGCTTCTTCTAATTAAGGCTTCTCTTGCAGTCTTAATCACTTCTAGCTTGTCACCTAATAGGCTAATTGGCCCCTCTGGCCTGTCTTAACCCTTTCAGGGCAAGTGTGAGGAAGACACCGCAGCACACTCACAAATAAAAAATGTCAATACTTTTGGGCAGGGACCATCTAGTTCTTTTTTTTTTCCCTATGAAGTATCTATCACTCCTTTGGGTGATTAATAAGTGACAGAAATTTTGTTGTGTAAGACAAGATTTCAGTGCTTAGGCATTAAAATATCCAACTAGTTTTTATGTCCTGTGCTTGGTTTTGTTTTATTAAGGTTTTGATGATTCTTTCAAAATATAACTGCAGGCCACATAAGTAAGAATATTTACATAATAAGTAGGAATACCATGTTAGTAGGGAAAGTGTTTTGCAAAGGAACACTTAGAAATCTCCTTCTGTTAGGATCTGTGCACTGCTGTACCCACTTACATCTGTCTGACTTGTGTGCTTGATTTATAGAATACCAAATTCAACTGAATAATCAGGTGAACTTTGGCTTAAGTCTCATCTTGAGTCTTCTGAAAGCAGTAAACACTCAAACTAGTAGGGGCTGCACACAGTGCAGTTAAATACACTGTACTTCCCAACCTTGTAGAAAAGTGGAAGCAATAATGCTGTCAAGTAAGAGAAACATGATGTGATCTAAGGCTGCATACATACAAACGTGACAGTCAGCCAACTGCTTACATGCAGATATCTAAAGAGAATAACCCTTAGTTTCATTAACATGGACCTCTACTGAGCAAGCTAAAGGGCATTTCCATCTTCTCAGCCTGAAGTGGGCAGTAGCACACACAGGAAGAATTTGGTCCCTCATTCTCTGCAGTTTGTTTTTTATTGTTCTATTAAATATGACATTTCAATTTTAAAAGAAATGTAGTGTTGGTTTAAGGTGGACTAATGGAGATGGAGACAGAACTCCTCTTTAACCACACCGTGAAGCCAAGCTTTTAATACCCAACTATTAAACCTCAAGCCTGTTCTATTGGGGCTACTTTTGAAGATTAAGCTCCCAGCCCATTCAGTTCTTGGACTCTGCTGATATTGCAAAGAATTCCAGTTAGTGACAGCAATGACAATGGTTTTGGGGGCATTGACACCTGTCCAGTAGAAAGCACACTGACCTCAAAATACAGTGCATTCAGAATAATGAGCAGCTGTCAGATGATGATGATTTTCAGATATTACTAATTTGGGCTTAATTTGAGCTAGTGACAGAGGGATGTAAAAATCTCTATTTCATTACAAGTTTGAGTCATCCCTCCAGTTAAGGCAGTACTCAGCTTAAATAAGTGCAAAGATCTGAACTACACAGGAGTTCAACCCAACAATCAGATGCCATTCTATGGCTACAAAAAGGCAGAGACAGTCTTCTGCAAGGTTCGGATGAAAGTGTATATCTTTCAGCTAAAATAAACCCACAGTAGAAATACCGAGGGGAACTCGCCCAGTGAAAGGAACTGACATGTTCTTCACACATAAATTCACAATTTACATTCAAGCCCAAATTATCTACTGACATAACTCCATTGATGCAGCAGATAGTTTTGCCCACAGATTCTTAACAGGACTGAAAGATACTTAAGTGCCAGAGGTGACAACTTCTAATAAGGTTGAAGGAGAGAAATGGTGCTGTCTGCAGTATAGTCTCATAAACTTGACATCCAACTAATGGAGAGAGGTTTGATACAGCTTCTCAGAATACCATATATTTTGCCTTTCTGGACACAGGATAGTTGAAATGAAAATCAGTTAGCACAGAAAAAAATGAAAGGACAAACAGAGAAGGAACTAGAAACAGAATGAAGAGGATAAACATTGTTCATGCTAAGACATCATGCCTGCTTCTTCCATCCATCCTGGCAATAACTGAGACAAACCCTTTTTTCTGTTATAAAGAAAATCCCCATTATGCTTGTTTAAGAGAATTTCAGACTTTCACGTATTAAAAAATTCCACTTATTATTCTTTGTTTTTCCAATGGTTCATGCTGCCATTAGCTTGAGCAACCATATGAATGGAAAAATGGATTGTATTTCTTCTTAACCTTCTACATCCAGTCACAAATTGTGTTACTCTAAGGCCAAATCAAGTCTTTTGCACTATAATGAGAGTAATGATGAATAATGGTATTTGTGTGCAATAAATTAGGCCTTGCTCATAAACATCCCTTTTACACAGATACTTGTTCTCTGGAATTCTACAATAAATTAGAACTAATTTGTGTGGAACTCAAAGTGAAATTAATTTAAACAAGAAGACTAACTATGGCATTCACTAGGGATTATTGTGTAAGAGCCAGTTTAATGAAACATGCTTTGCTAAAGCAGAATTATGAACAAAGAATAGATTAATTTTAGCTGGCATCTCAGAATGTCCATAGCTGGGATTACATGGTAATGGTGAAAGACAAAGTGACTTCTTGACCTCACACTTGCAATATGACTAGATTTAGTAACTTATTCCTATATCTGCCTATTTTAGCTGTGCCCTTTATAGCTGTTTATATATTGTGAATCCCCTCAGCCTATGGATTGCTTCTGTTTGTTAAGCTATGCATTTTCTTTGAAAACTGTAGTCCCATCAAAATAAAATAAAATCAGTATTTCTGCATGTAAGATTTTAAGTAGTGAAGTTCTACTAACCTGCTTGTGCCTGCATATAGGAGTAAATTGGTATCTCACCATTGTACAATAGGATTTATGCTGAAGGGGAGATCTGGAGACCTCTAGTTTAGATTCTTATATGGCCCCCATCACCACAATATCTGAGCACTTCACAATCTTCAACATATTTATCCTCGCAACCTCCCTGTGAGATTGTACTTCCCTATCATCCCCATTTTACAGATGAAGAACTGAGTCAGAGAGAGTCTAAGCAACTGGCCCAAGGTCACACAGGAAGTCTGTGGCAGAGCAGCGAATTGTACACCGGTCTCCCAAGTCCTAGGATACTTTCCTTAACCACTAGATCTTCCTTCTTTCTGCAGCCCTCCTGTAAGATTTGTAACACAATGTTTTGGGAAAGAGAATTTCTGATACCAGGCAAAATCCTGGCTCTATTGAAGTCAATGCCAAAACTCTCAATAACCATTATGTTGAAGCAGCAAATACAATTTATTAACAGTTATATGTAGCCACATACCAACAGTTGCAACAAAACAGGTATTGTCTACAGGACAACATTATTTCTTCAGTGTCTATAAGGACGAGTATATCTAAAACAATGAGTCAGTGACAGGGTGACCATACATCCCATTCTGGCCGGGACAGTGCTCTTTTTTTCCCAGACGTTATGACTTTTTTGGAAAAACTGGGCATTTGCCCCATTTGCTCTTGCCCGGGGAGGAGGGGGGCATGGAGGAACGTTTGAGCAAGAGCAAACAGGACAAATGACCAGTTTTGCCAAAAAAGTCATAATGTCCATGACATTGGCTCAAGCAAGTGACAACGCCAGGTGGCTCAGGTCAGAATCTTCAACCCCACCATGTGGCTCAGGTTAGCCCCACCCCGCTCGCGGTGTCACCCTCGCACAGCGGGACTCGGGCTGTCAATGCCAGATTGGGAAAACAGCTCCACACAACAGAGCTTGGGTGGCCAGAGCTTTCTGGCATCACTGCTTCTTCTTCGAGTGATTGCTCCTATGCATTCCAGTCAGGATTGCGCGCCGCGCGTGCACGGCTCTTCGGAACTTTTTTACCCTAGCAACTCCGGCGGGCCGGCTGGCACCCCCTGGAGTGGCGCCGCTATGGCGCCTGTTATATACCCCAGCCGGCCCGTCCGCTCCTCAGTTCCTTCTTACCGCCCGTGACGGCCAGTTGGAACTGTGGAGTGCTCTCTGTCCTCCACCACCCTAGCTCTCGCTACTGTTCTCTGTATATAGTTCGTTTCGTACGTAGTGTAGATAGTTTTTGATAGTTAGTTAGTTAGGTTTAGGATAAGGTTAAGGGGGGTATCCCCTCCCTTTCCTCCCCCGGTGCGGGCTCATGCCCAAGGCACCGGGCTTTAAGCCCTGCGCATCTTGCCAGAGGCCTATGCCAATCGGGGACCCGCACGACGCCTGCCTCCGTTGCCTGGGAGAAGGTCACCAACCAGATAAGTGTTCTATCTGTTCCGCCTTTAAGCCGCGAACTCGTAAGGAGCGGGACATTAGATTGAAACAGCTCCTAATGGAGGCGTCGCTCCAGCCCCCGGCACCGTCCGCGCCGGCACCGAGAACTTCATCAGTGCAGAGCGCACCGGCGGCCCCGAGCCGCTCCGGCACCGCGGCTACGCAGCCTCAGCCAGCGGCTCCGAAGACCCAGCACCGCTCGCTCTTGCCTTCTAAGAAGCACAAGCTGGCGAAGGCGATTGCTAAGTCCCGTGCTGAGGACTCAGCGAAGACGATTGCGCCACCTGCGGCCCCCGCGGTGGCCGTGCACAAGACGTGCACCGGGCCGTTGACTCCGGCGCCGCAAGGGCCGTCGAGTCCGGCACCGCCACGCTCCCCGGCACCGACCGTGGTCGAGCCCCGGCTGCCATCTACGCTGGAGACATTTTCCTCGGCGCGCGAGCTTATACAGCTCATAGAGGCACCGAGCCTCCGGCCCCCGGCACCGCCGGTGCGGGCTGTCATGTCGGCAGGAAAGCCGGCCATGATGATCCGGCCGCCCACTCCGGACAGACGGCACGGACGACGCTCCCGGTCCCAGTCACGTTCCCGGTCCCACCGCAGGTCACCGTCCCGTCACTCGCGATCTCGGCACCGCTCGCCATCGTGGTACCGGTCGCCGTCTCGACGTCGGTCGCAGTCCCGGTACCGTTCATCATCCCGGTACCGGTCGCACTCCCGGCGTCACACCAGGTCCCGATCGCCGTCGCATCAGCACCGACGGAGGTCTCCGTCCTGGCACCGTTCCCAGCACCGCGACTCGCGCAGCCGCTCCCGGCACCGCAGGTCTGGATCCCGGTCGAGCTCCCGGCACCGGTCGAGCTCCCGGCACCGCGGCAGACGTTGGTCTCGGTCACCATCCCGGTACCATGAAGACCGGCACCGATCCTCGGCACCGTCCGGGGCCGGACTGCCTCAGTCGACGGCACAATCCATCAGCGCCTCGGCACCACCATGGCCATCCCGCCCTGCGTCGGTCGCCTCCGCGGCGGACAGCAATGGACACCTACCGCCTACCCCACACGGTCAACCTCAGGGGGCACAGCAGTGGGGATTCTGGGTGCCATGGGCCCAGTATGAGTCTCAGGGGGTGCCGTTGCCCCCAAGAGCCCCTGCCTCTGAGCGCAGGGTACCAGAGGCGACTGTTAGCCGACCGCCCCCTTCACCACCACGCGAGCCTGACCGCGAGAGGACCACGCAGCCCGACCCAGCCGATGAACAGTCCGCAGGTCCTTCGACGGAGGTCATCGTCCAGGGCTTGTCCTCGTCGTCCTCACCGGATGAGGCGGTGGCCGGAGCTTCTACCAAGGAGCCTCCGCCAATAGACCTGAAGGCTCACCAAGACCTGCTTTGCCGCGTGGCGACGGCCATGTCTCTTCCCGTGGCGGAGGTTCAGGAGGACGAGGACCCTATCACAAATGTCGTCGGAGCGGAGGCTCCAGTGCGAGTGGCGTTACCGTTCGTACGGACAATACAAAAGAACGCCACCACACTCTGGCAGACGCCGGCATCCATCCCTCCTACGGCTCGTGGGGTCGAGCGCAAATATTCAGTCCCCCCCACGGGCTACGAGTATCTCTATACTCACCCAACCCCGGACTCGTTGGTCGTTCAGTCGGTCAACGACAGGGAGAGGCATGGTCAACCTGCCCCTGCGCCTAAGTCGAAGGACGCGCGGCGAATGGACCTGTTAGGCCGCAAGGTCTACTCGGCTGGCGGCCTGCAAATGCGCATCGCCAACCAGATGGTCCTCCTCACCAGGTACGTCTATGACATCATGGTATCCCTGGCGAAGTTTACAGAGCTCCTGCCAACAGCCTCCCGCTAGGAGTTCTCGGCGATGTTGGACGAGGGGAAGAAATCGTCCAGGTCCTCCATCACGGCCGCCCTTGACGCCGCGGACTCGGGAGCTCGGACCTTAGCCTCCGGCGTGACGATGCGGCGCATCTCCTGGCTGCAGTCCTCCACCCTGCCGCCGGAGGTGCAGTATACGTTACAGGACCTGCCTTTTGACACCCAGGGTCTCTTCTCTGAGAAAACTGATACCCGGATTCAGACCCTGAAGGACGGTCGCATTGCCATCCGCACCCTCGGGATGCACACGCCGGCTCCACAGCGCAGGTCCTTCTGGCAGCAACCCCCCCGGTCCTTCCATCAACAACGCTACCGCCCGTACAATAGCAGGCGACCGGGCCCAAATTGCCGTCGTCCTTCCGGCAACAGGCGTAACCAGGGCCAGGCCTCTTCCAAGGCCCCTCAGGGGTCCAAGCAGGCCTTTTGATGGGACGCACAAGGACGGCCCATCACTCTCCCTACCGGATCCTACCCTTCTCTTCCACAACCGCCTCTCCTATTTCTTTTCGGCGTGGTCCCAAATAACAACGGACAACTGGGTGCTTCAAACAGTCCAGTCGGGATACCGCCTTCAATTTGTTTCGCCCCCACCTTCCCACCCACCCTCCCTGTCCCTCTTCAGGGACCCCTCTCACGAGCAAGTCCTCTTACAAGAGGTCCAGACTCTGTTGAGCGTGGGTGCCATAGAAGCAGTGCCTCAAGACAGGCGGGGCAGGGGATTCTATTCCCGATATTTTCTCATCCCCAAAGCAAAAGGAGGGCTACGTCCTATCCTGGACCTTCGAGAGCTGAACAAATACCTGCTCAAGCCCAAGTTTCACATGGTCACCCTGGGGACCATCATTCCCTCTCTGGATCCGGGAGACTGGTTTGCCGCCCTCGACATGAAGGACGCCTACTTCCATGTCGTAATCTATCCTCCTCATCGACGTTACCTCCGTTTTGTGGTCAACAACGCCCACTACCAGTTCGCCGTGTTACCATTCGGGCTCTCCACCGCACCGAGGGTGTTTACCAAATGCATGGCAGTGGTTGCCGCAGCCCTCCGCCGTCGTCAGATACATGTCTACCCGTATCTCGACGACTGGCTGGTTCGCGGACAGTCTCGACGGCTGGTAATGGGCCAGTTGATAGAAATCCTGTCCCTCTTCCGGCGACTCGGTCTTCTCATCAACGCCGAGAAGTCCACCTTGATTCCGTCGCAGCGGGTGGAGTTCATTGGAGCGGTCCTCGACTCCTCGTTGGCCCGCGCCTGCCTGCCGCGTTCTCGACACCAGACAATGGTCTCCATCATCCGGGACCTCGTCACCTTCCCGACCACGACGGTGCGATCCTGCCTCCGCCTCCTGGGCCACATGGCATCCTGTACGTATGTCACCACGTACGCGTGGCTCCACCTGCGCACATTCCAGGCCTGGCTGGCGACAGTGTATCGGCCGCATCGAGATCCTATCGATATGGTGGTCACAGTCTCCAGGCCAACCCTCGACTCCCTCAACTGGTGGCTAGACCCGGAGGTCGTCTGTGCGGGAGTCCCGTTCCACCCTCCTCGCCCGTCCGCCACTCTGACCACGGATGCCTCAGCGCTCAGTTGGGGAGCTCACCTGGGCGACCTTCACACCCAGGGCCTGTGGTCGCCCCAGGAGCTCGCTCTGCACATCAATGTCCGCGAGCTGCGAGCGATCCGTTTGGCCTGTCACACCTTCCACACCCACCTGCAAGGCCGCTGTGTGACAGTGTTCACGGACAATACAACAGCAATGTTCTACGTGAACAAGCAGGGCGGAGCCCGCTCCTCCCTCCTCTGCAAGGAAGCGATGCTCCTGTGGGACTTCTGCGTGACCCACTCCATTCACCTGGAAGCGTCCTTTCTTCCAGGAGTGCAGAACACGCTGGCCGACCATCTCAGCAGGTCGTTCCTCTCCCACGAGTGGTCTCTCCGTCCCGACGTCGTGCACACAATCTTCTGCAGGTGGGGGTTTCCCCGGATAGACCTATTCGCCTCCAAGGCGAACAGAAAGTGCCACCTGTTCTGCTCGTTCCGGGGTCACTCGCCGGGGTCCCTGCCGGATGCCTTCCTATATTCCTGGAAGACTCACCTCCTCTACGCCTTCCCTCCGTTCCCGCTCCTGCACAGAGTGCTACAGAAGCTTCGGAGGGACAGAGCCACCGTCATACTCGTGGCTCCGGCCTGGCTGAGGCAACATTGGTACACCCTGCTGCTCGAGCTCTCCGTTCGGGACCCTCTCCCCCTTCCGTTATGGCCGGACCTCATCACCCAGGACTTTGGCAGACTCCGCCATCCGAACCTGCAGTCCCTCCATCTTACAGCCTGGTACCTGCGTGGTTGACCCACACAGAGAGGGACTGTTCGGCGGCGGTGCAGCAAGTCCTGCTTGAGAGCAGAAAGCCTTCCACTCGCTCCACCTACCTTGCGAAGTGGAAGCGATTCGCACTCTGGTGTGATAGCCGAGAACTCAATCCATTTGTAGTACCTGTCCCTACCATCCTGGACTACCTCTGGTACCTTAAGGAGCAAGGTCTTGCGGTCTCCTCCTTGAGGGTGCACCTGGCAGCAGTGTCCGCCTTTCGCCCATCTGTGAAAGGTCGCTCCATCTTCTCCAACCAGATGGTTTCCCGCTTCCTTAAAGGCCTCGACCACCTGTACCCGCCGGTGCGGCGTCCTGCCCCGACCTGGGATTTGAACCTCGTCCTGACCAAACTCATGGGACCGCCCTTCGAGCCTATGGCCACGTGCTCCCTGCTATACCTCTCCTGGAAGACAGCCTTCCTCGTCGCCATCACATCGGTGAGACGAGTCTCTGAGCTCCGTGCTCTAACAGTGGGTCCACCCTACACTGTCTTCCACGGAGACAAGGTGCAGCTTCGACCGCATCCGGCCTTCCTCCCTAAGGTGGTCTCGGCCTTCCACCTGAACCAGGAGATCTTCCTCCTGGTCTTCTTCCCGAAGCCGCATGCCTCGCCTCGGGAGCAACAGCTTCACACCCTCGACGTCCGCAGGGTGCTCGCTTTTTACATCGAGCGGACGAAGCCCTTCCGGCGTTCGACCCAGCTGTTTATAGCAGTCGCCGACCGCATGAAGGGCGAGCCGGTGTCCTCGCAGCGGATTTCCTCATGGGTTACAGCATGCATTCGGACATGCTACGAGCTTGCTCGCGTGCCACCATGCCACCTCACTGCTCACTCGACGAGAGCGCACGCCTCGTCCGCCGCCTTCCTGGCCCATGTTCCCATCCAGGACATCTGTCAAGCGGCCACCTGGTCTTCGGTCCACACCTTTGCCTCCCACTACGCGTTGGTGCAGCAGTCTCGAGACGACGCAGCCTTCGGCTCCGCGGTATTACACTCCGCCACGTCTCACTCCGACCCCACCGCCTAGGTAAGGCTTGGGAATCACCTGACTGGAATGCATAGGAGCAATCACTCGAAGAAGAAGAGACGGTTACTCACTGTAGTAACTGTTGTTCTTCGAGATGTGTTGCTCCTATCCATTCCAGACCCGCCCTCCTTCCCCACTGTCGGAGTAGCCGGCAAGAAGGAACTGAGGAGCGGACGGGCCGGCTGGGGTATATAACAGGCGCCATAGCGGCGCCACTCCAGGGGGCGCCAGCCGGCCCGCCGGAGTTGCTAGGGTAAAAAAGTTCAGAAGAGCCGTGCACGCGTGGCGCGCACACCTGACTGGAATGGATAGGAGCAACACATCTCGAAGAACAACAGTTACTACGGTGAGTAACCGTCTCTTACCTGGTGTCCCATTTTCAGTTTAGGGAAATATAGTCACCCTAGTCAGTGACCCGCAACTACTCTTACACTCATAGGCTACAGAGTACTTCCACAAACCTTTCTGAATATCCCAGTCAGGTGCACATGAACTATTCCCCATCTGCTCAGCCTTAGACCACAGAACCTCGCAGTGTCCTTGCATATACACTAACTCCATAGCCTAATTTTCATAACATTCCAACACTTAATATTACCTTTGAAAATTCCTACCAAAGTATGCCTGGCTATATATGTAAAAACAATGAGGAGTCCTTGTGGCACCTTAGAGACTAACAAATTTATTAGTGCTGAGCACTTGGGCTGTGAAAATCTGGATGTTAACACTTTCCTTCTAACATTACAGTGCAATTGGAAGGATGTTTCTGAAAGAACAATTCAGTATATTAGCTCTCAAATATGAAAAAATACACTTTCAGCATTGAAATTACTCACGTTAAGTAGCACTTCAGCAAAACATTGTCCACAATGACCTTGTAATTATGTCACATCTCGTGTGTACTGATTTGCATACTGTATGATTTCCACCTGTAATTGAGGCTATTAAATTGAATCCAGAGGATGTGGTCCCCTCACTATATCTAACAGATTACAAGGAATGTAAGCCCAGTAAAATATATCTAGAGAGAAGTTGCTGCTGGAGTTAGAATATACGTAACCATGCTTGCAAGGGAATATTGCTGCTGGACTGAAGGAGCAGCTCAAGTGGCTTCTGTCAGCAGAGAATCTTCAACTCTAAACCTAGTTTAACAATAATTAATAGCTTAACTCACTCAGGGATAACCTTATGCAGACCAAAAAGTGATGTATTTTGGTGGTACAATCCTGATTTTTCAAAGGCACATTTGCCCTTTGTTAGAATATTTCTATTAGAGATGGTTAAACTAACCCTTACAAATGATATTTGTTATTAATCTATCCCCATTTTTACTCAACAAGTTAATTGTGAATTGATCCTCTTTTTCATTTAAGGATTTTGTTATTCATATGTATTCCTCAAATTGTTTGCACAAATGCTTTTCAGACTATGGGTTTTCCATGCGCTGTTCAGTTTGGCTATTTACAATTTGTAAGTAATATTCTGAGATTGGGCTGCCTAAATCACTTGGGGCTATTTCTGCTCCTGGGCTGGATGACAATTTTTTTAAACAGAAAATATCAAATAGGGAATAACAACTAAATCATTTTAACTATGAGTCTTAAGGCAAGATTATTTGTCCTAAAATTTGTGAAACTTTCAGGATTTGCAAACTCATGTTCAGAAACTTTTAGATGCTCATGAATAATTCATGAGAACATAAGAATGGCCATACTGGGTCAGACCAAAGGTCCATCCAGCCCAGTATCCTGTCTACTGACAGTGACCAATGCCAGGTGTCCCAGAGGGAATGAACCTAACAGGTAAAGAACAAGTGATCTCTCTCCTGCCATCCATCTCCACCCTCTAACAAACAGAGGCTAGGGACACCATTCCTTACCCATCCTGGCTAATAGCCATTAATGGACTTAACCAGCATGAATTTATCTAGTTCTCTTTTAAACCCTATTATAGTCCTAGCCTTCACAACCTTCTCAGGCAAGGAGTTCCACAGGTTGACTGTGCGGTGTGTGAAGAACTTCCTTTTATTTGTTTTAAACCTGCAGCCCATTAATTTCATTTGGTGGCCCCTAGTTCTTATATTATGGTAACAAGTAAATAACTTTTCCTTATTCACTTTCTCCACACCACTCATGATTTTATATACCTCTATCATATCCCCCCATTAATCTCCTCTTTTCCAAGCTGAAAAGTCATAGCCTCTTTAATCTCTCGCTCCACTCAGGAATAAATCAAGACTTGTCTCTCCCCTTGTGGGTTCCTGTACCAGCTGCTCCAAGACACAGTCATTTAAAGTATCAAAACATTTTGTCTCTGCATTTTGTCCTGAGGTGACATGTACCCAGTCAATATGGAGATAAATGAAATCCCCCACTATTATTGAGTTCTTTATTTTGATAACCTCTCTAATATCCCTTAGCATTTCATTGTCACTATCACTGTCCTGGTCAGGTGGTGGATAATAGATCCCTACTGTTATATTCTTATTAGAGCATGGAATTACTATCCATAGAGATTCTATGGAACATGTGGATTCATTTAAGATTTTTGCTTCATTTGATTCTACATTTTCTTTCACATATAGTGCCACTCCCCCGCTCCCACCCCCGCACAACCTGTTCTGTCCTTCCGATATATTTTGTACCCCAGAATGATTGTGTCCCATTGATTGTCCCCACTCCACCAGGTTTCTGTGATGCCTATTATATCAATATTCTCCTTTAACACGAGGCACTCTAGTTCACCCATCTTATTATTTAGACTTCTAGCATTTGTGTACAAGCACTTTAAAAACTTGTCACTGTTTATTTGTTTGCCCTTTTCTGATGTGTCAGATTCTTTTTTATGTGAATGTTTCTCGTCTGGTCTGGCGCATACTTTATTCTCTTCCATCCTCTCCTCCTGACTAAAACCTAGAGAATCTCTATCAATAGGTTCTCCTCTGAGAGTAGTCTCTGCAGCAATTGGCTTTCCCCTATCTCTTAGTTTAAAAACTGCTCTGCCACCTTTTTAATGTTAAGTGCCAGCAATCTGGATCCACAAAATCATAGCAAACTGAATTTGCCACTTTTATTTTTGAAAATATTTTTAAATCAGAGTTGTTTTGTTACACTGTTTGATCATCTCTAGTTTCTGTTGTCCTGCGAGTCAAGAATTTTGATGACTGCATTTACTTTCTGGAATGTAGAGGGTGCATAAAATGAAAAATTTCCTACAAGACAAGGCGAAAGCTGTAAAACTAGAAACATACTGAGATAGTAAATTGGGAATATAAAATAATTAGGGGGATCAAGTATAAGAAATTTCAAACTAGAGGGCTGGATGGAACCTAAAAAAAATCATTGTCGTGAAGCAAAGGATAATACATTTGCATGTGAAAGGACTGTGAACAGCATCTATGAAGAACTGTGAAATTACTACAGTGTTTATTATTATAATTTTGTGTCATCATAGTCTTATTTCAGCATGACCTGTAAGAATAGATTAAATTAATGCCATTTTCTTTTCTTGTTAACATTTTTATCATAAGAACAAGCTGTCAGGATGTTAGTGTCTAAAATAGTCTGAATTATTGCAAGCAATAGTTGGACTATTTCCATAATCTATGCTTTGATTGGCTACCCTCATCCAGTACTCACTTCCTTACAGATATGCAGGGTGTATACAGGGTGACAATGAGCTTGAAAGCTCCCTATACTGTACTCTCACTCCAAAAATGAGAAGTACTTTATTGTTTTTAATCTATAAGATTAATTAACAGAATGAAACCAAGAAAGATTGGGAGAAAGAAAAAGGCAGCCATAAGGAGAGAGAGGCTTGAATAGAGATCATATAGAGCAAGAGGGAATATAGAAAGAAACAAAAGCAAAATATGTATATGGGAGCAGAATATATGTAGTCAAAATAATAACTATTAAAGATAAAAGATCTCAGCACAAAAAATGATTTGACAATTATAAAAACTGATTTTATACAACAAAGAAGAGTTCTGAGTCAAGCACAACAATAGCCCTTCCTTCTCTTCAGATGTTTCTAAGAAAAGCTGGTTAACATTTTTTCAAGTAAACATGTGTGTTTAAAAGTCTCCCCTATGACTAAGTAGGAGAAAATAGACCCTTTGCTTTCTAATCAAGAAGTGAAGACATACAGGGCCTGTCAGGGTTCCCTGCCCACTCTGAACTCTAGGGTACAGAGGTGGGGACCCACATGAAAGACACCCTAAGCTTATTTCTACCAGCTTAGGTTAAAAACTCCCCAAGGCACAAATTCTCTCTTGTACCTTGGATTAGGTAACGCTGCCACCACCAAGTGACTAGACAAAACTCAGGGAAAGGACCACTTGGAGTTCCTACTTCCCCCTAATATTCCTCAAGCCCTACACTCCCTTTCCTGGCGAGGCGGGAGAATAAACAAAATGAGCACAAACCAACCTTGGGTTTTTTTTAGACCACTAAAAAAAAATCAGATTAAAAAAAACAGAACTTTATTAGAAAGAAAAATGTTAAAAGAAGCACCTCTGTAAAATTAGAATGGAAGATAATCTCACAGACAATCAGATTCAAAACACAGAGGATTTCCCTCTGGGCAAAACTTTAAAGTTACAAAAAGAAAACCAGGAATACACCTCCCATTCAGCACAGAGAAAATCACAAGCCAAAATAAAAGTAAGCTAACACATTCCCTTGCTAGTATTTACTAATCCTAATGCAGTTGGATTGCTTGCTTTCTTGATCTGCCTCCGGCAAGCACAGAACAGACAGACAAAGAACAGACAAAAAAAAAAGCCTCCCCCTCCTCCAGATTTGAAAGTATCTTGCCCCCTTATTGGTCCTTTTGGTCAGGTGCCAGCTAGGTTACCTGAGCTTCTTAACCCTTTACAGGTAAAAGGATTTTGTGCCTCTGGCCAAGAGGGATTTTATAGTACTGTATACAGGAAGGTTGTTACCCTTCCCTTTATATTTATGACAGGGCCAGATTCACTGCTGCATTGCAACCCATTTGTATTGGCTACAATAGTGCAAAGGGACCAAAGGATAGATGTCAGGGGAATATTGCCAGCATGGAGGACTTCAGTATTGCTCTTGCAGAAGCCCTTGGACCAGGAACCATTCTGGGTCAGACAGACAAAATGAGGTGTGGCCAGAGTGGTCCTCAACTTGGCAGTTTGCCATTGCCACAAACCCCACATAGCAGCAGAAAGCATAAATTATTGCATCCTGCCTGTTTGGGACTCTACCCAAAAATTTAGATTTTAATATCATTTCTACTTAGAGTTTTCTGAGATCAAAGAACAATTCGTAATAAGAATATTGTTTCTTTTAGTGGTAAATACAAACCCTTTTTTAAAGTGTCACAGTCCACAGATCCCTCACAGCAAACGCAGCTTCTCTCAACTCCCCAAAGTAAAACAAAGTTACAATACAGCAAATTTTCAATCCCTTTCAAACGTCACCTCTCTGAGAATTAATAACTATTTGCTCACAGTTCCTTTGGCACCTGTTCCAGGACTCCACTCTCTTACTTGAGCATTCCAAGGCCCACTTTTCTCCAGCAAGTTTTTTCCCATAGCCCCAAGTCACATCTGCCATGAGAGGGCTCCCCACATTTATTCATTCCACCAGGAGTCCTCCTGGTGAGGCCTACCCCAGCTCAGAGGAACCTTCCTCCAGGACCAACCCCTAGTCCCTTGACTCAGCTTCCTGCTGCCTTCCACTCAGACCTGCTACAAGGGGCTTTCCCACAGGGTTCCACTAACTGCCAGACCTCCATGCTTGTGAGTCCTACCCCTGCTCTGGGATCCACACTCCAGGATGTTTTGGGCTCAGCTTCTCCTAATGAGGCTGGTTCTTCCACATCTTCTAGGGGGCCTCTGCCAGGGTTGCCAACTTTGGTTGGATGAATTCCTGGAGATTTTAATCTTTAATTCCTGGAGACTCCAGGACAAGCCTGGATGGTTGGCAACCCAAGTCTCTGCATAAGCTTGCTTTTAACATGGCAGGAGTTCCCTAGCGCTGGCTAGTCCTCACCATCAACCTTTTGCTAATGGCTCTTTGCTGCTTCTCCTGTTTCTCCTTGAGTCTCTTCTTTCCTCCTCACGCAGCTCTTACCTGCCCCTCCTGACTTCTTGGGGCGGGGAGGAGGGAAGAAAGAGGGGATCTCCGTTTATATGGTCCTGGTCCCCTCTCTTGATCCCAATTGGGAAGCAACTGACAAGTCACCAGTGCACTGGCTTCTTCCCTCTTAAAGGGCTAGTATCATCCTGTGGCAATACTTCACTCTTCTACACCCAGTCACCTGTGGCATGAACAGGAGAGAAATCTTGAAGGAAGTCCCTGATTTTCTCAAACAAAGGGTGAAGGCAGCCATTCTATGGGAGAGGACCTACAAGATTGTATGTATGTATGTCTCATAGTCAATATAAACAATTGCTTTATGATTCACAAAACATCCCAGCTACAAATACAACACTGCACCCTGTGTTTGGCTGTATCATATTTAATCCAGATTACTTAGGAGATTGCTGTTTTGTGATCTTGGCCTGATACCAATTCTGTGCATGTTTTTGTTCTTTTTCAGTTTGGTTTATTGTAAAGTGTGGTATAAATCTATATATAATAAATGCTGATCATACCAATTCCATATATGAGCTATAATTTACTTTTTGCAAATGCACTCCATCTGCTTTTGGGGACTGTGTTGCTAATAAAAGGTATTTCCTTATATAATCCAGGTAGGATATTGATTTACGACCTGGACATTTTGTGTGCTTATTTAAGTTCCAGAGATACATCATCTGAATTAAGTTAAGGGATGGTAGTAAGTTTTTCAATGACAAACATAATTCCCACATTATTTTACACAATACAGACAAATTAATAACTAACTACATGAAAGTGAAAAAGACATCACAAATGCATGTTTTATCCTATACAGGCCTGATCCTGAGAAAAACTTAGACACATGCATAATTTTGCTCAGGCAAGTAGCCCAATTGATATAAATGAGACTACTCACCTGTGATCAGAGTTATGTATATACTTAAATGTTTGCAGGATCTGGGCCTAAATGAACAAAACTTATATATGTGTGTGTGTGCATTTGTTTTGTTTTAAAGTGCACAAGAAAATTCACCAGGGTGCCTATTAAAGAAAAGTCAAAGAAAATACTTTTTGGACCCTAATCTGCTCTTTACCTTCAATTCCATAGCACAGCAGCTCACTTTGTGTAATTCTTGGGTTTGCCAATGTTTAACATAGGCATCTGCATCCTGGCTTCGAGGAAGAGTATTTATAAGACTAAATTTCACATAATTAAACATAGGTCATATTGATGTTTCAGGAAAATGGTCTCCTAAGCAGAAAGGCATTTATAGAAAAATATGGACACTGCTTGATTCATCTGGTCCTAGCTTATAGAGAGAGAAGACCCAGCAGTGGTATATGGAAGGCAGTAACAGTACACATTCGGAAGAAAGTTTTATGTAGATATTTTATTCTTGCTCATAATTACAAAGAAAGCTCTCTAATGGGTCTCTTTTCCTCACATACACAGCCACCAACTTTATTAATGGAAGTTATATGCACCTATGGGGAAAAGGACAGATTCCTTAGTGGTGATCACACATTAGGTTATTGCATATTAGAGTACTTCAGGGTTCCATTTTTCCTAATAGGCTGTATAATTCCCATCATAAGAGACTGAAGAAAAATAAAACAATGAACAATTTTCTGAGATTAATATACCCTTCAGCCTAGGCTCCTGCCGCACATAAGTATGTGATACGTATGGTTTTGCAAACAAGGTGCTTTAAAAAAATAAAACTGGATTTAGTTTTCTTTCATTTGCCACGTGTTTAATTTAAACTGTAAGCCTAACACCTTTTGGAGTTTTTCTATTATTCTATGAATAATTTAATTCATTAAATTGATTTGTATATAGACACTTCCTAATGTTCTTGGATGTAGTGTTAGCAGGGCCGGCTCCAGACCCCAGCGCGCCAAGCGCGCGCTTGGGGCAGCGTCCCGCGGGAGGGCGGCAGGCAGCTCCGGTGGACCTCCCGCAGACGTGCCTGCGGAGGGTCCGCTGGTCCCGCGGCTCCAGTGGAGCATCCGCAGGTATGCCTGCGGGAGGTCCACCGCAGCCGCAGGACCAGCGGACCCTCCGCAGGCACGTCTGCAGGAGGTCCACCGGAGCCGCAGGACCAGCGACCGCCAGAGTGCCCCCCGCAGCGTGCCACCCTGCTTGGAGCGGCGCAAATCCTAGAGCCGCCCCTGAGTGTTAGAAAGCTATAAAAAACAACCTGTTAATCAGAGAAACACAAAAGATTTCCCTAAGAGGAAATTGTCAGTTACATAATTACATTAAAATCTACTACACTGCGTTTTTTACTTTAAAAGAGCAAAATGAAGAGCTGGACAACAGACAATGCTCCCTTAAAATAAGCCTTTTAATACCTCCTATAAGGGTCAGATCAAGGGTGAAGAAATGAGAATTGACCAAACACTATGGCAATTCCCAGCTAAAATAAAAAGCCAGATATTCTTTTCTTTATTGACAATAGAAAATGCACATAGAGACAAGAAGGGTTGATCACTGATGCAGAAAATGTACTTTCCATTCTCTGAGCTTTCTATAGTATCTTCTTTTATCCATTTTCTATTTTTCCTCGTATTGCCATT
Source organism: Mauremys mutica (assembly GCF_020497125.1). Lineage (NCBI taxonomy): Eukaryota > Metazoa > Chordata > Testudines > Geoemydidae > Mauremys > Mauremys mutica. The sequence continues at coordinate 45,960,620 of NC_059075.1, forward strand.
CTCTGTTTCTTGTCAATGACCTTTCTTCAGTCCAACTCAGCTTCTGTCTAATGGCCTGAAGAGGACTTCTTCACATGATGGAAAGCTTTAGATTCAAGATCCCCCTTCCCCCCCCCCCTCATTAGAGTGAAAAATGAACAGTCTCTATGTGCTGAGTGTTAATGAAAGTGAAGAAAGATTTTTTTTGTATGTGTTTTACACATTATGTTCTTGACTCCTCGAGGTGCTACAATAAATTGCCGCGCTTCGTTTATAAGGAGTGATAACAGAAGCAAAATGAGGATCTGGCAGCAAATTACTTCTCAGTTCACCCTGGGTCAGGCTGCTGGGGCTAATGAGAAGAGGTGCTCTAATTTTAAACTCCTCCTCGACCAAGCTATTCTTGCATTAATGTTCACTGCTATAAATTGTAAAGTCAAATGAAGGAGCACTGTTGAAAATTAACCAGTATTTTTATCCTTTGAGTACTCAATAGAACATATTTTGGCTTCTGAGCCTGGTAGTTATCAAAGGCAGCACTGACTACACCAAAGGTTCTAGCCTTACTTAGCAAGGTGGTTTGTTTAATTTTTTTTTTCTCCACGCTACTACTAGTTCAACCCTTCTTTTTAAAATATCAGCAGGAGGAAGTGGTGTAGGTGTTCAACAAGATTACAATTCAGCCTGAAGGGGAAGTGTTTAACCATTCCCGTTGTGTGTCCATTTAACAGGACACTGTACACAGGCATTAAAAGTCAGGCAGAATTACACTGTCCATTTAGTGCTGCTGATGTGTAATGAACTGTAATTGTGTATGTGGAAGGAGCTCCTGTAAATCACTGACCCATTAGGTCTGTAAGCACTTTGTTGCTATAAGCCCAAAGCAGGATTTGAGTAACTAATGAGAAACTAATGCAGCACCTGCTTCTCTCATGAAATAATTTGCTAATCCCACATTGTGCAGTTTATCCAAATCAAATACAAGAGAACTGGGGGGAGGGGTGTCTGATCCAAAATGGGGCATTATGCTGCTTGAACAAAACTCCAGATTTTAACCACAGGATTTTTATACTGACACCTTGGCATTGACCAAAAATGTAGAAATTTATTGAAAACATATATCTGTGCCATGAAGTTAATTTCATGTATGATGTGTCTGTCCTGGTACATTCTCCCATGGAATAGCTGCATAACGTACAAATTAACCACACTATCCTACTGTAATCATTGTAATCAGTTATGTTTTCATGTGTACATTACTAATATATAAGGTTGTTGTAGTTCTTGTGTGTGGTTTAATTGCTTGTTTTTGCATATCTTCTGTGATTGATGATGTTCTAGAAATTTTTTCCCCTAAAGGAGACTTTCTAAATTACTTTGTTTAGATGCTAATGATTGTATTTCATTAGTGGCCCTCTCATCCAGAATCATCTTTAAATGAATGAATATGCCATAATTAAAAATCTGAATTATGAATTACTTTGAAAGGAGACAACATTGTCCCGATTTCCCACTGCGACTCAGTGTTATTTCAATTATGTAAATATGTTTAATCATTCTCCTTTTGTTTTTCTAATTATTTAATATTAATGTTGCTTTACCCCTTTATTGCTACAAGAAGGGATATGGCATCTTAAATTAGAGTACTTAGACAAGTGACACACAGATGACTAGATTAAAGCAGACATTTATCAGAATGCATAACCATTTCAAAAACAAACATGCTATTAACATTCATACTAATATAGCAACACTAGCAGTAATTGCACTTCATGCATGTTTTGTCTGTATAAATCAAATGTATTCACAATGTACAATTCCAACCATTATTTTTAATGATCAAAGTCAAAATTCATTTGTGAATGTTTAGACTCTCTCACAGTATAGATTTTAGACAACAAGGAGATATCTTTGCCATATCAGACTGGACTTTATCAGCAATTTATTTTTATTTTTTTGCTGGGAGGGGAGGGAAAAACAAAGGAGGGGAAAGCCGCTGGACTTGAGATTTTTGTATATTGACCACTAAACCAAGTTACCAGATAGGACAGTCAGATTTTATCCCCGAATGGGAGGAATATTAGGAAATGAACATTGAACCAGAGTACTGGAAGAAGCTGTTTTTATGGAAAGTCAGAGAAAACAAAAGATCTTGTCATTGGGACACACAGTCTATCAATGTTATAAATCCACGGCTTGCAATTCTGTATAAAGTTATTCACCTTAGGCATTTAAAAGCTGACTTTAGAGATTAGCTTTATACATCGTGTAGAATTCCTCTCAGTTTTCACTTTATTTAGTTAGGTCTAGAAATAAATAATTGTGGTTATTCCAGTAGGGCATTCTGAATTGTTTTAACTGTTAGAACTACAGTATTTGATTCCTGAACAATAAAAACCAAATCATATAAGTTTAAAACTCGGTTGAAAATATTGCTAGATTAATCATGTGAAATTTAACTGAAGTAGACATATTAAGGAATGTGAATTTAGGTCCACACCATTTATAGAACTGTAAAAAGTGAAAACCATTGATTATGGATAATGCTGTTGGTCTAAAGCTCAGCAGTAACAGCTACAAAAATTGCTTTAATACTCAAATTCCATTTTTAAAATTTGAATTTTAGTAACCACACAAGCCAGAGCTAGAGTTCACTATGTTAAGACATACCAGTGTTATTTGCCCTAGCACTAACTTACTTGCAGTTTGGGTTCATTATAGTTTGCTTTGAAGTTTGTACAAACCAAAGTAAATACTTTCACTTAGTATTACCGCTCTTTCAACATATGAATTGCACTAAGTTGATTAGACGTACATAAAACAATCATATTTAACAGCTAATTGTAAATTAGTTTAAATATTTTTTCAAATAAAGTGTTAAGATGGGAAAAAGGAAGGGTGATCATTTTCCATTTACTACTGTTCCTCAGCATAACCAAAAGAGAAGTGTTTCATTTAACCTTACAGTCTTGCCATCTAAAAGGAGGCCCTGCATGCATGCAGATTTGAGAATGGTTCCAAATATATCAACCCTAAATCAACCGCAGGCCATTTGAATACATTTGTAGGGGCATCTGAGTGCATGTGTATGTAATTGTGTATATTTTTGTCAGTAAGTGTTCCTTTATATTCTACTTTAATTTCACTTGAATGATAATTTTAGCAGTCACAAAAGTGATGCAAAATATCAACTGAAACTGATGTTCTGTTAGAGTCATATGTTTTAAAGTGCTGATAGGTTTCTCTTATTAGCGGTAGAAATCAAGCATAAAAAACCCAACCCTGAATATTTTTGAGTCTCTGTTCTAGTCAGTTATCATTTTTGTAGTAACCATTCTCTTTTAACTGAAGATGCTTTTCAAAACCTGTTTGAGAGAAAAAGAGAATGGGCATCCATAGACTTTTTTTGGGGGGGAAGGGGAGTTTTAAAATGGGTAAACTACACACTAATCCCAAATTGGCAGTCTTCATTTTAACTAATTAACACTTCTTTAAAGTTTTTTAATTTAAAAATTATTACAGGTACATGTAAAATTATCCCACTTAAAACATCTCTCTGGGCCCAGCCCAGAAAAAACTATAATGCTATATTCTGTCCTCAGGATTCTTAGATGTGCTAATTATTATTCTACTTAAGATCTCACAGACACAGACTTGGTCAGAGCAAATTACCCAAGCAGCTGGCATTCATCAGAAAGAGATGGTGAGGCAGTTAAAACAGATGAAAATTGGAAGTTTAGAACAAAAGCCTACGATTTCATAGAGAAGAGTATTCTGTATTGTAGTTCTCTTTTCTGAGGGTATGTACTGAAATCTTATCTTCATTTCATAAAATCATATAGCACAAAATCATGCTGGCCCTTTCGAGTCAGTAACAGTTTTTCCATTCACTTCAATGAGGCCACAATTTCACTCCAGGGCTTTACTGTGCATAGACTGTACATCATTTATATAGTGTTCAGTGAGTAAATAATTGTTTTTAAAAAATAATGTTATTATTGAATTTTCAATAATATTTTAAGTGCTCTATATTCATTCTGGGAATGGATACTCTCAGAGTCAGTTCAAGCACCAGTTATAATATATTTTGGTATATTAATTTCTTAAGAAAAAATTTATGTTTTGTACTACTTTAATTAAGGCATATGTAATTATTAGAATAAGATGCTCTTTTTGTATGAACTATTAATTCTTATTTTTCTAAAAATAAAGCAACACAAATATGCATGCAATTATCAGAAATTATTTTCCAGGATAAATATTAGTGGTCTTACCCTCTAGCCATCCCTGAAAACATAGTCTGTGATTTTATTTTTGGCTTTTCCTTATCAGAAGAATTAATACTAAACGTTTAGGGCCAGACTGTGATACCCTTACCCACAATGAGTAGTACCTTACTCAACAAATGGTCTTACTGATTTCAACAAGTCTGCTTGCTGTGTAAGGTACTTTTGAATGTGAGCAAGGGTATCACAATCTGGCTCTTAGGAAATAAACAGGCTTTTAGCTAGTGAATTTATATCATGCTAGTTAATAACTTCCATTTAATATACTGAATATCAATTACATCATAATAAAATTCACTACAGAGTTTCCTCTTAATGCAATTTTTCCTTTATTCTTTTCTATGCAGTCTTGTCAATTGCAACATAATGTGTGCATAGCCTCATTTAAATGAAACTGATACAATCATATTTGGAGTTTGAATGTCACAGATTCTAAAAAAATAGCAGAATGTTATTTTAATTACATCAGCAAGTTTCAATCGTGGGGGTTCTTCACATTTTAAATTACTTTTTATTGTCTTTTTGCTAGAACATGGCGATTGCAATTTTCATTGGTTGTTTTGTTTATTGACGTATTGGGGTTTATAAAATATATGTATCAAATGGTGCCTATCTAATACTTACAACACCTTTGAAATAAGACTAAAAAACTAAACTAACCCCAGCAGCTAACCCTGCAAACTGCTCCAAACAAAACTCCAAAATGTCCATCCCCGCTTCACTCAAACCCCTCTCTCCTTCAAACCCAACTCAGTACATAAGCCTTACTAGTTAATAAATATTGTCCTGTCAAATATTTAAATATGTTCCTTAAATATATTTTAAAAGTATTGTCATGAGCTAGGTGAAGTCTTGTTATGGTTGAGTTAAAATAAAAGCCTATTGAGGTTGGTAGGTGTGAACTCACCTTTCAATTAACATAAGTGTAAACGTAAGCCCTACCTAAGACAAGATGTGTGTGACTCGCCTAGGAACTTTTGGGCTGCATATTTGTAGTAGAGCAGGGAGCTGCGGAAGAAATTGTTACGGCTTAGCTAGGCGTTGTTTATGTTCGCTTTCTCAGCTCCGGTTATTATTGGTCATTATGTATCAGTTTTAGCCAAGCATGACCGGTTTAGACTGCTATGTGGAGAGTCCTTGGCGGTGGGCCATGGGAAACAGGTGTGCGGGGTGGAGAGTTATGTTTTATTATGTCTATGCTGCTTTGCTGCTAGTGAGATAAATAGAAGCTTGCTTTTATTAGTTTTTGAACTTCGAACCAGGCCAATTTGTAGGGTGCTGGGTTCCCCATATCAGTGACCGCAGCGAGCGGAGTCCCCGTTGCCGGTGTGTCACGGTATCCTTCATTAAAAACCAATTACTCTCAGTGTGAAGTCGGTCTCGTCCTTGCAAAGTACCTCGGGCTAATTTGGGCAGTAACAATATTGCTTTGGGTAAGTGTGTGAGGGTATGTCTACTGCAATAGAACACTTGCTGCTGGCCTATGTCAACTCACTGGGCTCGCAGGGCTTGGTCTGCAGGACTATAAAACTGCATTGTAGATGTTTGGGCTCAGGCTGGAGCCCAGGCTCTGGGATCCTAAGATCCCAGATTCCAGAACATCTACACTGCAGTTTTATAGCCCCTGCGGCCAGAGCCCCACGAGCCGGAGTCAGCTGACATGCGCCAGTCATGTGTGTTTTATTGCAATGTAGACATACCCCAAGAGACCATGCAGATACTGAGGTCACAGACAAGAAGACAGAGAGAGGCAGAGTTAAAAAACAGAAAGTCTAGTAGCCTTTGAGCACAGTTTAACCCTGGAAAAAGGTAGAGAAAGAGAGCTTTTGGGTCTGATGGCTAAAGAGGTTTTGAGACTGTAAGCTAAAAAACTGTTCCTTTTGTTCTTGGTTCCTTCTGCATTCAGAGACATAGGACTTTGTACATTCTTTGTAAATAAACAAACCTGCATCAAAGGAAATACCAGACTCCATCATTTTCTACTTCCAACTGGAACATACCCAGGCCCCTGAAATTTGACTAGCGGCCCAGGCAACACTGGTGCTAGGGATAGGATCCAGTTTCCAAGGAGAGAGACTGTGACCAGTGTTGCTGTTGAACCAAGGTGGAACAAATAATGGAGGTGCTGCAGAAATAAAAAATGGCCAGCAGAATTTAAAGCAAGACCTAAATGAGGAGCTGAAGGTTCCTTAAAATGATTTAAAGTAGCATCTGGAGGTTTGCCAGAAAGGGCTCAGAGAGGACTTGCAGACAATGGTGAAATCTCTGTTGGAGCAACAACTACAAAATGTCCACGCATATTGGGAAGCCCAAGTGCAGAACTCCCAGGTTGGAATGGTAAAACAGATTGATGAGGTGACCAGAAATCTGGCTGCCATAGACCAGAAGTTCTTCCATGAAATAGTGGAGACTAGGCAAGCTTTAGCCAATCTGGAATTTGCCAACTGTGACGAGCTGCAGCAAGGACTTACAGAGCTGAAAATTCATCTACAGAAGGAAATCAAAGGATCACAGACCACAGTGAAAGGCAGCCACCTGAATGGAAATTGAGCCAGCCAGAGTACTTGGGTAAGATCGAACATTTACAACAGTTTTCTACCACACTGTAACCCACAGAGACCCAGAGGGAAGTGGTAGGCCTGTCCCAGCTCAAACAATGCCAAATACTCCCTAAAAGACTTATTGTCTCAACTCAAAAATGAATAGCTGGGAAGAGGGACAGAAAGGGGGGTTTCTAGCACCTCTGGGTGGCCCAGCTCTGCAGAATTTACCCCCAGAAAAGAGACTGAGTCATTCAGACCTTGCAGAAGCCCTTGAGGTGCACTTTGGAACTAACCATCAATATGAGCTGCCCATGGCATAGTTAAAAGCTGGAAAGAGAGGAAAAGAAGAAACCCCACCTGAACTGTCAGAGGACTTGTGGAGGCTTGTGGTTAATGGCATACCCAGCTATAAGGTGACCAGACAGCAAATGTGAAAAATTGGGACGGGGGTGGGGGGTAATAGGAGCCTATATAAGAAAAAGACCCAAAAATCGGGACTGTCCCTATAAAATCGGGACATCTGGTCACCCTATCCAGCTACCACCGTGGCCTTCCAGGATAAAGTGGTGATGGACCAATTTATAGATGCTCAGCTGGACTTGGACTTGCAGTTCAAGATCAGGAAAAGGAGACCAAAGACACTCTGAGAGGCTCTGGAATTTGCCCCAGAATGTGGATCTTTCCTTGCGGAAGTTCATCGGAAGAGGTAACAGCTGCTAGTGAGGAAGATGAAAGCTGATCACCATGAACCCTGCAAGTACAGCTTTGTGTCTAATCTGTATGTATGATGAATGAGGCAATTCTAATCTGACTATTGAACAATTAGTTAATTTTGGTTTGTAAAACAAGGGAAATGACAGTAATGCAAAAATTAAAGGAAACAGTTTAGACAAATGCTGGTACTGTGTTAAAACTGACCACAAAAAGGATTGTTACAAATTTTAAGGCAGGCCAAGACACTGTCACAAGTGGACTCCATCAGAACGATGGGAGGAGAAGAGATAAAGGGTGTTGTTACACTGAACAGTGTTGGTAGCTGCCAGGAAGCGTATCTTTCATCTCTGGACAATCACAGACCTTACTGAAGCTGATGGGCATGCTAGCTGCCCTTCATTCTGGCTAAATGGAAGAAGTAATTAAGTTCATTATGGAGTAAGATAGCTGAAACAGTAGATGCCACCGCCCAAGACACTAGCCACGTGGAAGGCTGAGCAAGACCAGACTCAGGGTTCAAAGAGGAGTTTCTTGGTGCTGCTCGGAGTGACTGGGAACTGATTGAAAATGAAGGAACACTGACTGGATTGCAGCTGTGTGTGTCTGTGTGTTTCAGAAGTAGAATGCAATCAGAAAAACTAGGAGAAACCCAGAGAAACACTTGTGGCTCTGAGAGGAAGCCAACAAAAAGTGTTTCTTTAGGGTAGAATGCTAGCTGGAAAGGCATGCTTGGAATTGTGAACAAGGAAACTGCCTCCTATTGATTGTTCCTACTGGGTTCAGAGAAACAGGACTTTTTATACATACTTCGTAAATAAACAGAGTTGCACCAAAGAAATGCCTGACTCATAGAATCAATTTCTCCTAATGGAAACAACATAGCAAGGCCCAGATTACTAGTTAGCTGCTAGAGCTAAAAGGAGCTAGCAGTAATATAAGTAGACCTGCTTGAGAAAATACATTTCCTGCAAAACAGAAACCTGTGGGAAAATCTCAATCTTACCAAAAACGTTCAATTTTCTGTTGGGAAAATTGAAAAATATTTTGTGTTGGGTTGAAATGACCAAAACATTTTTTTCCAAATTAATTCAATAAAACATTAAATTGCATTTTCCTGTCCATGCATTGCCTTCTAGGAGGTGTAGTTTGGGCCCTCATTCTCTCCTCTGGGTTGAGCCCTCTGGAAGATTACATCTCCCATTGTACAATGCACATTTCCCTCTGACCAAACTCTGTGTAGTGCATCATGGGAGATGTTGTCTGGCCCGGTAGTTTGGCCCATAGATGAGAATGGGGGCATGAGGTTCCCAAACTACATCTCCCATGATGCAAAAAAACAATAAAAAAATGAAGTTTATTGTTGAACTGACTTAAAAATGAAGTGTTTTGAGTCATTTAAACAAACTGAAATGAACGATTTAGATTCTGAGAATGTCAAAAGATCGAAAATGTCAAAACAAAACATTTAGCCATTTCCAAATCAACATTTTTCACAATTTCCATTCCACAAACATTTTTGAAATTTCAATTTTTTGTCCCAATTTGGGATGAAAACAAATGTTGAAATGTTACAACATGCAAATTAACAAGAAATATCTAAAAAACACTATTTCCTTCTCTGAGCTTCCCAATACATCCCACCTGGCTTGTCTTACTCAACCTGTAAACATTTCAGGGCAGGAATCATCAGAATTTAGTGTCTTGTGTGGTACTGAGCACACTGTCTGCTCTTCAATAATAACAGTAACAACACACACACACACTCTCCTCTCAGTCACCAATACTCTCAGGGTCACCCATGCCCTCCCAGTGCTGATAATACACATTAATTTCCCTAAAAATCCCAGTCACGTGACCTAATATAGCAGGAATAATTTGGCTGATGTGGTTCAGTATGGCCCTAAAGATTCACACCTGAGATAAGATGGTAAGTCCCTCCAACAGCTTTAATAGACAGTAGGTAATAAAATCCCTAAATTCTTACCCCACTGCTTGCAAACACAGTTTGGGGAATAGGGAATGTCCCCAAAAGTTTCCCAGACTAGCTAACTAAAATATGGTGCACTCACAACTCCGCGAATGATCCTCAGGTTCAGAGCTGAATCCGGACTCCTCAGTAACTGCAGAGGGGCAGGTATCCTCTTCATGCAGAAATTAGGCTGCTTCTTTTCCCAAGAGTACCCCTTACTGTAAAGGGACACAGGGATCAGGTGCAGATTATAACTATTCTAACTCTTAATCTCTTACACTCTTACCTTAGTGTTTACATACAATTACAGTAGGCTGGCAGCCCAACTAGTAGTCAGAGTAGTACTTGCCACATGGTGACCGATTTATCTAGGGACCTGAAGCACTAACTCAGCCTGGCTGCATAAGGAGTTTTCCCAACAAATTTCTATTCACTGGGAGTCACCTTGAAGAGGAAAGCACCAAGATGAGAGAGATTGCTTCCAGGTACCCCAAAGCCAATTCTCAGGAGGAACCCTGCATGCCAGCCTGGGACTAATGAGCTCACTAACAGTAAATTTTACCCTTTCGGTGGCTGGCTCCAGACGTCTCCAAAATGGCTTCTCCCCCTCTCACAGTGCTCCTAGGGCAGGCTTCTCACCGAGCACCTTCCTTACGTGTGAGGCTAGCTCTGATTTCCCTGGCTTTTTCCTGTCAATCATTTGACTCTAATGCCCTTCTTTCTCTCAGGAACTGCTTCTCCTCTGAGCAGGTGAGCTGGTAGCCAGCCAGGCACTCTGCTATTCCCCCTTCCCCACTCCCCAGCCGACAGAGGCCACTATTATTTGATATGATGGCTCTCCTCTCTCCCCCTTGGTTGCATAGCAGACTCTGAGGCTGCCTTAGCCCACCCCCACCCCCTGCCTGCCAGGGTCAGGGTGCCTCTCCCTGAGTCACCAGCACAGAGACATCCAGGAACCAAGATGAGCTTCCCATGGGTTACATTTGCTTCCACAGTAAATGATTCTTCCACACCATGAGCCCTTCTAAGTATTTGGCTACTAGTGCCTCTGGCACCATTGCTACACTCTAGCTTGAGATTCCACAAACCCTTTCTTCCCTCCCCACCATGGAAACCTATTCTCCTCCTCCCTTCCTTTCCATTTGACAGGATCCCCTTCTTTTGCCTCTTTTCACTTTCCCCGCTTATAGTGCTTTCCTCGCTCCCTATTTTAAGAGCTATTCCCTCTCTTCTGACATGCTGTCCCTCCAATATTCCCTTCTATTATAGTTAATATATAAATGTGTTATGATTAAGAGATTGCTAAAGAAACTGGCAGTTGTCTCTCCCTTGGTTGCAATGACTAACTCCTTTAGATAATACAGGAAAGCCACTGTTATATTTTAACAATATGAATTTTTATTTTGACAGATAATCATTCTGAAAACGGATGGGGAGATGGGACAGGGAAGAGGGAGCCCCACTTCTTCCCACTTCACAACCAACCTTTCTCATTCTCACCAAAGCACTTGTCTGTGAGACCCCAACCAGCATCCTAGCTATTTCACTTCGAGTATCTGGTTGGCCTACACTGGGAGGGTAAATGGTGTGGGAAGAGGAGTCAGTAGTGATGCTCTAGGACAGCTAGCCCCATTAAATTTTTTGTACTAGGTGCCAGCAATATATATTTAATGCAAGAAGAATGTTGATAAATCAGAGACAGTTCCAAGAAGAGCCATGAGAATGACTGAAGGATTATAAAATATGCCTTTGTAGTGATAGACTCAAGGAGCTCAATCTATTTAGCTTACCAGAGAGAAGGTTAAGGGGTGATTTGATCACAGTCTGTAAGTATCTACATAGGAAACAAATATTTGATAATGAGCTCTTCGATCTAATAGACAAAGGTATAACAAGATTCAATGGCTGGAAGTTGAAGCTAAACAAATTCAGACTAGAAATAAGGCATACATTTTTAACAGTGAGGATAATTAACCATTTGAACAATATACCAATGGGTGTAGTGGATTCTCTATGAGTGGCAATTTTAATATCAAGGCTGTATTTTTTAAAAAGGATATGCTCTATCTCAAAAGGAATAATTTGGGGGAACTTCTATGGCCTCAGTTATACAGCATGTCAGATTACTAAATCACAATGGTCCCTTCTGGCCTATAAATCTATGAAAGACAAACAAAAAATTCAAACACACACAACTCTTTTACAAACACCTTAGTTTGTAATCACTAAATCAAAGAATAGAACAGTAACTGTACATTTGCTTCCATCATATCTTTATTTGGCATAATAACAGGTATAACTTATTATTTGGTATAAATTAACAAGAACCATTTTCAGTTCTACCTTTCCATCACTAGATAGTGCTAGCAACAGCTACACTCGCTCCAGTTCAAAGATCAACCAGAACGTGGAACATTAAGTGTATATTTTCTTGTAAGTGCACTTACAAAGTCTCATTGTATGATAACATCAAGGGCTTGTTTCATTTCTGAGGAGTGCATTGATGTGCAATTTTTACTCCCTATATCTAAGCAGGGATTCAGCCCTAGAGCAAAGACATTGGTACTATTGCTGCTCTCCACCAAAAAAAGGCAGCTTTAAACCCTGATCATGGCTCCCATTGGAATCAATGTTTCCCCTTGTCCAAGCCCCATCTATAAGATTGCCAGGCTACACCAGAGTATTTCTTCTGTAGCGTGCTGCAGTAGCAGAGACAGCAAATCTGGCCCCATAAGTTTGAACCCTGGCTGTCAGTACTTATGGTGATGTAAAATTCAGGCTACTAGATGGAGAGGTAACTGTGCTGTGCATTGTCACTTCTCCCCATAATAATTGCCTCTGCCATCAGAATCTACTGTATATATTTTTATCATTTAGTAAGAATCTGATATCTGCAAAGCACATGTGATTTCTTCTTACCTTGCAATCCTACTTCTTCCCTCCCTCCAGCTCCCAGCAACTACAGGGCAATGGCAAACATCAACATATAATTTCCATGCACAGGTTGGTTTTCAGGCTTAACTTCAGCTTGAGATCTGGTATATGCATATTCCACCCATTTTAACAATAGCGTATGTTGAATTTAACTAGACTTTCATTACAACACTGTACTGAGCTCATTTAAAAATTAAATTAGCTATATATAAAACAAGCTAGTTAAATGGCGCCAAAAGCAATTAAATAAAATCAGTGAATTTTGGCATCTGTAAAATATCATTACATCTCTGTTTTAGAGAGAGGTAGAGATTTTAACATGCAAAAAAGACAAAGATTGTTTTCTTTGCTAGTAACCCACCACACACTGCTGATGTAGGAATCCCTGACAAATCAGAAAATTCCCATACAGTGTTTGGCTCAGCCATTCAACTGAAATATGGGCAACATTATGCATGCTCTTCTGCTAACTAAATTATTACTATTTGTATTACAGCAGTGCTTGAAAACCCCAACCAAATTCATTGCGCAAATACTTAGGAAGAGAGGGTCTCTGCTCCAATGCGTCTGCAATCTAAGTAGAAAGGGCAGACTGAAAGTGGGAAGGAAAACAGAACCGAGATGAAGTGATTTACCCAAAGTCAATGGGATGCTGGGACTAGAATCCAGAACTCTCAAATCTCAGTCTAGAGCCTTAGCTATTGGACCACACTGCCTCACCACTAACTATGAAACTTGCAAGACTGGCTGGCTCCACATGCTCTTCCTTCTTTTTCTCTTTTTGCATGTGTAACCCTTCTACAATCAGCTGAACTATATCTCAAGAAGAATTCAGATGCTCTGAGGACAATGATTCTTAATATATAAGGAAAGGAACCATTATAAACCAAAAGTTTCAACTCCATTAGTACTTATTTTTAGTTTACATTTTATTTACTTGTTTACTTCTACAGCGCTTACATCTGGAAATCCTGAAGTATCTCAAATTCTGTAAGATCTCAGATCAAAATCAATACAACACCTGAGTGATTAATACAAAAGGAATTAGCCATTGTCTTAAATAAAAAATGATCAAAGAGATGGTTTTAAAAAATGAAAACAAGATGGTCATTGATGTCTCTACTTGAAGTGAAAAGCCTCATACTGTTTGAAGAAAGACAAAAAGGGTGAAAGAGCTCACTAGAAAAGATCCCTGAACCACTAAGACACACTGTTCCGGGCCCAAATCTGGCAATACCTCAGGACGAAGAGCAGAAACAACTCTGCCAACCTCAGATATCTTTGAAGAACACACAGTAAGGACAAGATGGAGACTCAAGTACCTAACCAGATCATTAATGGTCTAATGTAATTATAAAGATTACTATACATAACTAAATCCTCTAAAATAGAGGATTATTTCTGTATGGATACATATAATTTTAAATTGTGTTATCAGTTAGCCCTGTATGACATTCTGAATGCTTACTGTCAGCCAGTTGTACCAACCTGTAGTATCCAATTCCACCCATAACTATAACAGCTATTGTGATTGCTCATCCAGACTTCACCCTGCTATAGTTTCCTAGGTAACCAGCACACAGCTGCAGAAACTGAAGGCATTCAAAAGGAATGAAACCAAACCATTTGGCAGTATTTCCGTTTGTTTCTGTCCCTTTTAACAGTTAAATAACATCAATAATAAAACATCTGAATGCTGTATAAACCTATGGGGATGAAGACTGCCTTCAGTGTGGAAAAGTATAGGATTTTTTGAGGCTAGGAACACAAAACTCAAGCTGGTTGGAAAATATTTTGGTTTGTTTTTTGGTTTGGTTTTTCTTCCTCCCATGGAAAATTTAGGTCAAAACAAACACAAAATTTCATCAATATTTTCCACAAAAAAACTGAATTTTCAGAAGCGAAACCAGAAACTTTGGGCTGAAAACATTTAGCTGAAAACTGAAATTTTGTTTTCAGAAATGCTGCCACAGTGCCCCATGAGAATTGCAGGTTAGGTGCCTTCTGCCCCCATTAATCTCTATAATAAAATAAATAATAATAGTCATAATAATAATAGCACCTAGCTCTTAGATAGTGCTTTTCATCCATAGGTCTCTCAGCACTTTACAGAGAAAGTCAATGTCATTATCCCCATTTTACAGATGAGGAAATTCTAAATGCCACACTTCCTCGCCAAACTACATCTCCCATCCTGTATCATGGTCTCCCCTCTTGCTGAAACACCATGGTGAATCATGGGTGTCCCTGGCTGTAGTGCATTATGGGGATGTAGGTCAGCTGATGAACCTGGCTCATAGACGACAGTGGGAAAACAAGGCAGCTGAACTACAGTTCCCATGAGATACCCTCTCAGCATCTCTGAATCAAATTTTTTCAATTTTCTAGTGACTGTTTTTTGATTAAAAATTTTTTGACATTTTCTGCAGTAATTTTCTCTGTTACCCTCCCTTCTTCCATCCCTCCTGTTCACACTTTCCAAGTGTTCCTCCTCAGAAATCTTTTTTGCAGGAGGACAGTGTGGTGTCCTGCAACCAATCCTGGCTCCACTTATAGTTCTCAATTCTTGGGTCTAGCTGAGCTGTTCTCAGGGCCAGACCTCAGGGATAACCTAAAGGATAAAGGTAACTTTATGCCATTCTTACAATCCCTCCCCTCACCACCATCTTGGGGCACACTGGGAGCCACTTCAGTCCCAAGTGAAATTAGAGAAGACTCAGGGAAGCTCTAAATTGCACTCATCTGAAGTAGTCTCCACAGAGCTGTTCCAACATCTGAAGATCACCAGAACGAAAAAGTGCTTTGAGCCCACCCCTCCTCCCAGCCAAAATCCACCTGTGGGAGTAGTGGGAGTAGAAGGTATCCCCCTACACCAATAGACTGTTGAAAAGCAGCTACAGCAGGGACCAGAATCTGGCTCATAGGCTTGCAGAGGGGGCAGAAACTTCCCTGAACCCTTAGGAGATATCAAATAGTAATTTCTTCATGTTGTTGCTACAAAGGTGCTGTCTATTGTGCTTCTGCTCTCCAATCATTGGGAGGGTTTCAGGATAGCAGGCAGCATGGACCACAGTCCTGCAAGTATTAGATACCAGAAGCAGCAGGTATCTAAACTGGTACTGAGGCTAGAGATAGCAATGACACAAGGCCTTCTGCGGTATGTAAACTCCAAGGATTTTCAGCTACAGTGCTGGGAGATCTGAGCTATATCTTTGGTTTCCTATGGTGACAGCACAAACTTCTGGGTATCTCTGATGCCAGTGCCAGCAGTAGAAGCTCTCTAGGAGATCCTGGAAAGGCTCAGAGAGCAGTGGAGCCTCTTTTCAAAATGAGGAAGCAGCCACCCTGCTCTCCAAAAGATACAGGGAGAGGCCAGCATACCCAAAAAGATCATCACAGATCAGAGAGAAGTTTCCCAAGCCACCATATAGCAACCTTTAACCAACAATTGGGAGAAAGTGATGACTATGTATTATAGACGGAAGGAGGGCTCAAAGGTGGAGAAACCTCACAGTTCAGACCAGCTATGCAAACAATTTGATGTTCCTGGGCCATTTGTGGTTGGTAATGACACCTGAAACAAGGGAGCGTCTCCATTACACTTTATATATTTGGATGCTGCAGTGCTTATATTAGGAGCTCCTCTGGTGAAGGGTGAGCTTCATGTGCATTGCCAACACCAGTCTGTTAATGAGGAATTTAATTAACAGATCTAGTTGTATTCACCCACACTGCCCAGATGCCAGCCACTGTGAAACAAGGCATGTATACAGGGAGGAGAAAATATAGGCTCTTCACAAAGCAGTACATTAGAACCACTTAACTCTTCCTGCCCAGTTTCCATTTAGCTTAGCAGAGCATAAGTCTACGAGGTGATGTATCACCACAGTAAATGGGATTGTTTCCAGTACATTCACAATTTAAATCAGACTAGAATTTAGTTTTCCAGAAAACATAACATTTCATAGTTCATGTTCTAAATTTCAGCACTGGGTACTGAAAAACAACTTAATTCCTGCAGAAGTATCCCATAGGGGAGCCAAATGGCTGAAGCAAGATATTCTAGATACTGTTTTAGACTTTCAGCCTCCTTTAGTATGATCTGAAATTTTGCAAGCATTACTTCATCTTCATTGTGCCTGAAGCTTTCCTTTTCCATGATGGTTTGATCCTTTGCTCTGAGCCTCTTCAGTTGCAGAAAGTTTCAGTTTGCTTTCCTGTTCAGGTTCTCATCTGCCACTTCTAATCCTCATTTTTATTCCTGCTAGTTAGTCAGCTGATCTCTTTGATCCTTTGTAGCAAGCCTTGAATTCTGTTTTTATTCAGATTGGAATCCAGTGTCAAGAAGTGATGTTTTCTTATTCTTGTGGTTTTGCAGTCTGTAGCTTATTTAAGCTTATTTTCTCTTTTCAAAGTTTTCTATGGCTTCCTCTGTATTGTCTGTGGTTTCAGGCCTCTTTTCAGTACCAGACAAACCATGAATGTATGACATTTGTGGCAATATATATTAGTCTCTCTATTGACGCAATGGCATTTGATTCATGTCTTCCATTTCTTTTTAATTCCTATATGTTGATTAAACAATAGGAAGGAAGCTGTACATAATAAAAGTATAATATATGACTCCTAGACAAAGCTACAAGGCTACTTTTTTTGTAACAGGTTCTCATAAGAAGAATCCTTGATGAAGGATAGGGAAGGAAGATAGGGGGAAAGGAGTGGAAATGAATGGGGTTAGTGTCATAGGGCAGCCTTACCTGGAGCACCATTTTGTGGCAACCTATGGCATGACAGGTCCCCCTGCCTCATTTTCCCCTCTCAGGTGATTATTAACTTCACTTTAGGCTTTCTAGTCTCAATACTACCCCTCCTTGGGGCTGGTTTATGAATAGCACAGTCCAGATAGTCCATAACCAAATTCCCAAATACATAATCCATTTCTCACTGCAGTGCAAGTAATGATTAAAACCCATGACATTTCATTGCCTGATGCTTCACATACCACACATCAGTGCTTTCAACCATGCCCAGACTCTCTGGCAGTCGTCTCCAGTCCATGTACCAGGACAGCCACCCCAGCCCTTCCAATTGGAGGGCAACCCTGCTCTTCCCTGCAGGAACCGCCACAGCCTCTCTGTTGGGAGCATCCTTGCCAGGGAGCATTCCTGTCTCCCCTTGGCCCTCTCATGCCAGCTCTTTGGCCCTGGAGATGTCAGTATGTAAGGTCTTCTGCTGCTCTTCTGATTTCAGCTCCCTCCAGCTTAGAACCAGCAGGCAACTCCCACAGCTGTTCCTCTGCTCCTCCTGCTTTCAGCTCTCTCCAGTCTTCCAGCCCTGGCTCTCTGGCTTGGGGACACCAGCCAGAAAACCCCTCCTGCTGCTCTCCTGCCTTCAGTCTTCCCCCAGGAATCACCTTCTGCTTCCTTTCAGAACTCCTCCAGCCCTCTGGCAACTCTCACCTGTCCTTCCTGACTGAACTAATCTGGCTCTGACTCACTGAGACACCTCCTCACCAGGTCTCTCCTCCTCTGATCCTTTATAGCTCCCAGGTGCTGCCCCGCCCTCTTATCTGCCCATATGGGGCCAGCAACACCATGAGAGGAGGTGTGGATCAATGATGTTCAACACCCACAGCTCAGCTATGACAGTAGACCAGGCCCAGTGGAAAGGGGAAAGATGGCTCCCAAATGCAATAGCAGGCCCAGATTGGTTCCAGTGTGGCTCATGAACTCCGCCAAACCTGTTGCCTCAGAGAGGATGCTGGGTGTGTGATGCAGGAGGTAGGGGATGGACATCTCCAGGCTGTCAAAGCCTAGAAGTAAGATGGTGTCCTCTGCCCTTTCTGGGGTTGGTATTTTTTATATAGCTTTTGATAGGGAGACAGGGTGTAGTTCCCTAAGGATCACAGCATGCCCATGAGTCTTTAAGTAAATGGAGTGCTTCATCCATTATGCTGCTAAAGAGTTCCATCCCCTTAAATGGCAGATCCTCTATGGTGGACTGCACCTCTGCTGGAATGACTGATGCTAACAGCCCTAATGTCCTTCACATGGTGATGTCCAGGGCCATCAACCTTGTGGACATAGTGGACACATCCTCAGCTGCTTCTAACACTGTTCTGGCCACCATCTGACCTTCTTATGTAATATCTTTCCATTCCTTCCCATTCTCCTGTGGAATTTTGGACAGGAAGGAAGTGATTCTTTCCTATATTTTGTTAATAGGATATGATAGTATGCAATAGGGAACTGCAACAATGTGGAGGAATGCACCTTGCGCCCAAAGAGGTCCTGTTTCTTAGTGGCTTTTTCCTTCAGGATAATGTTTGTGGAGCTGGTCTTCTCTTGTGCTACAGACATCAGAGACCTTAGATTTGGATGGGCATAAAATGTTCAAAGCCCCTTGAAGGCACCTTGTACCTCTTTTCCATTCATTTAGATGTGGAGGGAAGAGTGGCCTGGGTCTGCCAAAGTCCCTCCACCAGCTCAAGTATGTCTTCATTGATGTGGAGAGCAATCCTGGCCAGGGTTGTGAAGTTCAGTATTTCAAAGAGCTTGTGGGACTTTTCCTGGATCACTGTGGTTTCAATGTTCAGCAAGTCTATGAACCAGGACAGGAGGTTCTGGAACACCCAGAAGTCATCAATTGCTGGTGTCACTATCCCATCACAACAATAACTCTTCAGGTGAGAACAGAGTTTGAGACTGCCCCTCCATTATCACCTGCTCTTAAGCTGATGTCTGACTCTGGCATGGGGGGGCCTCGTTATGATGCTTAGAGGGTGTGTTTTCCTCCTCTTCCATGATGTAAGGGAGGGGTTCTGCTCCAGGGCATATGTGACAATGGTCCCTGGTTTGGCCAATACGGGTAAGGTGGTATGTTGTAAAGGTATAGGCCTAGCTGAGGTTGGCAGACCTAGCTGGGATTGGCCAGCCCAGTGCCACTCACATCTCTCTTGAGGTGGGGCCTGAAAATGGGAGACCTCTGGAGCCATCCCTGGGGTCACTCTCCAAAGGCAGGGGAGAAGGAGCCCTACTCAGTGCTGGTGCAAACCAGCAGCAGCTGTGATGAAGAGTATACTTTCTCAAACAGGGGGGCCATAGAATGATGTGGCCTCTATGCAAGGGGTGCCCGTGCCAACCACTGCTTCCCTGCAGAGCATGTCTACAGACAGGATGCCAATGTCTCCAGTAGGATATATCTCACGCTCTCGGTGAACTCAGCCATTGGTGCCATGCTGGTGCCAGTATTGGGACTTCTTTCCAACAAACCCTGCCAGTGGTCCAGTTTGCATCTCCAGACATGGGAGCAGTAAAGAAGTTGATGGCTTTTTCTTTGGAGGAGTGGCATTTAGTCCTCCTCTCAGCATGACTCTACATCATGTTTGGAGCTGTACTTATGCTCCATCCAGCCCTGCCTCAGTGTTACCCTTCAATATATGTAGGCTCTGAGGTTGTCCAAGACCGAGACCATTGGTGCCCAAGTCATTGGCAGAGACAACCTGTGCCAATGTTGAGGTGCCTTCTTCAATGCCCTCTTCTCACCAGATCCCAGAACACAGTGTCTGCTTGAGGGTGCACTGGCCGATGGTGATTTCTTTGGGTTCAGTCTGGCAGTTACTGCTTCTTCTAGTTAAAAGTGACCTGCATGGACTTGCTCTTGAAAGTCCTCCAGGAAAAAGACCAAAACACCAACCACCTGTCTGGGATGTGGCTTTTCCCCAAGCAGAACAGGTATTGACCACATCTTTCCAAGAAGGGGTTAAAGCCAACATAGGACAAGCGAATTTTGGACCAGTTTAGAGCCTGCCATGTCGTGGCAGTTGGCATGATGCACCTTGCCACCTGTACATTGCCAGATAGTTTTTGTTTGTTTGTTTGTTTTGAAAGTGTCCAATTCAAGGAAGTGGAGAAGATGAAGTTCTTTGCACATTTTTGTGAACAAGCAGTTCTGAAGCTCTCAAGAGAGTAGCAGGTTAGACACAGTCCAGGTTCTGTTTCACTTCCACAGGCAGTAAAAGGGAAGACTCTGACCACTCTGCCCTTTATGCCCTCGCTTGGGAGCACAAGGAGGCACAGGGCGCATCCATGCCCTGACAGACACAGCTATTTAAAAGACTCCTATCTGGTGCACATGAGGCACATGGGCACCTTCAGGGGCTGTACTCTGACACATATTTGAAGAAGAACCAAAATTAGATCTAACTGTAGAAACTGCTGTAGCAGGGTGGTCACCCACTCCTGCCTGGAAGGGCTTAAGACAGCCCTAGAGAGGGCTGGGGCAGGGGGGAAAGCTGGGCTGATTGGGGAAACAGACGCAGCTGTGGCCACGCCCCAAACAGACCCAGCTGGCCCTTATAAGAGGACGGTGGACCAGGAGCACACAGTCTCTCTCTAGCCCAGGGGTAAGCAACCTGATTTTCAGTGGCTTTCACACTGCCTGGGTCCTGGCCACCGGTCCGGGGAACTCTGCATTTTAATTTAATTTTAAATGAAGCTTCTTAAACATTTTAAAAACCTTATTTGCTTTACATACAACAATAGTTTAGTTATATATTATAGACTTTTAGAAAGAGACCTTCTAAAAACTTTAAAATGTATTACTGGCACGCGAAACCTTCAATTACAGTGAATAAATGAAGACTCGGCACACCACTTCTGAAAGGTTGCCAACCCCTGCTCCAACCTTTGAGAGGGAGGGGTCTAGCTGCTGGAGAGCAGACCTGAGGTGGAGCAGGGCTGGGGGAAGGCCAGAGGAGCTGGAGTTTTGGCCTGGAAACTCCCCAGGCTGCAGGCCTAGTATAAGGCCGAATAGGCATTGGGGTTGCAGGGGACAGCCCAAGGGCAGAAGGCGGCGGCAGGCCCAACCCCTCCTTGCCTTTGATGAGTGGTTTATACTGCAGTCTGCCCCAGGGAGTGGGGGCTAGTTGGTGACTGGCAGTAGCCTATGACTAAGGTGAGGTGGGGATAGAGGGTGGGGGTTCCCTGGGGAGGGGAAACCCTGAGAGTGAGGGGTTACTGCCAGGGGGCAGCACCCCAGATAATGGGGCACTGGAGTCCAGGGAGGGACACGGGGGCCAAGTAGCAGCAGGACACCAGCCTGCAGAGGGTGCTCCAAGGCAGGATACGCTAATTCCCAGAAGCGACCAACAGGAGGTGCCGCAGGGGTGTCCCACACGCGTACACTGCACAATATTACTAACCCTCACCAGTATGAGTGATTAGAAATGCAAAGCCATGAATACTTTGTCATAAAGGTTTTGTCAGCAAGGTGACATATTTTACAGATAGCCCTTTTATGACCCACAATGTTCCTTTGAGCATAGCTGATGAAGGAAAGCCCCAGGTAAAGTAATTATTGTGGGTGTCTTCCTTAAAACTCACCATATTCTCTAAGGACAACGACGACTCCTGTCTGTGTCCCATGAATTTCCTGGATAGTTCCCCACACGACCGCCCTCTGTGTTGTGTTTGTTTTAGTAATAAAGTACATCTTTATTTTTCTAATCACTGATGTAGCTACTTGTTTATGTGTTTCATAACACAGCAAAGACACTCCATTTACAGTGCATGGTTTGAATAAAGCTGGTGCTGAACTTTGGGTCAAGCATATCTAAGTTTGAGCTAAGTTTGCTCAGGGCTTCTCCTAAAGCAACGGTGGTTCTTTTTCTCAAGGTCTGATTTTCAAGCACTTACTGCTTCCTGGGCCCCCTATTGTTCTGTAGTTCTCTTTTCCTAAGCTTCTTTCTCTTTTTAATAATGTCATGCTTTTTCTTTCCTATATAGAAGATATAGGCCATTTGCTGCCATGATTCCTTAAATGTTTTCAGGTGTGTCCTTTCATGTTCTTTGCAATATAAAATTAAATTTTGTAAATTAGGTTTTTTATTTATAGTTTGATCTATATTTCCTAGCTAAAGCTCTAGATACTAAAGAATGGTGATAAATGACTTTCAAAAGGCTGCTTGGAATATATTTGCTAATATTCTGGTGGTGGTTACAACTTGGAAAGGCTGGATTAATCTATTATTTCTCCATATAAATTATCTAGACATGTCCCTCAGAGTATAGTGCTCAGTGTTTACATTCTGTGTTTTAGGTTTTGACATTTTTATGTGATATTTACAAAACCAATGTTTAAAATTCCTGTCAAATTAAAAACTGTAACATAGTTATAACTATGTTGTCACAACCAGCTCCAGAATATGTGGCTGTGGGTATTTATATTGAACTGTATAAATGTGGATGGTAAAGAGGGGGTTTGGATTTCGTTTGCCAGAGGCAGTCATTTTTAAACTAGGGAATACAGTTGCAGTCAACATTTTTTCATGAGCTTTCTGACAGAAGACCAGAGGCAGTCTCCATTGACAAACTATCCCTAAAAACCACACACAGAGCATGCCACACACACATCTCTCTTTCCTGCCTGGCATGGGTAGGGAACCAGCTGTATCCATGTCCTCTGGACCCTGTGGAGACCCATCTGTGAAATTAGGGTCCATGCAAGGGGAAAGGGAGGGCTGGTAGGAATACAGATTGTCCCCCATCCACCATGAGATGTGGGGATGGGTGCTGTAGTGCTTGAAGAGGTATAAGGCCTCTATGTGGATGGCCCCTGTCTCTTAGGGATGTGCCACAATTGGGAGCTGATCTTGTGTTTCATTCCACAGGGATCAAACCCTGCACCCACCAACAGAATGATGGTAGAGAACTACAACAGGAGATCCTTGAAGAGTCTTCTTCTTCCAGAGCCGTCTTCTATGATTTTTCATGTAGAAATGGGCAATCCTGTCCATGGGCAAGATGGTGCATAGATTTTATGAACAAGAAAGACACCATTCATAATCAGGGAGAGGATGTGACCTATGTAGCTGCTTTGCATAATGGGAAATGGTCCTAATGCTGGCTTAACTGGCAACAAGAGGTTCACTTAGTTTCATAAAGCCGGTGCAACCTTTCTTATCCACTCCACAACCCTGCAGCCAGCACAGGGAGTTGGGAGTAAAGGGTGTCCGTCCCCACAATCAGTGGCTCCCAAAACAGCCTTTTGGCAATAGCAGGTGTAAATTACAGCACCCTTGAGGCTGCTTTAATTTATACCTGGGGACCAGTTCAATACACAGCCAGCCCAGGATTGTAGGGAACACAAAGTGGCTTGAAAGCTACCTTTTCACCTCCTTTCTTAACTTATATTATGGCTACAACCAAAGAACAGGGTCTTTATACCTTTATTTTATAACATACAAACAGCCTTCTGTCAAGCTGTCCTATGGTGGCTCAAGAGCGGGAGTACCAACCTCAGGGCCGACTGTTAAGAGGCAGGGCACAAACCCCAAATTGGCTGTGAGTTCTACACTTAGGCCTGGGTTACACTATCGGGGGGATTCGAACTAAGATACGCAACTTCAGCTACGCAAAGTCGAGGTATCTTAGTTCGACTTACCTGGCCATCCTCACGGCGGCGAGTCAACTGCCACAGCGCCCCCATCGACTGCGCTTACTCCTCCTGCTGAGGTGGAGTACGGGTGTCGATTAGCGGATCAATTTATTGCGTCCAGATGAGATGCGATAAATCGATCCCCAATACATCGAATACTACCCGCAGATCCGACGGGTAGTATAGACGTACCCTTAGATTTCACCAACCATGTATCAAGTGTGAACTCCTCAGGCACTAGAACAGCCTAACATGGAGTCAAAGACAGTCCCTTTGAGTACTCCGATTTGTCTTGTCATCTAGACAAGTTTGTCTTTGTAATAGATGGTCCCTTACACCAAATATCACAACAATATTCAAGTTACTTCCAGTCCTAAAGGACCAGTTACTTACCTTAGATCTCACACCAAAGACTATGCTTATAGCCAGTCCTATAATAAACTATCTAAAGAATTAACAACTAGGAAAAGGAAATAAGAATTATTTACAAGGTTAAAGTAGGTAAACATACACACATGGGTTACAGTCTTAAATTTCAAACGGTAGTAGAAGCTTCTATAAGAAGCAAGTTCTACATGTCCCTTAGGGCCAATCCAGACTAAAAACTGGGGATCTTTTGCTTATGCCTAGAAAAGCTTGCCCTAGAGAGTCCAAGCAGCATAGAGATACAGTTTCTCCTTGTCAGGGACTTTTATTCCCTTTCCCTCTTCTCTGAACTGCCAGCTCAGCTGATGGGAGGAATTCACTTGCATGTCTCCTCTTCATGACAGGGGGGAGAGCAATCAACAAAGTCAGTTATCCTCTTCAATGTTCCACAATAGTTCATCTTGCATTGATGGACCTTCTCTGTTGGGCAGCATGTAACACCTTCTGCTGGAAGCCAGCTTTTCACACTAGTTAATGTCTTTCTCCTGTTTGGTGATTTACACAGTTACAGAGGGTTATAATGCAAACTCTTTAATATTATCTTATACTGTAATATGGGATGCAGATATAAGTGAGATTAATGCAGGCAGCAACTCACAAGCATTTCATAAAGTCTAAACAGTGAACACATTCTTATCATTCTAATACCTATTAACATTATTAACACACACGTGAGCCAGACTGTTCCAGCTATGCATTCGTCAGTGTTCACTTGAGACCTAAGGGCCTTGGAATGAGCTGGCACTTAGTCTGCCAGCATCACACCTTCATCTATACCAGGGGTCGGCAACCTTTCAGAAGTCGTGTGCCGAGTCTTCATTTATTCACTCTAATTTAAGGTTTTGTGTGCCACTAATACATTTTAACGTTTTTAGAAGGTCTCTTTCTATAAGTCTATAATATATAACTAAACTATTGTTGTATGTAAAGTAAATAAGGTTTTTAAAATGTTTAAGAAGCTTCATTTAAAATTAAAATGCAGAGCCCCCCGGACTGGTGGCCAGGACCTGGGTAGTGTGAGTGCCGCTGAAAATCAGCTCACGTGCTGCCTTTGGCACCCATGCCATAGGTTGCCTATCCCTGATCTATATCTTAACCTAAAATCAGGTTGGTTATATAGCAGAGGAATGAGCAAAGTTTGCTCATTTTGCAAGTCTCAATAGTGTCCTTTGCTGATGGTATCATATTTCAAGCACTGATATGAGGAATGCATCCTGGAGTTTCAAATGCCAAGAGAAGGCATATCTGATTTTAGTGCTCAGAGGTAAAAATACAAAGAACCTTGGTAAAGCTAGGAAGATGCCAGCACAGATGGTGATTAAACACATAGACAATAGAACAGATACAAATTCTAAATTGACTGCTTTTCATGTACTGGTATTTAATTGCATTTCATAAACATAAAATAAGAAAGAAACATATAAAGAGAGTGCAAAGTTTAGATCACATTACAAGCAGTCTCACATATCTCCTTAAAATTAACTTCTTCAGGAAAACCTTACAAAAATGACCGCTGAGATTCCTACATCATCTTGATCTGGTACTAGCTCCTGATTGTAACCATGTGAATGAATCAGACTGTAGCTCCTTGATGCAGTGACTGCTGCTCCTCATATGTATTTGTACAGTGCCAAGCATACTTTAAGAGATCAAATGATAAATAAATACTACTACTCAGAAAAACCATTCTGTTATGTTCTTGCAACATCGCTTTACACAAAAACAATAAAGTGCTGTATCAGGACTATAAGTTGTACCTAGAATGTGTGGGAGAGGTTAGTGAGACTCAAGAGATAAATATGAAAGTAAAAGAGGTAAAATAGAAATAGGTCAGTATCGATTCCATGTTGATTTTCTTCCATCAGCTCACAATAAGTTCACCTTCGTGCCAATGTATATGGAACAAGGAGTACCAAATTTGTTTGAATTTCTTTACATTGTTGTTACACCTAAAAATCTTAAACCCCCACCCCTTAGCCATACTAACAGCCAGTTCCTTAACATTACTGAACCAACATTCTTCCACTCATAAGAATATTTGTTTATCTGGCACTTATTACAAACCCCAGCTGTTTCTTTAGGATACCTTGACAAGATAGCAAATGAATAAAAATTTCTTGCATCTCTGCCGTAGATTTCTGTATGGGGAAAATCATATGAGGGTATAATGGGACTTGCCTTATAATGACCACAAAAATATGTTTAAAACAAATGAAAGAAAAAGCCATTTATGTCTAATGTTGGAGGAAAACAAGTATGTGTGTATATAGACACTGGAAAAGCTTTTGAAAAATATTATTGCAGGCACGTTCTATTGAAAATATGACTTTTGGGGAAAGGTCAGCTATGCTACCTTCTGTACCAATATTAAACATGCAGTTTGTAACTGCCCTGCAAGTAATTTAACTTGCACATTCACCTTTGTAGTAACTTTTCTATTCATGAATCAGTGTTCATTAATACCAGTTTTTCCTCTCTTTTTTCAGCCTTACTTCCCCATTTTTAACTTGCATCTCTTCCAATCACATATCAACATGTACCCCATTCTGCAATGAGGCATTTGGAATGACACTAAAATAAATAAAAATGGTGAAGATTATTTTAAAGTAAACTGTTTGTAAAACTTCTGTAGTGGTCATCTTGGTCAATGTCCATGTTGTACAGTGCAGTACAGCAGTTTGGGCTCCATCTTTTTAATCATTTACAGACTTTTCAAAAATACTGCTAATAATACTATCTTATAACTGAAATGTTGAAACAAAAAGTGAACATGTAAAGTTTGAGATCTAATAGTGCCTTTAGTATATTAAGCTAGGTAAAAGAAACAGTGCCACTGTAAATAGGCTTCTTGCCAGTTCAAATGTTAGTAAAGATTCCATCTCCCAAAACACTATAGATTTAGTTGCAAATGCCCAGAAAAGACTACAATTTGTTCTAACAAGAAGCTGCTGTTATTTTGAGGACTCCAACCAAGGTTTTCAACAGCAGTAAGATAAGAAGCAATGTCAATTATGCAAGTGTGCCATCTGCTGGCCTAAAAGAAAGAACACACACAGACAAGAATTCCAAAATAATAACACTATTCATGTGCATGATCTTCTATGTAATCATATGCATTCCAGCTATTCCAGCCTTTTTACACCTTAAGGTTAATTAACTTGGTGCATGTCTTCCTTTTTTAAAGTGTAGAAATGTAAAAAAGTTGATATTTGTGTTACTTAAACATTTTGTTTATAAATTGCCACTTTTTCTTTTATTGAAATTGTGTCAGTCCAACAAGGACCCAGTGGGATACTTCATCTCTTCTGTCCTGAATATATAAATTACATTTCACACACAAAACTGAACTCTGTAAATACTATAAATGCATGTGTTTGTCACTTTTCCATTAGTAATAGTCTCTCTGGAATTGAGCCTCTGAAGTTTCCAGTTATAGAGATGTTTTCAGAAAAGAACATTTTACATCTCCATGTACATGCTTAAGCTTTTTGGTGCTTACCTTGTCACAATACCACAATATTCTAAAATACACTAGTTGTCATGCCCTTGGGAAGCATCAGGAATGCCACATGATGGGCAAGATTCTGATCTCAGTTACACCACTGTAAATCTGGAGTAACTCTACTGTTGGACTGGTGTGAGATCAGAATCCCATGGTATGTTTTTACTGGAGTGGTGCTTCAGATATTCACTGAAGAGAGAAGCACAACATTCTGTTATGTGTAAAGTAATAATATTTTGGAGTCTGGACGTGAAATAGATAAATAACTGATTATATTAGGAAAAAGAAATTCAGTTGATCTTAATTGGAAATGCACAAGCAATCTGGAGAGGGAGAATACCAGCTCCATGGGGTTCCATCAAAAACTTTTTTCACAAAATGTGTACAGCAAGGAATCAAATTGCAATCACTCTACCATCAAAGCAAGTTCATATTGGCTGATGATCAGACCCAGAAAGTAGGACCTTGGTAGAAGCAGTGGCCTTTGGAAATTATATATTTTATGGGTGTCAGGGATATGCCATCTTTTCAGGACTAAGAGAAAGAGAAAACCAGGAGAAAATATAATAGGAGCTAAGAGGTCTATCAGCTGGAAGGAAGGGGGATAGCAAAATAACCATTTTAGGGCTACAGCATTTATTTCTGACAAATTAAAAGGGACTTTTAACAGAAAAGCATGCTGGGAAAGGTTCCAGTAAGAGATGGCCCTAACATTGGGGAGTTTCAGTACTGATCGGGCAGTCATCCCCAGGGGAAGGAGTTGAATTCCCATCTTTTTAAGGGACAGAGATTTCATTGGAAAGTATCTCCAAATTCTCACATCTTCAGCCCTTCGTTTAGAATAGTTAAACCTTTCTGTAAACTGAGCTGCTTCTTGAGACATCAGCTACTTCCTGTATTTAGTAGAGCACCATTAGGCCACATTTTATACACATCACAGTTTCTCGCCTTCTCTTCCCCTATTCACTCCCTTCCTCCTGCAAAAATCACACCATTTTGACAGTTTAGGAGCTGTGGTAATTTACAGCTCTCGCCTTCAAAACTGCTACCTCTGATCCTCGAAACTACCTGTCCCAGCAGAAATTTTATGCAGCTGGAGGGATACAGCCCCATAGCTAAATACCAAGAAGCTACTTTTAACCTAGCCTTATATTCAGCACTTTTGTTTTATCAGACAGCATGTTTATTAAGATAGTTGTCACGTCACTGTATGGAATTGGTTAACTGACTGAAATAACTGTCTTTCCTTTTAGTCTTTATCACTGAATACCAGGTTAACAATTTCCTGTAGTATAAAATGAAACACAATAAAAAGAGTAAAATCCCCAAGGGCAAAATGCTTCAAAAATCTTGAAAATCATACCTACTTTCGTTTGTAATGTGTGAAATTATTACAAGTACGTTCACTATGAGGACTATTGATGGATGACTCACAATTTAGCTAAATTCAATAAACCACATACTGTGCCCATCCCAGTAGGTGACTCATGCATTTTGTATTTCAAGTATCAAGTGTTTGCCAAAAACAGTATTTAAAAAAAGTAGGAAAATTGTTCAAAAGAGCTCATGAATAGGTTAGGACTACCCACCGGCAGCTCTTACTTATGTTCTGACCACTTACACAGGATTTCATGGGACTACTGTAGTATTCAGTGATAAGAAAGAATGCTTACCACAGGAACCCAGCATCAGAGGGCATATGCTATTTCTCACATGTATTGTACCTTCTTTAAATACACACACATTCCAGTATTTAATGTGAACCTTTAAAGGGGCTACATTTCAAGAAGAAAACCCTGCATAGCAAAGATTTTTGCTACAGTCACTGTTTAACAATTCATATATTTGTTTTAAATTGTCATAAGACCATGCTTTGCTTTTGCTTTTCCAAAAATTAATTGTCAAAAACCAAAAAAAGGACTGGAAGTTTAAAGACACACAGAAAATACAGACTGTCAGGGGGAAATGGGTCCTGGCACTTTGTGATGCAGGGCAGCTGTGACTACGTAACATGAATCAAAGTGAGAGAATCAGGCCCATAGGAAGAAGCAAGGCTCTCCTGGCTCTGACATGTTGTTATAGTTTAATCAGTCTGCAGAGTGGCAAAAGGCTTTCATGTGCCTATTGATTTTTTTCTAAAGACATCTGTGGATACCGCACATAAACCCATTCATATGTAGCTCAGAAGAGAATTTTTTTTTTTGGATTTGAACAGATATTTACCTGTTACAGAGTGTGTGACATGGAAATGTGGAACAGCCACATACCATAACCTCTTTTTTCTGGGAAGGGAAATAAATCCCACAGTACTGTTTACATGTCCCCATAATGCCTCTGAACCAGAAAAGGAGGTCCACTCTCCAGGTCTATATTAAATCTATAAAAAGAACAGGAGTACTTGTGGCACCTTAGAGACTAACAAATTTATTTGAGCATAAGCTTTCGTGGGCTACAGCTCACTTCTTCGGATGCATAGAATGGAACACACAGTAAGAAGAATATGTATAAATAGCTTCTTACTGCGTGTTCCATTCTATGCATCCTATGAAGCGAGCTGTAGCCCATGAAAGCTTATGCTCAAACAAATTTGTTAGTCTCTAAGGTGCCACAAGTACTCTTGTTCTTTTTGCTGATACAGACTAACATGGCTGCTACTCCAGGGCCGCCCAGAGGATTCTGGGGGCCCGGGGTCTTCGGCGGCGGGGGGCCCTTCCGTTCCGGGACCCGCCGCCAAAGTGCCCCGAAGACCCGCGGCGGGAGCCCCCCGCCGCTGAATTACCGCCGAAGCGGGACCCGCCGCCGAAGCGCAGCCCGGTCTTCGGCGGTAATTCGGTGGCGGGGGGGGGGTCCCCACCGCGGGCCTTCGGGGCACTTCGGCGGCGGGTCCCAGAACAGAAGGGGCCCCCCACCGCCGAAGACCGGGCTGCGCTTCGGCGGCGGCGGCGGGTCCCGCTTCCCCCCAGCCCCGGCACCAGCCTCTTACCCGAGTGCATCTCCGGCGGGGCCAAAGCTCCGTCCCGCTCAGAGCCGCGTGGTGTGGGGGCGGGGGAGGGCGCTCAGCCCGGAGCTCGCAGCCCCGCCCCCTCCCCACACCGCTCTGAGCGGGGCGGGGCTCAGGCCCCGTTGGAGCTCCCAGCCCCGCCCCCTCATCATGCGGCTCGGATCGGGGCGGGGCTCAGGGGCTCGGCCGGAGACTCGGCGCTTGATGCGCTGAGGCTCCAGGAGAGGGGCGGAGGCGGGAGCCTCTGCTCTTCTCTTGGGGGCCCCTGCGGAGCCCGGGGCAAATTGCCCCCTTTGCCCCCCCCTCTGGGCGGCCCTGTGCTACTCTGAAACTTGTCATTAAATCTATAGCTACTGAGTTGGCACAGTTGCCTAGTCAATAAAAAAAATATAGAAAAATGTTCAGATACCATGATAATAAATATGATCTTGTACCATTTAAGTCAACAAGAGTTAATATTGACTACAGTACCAGAGGTATGGCCAGATTTCTGCCATCATTATTCATGCAGCGTAGACCCTTACTCCATAAATAACTCCATGTATTCCAACAATTCTACTGCAATGGGCTTAAATTGCAGCAAGAGTGATTTAGGTTGGACATTAGGAAAAACTTCCTGTCAGGGTGGTTAAGCACTGGAATAAATTGCCTAAGGAGGCTGTGGAATATGCATCATTGGAGATTTTTAAGCACAGGTTAGATAAACACCTGTTGGGGTGGTCTAGATAATGCTTAATCCTTCCATGAGTTCAGGGGACTGGACTAGATGACCTCTCCAGGTTCCTTTCAATCCTACAGTTCTATGATTCTACTCATGAAATAAAGTATTACTCACCATGGGCGAGGGTGAGGTGTCAGAATCTAAATTTAAATCTCTTTTTTAATTCTAATCTTCAAGATTCATTCCACCCTCACTTAATCCATAGATTCCCAGGGCAGAAGGGACTACTGTGATCATCTCGTCCTACCTCCTGTATAACATAGGCCATAAAACTTCCGTGAAAAAATTCCTAGAGCATGTCTTTTAGAAAAATATCCAACCTTGATTTTAAAATTGACAGTGAGAGAGAATCCACCACAACATTTGGTAAATTGTTCCAATGGCTAATTACTCTCACTGTTAAAAATGTATG
The DNA here is from genome assembly GCF_020497125.1 of Mauremys mutica. Lineage (NCBI taxonomy): Eukaryota > Metazoa > Chordata > Testudines > Geoemydidae > Mauremys > Mauremys mutica. The sequence continues at coordinate 45,992,543 of NC_059075.1, forward strand.
CCTTATTTCCAGTCTGAATTTGTCTGGCATTAACTTCTACCCATTGGATTGTGTTATATCTTTCTCTGCGAGACTGAAGAGCCCATTATCAAATATGTTCCCCATGTAGGTACTTAACGACTCTAATCAGGCCACCCCTTAACCTTCTTTTTGTTAAGATAAATAGATTGAGCTCCTTGAGTTGATCACTATAAGGCATGTTTTCTAATCCTTTAATCATTCTCATGGCTCTTCTCTGAACCATCTCCAATTTATGACCATCCTTTTTGAATTGTGGACACCAGAACTGGACACAGTATTCCAGCAGTGATTGCAGCAGTGCCAAATACAAAGTAAAATAACCTCTCTGCTATTCGGGATTCCTGTTTATGCATCCAAGGACTGCAATAGCGCTTTTGGGCCACAATGTCACCCTGGCACTCCTGTTCAGCTGACTATCCAACACAATCCCCAAATCTTTTTCAGTCACTGCTTCACAGGAAAGATTACTCCATCTTGTAAGTAGGTCCTACAGTCTTTGTTCCTAGATGTATACATTTACATTTAGCTGTATTCAACGCACATTGCTTGCACCCAGTTTACCAAGTGATCTAATTCACTCAGTATCAGTGACCTGTCCTCTTCATTATTACCACTTCCCCAATTTTTGTGTATGCAAATTTTATCCGTGATGATTTTATGTTTTCTTCCAGTTCATTAATAAAAATGTTAAATACCATATGGCCAAGAACTGATCCACTTATGGGACCCCACTAAACACACCTGCTTGAGGATGATTGCCCATTTACAATTACATTTTGAGACACATCAGTTATACAGATTTTAATCTATTTAATGTGTGCCATGTTAATTTTATATCATTCTAGTATTTTAATCAAGATGCCATGCAGTACCAAGATGCCTTACAGAAATCTATTTTATCAACAATATCACCTTTATAAACCAAACTTGTAATCTCATCCAAAAAAACCAACATAATGTTAATTTAACAGGATCTATTTGCCATAAAACCATGCTGATTGGCATTAATTATCTTACTCTCCTTTAATTATTTATTAATGATTTCTGTATTAGGCAATTTTATTAATGCATGTAAACACTTATATTAATAAACTGTCCAGTTACCTTGTGAAAAGGTATTGATCTAGGTCAGGGTGCTAAAGCTTTGTCATAGAGTCCACTGCATCTTAATCACCTTGTGAACCACCTCCCTGGCCTGTCACAATCACATAAAGTCTCTGCAGAAACTATAGCAATAGCCGACTTGGGAAAGTAATGTTAGGAAAGCATTTAATCTATTGTAGCAGTGTTTCAATGCAATTTAGCATCTGGAAATGAGTAGTAGAGTCAGCATCACATAACCAGACAGTTCTCTGTAAACCATTGGCAAGTGCTGTGTAGAGATTCAGTGGCCACTGGACCAGAGCAGGGGATCTCTGGTTTAGGTTATGTACATTATGATATAACTTAATTAACCTGTTTCTTTTGCATCTAATAATACTACTGGGAAGGAAATTGTAGGCAAATCATGGTTTCTTGCTTTGTTAATATGTACCCACCAAAATTAGTCTAAATAGAAAGTGTGCACATAATAAAAATTATTGAACTCAAAGCACATTTTGAAGAATAAGGTATGTGTACACCTGATAGATCATTTTTATTAGTTATTAGATACAATTTGTAATTTTAACATTATTAACAAACGGCTACAGTGTGTTTTGTTATCCATGCACCATGTTCGAAATGCAGTTTAACATCAGAGACTCAAATTTTATCAAATGCATTTGATATAATAATATCTAGTACAATAGTACTCCAAGGTTACCATTAGTTTGAGTGAATGTTATATCCGTCTAAACAAACCAAGCTTAGTCACTTCAGGGAAAGTCCTTTGTAATAGATAAAAATATAATTCATGAATATTTCATTACTTGATGTATACCCATCAAAACTTTACTTAAAATGCTTGAAAGCACCTACTGAATATGCTGCCAGTTATCTCATAAAACAGAGCTGGTTGTAATGCTGCTGTTGAAACAGGAAAAATCTATTAGTCAAGTCATTTAACATACTAAAACAATTATGTCATAATTATAAGGAACATAATTATATGTTCTTGATGTCTTTAATTGTGTCAGCCTCACCAATTAACATTAGAAACTCAATCAAAACAAATTAAGCTTTAAAGTTTGAAGAAGAAGTTAAAGATAAAGATCACATTTACGAAGTTGAATGATTATAACTTTGAATTCCACCTGAGATTAGCCAGGCTATTCACGTGCATATGCACATGCTCTCTCTTTCTTTCAGTGTAAATCTATCTTTTGTATATATGTATCCAAAAGGCCTACTCTAACTTTAAAGTCACAAAAGGCTTGATCCAAAATCACTGAAGTCCATGGAAAGACTCCTATGCATTTTAAGGGCTAGATCCACAAAAGGAACTAAAGTGCAATGTTGCAGGTGCCCTGTTACCCAGTGGAATCCTCAGCCCCAAGTTAGGCTTCCAGGCTCCCCCATACAGTGCATGGGGAGAGTTAGGGGGCTAAGAGTGGGAAATGCAGTTCTGTCAAACCTGACATTTAATTTTCTTCAGGAAGCTTTTTTTCTGAATGTTTTCAATTTTCTTTTGAGAAAATATTTATTTTGGAGCAGGGCCGGCTCCAGCTTTTCTGCTGCCCCAAGCAGAAAAAAAAAAAAGAGTGGTGGCACTGAAGCAGTAGCTCAATCGCACTGCTTGTTCTGCGGCAGTTCAGCAGTGGGTCTTCCCTCTCTTCCTCTTCAGCGGCAATTCGGCGGCAGCTCAAAGAGGAAGAGAAGGAAAGAGGGACCCGCTGCCGAATTCCCGCGGAAGACCTGGACGTGCCGCCCTGATACCAGACAGAGTGCCACTCCTTTGAATTGGCCACCCAGGGCCGGCGCTTCCATTTAGGCGACCTAGGCAGTCGCCTAGGGCGCCAGGATTTGGGGGGGGGGGGGGCATTTTGCCGGGAGGGCGGCAGGCGGCTCCGGTGGACCTCCCGCAGGCGTGCCTGTGGAGGGTCCGCTGGTCCCGCGGCTCCGGTGGAGCATCCTCAGGCATGCCTGTGGCAGGTCCACCGGAGCCCTGGGACCAGTGGACCCTCTGCAGGGACACCTGCGGCAGGTCCACTGGAGCCGCGGGACCAGCGGCGAAATGAGTAGAGCCGGCCCTGCGCCTAGGGCGCCAAAAACCCTGGCGCCGCTCCTGTGGCCACCCCAAGCACCTGCTTCCTACGCTGGTGCCTGGAGTCGGCCCTGTTTTTGGGTCAAGTCAAAGTATTTTGGCTTGTCAAACTGAACCGAAACATTTTGTAACTGTTAGTTAATCTGTGTTAGCATGAACTCCTTGCAGAAATTGTAGTTCAGGTGCTTCATGCCCTCATTTCTCCTCTATCAGCTGGGCTCCCTGACTTGACTACATCTCCCATGATGCAACACAATCTCCCCACTGGTTGAATCACCAAGTTGCATTACGGAAGTTCAATGACCATGCTGCATCAAGGATAAGGTTACAATTTTTTCACGGAGGTCGCAGAAGTCACAGAATCTGTGACTTCCAGTCACATCAGTGAATTCAGCCCTGTCAGCTGGGAGCTTCAGGGTTCCCCCGCCAAGCCTGCAGCTCCCCGTGGCTGCAGGAGCTGTGGGACCCCGGAGATCCCAGCCACCGCGAGCGGCAGGTGTACCCCCGAGCTCCCAGCCACTATGGGCAGTGGGGGCCCCCAGAGTTCCAAGCTGTTGCAGGGTCAGGGGTCCTGGAAAACTCTTGGCCTCCACAGGTGGTAGGGGTACCCTTAAGTTCTGAGCTGGGGGCCCCCGCAACTCGGAGCAGCCCCCGCAGCTGCCCAACCTCTGCAGGCAGTGTGGGGGCAGCTGAGTTCCCCATTTTGTCTGGGATATGTTTAGTAAAAGTCAGGGACAGGTCATGGGATTACATGAATTTTTCTTTATTGCCTGTGACCTGTCCATGACTTTTACTAAATATATCCATGACAAAATCTTAGCCTTAATCATGGGAGATAAAGGACAGTAAGGGGACTAGTCCATAGAGAAAAATGGGAGCATGAGGCACCAAGGCAGTGCAGGGGGGACACTAATTAATGTCTAACCAAGCTGAAATGAAAAATGTCAACTGGAAATGTCAAAAAGTTATAATAAAAATGTTAAATTTTTATGACATTTACAAATAAAAAAATTCAGAACTTTCTGTTCCATGAAAAAATTAAATATTTAGACTCTTCATCCTGATTGGAGATGAAAAGGGACTTCAAAATACTGGAATTTCCTGTGGGATCTAAATTCCTATTTTTGACTAGCTCTAGTCCTAACCTAGTCTTATCGGGGAGAATTTGATTATGAGTGTTAGAGTTTTTTCCTGTCTCTCCCAGTGTAAATGGAATACTTTGAGTAGTTCAGACTGAGGAAGTCTGAAGGAAAAAGATCTGCTAACTATAATATTTCAATAAAGAAATTACATTTAATAAATCTGAGGAAACAGAAAAGAAGAAAATATGTACCACTCCAGCAAGTCCTGTATAGAGCCTTAATATTTTATAGATATTTATGTTGAGACTAGAGCAATTCCCTAAACAAAGACATTGCAGATAGTTGGATCTGCTACACTTCTTTCTCCAATAAAGATATTTTGGAATTGATCCAAGTCTTCATAAGGTGGAAGATGGAAAGCTATGAGACTCACTTTTCCCTCTCTTCTTAAGAAAAATAATTTTGCAGAAAATAAACACTTAACTTACTTCACTTTGAATGTCATTGGTTTCTCCTAGACTTCTTCAGAGCCAGACTTGACCTGACTTATGAAATAGAAGGTTTATGTGCTATAGAGTGAGTCTTCCAGGAAGTATAGAGATACCAAGCTTCCTGTTCACTCTAGATTCTGTCTTACTGCTGGAGCAGAAATAAAGAAGCCCAGAACATGGCACTCAAAGGCTGCAGCTACATAGAACAATAGGAAGTTTATTTCATTGCTGTACATAGTTCATGTTCCTCAGAAAGGGTTTATCATGAGACTGGTCTCCTCATCAGAAAGATACTACATGATACCAGGAGTGGGGAGCACAGCATGCTGGAAGACCCAGCATGGTAACATTGTAATGGCTGCTACAGCTCCTGTGCAATTGCAAAAAACTCCCCCACAGCCCTAAGACTCAAGAGAAATGCTGAATATGCCTGGAAACAAATCAAACAGCAATTTGAGTGGTATAGGAAAGCCACGGGGCAAAAAAACTAGAAGGTGACCAAAAGATTTCTCTGCTCTTAGTGTCAGGCACAGAAGCCCTAGATGTACATAATGCATTCCATATAGGTGGTGGGAAAAGAGGAAAGATTTGCAGAAATAATTATCCTCAAATGTTTTTTCTGTCCCTAGGGGAAAAAATACTTTTGAAAGATATATGTTCAGGATGAGAACAGAGAATGAGGGAGGAACAATAGAGAAGTTTGTCACAGACTTAAAACATAAAAGTCAGTCCTGTAATTATGGAACATTACAAGATTGTCTCATTAAAAACCAGATTGTCCTTGGATGACACAATAAACAAGTGTGTGAATGGTTACTAAGGGAGATGGATCTGACACTTGAAAGGGCAATACGTATATGCCAAGCAGCAGAACAAACAGAAACAAAAATAAAAAGCCCAGAGAAAGGTACTGAGCATATGACTGAGTATCATAACTAAACCAGCAAGAGAAAAGTTCACAGAAATTAAATGGGCCAGGGACAAAAAAAATGGAAAGCAGGGAACAATGCCAGCCATGTGGCAACCAGCATGAATAGAGAAAATGCCCAGCATTCAGATGAATATGTAGAAACTGTAATAAGCCCAACCATTATGCTAAAGTGTGCAGAGAAAGCAGAAAAGTGCATGTATTAGGTGCAGAAATAGATTCCTCAAGTGAAGAGGAAGAGTTACTCTTAAGCACAATAATGGACAAGCTGAAAACTAAAAAGATTGGCTAATTAAAATGTGCACAAATGGCACTTGTATGACATAGTAGACAGACACTAGGGCACAAGGGAATGTAATAACAGATGTTGAAACAGAGAGATGTAAGGACCACATAAAAGTATAGAATCATAGGACTGGAAGGAACCTCAGGAGGTCATCTAGTCCAGTCCCCTGCACTCATGGCAGGATTACGTATTATCTAGATCAATAGTCTCCAACCTTTTTACGTCCAAGATCACTTTTTGAATTTAAGAGCAACCCAAGATCTACCTTGCCCTTCCCTGAGGCCCCGTCCCTTCCCCAAAGCCCCACCCCACTCACTCCAATCCCCCACCCTCACTCACTTTCACCAGGCTGGGGTAGGGGGTTAGGGTTTGGGAGGGGGTGCAGGCTCTCGGCTGAAGCTGAGGAGTTCGCAGTGTGGGAGGGCGCTCTGGTCTGACCCTGGGGCCAGGGGTTGGAGTGTAGGAGGGGGCTCTGGGCTGGGGCAGAGTGTTGGGGTGCAAGAGGGAGTGCGGGGTGCTGGCTCTGGGAGGGGGTCAGGGCTGGGGCACAGTGTTGAGGTGCAGGAGGAGGCTTGGGGTGCTGGCTCCGGGAAGGGACTCAGTGCTGGGGTTTGGGGTATGGCCTTCTGCCGGGCAGCACTTACCACTAAGGCAGGCTCCCTGCCTACCCCAGCCCCATGCTGCCCCTGGAAGGGGCCAACGCGCCCCTGTGGCCCCGGGGGGGGGGAGGTGGCATGTGGCTCCACGCACTGCCCCTCTCTGCAAGCACCACCCCCGCAGCTCCCATTGGCCACAACTTCCCGTTCCCAGCCAATGGGAGCTGCGGGGGTGGTGCTTGCAGGCAGGAGCAGTGCACAGAGGGAGACCCCTGCCCCCCACCCATGGAGCAGCACTGGCCACTTCCGGGAGCAGCATGGGGCAGGGCAGGCAGGGAGCCTGTTTTAGCAGCAGCCCCACTGTGCTGCCGGAGATCGTAATTGAAAGGGATAGCCTCTAGGATCGACCAGTCGATGGCGATCGACCAGTTGGTGACCACTGATCTAGACCATTCCTGACAGGTGTTTGTTTAACCTGCTCTTTAAAATCTCCAATGATGGAGATTCCACAACCTCCCTAGGCAATTTATTCCAGTGCTTAACCACCCTGATGGTTAGGAAGTTTTTCTTAATGTCCAACTTAAACCTCCTTTGCGGCAATTTAAGCCCATTGCTTCTTGTTCTATCCTCAGAGGTTAAGAACAATTCTTCTCCCTCCTCCTTGTAACAATTTTTTATGTGCTTGAAAATAGTTATCATGTCCCCTCTCAGTCTTCTCTTTTCCAGACTAAACAAACCCAATTTTTTCAATCTCCCTCATAGGTCATGTGTTCTAGATCTTTAATCATTTTTGTTGCTCTTCTCTGTACTTTCTCCAATTTGTCCACATTTTTCCTGAAATGTGGTGCCCAGAACTGGACACAATACTCCAGTTGAGGCCTAATCAGCACGGAGTAGAGCGGAAGAATTACTTCTTGTGTCTTCCTTACAACAGTCTTGCTAATACATCCTAGAATGATGTTCATTTTTTTGCAACAGTGTTACACTGTTGACTCATATTAAGTTTGTGGTCTACTATTACCCACAAATTCCCTTCCACAGTACTCCTTCCTAGGCAGTCATTTCCCATTTTGTATGTGTGCAACTGATTGTTTCTTCCTAAGTGGACTACTTTGCATTTGTCCTTATTGAATTTCATCCTATTTACTTCAGACCATTTCTCCTGTCTGTCTAGATCATTTTGAATTTTAATCCTATCCTCCAAAGCATTTGTAACCCCTCCCAGCTTGGTATCATCCACAAATTTTATAAGTATACTTTCTATACCATTATCTAAATTACTGATGAAGATATTGAACAGAACCCAACCCTGCAGGACCCCATTCGTTATGCCCTTCCGCATGACCGTGAACCACTGATAACTGCTCTCTGGGAACAGTTTTCCCACCAGTTTTTTACCCACCATATAGTAGCTTCATTTAGGTTTCATTTCCCTAGTTTGTTTATGAGAAGGTCATGTGAGACAGTATCAAAAGCTTTACTAAAGTCAAGATATACCACGTCTACCAATTCCCCACTATCCACAAGGCTTGTTACCCTGTCAAAGAAAACTATCAGGTTGGCTTGACATGATTTGTTCTTGACAAATCCATGCTGACTATTACTTATCACTTTATTATCTTCTTACAGGTGTTTGCAAATGGATTGCTTAATTATTTGCTCCATTATCTTTTTAGGTACAGAAGTTAAACTGACTGGTCTGTAATTTCCTGGGTTGTCCTTATTTCCCTTTTTATCGATTCGCAATATATTTGCCCTTTTCCAGTCTTCTGGAATCTCTCCTGCGTTCCATGACTTTTCAAAGATAATCACTAATGACTCAGATACCTCCTCAGTCAGCTCCTTGAGTATTCTAGGATTCATTTCATCAGGCCCTGGTGACTTGAAGACATCTCATTTGTCTAAGTAATTTTCAACTTGTTCTTTTCCTATTTTAGCCTCTGATCCTACCTCATTTTCACTAGCATTCACTACGTTAGACATCCAATCACCACCAACCTCCTTGGTGAAAATCAAAATAAAGAAGTCATTAAGCACCTCTGCCATTTCCACATTTTATGTTATTGTTTTCCCACACACACACAAATTGAGTAACAGGCCTACCCTCTCCTTGGTCTTCCTCTTGCTTCTAATGTATTTGTAGAATGTTTATGTCTCTAGCTAGTTTGATTTCATTTTGTGCCTTAGCCTTTCTAATTTTGTCCCTACATACTTGTGCTATTTGTTTATATTAATCCTTTGTAATTTTACTTAGTTTCCACTTCTTGTAGGACTCTTTTTTGATTTTTAGATCATTGAAGATGAAAGACTATAGTGGAAAAATAATTCTGTTGTTGGGAGGGTGCACACTGACATTTAAATTCAAAGGCAAAATGATAAAACAGGAGTCTGTGGTGGTATACAGAAGCTAGCAATTAGTCTTGGACCTACACACATGTGAGGTGCTTGGTCTTGTTAAGTAGATGTATGCCATAGACAGGGGCGGCTCTATGTTTTTTGCCACCCCAAGCAGGGCAGTCAGACGGCCTTTGGCAGCACACCTGCGGGCGGTCTGCTGGTCACGCGGATTCGGCGGCATTTCTGTGGGTGATCTGCCAGTGCCACGCCTTCGGCATGCCCGCTGCCAAATTGCCGCCAAAGCCGCAGGACCAGCAGACCTCGCGCAGGCATGCCACCAAAGCCTGCCTGACTGCCGCCCTCATGGTGACCGGCACGCCGTCCCCCGCGGCTTGCCGCCCCAGGCACACACTTGCTGTGCTGGTGCCTGGAGCCGCCCCTGGCCATAGAGACAGAAAGATAACAGAGAGCCGGATATGAAAGTATTAGTGAAAATGTAGTCACAGGAAATGTGAGCCTCCCAGTAATATACAAGATATGGTTAAGAGAAGATGGAGAAGCTGTGGTAAATGCTACATGAAAAGTTCCACAAGCCTTAAGAAAGAGGCTAGAAGAGGAGCTGCAAGACATGACAGCAAATGGCATCATTTGGAGAATGGAAGAACCAACAGATTAGGTTCACTGCTTAGTAACTGAAGTGAATCAAGGAGGGAGACTATGGCTGTGTATAGTCCCTCAGGAGCTGAACAGAAACATAACAAGAGAACACTTTCACTTGCACACAAGAAATGAATCATTGTCTGAGATGGCAAAGCCAAATTCTTCAGTAAATTAGATGCATCATCAGGATTTTTGGTAGATCCCCTTGGACACTGAGAGCTCCAAGAGCTGCACTTTCAACCCACCTAAGATTGCCTTTCAGAATATGTTCAGCTTCAGAAGTATTTCACCAGACAATAAGCCACATGCTAGAGGGTATAATGTGTGAATGTATACAATGATGACTTAATCATTTGGGGCAGCACTACCACTGAACATCAGGAATGACTGAGGAAAGTACTGGAAATTGCAAGAGCTAATAATCTTAAACTGAATAAGGCCAACAGTCAAGTTCAAACAATTAAAATGAAATACTTGGGAGAGAGACTGACTTCAAAGGGAGTCTTGCCAGATGGATCAATTCAGACAATACTGAACATGCCAAGATCTGATGGTAAATAGGAATTACATATTGAATTATGTCAGCAAGTTCACACTAAGTTGTACAACTCACCTCAGACACCTTTTCTGCAAGATCAATGTCTGGGCATGGGTGCCAGAGCATGAAAGAGTTCAATGATTTAAAGCACATTCTGACATCAGCTCCAGTGCTGCAATGTTTTGATCCATTGAAAGACATCAAGCTCTTTACATATGCCCAAAAAGAAGGACTGGGAGCAGTATGTCATATCACGGAAGTGATTGAGTCTCATATATACCTAGGGCTATGATAGCTGCAGAGATGATGCTGGCACAAATTGAAAAAGAGACACTAGGAAAAAGAGGCATATGGTGAGCAGGTGTGGAATGTGTCAGTGAGCTGAGAGCAGGCATACCAGTTGAAAACAATTCAAACTAACGTCATTATTCCGAATGAGAGTGAACAATCTGTTATAGGCAAGGACTTGCCTAAAGACGGTTTACAATACAGCAGATCAGAAAGATTGCTGAAATGTCCTAAAAGATTGATCGAGACATGTTAATGTTGTGTTAGAACAACCTGAAATGTTGTTGTATTTCTAATATTTTGTTAGTTTTATTTAATAGTGTTCCGAGTTCAGAAAAGATATTTAGAATGGGATCTAAAAATGGGAAGATGTGACGAAACCCCAACCCTCTAAACAACGATATACTTTAAAGTCAGGGAACTCTGAACTTATTTCTAAGACAGTGTCCAAGTCAAGAACTCCAGGATCCAAACTTATCCAGAGTTCTGTGGTGGGTCAGACCCGGTCCCCACCTTTCACTTAACTTCAATGGGCTTTCAGTCAGGACCTCGTTGAAGGCTAGACTTCTTGCTCAACATACCTATGATCAACAGGTTTAACAGCGTTAAATAAGTTAGATAGCTTTAAATTGAATACATCTTTGTACTTTTAAGGGGTTTCAAAAGCACTGGAGGAGGCTCAACACACAATGTTGTAGATTTCTCCCTCCCCGCTCCCTCAAGGATTTTAATCCACTTCTTAGCAGGCTGTGATAGAAAGTCTGTCTGAATAGGCTAAAGTCAGGTTCTGTACATTTGCTGGTTCTCTAGCAATTCAATCCATCATAAAAGTACCTCACATTTGATTTCTTTTGAGTTTCAGTCCAAAAACTTAAAAGTTAAATAAACCTGAAGTTAGTCCTCGTTCTTCTGCCCCAACTCAAACTAACTTCTTTCCCAAGTGGAAAATGTTGGGTAAGCATGGAATGTGTGTGATTCAAGAAGGGAATGAGAACACAGGCAAAGCCCTGGCTGGGATGATTTAGTTGGGTTTGGTCCTGCTTTGAGCAGGGGGTTGGACTAGATGACCTCCTGAGGTCCCTTCCAAGCCTGAGATTCTATGATTCTATGAAATTCCTGCTGACAGTTACACCTGTGTAGCCTTATTGACTTCAGGGAGAACAGATTTTTTGCACAAGAATAGATTTTGGTCCCTTCTGCTTTTTCATACCTGGTATAAACAGAATCTCATTCACTTTCCTCCCCTAAACTCTGAGCACTTAAGGGGGAAAAATAAGCAAGGTCTGCTTGATTTACACATGCAAATGAAACAGGAAGCTTTCCCTTCATTCTACACCCACCTTAAACAAACATCAGATCTGGTGTAACAAGGGTGTCACTACAGCAGCCTTGGTTGGACTGTTCTTTAGAAAGATCCTTAATAGTGCTTTTAATATGCTGATTTTTCAATGAAGTATTTTTGTTCAGGGGGGCAGAGAACACAACAGGGAATAGCTCTGTTTTGTCAACTCCCAGTCACTCAAAAGCTGAAAGGCTTTAGATTACGTTTGTTTAATGTTTGTACAGTGATTTTGAAGAGATAACATAGTACAGACGTGCTAAATATTATGACTGGGCAACCATCAAAAGATCTGTGTCACCTCTAGCTGTTATCTTTTTCTTACAGGAAGCTTAAAACAAACAAATGCAAACTGTAGGGGTCTGGTGCACACAGAACTCATGCTTAAAAAAATCTCATGTCAGAGTTGCTGATCACATGTTCTAGAATATATAATACTTAATCCTGCCATGAGTTCAGGGTACCAGACTAGATGACCTCTCGAGGTCCCTTCCAGTCCTATGATTCTATTCTATGCTTCTAATTTTGGAAGAGCTTGGTAACAGAATGGCCTGATGTGGTGAATCACTTGAGATTACCTACACAAACTGGGTATCATCCCACAAATAATATTTGGGTTCAATGTGAAAACAGTAATTCATTGTCCTCAGCCAGTGCAACACTGGGAGGCAGCTTTCAGAGCAAAACAGCCTAAAATACAATGCCACCCAATGTAATTTTCCCACTACTACTTCCTCTACTTCAGTGGATTTTACACCTGAGTGGTTTTCTTTTAAATAATAAAAGCTGGCTGCCTCCCAGACTGCAGTCAGAGTGAGACGGGGTATGTGATGTAGAATCCATAGCTTGGGGAAAATACCTGCAGGGCTTGGCTCAGCACTGTGCCATGTGGATAGCTGAGGGTAGAAGCACAAGTTTGAAAGAGGTGAGCAGGATGGGGAATGTTGCAGTGTTCATCCTCATACAGATGAGCACTCCACTACCTTGGAGGAAGGAGGCCTGTGACGGGGCAGGACAGCCCCGCACTGGTACAGCAGGGGTTAACCCTTCTTTACTAGCAGAGGAGGCCACGCCCAGGAAGTTCTGCTGGGCATGCTCCAACTGGCAGACCAGTACAAAAGCCTGCAGGTCTGCTCAGTCTGGGCTGGCCACTGGGGGAGAAGGACACAGACCGTCAGCTCCTGCAGAGGGAGAGCCCAGGAGCTCAGACCGGGGCGCCAGCCGAGCAGGGGCCGACCCGGAGCCCCCGGGGAGGGACGCCGGCAGTGACGGACCTACAGGGGAGCCGCTCCCACAACGCAAGCGTCCGGCTAGACAGGGTAGGAAGTGACCCAGGGGCATTGTAGTGACTGACAGCCTTAAAGCTGCAGTACCGCTCGGCGTGTTGCGGGCGGATCCCCGCCGAACGGGCGGCAAGGAGAACTTGCCACAAACAGGGCCCTGGGTCGGGGCTCGGTGGAGAGGGAGGGCCCGAGTCCCCCTACCCCACCTCGTGCTACCCCACCCCGCAGGGGGTGTTTATGGACTCAGGCCGCTAGGCCGTGCTACCCCACCCCGAAGGGGGTGTGTGGAGACTCTGGCCGCTAGGCCGTGCTACCCCACCCCGAAGGGGGCGCTTGTGGACTCCGGCCGTTAGGCCGCGCTACCCCACCCCGAAGGGGTGTTTATGGACTCCGGCCGCTAGGCCGCGCTAACCCGCCCCGAGGGGGCGTGTATGGACTCCGGCCGCTAGGCCGCGCTACCCCGCCCCGAAGAGGGCGCTTGCGGACTCCGGCCGCTAGGCCGCGCTACCCCGCCCCGAAGAGGGTGCTTGCGGACTCCGGCCGCTAGGCCGCGCTACCCCGCCCGAAGAGGGCGCTTGCGGACTCCGGCCGCTAGGCCGCGCTACCCCGCCCGAAGAGGGTGCTTGTGGACTCCGGCTGCTAGGCCGCGCTACCCCACCCCGCAGGGGGTGTTTATGGACTCCGGCCGCTAGGCCGCGCTACCCCGCCCCGCAGGGGGTGCTTGTGGACTCCGGCTACCAGGGGCAGACCAAAGGACAAGCGAGTGGTGCAGCGCTAGGCCCCCAGCCCGCCCCTGCCACAAGGGGGCGCTGGGGCACCAGGCCCATCACAAGGCCTAAGAGAAGGAGAGCATAGCATCCCTCGTGCTACCTCTTACTCAGAAGTAGCTGTTTGAAGAATTGAGTGTTGTGAGAGTAGAATAAATTTGTTAAATTTACATAAATAAATAATACATAAATATGTATGTAGATAAATGTTTTATGACTTCATAATTATTTTTGCAATATGTAATTCATATTTAGGCTCTTCCCTCCCATTAGCCTTAGGCCCCTCATAACCTTAATCCGGCCCTGCTCAGAACCAGTTCCTAAACAAGTGGCACCTGGACAGATCAGTAACAACTCAGGTGTGGAGTTTTGAAGCCTAACATTAAAAAAACCTCATCAGTTTTAATAAGAGCTGAAGTATTAAGTGCATGGATTTAAAAATCTCCCTTCTCTTAACCAGGAACTCCTGGCACTAGAAGCACTATAGGATTTGTTTCCCTTCTTCCCATTCTGTCAATGGAAGCTACTTAGTCCATCATTCCAAGGTAGATAACAAAACACCAAACAGTTGCAATCTTTGCTCATTTCTACTCTATGTGGGCATTAAGGCCCAAATTTTCAATAGGTAATAGCTTTGCTAAAGCTTTTCCATCATAATTGAATTACAAACCTCAAACAAACCTCCCATCCCCCAATTAAAAAACCCTCCCCCAGAGATTCCTATTACCAAAGAAGGGAGAATATCTGAAGATTCCATGAAGTACATAAGGGACCTCACTATGCCAATCTACTTAACCTTAACCTGATGAGAATGATGTGCACTAATCCAAAATATTCAGCAAGAAAAATAGGTGCATGCATGTGTCACATGAGAGGCACTGAGGTCTAATGAATGTATCATTGGCCATGAGAGACTGGAGACCTGAGTCCAAGCCCCAGTTCTGCTGCTGACCTGTTGTGTGACCTTGGTCAAGTCATTTCACCATTCTGTACCTCTGTTATCCTGCCCCAATTTGCTTGTCTTTTCTATTTAGATTGTAAACTCTGCAGGACTGGGACCTTTTCTTACTAAGCACAATGGGGCCCTATTCTTGGTTGGTGTCTCTAGGTGCTAGCATAAAAATAATTACTAATTATGCATGTCCACATCCACACATAAAAAATACCTTTGCAGAACTGTGCCACTAACTGCAAACATAATTTCCATAACTGTATGTGCAAATCAGACCTGCATATACAACAAGCCAGCAAGGAACCTAACCATAACCAAATCTAACCTTTCAGGCTGTTATATAGCACTTATTCCACAGGTGCTTAAACATGATGCATTTACTTGATTTGTTCTCCCAGTTGCAGGTGCATTTTGGTGCGCAGATCTCAGGTCTTCATATTTGAAATTTTGCCCATAACTAAAATGTTGAACTTTTTATAAGTGGAGGGAGATTTCCTTCCATTTTATTTGCCAACATTTCCACCCCTCCCACCATCATACAGCTTGCTGTACCTCACTTGTCCAACTAGTTGCTGCCCTCCAGTCAATGGCTTCATTTCAGTGATATAACTGGACGCTTCCAGCTGGCATAGCACTTTGGAGTGAAAGGGTCTAAATAAATGTAATATATAATAATTACTAGAATGGCTCAGATCAGCATAGTCTAAGTTAATTAAGTTTAGTCTGTGTTTTAAAGATAATTTTAATATTAGGCCTCCAGGCCCTTTAAAAATGTTCACTGCCCATTTAAAAGACACATCCTTGATTCAAGTATATTCCTATTAGGGCAACGCTAACAATCACAATGAGCTATAGTAATGATTAGAGCTGGTCAAAAATTGGTGAACATTTTAAATTAAAATATTGCACAAAAATATCAAATGTTCAAGAAACTTTCAACAGCTCTAGGAAAGTCTTCATTGATCAGCTCCCTTGTGCTATATAAAGAAAGTCTCTTGCACTATCAGAAAATGGAGTATAACATATGTGGTGGTTTTTAATTGCAGGAAACTGACTTGCTGCCACAGAGACAGATTGGTGGGTTCTTCTGGCACATATCTGGTCCCTTTTTATTTTGTGTCCAACTCACACATTTCATGAAACTGAAAAACAATGGGCAGCACTGACTTTTGTTACAGTGTTTTAACATTCTTTGAGAAAATAAACAATGTAATATTTCTATGTTATATGATAAAATATTATGTAGGTAGCATTTCCTCCATTGGATGTCCTTCTTCCTTTAAACCAAGATGCTTTTTTGTATGCTCAGAATATATAAAACTGTTTGTTCCTTCAGAGTTTTTGTCTGATTACCTCCTCCACTGAATTTCATTTCTTCTTACCTTTTGTAATAAGCTTAATTTATTATTGTATGTATATATGGCCAATTGTGCAGTAAAGTGATTTTTGGTTATTTTTTGCAAGATTGCATCTAAATATATATGCATGATTTTTCAAAGGTGCCATATTTTTTAAATTTTAGCATTCGCTTTCCCCACCCTATGGAACAAGCAAAAGGTCTTCATGGTACCTACAAGCATTTTGGCAGGGTTTGGAATGTCAATATTAAGACAAAATGGTAGTAAAAAAAAATAAAATAAATAAATAATGTAAAATCCCTTTCACTTTGAAACAAGTGATTACAGTGCTGCTGATTACAATTGGGGAGAAAGCATGCAGAGGCAAAATGCTAGCAGTAGCAATTGTAGTGAATTAACTGGGGTGCTTTGGCATGCTCTCAAGAAATGAAATAACTCATAGAATGTTTTGTAGTGGTGTGAAAACTTGCGTTCCGTTTCCTCAGCACAAGGAAAAGCAATCTACCTGATTTTCCAAAAAGCAGCAAAGCAATCAGATGTTTTAGCTGTCTATTGCCAGCCAAAGAGATGGGGAGCAGGTGGAAAGCACTGAAGTGTGGGAAAGAATCAGAATCATCTTCAACGTACATCAGTATATTACTGTAAAATATACTTATTTCTCTGAAGTTTTGTCTAAAAAATTGGACTTTCCTAATGAAAATGGTGTATTTTTTTAATGGAATCATAATTGAGAACAGTGGTCACTCACTAAATGCTGTTGGAAGAAAACACAGCCATGATTCAAACCTTACGTGTCAAAGAAAATGGAAAATAAGCATAACAATCATTCTGATCTCCATCCATATCTCAGATTAAGGGCTTGTCTACATAGGTACACTCAGGAAAGCTAATCCAAATTAATTAAAGGTATGATTTTAAAGTGAGTTGGTTAAACTGCATTAAAACACTGCATATGTCAGAATTGCCAGGTAGCCAGTTGAGGCAGGAGCAGATACAGGCTGGAACAAGGGATGGCTAGTGTGGAAACAGGTATAGGAGCAGGAATCTATTGAAACTACTGGCAATGGGGACATTCCCAGCCAGGCAGTGATGTTGAGCAGACTAGACTCTTAGGAGCCTATATACCTGCCTTGGGCTCACTTGGTTGGGTCCTCACCTGTGGATTGGCTGAACCTGGGTTGAATGTTGTGGGGCCTATCACAAGACCTGCAGGTAACTGTCTCTGATGACTCATCACACTCTCTGGCTCAGGGATGACTCATCAGGCTTAAGCAGGCCCAGGCTCAGAGGTAACACATCACAGTGTGGACAGTCTTAGGGCATGTCTACACTTAAAATGCTGCATCAGCACAGCTGCACTGATGCAAGCTGTGCTGCTGTAGCAGTTTAATAAAGACACTCTATGCTAACAGGAGAGAACTCTCTTCTCAGCATAGTTAATCCACCTCCTCAAGAAGTGGTAACTATGTTGACAAAAGAAGCTCTCCCACCAATGTAGCGCTGTCTGCATGGGGTGTCAAGTCGGTATAACTACATTGCTCGGGGTGTGCGGATTTTTCACACCAATGAGCAAGTAGTTATACTGGTACAGGTCTGTAGTGTAGACCAGACCTTTTTCAGAATTAAAGTGGCCTTAATTCAGTTTAGTTTATTTCACTTTAACTGAGTTTAGGACACTTTAATTCTGAGACTGTCCATCCAGGCTTAATGCAGTTTAACTAAGTCACTTTTAATTCACACCTTTAGTTAATTAGGATCAGGGCCGCCCAGAGGATTCAGGGGGCCTGGGGTCTTCGGCGGTGGGGGGGGCCCTGCCACCAAATTGCTGCCGAACACCCGGCACTTCGGCAGCGGGTCCTGGGGCAGAAGGACCCCCCTGCCGCGGGTCTTCGGGGCACTTTGGCAGCGGGTCCTGGGGCGGAAGGACCCCCCACCGCGAAATTGCCGCCAAAGACCCGGAGTGGAAGAAGGACCCTGCTCCACGGGCCCCGAAAAACTCTCGTGGGGGCCTCTGCGGGGCCCGAGGCCTGGGGCAAATTGCCCCTCTTGCCCCCCCCCGGGCGGCCTTGATTAGGATTAGCTAACTGAGTGTCCCTGTGTAGACAAGGCCTGAGCTTCTTGAAAATTCTTTTTATAACCAGATTCTCAGCTACACATTAGTCTTGCTTTAAACAGAAACTCAATCAGTTCCAACCTCTATAGAAGGTTCTCTGTTATAACACTCACTCCAGTAATAAGAATGATTTCTTCCCATGTTCTCATAACCAAGTGTTGTCTGAAGGAGGTGTATAATTGGGTATACAAACTCCACATGGGCTTGCAAGGGTTAACTAACTGCTCTGAGCACAGTCAGCCCTGTCCGCTACAGCTGTACTGGGTGTTGGGCTTGCAGGAAAGGACTGGAAAGGAAAGAGCTTTCTGGGAAGGAGAGAAGCCTGACTAGACACAGGAAATGAGTAGGACTGTTGTGGGTCAGAGCCTCCCTAAAGGGAAGGTGTGACGTTATCTGATTAAAATATGACCATATAGATCATTGTTGCAACCACTGTTATATATTTGCTGCAAATATTGTACAAAGGTTGCCGAGTGAGGTGTTTATGAAAAGGTTACGATTTGCTGGTTATGATTATGCTATCTGTATGCATGTATCATTTATGTATTTGAAGGTATAAGTATTGGCTCTATACTTGGATTTCAAATGTTTGCTCCTGGGGTAATGCCCACAACTTAGTTAGCCAGCACATCTTGGAGGGAATGGTTTGGACTGCGTTTGCTCTGTTTGTCAGCAGTTCGTCCTGAATTTGGCATCCTCAGTTGTGACCCACTAAGGCCTGGTCTACACTACGCGTTTATACCGAATTTAGCAGCGTTAAACTGATTTTACACTGCACCCGTCCACACAACGAAGTCCTTTATATCGATATAAAGGGCGCTTAAAACTGATATCTGTACTCCTCCCCGACGAGGGGAGTAGCGCTCAAATCGGTGTTGCCATGGCGGATTAGGGTTAGTGTGGCCGCAAGTCGACAGTATTGGCCTCCGGGAGCTATCCCACAGTGCACCATTGTGACCACTCTGGAAAGCCATCTGAACTCGGATGCACTGGCCAGGTAGACAGGAAAAGCCCCACGAACTTTTGAATTTTATTTCCTGTTTGGCCAGCATGGAGAGCTCACCAGCACAGGTGACCACGCAGAGCTCATCAGCACAGGTAACAATGCAGTCTCCTGAGAATCAAAAAAGAGCTCCAGCATGGACTGCATGGGAGGTACTGGATCTGATCGCTGTATGGGGAGAGGATTCTGTGCTAATAGAACTCCGTTCCAAAAGACGAAATGAAAAAACATTTGAAAAAATTTCCAACGCCATGATGCAGAGAGGCCACACCAGGGACTCAGTACAGTGCCGTGTGAAAGTTAAGGAGCTCAGACAAGCCTACCAGAAAACCAAAGAAGCAAACGGAAAGTCTGGGGCAGGGCCAAAAACACGCCGCTTCTATGCTGAGCCGCATGCAATTCTAGGGGAGTCCGCCACCACTACCCCACCCCTGTCCGTGGATTCCGAGGTGGGGGTGGTAATCGCAGCCATGGCTGAGGATTCTGCGGACGGGGAAGATGAGGAGGAAGAGGAGGACGAGCTTGTAGAGAGCACACAGCACTCCGTTCTCCCCAACAGCCAGGAGCTTTTTCTCACCCTGACGGAATTACCCTCCCAGCCCTCCCAAGCAACTATCCCAGACAATGAAGCCATGGAAGGGACCTCTGGTGAGTGTACCTTGTAAATATAAGACATGGTTTAAAAGCAAGCGTTTTTTAATGATTAATTTGCCCTGAGGACTTGGGATGCATTCGCGGCCAGTACAGTTACTGGAAAAGTCTGTTAACATGTCTGGGGATGGAGCGGAAATCCTCCAGGGACATCTCCATGAAGCTCTCCTGGAGGTACTCCAAAAGCCTTTGCAGAAGATTTCTGGGCAGCGCTGCTTTATTCCGTCCTCCATGGTAGGACACTTGACCACGCCATGCATGTAGCAAGTAATCTGATATCATTGCATGACAAAGCCTAGCTGCATATAGTCCCGGTGATTGCTGGCATTCAAACAACATCCGTTCTTTATCTCGCTGTGTTTTCCTCAGGAGAGTGATATCGTTCATGGTAACCTGGTTGAAATTCAGGAATTTAAGTAAGGGGACAGAGATGGCCATTCCTACTGGGCTGTTTGCCTGTGTCTTAAAAGAAATCCTTCCCTGCAGGTAGCCAAGCGGGGGGAAAGTGGGGGGCGCGATTGGCACTGAGCTTTTCCGCATTTGGCTAGCAGGGATCTTTCCTGCTACCAGCCACGTGGTTCGGGGGAGGGAAAGGGGGGTGTTTAGCAGTGATCTTCCATGATGCCAGCCACGGGGTGGTTTCTGCTGCTGCACGTTAACAGGAAAGAAGCAGCACTCAACAGTAACACCAAAGCCGCAGGCACTCAATATTAAGATGTAAAATGCGACCTTGTAGTGAAGACACATGTGCTATGTAAGGTGAATAGTGTTGTTCACCATGAAAGAGTATGACCATTGTTCTCTGAAATGTATCTTTTTAAATACTTCTCTCCCTTTTTTCCCTCCCTCATGCAGCTGCAAATTTTTCAAGCCTCCCTACTCCGTCCCGAAGGCTATCTCAGATAAGGCGGCGGAAAAAAAAGACGCGAGAAGAAATGTTTTCGGAAATCATGGAAGTGACCCGCAATGAAAGAGTTCATCTGAATGAGTGGAAGGACGTGGTATCAAAGTACAGGAAAGATGCCAGTGACTGTGAGGACAGGAGGGACCAACATGAGGACAGGAGGGACAAACGTGAGGACAGGAGGGACGCTTGAGATGAGAGGAGAGATGCTCGAGATGAGAGGTGGCGGCAGGAAGATCAGCGGTGGCGGGATGCAACTCTGGGGCTGCTGCGTGATCAAACTGACATGCTCCGGCGTATGGTGGAGCTTCAGGAACGGCAGAAGGATCACAGAGTGCTGCTGCAGCCCCTGCATAACCACCCTCCCCCCTCACCATGTTCCTTAGCCTCCTTACCCACCAGACGAGTAAGAACTCATGGGGGTAGGCTCCGTGCACCCGCCCACTCCACCCCAGTAGACAGCCCAACCAAAAGGCTCTCATTATTATGAAATTTTTTTAGTGGCCTTTTCCTTCCCAATATTCTCCTCCCAAACCCCACCCGGGCTACTTTGTCAGTTCTCTTCCTCTTTTTATAATTAAGTAATAAAGAATACATGATTTTTAAACTAGAGTGACTTTACTTCCTTAGAAAGCAAGCTGTGATCGAAGGGGGAGGGTGGCTTACAGGGAATGAGTCAATCAAGGGGGGGCGTTCATCAAGGAGAAACAAACACAACAGTCACACTGTACCCTGGCCAGTGATGAAACTGGTTTTCAAAGCCTCTCTGATGCGCACCGCTTCCGGGTTTGCTCTTCTAATCACCCTGGTGTCTGGCTGCGCGTAATCAGCAGCCAGGTGATTTGCCTCAGCCTCCCACCCCACCTTAAAGGTCTCCCCCTTACTCTCACAGAGATTGTGGAGCACACAGCAAGCAGCAATAACAATGGGGACATTGGTTTGGCTGAGGTCTGAGCGAGTCAGTACTGTGAACCAGCGCGCCATTAAACGGCCAAAGGCACATTCTACCACCATTCTGCACTTGCTCAGCCTGTAGTTGAACAGCTCCTGACTACTGTCCAGGCTGCCTGTGTATGGCTTCATGAGCCATGGCATCAAGGGGTAGGCTGGGTCCCCCAGGATAACGACAGGCATTTCAACATCCCCAACTGTTATTTTCTGGTCTGGGAAGTAATTCCCTTGCTGCAGCCGTTTAAACAGAGTAGTGTTCCTGAAGATGCGAGCGTCATGAACCCTTCCCGGCCATCCCACGTGGATGTTGGTGAAACGTCCCTTGTGATCCACCAGTGCTTGCAGCACCATGGAAAAGTACCCCTTGCGGTTTATGTACTGGGTGCCCTGGTGCTCCGGTGCCAAGATAGGGATATGGGTTCCATCTATCGCCCCACCACAGTTAGGGAATCCCAGTGCAGCAAAGCCATCCACTATGACCTGCACATTTCCCAGAGTCACAACCTTTCGTAGCAGCAGCTTAGTGATTGCTTTAGCTACTTGCATCACAGCAGCCCCCACAGTAGATATGCCCACTCCAAATTGATTTCCGACTGACCGGTAGCTGTCTGGCGTTGCAAGCTTCCACAGGGCTATCGCCACTCGCTTCTCAACTGTGAGGGCTGCTCTCATCTTTGTATTCTGGCACTTCAGGGCAGGGGAAAGCAAGTCACAAAGTTCCATGAAAGTGCCCTTACGCATGCGAAAGTTTCGCAGCCACTGGGAATCGTCCCACACCTGCAACACTATGCGGTCCCACCAGTCTGTGCTTGTTTCCCAGGCCCAAAATCGGCGTTCAATGGCTAGAACCTGCCCCATTACCAGCAGGATCTCCAAAGTGCAGGGGCCCGCGGTTTGAGAGAATTCTTTGTCCATGTCCTCATCACTCTCGTCGCCGCACTGCCGTAGCCGCCGCCTCCTCGCCTGGCTTTGCAGGTCCCGGTTCAGCATTGACTGCACGAGAATGCGCGAGGTGTTTCGTGGCCTTTTCCTTCCCTACTATTCTCCTCCCAAACCCCACCCGGGCTACCTTGTCAGTTCTCTTCCTCTTTTTATAATTAAGTAATAAAGAATACATGATTTTTAAACTAGAGTGACTTTACTTCCTTAGAAAGCAAGCTGTGATCAAAGGGGGAGGGTGGCTTACAGGGAATGAGTCAATCAAGGGGGGGCGTTCATCAAGGAGAAACAAACACAACAGTCACACTGTACCCTGGCCAGTGATGAAACTGGTTTTCAAAGCTTCTCTGATGCGCACCGCTTCCTGGTGTTCTCTTCTAATCGCCCTGGTGTCTGGCTGTGCGTAATCAGCAGCCAGGTGATTTGCCTCAGCCTCCCACCCCACCTTAAAGGTCTCCCCCTTACTCTCACAGAGATTGTGGAGCACACAGCAAGCAGCAATAACAATGGGGACATTGGTTTGGCTGAGGTCTGAGCGAGTCAGTACTGTGAGCCAGCGCGCCATTAAATGGCCAAATGCACATTCTACCACCATTCTGCACTTGCTCAGCCTGTAGTTGAACAGCTCCTGACTACTGTCCAGGCTGCCTGTGTATGGCTTCATGAGCCATCCGAAGAAGTGGGTATTCACCCACGAAAGCTCATGCTGCAAAACGTCTGTTAGTCTATAAGGTGCCACAGGATTCTTTGCTGCTTCGAGGTGTTTAAAACGTCCATGATTGCTGTCTTGAGCTCAGCAGGGTCCATGCTTGCCATGGAATGGCGTCTGCACAGTTCACCCAGGAAAAAAGGCGTGAAACGGTTGGCTGCTGCTGCTTTCATGGAGGGAGGGGTGAGGCTATACCCAGAAGCACCAGCGGCAATGTTTTTTGCCCCATCAGGCACTGGGATCTCAACCCAGCATTCCAATGGGCGGGGGAGACTGCGGGAACTATGGGATAGCTATGGGATAGCTACCCACAATGAAAAGCTCAGGAAATCGACGCTAGCCTCAGTACATGGATGCACACCGCCGAATTAATGTGCTTAGTGTGGCCGCGTGCACTCGACTTTATACAATCTGTTTTTAAAAAACGGTTTCTGTAAAATCGGAATAATCCCGTAGTGTAAACGTACCCTAAGGCACAGTTACATAAGGTAGGCCTGATGCTGAACTATTTGGGTTGATCAGGTACCTGCTGATAGCTTTTAAGCCAGGTTGTGGCAGGGGGTGCCTCACTTTAAGGGAAGCGGGGTCTGAGAGCTGAACCACGAGGATGGGTGGATGAATAACCTCAGAGGAGCTAAGAACTAAGCCCAATGAGGATAAAAGCTCCTTTATTTTGTGTTTGTCTGGGGAAAGTTACTTTGGACTCTGCTCCTCTGGAAGAGGTGTTGGTGATTTTGAACTTTTGTAGTGATCTGGCCAGATGGCTAACCCATAAGCCACCAGAGCAAGTTGGAAACCCTGATGGGGAAATTGAGGCACAGTAGCTGCAGCACTGTGCCTTGCCAACACGAGGTGCACAGGGCATGATGATGTGACAATATGGTAAAATTTTCTTCCTAAGGCCCAAATGAGTTAGGCTCCCAACTGCCACTGACTTTCAATGGCAATTGTGGCTTTGACAAATCTCTCCTCTTATAATGTTTTTGAGCCAAATTCTGCCCTTAGATGCTCACGAACTGCTGCCAATGGTTTCAATAAGGGCCTTGTCATATATCTCAGGAGAAAGTGTATGAAGTCTCCAAATACAGGTCTGCAACAGATAATCCTAGGGGACAGCAAAGTAGCATCATATAGGCTGTATTATTTGAAATAAACTAAAAATAAATAAAGTGGTAAGGAATAATACATGGAAGTATAAATCAGGAGTAAAAATCATACTTATACAAAGGACCAGCACAAGGCCTTTCTTTACACCATGTACATTCCACTTCATACCTAGAAAGGTAGATGAACAGCTGGGGACTGGGAAAGCTTCTAAATCTCTGCCTTCTCTGTAGGAAGCTCTTACTACTGCCAGGGAGCTGGTAAAAGCATCTAGCAGGTCTTTTTTTCTGCCTGTGGTGGAAGTAGCAGCTCATAAATTGTCAGCCTTCTATAACACTGTTAGAGAGCTATGCACAGCTGTTTGCTCCCCCAGGTATTAATCACTTACTCTGGATTAATAAATAAATAAAAAAGTGATTTTATTAAGTATAAAAAGTAGGATTTACGTGGTTTCAAGTAATAACAGACAGAACAAAGTAAGTCACCAAGCAAAATAAAGCAAAAACATGCAAGTCTAAGCCCAATACATTAAGAAACTGATTACAGGTAAAAATCTCACCCTCAGAGATGTTCCAATAAGCTTCTTTCACAGACTAGACTCCTTCCTAGTCTAGGCCCAATCCTTTCCCCTGGTACAGTCCTTGTTAGTTCCAGCAGACATCTTAGGTGGAAAGCAGGGGTGTTCTCATGACTGGCAGCCCCCTTTGTTGTATTCAACCCACTTTTATAGCTGTGGTACAATGCAGGAGTGTTTTGTCTCTCTGGGTCCTCACCCCTCCTCCTAAATGGAAAAGTACCAGATTTAAGATGGATTCCAGTATCATATGATATGGTCACATGTCACTGTAAGACCCCATCCTTCATTACCCCTGGGCTGGCCCACATGTCCACAGGAAGGCTTGTAAGTAAACAGAGCCATTTACAACCAATTGTCCTAGTCAATGGGAGCCATCAAGATTCTAAACCACCATTAATGGCCCACACTTTGCATAATTACAATAGGACCTCAGAGTTATACTTCATATTTCTAGCTTCAGATACAAGAATGATACATGTATACAAATAGGAGGAATATATTCAGTAGATTATAAGATGTGTAATGATACCTTACAAGAGACCTTTTGCATAAAGTATATTCCAGTTACATCATATTCACACTTATAAGCATATTTCCATAAAACATATGGAGTGCAACATCACATACCTGCCTGCCTCCAGCCACATCAATGCCTTCTAACTATGATTAGAGACTTCCACAGAGCCCTCTGCCCTTGAGTGGATTTCCTCACCTTCCACAAGAGATGATACTCCCAGCAGGAGTCCTTCATAGGCGATGATGCTTTATATCAGGTGCTTCCTCTATGCCCTCTCCAATATGGGTCAGAGTGCTCTTGTAGGGGAGAAAGAGAGAGACCTGCATCCTCTAATTCTTGATCTGCTGACACTACTTCCATTGGCGGCTTTCTAGAGCTCTTGCTGCTTCTCCCCAAGAGCTTCCTCTGTTTCGCTTTCCAGAGCTGCTACTGTCAATGCCTACTTGTCACAACAGTTTAATAGTAAGCAGAGCAGCATGAACTAATCATTACATGGGGGTGCCCAGACTGACTGGGTCCACAGAGGGCTTCCAATGTGTTTAAACCGGTCCTTGAAAAAGAGCCAGAGATGCAAAGAGAGGTACAGGCACAAGGGGAAATATCCTAATAACCCATTTACAGATCATACATTTCTGTCTCGACTCTAACAAAATAGCCAAGTGGCATATTGCATATTAATAGCCAATTTGTTTCACTTAATACATGTAATTAAGTAGCTTAAATATATAAAATAAAAGTCATGGGGCTATGTTGCCTTCACCGACCTTGGGAACTGGCACGTTAAACACTTGTGCTATTTCAGTCTGCATCACTCATGCAAAACTAGCTGTACTTTTTTCTTTTGAAGCCTGTGAGGTTTTGAATGTTCCATCATTTTATGTACTGCATAACCTGATGTGAAAGTCAGTTATTTCAAAATGTTTTGCCCAAAGCTCAGTCAGAAAAGGGGATTCCCTTAGGACTGAGCCTGCTTTTATGCACTTTTTTTTTTAATTTAACTAGCATTCTGTCGGTACCATCCATTCCCAAAAGAGGAACAATCTGGCAGGAAATGAGAACATGAGTTATTATTGTGGGATGGTGGCCAAATTGAATGCCTTCTCTCCTAATTGCTATTCAGATCAGAGAACAAAAATACTGAAATATTAAATTAGCTGGGAACCAAAAGCATTTCAACCCAATGACCTTCCTGGCTGCGCGTGACTCACGGATGCAGCAACATGTCCCTGTGGCTCCTAGGCACAGGGGAGGCCTCCACCCCATGCACCAGCTCCGCAGCTCCCATTGGCTGGGAACCACAGCCAGTGGGAGCTGCAGGGGTGGTGCCTGCGCGCAGAACCTCCTGGCTACCCCTAAGCCTAGGAGCTGAGGGACATGTAGCCGCTTCTGGGGATCCCCCCAAGGTAAGCACTGCTCAGAGCCCGCACCCCATCCGGTGCCTCAACCCCCTGCCCCAGCCTGGAGCCACCTCCCACACCCAAACCCCCTCCCAGAGCCTTCACCCTGTACCCCCCCCAAATCCCTGCCTCAGCCCAGAACCCCCTCCTGCCCCCTTAACCCCTCATTTATGGCCCCACCCTAGAGCCTGCACCCTAGAGCCAGCTGGAGCCCTCACTCACTCCTGCACCCCAACCCCCTGTCCCAGCCCAGTAAAAATTAGTGAGTGAGGGTGGGGAAGAGCGAGCAAGGGGGGGGGGTGGAGAGTGCAGGAGTGGAATCTCAGAAAAGGGGTGGGGTAGGGACGTGGCCGCGGAGAAAGGGCGGGGCAGGGCAAGGGTGTTTGGTTTTGTGCAATTAGAAAGTTGGCAATTCTACCACGCTAATAGCACTTGTGCTAGAATCACCACAGAATAAGAAATCCTGTGGCTATTGTAATATAAATAATAGCACCTACTGAAATTGGGATCCCATGAGGCGAGGCACTGCACAGACACGTAGTAAGACAGTCCCTACTGCTAAAGTTTACTCTTTAAATAGACAAGAAGGAGAAAGGGTAGGGAAGTTACTTACCACTACAACTGTAATATTCACACTTATGGAATCAAGTCACTTGCCCCATGAGCCTTTGGAGTGGTCCATAGAGCAGTACCCATCACAGCTACCCCAAAGGGTACAAAGAAGGAGGGGCTCCAACTGCTCTTCATTTATTGTGGTGCCAGGAATTAGTAAGTATTGGCTACTCAGAGGAGGTCAGACCAATCCTCACTTACAGAAGACTAGTTTATTTTATTCATTTATTTTAAAGAAACAGATCTCAGCTTGGAGACCTGAGGGAGCATAATACCCACATCAAGGCAGGGGAATGTATCTGCACCCTGAAAGTGAGAACAGCGGAGGTTGTCCCTCCCCACCAAAGAAGAGGATTGTTGCAATTATTAATTAATTATTATATGACACCAATTCAACCATAAAATTATTTTATTAAATCTAAAGGCCATATGGTATTTGTACAATTGCTTTAAACATGTCTTAAAAGCCTACATAATAAGCAATGACTACATCCATACAGTAACAAACATTCACAAGCATTTGATTAGAATACTCACAAAAGGATCAGTCCCAGGGAAAATCCTATCATCCCAACTTGTTCCAGCATGATCAGGTGGGATCTGGTAAATATCCCTAGCGAGCCTGGTTCTTTTATACAATGCAACAAACAAGTAATGTCATATTGACAGTTATCTCAGCTAAAAACCAGTTTTTGCCTGGCTTGGGATTGACTCTTTTCTTAGGGCTGGGGTAGACAAGATTTTATGAGTAAGCCCCTTCAAGATAATATTGGTATGTTAAGCATCACTATAAAGTTTATCATATCGCAAAACAACTTTACTTTGTCTGTTAGAACCAGTTTTTGATAATTAGCGTCCCTTCTTCTCTTATTAGCCACTTTTTGAGCTTGGCATTTTTGCTACTTATTTTGCCAGTTAGATTTTTTCCTCAAGGCCTTCCCATGGCTGCTAAAACCTCTTTATTTTACTCAAACTACAAAACATATTTTCTTTCATTAAACTAAGCTAACCTAACCATTTATATGCCTGTCCAAATCCTACAGGGATTGTGTTCCCAAGAGCAGGGTGCTGCTTGAGATGGAGGGGGCTGCTTGAGATGATCTTTGCTCTCAGAGGAGTGATGAATCAGGATTTTCAGTGTGTGTCCATGCTTTAAGAGCAGAGGTAATGGAGGGGACTGGAGGGTGGGAATGGGCTCAGAGAAAGGCAAGTTCTTGCACTAGTGTCACAGTAGGAAAGTGCATACACGTGAAGAGCATACAGTTCCTGTCCGTCGTGTTATCTGAGCTCAGCACTGCTGTAATGGGCAACTGATGTGAATGTACAATAGTATCATCATACTAGTTCTGGGTTCTAGCATCATGGTGATAAACCAGTACAGAAGTAGCCTAATGCCATTATTCATTAATCCTATCCATGATGCACTACGACATCCACCCCTTGTTGAGTCACTGTAGTGCCTCATGGGATATGCAGTCTGGCTGGGGAACATAGACCAGAAATAAAAATCAGGACAGAAGCCCCTGAACTGTAACTCCCATGACAAACTGTGTCATTTTCAAATTGGAAAAAATTCAGTTTTCCTGACAAAAAACAAACTTTTCAGTCTTTGAGTATTCATTTTTTTCAACAAAATGACAAAGTTTTTCCACAAAAAGCTGATAATTTTAACAAAAAAACCCTCACATTTAGTCAAAAACCCAATTTTCTACTGAATATGTTACATTTTTTGTAGAATCATAAAAATGTAGGACTGGAAGGGACCTAGAGAGGTCATCTAGTCCATATCCCCACTCTGAAGCAAGACCAAGTATACCTTCTAGACCAGGGGTCCGAGGTCCACATCTGGGAATAGAAATTGTATGGTGGGCCATGAATGTTCACAAAATTGGGGTTGGGGTATGGAAGGGAGTGAGGACTCTGATTGGGGGTGCGGGCTCCGAGATGGGACCAGAAATGAGGAGTTCCGGGTGCGGGAGGGGGAGCCGGGCTGGGGAATGGGGCGGGGGTGGGGGGTAAAGGCTCCAGCTGGGGGGTGCGGGCTCTCGGGTGGGGCTGAGGAGTTTGGGGTATAGGAGGGTGCTGCGGGCTGAGACCGAGGGGTTTGGAGGGCAGGAGGGAGATCAGGGCTGGGGCACAGGATTGGGATGCAGGAAGGAGTGCAGGATCCAGCTGGGATTGCGGGCTCTGGGGTGGGGCTGCAGATGAGGAGTTTGGGGTCCAGGAGGGTGCTCCGGGCTGGGATTGAGGGGTTCAGAGGGCTGGAGGGGGATCAGGGTGGTGGCAGGGGGTTGGGGCACGAGGAGAGACTCAGAGGTGCAGGCTCAGGGCAGTGCTTACCTCAAGCGGCTCCTGGAAGCAGCAGCATGTCCCTTCTCTGGCTCCTATACGGAGGTGCAGCCAGGCGGCTCTGCATGCTGCCCCATCTGCAGGCACCGCCCCTGCAGCTCCTATTGGCTTCAGTTCCCGGCCAATGGGAGTTGCAGGGGTGGCCCTTGGGGTGGGGGCAGCATGCAGAGCTGAGCCCCCTGGCTGCCTCAATGCGTAGGAGCTGGAGGGGGGCCATGCCGCTGCTTCCGGGAGCAGCATGGAGCGGCTCCTGACCCTGCTCCCCAGCTGGAGCACTGGACAGGGGCAAGCCGCAGACCCTGCTTCCCAGGAGCTCAAGGGCCAGATTAAAATGCCTGGTGGGCCAGATCCGGCCCGCGGGCCGTAGTTTGCCCATCCCTGTGCTAGACCATCCCTGAAATGTGTTTGTCCAACCTGTTCTTAAAAATGTCCAGTACTGGGGATTCCACACCTTCCTTTACCTATCCTTATAGTTTAAAAGTCTTTTGTAATATCTAACCTAAATTTCCCTTGCTGCAGATTAAGCCAACTATTTCTTGTCCTATCTTCAGACAGCCTGGAGAACAGTTGATCACTATCCTCTTTATAACAACCCTTACCATAGCAGACTATCTTTGACCAGCCCTAGTAGTAAGAAATTTTAAGATGAACAGATTGTTTGACCTTCAGTGATGAGATCTCTTCCCTTTTTTTCTTTTAAAAAAGCAACTTTTTTTAATCTTGTTTATTTTCTTTTAATTTCTTTTACTTATCTCACTCTTTTTTATCCCATTCGTGTCTTCTGTCATCTTCCTTTTCAGTTTTATATTGTATAATTCCTTCACTATTGTAATCCCCTCTCTGAGAGATAGGTCTCTGTTAATAGAAACAGGTCGTGCAGTAGCCTCCATGCACTACACAATAAGGTGAGGTCCCTAAGCAAGATTCAATACTCTAAGATTCGACCTGGACAGGGTATTTGCACTGCATTAGAATTTTTTCCCTTGACACAACACATACCAGTATGGCTCTCAAAGCTCCATTTACTCCGGCTTCCAATATTGCCAACTAAAGGTTGGACCATGGTTTTAATTCATTTTTTGTGGGGCAAAACAACATTTGAGAGGCAATGGGGGGAAATAAATATAATCAAAGAAATTAAATTCATTTGGCACCCAATCTAGGGGAGTGCTAAACATCCTTAACTACTTTAACTCCAGTGGGAATTGACAACACTTTGCAAAATAAAGCCACTCCAGTCCTTTTTGCCCAGTGTCTTCCTTATCACAAATTCTGTATCTAGATTTCTTCTGGAATTTAAATCAAACCTGAGGGAGCTTTGCTCTGATAATCATTTCTACCAGTGAAATTATGCAGGATGGGCACTTCTCCTACTGTTTACAAATATTCTAGATGTGGGCAAATACTGAAAAAAAAATCCACAAATATTTGCTGAATACTTTAAACAAATTGACTTTGGTCTCATACTGTTAGCACTGGCTTTCTGCAAATATTCTAGCAAATGAATTCACTGTAAAAATATTCACAGAAAGAAACATTTAAGGAGAATATTCTCTGGAAACTTGATTATAAATGTTGCATTTATCCATCAGTGAACATCTGAGCATCATTGAGCACATGTGACCTGTGGAGTCCCATCAAACCAGTTCAAACTTCGAATACCAAAAATCACACCAAAAAGATGGTGCTGGACAAGCTCCAGAACAAAAATTATTGGCAGACATTCTGCAAATAATTTAAAACATAAATAGATCTGAAAGACTCACAATTTGTTGGCAGACAATTTGTGACCAGGAATAAAAGAAAAAATTGTGAAATAAATGATATTTTTCTGAATTCCTTGCCCAGCTCTTATCTGTATAATACCATCGATGTGCCTGGTAATGCCTTGATCTTCTTATGGATAAACCATGTTAGACTGGAACAGCAATTAGAACAGAAGTCCAGAGTACCAGGAAATTTTAAGTACCAGGTTCAGTACAAGGAAATTTTAAGTTCATGAATAACATGTAAGGTCTACTGGTGCGGAGTCTTTAAATTCTGTCACTGGCAACCATGGAGCTAAAATGTCTAAAGAATAGAGATCCAAGTGATCAATCTTATTTATTCCTTATCATTACAGCAAACAAAAAAGAAGATCAAATGAAAAAAGAAACTCTAAATAAAATGAGCAGATGGCACTTCAGGCCAAGTGTCTGGCATTAATGTTATTTTTACCTAAACAGAGAATGCATGATAGCTTTCTAGTAGATTAAAATATATTTTCATTCCCAAGACAAAGAGGTCGCATCCTTTTGCATGGTGATAAATATAATCCACTAGCAATGTGTTATATTCCATTAACCACATTTTTCTTTTATTCTTAAAGTACTTGCTTTACATTCCAAACCCCTTCCTTTTTTATGTGGAAGTGAGACAGGCTTATATATGAAAGATCTTATTAAACAGTTATTGTCAGTGTCAGTGTGAAAGCTGATACATTTATAAAAAAACAACACCTTCAAACATTATTTTTATATGGCAGTACTTCAAAACTAAACTAGGTGAGGATTATTCAAACTTTTTCAAATAATTTTGAATTAATCGCACTGATTTCAGTTGTCAAATATTTTACATACTTATTATTTTTGTGGCTTTACTCTCCATTGTTTAACTCCTTTTTGGAACTTTAAAAATAGTTATTTTTTCCTCACCAATGCCCACTCATGCAATTGGATCCTGGCACCTGTGCAGAGCCCCACTGACTTCCAACACACGGGCAAGAATCCACATGTACTAATCTTCTTGCAGAATCAGGGCCAATACTACCCTGTATCAATTTGCAAACACTGATCTTTTGTCCCAGGGTGAAATTCCAATCCTGGATGTCAGGGCACAGCTTTTACCACAGCAAACTGGAGCCTCAACACATACTGGAGGACAAAATGTGAGCTTTCAGGAAAAAAACTGAAGTTAATGTTGCTGTTTTGTTAATTGTCATCAATTTATGGAGCACTTGGGGCAGGTCTACACTTAAAATGCTGCATTGGTGCAGCTGCATCAGTACAGCTGCACTGCTCTAGTGCTTAAGTGAAGACACTTCTACACTGATGGGGGAGCTTCTCCTGTCACTGTAGTTAATGCACCTCCCCGAGAGGCAGTAGCGATGGTGACGGGAGAAGATCCCCCATAGACACAGTGCTATCTACACCAGGATTAGGTTGGTGTAACTACGTTGGTCAGAAGTGTGTATTTTTTACATCCCTGAGCCACACAGTTGTACTGATATAGGTCTGTCATGTAGACCTGACCTTAGATTGCCACACCGTGTGTGTGTGTGTGTGTGTGTGTACGTACACGTGCGCGCGTGCACCAGCTTCATCAACTGCTGTCAGTATAATACTAAGAATAGTATTTATTCATTAATTACAACCTTTACTTGCAGATCTAGAAGTTAAAAATGAGTAGATTTTTTAAAATATTCATTGTGATGATCAGAGATGGAAATGGAGAACAGATTTTATGGAATCCAGAAGACTTTTTCCATCAGCTAACAGCTTTAAGATACTCTAGGTCAAACTTTGGATATAAAATACAGGGCTAATGATACTTATGTCCTTCGTAAAGCAATTTGAGATCTACTGATGAAAAGTGCTATATAGGAGCTAGGTATGTCTGGCTATGCCGGCAAAAGGACAGGAGACACTGGATGTGGTTTAATTAGACTGCAGCTTTATTCCTTAATGTCTGGGAGTACCTCACAGATAAAAGTGTACAGTGCAGGTAATTCCATAATCATTTACATATACCTGGGGGTGGACTGCTGTCAGCCCTCCCTCTTTACCCATCCTGGTCCCCAGCTAAACTGCTGCTCAGACCCTGCCTTCCCCACCCCCTGAATGAGGTTTAAGGGGAACTATAAAGGAGTGGGAGATTGACTCACTGCTGTGCTAGTCATACAAGCCCCAACCCCTGCCCCCTGTTCTGCTCCTTTAAAGAATATCTCCTTTAAATCCTTTACCAGCCCATTTTATCTGATCGCTGTATCCCTTCCCTATGGAGGACCTGCGCTGGACATCTGCCACAAGAAGATGCCAACAATTAGCTTGGCTACCACCACCACCACACACACACACACACACACACACACACACACACACACACACACCCCTCTGTCCATACCCAGCTGGGTTCCCAGACAGCTACTAATGCCCTCATATCAGCCAAAAACCTATCGGCTCCCAAGTCTGACAGGTGGACCCGATCCTCCCTGAATAATTCTGGTGCCACATGTGCTAGGTCTGGATGAGAAATTATTGACCCCCCCCCCCACATGCCATCTATGAATTTGGCCACCTCCCCATCACATACCTCCTAGCGTAGTCAATCCGACGGGGCTGCACAGCTCCACGCCATACCCTACATTGCAACATGTCCAACCAAATAATTTTTACTCCAGGGAAAAGTTCCAGGATCTGCCCCAAGTCCCTCTTAGCTCTGAGTGTGAAGTCCATCCCTTTACATGTTCCCAAATCATTTATCTTGAGGTGACAAAACCCATATCTGGTGCCTGCTCACAGGCCACCACAGTGTACAGAAGGAACAACAGCTGGTCCCATAACATGCCTCTCCTCCCATGCCAGCCCAGAACTGCTTCACCACTGAGGCCCAGCTGCGAACCTCCAGACAACTTGGAAGGCTGCCTATGCACCCAGTAAACTGTACTGTGCCTGCAGATCCACACCACCGTGTGCTAGCATATGGAATGCAAACACACACAAAAATTAACACTGATTCCTCACCTCAGGTCTCACTGCTGTTGCCTCCCTGATCCTGAATGAGTGGGAACCAAATTCAAGAGCTGGAAGTCCCAACCTCGTCAGTCCCTATCATAAAACTGTAACAAACTGGTATATTGTGAGGGGACTCCCGTCACTGTGAATCAAGAGGGTCCCATCCCTTCCTGGCCCTATTGTCATATATTCCCTCAGTCTCCACAGGGCAGATCTTGGTCTTGCCATGCTCCTGTCGAATAATTGATCCATCTTTGACCTCCTCAATGTTAATATCACTGATCACTCCTCCGAAAGTATATCCCTCAATTCCAAAGCCCTTCCAGAGGAATCCCCACAGGACCCAATTCGCTGATCCTAAAAGATCAAAAAATGTTGAGGTGTTAGATAATGCAGAGTTTTTTGTTTATTTGATTGATTGTTTTGCTTTAATGTTCGTTTTTATAGTGCTGATTATAGTTTCTGATAGACTATTCCAGTGGTTCCCAACCTTTTTGTCTGGCGGGCGCCAGACGAAGGACCGTAGCAGTGGTGGAGCATCCGCCAAAATGCCACCGAATTTCTGCGGCATTTCGTCAGCAACGTCACTTGTCAGCGGCAAGCAGCGTCATCGAGAGGCGTCGCCGCCGAAATGCTGCAGAAATTCGGGGGTGACGCCTCTTGATGACGCCGCTTGTCAGCGGCAAGTGATGTCATCGAGAGGCGTCACTGCCGAAATGCCGCGGAAATTCGGCGGCATTTCGGTGGATGCTCCACCACTGGCCAGGACGCGGGCGCATTTTGATGCCTCCGCGGGCGCCATGGCACCTGCGGGCACCGCATTGGGGACCCCTGGACTATTCACTCACAGCTTGGCAACCAACAAGCCACATAAACATGAGCTGTACCCTAACCTGAGCTCTGACTTTTAATCCAGTCTCCACTTGTTGGAAGTGAGGTGTAAGTTACTGGGTGAAGTCTTTGCCCCATTGAAGTCAATGGCAAAACTTATTTTGATTTAAGTGGATCCAGGATTTCACCCTTTGTCTGAGCAAACATATAAATATTCCAATAAAATCAATTAACAGGTAAGAAATTTCACTGGTTGAATTTTTTTTTAAATATTTTTTTAAAAATGATAGTTTCAATGTTGGTTGAGATTTCCAAAGCGGTGCAAGGAATTTAGTTACTCATCTTCCAAAACCTGAACCATTACATACACTCTCACATAATATAACACTCACATTATAAGATCCTCTTTTATAAAACTCTTTCCAATGTGACTTAACTCCCATTTAGACTGACCTTTATTATGGTTTCTTTTGCTACAACACTGTAACACTCAAAATGCTATACTCCTGAAGAAGGGAGAATACACAACTTCTAATAATCTTTTATTTCTCATGCCTGCAACTGAGTAATTTCTCAGCTAGAAAACTGAAGCTTTGCTTTGAGTAAAACCTACCAAGTTTCCCTCACATCTAGTCATTTCAAAGATCTATATCTTTTCAACATTATCACTGTTATAATCTTTATTAAAATCACCTATTATTCAATAAATATTTGTCAGATACTCTATTTATCTTAGAATTAATGGCTACTTTGATGAACTGAAGATGGACTAAATCCTCAGCCATTGTGCAGAGGCATAGTTCCATGGATATGGAGCTACACTGATTTATACAAGCTGATGATATGGCTCTAGGGTTTACTTTATGAACTGGATTTCCTGGAAGAAGAACACAGTGGAGGCTAATTTATTACCGGAGACTAATTAGATGTTATTTCATGCATTTGTTTTATCTCCATTAGGAAAAATATTGTTTCTAAGAATAATTTATCTTTACAAAACAGTGTATATCAGATTGTCTTAAGTAAATGCTTAATGATATGCCAAGTGGAATGGCTGAGCTAAAATTCATTTAATAAAAGTATCTGGGGTTTATTTATTCCAGCTATGTGCAAAAAATGTTCATTTTGAGCAGTTATAAGAGGCATATTTTTGAATTTCGGCTAATGTGACTGACTGGTGACTGCCTAATCTCTGGCAAGAAGAGATTTATAAATATTTGATTTGAGCAGGCAGGGGGATTAATTTAAATCAAAGTTATTTAAACAACTGATTTAATCATAATTTAAATTGGCAAACAGGAAAGCTTGATTTAAACAACAGATTTTAATCTTGCTTTAATGGTTACCAACCAATAAGATTCAACCTTCTTTAGAAAAAATAACTAAATTTATACTAAATCTCGTGTTTCTTTTTGCTAACTGGGAAGATACCTCGTATCTAGACACATTTATTGGGGCATTTATATAGTTTAACTTACTTTATTCAGATTTTTTATTTCTACATTTTATTATGTTAGAAAATGGTGAATGGTGCATTTCTAGGTAACAATCAGTTTTTTGTGGGTGATTTGTGTCAAGCTTTATTTGGATGGAAATTCAAATTCAATTAAAAATGCACAAAACCAGCATTTTAAAATAGTTTTATTTATCTAATAAAAACATCTTAATTCTGCTGGCTACGTATGAAGAAATTTTGTTAAAACTTGTCCTTCAGGATCTTAGAACTATTAGATCTCCTTCTCTCAAAGCTAATTTTTATTCATGGATTAGAAGAGGAAACACGTTTTTCTGCTTTTTGAATTCCCACTGGTTTCTTAGCTTTGGATGAACTAGTCACTGAACTGAAATTGTTGAATAAACTGAAATAAAGAAAATATTGTCTCTGCACCTGCAGGAGAGACTACAACGATTAAAAGCTGGCTTTGCACTTCAGCTGACTGTGGTTCCAGGTGCTTAGCCAGTGACTTGCATCAGTTCAAAGGCTTGACTTTCTTTAAACCTTGGGAGCAAATTTTTTTATTTAACTTAAATGATTTGAATACATTATAGTACATTGAGGCCTTACCATAGGTGGCATAATTTCAAATTTAATTTATTTTAAATAAAAAATCCTTTATTTAATTTATTTCTTTATTTATCACTTTTTATCCACTCTGTGAGGAAGAGACGATATTTCCAAGCAGAATTTATCTCATAATTTGCCTGGCTGTGATTCCGCCAAGTTTTGTATCCCAAACTTTGAGCTAAAAGATGAAGAACAAACTCAGAAACATGGAAACAAAGTTGGGGAAGAGAGCAGTGAAGAGAAAAAGTACTTTCTCAAGGGCACAGGGCTTTCATTGCTTCAAATCCCACTCTTAAACTAACTAAAGCAAAGGTATGGGATGTTCATGGCATCGATTGCAGATTGAATGCATTAGCACACACATCTGGCATACATTGTTCACATCTTTGTAGCAAACGCCTACTGATTTAATAATGGAGTACAAAAGCCTATGGAACAATAGGATGTGAATAAAAACTAAAGCAGGAGAGACACTATTGCAATATGGGATAACCTGTCCATAAATGTATTCATATGACCCTACTGCAGTAATATTGAGTAGTCTGCCAAAAGCATACATAGTAAACAGCCTTGAAAAGTTCTATTCACCCAGGGTGAGTAATTCTTTTGATAGGCAAGTAAAAATCGTATTAGTTTGCCATTATCACAGTAAACTATGGATGAAAATATTTTGTGCCTGGGTTTATACATTTTCATGACAATTTTGCAAAGCAGCTTTAGGTCAAGGATATCTCCATATCTGGAAATTCAACATTATGAGGCAGGAATGAAAAAAAATGCACTTGTTTTTTTTCATCCACAGGCATCAATGAGAAGTGTTTGATATCCTACAGGAAATGAGGTTGGTGGTCTCAATCTTGCTAGTTGTCCATATCACAAAAACCACTATACCAAGCAGTAGTTAGTCCATTTTGGTAGCAGTCAGCAGAGAGACAAGGACTAAAAGGTGATAGTCTCTGAACTGCCCTCTCATCCCTGGAGATGGTCCCTCCAGGTAAGGGTTTAAGCCTATTCATAGGACAGTATAGAGAAACTTGCATTAATGGTGCCTGTGATGGACATTTTCTGTGGATCTACAGAAAACTTCAGTGTCTGACACCTTTCATAAGCACTAGAATTCACATTAAAAACCATTTCCCCCTTCCTCGCAGTCACAAGCAGGTACTCAATCCTTCCGCACACAAATGTAGTTGTCTCTCCAGAACACACTTGGAATATATTACTTTTAAACTATTTTGTACATTTTTCTCCTTCCTTTGCTGAATTAGCACTTATTTTTACCTTGCTCTGCCAGCTGTGCAGATATAAAATAAAAACCTTCACAGCTGAAGAAACCTGAACTGGTCACTAGGACGATGTCATTGATATACTGTATCAATTAACAAAAGGAGCAAGCAAAGGACTTCCTGTGTGACAAGGTTTGCTTCCATGTCATTTTATATCAGATGGCACTACTCTGCCTTAGGAGATAGTCAGTACACACTCTGCAGGAAACTCACTCTAGTATAGAAGACCAGCACAAGTTTTAGGAACCACTTGAATTCTACATAAACCCCATTTTGAGGGCTAAATGGGACTTAAGTGGTTCATAGGACTTGTGCTGGCCTTTCACATAGGAGTGAGCTATACCCATAGTGAATAAAATACAATGGGTTTTTACAAAGTAATCATTGGATACTTTTTTCTATTTCTTTTCAGATTCCCACATATGTGAGAGTGGGCTCCCATCACCTCAGTGACCACAGCCCAGACATACTGTTAAACCCTATTAAACCTGCAATTCACAATATTCACTCTGTTTGAACAAGAGTCAAGGAACCTTAAACCATCCTTTTCTAGGCCCCAATTCAGCAAAGCATTTGAGCATATCCGAAAGAGTTTTGTTGAAAAGGGATGACCTGCTGAATCAGGGCCCTAATGACTCATCATTCTCCACATTTCAAACATCTCTGCCTTTCTTCCATACGCCTCAAAAAGCCACTACTAGACACAAAGGCTAATATGCACAGCGAGTAGGGAGAATATATATGCATTTTGCACCCTCTTTAAGACATCATTGCTTCAGCTGGGTGAAGGTTTTCATACAAAACATTTTTGGGGTGAAAAATGCAGGTTCAGAGATACTAAAATGTTTCACAAATTCATTTTTGTTTCACCAGATCGTTTGTCCAAAAATCCCCAAAACCAACCAAATAAAACAAAACAAAAAAAACCCCTCAAACTACTGAAAAAATCAAAACACTTTGTTTTGAAATTTTTAAAAAGACGTGTTTTGATTTTTTTGGTTCACAATGGCTTTGCTTATCAAAATTTAATTTAAAGTTGTTTAAAAACAATACGAAATGTTTTAAAAATGCTCCAAATCAAACTGAAACATTTTATTTTGGATAGAACAAAATGTTGTTGTTCAACCTGAAATGATTTTTTTTCTTTTCGATTTACCAAAAAATTTTAAAAAAAATTGTTTTCAGTTTGACCCAAAATGATTTTCTTTTTTCTGAACTTGCCAGAGAACTGAAAATCTGTTATTTGAATAGCTCTAACTACCACCTCAGTACTCCCAGTCCCTATTTTGACCTGCAGCTCCACAAAGCAGAGTTTCCTAAACAGCCACACGCTGCTCCATTGCCATGGTGTTGACCTACAGAAAATCTTGTTTAAAAAGAAAGCTAAACAAAACAGAATATAGGTCTCATTAAACTGTGGTTGCAAATCAGGAGCTAAGTAATAAGCCTATTTCATTAAATTAGTGTTGTTAAACCAAAGACAATTAGCCTCCCTGTGTTGCGTGCGTATG
The DNA here is from genome assembly GCF_020497125.1 of Mauremys mutica. NCBI lineage: Eukaryota > Metazoa > Chordata > Testudines > Geoemydidae > Mauremys > Mauremys mutica. The sequence goes on from NC_059075.1 coordinate 46,032,944, forward strand.
CAGGTGCATATCCTAAGTATGTTGTTCCATCAGGAATCCAGGATACCGTCACGCATCAATCTATAATAATCTTGCTGCAGATCACGAACAGAATTACTTGAAATATCTTAACTTCTCCAGCAGGTCTCTGAAATGAGAAGACTCCCAAGAATGTTGTGTATAAGGTATTCAGAGAGAACCATGAAATGAAATGCAATAAAATAAGCTTATTTGGGACAGATTGCAGCTTGGAAATATATAGATTTTTAATACCAGCTAATAAGAATGCTTTGTGGATGGGATCTATGGTGGACAGTTAAACTCTTCTACTTCCCCTGCATTCCACTTTTCATGCTATAAAAAATTATTAATCAGAATTTTAAAAGCTGCCACCAGTTCTTTAAGAAAACAAGGATTATATAACATAATATTTAAAATTTAAGGCAACACATAGATTAACTCAGCAGTATTTATTATAATATATTCACTTGGATTAAAAGGGATACTATCAAAGTAAAAGTCTTGTGTCTAGAAAATATGTTGCCTGTGTTACTAACACCTACAATTACTGAAGGTGAACAAGGTTTAGAACTCTAATTTACATTTTGTCATTTAAGCTGTTTATTTACTTTTGAAGACGGAAGGATGGTCTTGTATTTAATGCAAATAACTGGAAGTTTATTGACTTGGGGTCATTTATTTATTGTCATTTCAATGGCACTCACCATTGTTATCTGAGCACTTCACAAATATGATTAATCTGTTCTATTAAACATTAATCTATAGGTCCTAGTCCTGATTCTACTCAGTCATCCCATGCAATCTTTGACAAGTCACATATGCCCCAGGCATCACTTTCCCCATCTGTAAGTTCAAGGTATTATCCAACTCGCTATGGTTACCTCACTTAGACTGTAAGCAGTTTGGGAAACTGGCCTTTGTTCCGTGTTTGTATGTTGCCTAGAACAATGGGGTTTTGGTCCATGTGTGGGATTCCTAGGCGATACCATAATGCAAATAAATAATAAGGTAGGATGGGTCCTTATTTTCCTGGAATTGTTGCACTTATCCCTAAATGAAGCTGCATTCAGCCTCAAATTAACTTTACTACATTTTAAAAAAATGTTTGTTTAAATAAAGTATCAGAGGGGTAGCCGTGTTAGTCTGGATCTGTAAAAAGGAACAAAGAGTCCTGTGGCACCTTATAGACTAACAGACGTTTTGGAGCATAAGCTTTCGTGGGTGAATACCCACTTCGTCAGACGCATGCCAGATGCATGTGTCTGACAAAGTGGGTATTCACCCACGAAAGCTTATGCTCCAATACGTCTGTTAATCTATAATGTGCCACAGGACTCTTTGTCGCTGTTTAAATAAAGTTAACGGTGAAGCTACAATTCCACCGTAGATAGATCTCCAGATGGATGAAAACGTGGGACTTGTCCTTCATTCATCAGGGTGATACATGTCTCCAAACGGACAAGCTGAACGCTTGGGCATTGCAGGACACAAATCCAGGAGGCACAAGACCCAAGGTGTGGGATTTGTTTTTGTATAATCTTTTCTTAGGCAAATAAGTCCTACAAGTCCTGGCTCTTTGCAGATGTCTCTGTCAGGCAGAAAGGAGTTTTTCTCCCACACCTAAACCTTTGTTTCTCTCTACATTTTTTAAGCCTGGTGAAATCATGAATTTGCACCAGTTTCTCCAGTGATGTGAATTGTTTGACAGATCACCATTTGGACATTTGTGCAAACCTGCTAGGCCCTAATCCAGCAAAAGTACCTAAAGCACATGCATAACCCTACACACATGAGTAATCTCATTGGATCTAGTAGGACTACACACATGTTTAAGTGCTTTACTGGATTGAGGCCATAACCTTAAAGTGTGGCATGTTTGCTCTTCAGACATGTATATCAATTTAATGGAGCATACACATTTCAATACACACGTTCCCTGACACGTTTGTGTAATAATCAGTGTTTGTGCCGCCTGCATAAAATATTTCTGTTTTAATTAAATAATAGAGCCCCATATTCTCAGCTGGTGTAATCAGTGTAGCAACACTGACACCAGCTGAGAATCTGGTTCATTAAATGGTAATAAGATTCATTCCATTTTAGATCACTGGTTCAAATCCAGATCATTTCAGTACTGATAAAAAAAATCATTGCTATCTGAAGGCTGTTCTGTGGCCTGCGTAATGAAAGTTGATGGGTCCAGCTTCTAATGTACAAATAACCATATCACAAAAATCTACCATCATTGAAATTAAGTTGCACACTTGTGTCAGTTCTTAGTTGAGAAGCCAATGACTGAATGGCAATGGAGAGTGAACTAATCTCTGACCAATCATGGTGGTTGCTTTCATGTGAAGACTGAAGCATACTGATGGGGCAGCATTGGGGACTAGTATTTATACTGGTTCTGCTGTGCGTTTCCCTAGATAAACAGAGGACTTCAGTTTCCAGGGCTGTCACTGAAACACCTTTTACGAAACCCTAAATTGACACAATTTGTTTAAAGTTTTATTTAAAACACATTTTAAACAGCTCAGTTCTGCAATGAAAAGAACCTCTGTGTTGAGACAGTCAAGAGTGTTCAGGTCAGGACAAAAGTATATATGACAAGCTTACGTTAAGCTGGCACTGAACTTTCCAGCAGTTTGCATGTGTCTGGCAAGTGCCTTCAGTTCCCAACTTCCATGATGATTCATTTGCACCCACTCAGACTTTAAAAAGGTCACTAAATAATGCCTAAGTTTGTTCTTTCCTATTCTATCAGAAACCAAGGCAACATTGTACATAGAAAGATACAGTAAATACCAATATTCTCCAGGGCACAGCATTGGTGAATCATAAGTTGTTACTTTGCTCCTGAATATTCATATATGTTTATTTCTTCAGAAAAATAACACTGGATTTTAGCAGATGGTGCTTGAGAGAATACATGTCAGAATAGTACTTGATCTGTCCTTGTAAGACACAAGTATGAGGCAAAAAAGACTACTGCATAACATTTATATGTGGTGCTACATCACTGGAATATAAGAAAGGAATATCATATTGCTTGGCTGGGGTGAAGAATACTGCCTAGAAGAAAGATAAAGGACAGATAACATAAGAACATAAGTGATCTCTCTCCTGACAGATGATTTGCAAGTCTCTCTCTTAACTTTAATTAAAAAAACAAACCCTGAAACCCACATAAGTCAAGACACCCTCAAATAAATCTTCTTCATTTTTTATTGCTATATCCAAGAACGTGGAAAGTAGCAGAGCATTTTCATAAGCTAAGATTTCCAAAAGTGCTTTAGTGACTTAGAAGCCTAAATCTCAGAATTGACTTAGGCCCTTAAGGAAAGACCAAAGGTATTTAGGCACCTACAGATGCAGATAGGTGCCTAATGAGATTTACAAAATAACCTAAGCAGGTTAGATGCCTAACTCCTATTGGTTTATGGCCCTTAGGTATATCTACACTTGGAACACTACAGCAGCACAGCTGCAGAGCTGAAGCTGTGCCACTGTAGCACTTCAGTGTAGACACTACCTATGGCATAGGTAATCCACCTCCCAAGAGGTGGCAGCCACATTGACTGAAGAATTCTTGCATTGACCTCGTGCTGTCTACACCAGAGACTAGGTCAGTATAGCTATGTTTCAGGTGGAGAGAGGGAGTGGATGTAAGTTCCTAGTGTAGACCAGGGCGTAAGCACCTATGAGCCAGATCTTTAATGGTCTTTAGGCACCCACTAGGCGTCTATCTGCATCTTTAGGCACCTATAGACCTTTAAAAATATGACCTTAAGTCCCAGATCCTCAAAAGGTATTTAGGCCCCTAACTCCCATGGGCCTAAAATTTTATCTAATCTCTAATTCCAATTGGCTAATTTTTTTTTAAAAGTAGAAAATTGCTATAAATCAATAATGAATTCTTTTTAACACACCGTAATAATATAACTGATCTTACTGAAACCTGTAAAATAGGTTATGTAGTGTAAGAACAAACTATAATTGGATGAAGTGACAATAAAAAAGTGCAGGTTTATGTTCCCCCAAACACTAATACTCTGCCAAAGCACTTCATTAAATCACAGGTACATGCCAGAGTTGCACCATGAAATAGTGGGGTATTCTAAATAATTATGTACTAAGCATTCATCTATATAGCCTCACTTCACTTCCTGAAAAAAAGTAAAAGTGATTTTTGTGAGCCTAAAATTCCATATCCACTAGATATTTATAGATCAGATGAAGGAAATATATTTGGTTTCAGGATCTCCCTTGTGTTCTTTCTACATAAAATATTTTCTCAGACTGCCTATGAAATCAGTGAAGCGAAGGCACAGCGGTTAATAAAACCTACAGCTAAAAATAAATAAAGGATAAGAAAAATATACCCTGTGTTTCTTTATGAGAAAGTTGGAAATATTTGACCCGTCTTTTGCTATTTCAGTAATTTGACCAAGAAATATCAGCTGAGCAAGGTATAGTAATGAAAAGCATGGAGATATTTAAGTTTGTAAAGCCAAATACAAAATAGAATTCTTCTCTAACTTCAGTTATACTGCACAACACTCTACCTTCCTAGGATACACCACAAAATTAGGACACTGGTCCTGATCTTTCTACAAGCAGAAATCCTAAAATCAATTGAAGTTTTGCTTGCAAAAGAACTCTATTTCAGTCTATTTTGAGCCTGTCCCCCCCACCCCTGCCTTTGCGAAGATTACCAGAGTTCTTACAGAGCAAGAGTTAATTTCTTTCCTACCATAAAAGAGATTTTTCATTAAACAGTTTTTAAGTTCAAACCACATTATCAAACAGGATTTAAGTAATTTTAACCCTCTAGCTTAATGCAAGTAAAATAAAATTGATTGCATTATTTACAGATGGTTTTATTCAGCTCCTCTGCTAAAGAACACTCAGACTGGATAATTGGCTACCTTATACATGCACAGTCGTAAATGAAGCTTAAAACATGGTCCTTTACACTGAGCATAATTTGGAGGAAAAAGCATCCTAGACAGATGTCTACTCCATGGTTTATAAGGGTATGTGATACCATCCGCACTTTTCACAACTAACCCCTTGAAAACTGGGAGATTGACAAAAGGCCCCAAACGTGAAGAGCATTCATTAAAAGATGTAAATAGCCAAGATCCATGCTGTTTTGTTTCAATCTTCTTTATCCTGTTGAAAACAGGAAAGCCTCCTGTCATGCAGGCTCAGGGATTCTCAGGGCCCAATAAAGGTTAGTGACATTTTCAATTCATGTTTGTTTTCATTCTTCTAATCATGAACCCTGTGTCAGCCTGAGAAACCAGCTGAGCTTAATCCATAACCTTTTACAAGCGAAACATTAACTCACAGCATGTTCTGTTGTCTTTTTAAAGCAATACAAAAGGGGGTGGGGGAGCCACAATATACATGATAAAACACAGCAGCCAAATGTGAAGGATATTTGAAAGACGATACATTTGTAGAAAGCAGGATATTTCAGTAATTGAATTAATCATATTAAGATATCATAACTGCTACCCACTGCACAAGACTATCTTCAGTACAGATAGCAATTGATTATTATTGACAAAAAACATAAAACATCAGAGAAAAGCTATCATATCTGCTTCAGAATTTCCCATATCAGACTTCCATATGTCACTCCAATATTTCTGTACAATGTATCCATATTTGATTAATTATGTATATACACATATATATATAGTGAAAATACTTGGTGAGTTTTTTCTCTTTTCTTCTGTAAATTAACCACACTTTTTTTTCTTAAAGCTTCACTCTAATAAATGGGAAATAGTTTTGTTTTGCACAGAAATACTGTATAATAATCTAGATTTTACACCAGACTATAGACTGCATATTGCAGCACCTCCTTCCCCACTGTTAATACTGACTTACTTTATGCAAATCTAGCAGGATGAACAGCATACAGTACAGGGCAAACTTAGACAAAGATGGATAATTATTTCTCGAACCTGGATGAAACATTATGAGGAGATTTATTTACCTCCTGTATCACAGTTGGGTAACAAATACAGGCACATATGTATTAAGAAGGTTCTCAAGTTACAAAGGACAGTTTTATTACCCAGTGCAAAAAACCTCCCACCAGAGGACAAACCACTCTGGATCTACTTGTTAAGGAGCAAATGACTCAGAATGTTAAAATAATAGGGAACTTTAGGCCAGTAACCACAAGCTATTTGAATCAGGCATAGTAAGGAAGATAGAAATACAAGTGAATTAGATTTCAGGAAAGCAAATTTTTGGAAATTAAGAAATCTAGTGACTAAGAACAATGGGATGAATTATTAGAATTTGTAAGTGTGGAAGATGGCTAAGGAACATTATCATTATAATACAGACATTACAATTAAGGTTCAACAGACATTTATTCTTAAAAAAGAAAATGCAAAGAACAAGCAGGAACCTATGTGGCCTTGTTAGTTGCTGATCAAAGATCTGATGTTAAAAAGGAACCTATAAAGGAAATGGAAAAGAGGAAAGCAACCAAACAAAAATACTCAGAGTCCATTACACAGTGGGCTACATTGTCACAGCCCTTACTTGGCTGCACAGGGGAGTGAGAGGGAGTAAAGCCTTCATTACTCCCCTGCTCAGATTGTGACCAGCTATGGTGTGGAGAACAGGATCTACTCACCTGATACTCCTCACTACCACCAAGTCAGCAAGGAGAGGAGCAGCCCTAGCTCTGCCCTACATCATCATCTCCCAATTGTTGGTCAAATTAGCCAGGTTGTTGCACAAGAGGTTGTAAAATTATGCAACAAAAATACTCCTCTCTCAGAGTAAGGGAGAGCAGGGGAGGAATTGTGACGGATCTGCAATTCATTCTCTGGTCTGTTCCTGGGTGATGCAGCTACTTTCTCTGGGCAGATTATAAATTGTAATCTCACAATCAAGCCCAGAATGAGTCAAAAAGACTAAGGGGAATAAAAAGGGCTCTTATAAATAAAGCAGGAAGAAAATAAGTACTAAAGAGAAAGGAAGTCCATTAACAAATGAGGAGGATGAAATTAATGATGACTCAAAATGAGTGAGATAATAGATTCTTTTATTTAAAAAAAAATCTGTTTTACTAGAAGAGTAGTTGGAACAGTAGTAAAGAGTAGTAAAAGTAGCTACTGATAGGAACAGGTAAAAGAATACATTAAATATTTCAACATATATATTAGCTGATCTACATGGTATGCACTGTAGAGTGTTAGAGTAAACGTGTTACCTAATTCCCTTATCATAGACTATCAGGGTTGGAAGGGACCTCAGGAGGTCATCTAGTCCAACCCTTGATCAAAGTAGGACCAATCCGCAACTAAATCACCAGACAATTATAATTAATTTACTCTATCACTGACAATTATAATTTAAAAATCATAAATGGGGAAGGTACAAGATAACTGAAGAAAAGCAAAAGAAATACTGCACTAGCAATAGCCTGCTCTGAAATCTAAATTCCATCTCTAGAAAAAGACCATGATGGGCCAAATTGTGGCCCATCCTGCACACCAGCACAAGGGAGCAGAGGAGATATAGAGGCTCTGTAGAGCCTGTTTCTGCCTGTGTGCAGGAAGAGATGCTATGTATCACTGGCACCATCTCCCCTTATTCAGGTGGTCAGGTACCGGGTAGAACATAAGAGCGTCCATACTGGGTTAGACCCAAGGTCTATCTAGCCCAGTATCCTGTCTTCCAACAGTGACCAGTGCCAGGTGTCCCAAAGAGAATGAACACAACAGGTAATCATCAAGTGATCCATCCCGTCGCCCATTCCCAGTTTCTGGCAAACTGAGGCTAGGGACACCATCCCTGCCCATCCTGGCTAATAGCCATTGATGGACCTATCCTCCATGAACTTACCTCAGAGGTGTGGGTTTTTTTCACATCCCTGACTGACAAACATATGCCAAAATACCTTTCAAGTGTAGACCAAGTCAAAGGATGTAAAGAGGAATAATTCAAGATGATGCAAAAATGTATGCAGCATAGTCACAATTTGCAAAGATAGAAACTTAAAGTTAGGCTCATAAATCTATACTTAGACACATAACTAGTTGGCCTGATCTTCAGAAGGGCTGAGCATCCAGATGCTCCTCTCGACCTCAATAGAAAGGAAAAGTTTAGGCTGAATGTCAGGGAAAAACTACTGATAGTGAGAGGTAGTCAGTTGTAGGACAGCTTCCCAAGGGAAATTGTGCAAGCCCTGACACTTGGGGAATTTGAAACTAGACTTGACAAAACACTAGAAAATGTACTAAAGGAACAATTCTGCAATGACACAGAAATTATTTAGATAATCTATCAGGTCTTTTCTGACTCTAACTTCTGTAATTATAGGCTTTTATGTCTGGATTCCAACACAGACCCCCATTTACTACTATTTGTGATGCTACAAAGCTGGGAATATTGATATGTCTTTTAACAGGCAAAGATATACAAATGTGAACTTTCCGAAATTCTATTAACTATTCCACTTTATGTTTTCATTTAAAATTTTAAGATGATAAAATGCATGAACCTTACACATCATAAAACATACAATGGAGAGAACACAAGTTGTTCTCAGTACAAATGCCCACCAGGGGAAAATATGAGCAGCAATCTTTCAAATACATTTTCATGGGAGAAACTAAAATTGACATAGAAAGGAATATTTCAAAAATGATTTTCTCCCATATTAAAGTGATGGTTTGTAGTCCATTTTCAAAAAGACTGAGACAGATGTGAAGAATTCCCTTCTGCTCTCAGAATGGAGGAGCTGCATTGCTGTGCATCTCTGCCTTGATGTACATCACCTCATTTACCATATAGTCAAGCTGGATAAAGACTCTGCTGAGTGGGGACTCAGCAAAATTCACTCCTCCCCCAAAAACTATAGCCCTCCACTGAACAGCCAACACTGTGGTTCATGCATGCTGTTCAAGTCTGAGTCACAAGATTCTCATCTACTACCCCTCACACTCATCCTGAGAGGCTGAAGGGGGACACCATAGATGGTGGCTACATCTTCTCCCCAGTTCTTGGTAGCCAACCAGCAGCATCACTATGCCATTAGTTGCTTCCTGACTCCTCTGACTGCTGAGCTCTCAAAGATTCTGCTTTACTTCTCCCCTCCTGCCATACCCTTGAATACAGGAACATGTTTTTAAAGTGATACATTTTATATACCTGGGAGTAAGCTGAGCTCAAAGGCAGAAGATTCTCCTCACTTGTTAGAACAGAATGGGGGCTGAAGGATGTGGGTAGCTCTGGTCTTTAGCATACCATTTATTTCATTACACCTAATTTGGTTGATATTATCAACATTATTACACTGATAGTTGTTTCAACTCAGACTAATTTAATTGATAGAATTCTGTGTCCTTGCTATTATATGAGACAATTAGCTCTCATTAGTTCACATTTCACTCATTTTCTACTGACTGATTGCACTACATACTGATACTTGCTAATATCAATATGTAATGCAATCAGTCAGAGGAAAATGTTGGTACAGTACTGTATCTCTAAAAACTATCACACATCTTTCTGATTGTCTTCAAAGTACCAATATTTTCCCATAATTTAATGGTTTCATAATCTAATATTTTGTATTAATAACAATCTTTGTAAGGTCACATACTTAATCACATATGGATTAAACAGCATTTAACTAATGAGAATTGCCATTTATTAATAAATTGCAGATGATACATTTCTGTTATCCAGCATGACCTTCAAATAGAAATGAGACTGAGGTTTGACTTAAAGACTTTTTGCTTCCCTTTCCCTATTTCCTCAGTTTTCTTCCTGAATTCTAAGCTTTTTTGTATTCTATTGTTAAGGTCCTGCTGTAACCATATGGAGAGCCTTAGCAAAGCAAGAACTTGCAGCTGATGCTTTGTAGGGGAGGTGAAGAGGTTACTCGAATTGTGCTACTGTTAATTTGCCCTTTAAGCATCTACAGCAGGGAGTCTATAATGGCAAGAACCAAAGCACAGATTTGTCTATCAGTTTATTACGTCAGAAATACTAAAGATTCAAAAGGAAAGAAAGGGGCAAAAGGCTTTTTGTAACCAATTTAATATAATCCACTGAGCTTTCATTGGGGCCCATTTGTAAATGCTCTAGCTGATTCAGATAAAATGCAAATATACATGCCTACATTTTTTCCTATTTTTATATTACAGATGTGAATTTGTAGGTATGTTTTGTAAACAATATACTTTGAGTCCCTGCATTTTTCATGAAGTACTAAACCCATCAATACTCTACTAAAATACAGATCATTTTGAGAAAAATAGAATAGTTCTGTACTATTCTTTAGTGTTCAGCTCTTCAATAATAAACATATTTAACAACCTGTACAGCTAGTCTCAAGCAAGATCATAATCTTTAAAAAGAGAAGTGTTTAATGTTGGAATGTAAAGAAGAATAAAAACAAACAGTTCACAATTTTAAAAATTCAGAATAATCATTTTCTAAAGAGCTCATCCAAATTAGTTTTGCTATGCGATCTTCTACACTGAATAATGACAGAGGACATTTAAATACCATAGTTACTATAATAATCCCTGTTTGAATCATGGCTTCCCTGAACTGGGCTAAGCCTTTAGATAGAAACTAATTGCTACAAACACTAATTTTCAAGTCCCTTTTGTTTCCTATTGCAGGCACCTCTGGATGCAGAAGGTATCCAATTAGCAGAATTCATGGTCCTGATTGTGTATTGTGGGGCTAGTGTGTGAAAAGTATAAATACTGTTGATAACTATTCCACTGTAATGGTTGATTTTTTTGATTGCTTAATAAAGCCATCTATTCTGCATCAGGCACTGGCAAGGCTATTGGTGAAATCAGATAGGTCACTTTTTCTGGTCATAGTAGCAGGAGGAGCCTGGTGGATGGTAACAGATGACTAAAGACATAATTACAGGCTATTTAATCACATCTGTTTTCCCACTTAACATTGTTTGCTCAAGTTACATGTAGTTAAAGAAATCAAAAGGAAAATAATGGCAAAGACAGTAAAAAATTACTATTAGGTGGTTAAAACTCTAGGGTTTGTTATAATTACAGAAAACAGAGTTTACAGTGATTTTTAAAGGTATTAATTTATATTAGTGAGCTTCTATATACACACACACTCTGCAAGGCTGGTTGTTGCTGGTTGTATAGTCCATGTCATTTAAATATCTATTTGTGTAGTAAAAGTGGATGAATTTTTTTTTAAAAATCATAGCAGGATTAATATTGTTTGTATATTAAAGCTATTTGTATGTGCTCATCCAATATTATAATTATATGTCAAGTTAAGTAACTCTTTTCATGGTTTGTGATTAACAACTAATCCTATAAATACACCTTCTATTAAATGGCAATCAGAATAGCAGAAACCAACTGAGAATATCTGTATGCCACTCCATTCATTCTGGGATGCTATTTTCAACCCTTTATCCCTCCAGGTACAGTTCCCGCAGTCAGTCAATAATGTACCACTGCTTCACAATCAAATAGAGGGATAGAACTAAAAGATACATAACTGCCTATGAGCTGTCAAACACAATCCATATTGCATGTGTACATATAGTCAAACCACCTGTAGACATAGGCACTGCTGTATCTGTTTGCCACCCATATATTGTATAGTAAATGTAAAATGTATACCATGTACAGTAGGTAAAAAAACATATACAGTATACACTTCAGCTTCTTATCAGTATAATGTAAGTAATTTACTACGTATCATATAGACATTATTAAATGTTACTGTGCATGTTACAAAATAATCTGCATTGCTTTTTTTAATATACAGTAAAAGTGGTCTAAAGTAACAAACCATACACCAGAAACAACTGATCAACCAATAGGATTCCAATACTGATTGGGAGCACTCGGTACTACTACAATATGGATATTAGATAATAGTCCCATATTTGTATCTGTCAGAAAAAGAAGAAAGTTGAGGAAACTTAAGCTGTTTTTTTTAAAAACATGAAAAAGAGGCAATGAGGAGAATTTGATGAGCTCCCAAATTAAGCTTAAGTGGTCTTTATTAAAAAAGACATTTAAGAGTCTCGGAAAAGAAAAGGGGAACACAAAGGACTTAAAATGAGCTACTAATCAGAGGGATTGTCCCAAGATATCCCAGCTCCAGTTGTGGTCTTCAGAGTGCCCACAAGCCAGTTAGACTTCCATGGAGAATGAGAAGATGTAGTATGATTGCAGTAAGTGTAAAGGTTATTTTCCAAGAAATCTCATGACACCTCTAACTGATGTCCTTAAATATCAACTCACTCTTACTCAAACCCATCCCATCTATTCCCAGATCAAAACTGAATAATGGCTAACCGTCCTGCATTGCCATACTTTCATGCTGCAAGGCTCTGGATAAGAAGTCAGCTATGCACATCTCAGTCATTTTCTTGTAAATGTACATCTATAGATTGTAGTATTGCAATCTCAAGCAGCATGCAAGAAGCCATTTTGGGGCCACAGCAGTAGCTTTTCAGAAATATTCTCTCTTGGCTTATGGTCACTTTCTACCCAAAAAGAGTCTCATCCTTGAACATACCGGTCAAACTTTTCATATGCAAACATTATTTCAAGACATTCTGTAACAAGTCCTCTGTGGTTCCTCCCTCAGAGAATGGGAGAACCTGACCATGTCCAGTTATCTACACTGGGTGGTTCCAGAACAGGCCCCACTTCCTTACTATTTTTAAGGGGCCACTCTCAACCTGTGGCCCCAGCAAAGGGGGAGAGAGGCGAGTCAACGCTGCTGCCAACAACCCAGCGCCATCATAGTAGGTTTTGGGAAATTACTCTGGCTGGGCCTCTGAGTCAGGTTCATTCCATCTGTCTTACCCTCTGAGTCCACTCCACTCTCCTCAGTGTTGGGGTGAAGGTCTTCTGGCTGGGAGTTCACTCCATAGCTCCATGAGTGACTCCTACAATCTGCTACTTATGGTAATCCTGTGTTTTCCCCCTCTGCTGACCGCAGTCTCCTTGCTTTTAGAGGCCTCCTCCCTATCATACATGTTTGACAGGGCCACAGGAGTGGGGCTAGCCCTATAGTCAGGCCTCGTCATGTGTGGTCTATACAGCCATCACATACTCTTCCCCTCAAATACTACTCTGGGGTGTCATTCCTTGTGGTGGGTATGAATCCACAAGTAGTATTCATATTCTATTAAAAGAAATCAGCACCGGGAATCAATATGGCTGGAGGACCAGGTACCAATGCAAGATCCCTGTGTTTGTGTCCTTCATTGTGTGTAGCCATTAGTGGGGTGTGTGGTCCATCTTGAGCAAAAAGGGGTTGTCCAGCAGGTAGCAGAGCAAGATGTCAATGGCCCACTTCATGGCCAGATCTCCCTTTTCTATTACAGAGTACGTTATTTCACACGGGAAGAGATTTTGGCTTAAATACAATATGGGGTGTTCCTCTCCCTTGAAGGTCTGAGAGAGCATCACCACACGTCCTATGTCTGACGCGTCTGTATGGAATATAAATTCTTTTGATAAATCTGGGATGAAGAGCACTGGATCACCCTCTTTTAGTGCTTAAAAGGCTGAATCACACTCATCTGACCACTGCACTTTTTGAGGTCTCTCCTCACTCATCAGTTCTGTAAGAGGAGCTTAGATGGTGACAAAGTTAGGCAGAATCGCCTGTAGTATCCAGCCAAGCACAGAAATTGCCTCACTAGTTTTTTGGCTGTGGGTATTAGATAGTAGACCAAAGCCTGCATTTTGTCCATGACCAGGTGAATATGCCTGCCTCCACATATCCACATATCCCAGGTACATGGTTTTACTATTCCCAAATCAACAGTTAGCCGGTTTGGTAGTCAGGCTGTCTACGGAAATCAGCTTTAATACTGTGATGACATGGTGCAGATGGCTCCATGTCTGAGCAATATATCTGAGCAATATATTACTATCTCCTCTAGATAAGCTGTAGCATAGTGTCCATGTGGAAGGCGCACATGACCAATTAACCGCCGAAAGGTTGCCACCACTCCATGCAGCCCAAACAGCATTGTCAGAAAGTAGTACAGTCCAAAGGGCATGTTGAATGCTGTGTTTTCCCTGGATTCTGGAGTCAACAGAATCTGCCAGTAATTTTTTGTAAGATCAACTGTGGACAGGTACGTGTCTGCCCCAAGCCATTCCAGTAGCTCATCCACCCAGGGCATGGGATATGCTGATGATAATTTTCAGTGACCCATTTTAGCTGCCACTCTAGAGCTCATGATGGATTTTACAACCCCGGGCAACCTCTTGTGTTTTTTTTCCCTCCCTTCTCAGCAAAGCTCACCAAATGCCTGCATTCTCCACCACTTGTAACGCAGAGACCACTGTAGTTCCCCCTCAGAGGGTGGAAGGCAAGTCTATGCTGCTGCCAACAATCCAGTGCCATCGTAGTGGGGTTTGGTAAATCACTCTGGCTGGGCCATTGAGTCAGACACCTTCTGTCTGTCTTACCCTGGGAGTCCACTCTACTCTCCTCAGGGTTGGGGTGAAGGTCTCCTGGCTGGGAGTTTCCTCCAGGAGTGACTCCTGCAGTCTGCTCCTTAGGGTAATCCTGTGCCTTCCCACCCTACTGACTGCAGTTTCCTTGCTTTTAAAGGCCTCCTCCCTATCATACATGATTGACAGGGCCACAAAGGTGGGGCTAGCCCTACTGTTAGGGCCTCTCTTGTACCTTCCTCTTCCATGTAGCCTATACACCCCTTCACACATTCCTTTTCGATTTGGGTGTATGTTTGTTCCATTGGCAGACATGACCTTGATCCAAAAGCTAACAGATGTTCCTTTTGTAGAAGTAATGTGTCAGTGACTGTCTCACTGGCATCACATTGTATGGTTGCCTCTTTATTTGCATCGTAGTATTTCAGGATAGGGTAGGTGGTCTCCAGCATCTTGACATGTTTGATGGCTGCATCATGTTGAGGTAACCATGTCTATATTGCATCTTTGTCCACTAGTTGCCTCAGGGGTTTGCACACATGAGAGAAGGTTGGAAGATATTTTGTCAATTAGTTTACAAATCCTAATAGTCTCTGAACTGATTTAATATCTTTAAGTTTGGACATCTGCTATATTGCTTTTAAGCTTTCAGGTTCAGGTCATAGCCCATCTATGTTACTGTTTTGTTCAGTTTTAGATTTATCTCCCTAGCTCTTTCTAGCACAGAGATGAGGCTATGGTCATGATCTGCCACAGTTTCCAGCATGTTGTCTCTATGTCCATACACCAGAAAGTCATCAGCTTTGACATTGTCTCCAGTGACTCCTTTTAGTATGTCTTGCTGATGGCATTGATAGTTGTCTGCTGCAGGTTTGATCCTAAATGGCATTCTCAACCTTATGCATCTACCTACTGGTATCTAGAATGTGGTGAGGTAGCTGCTTTCCTTATCCAGTAGCACTAGCCAATATCCATCTTTGGCATCAACTACTGAAAATATTTTTTCTTTGCCATGTCAGATAATAGATTATATCTGATAATAATATGTTCATAGATTAAAAGGCCAGAAGGGACCACTGTGATCATCTAATGGTCTCACCTCCTGCATGACACAAGTCATAGGTCTTCCCTGAATTAATTCTTGTCTGAACTAAAGCATATCTTTTAAATCAAGATTGGATGTTTTTCTAAAAATTGCTAGTGATGGAGAATCCATCACAAACCTTGGTAAATTGTTTCAGTGGTAATTACCCACAATGTTAAACATGCACACCTTATCTGTAGTCTGAATTAGTCTAGCTTCAACTTCTGTACACTAGATCTTGTTATACCTTTGTCTGCTACACTGAAGAACCCTCTATTATCAAATTTCTGTTCCCCATGTAGGTACTTATAGACCATGATCAAGTCATCATTTAACTTTCTCTTTGAAAAGTTAAATAGATCATGCTCCTTGAATCTTTCACTGTGAGGCAGATTTTCCAATCCTTTAATCATTCTGATGACTTTTCTCTGAACTATTTCCAATTTATCAACATCTTTCTTGAATTGTGGGCACCACATCAGACCAGTGCCAAATACAAAGGTGTACTAGAACCTTCCTACTCAATATTCCCCTGTTTATACATCCAAGGATTGCATTAGCCCTTTTGGAAACAGCACTGCACTGAGAGCTCATGTTCAGTTGCTTATCCACATGACTCGCAAGTCTTTTTCAAAGTCACTGCTTTCCAGGTGAGAGTCTCCCATCCTGTAGTCTGGACTACATTCTTTGTTCCTAGATGTATGATTTTACATTTGGTTGAACTGAAACACATACTGTTTGACTCCATACAGTTTACCATGCAATCCAGTGACCTGTCCACTTTATTATTTATCACTCTCCTGATCCTTGTATCATCTGCAAACTTTATCTCTAATAATTTAATGTTTTCTTCCAGGTCATTAATAAAAATGTTAAATAGCATAGGGTCAAGAACCAATCCCTGCAATAACCACTAGTAACACACCCACTCTGTGATGATTCCCAATTTACAATTACATTTTGAGACCTATCAGTTAGCCAGTTTTAATTCCATTTAGTTTGTGCCATATTGATGTTGCATCACTCTAGTTTCATAATCAAAATGTCATGCAGTACCAAGTCAAATACATTTAAGTTTAAGTATGTTATCAACCAAACCTGTAATCTCTTCAGAAAAATGATATCTAGTTAGTTTGACAACAAACCTATGTTGACTGGCGTAAATTCTGTTACCTTCATTTAATTCTTTATTAATCGAGTCTTGTGTCAGTCATTCCACTATTTTGGTTGGGACTGATGTCAGACTCTCAGACCTGTAATTACTTGGGTTGTCCCATTTATCCTTTTCAAATATTGGCACATTAGATTTCTTCCAATTCTCTGGAACTTCCCCAGTGTTCCAAGACTTACAGAAAATCACTAGTTTTACACTAGACATAGCTCTTGATGGAGTTAGTGTGGGGTCTTTGAGCATTTTCACTGGAGCTCCTGCATCTTTCATCCCAAAATACCTCCTCTTATAAGATTTGATAATTGCACAAGTCAGCCATTTTGCACAGTTTGGTAATACATTGAGCTATTGTTTCTCCAGATTCTTGATCACACTTTTTGAAAAGATGCCTTTTGTATATGACATCTTCGTGGGTTGAAAATGATTTTGGAGGGTTTCTAGA
This sequence comes from Mauremys mutica, assembly GCF_020497125.1. NCBI lineage: Eukaryota > Metazoa > Chordata > Testudines > Geoemydidae > Mauremys > Mauremys mutica. The sequence goes on from NC_059075.1 coordinate 46,050,115, forward strand.
ATTGTACATGTGTCCTCCCATCTACTACTTGTATATTCAGATGCTGATGGAGCATATGGCAGCCTTTACCCATTACACATAATAGTGTGGCTGCTCTTATTTTGTCTTCCTTTTTTTCAGCCCAGTTGCAAATTCATAGTTTTCCCACTGTGATCTACAAAATGTCCATTTGCTAAACACATCCACTTTCATGTCCACCTGCTTGGGAAAAGGAATCGGGTATGCTGCCACAATTCGTGACTATTTTTTCCTCTCCCCACCTCAATATTCTTAGTTTCTGAATTCAGGTACCTGCAGGAACGAATTTACTCCTGACAACATGTCCAAAGTTGAAGCATAAAAAGTGAGAGCACCAAGACAGTGAAACATTCAAGCTTTATTCCCTTCCTTCACATGTGCTGTTCTCTCTCATCAAGAGGTGAATATAGCTGGACCACTCGGTAATAGTGACCCTAATGTAATTAAATTGAATATCCCTGTGGCAGGAAAAGCACCACAGCTTTTTTTTTTTTTGCCCAACACTACAGCATTTAATTTCAGAAAGGGGAACTATACAAAAATGAGGAGATTAGTTAAACAGAAATTAAAGGGTAAAGTGCCAAAAGTGAAATCTCTGCTAGCTACGTGGAAACTTTTTAAAGACGCCATAATAGAGGCTCAAATTAAAAGTATACCCCAAATTAAAAACATAGTAAGACAACCAAGAAAGAGCCACCGTGGCTAAACAACAAAGTAAAAGAAGTGGTGAGAGGCAAACAGGCATCCTTTAAAAAGTGGAAGTTAAATCCTAGTGAGGAAAATAGAAAGGAACATAAACACTAGCAAATGAAGTATAAAAATACAATCAGGAGGCCAAAAAACAATTTGAGGAACAGTTAGCCAAAGACTCTAAAAGTAATAGCAATTTTTTTTTAAGTACATCAGAAGCAGGAAGCCTGCTAAACAACCAGTGGGGCCACTGGACGATTGAGGTGCTAAAGGAGCACTCAAGGACAATAAGGACATTGCAGAAAAACTAAATGAATTCTTTGCATCGGTCTTCACAGCTGAGGATGTGAGGGAGATTCCCAAACCTGAACCATTCTTTTTAGGTGACAGATTTAAGGAACTGTTCCAGATTGATGTATCATTAGAGGAGGTTGTGGAACAAACTGATAAATTAAACAGCAACAAGTCATCAGGACCAGATGATATTCACCCAAGAGTTCTGAAGAAACTCAACTGTGAAATTGCAGAACTACTAACTGTAGTCTGTAACCTATCATTTAAATCAGCTTCTGTACCAGATGACTGGAGGATAGCTAATGTGACGCCAATTTTTAAAAAGGGCTCCAGAGGTGATCCCGGCAATTGTAGGCCTGTAAACCTGACTTCAGTTCCAGGCAAACTGGTTGAAACTATAATAAAGAACAATATTGTCAGACATATAGATGAACATAATTTGTTGAGGAAGCATCAACATGGTTTTAGTAAAGGGAAATCATACCTCACCAATCTACTAGAATTCTTTGAGGGGGTCAACAAGCATGTGGACCAAAGGGATCCAGTGGATATAGTGTACTTAGATTTTCAGAAAGCCTTTGACAAGGTCCCTCACCAAAGGCTTTTATGCAGAGTAAGCTGCCACAGGATAAGAAGGAAGGTGGTCTTATGGATTGGTAACTGGTTAAAAGATAGGAAACAAGGGGTAGGTATAAATGGTCAGTTTTCAGAATGGAGAGAGGTAAATAATGGTGTCCCCCAGGGGTCTGTTCTGGGACCAGTCCTATTCAACATATTCATAAATGGTCTGGAAAAAGGGGTAAACAGTGAGGTGGCAAAATTTGCAGATGATACAAAATTACTAAAGATAGTTAAGACCCAGGCAGACTGCGAAGAGCTAGAAAAGGATCTCTCAAAACTGGGTGACTGGGCAACAAAATGGCAGATGAAATTTAATGCTGATAAATGCAAAGTAATGCACATTGGAAAGCATAATCCCAACTATACATATAAAATGATGGGGTCTAAATTAGCTGTTACCACTCAAGAAAGAGATCTTGGAGTCATTGTGGATAGTTCTCTGAAAACATCCACTCAATGTGCAGTGGCAATCAAAAAAAGCGAACAGAATGCTCGGAATAATTAAGAATGAGACAGATAATAGGTCAGAAAATATCATGTTGCCTCTATATAAATCCATGGTATGCCCACATCTTGAATATTGTGCAGATGTGGTCGCCCCATCTCAAAAAATATATATTGGAATTGGAAAAGGTTCAGAAAAGGGCAACAAAAATGATTAGGGGTATGGAACAGCTTCTGTATGAGGAGAGATTAATAAGACTGGGACTTTTCAGCTTGGAAAAGAGACAGCTAACGGGAGATATGATTGAAGTCTATAAAATCATGACTGGTGTAGAGAAAGTAGATAAGGAAGTGTTGTTTACTACTTCTCATAACACAAGAACTAGGAGTCACCAAATGAAATTAATAGGCAGCAGGTTTAAAACAAAAAAAAGGAAGTGTTTCTTCACACAACGCACAGTCAATCTGTGGAACTCCTTGCCAGAGGATGTTGTGAAGGCCAAGACCATAACATTCATGGAGGATAGGTCCATCAATGGTAATTAGCGAGGATGGGCAGGGATGGTGTCCCTAGCCTCTGTTTTCTAGAAGCTGGGAATGAGCAACAGGGAATGGATCACTTGATGATTACCTGTTCTGTTCATTCCCTCTGGGGCACCTGGCACTGGCGGAAGAGAGGATACTGGGCTTGATGGACCTTTGGTCTGACCCAGTAGGGCCATTCTTATGTTTTTATGTTCACTTCCTGAAAGTAAAATTCTCTGAATAGCAAGACAATCATACTATAGCACCCCTCGTTGGGAAGCTATTTATCCTAACAAGACCCACTGAGTGACTAGAGTTCTACCAAGATTTAGAAACACTAGACATTTACATAAGGTTAATAAAGGCACAAATTAAACTGATGGACTCCAATTTACTGTGATTGAATATTCAAACACAGTTGCATAAAGTATACAAACAAGTCACCACCACAAAAATATTGGATTTCAGATTTAGTCTAGTCAATCTTAGGAGGCATAATTTACTCTTAGGAAATTAAGTTAGATACTATTGACATGGATATTTTTGTGAAATTTACCTTTTTTAGATCAAATGATGAAATATTAACCTTCTAGGTCGCAGTTAAGTGCAAGATTTCAAGAGAGAAGAGTAAATTTTGGTTTGCTGTTTTATTTAATGTTATTTAAAACCATTGAAAAGATACATCATTGTGCCAAGCAGTGTTACACTAAGCAATCAAAATCCTGCAGCACACAAGTATCATTAAAGACAAAACATATAGATTATTATTTTTTTGAAAAGTATTTTACCCTTTTATGTGAAAAATGTTATCCAACAAGCTTGTTCCACCAAAAAAAAAAGTCAAATCAGCAGAGCTGAATCCCTTCAAGAGATGAGATACTCTGAGTAAAATTGAGATGCTGACTATTAGCAGGAATAGGTTGGTATACTAGTTAGAGAGCTCACCTTTTGCCTTTGGATCTTGGATCTGATTTCTACCTGGGACTATATGAAAAGAATTCCGTTATCTCCAGCTCCCTGGAGGATTTTCCACCCCATTCATCTTCAGAAAAACACAAATAAAAATTGAGAGGGACAGAAAAAACAGTTGAATGCCCTTAATTAATTACTGTAGATTGCTACTGTCTTTGGTTTGGTTTGCACTTCTTAAACCCTCTACTTAGATTCCTGTGGGTAAAGTAATAAAATGAAACTTCCCAACTTTTGAGACACAAATATGTATCTGTTACACATGCAACAGCAGTAGACTCACAGACTTTAAGGTCAGAAGGGACCATCTTGACAATCTAGTCTGACTCCTGCACGTTTCAGGCCACAGAACCTCACCCACCAACTCCTGAAATAGACCCCTAACCTCTGGCTGAGTTACTGAAATCCTCAAATCATGGATTAAAGACTTCAAGTTACAGAGAATTCACCATTTACATTAGTTTAAACCTGCAAGTGACCCATGCCCCACGCTGCAGAGGAAGGCAAAAAAGCACCAGGGTCTCTGCTAATCTGACACAGGGGGAAATTCCTTCCCAATCCCAAAGATAGTGATCAGTTAGATGCTGAGTATGTGGTGTGACAAAGTTCCTCCTCTACCTTGGTGGGTCCTGCACTTATTTGGCAGATTTGCTCACCTCAGTGATCTTCCCCACAGTCTGGGTCAACTTCTCCTGTGTCTGATCAGGAGTTGGGAGGTTTGGGGGGAACCCAGGCCCGCCCTTTACTCCGGGTTCGAGCCCAGGGCCCTGTGGATTGCAGCTGTCTATAGTGCCTCCTGTAACAGCTGCATGACAGCTACAACTCCCTGGACTACTTTCCTATGGCCTCCTCCAAACACCTTCTTTATCCTCACCACAGGACCTTCCTCCTGGTGTCTGATAATGCTTGTACTCCTTAGTCCTCCAGCAGCACACCCTCTCACTCTCAGCTCCTTGCGCCTCTTGCTTCCAACTCCTCATACGCACTTCCTCTCCTTTGGCTCCCCCCTCCCTGACTGGAGTGAGCTCTTTTTTAAACCCAGGTGCCCTGATTAGCCTGCCTTGATTGGCTGCAGATGTTCTAATCAGCCTGTCTGCCTTAATTGATTCTAGCAGGTTCCTGATTACTCTAGTGCAGCCCCTGCTCTGGTCACTCAGGGAACAGAAAACTACTCAGCCAGTGACCAGTATATTTGCCCTCTACCAGACTCCTGTACCCCACTGGCCTGGGTCTGTCACAGGGACCAACTGTTTAAATTAAATCAGTTTTTATGCACCATAACTTTAACAGCGCCTTCTTAAAATAATTTACTTCATTTCCAGGGCCGGCTCTGGCTTTTTTGCCACCCCAAGCAGCAACAACAACCAGACTCCTGTACCCCACTGGCCTGGGTCTGTCACAGTGGGCAAGACTGACCAGGCAGATACCTGGGAAAGAAGTATCTGAAGTAACTCAGAGCCTTTCCCCATCTATTGTCCTGTCTCCAGCCATTGGGGATTTTTGCTACTGGCAATCGCCAACGGATCACATGCCATCGTAGGCAGTCCCATCGTACCATCCCCTCCATAAACTTATCAAGCTCAGTCTTGAAGCCAGTTAGGTTTTTTTGCCTCCACTACTCCCTATGGAAGGTGAGACGGGGCTCCAGGGGTGCCACATGGAATGTGGGACCACTGAGCCCTCTCTGTCCCAGCAACCTGGGCTCCCTCTCACACTGTAATGCTGTTAGCAAGTTACAAACTTCTGGCAGGTAGTGCACTTACTCAGACATCCACAGGCAGGGACACACCCAGATGAGTTACATGAATGTTTCTCCCAGCCATTTATGAACCAACAATAGAGAGGCTTTAGCCAATTCCCCCCAGCTCCTCAGCCTTGCACCCCAGACTGTACTGTTCTGCCCTGGTCAGAAGCCTGACCAGTTAAGTTCATTACCCAGTCCACCCCTCCCTCAACGTGAAGAGGACACACTAGCCTTTGTAAACTGAGCTGAAATTTCCCAAACACTTCAACCAAAACACACTGTTTTAGGTAAAATATAAGATAGATTTTAACTGATTATAAGTAGTAAGTGTAGTGATCAAAGTTATTTACCTAAGAAATAAAAGTAAATTCACAATCTGAACTATCTATGAACTAAACAGGATTTGAATCAATCAGTGTCTCACCTGGGCAGATGGTATAGTTCCTCAGTACACAGGCTGGAACTGCCCTCCAGCCCAGGACCACCCTCCCGCAATTCAAAGTCTTTGTCCTCCAGATATGCTTTCAGATGTTGAGTTGTGGGGGTAGTGAGGCCAAGTCATGTTATCATTTCCCCTTATTTTATAGTTTCTTCCAGCTTGCTGGAAAGATCTATGTTTGTGATATGGAGGTCCGCCCCCATTGGTCAAGCATTGGTCAAGCTCTCGCTGAGAAGTCTTCTGGGATGGCTGTTAGGAAAGTGGATTCCCATTAATGGGCCATCAGCATGTCTGGCTACTCCATTGTTGTACCCATTGTATGTGTTCCCAACTTCACAACATATTTCAGTAACACACACATAGCAAAATTTCATAACTTCACATACAATGATAGCACATACAATCCAACAGGATATTAATGTTCAACAGATCAAGACATTCAAAATGATACCTCACAAGGCATACTTTGTACAAAGCATATAATAATTATATGACAGTGGTGAATATAGTGGTTCCAGGGTGCTGCTTTGAGGTACAAAGTGTCACAGAAGGCTGTTCTAGAACTTCGCTCCTCTGATGGTTAGAAACCTTCACCTAATTTCGAGCCTAAATTTGTTGATGGCCAATTTATATCCATTTGTTCTTGTGTCCACATTGGCACTTAACTTAAATAACTCCTCTCCCTCCCTGGTATTTATTCCTATGGTGTATTTATAGAGAGAAATCATACCTCTCCTTAGCCTTCTTTTTGTTCGGCTAAACAAGCCAAGCAATTTGAGTATCCTCTCATAAGACATCAGATCATCCTCGTAGCCCTTCTCTGCATCTGTTCCAGTATGAATTCATCTTTTTTAAACGTGGGAGACCAGAATTGCACTCAGTATTCTAGATAAGGTCTCACCAGTGCCTGTATAATGGTACTAACACTTCCCTGTCTCTGATGGAAATACCTTGCCTGATGCATCGTAGAACGGCATTAGCCTTTTTCACGATCACATTGCATTGATGGCTCAGTCATCCTGTGATCAACCAATACACCCAGGTCTTTCTCCTCCTCTGTCAATTCCAACTGATAAGTCCCCACCTTATAGCCAAAATTCTTGTTCTTAGTCCCTAAATGCATGACCTTATACTTTGAACTATTACATTTTATTCTGTTTCTATTACTTCAGTTTACAAGGTCATCCAGATCTTGTGTGATATTCCAGTCCTTCTTCGTATTGGCTGTATCTCCCAACTTTATGTTATCCACAAATTTTATTAGCACACACTCACTTTTTGTGCCAAGTTCAGTAATAAAAATGTTAAATAAGATTGGTCCCAAGACCAATCCCTGAGGAACTCCACTAGTAACCTCCTTCAGCCTGACAATTCACCTTTCAGTATGACCTGTTGTAGTCAACCCATTGAGCAGTTCCTTATCCACCTTTCAGTACAAATCCCCATCTTCTCCAATTCAACTAATAATTTCCCATGTGGAATTGTATCAAATGCCTTATTGAAATCCAAATAGATTAGATCTACTGCATTTCCTTTGAGTAAAAAAGTGGTTATCTTCTCAAAGAAGATAAGGTTGGTCTGGAACAATCTACCTTTTGTAAAACCACATTGTATTTTTTTGCGATTACCGTTCACCTCTATGTCCTTAACTACTTTCTCTTTCAAAATTTGTTCCAAGACCTTGCATACAATTGAGATCAAACTAACAGGCCTGTAGTTTCCTGGATAACTTTTTTCCCCTTTTTTTAAAAATAGGAAAAATATTAACAATTCATCAGCCATAAGGTACAACCCCCAAGTTTACAGATTCATTTAAAATCCTTGCTTTTGGGTTTGCAATTTCATGTGTTAGTTCCCTTTAGTATTCTTGGATGGAGATTAACTGGGCCCCCCCATTTAGTCCCATTAAAATCTTTGAGTTTGACTTCCACCTTGGATGTGATAATTTCTACCTCCTTATCCTTGTTGCCATTAGCCACCTTGCCACTACCCCTAAACTCTTCATTAGCCTCATTAAAAACTGAGGCAAAGTATTTGTTTAGGTGTTGGGCCATGCCTAGATAAACTTTAATCTGCACCCCATCTTCAGTGCTTAATGGTCCCACTTCTGGGATTATGTACATCCCACAGATTCTACATTTGGTCATCTTCATGTCTCTTCCATGGCTTGGGTCACTACTACTGCTGCCTCTATACCTATCATAGCCTTCCCACCTAAATTCCTGTCAAGGGGGAAAAAAATCCAAAGACCTGAACAGCACCAAAACAAAACCAGAACACCACACACACCCAAACTCCCCTTACAAACTCCCACTCAAACTTTCCTGTTTACAGCTCTGTTTGCTGCTCCTGTGCTGCTGGCTGACTGTTTGGCTGCCTTTATAGGCTCCCTAATGAGGGAAGCCCCTCCCTCTAATCAGGGCTCTGCTTCTCTCTCAACGCACTGCCCCCTACAAGCTTCTACAAACCTATGGGGTGGGAGGAGGAACACATCATACAGAAAAAACACACAATACCCACAAAAAATCACTCACTGCCCCACTCACTATACATCTTGTGATACAGGAGGGCCAGGGAGCAGTGGGAGAGGAGAAGTATATAAGCCAGGGGTCGGCAACCTCTGGCACGTGACTCACCAGGGTCAGCACCCTGGCAGGCCAGGCCAGTTTGTTTACCTGCCACGTCGGCAGGTTTGGCTGATCGCGGCTCCCACGGGCCGCGGTTTGCCGTCCCAGGCCAATGGGGTGGCGGGAAGCCACGGTCAGCACATCCCTCACCTGCGCCACTTCCTGCCACCCCCATTGGCCTGGGACGGCAAACCGTGGCCAGTGGGAGCCGCGGTCCACCGAACCTGCCAACGCAGCAGGTAAACAAACTGGCTCAGACCACCAGGGTGTTTACCCTGACGAACTGCGTGCCAGAGGTTGCCGACCCCTGATATAAGCCCTAGGCTAATTAAGGCATGGTTCCCTGTAGACTAGGGAGGATTGCTACAGGTTAATTGGAGCACCTGTAGTCAATTAAGGCCCTGTTAGCAACCTAATAAAACCCCCTGCTTCAGGCAAGCAGGGAAGAAGGGGGTTGGAGAGAGGACTGGGACTTGGAGGTGTGCTGTGAGACTTGGAAGATCAGAAAACTGGAGTAAGGGAGACCCTGCTCCAGCAGGGGAGGGAGACTCCCTCCCCCAGCACTTAAGGACCAAAGGTATCCCACCCAAGAGGGAAGAGGGTAAGAACCTGTAGGGGTTGAGAGGGGCTGGGGCTCAGAGTAAGGAGCAAACCCAGACCCCTCCCCCACTTCCCTCCTTTACCACCTTTCCAGGCCACTAGTGGGGCCCTCGGTGCCCCAAGAGCAGGGGCAAGGGGTGGAATCTTAGCCCCACACCAAGAAAAGTGCAGAACCCACCATACTACATCGGCCATCTTGTCATAATCTCTATATATTTAATCACTGAATTATGCATGTTTTTCCTCGGTTTCTCAACATAGCTTCAAAGTGGTGCAAACTAAATATACATACAGCACATAAAAAGATAACTGCAATTTTATTCAAAGCACTTACAAATGCTTGATTCCTTATGACAGAGTTAATTTCAATTTACTTTCTCCAGTAAAGTGGTTCATGATTCTTTATTTCTCTGTGTCCTACGCTAAGAGTTCATCATCTTAATCTTCAGAAGTAGCCATAAGAAGGTATTTATTTATTTAGTATCACTAAAGTTTGCTTTCATAGTGTTAGCTACATCAAAGCACCCATCTTAGGAACATACTATACTTCCATTTAGTAAGTAAATGAATTGTTCTTCATTTGATTTATTTACAGTTTTAAATGCAAGAATTCCAACTCATAAAAACACCAAGTACTTTCCTGAAGATGGGAAAATATCTGAATATGCTAGCTTTGCTTTGTAAATCAATAGGCTTGTGCATTCATCCAGTTAATTAGAAAGGACTTTCCTGAAGAAAAAGCATCATCTGAGACCATTTTGTTTCTTTCCATACAGTAAACACAGTAGTCCCTACACACACAAACACAGTGTAATAGCAATGTTGATATCTCAAGTGTAGACCAGAGGAAGACAATAATCCATTCTATAATAAAGATGTCTAATAAAGAACAAAAGAATGGGAAAAATACTGGAGAGAGCAGGGAGGCCAGGGGCTGAATGAGCCTCGAGTCTGAACTAGCCTCTCAGCCCTAGAGGAGGTCCTTCCAGTTAAGGTTCAAAGCATATTATCAGAGCAATGCACAGAAATTTCTGTGTGCTGTACCCTGTTCTGTGGCTTACTTCAGTCTTTGGGGCTGTCAGTCACAGGATTCTTGTAGGCAAAATTAATTAATGATTGTAAAGTATTTCAAAATCCTCAGAACAGTAAAATGCAAAACTAAAAAACACTCTAGTGGGATAGTGGAGTCGCTGGATGGGATAGAGCAGTAAAGAAGAAATTCAAGACATTTGCACATATCCAGTGTTGTGCATAAGTGTACAGGTGCTGTATTGCACCACACAATTTTTTAAATCAATGAATAAAAACCTTTTTTCCACCTAGGGAAGACAAAGCAAAAATACCAAACCATATGTGAAACTGAGAAAATAGAGACTCCATTAAAGACATTCTCATAGAAGAACACAGTAGGCCTTCTGTTCACTGTTTAAGGGCTTGCAAATTTTATAGCTACCAAGCAAATCATGGATGAAGGAACTTAAAATGTTAATGGAATTATGTATTTCTTTGACTTCATTCTATTTTACCATATAAAGGAAATTGACCTCAAAATATCTAGGATATCAAAGGATTCTGGGGCTGATTTCTCTTCTCAGATCAGTTTTACACCAGCATAACTCTAGTTACTTTGAGTAATTTCTGATTTACTCCAATGCAAGTAAAAGGAGAATCAAGGCCCCCTATCATTTCCTAATTACCGAGGATAGGTACATTTTGTGATCCATCCTCTCTTGGCCTGTAGCAGGTCCCTGGTATCTTAGATACTGTGAATAATTCTTTTCTTTGGTATATATTATTTATATATTATATCCATGTCCCCAAGTCCTTTCTTTTCTAAAGAACATATATGTAGATCTCTTAGTCACTCCTCATGTGTCATTTTCATTGTTCTTCTTATCTTCTCTAGCATTTCTACATCTTTTCTAAAGTGGGGGTTTAACAGAGTCTCATTCAATTCTTCCCCCACATGGTGAGAGTTCCCAACCATGCCCAGTTATTTACACTGGGTGGCTCCAGCACAGGCCCCACACTTCCTTACTACTTGAAAGGGAGCCCTGTCCCTAGTGGGCCTCCTTAAGTCTCTCCAGATGGGGGATCAAGAGGAAAGTCACAAATCCCAACTCTCTTCCTGGGGGCCCTCAAAGACGGGGGGGGGGGTGAGGGGAGGCGGGAAGAGTCCACAGTGCTGCCCATGATACAGCGCCCACACAGTGGGTTTTGAAAAATCTATCTCATTGGGCTTCTGAGTCAGGCTTACTCTGTCCGGCTTACTCTGAGATTTCACTGCACTCTCCGTAGGATCTGGGTGAATGTCTCCTCCATGGTTCAGGGGTCACTCCTGCAGTCTGCTGTTTAAAGTTCTCCTATTCCTTGATCCCCTCCATCCCAGCTGAGCACAGTGTCCTCCCTTTGAAAGGCACCTTCCCTATCATACATGATTGACAGGGCTAGAGGGGTAGAGTTAGCCATGCCCCCAGGGCCTATCTGGCACCTTCCTCATCTCTGTGAGGTTGATACTCCAGGCACAGATGCATCAATGTGGTTATATTACCTCCTTAATTTTGTGGGAGTCCCCACACACTGCTAAAAATAAGTGACTTCACTTCATGTGAGATTGATGCTGACTTCTAGGGAGCTGTCCTGCAATTGTTCTGTTTATTCACTTTCCACAGATACATGTATGATTTTATATTTATTGGAACTGAATATTATTTCAATGCATAGGACCCACTGAGCAAATTTATTGAGGTCAACGTGCAGTTTGGTTCAATCCTCCTGCGTCTCCTAAGTAGGGTGACCAGACAGCAAGTGCGAAAAATCGGGACAGGGGGTGGGGGGTAATAGGAGCCTATATAAGAAAATGACCCCAAAATTGGGACTGTCCCTATAAAATTGGGACATCTGGTCACCCTACTTCTAAGCCTTATAGACGTTGCAATGTTGTTTTTACATTTAATTTTTTAACTTATTATTAGCCTTCATATTTTTATTTTCTTTGCACTTAATTCACTATTTGTCAAAGATCGTATTTACCAATTTAGATAGCCAATAACCCTTTAAAATTATGCTGTGCAGATATATATGCTTAGACATTACACATATTACATATGCACACTATGGCGCTCTCTCTCACGCTCAATCTCCGCTGCCCCTTTTCATTTATAATCTACATTTCACTGTTAAATATGGTGCTTTTTAGATAATTCATGTTTACTTTGGATATGTCTGTGCTGCAGCTAGGAGCAAGGCTCCCAGCCTTGGTATGCAAACTTGCCCTAGCTCTGCTCAAGCTAGCATGCTAAAAATAAACGTGTGAACTTTGCAACAGGGGCAGTGGCTTATGCTAGTCACCTGAATCCAAGCCTGCCCACCCCCTGGGGTGTCTAGCCCAAGCTGCCACCTGTGCCGCAATATCCACACAGCTATTTTAGCATGCTAGCATGAGGGTGTTTGCCCCATCCGGGAGGTGCACTCTCAACTGCAGTGTAACCATACCCGTTAGATTCTAAGCACCTTTCTTCTGGTCTGCATAATAGAAAACTAAGATTAAGGGTCTAGAATTCATAATTAGATACTAACTAAAACATTATCTGTTACTGCTTGCTGTCGGTGTTTCTCTTTGTCTTCTCTGCATGCAACATTCCAGCACTGGAGCCAACATATTTGCGCAGTCATGGGCTGAGCGTGTCAGCTTTAGGACCTAGGTGCCAAGCTCTGGAATGTATATTCACAGACACAACACTGGTCTCACAGTTAGTCTTTATGGTAATCTTCTGCCAGATCAATGCTGGCTCTTATGACCACTGTGAAATTATACACACTTGCTGAAAAGTGTCTTCTCCAATTAAATGCAAATTTCTTCCATACCCAATCAACATTTTTCTCCATTATAGATTGGGTTTTTACATTAAAATCTAGTACAATTCTCTTATGACATTCACAAAAATATTTGTTAATGGGAAACTATGTTTCCTTTGTCTTCATTATGATGCTTTGCAGACATAAAATCTTTTGTCAGGGCTAGTTCATTAAATATTTTGGACTCTCCTACTTCGCTTCCTTTGCAAATAATTTGCTCTGGCTTGTGGGCTTCTGTATTTATTGTTTCTTTCTAGATACGCATATATTTTAACATTCAAATCTACTATTTTGGCAAAAAACTTTTTTAAACTGTTCCAATATGTGTAGTTTCATTGAAAATGTATTCCTAGAGCCCTGTTTGTCTGCTTGCCTTTATTAACCTGCTATGCTTTGTTGTTGTTGTTATATGCTCTCTCTCTTCTCTCTGTCTTCTTCCTGTTTCCGTAGCTAGAAGATATAACTAAGCTAGTTATTGAGACAGTATCATTTATTTCTGTTCTTTAAGCAGACTGCAGCAGAGCCAGGAGATAATGGACACCTCATTTATTCAGGCTTTGAATGATCATATTTAATTCCCAGTGACAGCTGTCTTCACCACATTAGCATTGCAAATCAGCTCGGTTTTGTAATGGCCTTCTATTGAACATGATTCAATTATGTGTGGTCCATAGTGAGGCCGGATACGGTCTTAGTATCTATAGCAATATTTCTGCAAGCTGCTGCTCTTTACACTGCTCACATTTAAGCTGTCTGTTTACCACAATGATTTCCTTGAACTATACTGAACTCTGTGCACTTTGAAGCTAAATAAGGAAGAATGAATATAATTTGTAAAAGCAGTTATCTGTGCAGACATATTATATACCTCGTGTTCTTTACATATGCAAGGAGCCAGGAAACACTTGTCAAAATAATTGTCTGTTTTTATACTTTAAACATTTATAATATAAAGTCATTAAAGCAGATTTAAATGATTATACAGTGTTAAATGGTACCAAGTACTGAGGCTCAATGCTGGTTTAAAGACCTATCGTGATGACATATCACAGAAGTGTTTTCCTGAGTTAATCTACCTAAACTTAGTGACATTTTCCTGAAAAGAGTTGAAGAGTGGCATAATGTTTGTGAATTGAGGTAGAAGAATATAAGACTGGTAAAAATATATTTTTTAAATAGTTCAGATTTCCTATTTAATTTGCTGTGTAAATTATCCTGTGTACAGTATATTTCAGGCCTCCTGTGTTTTGGAAAGGTACGTGCAAATTAAATTTCATGCTAACTTACCCAAGGCCATGGTCATCTTATTATGTTTTATAGTGTTCATAATACTACTACCATGTTCTAATAATAACAATTCAATAACACAATAACGTAACAATTGTCTTTTAAATTCTGGATCCATGTCTCATGTAGCCTGTCCTCGCCCCAAAATCAAGCAGCTGCCACAACCAGCCAGTTTCCCTCTCTATCGGTTCTAGCTAAGAGACAGTCTTCACCCTGGGGGGAGATCTTCCGACCACTCCCACCGCTTTATGTCAGGCGTCAGAGCTGGAGCAGCGTAAACGGGTTTGAATGGCCCCAGATCTAGGCAGGGGAGAATTCCCACAGTGAAGGAACTGAAGTAACAGTCATAACCTTCCAAAGACCCCTTTGCAAGTCCTGGCATGGGGGTGTGCCATGGCCAGAGCCTTGATTTAGTTGGGGACTGGTCCTGCTTTGAGCAGGGGGTTGGACTAGATAACCTCCTGAGGTCCTTTCCAACCCTGATATTCTATGATTCTATGATAGGGCAGCAGCACATAGCCCTGAGGAGATTCTGAGCAGTGCTGAGGCATGTAGGGCAGCCAAGGGCTGCTGCTGTAACTGGGAAAACCCTTCAGGGAGCCACTTTAGCTCTCCCTCTCCCATAGCTGTGAATTTTGTGCTGCACCTCTCTTAGGGTACATTTTCAACTACAAATAAAGGTGTGCTAGGCATACCTGCACTAAGCATTAATCTAGCTGGCATGGGTAACAGTGATGGTGAGAATGTGATGGCGCAGGCTTCCACAAGGGCTAGCTACCCCAATACAAGCCCTCCAAGGAAACTGAGTCTGTACTGAGTTGCTGGCCCGTGTTAGCATGTCTTGACTGCTACCGTTAGCCACGCTAGCTAAAGTGCAATCATGCTTTCATTTGTGGTATAAACATACCTTTAGAGAGACAGCACAAAATTACTCCTTCTTTAGGTATTTATTAGGTCGCTCATCACCATGGTATCTAAGCATCCAACCCTTGAAGTATTGCTACAGACACTAAAACTGTATCATGCCTCACTATGGATCACACACAATTCTCTCCTTTCCACACCCTACATCCTGATGATCATACAAACACACATCAGAAATCTGATGTGTGTCCCACAGGCTGGCATAAATGACCACGATGTACTATAGGATGTTATATCAAACCCAGATTTGGAACCCAGATAGTACCTTGAATTATTTAGAGAACCTCTCTAGATAATGAAGGACTCTTCTGTCTTTAGACTATTCCTCTTGCTTCTCTTTCCACAGTGTTATAATGTGGAGTATGGACAATTGCCCTCTCTGATTGAAAGGTAGAGTATAAGCAGAAGTTTGAGAGCTTGGTGAGATTTGGTGACCCAGAATAGCTGAGGGTAGAGCATGTTTATGAAGACTCTTGAGTTCTGAGGTGTTTTTTGTTTTGCTCTTAATTTTCTTTTTTCATCAAAAAGTCACTTATAAGTCTCTCTTCAGGAACCTCTAATTGAAGCACCTAATAAGACCCAGATTTTCAAAAGTGCTTAGCACCCAACTGCTGTTTGTGGAACTTATGACAATTTCTTGAAGGTTTGATGGTCAATATGCTGAACTCTTTTAAAAATCTGACCAACAGTATGTTAGTTTGGCTGAGTTTTTTGCTGCAGTAGCCCTGAGGGTGTGTGTAGAATTAGTTCTTCTTTGATGCTTCTCTGTCCTTTCCTGACCACATATTTGTAAAAACTTGTTTTAGTTTGTCCCTTATCAAACTTATGTTTACAGCCTTCTCCTTGCTCCCATATTTCCTGTGTTACATCCCCTTCTGTTTTCTTCGCTATTCTCTTTGAGATGGGTCGATGTAATAATGATGCCTTTCTTGTGTTTTATAATGACTTAAAAATAGGATTCCTTGTATTTTTCAGTTAAGAGCTTTTTTTTTAAATGGCTGCAGTGTTTGCATGCATAAAATTGCAAATTCACCTATTTGGGAAGCAAACTTACATTGATAGAAGCAACTTGACTAGATGAAGACATCACTTAATTTGCACACCAGTGATGAACTTGGAAATACTTGTATTGACTTTTTTACCAGTACAGTGAATGCCTCTATTTTTATTTATGATTGGTTATTTTTTATGGACTTAGATCAAAAGGGGTTGTTAAAGAAACTGAGCAGGAAAGGTAAAACAATAGCCTAAATAAGCAGCATCCCAGTAAACACTCAAATGCAACAGCCAGGTTTATGGCCAAGAATAAGCAACTCCTCAGCCCCAACCCTGGTGACATAGCTGTTCTGCCAAGGCTCAGAAGAGAGAGATCAAAGGGAACACTAAGCCATTACATGACCATGGGCCGAGAAAGGGAGGGTGTTTGAGAGAGCTGAGAGAGGCTGCCCTGGAACAGCCAGCCAAGCCAACTAGTCTGGGCTAGTGCTGTGATCTGTTTGCACAGAGTCAGTTGCAGGACTGGGGCCTCAGTGGCTAAACTGTGGCCAATGAAAAATCTAGCTGTAAATTTTAAAAATAAATATATATATATATATTATATTTTTAGAAATCATCACCAAAAGTATACTGGAGATGAAAATATACCCTGCCCAGAGTATGTGCTGAGAATAGGAATGTGTTTCATGTCCAATGTGCATATAAGCTGGATGGTAATGTACAGCTGCAACTTGAACCTCTCTGCTGATTAAAAATAGTCTATAAAGAAAGTAGAATACTTGATAATGGAATAAACTAGTATGAGGAATATATTATCTGGCACTTTAGAGTCAGATGCTCTAAACTCCTCACTGACAATCAGATGATTTTTTAAAATGATAGAAGAGAGTTGTTCAGGTATTTTTCATGTATTTTTTCTTATTTTTCATAATAAAAAGTTATATCCATGACACTGGTTCAGTATAGTAAGATTTTGCTCATGAGTGATGAGCAATGGAAGTAGAAGGAATAATAGAGTATGATTCACATGGTTTGGTGGGAAACCCACAGAAATATATGGCTTTAACAAACAGATATAGCAGGTAGGGGGAAGAGAAAACAAGGTGGGTCTTCCAACCTAGACCATAACCCTTAATCAACTTGTTCTGTTTAAAGAAAGAGAGGAGAACAGTGTAAAAGTTTGCTAAAATGTGAATTTTGAACCTGTTAAATAAACAAGTCTACTATGGCATGCATTAATTAAGACAGACGTGAGAGAGAGAGAGAGAGAGTGTGTGTGTGTGTGTGTGTGTGTGTGTGTGAGAGAGAGAGAGAGAGAGAGAGAGAGAGAGAGAGACTCCTTTATCTCTAATATGCATATAAATCTAATATGCATATAAATCTATTTTGGTATATAAAAGTTAGAAAATAAAACATCTATATTTTAACAGGGTTTTGACTACTGTATACTCTCACAGTATGGCATTACAAATATAATCAGACTAGGCAATACCTTTGATATGTGTTCTCAGATTAAATTCATGAATACTATTTTTTCTACAAAACACTTATTTCAATATACAGAAAATATTTTTCACATAAAAAGCACTATTAATCGCCCACTGGGAATAGATTGTTATGTAAGATTGTGTATATTTACTGTCAATTAATAAGGGAAACTAGAAAATTTGTTCCTATATTGCTTTATGTAATGGATACTAATGAAAACTTATGTCATGTGTAATTTGATTTAATTAGAGTAATTTATAGCATTTGTTCTGGTAATTGTGAAAAGGTCAGGACTGGAGTTCATGAAATATGAATCACTTCTACATCCTGTTTCAATATTTAGCATCCCACACTACCCAGAGATACCATTAATGCACAAAAACTAAATTGTGAAACAATTAAGGTTGCTAGTGCTACATGCATACCATACCTGACACAATAAACACAAAAGCAAGGAAATGAAAAGTTAAGATACGTAAAATCCTCTTACTCTTCCACCCTCAGACATATCCTTTACTGCTACCACAGCCTTAAGTCTGATCCCTTTGTATCTACACTGCAATTTGGTAAAGAGTATGTTGGAAGGCGGGTACGTCTACACTGCAGCTGGAACAGTGTTTCCCAGTGCAGCTAGACAGACATGCACAAGCTCTGCTGGAGCTAGCACACTAAAAATAGCAATGTAACCAGGGGCAGCATAGGCCAGAGCTCAGGCTATCTGAACAAGTACATAACTGTAACCCACACACCTTCTGAGTGTGGTGTTCTGTCCTATCTTGTGGCAATGAGATCACTTAAAGAGAGAGTTAAAATGAGTCTGCTTTTAGCTCATGCTGTAGAGCACAGGTGGGCAAACTACAGCCCGTGGGCCAGATCTGGCCCCTCAGGGCTTTGGATCTGGCCCCCAGGATTGCCACCCCCAGGATACCGCGGGCCCCTCGTCGCTCCCAGAAGCGGCCAGCACCATGTCCCTGTGGCCCCTGAGGGAGGGGGATAGAGGGCTCCGCACGCTGCCCTCACCTGTGGGTACCTCCCCCAAAGCTCCCATTGGCCAGGAACGGGGAACTGCGGCCAATGGGAGCTTTGGGGAAGGTACCCACAGGTGAAAGCAGCATGCGGAGCCCTCTGCATCCCCCAGCGGCCTCAGGAGCATGGTGCTGGCCATTTCCTGGAGCGGCGCAGGACCGGAGCCGGGGCAGGCAGGGAGCTCCAGGTAAGCGGCACTGGGCCAGAGCCCACACCTTGAACCCCTCCTGCACCCCACACTCCAACGCTCTGCCCTGAGCCCCCTCCTGCACCCCAAACCCCCTCCCACACTCTGGACCCCTCCTGCACCCCAACACCCTGCCGCACTCCACACCCCTCCCTGCACCACTGCCCTGAGCCCCCTCCTGCACTGTGCACCCCCTCCTGCACCCCAACCCCCTTCGCTGAGCCCTCTTGTACACCCCACACGCCTCCTCTGCCCCAACCCCTTGCACCGAGCCCCTTCCTGCACACCGCACCCCCTCTCACACCCCACACTCCCTCCCGCACCCCATCCCCTGACCCAGCCCTACATTCATGGCCCTGCATGCAATTTCCCCACCCAGATGTGGCTCTTGGGCCAAAAAGTTAGCCCACCCCTGCTGTAGAGGCTGCACTAAGCTCCAGAGGTCCCCGGTTTGATCCTGCCCGTTGACAACAAGTGTCTGTCAGCATGACATAACCACAAGGTCTGGGTGGGCCTGAGCTGCCACCCATGCTTCTTCTGGCTCCATTGCTATTTTTAGCGTGTTACCTCAAGCACAGCTTACGTGTGTCTGTCTAGCCACCATGGGATGCACACTACCAACTGCAGTATAGATGTACTCTTAAAAATGCCAGCCTTCCAACAAACTACTCCCTCAAACTAGCCCTCCACTCTCCCTTCTACACACTCCATTCACCACACTTCTCTCGCCCCACACTGTTAAATACCAAACTATCTCCTCAGCTAACATGCCTCCATCTACATCTGCCACTGTACCAGGACACACTAAATTGCTTGAACTGACTTGCTGCTATGTGTTTCACACCCACTTGTTTGCCCTTGATGTGATCATGACCTCAGACTTTTCCTGATTCATCTTCCATCTTTTACATCTCATGAAACATGCTGACAGTGTTTGATTGAAATACTCCACCCTTTTAGCCCGTGATGATCCAGCTGGGGAATATTATGTAGATTCTGATGACTCACTAAGGAAGGCAGCTTTTTATCTCACATGCATATAATAGAGATGGGAGAGCCGCACAAGAGAATGAGGATCCAGGTTGTTGGCTGTGCAGGCTTGAGATGGAGAAGATGACTGCAAGGAGACAGTTGGAGATTAACTTTGCTGTTTTATTAATTTCTCAGTCAAGCACCAGAAAAGGGGTGAACGAGTGGATTTTAAATAGAATCTGGGAGTAGGTTGGGAAAGACCCCAGCTTACCCTTTCTATTTCATACCCTTTTTTATGTCACACAACTAACTCTTCCTCAGTAGTACAAGGTCATTTGCATTGCTGAACTACCACTTTATTTCTATCGTGATGATAAACAAAAGCAAAGTCAACAACAAAGCCCTCCTGCAATCTTACATTCACTTCACTGCTTCCAACAGACCAGTCTCCTGAAATGAGGCAGTCTCTCTCTGCACCATGACTCTGTTGAACCCCACGCCACTTCAAACTATTTTTTTAAAAAATCTAAGCACTTTGCTGTAGACATACTCCACTCCAATGAAATGTCATTACTAAAATACATCCCTTCGTAACTAGCATAGGTAATGAGGGCAATGGATTCACTTAGCATCAAAGAATTAACTGCATTTGAAAGTAACAAGTGATTTGCCAGTTTTGTAGTTTACTGGGAAGGATTCTTGATATAATTCAGCATTAGATTTCAGGATTTTTCTATACCCCTAGTTAAATCCTAAATTGTAATGAAGCATCTTTTGTAAAATGAGTCTGGAAGTATTAGAGCCGTTACATTATTACAGTTTATTATGTAAAAAAACCCAAAGCAAACAAAAAACAAAACCCACCCACCTCCTCATAACCCATACAATAAAAGAACAGGCGGCTGGTTTATGATTCCCAAGTTCTCCATTTATTACGTTAGTTAGATCAATCTTTTTGAAGTTCTGACCAATAAAGCTAGAACATATTGGGCTAAGCTATCAAATAACTGTTTTCTTAATGTTAAATTATAAGGATTAATCATTTCTCTCTATATATTTCTTTTATATTTTATATAAAATATGAAAATATGCATTTTATTCTGATTTGCATGGCCCCTTTCCAAATCTCAAATGAATGTGAAACATTATAAAATTCTAGCTTAAGGGAATAATAATGTTGTGCAATTTTTTTCTGGAATCAGGGGCGGCTCTATGTTTTTGCCTGCGGGCGGTCTGCTGGTCATGCAGATTCGGCATCGTTTCTGCTGGTGATCTGCCAGTCCCGCGCCTTTGGCGTACCCGCTGCCAAAGCCGCGGGACCGGTGGACCTCCCACAGGCATGCCGCCAAAGGCTGCCTGACTGCTGCCCTAACAGCTGCCCCCTGAGGCTGCACTGGTGCCTGGAGCTGCCCCTGTCTGGAATGCAATTGATTTTCCGTTATATTCCTTTCATTAATATTAACTTTCTTCATTTGAAATTTGGCAATTCACAATCGGCAATTTTTAAAAGGCCTTTAGGAGTACTCCAGATAAAATGAAGCGAAGCCATTCTAATTTCAAAGAGAAAGTTCCCTGGTCTTTTTGTGTACAGGGGAGTCACATTACCAAGATTCCACAATGGAAAGCAGATGTCCTTCACTTTCTGACATTTTTTCTGCTTGCTTTAAAATTAATAGGGGACAACCTAAAAGAAAGTGAAAAACATTTCTGGAAGGAAACTGAAAAATAAATGAGAAATAAAATAATTCAGCAAGAACAAAAATAGAAAAAAAAAAACAAATAGCCAACCTATCATATACCAATATAGCTAAGAGAGATGCAGTATAAAGTACTGTACTTTCAGTGTAGTGCTACACTTCTGTGGTTTCCTAGAACTGGATAGTTGTCAGTCAGCTAACTATCATGACTATTTAGAACTTCACAACAATAGTTGTGATATAAACTTAGAACCTAATATTCCAAAAGCTAAAGAAGAAATGCATTAATCAACATTGTGTCATAAGCCTTATACTGCTGACAATCATTTTGTATTTTTTTTTTAAGTTCAGAGGGGACAATTGTGATCATCCCATCTGACCTCTTGTATTACACATTCCATCGAATTTTACAGATAATTCTGCATTGTCTAATATGTAGTTAAACTAGAGCATGTCTTTTAGAAAGACATCCAGTTTTGATTTAAGAGAGTCAAGTGGAGAATTCACCCACATCTTTTGGTTAGTTATTCTCACTGTCAAAAATGTGCACCTTCTAGCTTCAACTTCCAGCCCCTGGATCTTGTTAGGCCTTTGTCCATTAGGTAAGAGAGTTTTCTGCTATCAGATATCTCCTCCTCCCGGTTTAAGGAGCGTAAAACCGATTTAATGCCACACCCGTCCACACTAAGAGGCCCTTTATATCGATATAAAGGGCTCTTTAAACCGGTTTCTGTACTCCTCCCTAACGAGAGGAGTAGCGCTAGTATCGGTATTACCATATCGGATTAGGGTTAGTGTGGCCACAGATCGACGGTATTGGCCTCCAGGTGGTATCCCACAGTGCACCACTGACCACTCTGGACAGCAATCTGAACTCGGATGCAGTGGCCAGGTAGACAGGAAAAGCCCCGCGAACTTTTGAATATTTCCTGTTTGCCAAGCGTGGAGCTCCGATCAGCACGTGTGGCGAGGCAGTTAAAATCAAAATAAAGAAAGAGCTCCAGCATGGACCATGCGGATGTGATTGCTGTAAGGGCAGGCAAATCTGTTCTATCAGCGCTCCGTTACAGAAGACGAAATTCAAAATCATTTTTAAAAAATCTCCAGACAGACGCCATAGCAGGGACTCAGCGCACTGCTGCGTGACAAGCGTAACGGAAAGCCAAAGAATCAAATGGATGCTCATGGACTGGAGGACTCAAGCTATCCCACAGTTCTTGCAGTCTCCGAAAAGCATTTGCATTCTTGGCTGAGCTCCAAATGCTTCTAGGGTCAAACACAATGTCCGCGGTGGGTCAGGGCATAGCTTAGCAATTTATGCACCCCCCCACCCACCCCCAGAAGTGAAAGGGAAAACAATCCTCTCTTGATTCTTTTACATGTCACCCTATCTTTACTGAATGCTGCAGATAGACACGATGCTGCAGCACTCAACACCAACATCCTTGCTCCCCCCCCGCCGTGGGTGGCTGATGGTGCAATAAGACTGATATCCATTGTCATCATCAGCCTATTGGCATATGGGGCAGTGCAAAAGGACTGGTAACCATGCCGACTAGCATCCGTGAGGTCGATCAAGGGCGCCTGGCCCTAATTTTTCCTGGTAGATGGTGCAGTATGGCTGGTAACCGTCCTCATCATAGCAACAGGGGGCTGAGCTCCATCAGCCCCCACCCTTCATGTGTAAAGAAAAGATTCAATTGCCCCTGGACTAGCAGCGGGATGCTGGGCTCCTCTCCTCCACACTGCTTAATGTCCTGTCTGGACTATCATAGCAGCTGGAGGCTGCCTTCCACTCATTTCTCACTAACAAGTCACTGTGTCTTATTCCTGCATTCTTTATTACTTCATCACACAAGTGGGGGGACAATGCTACGGTAGCCCAGGAAGACTGGGGGAAGAATGGAATGAACAGGTGGGGTTGTTGCAGGAGCACCCCC
Organism: Mauremys mutica; assembly: GCF_020497125.1. Classification (NCBI taxonomy): domain Eukaryota; kingdom Metazoa; phylum Chordata; order Testudines; family Geoemydidae; genus Mauremys; species Mauremys mutica. The sequence goes on from NC_059075.1 coordinate 46,073,461, forward strand.
TGTGAATAGCATACAGCTCATAATTTCTGCGGGATCTGACACAGAGCAGTTGTGCTCTCTGGTTCTATGATACAATGGTTCTCTAGTACACTTGCCCATATTCTAGGCAGGACTGATTCTATTTTTAGATACCAAAAAGGAGGGATTGACTCAGGGAGTCATTCCCAATTTTGGCTTTTGCGCCCCCGGCTGATCTCAGCCAGGGGCACGTATGACAGCAGCAAATGGTGCAGTGCAAAAGGACTGGTAACCATGATCATCTTATTACCAATTTATGGTATGGTAGATGGTACAGTATGGCTGGTAACCATCTCTGCTGTCATGCAAAAGCAAAAGCATGCTGCTGTGTAGCACTGCTGAATCGCCTCTGTGAGCGGCATCTAGTACACATACGGGTGACAGTCACAAAAGGCAAAACAGGCTCCATGATTGCCATGCTATGGCATCTGCCAGGGCAATCCAGGGAAAAAAGGCATGAAATGCTTGTCTGCCGTTGCTTTCCCAGAGGAAGGAGTGACTGACGACATTTACCCAGAACCACCCGTGACATTGATTTTTGCCCCATCAGGCACTGGGATCTCAACCCAGAAATTCCAAGGGGCGGGGGAGGCTGCAGAAACTATGGGATAGCTACGGAATAGCTACCCACAGTGCAACGCTCCAGAAATCGACACTAGCCTCGGACCGTGGATGCACACCACCGATTTAATGTGTTTAGTGTGGCCGCGCGCACTCGATTTTATACAATGTTTTGCTAAACCGGTTTATGTAAATTCGGAATAATCCCGTAGTGTAGACGTACCCTGAGCAAACCGTCTCTAACCTTCCCTTGAGAAGTTCTGAGTCTATTTAGTAAAGGGCAGCAATGATATACATACAGACATACACACTAGCTCTTTACAAAATTTGTTCAGATGTAAAATACACTGAATTCTACGAATGAAACCATATCATCAAAGTCTAGAAGTTAAAGATGACTATGTTAACATCAAGGGGGAACTGAAATGCTCACTTCACAATTCTGTTTTGTAGCGATTGGTTTAGTGGTGTAATGCTGAGCATCTTGCATTACCACAGGAAATCAGTATTTGAGTCACAAGCTCCCATAACACTAATTTCAGAGAAAATGCCTTCCTATTACACAATAGTATTTTAATATTTTCTTTTTATCAAACATACCAGAAGATTTACTTCCAGAAAGGTATTTAAAGTATGAAGTGTCTCAATACTGTACATGTGTAATATTAGTTTTATACTACAGTTTACATTAGAATTGTTCAACACACATCCTAAGACTTTGACTAATAGGAAAAAAAACTAGATGAGCTATTCCCTCCATCCATTCTTCTCCATACCTCACTCTCCATTTAAATAAATTTGTTAGTCTTTAAGGTGCCACAAGTACTCCTGGTTTTTTTGCGGATACAGACTAACACGGCTGCTACTCTGAAACATCTCCATTTAAGGGTGAACTTATACATATAGAAATAATGAATCATTCCCAAATTGAAAACCAAGGATGTCATCGTATTGAAAGTAGGTCCTCACCAGGAGAGAGGTTCATAGAACAACTTACATGTTTCTGAATGGTAGCACTACAAGTGGATTAGCACCACTGTGGGTTATTGCACTAGTTCCTATTAATCACAAACAATTATGACAGCTTCAAGAAAATATAACTAACAATTTGTGAGCAGATTCTAGGTGTGTCCCTATGCACACTTTTGCAATCCAAAGATGAATCAAGAGATTATAGATAATATTGATCCATAAAGAAACCCACAGAAGTTGGATTCTTCTTTCACAGTAGCATATCAGGAATAGTTTTATCCATCAATGGAGTTACACTAGTGTAAGACTATGAGAAAAGAATCAGGCCCATAATATTTGAAACTGAACCCTTAAATAACTTCTGAATAGTCAGGTGTATATGTATAAACTGCATTAGATAAGCTTTTACTTGTGAAACGTGCATGTGTATATAGCAGATGATCCATTCAAATAGTGATCTTGCCTGTATTATGGTGGTAGCTAATTTTTTCAAAAAAATACTTTTCTCTGTTAGTTTCTTCTTCATCTCTAATTGCTACAGTTACCACAGGGATATTATGTAATTGTGAATGGGAAGGCAGGTAGTCCGTGACACAATCTCTGGGTTAAGATAAAACCTGTATGAAGAAATGAGTTTTGCAATGTACCTTAAACAATATTAGTTGTCACACCGGAATGTGGAGAGACAGAAGTGGCTGTCACTGATTTTGCTGGGTTCTAGCACAATTAAGGCTTTAAAGGCAAGGATCAGAATCTTGAACTGGACCCAGAATTAGCAGTCAGTGTGTGTTCGTGCCAGTCTGCCCTATCTAAAAGGCAGGACTGTGTTTTGAATCAGGTGATGTTTGAGTGGCCTTCAGCGTCAGCCCGAGGGAGAAAGTACTGCCATGATCTAGCTTTGAGGTGCCAAAGCATGGATCACCATAGCTATATCCACATCGGAGAGTAAATGCTGCAGTTTCTTGGCTCACCAAAGGTAGAAAATCATTTCTGACCCACCCCATCCCCACTACTTGAGAGTCCAGGAGCAAGAATTAATAAGACAGCAAAGCCACCTCAGATAAAAGAGAGGTTACAGCTCCTGCCTGTTGTTCGAAACACTTCCCCCTCTGTCAGTCATGATCATCTCCATTTGACTTGGAATGAGCTTGAGCCATCATCTCTATGTCACTGCTAACAAACACAAAGTGCGGCACACCTGCTTTGCTCAGAGGGTGCATCACACTGTATGTGTTTGCTAGGAGGGATGTAAAGATGAATGTTATCAGCATACTGATGGCGGTACAGTGCAAACCAATCTCCCCTAATTAATTCACATATGTTTTGAACAACAGAATCAACAAGATTGAGCTCTGCCAGACTCTGCGAGAAAGAACATTTGAGAAAGAACTGCTATTGCTTCTTCCCAGCTCCTCTTTTTTGAGTTCTCTTTTCTCTAAATAGTAGACACCATATACTTAATATCTTTTTAGATTAACTCTTTTTACTTTAATGTTGGTACTATATACAGAAAGGTACTCATGTTAATATGCAGTTTTTACTACAGTAGACCCTCAGTTATGAACACCAGAGTTACAAACTGACCAGTCAACCACACACTTCATTTGGAACCGGTAGTACGCAAGCAGGCAGCAGCAGAGACAAAAATATTAGAAACAAATACAGTACAGCACTGTATTAAATGTAAACTACTAAAAAAAATAAAGGGAAAACAGCATTTTTCTTTTGAATAGTGAAGTTTCAAAGCTGTATTAAGTCACTGTTCAGCTGTAAACTTTTGAAAGAACAACCATAACGTTTTCTTCAGAGTAAGAAACACTTCAGAGTTACAAACAACCTCCATTCCCAAGGTATTCGTAACTGAGGTTCTACTGTATATTTATAGTGTATCACAAAATAAAGTTTTATAAATACGCAAGGAGCAGATCTATGGCTTAAGATGTCATTTTTATATGGGCACTCTCAAAAAATGTCAGCCACATCTGCTTATTTTATTGGCAAAAAATAAATTGTTACTTCTCTTTATTCATTTTCACGCAGCAGAACTGATGCAGCTAAGGAAAACTGAACAGATTTTGTTCTAGCTTGCAGTTTGTACATTGTTAAGAACATTGTAAATGAATTCCAATTTCAGAATCTTTACTTGGCGTGTACACCTTACCTACAACACAACTCAATTGGGTCAAGGTTGCTGGTGACACAGTGAAATCCAGAAAAACTACATAGCTTGAACTTTCAGTGTTCAAGATGAGAGCTAGCAGTTAGAAAAGAAAACATCTTTTCATGTGTAAAGCTAGCAGCAAATATGTCCAACTGCAGGTAATGGGACACTAGATGGGAAGGGCTCTGAGTTACTACAGAGAATACTTTTACAGATGTCTGGCCACTGGGTCTTGCTCACATACTCCCTTGACCTTCTCATAAACAAACTAGGGAAATACAACCTAGATGGAGCTACTATAAGGTGGGTTGGAAAATCATTCCCAGAGAATAGTTATCAGTGGTTCACAGTCAAGCTGAAAGAGCATATTGAGTGGGGTTCCGCAGGGATCATTTCTGGGTCCAGTTCTGTTCAATATCTTCATCAATATTTAGATTATGACATAAGAGTACACTTATAAAAGTTTGTAGATGATACCAAACGGGGAGGTGCTTTGAAGGATAGGATTACAATTCAAAATGATCTGGACAAACTGGAGAAATGGTCTGAAGTAAATAGGATGAAATTCAATAAGGACAAATGCAAAGTACTTCCCTTAGGAAGGAACAATCCGTTGGACACATACAACATGGGAAATGATGCCTAGGAAGGAGTACTGTGGAAAGGGATCTGGGGGTCATAGCAGATCACAAGCTAAATACGAGTGAACATTGTAACACAGTAATTCTTCCCCTCTACTCCGAGCTGATTAGGCCTCAACTGGAGTATTATGTCCTATTCTGGGCAACACATTTCAGGAAAGATGTGCACAAATTGGAGAAAGTCCAGAGAAGAGCAACAAAAATTATTAAAGAGCTAGAAAACATGACCTATGAGGGAAAATTGAAAACATTTGTTTAGTCTGGAGACGAAAAGACTGAGAGGGGATGTGATAACAGTTTTCAAGTACATCAAAGGTTGTTACAAGGAGGAGTGAGAAAAATTGTTCTCCTTAACCTCTGAGGATAGGACAAGAAGCAATGGGCTTAAATCACAGAAAGAGCAGTTTAGGTTGGACATTAGGAAAAACTTCCTAACTGTCAGGGTGGTTAAGCACTGGAATAAATTGCCTAGGGAGATTGTGGAATCTGTATCATTGGAGATTTTTAAGAGCAGGTTAGACAAACACCTGTCAAGAATGGTCTAGCGAGTGCAAGAGACTGAACTAGATGACCTCTCAAGGTCCCTTCCAGTTCTACGATTCTATGATTTTATGTTCAGAGTCTAACTGATCACCATATTTGGAATCAGAAAGGAATTTCCCCCAGGTCAGATTGGCAGAAACCTTTCCACTGCAGCATGGGGTATGGGTCACTTTCAGGTTTAAACTAGTATAAATGGTGGGTTCTCTATAACTTGAAGTCTTTAAATCATGATTTGAGGACTTCAGTAACTCAGCCAGAGGTTAGGGGTCTATTACAGGAGTGGTTGGGTGAGTTTCTGTGGCCTGCAATGTGCAGTAATAGATGATCGTGATGGTCCCTTCTGGCCTTAAAGTCTATAAGCCTGTAATACCAATCTTGAATTTATTGAAACAAACACAAAACCACACAATTACATTTCTAGAGTCTGAGTAAAAATAATACAGTTTAGAACTTAAATAGCACTTTTCAACCATAAAGTCCAAGTAATTTACAAAGGAAGATTGTATTCTCATTTAGTATTCCCATTTTACAGATGGATAAGGTGAAGCATATATAAATTAAATGATTTGCCCCAAAATACACATCTTAAAGGCAGTGCTGGGACTTGAAACTAAGTATTCTGATTCACAGCCTAGTGCCTGATCTACCAGGCTACATTTAGAGTTAAACTTGTGTAATCATTAGAAAACATATTGTATGAAACAATCCTGCACTGGCAGGGTGTGGACTAAATGACCTAATAAGAATTTTCCATTTTGGATAATTACATTAGCAACTACAAGTTCGGATTTCCATTTCCATTCTGACTTCAGACCACTGTCCCACAAGTTCAAAGTTATTGATCCTGTTTGCTATCTATCATTTGCCATATGCAGCACAGAACATGTCTACAAACTATGGTTTATTTATCCCAACACTGCATTAAATGGTGCAACTGTACACAGAACAGAGTTTGAAAAGAGTTGGTATGGCTCCATGGTATTGGTATGAGCGCCAAAGAGGACATGAACTATTCCTTCCCCCTGTGGAGACCAGAGCTTCCATGGAGACTAAGTCCATCTGTGAAACTGGGGAACTGAAGTCCACCATCCACTACAAACATCAAGTCTTCCATGCAGCAGTGTGTAGCATTGCTTGCAAAACTGTTAGGCCAACCAGTGGTTTTTTTATTGGTCACTGCTTTAAAAGGTTGCTCTTTCTTGAGTTGCTTGGAAGAGAATATTTTAATGTAACTTTGATAGAAAGGACGTGCAAAGTAGCCATATTAACGTGGGAATTGAAACCTTTTTTGTTGTTGTTGTTTTGGCTAATTTCACTACAAACCTAACACGACATTAACACTTTTTTTTTTGCATATAATACTTATATTTTAAAACACTTAAAGATTAAGTGTCAAAATTACAACATGTTATAGCCTAACCGACCAGATGAAAACAAAATTTGATTGACATTAAATTACCTAGTAAGCAGAAAACTACCATTTGTGTACATTTATTAGAACTGGTAAAAACAAACAAAAACAAAAAAACACTATATAGTTTCTGTAAAAAATATAAAACAAAATGAAAGTTTTTCATTGCATTCAAATTTTTTGCTGAATTTTTTTGACAAAACAAAGTGACTTTGTTGGGGGGTTGGTGATTGTTCTTTTTTCCCTCTCTCTCTCCTTTTTTCACTGGAAAGAAATGGGGAAAACAAAAGAAAAAATATTTTAATTTTTCTTCAAAGGAATAGAAAATTTCAATTCAATTTTGTCCAAAAAGTCTCTTTTTCAAAAAAGTTTTGACAAATTTTAAACAAGTTCTAGTGTTCATATAAAGCTACTAGATATTTTTATGTATAACTTCCTTGAGTACAAAGCAGACATAACAGCTTGCTAAATGGTACTATAGTTTCTCCATGTCCAGTTTTTTCTGAGTGCGTTAGTAAACAAGATGAGACATCTACAAACTGTTGATGGAATCAAGATCTAAAAATAAATGACCAATGTTACTAGCAGAACATTAAGAAAAACAGGAGACAGCTGGGCTGGGGCGGGCGGGGGAAATGTATAACATTAACATAATTCAGCCTAAAAGTAAGAAAAGCAAGGTAACAAGAAAATGCATGAGTTCTTATGGAATAGCACTTAGTGTATGCAGAGGAAATCTTTGAATACTTTATTGAAAAGAACTTTGGAAAAAAACACAAAAGCCAGCTTGCATATGGGGGTGTCGAGGCATAGGTATATTCTGTCCAGGATGCTGGTCATGTACGGTGAGAAGAAGGGAAAAAAACTATAGAAGCCTGTTAGGTCTGGTTTTCATGACCCTGACTATAAAACGTGGTAGTATGTCTAGTGGCTAGAGTCAATAAGTGGCCCTTCAACTCAGGACAGCATGGGCTAATGGCCAGAGTCAATAAAGTAACCCACCCCTGGGAGATTGTGTGGCCGATTGACCTGTTGGGAAAGTGGGGTACCACTTAGAGGTATGTGGCGCCCAGGTAATAGAATTCTGGCCATCCCTGCTCCTCCAAGTCCCAGCCCAAGGCCTTGGCAGTGCTCACCACCAAATCAGCAGAGATCCTCCCAAAACACGCTGGAGAAAAGTTCACTCACTGGAGAAAAGTCTAAGACCTCTGAGCTGCTTCATACCTTTTCTCCCTCAGGGATGCTCCACGGTTCCCCCAGGTCTCTGGGGTCCTCATGTGGGATAGCTCCTGCCGGCATGGTCTCTTCTCCAGGCTCATCAGGCAGTCTGGAGTCCATCTGAAGCTCTGTGTGCTGTGGCTTTGTAGTCAGGGCCTGTAGACCTCCCTGGAGAGAATCTGTGTGTGTTTTCCCCTTTGGCAGCCTACGCAGATTGAGTTGGGCTGCTTCCTTTTATACTCTGCCTCCAGGCTGAGCGTGTGCAGCAGAGTTGGAGGGGTGGGGCTTCCTCAGCCTGAAAAGCACAGTTAACCCTTTCTGGGCTGGTGCAGGGTAGGTATTCCCCTCACAGGGGAGTGGAGAAATCTCTTCCCAAAGTTGCAATGCTAAGAGGACAACTGAAGTGTTTTGGTACCATATGATGGGGAAAATGACTCACTGGTCACTTTGTTGCATACCCTCTTCTGCCATCATGCAGAAAATCCCACATTATCACAGGATTCTATCTACCAGGAAGCAAAGAGCAAAGAACAACAACAGGCTAAGGAAATCTAAGGTTAGGCTGTATCCTAGGAGGGGTTACGTTCTGTGCAGACGGGAGCCATGTCAGTGTGCCTATACAGCCTGAGGCTGAAGTAGAAGGCATTGAAAGCACACTAGGGAGAATAACAGAGAACTTTGAGATACAACTATGCTGCTATGTAATGCTGACAGATCCTGGTCATCGGCGAGCAGGATCAAACTGGGGACCTCTGGAGTTTGGTGCATAAGCCTCTACCGAATGGGCTAAAAGCCAACTGCCTCTTAACTAAATCTCTCTCTCTCTCTCTCTCTCTCTCTCTCTCTCTCTCTCTCTCTCTCTCTCTCTCTCTCTCTCTCTCTCTCTCTCTCTCTCTCTCTCTCTCCCACTAGATGGAACAGAACCCCACAACCAGGAGATGTGCAGGTTACAGCTGCAGTAACAGATGCCCAACAAAGGTGTCTGTTAGGGATCCCCTGACTGGGGAGTACCATGGCAGGAGAGCCATTGATGGTATGTCTACACTGCAGTTAAAAACCCGCAGCTGACCAGTGCCAACTGACGCAAGCTCTAAGACCCTGTAAGGTGAGAGGGTCCCAGAGCTTGGGCTGCAGCTCCAGGCCGAACATCAACACTGCAATTAAACAGTTGCTTAGCCTGAGCCCCATGAGCCTGACTCACCTACCACAGGTATCTATGGGTATGTCTACACAATAATTAAAAACAATCTGCTGTAAAATAGAGAGAATGCAGCAGAAAAAGGCACAAAAGAAGAACAGAGGTAAACCTGTCACTGAGGAGTGGGGTAAGGGAGATGAATCCCCCATGGCTTGAGAGAAACATAGAAGTTCCTATCAAGTCATCAGAGAATCTGAGGTGCACAAGCTAGGGCAGAAACCTGATACTAAGGAGTGAGGAAGAGAAGAAAATGAACCCTACCCAGTGACTGAGATAAACAAATTCCTGTTGGAATTTTAAAAAGGTTCACTATTTGATGTAACATTACAAGTGGATGAGTTCCTGGGCTGCTATTCTTTAGCCAGCTGACAGCTAAGAGACCACATTTCTAGAATGCCACACTTTCCCAGAGACATCATTTATGCCAGCAAAAGGCACCCAGACTACCCTCTGCTTTATTAGGAAGAGGGTAACAATCTGTTTTCAAATGAAAAGAAAGAATAGTAGGAAAATAAATGTTTATTCACAAACCTTCTGCAATGTGCATTCCCAGCAATATAATAATATCTTATAAAAAATGTTAATACTCTCCAGTTATATAGCACTGTTCATGAAGATCTTAAAGCACTGGTTATTTTTTTCAGAAAATATGCAAGAGATAAACACTATATGCTCATTTTAAAAATTGAACCAGCCAGAGAGAGGTTAAATGATTTTCCCTCTGTTGCCTCCCATGGTGAGTCAGTGAGAGAGCCAGGAACAGCACATAGGATTTGGCCTATTCTTCTAAATTGAACATGCAAACATGTGTCTTAAAAATTTTAAGTTACAGATCACAGTATTAAACTAACTTTAAAGATATTCAGAATGAAATATTCATAACCAACCTTTTGCATTTTCTCTAGTTGCTCTCTTGTTTCCTAAGGCTTTCATCCTGCCTCAGAGTCTTACTCTTTTGACTAGACAATTCTTAGGCCTGGTCTACACTAGGACTTTAATTCGAATTTAGGCAGCTCTCATACTTCGAATTAGACGCGTGCACCCCGTTCCACTTTACCAGGAAGCCATTTAGTTCGACCTAGAGGGCTCTTTAGTTCGAATTCGGTACTCCACCCCGACGAGGGGAGTAGCGCTAAATTCGACATGTCTATGTCGAATTAGGCTAGGTGTGGATGCAAATCGAACTTACTAGCTCCGGGAGCTATCCCACAGTGCACCACTCTGTTGACGCTCTGGACAGCAGTCCAAGCTTGGATTCTCTGACCAGCAACACAGAAACGACCCGGGAAAATTTGAATTCCTTTATCCTGTCTGGGCACTTTGAATCTCATGTCCTGTTGGACATCGGGGCAAGCTCAGCAGCACCTGCAACGATGCAGAGCTCTCCAGCAGAGGAGTCCATGCAAATCCCAGAATAGAAAGAGGTTTCCCCAGCATGGACAGACCGTGAAGTCCTGGATCTGATCGCTGTGTGGGGCGATGAGCCTGTGCTTTTCGGAGCTGCGCTCCAACAAACGGAATGCAAAGACCTACGAGAAGGTCTCCAAAGCCATGAGAGACAGAGGATACAGCCAGGATACAACGCAGTGCCGCGTGAAAATCAAGGACCTGAGACAAGGCTACCAAAAAGTCAGAGCGGCAAACGGACGCTCCGGAGCACAGCCCCAGACCTGCCGCTTCTACGAGGCACTGCATGCCATTCTAGGTGGGTCTGATGATCTTTGTTGGTGGATTGGGAAAACAGCCCGAGGGGATTTTACAATTGTGTACCAAGTGTAGCATGCAGTTAGCATTCAGTTCTAATCTAGACTATTTCCTTTAAATAGGAGAGTAATGCTGAGATACATGTCCCCTTGGCACATTCTTGCTGTACTGTGCTATTGTGATTAGCATAATCTGCTACTAAATTTTTAGTTGTTTAGCTGGAGCATAAAATTAATACATTTGTCACTAAACTTCCTTTATATAAAGCGTAGGCTTTCTTGGGGGGTAGGGGTTAGATGCTGTAATTTATCACTCAGTACACATATACAGAAGAGATAACATTTTTATTAATAAAAACAGATGCTTTTTGTCATTTCAATATTGTAGGTTCTTGAAAGAAATGAAACATCCAGTTTACACCAGTGAACGATCCAGTTGCAATTTGAGTGATTTTAAGAATGAAATGAAAAAGTCACCTTCGTTTTCAGATGTGAGTAAATACGAAAGAAATTTCCAGTTCAAAAATAGCAATTCTGGATGTTGCTGTTGACATAAGTGATCCCCTGGGAATTAATTCAATCTGTCAGCAATTTGTTTTCTTTCTTTGTGTATGGCATGGAAAATTCAATGCATTTTTGTCATAAATACTTTATCATTGCAGTCTCATTTTTTTTAAAAATGATCAGAAGGCAAGTAACATAAAAGAAATTACTAGACTAAATTTTTCCCTGCATCATAGTAATTCCCACATTGTACGAGCCAAAATCAGACAATGAAAGTTTATTTTCTGTTGATCATAGGAATTTTATATGTGTGTGTATATCTATACACACACACACACACACACACACACCAACTGCAAAACAATATCAATCTTCTAGGGCTGGTTTTTGCCAACAACTGTGGCTGATTGCAAGTCATTTGAAAACATTGAGCCATGCATGAGCATGACAAAAGTCAATTTAGGTGGGTTTGGAGCAGAACAAAGACTTACAGATGCAACACAATTCAAAATTCAGCACTTTGACAGTGTACGTTTCAATTTAGTGTTCATGCAATTTCATTAAATGATGTAAGAAGGTCAAAAGTTTAATAAACTTCAATTTTATACGCATATTGAATAACATTTTTATACATCATTCTAAATTATTGAAGATAGAGACAACAATGATTCAGGTCAGCAGAGAAATTTGTAAAGACAACCCTCAGCGCTGCAGGAACAAAATTAATCACTTGACTTTGAATCATTTCTTAAAACTACAAGATTACTGAGGGATCTAAATATACATTATCTTTTTAATTCCCTCCCCGTCTCACAGCCACAACAGAATTCACTTGCAAAGTCAAAGCACTTGCAGTTGCTGTACTTTATACAATATATTATATTTTGATTTTTTTAATCAAACATTTTTTAAACAGTGTCAGAAAACACTTCAGTGAGTGTCAGTCTTGGACTAAACGTGAAAGAAAAGGGATGATTTAAGGTCAAATTTAACAAGGGGAAAGAAGTTAGTAGGAAGAGAGTGGTGCATTGTGAGGGCAGTACCACTGAGACAGCAAACCCCAGCTGTAGAGGTGTGGGGGAGTCAGGTTGCAGACCCAGATTGCAGGAATAGGGTGAGCAATGGGGAAAGTAGATACTAGGTTAAAGTAGGAATCTCTTAAATGTTTTGAAAAGTTATACAGGGGAGTAAATTTTGAATGGAATTCAGAGATGGAGAGGAAGTCAGTCAAGGAGACAGAGGTGTATAATTTCAATTCCTTGAGTGGAGAGGAATATAGCCACAATTTTCAGAACCACCTGAAATCTGAACAATGGGAACTGAACATCAACAACACAATGGAAAGGAATTTACAGTTGTAAAGTTAAGTGGGTTGCAACCAAAATCCTTTTATGCATTTCAAGTATATAAAACAATATTCTTCTTTTCAAATACATTTTAAATGCAAGAAAACATTGCAGAAATTGTTTCATGCTCTTACCTACAAGAGAAAAAATTTAGACTATACCAGTTATATTCAAGTGCTTACAAATATATATACACACAGGCGTGCATAAACACACACACTAACCAAACACATTTTCATTGTATTTTATCATAAATTGACAGCAACCTTTGTTTAAAAGAAAAAAAATTAACTCCCCATGACTCCTTTCCCACCTCCACTCTTTCTTCATTCACCCCATTTTCCCTGGTATTCAATATCTGCTTATCTTTTTCCTTCAGTCTATGGGAGAGCCTTTTCCCTCTTTCTCTATCACTAAATCTCTCCTTTCATTCATCTACCTTCTTGTCCTTTCTCTTGTTGCACACATCTGTGGCTGGTCAGCTCTGCTGGCAGTGTCCCAGCCTCCACCAAATCCATTTTTGAGACAATTTGCACACACTGGGTGGACCATGTGCAGGGGACACAAAGGTTTGCAGATGGCCCCTTGAACCCTCTTTGCCCTGTGTGCTCAGACAAGGATCTGCTACAATCTGAGGCTAACTTAGGGTTTATAAATAATATTAATAGTTTAAAGTCTACCTATTTGCTAACTTTTCACTGGAGGTGGAGGGGAGATAGCACCTCCCCTGCACACACACATTTTGCCTTGAAAGTTCCCAATTTTGTCCAATTTACAGTTAAAAAAATTGTTGGTGCTACTTCTGTTTCTCCCTGCCCTTTTCTCCGCCACTGAGCCCGTAACACAGCAGCCAACATAAGAGAAGTACGGTCAAGGCAGGAATACAACTATTGAGTATCCTATTTCACAATTATACAGACAACACCAATGAACTTAATTTGTGATATCTAAGTATTCGGAAGGGTTTTTATAAAAGGCATGCTATGATACATATTGAACCATATTAATGCCAAAGAAATGCTCGAAGACATGATCCCAAAAGTGCTTGGAGCAAACATTTTACCTCAGATGCTTGCTGAGAAGGATGGCAGGAAGAATCTCCAGGTAGCACAATTTTTTATTTTTTTCCCCTCAGCTTGGGTGCCTTTTATTGCCAATATAATTACAGGGATCAAAAATCATTTGCAAGGACAACATTCTGCCCTTGTATATGCATGTAACTCTCAGCCAAGTCAGTGGTAGCAGTGACTAAGTACCTAAAGGCAGAATCTGCCCACTGATAAACACCATTGCAAGAACATGCAGATAACTCACTGTTCAGCATGCTAATAGTCACAAGAGCCAACAGGTGTTTGCTGCATTTTCGGTGATTTAAGCATCTTTAATTTTTGATGGAATTAGAGCCTATTGGGGAGGAGAGCAATTGCTTTCTAACAAAGTGCCAAGAAGGCAATCAACAATACTGCTGAACGATGCTCTGCCAATTATTTTAACGGGGAGCTGTCACAAAAAGTTTTCCCCTTAGCTTATGATAAGCCTCATGTACCAGAAGTACGTGCACTTAAGGGACTGGGGGATTTTTACAATTGTTTCTCCATTTAAGCAAAAATGGTCTCAAAGAGGGAGGCAAAAGCACTGTACAAAAAATGTATATTAAATGAACCATCATTTTTTGCTGGAAATGTTTATACTCTGCCCTTGAAAAAGCCCTCTTTACTCTGATTGCATTGCATGGTGGTCAGTCTACATAATCTGAAAAATAGGAGAGCAGATGAAGGAGTTAGGGGATATTTTCCTGCCTTTTTTTTTTAAATAATGCTTGACACAGCACAATCTCATGCATTCGCTGAGGCAGACAATTTCATCTTCAAAATATTTTTATGAACCATCAGGGCAAAAGTCATTTCTACTAGGAATGATTTAGTAGTATTCAGAAAGGAGTGAACTACAAAAGTTGCAGATAAATATAATAAGTCTTGCTTCAATTTAATGATTTTAACCCCATGAACTCCATCTAGATCATCACTGTTTCTACTTTAAAAACAGCAAGTGTCATAGTGACAGAGATCCAGACACCAGCATTAATTGTTAGAGACTGAAGCCTGGTCTACACTAGGCGTTTAAATCGGTTTTAGGAGCGTAAAACCGATTTAACGCCAAAACCGTCCACACTAGGAGGCACCTTATATCGATTTTAATGGCTCTTTAAACCGGTTTCTGTACTCCTCCCTAACGAGAGGAGTAACGCTAGTATCGGTATTAACATATCGGATTAGGGTTAGTGTGGACGCTGATCGACGGTATTGGCCTCCGGGAGCTATCCCACAGTGCACCAGTGACCGCTCTGGACCGCAATCTGAACTCGGATGCAGTGGTCAGGTAAACAGGAAAAGCCCCGCGAACTTTTGAATATTTCCTGTTTGCCCAGCATGGAGCTCCGATCAGCTCGGGTGGCGATGCAGTCCGAAATCAAAATAAAAAAAAGAGCTCCCGCATGGACCATGCGGATGTGATCGCTGTAAGGGCAGGCAAATCCGTTCTATCCGTTCTATCAGCGCTCCGTTACAGAAGATGAAATTCAGAATCCTTTTTTAAAAATCTCCAGACAGACGCCATAGCAGGGACTCAGCGCACTGCAGCGTGACAAGCGTAACGGAAAGCCAAAGAATCAAATGGATGCGCATGGACTGGAGGACTGAAGCTATCCCACAGTTCCTGCAGCCTCCTAAAATTATTTGCATTCTTGGCTGAGCTCCAAATGCTTCTAGGGTCAAACACAGTGTCCGCGGGTCAGGGCATAGCTTGGCAATCTACTCACCCACCCCCCACCAACCCCCAGAAGCGAAAGGTAAAACAATCCTCTGACTCTTTTACATGTCACCCTATCTTTACTGAATGCTGCAGATAGATGCGATAGTGCAGCACTCAACACCAACATCCTTGCTCCCCCTCCCGCCATGGGCGGCTGATGGTACAAAAGGATGGAAATCCATCCTCATCATCAGCATAAGCTGATCGTACAAAAAGATGGAAATCCATCCTCATCATCAGCCTCAGCTGATGGTACAAAAGGACTGGTAACCGTCCTCGTCATCAGCCTATTGGCCCTAATTTTTTCTGGTGGATGGATGGTGCAATATGGCTGGTAACCATCCTCATCATAGCAACAGGGGGCTGAGCTCCATCAGCCCCCACCCTTCATGTGTAAAGAAAAGATTCAGTTTGCCCCTGGACTAGCAGTGGGATGCTGGGCTTCTCTCCTACACACTGCTTAATGTCCTGTCTGGACTATCATAGCAGCTGGAGGCTGCCTTCCACTCATTTCTCACTAACAAGTCAGTGTGTCTTATTCCTGCATTCTTTATTAATTCATCACACAAGTGGGGGGACAATGCTACGGTAGCCAAGAAAAGGCTGGGGGAAGAACGGAATCAACAGGTGGGGTTGTTACAGGAGCACCCCCCTGTGAATAGCATACAGATAATAATTTCTGCGGGCTCTGACACAGAGCAGGTGGTTCTCTAGCACACTTGCCTATATTAGGCAGCACTGATTCTATTTTTAGATACCAAAAAGGAGGGATTGACTCAGGGAGTCATTCCCAATTTTTGCTTTTGCGCCCCTGGCTGATCGGCCAGGGGCACTTATGACAGCAAGCCAATGGTACAAAAACGATGAGAAGGTGCAATATGGCTAGTAACCACTCTTGGCTTTTGCGCCCCTGGCTGATTGACCAGGGGCACTAGCAGCAAATGGTACAAAAGGACTGGTAGCCATGATCATCCTCAGTTCCAATTTATGGAAGGGTTTGGATGGTGCAATATGGCTAGTAACCTATCTCTGCTGTCATGCAAAAGCAAAAGCATGCTTCTGTGTAGCGCTGCTGAATCGCCTCTGTGAGCGGCATCTAGTACACATACGGTGAGAGTCACAAACGGCAAAAAAAGCTCCATGAATGCAATGATATGGAATCTGCCAGGGCAATCCAGGGGAAAAAGGCGCGAAATGCTTGTCTGCCGTTGCTTTCCCAGACGAAGGAGTGACTGACGACATTTACCCAGAACCACCCGCGACAATGATTTTTGCCCCATCAGGCACTGGGATCTCAACCCGGAAGTTCCAAGGGGCGGGGGAGGCTGCGGGAACTATGGGATAGCTAGGGAATAGCTACCCACAGTGCAACGCTCCAGAAATCGACGCTAGCCACGGACCATGGACGCACACCACCGATTTAATGTGCTTAGTATGGCCGCGCTCCACCCGATTTTATAAATTCTGTTTTACAAAACCGGTTTATGCAAATTCGGAATAATCCCGTAGTGTAGACGTACCCTGAGAGATACATGCCCATCAATGGGTCCATGGGGGAGGAAGAAATCTGACTTTTGGTTAAGATCCTGGACTGAGCTTCAAAAGATTTGGGTTCAGTTCCCAATTCTCTGCCTCACCCTCCCGCATGATCTTAGGCAGGTGACAGTCTCTTTGTGCTGCAGTTCCCCATCTGTAAAACAAGGATATTACTTCCTTTCTCTCAGCCTTTGTCTTGCCTATTTAGATTGTAAACTCTTTGTCAATGAGAATGTCTCTCAGGTGTTCATATGTGGCACAAGGCGGCCTTAATGTGCTACTATCATACAAATAGTCTTTTTACAAAATTACTATTATACAATAATTATAATATTTAAACCATAATAAGTGGGGGTTTATAATGTATTTCTGTCATGGTATGTTGCTTAAACAGAGATTTTTTTTTCTTTTAATAAATTAATACGTATGATTTTTTGTAATACATAGAAGGAATTAACTAACGAGTCTTCTTCCTGACCCAGTGAACAATGAAGTAGTCAAATTTATCTTTCTATGATGCATCCATAAAGTTTCCTCATATTTCAGTGTGTAGACTATTGTTTAATCCTGCTTAAATTGTCAAATCTTTATGCACTTTGCTTACTTGAAAATTTGAGCTGTAATATTATTTGCTACTGTGGTGTACATAGCTATTTATTCTGGATTTGTTTTCTGCCTATTGCACCTTTAAATGAAGAGAAGTTACCTATCTGGCTCCAGAAGCTAATGCCATCTTGTGCTCTTATGCAGCCTGCTATAGAGGAGATAAGTTCTCTGTAGAGAGCAGTGTGCCTATTTTATGTTGTGTTTTGTTTCCATATAACAAAGATTATTATAACTGAAAGTATGTGGTTGCACTTGGAGTATGGAAAAACAGGTTCTAATTGATACATTATTAAAAATATTGTGGAAAACATCTTTAATTTCCATTTTATAGACTTACCCATTGAAAAACATTAACAATTAATTTGATTTTAAAAGTTCTAACAATAAAGCACAAAATTCTCCCTCAGTTATATCTGTGCACAGCCCACTGGAGACAATGGCACAAAGATGTAACCATGGGCAAAACTTAGCCCCAAAGTAAATAAAATGTATTAATTGATAAAAAGGAGTGCTTGCCTTTCTGAATATTGAAGTACCACAACATTTAAGCCAAGTTATATCAATGACTAATTTATAAATAATTTATTCAGTTACACTATTATTGATTCACTTTTCCTCCTGTTTCATATATATTATGCATAATGATAGCCTGCCAATACAATTAGCTATCCATTGTCACTAAGCCATTCATGGTATCATATAAAATGAGTCCGTGAGCACATGCGCACACCAAATTAACCCAATAAACAACTAAGGGGAAAAATAAAACCATTTGTTTATGATCTGTATGGATGTTGTCTCTAATTATAGTACTCTATTGGGAATGAAGAACAGGTTGTAATAAATGTGCCCACTATCCGCAATCAGTTCTGTATTGTTGCTTCTGTCTTTATTAAACTGAACACAGACAGAGAAACAACCCACAATGTGTTTTAAAGAATCTTTTAAAACAGCTATTCAAACTATACTGGTATTCTTGAAGTCTCAAAGTTCATTTAAGATATTGCTGTTAAAAATACTACAGCCCACTGGGTGGAGTAAGCACACAGTGGGAAAAGCAAGTTGTTATTGAATTTTACAATAATCTGGAGGAAAATATTGTGACTTCATTTTAGGGTGATTTTTCCTTTCAATAAGGAAGAGTTTAAATTTAAAATGTGTACAAGGATAAATATAAAACAGTTTTTAAGAGCATTTTTATCCATTATATTTTTATTATGTAAACTTAGCTAGTAAAGCTCCAAGCATTTTCAGATCAGGACTATTTAAGCTGAATATTGTGTGTGTTTTAAAGAAATTGCATACTATTTTCCCTTTTCTAAGCTGCTAAGTGCAGAAAGTGTACATCCACCTGGTGACATTTCTAGATATAAATGCATACTTTTAAGCAACACATGCCCTTTTCCAAGACTTTTTTTATTTTGCATTTAACAAAATAACTGCAAATGTCAGGTATTAGTAGGGCTGAAACAACCTTTTTCTATTTTGTTGTCTTTAGAACCCAATCTTTTATTCATGACTTCTCTCTTGGTGCTGGAAGGCAGACTGTGTTGCTATAGCAATGCCCCGCATATTCTTGTAGATAGCTTACAGTTTCACTTTTTTTGAACAACAAAGAGCCATTGATACTACATGTTGCCAAAGGTTACAAAAAAGTTGAATTCTAAAATGAAAATATTTCTTCTATAGAGTTGAACACTATGTGTGAGCCGCAAATTCAAAGAATCAGGTAAGGCTCTGATCCTTTCTGTGTACACTGGTGAACCTAGTATAATCTGTTTGATTCCAATTCATCCTCAGAATAAAAAGTATTTGAAATATGCTCCTTGTTTTCAGCCACAGAATTTTTAAATGATTTTAAAGAAAACATGAACTACACTAGGTATAAACCCTTTTTTTCCTACATTATAATGATGCTAGCTAATAAAATGTAATCTATCAGAGGGGTAGCCGTGTTAGTCTGGTTCTGTAGAAGCAGCAAAGAATCCTGTGGCACCTTATAGACTAACAGACGTTTTGCAGCATGAGCTTTCGTGGGTGAATACCCACTTCTTCGGATGCAAGTGAAGAAGTGGGTATTCACCCACGAAAGCTCATGCTGCAAAACGTCTGTTAGTCTATAAGGTGCCACAGGATTCTTTGCTGCTTCTACAAAATGTAATCTGATATTCCTGTTATGATATAAAGGTAAATGCACTCTCAATACCAGTGAGAAGTCACCTTCTACAATCTCCAGCTGCCCACAATGGATATTAAATATAGCTGAGTGTCCCTCAAGAGTTGTGAAGTATGTTTTTTGTTTCCATCTTAATTGTTTTCTCTTCCAGACATGGGTCCCCAGACAGATGCTTACATAGTACAAATTCAATAACAGTTCAACAAGCTAAATCAGATAGGAGATAGATGTAGAAATTCAGGATTATGATGGTGAAGAAAAGACACTTGCATTCATGACTAAGTGAGAAGCATCAGCATCACAATAACTTGCAGCCGATCAGAAAGTTGGTTGAGTGATATCATGGACAAAAACATCCCTGGTGGCTATTACAAACCATTAACTGTTAGCAAATACTGGGACCTATTTCTTTCACCCCTGATCCCGCTGAAGCACACCACAGATTGCACAAGTGGTTTGTTTAGCAAGTGTCTCCTGATTGAGTTATTTGTCAGCTTCAGAAGTAGGGTTGTCAACTTTCTAATTCCAGAAAACCGAACACCCTTGCCCCGCTCCCTGCCCTGTCCCTTCCCTGAGACCCCACGCCCTGCTCACTCCATTCCCCGCCCCCACTCCATCGTTTGCTCTCCGCCACCCTCGCTCACATGCTCATTTTCACAGCAAGGCTCAAACAGGCACCAGGAGAAGGCCAGGAGCTGCCACAGTTTGAATGTGGGAGATGGAATGTGAGAGATGGAAACTGGACACCTAGTCACCCTAGCTGCAGAAGACTTCCTGTGCCCACTGGCCCCTTGCCCAGGGGGCTGCAGTGCTGCTGTGCCCTGTGTGAAGGTTGGGCCCCAGAGCGAAGAGGCCAAAGGCTGGCCACCTGGCACTGAGGGGGCTCTGCTCTGCCTGGGCTCCAGGCTCCTGGCTGACTTTTATTGTCTGGTTTTATTGCCTTTTTATTTTCTCTCTCTGATTATGATGGTGCCTGGGAAGACTCCACTCTTCCAGGGGCTGCCTAAACCACCCAGCTGGGAAGGGAGAAGGGTGGCTGGAGGGGAAAAGATGTGGGGGGTGGAGGAGAGAGGATGGGGAGCGAAAGAAACCAAGGATGAAAGCAGGGTGGTGGTGAGAGGAGGCAGTGAAGGAGAGAGGAGGGGGTATGTGAGGTAAATGGGGATGCAGGAGGAGGCAGAAGACTACAGGTGCATGAGGATGTAGGGGGCACAGGGATGTATAGGGACATAATGGGAGTCTAGCAGTGTATGGAGGTGAATGGAGTACAGGGCTGTGGAGAGTGAGAGACATGGGGGTGGCGACTCTGGGAGGTGGAGAGGATGGGTGGGAGAGTGCTGTAAGGGGTACAGGGCTGGGATGGGATGCAATGACGGGGGGATGGGGTGCAGGGAGTTGGGGCGGGGAGTGATGCAATGATGGGGCATGGGGCTGTGGGGGGTGGGATGGGGAGGGATGTAGTGAAGGGGATGGGGCCTGGGGGGATTGGGACAGGGAGGGATGCAATGATGGGGGTCCAGAGCTCGGGGGGAGGAGTTGCCCAGAGTCCGAGGCTTCTGGGGCCAGCAACGGACTCAGGAGGACAGTCCTGGGCCGGGGGGCGGTGCTGCTGGGTTAGAGGTCGTGCTGGGGCTGTGCTGCTGGGCCAGGCCCGCCCCTGACTCCCCGAGGTGGCTGGGCCGAGCTGGGCACTGGGTTTGTCTCGTTCTCCTCACCTCCCCTCCAACAGCCCCATTCCCAGCACTCAGAGATGGGGATACATACCTGGAACTCCTGGGAGCCAGTGATGGGGCGACAGACCACGGTTTGTGGCAGGCATGTGCCGCAGCCACAGGAGGAGCGTGAGGAGGAGAAAGGGCCAGCAGGAGCAGGAGAGGCGTGTGCTATGACCCCTCAATAGCCACCTGCTGAGCGCTCACAAGTCGCGCTAGTTTATCCCCTGTCCTGACGCGGCCAATGGGAGCTGCACCTGCGGACGGGGCAGCACGCGGACTCCCCGGACACCTGGTCACCCTATTCCGAAGATGATGTTCACTTCCATAGGCAGTTTCCCTGCCTTCTACCACACTCTGAGAAGAAGAGGACAACCGCAGGAGGTGTTTCAATGGCCCAGTCCTGATCTAGTAGGTGTAGTCATGAGGACACTTCCCACAAATCTAAGAACAAAGTGAAAACAGAATGTCACAACTGCACCTAATCTTATTCTCTAACCTATACATGATATTTTGCTGAAAGTAGTTTTCCTTTCTGAGGCTGAGTCAGAGAGTCATTTATTAAATGATTGGCAGCAGTGAAATGTCCCATTGTATACAGCTTAGGAAACACAAGCACATTTTTAAAAAATAATTTAAAATACTTTTTTTAAAAGTTCCATTGCTTCAGTTATCTTATTTCAAACTTGAAAATAGCATCTCTCTATTGGTGCTTTTCTTTTTGCTAAGTATTAATCCCCCCTGCCTGTGCTTTTGATAATATAGATAGATAATCATATTGCACCTATTGGTATCTGTGTGTACAGACACTAAAGGAGTTCCAGGCAACAGTTTGCCTATTATTTACTTTCAAGCATATGAGCATGGTTATGGGAACAGAATGTATTAGTTCAACAGTTCCCATCTATTGATACATATTCTCATATTGGTACCACAGGTTTTAATGAAAAAGTACTATGACAAAACTAGAGCTTGGAGCAACCCACCTTTCACTGTGGGTTGGAGCAATGAATGGAAAGCAACATGCACTAGCTGGTACAACCAAGGTCTCTGTCTAGAAAATTGATAGCAACGACTACCCCGGTTGTACTGGAATGCTTTTGTTCACTAACTTGTGCTCCCTCTACTAGCTGAGTGGCAACTTGTTCTACAACAGCACAGTAAAAGTAATACTGCATGGGTTATACAGAAACAGTAGGTAATAATATTTAGACTATGGAATGCATTCTATATCATTCCATAATTTTAAGGTCAACCAAATTTGCAGACTAAGTTTGTTCTGTATGAGGTATTTCTAGTGAACCCATCACCTCATATTCAACTATTAAGTGTCTTTTTCAGTAAGTACTTAAAAATAAACAAAACTGAACTCTTCTCCCAGTATCCTCTGATGATAATGTAACTTGTTTGTTGCCTACATCTCAGATTTTAAAAAGGAATCAAGTTATATGGATTTAAGGTACACAAATCCCCCATTTATGGAGCTGTAGGTCATGCTTTGAAAAGTAGTTCACAACATACAAAAAGGGACTGAATTTCTCATGTATGTCAAATTACACAACATGTACTCAGTAGTTGTTATACAGGCAACACACACTTAAAGGTGTTCCCTGTTCCCAAGAAGTTCCAGCTACTGCTCTGTGACCTACCTTCTATCTGTTTTTCTAGGTCACTGTGGTGTCTAAATTCTGGCTAGCATCACAATGTTGCTAGCTCAATAAGTCCCCTTGCTGATGTCTAGCTCTACCATAGTTCACTGACACCACCATCTCGTTTGTTTTTTCCACTGCCGCAGAAATAATTCACTGGCTAGTTCTACTGTAACACAGAGCTCCACATCACAGCAGCAATTTTTTTTTCCAAGTGACATCTGCCTATTTCAAACCTACCTGCTATACTCCTGTTATAATGATTGTCAACAGTTCTCTGTGTATTGTCCTATTGTTCCCCACTCACTAGCCACATCAATTGCCTGCCCTCCATCCTGAACCCTCCCTCATTACACTGTCTTATACTCCTCATATTATTTCCCCAGCTTCTTCCTCTTCCCCCATCTAATTCACCCTTCTCCTTCCTCTCTGATACATTCTACAGCTATTTTCCTCACCCACACCTTTACCTCCTTCTTCCACCACTAATATTTGCTCCTATTCTTTGCCTCCAAACCCAAACATTTAGTTTATGATCATATATTAAAAAACTACTTTAGCTTAATCGGTTTAGAAAACAATGCAAGATCTGTGCATAACAAACCAAGTCACCCCAGGATCTTGCTATATAATATCTCTATCCCCACCATGTTAGCCCCCAATTGCTATTTGTCATCACTTGTTAAGTTTAGATATAGGGCCCCCATCCTGCAACATATGGATGTAGATTTATTTCTATGAGAACTCCAACTGAAGCTAAATACTAATAATCAAACAAAGCCTCTACGGTATATTTATTCCCTGACCAAAAAAAATACATTAAGATGGAGTTAAAGTTGAGAGTACCTATTAATAATTTATGGTAAAAACATTACAGGACTGTTGTAATTGTCCCAAAATCAAGGTTTAGAAACTCAGGAAATTAAGCGTAAAGGTTACACTTAAACAAAATCCAGTTGTTAAAATATGCAAATACACAGTGAAGGAACACAAACTTTAAGTCTACCCTGTAGTAACATCATGAAATAATCATACGATTATGACTAGGTATTTTAGTGTTGTGGTCCCAGATTAGATTAAACTGATTT
Source organism: Mauremys mutica (assembly GCF_020497125.1). Classification (NCBI taxonomy): domain Eukaryota; kingdom Metazoa; phylum Chordata; order Testudines; family Geoemydidae; genus Mauremys; species Mauremys mutica. The sequence continues at coordinate 46,097,315 of NC_059075.1, forward strand.
TTAAAAACACATTTTTTAAAAAAGTACTTTTGGCCCATTTACTACAGGAAAGTATCAGTATATGTAGAGTTCGAAGTATCTGTGCAATTCCATTGTTAAGATCATTCAAGACAATGGAGAGATTGACACAGATGCTAAGTTTTTTAGACAAACCAGTTTTTAATTACGTTTAACACAGAGTAATTAACAGATTTACTTGTAAATTCTCAAAAGATTTATACTACTCAGAGTTAATGTTGTACATTTGGGGAGGATGCACTGTGTGCTTCATACATAACAAAGAGGTTGAATTCCTGCTTTGACTGCAAAATGGAATTCAATCTTAACTATGGAATCATGACCAGCACCTGCATAACACATTTGTATACTAAAGGGCTATGCTGATTGTATGTTTTCTAGACAATTTCTCCATTGGCTCCAGAATTACTTTGGCAGGGTATAATCCCAGCACACCCCTTTGTGTCCCAGCAAAGCACGCTTCCCTCAGAGCCCTGTACTGAGGTTTGGAAAAAAAATCACTTGCCTTCAGAGTCTTTAAACAATATTCTCCTTCTCCTGAAGTCTAGTTTATTTAGTTCATACAACTTCTCCAAAAAGAGCTTCCCTTAGGGATCAGGGGTCTTATTAGTCCCATTTCCTCTTTGGGGTTGTAGGGTTTTAGTTCTTATCTTCCTAGCCCCTAGTTCTCCCCTCATGTTCATGGGTCTTCCCAGCCCTCCTTCTTAGTGCTGGAGTTTTCTGTCCAGCTGCTCCCTCCTTGGCACAGGAAGCCCACAGCCAGGGGCGGCTCCAGGCACCAACATGCCAAGCGCGTGCCTGGGGCGGCAAGCCACGGGGGGCACTCTGCTGGTCGCCGCGAGGGCGGCAGGCAGGTTGCCTTCGGTGGCATGCCTGCGGAGGGTCCGCTGGTCCCGTGGCTTCGGCGGACCTCCCGCAAGCGTGCCACCAAATCCACAGGGCCAGGGACCTCCCGCAGGCAGCCTGCCTGCTGTGCTTGGGGTGGCAAAATACCTAGAGCCGCTTCTGCCCACAGCTCCCCTTGTTGAGCTTGCTCATAACAATTCTTCATCTGGTCCCTTTCTCCAATTAGTCCAGAAGGTTGAGCAGGCAACCTGCTCCTATTGGTGGCTCTGGGGTCTGAGAGAAGAGGCAGAATATATACAGCTCATTCCCAATTGGTTGCGTGATACTGTAGTCTTGCCCTGCCCACTCCACGAAGTACCTACTCCCAGGCCCTTAAAGAAACAGGTACTGACTTTCTCCCAAACACTACTTATTCCTGGAACTGCTTCTTCTTCACCAATATGCCTTATTTCCTAGATTTTTTTCATACATCAAAACCTCCCAAAATCTTAAAGGGTCATGGCATGTGACCAGCGTAATCTGAGCATTAAGCACAATATCCTTAAGGGGGAAGACTACCCTGTCACAATGACAGATGTAATTAGTTAGCAAACACATTTGATAACTGAACTGGGTTTACAAATAAGAACAGAAGAACATAAGAATGGCCATACTGGGTCAGACCAAAGACCCATCCAGCCCAGTATCCTGCCTTCCAACAGTGTCCAATGCCAAGTACCTCAGAGGGAATGAACAGCACCGGTAATCATCAAGTGATCCATCCCCTGACAAATGTCATGATTATTTATTGTTATTTGTTTCTGGTAATACCCATTGCATATTAGGCACTTGCCAGATGATCAAGAAGGTATGAACCCAGTAAAGGGATTCAGATAGAGGAATGATCAAATTGACATGCAAGGAGAATAACTTTAGAAGCTACATTTTGTATGGACTGAAGGGAGACAACATGTGTGTCTGGGAGGATAGAGAGGAGATTGTGGAAATAGAAAGAAAAGGACACATTTTGGAGATATTGAGGAAGAATAAAGGGTGGGATTTGGTTATGGTCCAGATGTGTGGAGCAAAAGAGTGAAATTATATATGGAATACAAGCTATATAAGGGTACGAGAAGAGAATACATAGGCTATATAAATACTATATAACAGTAATATTCTCTTAACTGTTTGTTATCAAGATTCAGTGTGTATTTTCTGAATCGTGTTATGAAGTCTTACAACACTGGTTTTAGCTTGCACAGCTGCAAATGTTACTGATAGTCACAAAATTACGGTCTTATTAAATCCTGTCATACTATTTGTCTAAATGATCTTCTGTTTCACTAAGCGCCACAGGTTTAATATGTACTGTGTAAAGAATTATTTCCTTTTGTTTGTTTAAAATGAATGTCCTTTCATTTCAATAAATGTCCTCTTTTTTGACTGTTCCACAATATGCTAATGACAATTAATAAGTAGTCTGCCCTTCATAATCTTATATAAAGTAATCTAATATTCCAAGGAAGGTCACAGTATCCCACCATGAGTGGGAATATTGACTCGAGCTTCAGCATTTTATCTTTCATCTCTTTTGGGCTCTAAGAGTTTGGACCATGTCACAATTCTCAACTTGAATTTCATAAGCAATGAAATAGGCAATTGAAGAAATATACAAACATACTGTCTGCAGCTAGGAAGAGGCTACTCTTTACTACTTCACCACAGGCATTCTTCTCTGGTTAGCAATACAGATAAATGGTTAATCATATAAAGGTAACATCTCAGAGCCTATCAAAGTGAGAAAGGAAATTTGGCTCTTCACTGTCCTGCTCCCATCTTTCAACTACAGCACACTTTTGTAGTCTTTGACCCAAGTCTCTATAATTCCAGTTGATGACCAAAGGAAACTGAGGTAAGGTTGATACTTTGACCACCGTTATATGCTCCATAATGTTCAGTAATTAATAACCATATGATTGATTGGCAATCCCTCGATTCGAGGATGATCTCTACCATGGATTTACATATGGTTCCTGAGATGACTCAGGAGTCCGATCCTGTTGGAAAGATGTTATTTCCCGTGATAGAAGCCTGCTCATGGTTTCTTTTAATGTGGGGAAGCTGGTGCACCTACAGCGACCACACGATCATGACAAGTTGGAGGTCTGGGGCCCAGTGGCAGGGAAAGTCTAAGACAACTGAAGCTCTCCACTTGCTGCAGCCATCAAAGCTGTTGAGATCCAAGGACCCTCTTCCGCCTGATCCACTGTTGAGGACTTGGGGGATTGGACCGTTCTTTGTCTGGGACCTCCCCTCAGACCTGTTCACCTTGGGAGACCCTACCAGGAACATGATGCTCCCAACAACTTAGCTCTGAAGATCATTGAAACATGCAAGCCCCTTCATCACAACAAGGTGATGGTCCCCAAAGAGGAAAATATAGGGCCCAATTTTCACTGAACATCTGGCAAGTCCAACTGGCTTTAATTGAATTTGTGGGTGTCCACCACCCTTGAATATCAGGCACATAGTTTCCAACTCTGTGTTCCAAGATTTGAGCAAAAGGTAAAATGAGATTCAATGGCCTATGCTACTATGGTAGAAACCCCCTCCCAAGGAGCAGAAGAGATCATTCTTTCTAAAGGACTGGTTCCATATTTCAGTGCCTTTCACATTAGCGACAACACTCTGATAGGAAACAGAAGAGACATAACTAAAACCATTTAAAAAAATTTTTTATTAGCTCTTATAACAATTCACATGGGACAAAAGAGTGTTTGAACATGGATAACAGAGAAATTAAACAGATATTGTTGTATACTTATAAAATTGGTAATGGTACAGGGTCACAAGATATGAAATAACATGATTCTATAATCAGGGTAAAAGTAAATGTAATTTATCTACTGTAGGAAGTCTAGTAAAACCAAAATCCAGTTATTTGAAGACTAAGCTGAAGAAGTAATTACCTTTCTAAGGTAATGTGTAAAGTTAAAGTACCTGTTATAAATAAACACAGGAGGTGGTCACAGGCTGCCAGTGCCTACCATAGAGTGTATTGATGGCTTCTTGTTAACATGGTCATAATTTTTAACATTAGAAAGCAGAATCATGAAACCTCTCTGATATAGTGATCGCAGCCGGGCTGCAATAGCTGTTATGAGCCTTTATACTTTTCTTTGCTCTTAAAATTGAAAATATGTCTATAACCAGACTTCATGTTTCAAGTACTTCTGTGAGAGAAGGGAGATGCCTGTAGGTAAATGCTAAGTGTTGTGTGTTTTGTTACTGCATCTCTGAACCTTCCTAAAGAAATTGAGGTATTTAAATATCAGGTGAATGTTTACAGTTTGCATATTCAGAGACATATAATCATATGTACTCTACATAAATTCTACCCAACACAAGTTCTTATTTTTAAGAACATGGATTCAAAAGATGTGAGACCTACCAAGTCAGAGATCTTGACAGCAGCTGGCCAGTTTTAGTGCAGTTTGCTGGCCTGGAGATCCACTGATTCAGGAGTCAAAAGCTTATCCCAGGGTGAAGAAGTCTTTCTGCTCATTCTTCCAGCCCCATCAAATTACTGAGCTCTCCATAAGAATACTGGCAATGATGTTCTAAAGGTGTTAGAAGATGTAAAATGTTGTTCACTGCAGTGGAGCCATATGATGCTCAAAGGCTACAAAAGTTTACATTAAAATACAGGACTGAGAGCCAGCCAGGGTTCTAGTCCCAGCTTGCAAAGTGACTCCCTGACTCTTTCTTGCCGACCACTTCTGGCCCCATCAAAAATTCCTCCAGACTTCCCCTCCCTTTCAAATCAGAGTCAAGCTCCTCCTCATTGTTTTCAAAGCACTAACAACCTGGTTCCTGCTACCTCTCCATTCTTGCCTCCTTTTCTGCTGCTCACCCACAGCACCCAGACTCATCACTCCCAATATGTCCTTTCCTACTTCTGCCTTCTTGTCTGCCTCCATGCCACGTTCTACACATGGAACCCTTGACTTGACCCTCTCCGACAAGTGACTCCTTAGACTGCATGGCTTTCCTCAAACCTACATTCTCTAATCCACAACTCCGACGTTGTAGAGTAGAGAATGTAATAAACTATGGAACTGACAAAATATGAGGAATTTAAAATAATAAAACTGTAGAATTTACAAATTCTGAATTAGTTATAGTTCTCAGCTCCTTCATGCTGCCTTTGCCTCCCCCTCACCATCACTGTAGCTGCATGCTGCCTGCATCAATTATAAGCTCTTTTGAGGCTGGGTCCATGTTGTTTTACATGTCTGTAAAGCACCCCAGCACATAATATTTTGCTGTATGGCATGGTAAACTGAATAGAGAGCAATGACTTTTCAGATTCTCTCTCAGGTTATCATCCTCAGTCAAAACAAAAAAAAAAGGTTTTTTTTTATAGCAGCACTGACAGCTGATCCAGGTCTTTGGCAGGTGCAGAAGTTTCTCCAACAAGGAAAGGAGGCAGTGCTGGATTGGAGTAGCTTACATTGCACGTATGCAATGTCTGTGCATCACAGACCTCAGTTCCAGGGGTTTTCCCGGCATGCATAGTGGGAACAGGATGCTGGAGGAGTGAGGCCAAAGGAGCCTCTGATATGCAGATCTTCCTGTCCTGCCCCTCATTGCAGAGGGGATTTAACACCTGTACAACTTTTAGGGTGCCATTTTCACAAAGGTGGAGGCGGAGTGCAAAGTGCACCCACATTTGCACATGCAAACCACAAATTTCATAACCGAACACACAAGAGGTACATGGAGTTAACAAAGTTTCTCACAGCTCTCCAATTAATCTTCATGGAAAAGCCTAATCTGTTGGGCAAAGAAATCCAGGGAGAGCACAAAAAGAAGCAAGGACAGGGGGGTAGTCTTGCATAGTAACCCTATTCAAAAGAAACCAAGGGGAGTTCAGGTCATTGATCCAAATCTGTGTGTCTGAGCTACAGTATGGTAAAGAGCTTAGATAGAACGAACAGCATTTTCTCTCTTTCCCCATCCCTCTCCCAAATTCTTTCTCCTTAACCTTGAAAATGAAAAGGACCTCTCTACCTGGTCGATGGCTCTGACTTGGACTACTTTTAATGATTGCAAGCAACAGTTGTTAGTTTCCTACAGATATAATTAGAAGCAAAATAAAATGTAGAAGATACATGCTTTGTAAGTGTTCATAAACTCTAGTCAAAAATTCTTCTTTAACAGAACATAAATTAGATTATATGCTTTTAGTGCTGAATATATTTGTTACCAACACACATAACAAGAACAAAATCTGTGCTATTTTCAATCTGAAATTCGACCGTTTGCAATGCCTGAATAAAAGTTTCTATCCACCTAAGAAAAAGATGCACAAAAACCCTAATGCAAAAATTTAAGCTACCTAATCTTGTATTAAGTGCAGTCGCACACATACAATATATAAATAGAACACATCTACACATACAAATATATAAATAGAACACATCTGCTTGCATCCGAAGAAGTGGGTATTCACCCACGAAAGCTCATGCTGCAAAACGTCTGTTAGTCTATAAGGTGCCACAGGATTCTTTGCTGCTTCTACAAATTTATATTTGAATAAACATATAACAATCTGCTACCACAGATACTATATAAGTACATGCTTAAATAGAATTTAAATCATGATTAGAACAAAATCAGTTAAATCTTTAAATAAGGTTATACAAAAGATGCACTTCTGAACACAGGTAAATGCCACAGAACAGATATTTCAGTACAAAACTAGTCAGAACAGCTCTCCCATAGTAATAAGCATCCCCCTTCTCAGTTCAATAATCAAATAGCTCTGACTGGTCAATGTCTGCTTTTGTCCGGTTCTGACCTACATGTTCCTATGAGAGACATCTTTGTCTCACTTTTCTTTGGTCACTGAGTTCATGTACCTCAATAGGCTGAGACTTGCAGTCCATTAACAAGAGTTCTCAGCTCAGCCCTAGGCCACCCAGAAGCCTTGGTGCATGTTCTCACTGAATGGCTTCACTGGTGGCCCATTCAAATGTGCTAATGTCAGAATAAAAGGTTGAATGGAGGAGCCAATGTACACCATTGCTCAGGAAAAGTGACTGCAGCTTCCAACAAAGCCTCCCCTGTGGTGATGTTAAGCAGAGTTATCAATAGTGCTAAGGCAGAGCAAGAACTAATGCGCCAATCATGTCATCAACAGGTGGCACAGATGCAGCCACTTCAATACAGAAATCACAGGGCAACATTTACTGGTAATTCTATCCTCTTTCCAGTTTTAACGTACAGATAAGTGTGCAGATGTCATGTCTCTCTCTCTTGTGCTGTGTCAGACCCCCTTGAACTGAGTTCCTAAAGACTTTTTTGTTTCCTGTTCCTTTTACTATTGGCACAAACTGTAGGCAATGTTAAAGTCTCATCAACAGCAAAGCAAAAATCTTGTTTTTTTTAAACTACAGATAAGTAATTTTCTCCAGTTTATTCAAGCAGCTCAAAGAGAACATTTCAGTACAAAAAGGAAACAATTTTGTTATTCACAAGACTTGCCACACTGTTACACCAATTTGCTAATTGTCAGAATGCACATTAAACTGTCTTGATTTGTCTTAAATTAACAAACCATGTAACCTCTCCTCATCTCACTTGACTACAGCTTATTTTTTTCTTCAAGAATTTTTTGGGGAAAATAGGGAATAGGAAAAAAAAAGTCTTCATAACAATTATGAGGAATGTGTGTGAAAAGACTAAATTTGTTTGTAAAGTACATTATGGGCAGTTGCTGAACTGGAGGAGACTGTCCTAGCACATAAAAACAACTCTGATTTCTGCAGTAGATTTCCATTGCTTTGCTAGTACAGTAGTATGTTGCTAGAGGAGAAATAGAGGCTTCCCTCAGTTAGCAATCGTGTAAGAAGGGAAACAGCCACCATCATAAAATACTTCTGAACAAAATGGGATCATTCCACGATGTCATACTTAAAGACTTAAAAACATAAGTCATTTTAAGACCATTCTTATGGGACAGAGGTGAATGAGACAGAAAACACTAAAGAACCACCATCAAGTGGAAATTCCAAACATTTTCCTAGGGCTAGCACTGGAGGACTCCACCTATGGAACAAGGTACTCAAAAAATTGTAAGTCTTGGAGAGCAGATGTGAATTATAGCAAATTACAGTCTATGATACAAGTGTGTTCTAGAGGTTATTAGTGACCCTGATGCCCAAGCTTAAAATATTTGGTAGTGTAGGTATAGTGCCATGCAGGATATAGTTTGGTTTCAAATCTTACTTCCTTTCTCCTTGCAGCTGGGAATGCTCCTGAGGGGAGAGAGAATGGCAGCATTCAAAGCGACGCAGCCAGAAACATAGCAGTTGCAATACAGGAAGGAATTTGAGTTAAACTGATGTAGAATCAGGTGGGACTACAGGGATTTGATAAAGATGCACATGTTCCCTAACCTCCTAAGAAAAGCTTTGTCTTGGGATGTTTCTTTATCTCTGTACAGATGTTTCTCTCATCCTGTGTGTGTTGCTCCTGAGAGGTACTTTTTAATAGACATGGAGAAATTACAAGCTGGAAACTCATTATGAGCAACATTCAGTCATGCACCAGCAAAAGATTTAACATTCAGTCTCTCTCACATTATGTATACAAAAACCATTTTAATGGTAGATGTAGTTAGTAAAGGGGGTATAAATTTTATTAGCTATCGTTTTCCCTATGCAGTTGTGGTGCTATGTTATCTTGACTGATTGGCAGAAGGATTTTTAAAAAGTACTGTTTTATTTCAAGTCTCTGGAACTAATTATGTGATATTCACCAAATACATGATAATGTGAAAATGGTATTGGTATCTCTATGCCTTGACCTACATAACTAATTTGTGGCTTCAACATTCATTAATACCACAGCTATCCCAGATGCAGGTTGGTAATACCATCCCATATGAAAAATCCTATGGATATAAGACAGAGTGATAACTTTTCTATAGAATCCTTAAACCAACCATAATTGGGCTATAATTGTTTTTTTAATTATATAGGATAGATTATAAACACTACAGAAAGGATCTATATTAAATTCTACAAATGTTTAGAGCAATTTCTACCAGATACTATTTAAATTCTACAGACTTCTATTTATAGAATTTTTCCATAAGGATTTATACAGTACCACAGCATCATGTATTCTCTCTCTCTCATGTCTGAGTGTAGAAGTTTGTGAAAGAAGGAAGAAAAAAAAGTGAGGAATATCCAGATAAATCACATCCTTCCATTTAATTTTTTCCACTACTATTAAGTTTCATTAAGTTACTACTAGTTTCAGTCCCTTCCCCTCCCCTTACATGAGACAGATCCCATGAAGTCAATGGAAGTTTTTCCTGAGTATAAAAGCTGCAATATTGAGCCCTATGTTGGCATACTTCAGCAATCTAGCTAAACCAATACATTTTGAGGCCTCACGCAAAATGATTTTATGCAGATTTAATTAATTTTGTATTTCATCATAAGATGCTAATTTCTTCACACACATTGGAACGAACTTGGGTCTGTTTCCCAGAATTAATAGTAAGAACCTTTTCTGTCTTTCCACCTCTAACTGGTACTGCACAGTTTCAAAAGGCTCCTTTAGAACTCGGCTAGCATAGTACCCCAAGGGGAAGCTAACTGCTCCTTTAAAAATTCTTCTCTAATTTGGTTAGAGCAAAAGCTGCTTTTGGTTAGTGCAGAGCCACCTGTTTTTCATTTCTTTCCTTTTCTTCATTCTGTATGCCTATGACCTTAAAGGCTCAGCAGACCTCTCTGGAACCTTAAATTGTAAAGTGGGGAAGAAATGCCTGCTGATTTGCATGACTTAGTCAGTAGCTCCTTGTTGATGCTTTTATAAACCAGCAATAAAATGGAGGCCCAAGAAGCAAACAACTAGTTTTTTTCCTTCTGAATCCTAAATACTCCACCTCTAAAAGTAACACTTCCACTCTGCTACCCTGCCGCTATTACTTTCAGAGTGTTGTGGCACATTCCAGTGACACTGCTCAGTCGGGCACATGCCTAGGCAGTATAATTTCTCCCTCCTTAGGGCATGTAAAGACAAAAAATTCCCAAATGATCTTAGGGTAAATTATATTTAATTTTAAAACAAAATAACTTTCCTTAAATAAAAACTACTGGATGTGATTTTTTGTTAATTTTCTATCAATTTAGGGTTATAAAGTTGATCTCTTTCCCCTTCTTTTCCAGGTGTTCTCACCCCCTTTCTGATGTAGGAATGTGTAGTGGGCATGAGAAACTCTTAGTCTTTCAGACCTGGGTCCCAGGCACACACACCTAAGCACATGCTTTTCTTTACTCACAAGAGTGGTCCCAATGACTAAAGTTAAAACACAGATGTTTTTGTAGGATTGAGGCCCAAGTTTTCTCCCTGCCTTCTCCTGCCCTGCAAGGTGTTTCTATATTACTTGCCTGATGCTTCTATCTATGCTTTTTGGTGTTGAGCATTGTACCACTACACATTCCTTTATGGCCAAATTACATACATTTTTGGGGTTCAAAAATGCAGAGTACAAGACATTCAGATATGAATTTAGGCATGTTTTGGAAAGATGGCAGAATGTCACGGATCCTAAGTTAACCTTTTTGGATTATAATGAGACAAACGCCATCCAAAACACTTTTCTCTCTTATGTATGGATGGATCCAAATATAAAACTGGCCCATAAGACGCTTCATTTTATGAAATACTGGTGGGTACCTGCCTTCAAAAAAAGTGTCTAGTTTCATTTCTCTCTAGCCTGACAAACAAGCAAGAAAGCACTTGCATCTTCAGTATTAAAGATAGTCTAATGCTCATGGTTCTATTTTAAAAATAAATGGCAGATTCAGACGTCTATTGTGTGAGATTTGTCATTTTTTAAATAAAAATGTTCTCAGTGTCTTATAAGTTCTATAATAAGCACATCTACCATTTCGTATCACGCTTATATTGATATATAGCTCTCTTGCTTTCTATTGAGTCTCAGATGTGATCACTTCAAAGAGTATCAGAACAAAAGCAGGATGGGGAAAAAAGTTCTCATTCCTTAATGCACAAATGTGTTGTGTTTCTCTTTTAAAGTTTCACAGTTTCAAGAGTCTTCAGCATGTTAATGAAACATCTGCACTACAGCTTCCTAAATAGGTTTCTTTATCATGCAGTGTCATTAGTTAAGGCTTTAAACGTTAATACGTTGCTCATTTTTAGTTAAAAATGACATAAGCTGTTCTAACTAAATCAGTATAAACTACAGAGCTAATTGTGACAGATTATTTCTGTGGGGATCTGAGTGTACACACTCCATAAGAATTCATAACTACATTGCTTTCTAGCTTGGGCAAGCACTGCTCCCCCACAACTTCCACACCACTAGTTGAGGATGGAGAGATTCAGATTCCCCTTCCCACCTTTTCCAGTTTCAATCTATTTCAAGTACTAAATATAGGAAACTAGCAATAGGGTAAACCCCATGGGTTTATGGTGTACAGAAGCATCCTCCAGTTGGGATCCTTACCTGAATTTATACGAAGGTTCCACTAGGTACCATGACTGTTCCCATAAAATCAGCCTTAACCAGTTAGGCCCTGGCTCCCTCCCACCCTATTGTGATCTTCTGCAAAGGGCAGGGGACGCAGAGTCATCATTACTCTCTCCCCGCTTTGATGCGACTGGAGAAACCATTAGGCCTGGTTGCTTCTCTGGTGTATTTATGGGACATTTCTTCTTTTCTCTTGCCCCACCCCCAGCCCAAGCGTTCCTACCTCCAGATCCTTTTTGTACTCTCTCTCCAAGCTTCAGTGCATTTCTGCTCCCCATCCCAGCTGTGGAATTTTTCTTTCCTATTCTCACGTCTTTTCCTCCCCTCTATCATGTTGTTTTCCTCTCTCCTGTCACACCACACTCCCTCCACCTATGCCTGAGATAAAATTTGCTGATACTTTTTTCTTGCTAGTGGGAACCAGCAGGGGAAGAAGTGACATCAGTAGCAACTGACTTCTCCGTAGCATGCAAAGCAATGGCTTCTGGGTTAAATAAATAAACAATTGGAGATATACCAATCTCCTAGAACTGGAAGGGACCTTGAAAGGTCATCGAGTCCAGCCCCCTGCTTTCTCTAGCAGGACCAAGTACTGATTTTTGCCCCAGATCCCTAAGTGGCCCCCTCAAGGATTGAACTCACAACCCTGGGTTTAGCCTCACAACCCTGGGTTTAGCAGGCCAATGCTCAAACCACTGGGTTCCAGACAAGGGCAGGGAACTGCAATCAAGAGAATTTTTGTCCTGAGCTACTTGAGAAGAGGAGTGTGGGAGGGAGAAGAAAGAGAGGGAGACTTTGAACAATAGCCAAAAAACTAGGACAGTCTCACTCAAAATAGCAAGCATGCTGTCAATAGTGTTGCTCTATTGGCACTACTAACAGCTGCCTACAAGTAGTGCTATTCCACTTCAATGACTTTGGACCAGATCTTAAAAGATATTTAGGAATCCAAGTCCCCTTGATTTCAGTGGGAGCTAGGCACCAAATATCTTTGAGGTCCTGGGCCTTTATGTTGTCATATTTAACCAGGACTCACTCATTTTCCATTTATGATCCCCTATATTTTTCCTGTGAATCAAGACAGTGGCCCACCAAGCAACATTTCCCAGTTCTTGGTACCTAATCTTCACGTGGCACTCTTCTTCCATGATCTGCTTGTGACCCTAAAGGCCCCTTGGCAAAGGGCCCCCAGTTCTTTGCAAACAATTCTCATCTCATACCTGACAAACTCACTACACCAAACACATTGCTTACGGGATATTGGCCAGAGGGTAACATGTAAGGTCTCTATTGAGCGTCTCCCACCAACATAGCGCTGTCCACACTGATGCTTCTGTTGGTGTAACTTAGGTCACTCAGGGAAGTGTTTTTCATACCTAAGCGACATAAGTTATACCGACAAAAGTGCTAGTGTAGACATAGCCTTAGAGACGGCCAGTTCATGCAGGAGGGCATTTCCACCCCACCTTGGTCAGCCAGTGAAGTAACAGAAGGTTCTATTGTCTACCTTTGCCCCATCATGGAACTTAAGCTATAGTGTAGTCATAGCCTAATACGGAGTGGGAAGAGGTACTTTGGATCCATTCACTGAGGCGACATCTGTTGAGCAGGGTGGTTTCCATAGAAGATTGGATCCTGGTTCCTTTAAGGCAGCCCGATCTGCAACAGACTGAACTTTGAGGGGAAAACCTACTTTATTAGATGAGAAAGGTAACTATTAGTAAGGCTAGATCCTAGTTCACATCTGATGACTTTGTTTAGTTTTGTAACCATTTGTTTCCTTCAGTCTCTCTTGTTTCTAGCGGAATTTCTATTCTTTCTTAAATAAATCTCCTTTTGTTTCATTACAAGTGCTGTATGTTATATAGGAACAGTGGTTTAAGGTTAAACGTGGATACACTGCTCCTTTGGGAGCAGAGGATCTGAGACTCCTATGAGCAGCCAGTGTCAGGGGCTGGATATCACAGAAAAATGCTTCAAGGGGACTTGCATGTGCCTCTTGTTAACCTGCAAGGTAAAAACTGGTCTGGCAAAGCCCAGAGGAGAGCTCTTGAGTGGCTAAAAGTCTGGTAGTGTGAGGGAGCTAATACCACCAGCTTCCATAAGGAAGACTCCTTCAGGCTGGAGGCAAGGGGTAAAAGGTGACCCACAGAGCTGGGTAGCCCAATATTGTCCCAGTACTATAAGATTCTTTCACTTTGTAGATGCTGTCACGCAAGGAATTTCTTCATTTTGGAGTTTCCATTTCAGAAAGGTAGGGTTAAAAAAAAAAGCGAGGTATTATTGCTAAACCAACTGAAATTGCATTTGTGACATCAAAATGGATTTTTTGAAGTAGTACACTGGATTGACAGAAAAGCAGCTGCACTGCAACAAATGAAAGTGGAAATTAATAAGAAACCAAGGTAAAAGAAAGACTATTGGTTTTGCACACCCACAGCAAATTGGCTGGATTTAGAAAAGCTCACTTTGATCTTTCCCAGACTAATTACTGCTCTGTGTTTGACTGTTTTGTGCATTAGTTGCCCTTCATAGAAAAATGAAACTACTGTAGTACACAGCTGTAATACAAATGAAAATGTGACATCCAATAAACAAAGCATGGCAAAGGTCATCCAGTACAATAACTGTATAATTCAACTTTAAAATGTCTTTTGTATACAAATAATGACACATTTAAGGTGGTTTTGAACAATGAACCAATATTAAATGGTGTGAGCATGGGTTTGAGAAAGAGTGAGAAAAACTGCATACAAGACTGATACATAGAGTTTTGTGACAAACATTTTTCAGACCTACTACACAATTGCAAGATTAAATTACCTTAAAAATGCATAAATATTTTGAATACTTAATCTATGAGGACTCTGGGAATATATCATCCTTACTATATGAAATCAAAGAACGGTAGTTCCATAGGTATACTTATTTTGGATTTCATAGGTCCATGGTATCCAAAGGATAAAGAAAAAACAATTGTAAACTGGTGAAGATCAGCTACTAGAAGAACCAAAATTAGTCTTTTAGTCAACAAGTATTCCTCCTCAAGGCTTTGGAGTATATCAGTTATAACAAGAGAAAGAAAAATTGCTTTACATGAAAGCAAACTGAAAACTTCACCCATAATAACTGGGTACAAAGCCAGACCTTCACAAAAACCTTCCCACTCTATAGCTCAAGCGCCTGTTTTTACAATTTCCTGTGGTCCTTCTGAGAGTCTGATAGGGCTTTCAGTGTCCACTCCTGCACACCTGTAACTCCTTGCTTGCTGAAAAATAAGCAGAGCTTTCGGACACTACAACCCCCAGCAAAGACAGTATCTGATCTGGAGACCAATGTTAAGGAGAGGAATCACACAGAAGTGACATTTCATTGTTAACTAAGGCCCTAATCATGCAAGCACTTAGACACATGAGTAGCTTTACACATGGGAGTAAAGTTTAGCTTGTGCATGTCTGCAAAATGTGGTTCTTATTTCCAATGGAGACTATCTTGTCTACCAAAAGAAAAACATTCCTACTTAAATTTTGCAAGCAAACTTTGTCTTCATTCCACCAGCTACAGAGACACTAGTTGCCTTCATAAGGGAGGTGTTCTCCGGATTCTAACAACATTTTTTTATGATTGTTTACTATTCTGTATTACCATAGTGCCAAGAGGCTAAATATATTGATTTTTTAAAAGCTTGGGCTGCACATATTTATAATATAAGAATAACATAATATTTTCTTTTGCTGTGAACCCATAAAACCTAAAGCTGCCATAGACTGATGCTGTTAGCGCAGCATTAAACTCCTGATGTGGATTTGTTCTGTTATTCTCCACCATCCAAAAGTGTTATGGGCATTTGGGACCTTAGGCACCTTTGTATTCACACCCTACACACTACCTCAAATCATAGTTGTACAAAATATACCTTGTGAGGTATCACATGAAAGCTAATAAAACTGTTTATTAATATCATTGTAAAATGCAGCTGTGCTAGCCTTTTATGTAAAGTTAAGAATTTCCTCTGTATGATGTTACTAGAACATCTTTAAGAGAAGCCTACTTAGCCTAGGTAAAGGTGGTAAACAGGTCTATCCCAGACAAAGAAATGTGGATTTACCTCAATTTACAACAAAGCTATTGAGCTAAATCAGCTAGGGTTATCCTGCTCCTGACCTCGAGAGACAGAGAATTAACATGGCTCCTACGCCTGAGAGACACAGGAGACTGAATCCCCAGGAGGTCTTCCTGACTTGTATGACAAAAGCATTCCTTTGCGAATATAATAAATAGAGGCAGACTCCATCTTTATCCTTCACCTTAGAAGAACTTAATATCTTCTGAGAATGCACAGCGACTGGGGCCTGGGTCAACGAGACGGGGGGAAGCCAGTACAAATTACCAGGCCCCAGCAGTCCAGAAGGGGCTTTGTCAGCCCTGTTTAGTCAGTCCACCCTTGCTGAGGGGCCCGAAAGAATTTTTTCACCGGGGCCCGAACCCGCTCTCGGTGGCCCTGATTGGGGCTGTGTATTGCAGAGAAACATCTCTGAGGAGCTTCAGGGCGGGCATTCACTAATTGTTACCTGCTAGGTGAAGTTTGGTCCAGGGAGCCTTGAGGAGTTTGCTGATGAAAAAGACAGACTGATGTGGCAGGGAGCTGACAGGCAGTCTAATTGCCAGCAAAATGTTCTGTTGCTGAGGCAGAGAGGTAACACAGTGGCTTGTAGCTCAGCAGCGTTTTATGGTACTTCACAGAAGGCATAAGGAGATGTGGCCTCAGCTTCAAACAGCTGACAAGCAAATTTTAGCCATGATATAATTCAAGGTAACAAAGTAAGGCGAGAGTGGGGTGAGGAGTGGCATAGGTTAGAGCAATACAGTCATGCAATTACATAAGCAGGAAGCACAGTCTGGTGGTTAAACACTGGATTAGGATTCAAAAGATAGATGCTCAATTTCCGTTTCTGTGTAATCTTGGACAAGTCACGTAAGGCCTGATTCTGCACCTGGCTCAATGCAGGTGCCAGGGTCCTCCCCACCTGGAGCTGGTTACAGGCTCAGGACCTCAATGTCTCTGTGCCTCAGCTCTCCAGGTGTAAAATACAGATATAATACTTCCTCTTCCCCCATCTTTTGTCCCTCTTGTCTAATTAGAAAGTAAGCTCTTCAGCGTGGGGAGAGACAGCCTCTTACCAGGTGTATGTACAGCACCCTGGCACAATGGGTCCTCAGTCCCAGTTAATACATGTGCACACATTGCTGGTTCTGTAATGCTGGGGTTTGTTCATGTATATAAAAATGAGGACATTTTAAAATAGTATCTATTATTTTTAAAACTCATTTAAGACAATCTTCTAATTCCTGGGTCCCAATTTTTGAATATATTTGTGGTGGAAAATACTGGGGCGCAGCAGGGCCCACAGAGCCAATGTGGAGGTACACAACCCTACCTGATGATTGTCTGGATCTGTGAGTTGGCCACATCCTTGTTCTAGATGGCCAAGCCCCAGCCCTGGTAGAATGATAATGTTAGGTAAAAAGCAAGTCCTACTCACCTCTCCAGCACCCGAGTTTGTGCGGAGTTGGTATAGGGCTCAGAGATCTGTCAGAGACCAGACAAAACAATTCGTTGATCAACGGGCTCACACCATCCTTAGCTTAAGAGCCAAGCTTTGGAGGAGTGTGGCCAGTTTATTAGGGGTAAGCATCAATGTTTATACACAGAAGTAAACAAAGTGATTAACAGATCATAATGGTCATGCATAATCAATCAAGATTCTACAGGACAAAACAGGTTAAAATGTAAATTGGAGAAGACAAAAGAGGGGATGGCTACTTATGGCTACTTATTGGGAGGGGAGGGGTCATGAGTAGTTCGCAGGTCAGAGTTTTTTGATTAAAAGTTTCAGACAGAGACATGAAATCTGAGTTAAGTTTCAGTTCATAAAAAGTTCAGACTCAACATTCCTCCATTTGTAGCTTTGGGATAACTATTTACCAAATGCTACACCCTATTTTAAGGAGCCAAGGGCCGCTTGGCAATTTCAGCCTGGGCCAACTCGAAGAGAGTAAGGCCTTTGGCTGAAGTAGAAAAAGAATAAACTGACCCACATGAGTTTATGAGGGAGGGAACACAGTGAATACAGCAACACAGTATTATAAGGATTACTATGGCCCCAACAACACCCACCAAGAGTTTTTTAACCCACCCAAATCTAGGCAACCAATTCCATAAGGCTCCCCACCAATCATAAGGTGGCTGGCCAGAGGAGTAGTTCTTAGCCATTTCCCTTAGATGTTTGGTACGTTGAAAAGTGTCAGGGTAGGTGTCGTTTACAAAAACACAGCATTTTTCATAAGCAGAAAATAAAATAAAAAGGCATAATAAAAAACATACAGTTGTCAGAATAAAAGGTCCTCTCATTTTTTGAGTCAATTTAAGTCTGATGTCTGAAAGAGGTAAGCTGGTCCACTGGTTAGAGGCAGTATCCTCAGTGGTGGCAAGAGCTGCTGGTTCGTCACTGTGGTCCACTACGGCTGGCTTGACGTGGGAGTGGTGGATCCAGGATTTGCGTCCTTCCAGGAACACTGCAGTCTGGGTTGTTAAAAGAACCTGGTGGGGTCCAGTAAACCTCGGCTGGAGGGCGTCGCCACGAACGAACTTTTTGGCCCAGACGAAGTCCCCTGGTTGGAACGGGTGGATCTGTTCTTCCAGCGGCACGGTCTGGGAAAACTGTGAGGCTTTCCAAAGGGTACGGAGGCGAGCCTGTAGGGAGAGAAACTGGCACGCGGTCATATGATCCCCTCCCAATAGTGAAACATCAGCACGTGGTAGCGCCCCGCCTTTGAAAGGGGGGTGTCCATAGAGCAGTTCAAAGGGGGATAATCCCAATACACGGGTTGGGCGAGTGCGAAGGTGAAACAGGACCAAGGGAAGTACCTGAGGCCAGTTTAACCCTGTTTCCTGACAGTATTTAGCCAATGTAAGCTTAAGCTCCCTATTCATACGCTCAACTTTCCCGCTAGACTGGGGGTGGTAGGGTGTATGAAAGGAGTGTGAAATGCCCAGTCCTTGTTCTAAATGGCCAAGGACATTACCAGTAAAGTGGGGTCCGCGATCAAGTATGAGAGGGATGCCAAAACGGGGTACAATGTCTCTAAGGAGGATCTTCGCCACTGTGGCAGCAGTACAATTAGCAGTAGGAAAAGCTTCGACCCATGAAGTCAGAGGGCAAACCAAAACAAGGAGGTGCTTTTTCCCAAAAGCCTTTGGCATATCTGCAAAGTCAATTTGAAGATGTTGAAATGGAACAGCAGGTGGCGGTCTTCCACCCTTAATTTTGTTAAGAGGCGGAGCAGGTCCATTTCGCTGACATGTGCTGCATGCTTTCACTATTGACAGGCAGTAGGGTTGAATGCCTGGAGCATACCAAAAGCGAGCGATGGTGTCCACAAGGGCGTGCGTGCCGTAGTGACCCCCCTTATCATGGTGCCAGCGAACTGCCACGGGGTATGTGGAGCGAGGGAGGCAGGCTCGGCCATCCGGCATAAGCCAGGTCCCTTTGACCAGAGTGGCTCCGAGGCTCTCCCACGACTGTAGTTCAGCGGGTACTGGTACGGGGTAAAAGCATACTTGCTATCAGTAAAAATGGTAACGGTCTTACCAGCGGCCAACTGGCAAGCTCGGGCCAGGGCGTAGAGTTCGGCGGCTTGGGCTCCCCAGTTGCCTGGCAGTGAGGCGGCCTCTTGAATGTCCCATTCAGAGGTGACTGCATAACCGGTGAAACGCTTGCCATCAACATAGAAGGAGCTTCCGTCCGAGAAGAGGATGCAATCAGGGTTGTCCAGTGGCACGTCAAACAGGTTGTTCCTTATCTGTAAGATGCTATGAACTACTTCCACACAGTCGTGCTGATCCTGGAGGACTGGCAGATCAGGAAGCAAGGTACCTGGATTAAGGGGCCCACACCTTTCAAAAATTAGGTTAGTGTCTTCTAGGAGTTCGGCCTCTAGCTGCTGCTGACGATGGGCCGAAAAGACTTGGGTCGTGCCCTTACGCAGAAGGGCTGACAAGGCATGAGAGGTCCAGACCGTGGTAAAATGACCCAGGGTCAGGCTCTTTGCCTTTGTGATCAGCAGGGCAGCTGCTGCCAGAGTCCGGGTGCAGGATGGGGTTCCCTGAGCGACAGGGTCGATCTGCTGGGAGTAAAAAGCAAGCGGGAAATGGTGGGGCCCGCTCAGCTGGGTAAGGACGCCACTAGCAATTCCGCCCCTCTCGTGGACAAAAAGGTGAAAGGGTTTGCTGTAATTGGGGGGGCGGAGAGACATGGAGGAGGCCACACTGTCCTTGAGTAACTGAAAGGCTTGAATCGTGTCTGGGGACCACTGCAAAGGGTCAGGAGCAAGGTTAGCAGTCAGTCGGTGGAGCGGTTTGCTCAACTCCCCGCAGGACAGCAACCAAGGTCGACAGAAGCCAATTAATCCTAAGAAACCTCGAAGTTGTTTCTTGGTGTTTGGCAGAGGGCAGTTTTGGATAGTCTTTATGCGGGCTGGGTCCATTTGTCTCCCCTCTGGGGTTAACAGGAAGCCCAGATATCGGACCTTCTGTGAGACCCACTGAATCTTGTTAGGGTCTACCTTGTGGCCTCTGGTGTGTAGGTATAATAAAAGTGCCTTACCATCGATGCGGAGGGCGGCTTCTTCGCGGTTACCTAGTAGGATGTCATCTACGTATAGGACTAACGTGGATCCCTGCGGACTGGTGAAGCCTTCCAAGTCGTGGCGGAGGCATTGGCTGAAAATCGTGGGGCTGTCTCTGTAGCCTTGAGGAAGTCGTTGCCAGACATAACTTTGTCCCTCCCAGGTGAAGGTTGCACAGGAATGCTGAAAAAGGCTGATTTTAAGTCAATAACAGTGAACCACTCAGCATCCCAGAGGATTTGGCTGATGATAGTAGCTGGATCAGGAACTACTGCATGAAGAGGGACCACATACTGATTAATAACCCGTAGATCCTGTACAAAGCGCCAACGAATAGGGTCTCCGTCCTTTTTAGGAGGCTTTTTGACAGGCAGTATAGGGGTATTACAGGGAGTGCGCTGAGGGCGGACTAGCTTTTGTGCAATGAATCCCTCGACAATGGGGCGGATGCCTTCCCGGGCTTCCAGCGACAGGGGGTATTGGGGGACTGACGGGGGGGGCTAAGGAGGGCTTCACTTGAATCCTTACTGGCTCTGCTGAAAGGAGCAGGCCAACATCCGTGTCAGAAATTCCCCAGAGGGTTAAAGGCAAGTCAGTGAGGTCAGGGGAGAGAGAGGGGGGGGGTTTCCCAATTACCCTGAGTTAGGGCCGAATCTCCTAACACTGTCATTAATAATCCTACCCCTTCAGGAGTGCAGGTTAAAGTAGCCTCAAGCTTACAGAGTAAATCCCGGCCCATCAAAGGGATCGGACAAGCTGGGGGAAAAAGAAAACGGTGAGAAAAACATTTATCAGCATAAATAACATTTAGAGGCAAAGTGAGTCCCAGAGACTGTGGATTGCCTTCCACCCCAGTTGCAGTTTTAACCTCAGAGGATAGCCAGGGAGAGGGGGCATGATTTAAAAGAGAGAAAGTAGCTCCAGTATCAATGAGGAAACAGACAGGCAGTCCCTGGACTGAAAGGGTTAGATGAGGCTCTTTGCTGGGAGGGGAGAAAGTGAGGAAAGAGCCGGCTAAAGACATTAAGGAAATAAGACCATCACATTGTTTGCCTTCGCCCCCGGGGTACCGTCATTGAGAAGGCTGAGTTCGCTGCAGCTGTTGCTGTTGCCCGTAGTTGATCCAGGCCTGAGGAACGGGCTGGGCTGGTGGTGCAGGAGTGTATTCGTCCCTGGTGTAAGTATCTGCGGATGCGACCGGACCCTCTGGGCGTCCCCAGGGGCATTCACGTTTAAAGTGACCGGGTTGTCCGCACTGAAAACAATTTCCTGGTGGCTGGGGTTGCCAGGACCCTCTTCCCCGAGCACCCTGAAATCCCCTGCCACGGCCACGGCTTCTGCCTCGAATACCACCGCAAAAAGCTAAAGCCATCAACTTATATTCTTCCTTTTCTCTTTCTTTTTACTACTTTCCCTTTCTCCCATGCAAAACTCCTCCCGAGGTGTGCCCCTCCATTTCCTCCTTATCCCTCTGCAGAGATTCCAATCTGGAGTCCTGCAGATTCCCCTCTGCACTCTGGAGAGAGTCCCCTTGCGGAGGAATAGGGGCAGGTGCAGTGGGGACCAACTGACGAGTTAAAACACGCCGTGGTTTACACCCTTCATCGAAATAACATGGAGGGGGTTCACTCTCGGAAGAATACCTGACTGCCATAATCTTTAAAGATTTCCACAGCTCTGCTGCTGTGTCCCAACAAAACCAGTAACATAACTGTCCCGGATGGTCTTTTTCGATCTGGCTCCTTACTCCTCTTAAGGCAGCCTGTTCGAAAGAGCCATACGAAGGCCACCTCATCCTTGGGTCGGCCAATACCGCGGTATACCCAGTCCAATTCCTTACACACAGTGTGTACAACTTCCTCCTAGACATTCCTGTCTGTACTGGGAGTTTCCCTTCATTCCATAACTTATTTACAATCCCCAGCGGACTCTCAAGAGGCACGCTAGTCCCTTGACCCATGGTGTCTGACAGGAGCCCTCCAACTGGCGTTTATCCTGCTGTCCAGTACACAACCCTCAATATTGAATTGGCTGGGAGAAATCTCCCGTGGCGCCTGCCAATTCGTATATGAGTGGTCTGACCACTGGACAGAGGCACCGCACCAGAAGGAATCCCGGACGAGCCCCCAAATTGTTAGGTAAAAAGCAAGTCCTACTCACCTCTCCAGCACCCGAGTTTGTGCGGAGTTGGTATAGGGCTCAGAGATCTGTCAGAGACCAGACAAAACAATTCGTTGATCAACGGGCTCACACCATCCTTAGCTTAAGAGCCAAGCTTTGGAGGAGTGTGGCCAGTTTATTAGGGGTAAGCATCAATGTTTATACACAGAAGTAAACAAAGTGATTAACAGATCATAATGGTCATGCATAATCAATCAAGATTCTACAGGACAAAACAGGTTAAAATGTAAATTGGAGAAGACAAAAGAGGGGATGGCTACTTATGGCTACTTATTGGGAGGGGAGGGGTCATGAGTAGTTCGCAGGTCAGAGTTTTTTGATTAAAAGTTTCAGACAGAGACATGAAATCTGAGTTAAGTTTCAGTTCATAAAAAGTTCAGACTCAACAATAATGTGGACAAATCTCCACAACTCCCTCAGAGATTTACTCCTCTTTATCCCCCTCTCATGGGTTTTAACTTTTACCATTGGATAGGAAAGGGGGTGGGCATGCATGAGGAAAATTGCAGCAAACAGGGCCCAAATTATCACATTTCTAGCTTGGTTTCCCTAACCAGTGTGGAGAGAATCCCCCTTACCTGCCTTATAACAGTGTTAAAATTCCATTTTACACTCTCCTTTAGGGGGTAGGTAAATCGTGTACAATAATTAATTCCTGCCATCTCTCTAGCTGCAACCATATTGCACCAGAGGGTGTGGCCCCATGTTTATAAACTGACCATTAGCACTGCTACTTTATATAACAATGCTTAGCATTTTTATCTCCATTGTGTATATATAGATATATGTACCCCTAGACTGTACATTTTCTCATATTAGGTGTATTTGAAAGCCGTGTAAATAAAACCTTGTTTAGTTTACCCTATCATGTGTGGATCTCCATTCCTGTAAGCAATCTAAATGAAGACAATATGTTAGGCACACAGTTTTCTTAATGAACAGTGTCCCTTCTTTCCTGCAAAAAGAAATGAGCTCATTACTGTAGAGTGGTTTTTTTTCCCTCAACATGGAACAAATTCAAACTTTCCATACTGCAACCTGAGAAAAATCTTTGGAAACAGAAACTGGAGTTTTGTTTAGTGACTGAAGCTGTTTCCAATAAAACTGTCCTAACAATCCTATAAAATAATGAAAAATTCTTTCATGTGATATACAATCAATTATATACTAGCGGCTGAAAGGTTTTGAGGAACTCCAAATAGTTAATGCCCCATATTTTTACTTTTTATGGGACAAATTCTGCTTTAAATTAAATATCTAATTAGAGGGAAGCCATTCATAAATAACAACGTGTATTAAATTAGAATGGGATAATAAGAGTGTTAGATATATCACCTTGTTTCCATAAAGATTTTGGATTTGTTCATTTCAATCCTCCGGAAGTAATGGAAATGTGTTAATTTATTCAACTGCAATTAACATATCCTCACTTTCTTCTCCAACTGGATGTCAAAATTAAAGCTAATGTGTGCCTGAAAATTGAAAAGTGAATTTCATAAATATATATTTTTGAAAGGTTTTCTATAGGAACAAAATATTTCTCCCTCAGTGGTTTATAGATTATCTCCATCATATCAGATTTTTATCTTCTGGTAAGGAACTCCATTCCATTCTAGGCCAAAAAAAAAAAAGCACCTTAGGGTAAAATATTAAGTCTTTCAGGAAATCTCATAAAATTAACTCAACCAATAATGGAGCCTTAACTGTTCCAAAAATGGCATTTTATTCTCTAAAGTCTGGAGTTTGAAGATTACTTTTAAATGGTTATAACACTGCAATCCCATTGTGTGAATATTAAAAGCACACACAAACACTTCCAAGCAGGAAAGAACATGGGGGATGGTCCTTGCACACCTTACTCGGGTGATTGAGCCCATGCAGGATCTAACCCATGACTACAAAATGTTTACCACCACAATGGAGTTTTTCATCCATGCATTTCCATCAGGGCGGATGCAAGGATGTTTTGCACCCTAGGCGAAACTTCCACCTTGTGGCCCCTCCCCCAGCCCTGTGGCAGCTCTCTGCCCCCACTCTGCCCTAAGGCGCTCCCCCCCGTGGCAACTCCCCACCCCCCCTGCAGCAGCTCTCCCCCTCCACGGCAGCTCCCCCCGGCCCGGGGAGCCATGCGGCAGCTCCCCGCCTCAGCTCACTTCTGCTCTACCTCCTCCCCGAGCACACCGTCGCCGCTCCACTTCTCCCACCTCCCAGGCTTGTGGCACTAATCAGCAGAGGTGAGCTGGGGCAGGGAGTTCCCCTGCGTGCCGCCCCCCCCCCTTACTTGCTGCAGGCAGCCCTCCCCATGCCCCCTTGCCCCAGCTCCCTCCGCCTAAATGCCGACGATGACTGGGGCAGCCGAAGATCCGGCCGCCGCGGTTGCCGCCAAAGGACCCGAAATGCTGCCCCTCAAATGCTAGTGCTCGCCTAATGGGTTGCACTGGCCCTGATTGCCATACAGTTTTAGTATTTTGAAAACCTCACATACAGAATTTAAGGGATTACATACCACTAGATGCAAAAGAGTTTCATAACATATTGCAGGAATGGGAACCTGCACAGCAAGTTGCATTGTTGTTACCACTGTAAACAGTGCACTGCTTGTACATGGTATGGTCTTTATGCATAATTCCCAGCCTTTAGTTAGAAGAAAAAGCTAATGTAATTCAAAGTAATTTTCTCCTCTACAGCCAATCATAATACTTTTTTCACTATTCAGTTGTCATTACATGTAATAACCCATGCTCTGCTGGAGAAAATATAAATATATACCTGGGTTTTAAATTAAAGGCTTTTACTCCACAGTTTTCTAAGGTTCTCCTAAAGAACCTTTCCTCGTGAATGTGAGTTACGGCACGAGTACCTCATTGTATAAAATGAGAATTAGTACTACATACCAAAACAAATGGGTCTCTTCCCCGCTGAGCTATCAAGTACATGACATGACAGGCAATTTAATTTAATTACTTATCAACCATCCCTTGCTGTCTCTGTTATACAAAGAAAGCCAATGCAGATGTAGTGCCATTATAAAAAATGAAAGTGTCTAGTAATTTAAATATCAGTAATTATTGTACCATGGTTTAATTTTTTTTAAAAGGCAATATTGCCAACTGTTATTCATATGTACGGTTTATATAAAGCCTGATTCTGATCTCACAGTGATGAAATACGGGAGTAGTTCACTGAAATCAATGGAGTTACAATAATGAAAAAGTGGTGTATCAGGTCCATAGTAATTATAATGTACCCAGTGCATTATTGCACTGGTGTAATTTACACAGTCTTTAAGCCACATATCTGAGATGGGAATTGGGCTCTTATTCGAACATATATACTTAACCTTGCTGTAATGTTCCATTCAGATAATGGATAACACAAGCAGTAGGATTGTGCTTGCATATTCATTGTCAGAATATCTAAAACCTCTTCATATTAAAGCTGACAATGAAAGCATTAAGGCGGCAGTTGAGACCACTTTTGGAAGTAAGTCATTCATACTGCTTAGAAGATATTTCTTAGCAGAAATCCCACATTGTAGATCCTAATTTCCTATAGACATCCTGTATGAAAGGCAGTGTTAAAATTATGCCTCTGATAAGGTCTTTGGCCTTGTCTACACTACAGGACTATTTCGAATCTACTTAATTCGAATTTGTGGATTCGACCTTATGAAGTCGAATTTGTGTATCCATACTAAATACACTAATTCGAACTTCTGAGTCCACATTAACGGGGCCGGCGTCGACTTTCGAAGCGGTGCACTGTGGGAAGCTAAAAAGTGTGCTATTTCCTGTGTGGCTGGGCAGAGAATCCAAGCTCGGGCTGCTGTCCAGAGCGTCAACAGAGTGGTGCAGTGTGGGATAGCTCCCGGAGCTACTAAGTTCGATTTCCATCCACACCTAGCCTAATTCGAACTAGCCATGTCGAATTTAGCGTTACTCCACCTGCCGGGGTGGAGTACCAAATTCGAACTAAAGAGCCCTCTAGTTCGAATTAAATGGCTTCCTGGTGTGGACGGTTGAGCGGTTAGTTCGAATTAACGCTGCTAAATTCGAATTAAAGTCCTAGTGTAGACCAGGCCTTTAACTGTAGTCATCAGATACAATATATTTATATATTTACAGAAATTGACTATGGAGAAAGTTAGTCACTTCTTTTAACTGAACAGAAATAAAGAAAACCATAAGCAGTATAGTGGGAAAAAATGTGAAATGACAAATGTGTATAGTCACTAGTGGTAAGATTAAAGCCTTTCCATTTTTTAAAATTTATCTTTTATTTTCTCCAATTTGGAGTACAGAAAGGGTAATCTAATTCTATTATTTAAAAAAGTTGATGTGAACTTTGCTAACAACAATCAAAAAGTTTTCAAATTATTCTTACAAGAAATTGTAGTATTTCATGCTAAATGGAATCCACTTCAATACATAGGTAATTTCTCACTCTCAAAAAAATAAAAATCTATATTCTGCTCTCTTGCATTTTTCTTTAAAAAACTCAGACTAGACAGACAAGTCAATCTCTGGACAGTTTTCTCTTAATCTTTTTACTTTTATATTCTGTTTCTAAAAGGGATACTTAGTTTTAACTAGATTGCAATTTTAGTCTAAAAGAGTTGGAACAGATTTTCTAGAATGAGTTAAAAAGTAGTCATTGAGAGTATTATCTGCAGATACTTTTAGAGATGCAACAGCAAGGAACAATTGGCTTTTTAAAGTGTATATTTTCTATATTAATTATTTTATTGAGCTCATTTTTCTTGCATGCATTTCTAAAGCACCCATTCTCATCTTAATGTCAAGCCACTCAATTTGATTGTTTTATTACAAACATTCTGAACACATTTTCTTCTGCGTACACATAAAGTAAAAATATTGTTATACGTGAATTTTAAATGTAATTCTTAAATATTATGCATTTTTCATTTATAGGAACAGGGCCAGCTCTACTGTTTTCGGCACGCTGCTTGGGGGGGCAGTCCGTGTGCTGTTAGGGCAGCACATGCGTTTCTGTGGAAGCGGCAATTCGGTGGCAGCTTCTGTCTTCAGCCGGAAGACAGAAGCTGCCCAGCTGCGGACAGCTGAACATAGAAGCTGCCGCTGAATTGCCGCCACCGCGGAAACGCACGTGCTGCCCTAACGGCGCATGGACTGCTCCCGCCGTCCGCGGCGGCAATTCAGCGCTCTGCTTGGGGGCAAAAAACACACAGACTGCCGCCCCTTGCAGATTGCCGCCCCAAGCACCTGCTTGGAATGCTGGTGCCTGGAGCCGGCCCTATATAGGAAGTTGGGTTTAAAGCAAGTGGCCAATAAAATAAGAAAGGGTTAATTATCATATGATACGATGAATAAAATGAGTGGGCATATGACTAATAATTTTTGAAGTTACTAGCAAATCATTTCTGATATAAACATCCTTTGATTTCTGATCATATGATTAGGAAATTTTATACACAGAGACCATAATACGTTTATTTACTCTTCTGAAAATGACAAAGGCCCAGATTTTAAAGATATATGGGTGATGCCCTGAATGCTTAAGTCATTTTTGAAAATGGGATGTAGCCATCTAAATGATGTATGCCTTGCAATGCTGAGTAGAGCTAGATCCACAAAAGGACTTAAGCCTGGCCACTGTAGGCACCTAAATGCCTCAAAACCCTCATTCAGCTGCTGCTTAACTCAGCAGGTGCCTAAATTCCCCAGGCACATAAGTGTCTGCTGGTGGGCATGCATAAAACCAAGCTGCCTGATTCCCAAGCCCCAGTGAGATTAATCTGTCTCTCACCTGCAGGGCCCAATCCACTAGATGTGCTCTCTTATCTAGAAACCACAGCAAACAATTTCACACACAAGTAATGATTAGTCCCATTGACTTCAAGATCAGGCCCAAAGATAGCAATTATTTAACTACAGCATCTACAATAAGTAGCAACAAGACATTGTTCCTGCCATGACAACAGCATAGGCAGATCTTTGTACTCACACCATGACCTGTTGACTTCAATGAGACGCCGCGTGGGTGCAGGGGTTCACGTGCAGGGCTCTCAGTACAGGATCAGGGACCAAGACAGCACTATTTAATTTACAGCATCCAAAGTCCATGCGCTTGGCATGCTGGGGCCTGGAGCTGCCCCTGCCTGTCGCCTCACACTCCCCACTCTCCCATAAAACAAACCAGCACCAGCACATTATTTGGCCTTACCTTTCTCCCTCAGATTTGGGGTACCATGCAGGATGACTGCCAGCATTCTTGATGCCTGTAGAAATAAGCTGCTTCCTCCAACCAGAGTGCTGGCCAATATGCCAATAAGTCCCCTTCATTCTTTTATTGTTCTGAACAGTCCCTTGCCGTCCCAACGTCATTTAAAAACCTTCCACAGGGAATCAGTCTCTATTAACCACATAAGTTTATTTTTATAGTTAGCACAGTAAGTTTAAACTCCAAAATGTGCTGTTATTTATAAGATCCTAGAACAAGAGAGGCGGAAACTTGTCATACTCTTCCTCCAGTTATATGAGGTTTCATCCACCATTTTCTCAATGATCAGTTGGTTCCATTTCTGAGTGGCCTGGAAAAGAAAAAGATACAATCTGTTCTATAGTAACTTCCAGACTACTAAATACTAAGGCAACAGAAATAAGGTCAGCAAGGCAACAGCATTAATTTTTATATGTTAAGATGACAATTAGCACACACAGAATTAGTACAGTGCATGAACAAGATACAGCGGAGAGAATGAAATACAGTGTTTGTGTGAGTCCTCTAGAGGTAAACTTTATTGTAAAATTTAATCTTATGCATGTCCTGTTAATGATTTTGGACCCAAAATAGTTTTCTTTTTAACATTTCCATTCCCCCTTTTAAAAGACTCAGAGAGAAAAATCTTCAAATCAAGGACTAGAAAGCACTCCAACCTTCCTTCTTTCCCCCCACGTAAGGCTCCTTTAGAACATGACAGGCAGATTCTCATTGGTACAGCTGTATATGCTGCAGTGAATCCACTGAGCCTAGGTCAGCAGAAGGTGGTGAGATGAATTGGCCAAGTAGTGCAACTGCTGCTTTTCTCTCTCCTAACTGGAAGGTGACAGGTCAGCATGGAGGAGAAGGTTCTGGGGCTGCTGAGAGGACAGCTCATGAATAGCCCATCAGGGAGGCAGGGTGTCTGGGGACCCTGGGGTTAGGGTGGCAGTTGATGGAGTGTTTATTGGGACTTAATTTGCCTAAATCATGACACATAGTGCTACCAAGGATTATAAGACTAAAGCAACTCCATGGGACCTGGGGGAGGAGGAGGAGCGCCAGCTGTGGATCCCATCAAGCCAGGCTTTAGGGTGGTCTGTATAATATCTTGACAGATACTGAGGTGCTAGGATGGCCATTATCAAGGCCAGACTGGCTGTCCAAGATGGGGTGATGAGCAGCAGTGTAGGCCCAGACAGGGAAATCCGTGCTGCTATGGAAACTGAACTAAAATTAAAAAACAAAACAAAACAAAAACAGGGAGGTCACAAAAAGTACTACACTTCCCCATCCCCCAGGCTCCCACATGCAAGATGCACTGTACTCAGGCAAATCTGCCTGCACTATGGAGATTACTCCTGGAGTTCTCTCTGTCTGGGCCCATGCTTGCCAAGGTCACCTACATTCAGTGCTCCCAGCTGCTCTGCAGTCATATGAGTCACTCTTTGTTTCCTGTGGAATCACAACAGGGATGTGTTTGATAGAGGCCAGAACCACTACCTGCTCCTATACATTGTGGACTGAAAGTACTGCATGGCATCCTCCTGTATACCCCTTAGGAAGAACTTGGAAACCGCCTGTAATATTTTATGAATGTTTTCTCTCTTTGATTGTCATAGTATTGCTTCTGTATGGTTTGAAGGGAATAATTCAGGCATGAGCTGACCAGCATGTAGACTGGGAAGCAGACAAACACTTCTGACAGCCACCCATTCACCAATACTCAAAAGGACAATGCAGGTGTCAATTCCTTTGAATGGTTTCAGAGTAGCAGCCACATTAGTCTGTATCCGCAAAAAGAACAGGCGTACTTGTGGCACCTTAGAGACTAACAAATTTATTTGAGCATAAGGTTTCGTGGGCTACAGCCCACTTCATCGGATGCACAGACTGGAACATACAGCAAGAAGATATTTATACATACAGAGAATATGAAGTATTCTTTGAAGTATCTGACGAAGTGGGTATTCACTCACGAAAGCTTATGCTCCAATACATCTGTTAGTCTATAAGGTGCCACAAGACTCTTTGTTGCTTTTTACAATTCCTTTAAGTTTACCGGCTCCAGCCATTCTGAGGTATAGCGTCTGGCTGGTCCCCACTCACCTCCCAAGAGCCATACAAACTGGTTTTGACCAGGTTGAAGAGGTCCAGAGAGACAAAAAAGCTTTAGGACTGATACACAGACAACTCCTGAAATCTCAGAAAAGAGAGAGACAGAGTCTGCTGGGAGCAGACCGAACCCCAGTTCCTGAGGTTGAGGTACTTGAGATAGATAGACCTACCTAAGCTTTGCGTAAAACACAGATATGTAGACTTTTGTGCTGAAAACCCTTTTCTTTTTGTGGTTTGATTCCTACTCTTAAGATTAAACAATACTTTGTTTTGAAAAGACTTTTATATCATTGCATTTACCTACTGGTCACAGCTCCCAGAAGGAAGTTTTACAGGGCAATTGGGCCTGTGAAGGCTCAGGATCCATCACGTGGAGGGGTTACACTCAAAGATACTGACAGGGGATCAAAGGTGCAGCTAGAGCTGAGAAACCCTTCAATGACATACCCAGCGTACAATCTAAATGAGTGAGTAGCTATGGCTCCCCTAACCTGGGGTGCTCTTTACACTGTTTTGCTGCTGTAGCCTCCAGTCAGGATTGCTCACAAACAGCCTCCAGCACATAAGTCACTCCCAGCTTGGTCTGTGTGTATCTGTCACCTGCCAAATCCTCTATAAAAGAAATAATTACCACCATCTATATGGAGCTGTAGTGATGAGTGTGTTGCCTCCCTGCCACATAAGTAAGTTAGTGACAACATTAAAGGAGGTCACAATTAGAATGTACTTTTTATATTTTTAATCAGTACAGATTAAACCAACATTAAAAAAGTTACATTTCTTAGGGAAACTGTAAAACTTCAGGTATCAAATGTGGTTGGACTCAGAATTAGAAATAATTCTCCTTCCTGATATGAGCATAGGTGAACCTGTGGCTTCTGAGTCCTCAAGTGAAGCAACAAGATAGAACTCCAGCATACAGAGAACAGAAACAGACCTGTGCACCTTAGAAGGTTCCTTAGGTAGCCCAGCAGAGGAAACTCGCAACTAATTAGACTGCCCAAACACCGACTGAGCCACTGCCAACCCAACTGGCTAGGCTCTGATCTGGGATTATTTGAATCTGCCCATGAAGGTTCAACTCTGACCCCTCCAATCATGAGCAGTAGCTTGGGCTCAGGATCACAAGCACTGTCACTGGGTTCACAATAAGGAGTGAATCCAGAAGGAAGCCTTGGAAAGCAAATAATATTGGCAAGATTTGGTCTAAGTTATTTATCATATTTTGCTTATCAAGTTACTTGCTTCCAAATGCTTTCCCGCAGAGTGTACTATTTTGTTCCAGCAGTAAAATATCTTGCATTATACATATACTTTAACTAACAAATAGTGCTATATGCCTGCATAAAAAGGGATGCTACAAATTAATCTAGTGCGCTTCTCAGCCATCTCAAAATGTTGGATCTTTGTGCCCAAAGTATGAGCAGACCAGACCAGCTAACAAAGGACAACATTATCTCCATCTGCAGCCTTTACAGTAAAGCAGCATTTACTTCCAGAATAGGCCCTAGAGGAAGTCCCTTAACTAAGTGGAAGAATGGAGGAAGGGACTTCTCTAATTTATGGCACCTTTCATTCAAGGCCCTTAGCGCACTTTACAAACAATGAATTTATCCTCAAAATTCCCCCCCATGAATTAGGGAAAACTGAGAGCCCAAGATGTTAAGCAAGTTACTCAAGATCACATAGGAAGTTTATGGCACAGCTAGGAATAGACACCTGGTCAGTGTCACCTAGTCCTCTGCCTTAACCACAAGACTATCCTTCCACCCATGAAGTATCTCCAAATGATTATCATCAAATGCAGTCATAACCAACTGTAGTCCGTTGGGGGGAAATGGACCCTCCCTCTCTGGGTCTGTGGGCGGCCAATCCACCTCACTAAGTCTCTGGGAGGTCGCATGGGGAATCAGCGAGGTGATGGGAGACGTGAGCATGGGTCTGTGATCGGGTGTTCAGTCTTGGGTCCGGGTCAGCGCAGGGCCCATGGTCTGGGTTCCTGGACTGATAGGGATCTCTGAAGCCAGGAAGTCTTCCATCAAGGTGACCACCAAATTCAAGGTCATCAGGTGGTGGTGGAGTACCCAAGCCCTACCATGGGGTGGGAGCACCTGGATGAACTGCTCTAGGGCAACCTGTTCAGCGAGTTCACTCGCCAAGCATTGCTCTGTAAGAAGCTATCGCCAGCAGAGGTCTTTAATTTTTTGGGCTACGATGTGGGTCTGGGCACCCAGCAGGTAGGTCATCATCCGGAACTGCCAACAGAAAGTCTCTGGCATGATGTCGAGGGCATCTAAGATGGCTGACTTCACCCACCCATAATCTTGCGCCTCATCCAGAGGAAGCCCCCAATAGGTGGTCTGTGCAGTCCAAGTCAAGTAGGGGGCCAGGAGAGTGGCCCACTGCTCTTGGGGCCATCCCACCACTACCGCTATCCACTCAAAGGTGACAAGGAACACCTCAGGGTTATCCTTGGGTCCTATCTTGGAGAGTCTTATGACACTGAGGGAGCGGGGAGATTCCCTGTGGCCCGATTGGGTCCAGGCAGCAGGGTTGCGAGTTGCTGGAGAGACCGTTGCTGTTGCTTTCGGTGCTGGGCTCCCAGCTCCCAGAGTAACTTCTGCTGCTGGGCCCCCAGCTGCTGCACCAGTTGCTGCTGCTTCTGCTGCTGGCTCTCAGCCAGATATTTAATGAGCTTCTCAAACTCCATTTTTTTTCCCTCTCTCTCTTCCCCCCACCCACTTCTTTTAGGGTTCCCTACGGCGGGCTGCTGGAGTCAGGCCACATTCTCCACCAAGTGTAGTCCACTGGGGAGAATGGCCCCTCTCCCTCTGAGTCTGTGGGCAGCCAATCTGCCTCACTACATCTCTGGGAGGTCGCCTGGCATAGGGAATCAGCAGGGTGACGTGAGAGTGGGTCTGTGATCTGGGCTGAATGACAAACACTGTTACAGAGCCCAGCCCCTGATCAGGATGGGGTAGCAAAGAATTTCTGCCTCAGGCCTGCACCCAGGCTGAGCAGCAAACAGTGGGGCCTCCTAGCTCTCGCGGAGGGCCGACAAGCACAGGATTCTTGCCTAAGGTGGGGGGAGAATGCAAACCACAGATTGGGGTGGCAGGGTGGACGCCGGCCCACCCACTCCACTGCATCCTGGAATGATCTGCCACTGGGTCAGCAGGGATCCTGACCGCAGCACGCTGACTCACTTGCTGGCAGCATTGCAGCCAGGCAGGGGTCGGCTACCCCTGGGCCACTTCCCAACTCCCCCTCAGGGCGTACCTGGCTTTGTAGAGGGTCATCTTGGTTGTCAGGGAAGAGGGCCTCTGTCAGGGCTTGCAGCGCCTCTGTGTTTGGGTCTGTAAATGGCCCTGGTGGTCCTGGCCAGTCCTCAGCTTCCTCAGGGTCTGCAGCATCCTCCCAGCTCAAGAGCTTGCAGGAGCTATCTGACTCCTCTGGCAGCTGGGCCCCAACTCAGTTCTCCAGTCCGCCTTTTGTACTTCCTGGCTCCGCCCTCCCAGGTTCAGTGAGGGGCCCCTCCCTCTCCACGTCTGTGGGCGGCCAATCCACCTCACTACACCAACTGTCTCATTAATTATATTTTGGGGGATTAGGGAGAAGCCAAGTTAATATCAGAGATAATGGGAATAGTCTAATGCCAGATTCCAGGAGATAATACTTGCTATCGAGGCTCCCTTCACCCAGTAAAAATATAAATGCACTGTCTGGTTAGTTGTCTATAATAAAACCCTTCATGTACCACAGACAAAAAGTGAATACCCATTCTTGCACCCTGCTTGACTAACTAGTCATATCTTTGTTCTATGTTAATCCAAACAATACCAAGCTATTTATATATCGTTAGGGCTAAAAGGACGGAAACAAATAAAGACCATTATTTAAAATGAGAAACAGCTGTCTCTAGGTTGTATCAGAGATTTTCATTATAGTCCCCAGTTCTGATGAAGCGTGACTTAAAAGTGGTTCATCTAAAGGCATGTTGGAAATTCCTGATTTTATTGCCAAATTACAGGAACACTTAGTCACATCTCAATTTTTTTTAAAAGAAACATTTCCTGGGAAAATTAAAAAACACATAAATACAAATATGTTTGGAGGAAGGGGATGCTTCATGAATGTATCAAATGAACAAGCAGCAAGATATGCTGTAAAAGTGGTGCAACCTGGTTAAAAAATAAAGATAGTTAAAGAATTAAGAATATTTTTACTTATATAGCACCTTTCATCATAGCATCTCAATCTTCTTCAGACTTGAGCTACCTCTGCAAGAAATGAAACTGTTGAAAGAAAGGCATGATTTGTTTTAATTTTTGCTATTCAGATAGCATAGACTATATATATAATAGTCTCATCACTAGATTAGTAAATACAGCTAAAGCCATATTTTGCGTACTTTTCTTGTGCAAGTAATCCCACTATCTGTGTGAATTAGGGGGGCAGGATTTGGTCTGTGATCTGAATATCATGTTATCACATTGTTTCTTAACCTCATCTTGAATGTTGGGTTACTTTGCATTTAACTGAGCTATAATCTTGTGATATGCGAGCATAACTGTGTTGAAAATATATTGCATATAATCATATTGTACTAGCTGTCTATCTTAAGGTAGATCTACATGCCACTCTTATTTCGGTGGCATGTAGAGTAAGTACGTGTTCTACATGCCACGGCCAGTAATGTGTAGTGTAGACATAGCCTTAGACACTTATATGGCTCCCATTAACATAGTATCTGGGTACCTCACAATTTAATATATTTATACTAACAAAACTCCTATGAGGTAGAGAAGTGGGGCTTTTTCTTATATAGGCTCCTATTACCCCCACCCCCATCCCCGTCCTGATTTTTCACACTTGCTGTCTGGTCATCCTACTGCTAGGATATTTTACAATTGATTTCAGTGGGAGAAATATTGTACCCTATCATAGCTACCCAATTTGGTAGCTGAGTATGTGCGCACACACACACACACACACACACACACACTTTATTTATTGTATATATAATATGGATGAATTTAAAATATTAAAAGAAAGTTCAGTTTTGGGATACTTTTATACTGTTTTTCCACATTTCTTAACTTTCATTTAAAGTTCCCTTCTGGTGAAAATTGAAAACATACAGTTCCTTTAAAAGCTGTCTTGTTTTTAGTAAACAGTGATTGTGAGAAATTTCTCTTCTCTCTCATACACCTGGAGTCTGCATTATAGTCAGCAAATTCAGAATTGAAATTCTCACCAGGCATCTGATCCTGTATGTAGGTTCAAGAAGAGACTATGTCAATGTTTGCTTAGTTCTTACCTTAATATTTATTCCAGCTAACCTTGGGAAAAGGGACACAAAATAATCAAGACAAATTATGTCATTTATATTCTCCCTGCTTCATTTTACAGTCAAGTAGATCCAAACAATGAAGCATAAATGGTTTATTATAGTCTTCATTGCCACTGTCAGGACCTGATTAAAAAGGAAAAGGTTTGTATGTATATTTTTTGTGCTGTATCTCTCAGCATCTGGAACGCAGATTAAAGTATCATATTTTACTAATGGTTATCAAGGCTTAGTTACTTCTGAGGCAACATATTCAATGCACAGGGCTGATTCTAGAGGCATGCGAGGAGGGCAATCACTTTCAGGGGGTGCCGGACTGCAGGGTCACTTGACTTTTTTATTTTTTGGGGCTTGGTCACAGAAAGGTGGGGACTGGAAACATCTTCCAGCCTGGCCAGCAAAACAGCTAAGGCCACCCCCCGATACATATATAACACACTACAAAGAACATGTAATTCTTTAAAGGTAGAAAGTGATAATCCCTATTCTTATCATTGTGTATGTACCATTTTCTCTGAGACAGATTCATTCCTGTACTGACAAAAGTAGCAGACTCAGGAAAGCGGGGTAGCAGCTTGCAGGGACAATATTTAGGAGTAGCAGGGGGCACCTGCCCCCCCCCACAACTATGTACCACAACAGAGCAGGGGTGCCATTTCAGATTTTGGTAGGGGTACCTCCCTGCCCTCCCTAAATGGCACCCCGGCAGGCCAGCTCCACAGCACAGCATGTCAAGCTCAAGCTGCCAGACTCTGAACCCCTTCTCCAGGGAGCGGCACCAGCGGGAGCTGCGCTTCACAGCTGGGGAGCTGATCACAGTGCTGCAGATGCCGGATGGTGTCTGGTGGGAAGGGTAGAAGGAGCTACGTGCAGCTGCTCGAAGTAGGAGACTGGCCGCACTGTGTGCCTGGGGCACAGAGGAGGAGTGCAAAGGGCTAGGGCCACGAGGGAGTGCCAGGGTTAGGGAAGAAGGCGCACAGGAGAGGTTGGTGAGAAGGGGTGCAGGAGGGGAGTGCAGAGGTTAGGGGAGAAGGGGATACATGAGCGTCAGCATAAGCACTAGGAGGATAAGCGGTGCACAAGTGGGACTATGTGACGGAGCATACATGAAACGTGCTAGGCTGTACGGATCTGTGCCATAAGTGACTGCTTGGGTGGTTAGCTCAAAATGGAGCTGTTGCATTCCCCAGACCCACTGTCTGGCCATGCACCACTGGCTCTGCTCACGCTCCCTAACCTACGTGCAGGGCTGAGGCCTGGCAGAGCACTGCCACCAGCCTGGGGCCTGGCCCTTCCCAGCACTAGGGGAGAGAGGGCACCTGGGGTTAAGGCTCTCATTAAAGTTGCTAATCACCAGTTGTACCCACTTAAGGGTGTTTGCAATTTAAACAGACTCCTCCCTGGCCAAGGTTTCTCTGAGGACAAGCCAGGAGGCTGAACTGCACAGCCGTGGCTCTTGGGAGGCCTGGCTGAACACTGCATTGACACACACCCATGGGGCACTGCTCAGATCACTCACAGAGTCAGTGCCATCATGGGGCCTTTGCCACACACAGGGCTGACCTCTGCCCTTGCTTTAACCCTGAAACAACTACACGGCAGGGCAAGGAGGAAAGGCCTCCTAGATCTCCTAGAATTGGGAAGCCCCAGGCTGGAATTCCAGCTGAGGGGTCTGGAGAATCAAGTTTTCCACAGCTGCTGATGAAATGATGGCTCCTGTCACTCACACATGGATTTCAAATTACAGTGGCCAGCTTTTACTTGACCTTGTTCTATTCTGTAACAACCTTTTCATTGCACTGAACAGCTCACTGGGCACTGGGGTGGCAAAGGAGTAACTCAGGGAGGTACTGCTCTGTTGTGACAGTTCCATAGTCAGTTGTGCCGCACACCACAGCCATGGAGAGCTTCACAGCGCCTATACAGCCTCTCACTGCAAAACACATTAAGAACTAAAGAAAATCAAACATTTAAAACTCATAATCTAGTTGATTTTCGAAATGTAGTCTCAGAAGCGCCATATATACACTTTTTAAAAAAAGAATAATGGTGCACAAGTATATTCAATATTTCCTTCTGGTTCCAGAATATGTCTGAAATTGAGAAGAAAGGAGAACTCATGCACCAGACAATATCCTGACACAGCAATACACAAATGATCATGTCTTCATTAGAACAATCAGAAACATACCTCCCAAATTCTAGAAACTGAGGATCAGTTGAAAACAAGAAGGGCAATTCTGAACTGGATCCAGAAATGAATGGAGGAGACAGCATAGGTGCCATAGGGATGGCAGGCAGCCACCCTGGGGAAGAGAAAGCCTGCACCATTCTGCACATGCTGGGGCCTATGAAGCTGGGACTAGAAGGGGCACTGAGAAAAGCAGTACTCAAGATGAAGGCATAGATGAGATTTGCAGCAAAAATTTGATCATTTTCTGTGGGTAAGGAGCCCCAGGAAGTCCCCGTTTTGCCCAAAAATGAAATAAATTCTACCGTCTCCTATGAAGGCCTAGAAGGAGTCATCTAGGGCTCCCTCATGGGAGCAGCAGGGGGAAGGCACCATGAAGGGTGTATTAGAGGTGTCAAAAGATACGTACATTTGAGTATTATCAGGGTAGAGCTGGTAAGGTAGAAGAGAAAAATGTCAGGCCTCTATTCTTTATTATTTTTTCCTTGGTTTATACAAACTACCATGTCTATCCTGATGATTTTCAGTACTTAGGGACTCCATGGTATTGGTGCAAAGGAGCACCAGAAGAAAACACTATTAGTACTTGAATTGCAGGATGATTATCAAATAATTGTGGCTGAGTTGCAGACAAGACATGGAAAATCATGGAAAAGTAATAATGGACCTTTATTAATTGCGGTAATTTGGAAAAGCCAGAGAAGACCTATTTGTTTAAGAAAAATTTGCTGGAACAATATAAACACAAGTATTGTGTTATGTCTGCTAATATTTTGGATAACCAGACATTTTACTTCACCTATATTGTAATAATTAATGTGCAGGCCTGACTGCAGGAGCCCCAGCCACCAGCCACCCGGGGCTGACAGCAGGAGCCCCAGCCATGGCAGGGCTCCCATTCTCAGTCCCAGGCTGCTGACAGCCCCCTGGCTGACAATATTGCAGTGGTAACCTAATATTGCAGGAGCTGCAATTTCCACGGTATCACAAATTAAGTAGGGCCTTAACTATTAGATATTTATGAGTGGAAAAGTAGCAGGAGGGAACCACAGATTCCTGCACAGATATGGAGATGATCCTGAAGGATGGAGCATGCCACAGAATCAAAGGCAACTATGTCAAAGAGATAAAAAGGGGTGGGGAAAGATGTGGCCATCATCAGAAAGGGGGAGATTATTACATACATAGAAGTGAGATGGCCATGCTATTGGCCAATAACTGCACTGATTGAAATTTTCTATAAAAAGCAGTCACCACTCTGCACAATTGTGTGAGAAATGACTAAAGAGATGGGGGAAGGCAACCTCTACAAGCAATTTGCTAAGAAGGGGAAGGTTAAATATGGTCTGGTAGTATGAAAGAGAATCAAGGGTCAAGGGTAGCTTATAAAGGAAAGAGTGGACAGGACTAGGTTTTAGAGAGTTGTAGAAGGTACCAAAGGTCAAGGAATTTAATATAATGGTGGTAACATAATGAAAAAGTGTGCAGAAATAGGACCTTGACAGCAGCAAATGGCTTTTATTGAATTTACATTCCATAACTTATTGGTTCCCTTCAGCATTCAAATAACTAGTGCTTGCAAAAGAAAATTAGGAATTGCTAGTAGTCTTCATCCAGGTTTGCTATTTCATAGACCTCTGTTGCATACTGTAAGAGCATAGCACAGCACAAAAAATGCCATTCATTATGGAAGAGGGTAGGCCATTTGTGACATTTGTCCATTATCGTGAGCTAATACACAAGCGTTCTCATGATAGCATTGAATTTGTTACTTGTAATGAAAGAAATGCTTCTTGTTACCTGTTAGCATGGTGAAATTTTACACTGGGGAAAATGCAATCACATCAGAGAGGAAAACTACTGAGTTTCACCACTCTGCATGATACACATTAGTAGTAAGATTAATCACTCAGATTGGCAGGAGCTAGATTCTGAAAGCTAATTAGCTTCCTGCAAGAATAATAAATGTGTATGTGTATGTTATGTGGCATTAATGCAAAGGTGCAGAAGCATCCAAATGAATGGACAGAACAAGTGATCCATCTGGCTGTGAAGTCCCTGATTGCAGAACATCCTAGCTGACGGCCCAGGAGTGCACAGAGGCTAATGATAGAACTATGCAATTTATTTTCTCTCACACACACCCAAATTCCTATTTGCTCCCATGGGACTCCTCCCTCTCCCTTTATTTGCTCCAATGTTATCTACTCTCTGTCCTGGCAGGGCCCCTAATGTAGCAGTGTGACCTGCTGGAAACAGCCAGAAGTCACACCAAAGGTCAAAACCAGAGAGAGTCTGTGACACTTTGTACTTGAAGATAGCACCCTAGGAACCTATAGTCACCACTGTCATATGATGATATGTTTTCTACAGTGCATGCCCCTTGTGAGGTATAATTTTAAAAGGCTTGATCTGTTGAACCCTAATACCACATTGAATTGTAGGTACTACCATTGTATGAGAAGTTATGAAGTATTGCTATAGGTTTGTTCCTGAAATAT
Organism: Mauremys mutica; assembly: GCF_020497125.1. Lineage (NCBI taxonomy): Eukaryota > Metazoa > Chordata > Testudines > Geoemydidae > Mauremys > Mauremys mutica. The sequence goes on from NC_059075.1 coordinate 46,138,003, forward strand.
ATTGTGAAGAGGGGAACGCTCATAGCTAACCTTTCAGTAGCAACAAGGATCAGTAACTTATGTAAGTCTATCTTCTGAGGACCAGCCAGACGAATGTTGATGGCCCATCAAGAAAAATCCACTATCCCATAGACTCCTCAGAGAGAGAGCACATATGCAGAGAGGGCTAACTAAACCCATGTCACAACAAGGATCTTTCTAGCAAATGGAAGAATGCATAAAAAAGGGACAGTGACATCATCACTTGGCCTCTCTCCTTCCCCATCTCAACACCTAGATCATCATCTGGAAGACAAAGATTTAACTGGGCAGATTGGTCCCAGGCTGAACGGGAATTCAGTCTGTGTATTAGGAACTGTGAGCTGCCTGTAACATCTATTAGGATGAGAAAGAGCTTGATTCCAATCTTGCTTAGTCTGTAGAATTTAGACTGCCAATTTATTTTTATTTTTTATATAACCAACTTTGATATCTATGCCTGGTACTTATAATCACTTAAAATCTCTTTTGGTAGTTAATAAATCTGTTTTATATTTTACAGGGATTTGGAGCAATCAAATTTTTGAAGTGCTCCACTCCGGCTCCAGGCAAAAACCTACTGGTCCGTGCTCCAGCTCCGGGCTCCACTCCAAAGCCCTGATATTTTACCTAAAACAGTATGGTTTTGGTTGAAGTGCTTGAGGAATCTCAGCTCAAGTTAACAAGGGCTGTTGCCCTTTGTTGGCATGGCAAACTAATTAATGAGCTTGTACTGTCCAAGGGAGTCTTGAGCAGCCTAAAACAGCATATTTCTGGGATTCAAAGCTGGTACCTCTCTCTGTATAATTCATGAGTGACTTGAAGAGCCCTTATGTAATTTAGCGGTGGGTGGGGCTCCACATATTGATGGCTGAGCGATCACATCACCTGGAGGGGTTTTTGCTGCTTGTCACTGGCCTAGCCTTGTGAGAGACAGCCCAGGCTGGAAAGTTAAAGGGGGACAGTGGTCCCACCCTTCCAGCTCATACCCCAGGATTCCATCTCAGAGTCCAAAGCCCCACTAAGAGTCAAGTGATAATCAAAGCCAGGGGCAGCATCACCAAAGGTCAAGCTGGAGTCAGTAACTGGAGTTAGGGTGAGGAACAGGGTGTGATAGCAGGAACAAGACCCAAGCAAGGAGGCAGAAACTTGGTTTCAGGAGCCCAGTCAGCAATAGCAACCAGTTGCTTAGATCAGCCATTCTCAACCAGGAGTCAGCAGCCCCCCCAGGGGCCATGAGCCAGTTTCAGAGGGTCTGCAAAGCAGGGCTGGTGTTAGACTGGCTGAGGCCCAGGGCAGAAATCTCAGAGCCCCATTGTCCTGCAGCTAAAGCCCCAAGAGCTGCTGCCCTGCAGGGCAGGCATCCTGGTACCCCTCAGGGTGGGAGCCCTGAGCCCCCCACCACTGAGCCCTGGAGTTTTTATACCATGTTGGGATAGCCTTAGAAAGAAACAGGTTGAGAACCCCTGGCATAAGCAAAGGGTTGGATAGGAACTGGAAGCTTTATACTGGTGGTGCCCAATTAGCAGTCTGCTGCTAGTCACCTGAGCTTGCAGAGTCAGCAGGTGTAGCCTCTGGTGGGAGGGTATCATCAGTAATTGTATCAACCTGGGGTTGAGACCTTTAATGCTTGACAGCTCCACAGGCAGTGGCTGCTGACCTTCTTTGCCATAAGGGAAGGCCAGTTTCAATCTTTCTAACATGTGACAGACTTTCTATTTCTCTAGTCCCCTTACTCACAGGCTGTTCCTGCTATTGAGAATGGATGGGGGTAAGTTTCCTCTTCTGCTACCCCTATTGTAGAAGCTTCCTGCAGCTTCTCCACATTTTGTTAATCATGTCTGACAAGTCATTAATCATCTAAATCATTCAGCTAGGAAATATGGCAAGGAATGTTATGTACAAGCTAACTTAGTTATCAAGTAATTAATGGATATTTACTAGCTGCTATCATCCATTCAAATGGCTTTCTTAATCCTTTTTATAATGGTGTTTAAAATTAAAACTATTTGTGATCATTTTTAAACATGTTTCAGATAGAAGAGATATGTGGCAGTTTTAGGGTCAAATGAAACCTTCACACATCTTTGTGGTTGGTTTTGGTTCTTGTTTTTTAAAATCACAAATTTGCACAAAATGCTGGACAAAATATAGCCAAAATGCTAAAAATGTGTGCTAAGGTATATTTTTGTTTCTTTTCAAGGGCAGGAGGGTCATTTTACTGCACTAGCTAACACAGATGTGACTGGGGTTTCTGTTATTATTTACTATGTTTTAAAAGCAACTGAAGGCTGATTGATGGAAGCATTTATACGTTAAAAGAATATATAGCCGTATGATTTCATTTTTAGTAGAACAGTTCAAATTTTGGCTATGGTTTTTAAATGAAATAGTTGTTTTGGTTGTTTTAAACAAGTACTAGCCAGCTTTACACAACAACCATACTTCATGTATTAGCTATTACTAGCTAGTTAGTATTATTTTCCTGTGGAAAATTTTTTGATGAAAACAAAAATTGTTGACATTTTGTATAGAAAATTTCAATTTTTTGGTGAAAAATCAAAACCCAAAAATTCTCAGCTGAAAACAGAAAAAAAGTGCTTTGACATTTCCAAATGGTCATATTTTGGTTTTCACATGTTTAGTTTTCTGATGAAAAGTCAAAACTTTCTATGGAAAACATGCTTTTTTCAAATGTATTGTAGTAGATAAACCTAATTTTTGGTTGAAAAATAGTTTTGATGGAATTTTCTGACTAACCTTAGATTAGCACAATTAGAAGTTTTCACCTTAAAGGGTCCAAGTGGCTATAAATAAAAACAAAATTTGATTTGAAGCCATACATTCAGGACCCATTCCCTCACCACTCCCAACCACACACCCCCACCGGCATAGATTCAAGACTATGAGTATATCGTTCATCAGATCCTTGGAGTCAGAATCAGATGGGGTGGACTCTGGCACCTTGTGGGCTGGAAAAGCTATGGTCCTGAAGAGCACTCATGGGCACCAGTGGAGAATGTCCATACTCCTGCCCTGGTAAACACCTTCCATAAAAACCATCTTGGAAAGTCAGGCTCACTACTGCCCAGAGATTGCACTAGGGAACAGGGTGACAAGAAGGATCACAAGCCTCTAACATGGTCCCGTGGGTCACCATCCAGAGCTCAGACCAGGTCCACCAGCCAGCAATTCACCTGAACTACTGGAGAAAGGAGTCATTGAACCTCTAGATCACAAAGGACCCCACCCATGGAGAGGGCTGAGATGTCCATCCCCACCAATTGGCTGGGAAGCTCTACTTAAACCAGAAAGAGGCAAACGAAGTTGTCTGAGCAACTAGAGGAATTGTTGGCTGCCTGCTCCTATGGACCCTGTCTACTTGGCTCAGTCCCACTTCCTGTCCTCTTTATCCTAAACTCTTATCTGTTCCTGCTTTCCTGCCTTGCTCCAACTCCCTGCTCCTACACCTTACCACTGATGCTGACTCCGACCTTCAGCTTGGTACCTGACTCCAGGCTCCTGCTGCTAACCATAGGCATGACCAGCTATGCCTCAGTCCCTACAGCCATGACCTGTTCAAACTCAGCAGGAGTTTAGCCAGTCCTGCCAAGCAAATGCAGAGGAGCCCACTGATGATGTGGAAAGTGTGTTCATGCATTTTTTCCTTACAATGTTTTATTTCCATTTACTTCCTCTTTCCCCCTGTCTTCCAACTATTTAAATGTGGTATCCATCCCATCCCCAAGTGGGAAAGACAAAGGTACCAACTTTTCATTATTTTACTGGTATATTGTGGGAAAATAAAAAAGTCAAACTAAATTCAAAACAAGTTCTTGAACAGTATTATGGCTGATTACATGATCCACATCGATTCTGGATCCTGTGCTCAGGCAGAAGTAGAACAAACGGTGGTAGAGTTGGCTATGACCCAGGGAGTCTTTCAATGCCAACTGTCAGAGGGAACATCATACTCTAACATCAAGTCTGACACATTCATTACACCAACACACTTGTCATAATCTTTTTATAAGGGTGCCATATGAAAATCAGTAACACACTGGTCATCAGTATTATTCTGTGATGTACTTACATGTGGTGTATAAAGAATTACAGATGTATGCTGTAAATATGCTCTTAAAAGGTGTTTTGCAAGCAGTGCATAAGCCCAACCTGTCCTAGCTAAAGGCATGTTCTTTTGCCTGTTTTCCTGTGTCTCCAGTGTAAATTGAGCCAGGTAATAACTCAACGGACAATTAAAAGTATATCTGCATAGAAGGTAAACAAAGTAATCAAGCTAAATGAGCAGGAAGGAAGGCCACTTAATGATCATGTTAAAGGATAAAGCCTACACCCGCCAGGAAGATTTCCTGGCTCTTGAAACAGAGACAATAGATTTTGAGAAATATAAGCAGAAATAGAAAGCTACTTAAGCATCCAGTACCTAGGAAACAAAGGAAGAGGAGTGGATTTTCTTGGCTTGAAAAATCAAAAATAGTAGAATTGAGTATAGGTGAGAAACCTGCTTAGAAAAATATTGTAATTTATTGAAATTAAGTTTTAGCCACTAGGAAGCGTGTTTTATTCTGTTTCACTTGTAGCGGTATCTAGCCCCTATTCTTACTTACCATCACTTAAATATCGGTTCTTTGCTAACAAAATTACTCATTTTGTTTTTATTACAAAATGATCTCAGTGCTGTGTATTAAACTGAAGGGGGAAGTCCTCAGTTAAACTAACAGGCTGGTGTGTGCTCTGTATCTTTGGAGGTAGCAAATTTAACAACCTCTGTGAGTATCCAGTGAGAGGGACTGGACACTGCAGGAGAGACAACTTTGGGAAGACTCAGGATTGGAAGGGCTATTGGTGTCACCCTGCAAGGACTAACCAAGATGGTGGAAGCCCAGGTGGGACCACTGTGTGCAGGCTGCTGGTGTCAGGGTTCTGGGCCAAAGCTGCATAGCACAGAAGCACCCAAAGTTACAAGACAGGTGGTAACAAATGCTTATTGATCTGGATGGACCTCAAAGGGGCACACTGCCATCTGCTTTTCATTCCCATGCTAGGCTAGACAGAGGGAGAAGGAGCATGTGGAACACTTTGTTTATATCTTTTATCCTCCTGAGAGATCTTAATGAAACTTTCCTGGGGATACCTTGCAATCATCCCTAGAAGCCTTCTGGAGAGGGTGTCCTCATTTCTTCCTCCATGATAGGACACTTTCCCAGCCACTCTGCAGTGAGTCCAGCTGTCACCATGGCAGCAAACAGGCTAGTGGCATATGGGCCCAGATGGCTTCAGGACACCAGTAGCAGCTGGGTTCTCTGTCCCTTTGTGACCCTCAGGAGTAAGATATCAGCCAAAAATCACCACCTCCTGTGGAAAATGTTGCCAATATTCACTTCCATTGCTCTGTACTCATATCCATGGAATAGAGGCCAGAATTTTATAGCTTCATGCAACAGAAAGTCTTCTCCCTCCCACCTCCTCTCTGCCTGGCAAGACAGACCATGGTCTGAGCTGGAGTAGGGTTGCCAATTTTGGTTGGACATATTCCTGGAGACTGGAATATTAAAGATTAATATTTAATTCCTGGAGACTGTGGGACAATCCTGCAGATCTGGCAACCCTAAGCTGGAAAGCAGGGCTGTGCTGAGGCACTCCAAAGCTGAAGTGTCAATAAACATTTCTTATTAAAAAGTATTTATGGGAATACGGGAAAGAAGTTTTGAAACTTATCTTTGCCCTTTCATTGTGATTGTAAATCTAATGGGGAATGTGTCTGTTTTTATCAGCAGCTTCTAACATGATGGCCCTGAGGGGAGACTCCTCCTCCCTGCAGAATGTCTGACCCTGATGAGGAGAAGGAAGAGGACTATGGAGGATGTGTTTTGTGAAATCCTACAAGCAAATGCTGCATCATACCATGAACAAAGGGCCAATATGATCAAGAGCATGGAGAAAAACAGAAAGGACAAGCAGAGGGCCTGGGAGTACCATTAGGACAAAGAGTGGAAATGTCTACACTGCATTGTAAACTGGAGTTGAGCCCAATCCCCCTACTGTCCGCACACAAATCTGTATGATTCGGGTCAGTAGCACTCAGGACCCAAGTCTTAAAACCCACCTAGGGCAGAGGTCCCCAAACTGTGGGACACGCCCCCCCCAGGAGGGTGTGAAAGAACGTTCAAGGGGAGTGGCTAGGGCCTTGGCCAGCCCCCATGGTGGGTGGGGAGGGAGTGCCACCCAGCTCTGCTCCTGGCCCTGGGTTGCTAGCAGGGGCGGCTCCAGGCACCAGCACGCCAAGTGCGTGCCTGGGGCGGCAAGCCGGTTGCCGCGAGGGCGGCAGGCAGGGTGCCTTCGGCGACATGCCTGCGGAGGGTCCGCTGGTTCCGCTGCTTCAGCGGACCTCCCAGGCGTGCCGTCGAATCCACAGGACCAGGGACCTCCCGCAGGCAAGCCGCCGAAGGCAGCCTGCCTGCCGTGCTTGGGGTGTCAAAATACCTAGAGCCGCCCCTGGTTGCTAGCCCCAGTTGCCAGCCCCACACCTGGGGCTCTTCTCCCGGCCCCAGCTGCTGGTCCCACATTGAGGGTGCTCAAAACAATTTGTATAGTGGGGGGTGCTGAAAGCCATTGAATCAAACCATAAGTGCTGTATATCATGGAAACCATTTCAAGCTAGTTGGATGCGACAGCACCTCCAGCACTCCTAGTTCCAGCACCTATGCTGATGTCTGGGGCCCTGGCTGCTGGCCTTGCTCCAGACCCAGCAGTATTTATAATTTGCAGGAGGCACAACAGAATAGGTACCAGCAGCCAAACCTAAAACACATATAATGTAAATTATGCAAGACAGACACTATCCTAAGACAGAACACAACTATGGCTGATTGCGAAAATAAACCTTAACTCCTCCCTCAAAAGCATAGCTCCACATTGGGTTTGTGTAATAGCCCTGCTCTCTTGCTGTTCAATGTCTGCAGACAGTCACTCCACCTCAGCCTTCCTTACACTGGTGGCAGCTATTCCCCTTTTGCCTCACATATGAAATACATACCATGCAACTTTCATGGAGTGGTAGCCATGTTAGTCTGTATCAGCAAAAACAATGAGGAGTCCTTGTGGCACCTTAGAGACTAAAATTTATTTGTGCATAAGCTTTCGTGGGCTAAAACCCACTTCATCAGAATCATGCAGTGGAAAATACAGGAGCAGGTATAAATATATGAAAGGATGGGGGTTGCTTTACCAAGTGTGAGGTCAGTCTAATGAGATAAGTCAATTAACAGCAGGATACCAAGGGAGGGAAAATAACTTTTGAAGTGGTAAGAGAGTGGCCTATTACAGACAGTTGACAAAAAGGTGTGAGTAACAGTAGGGAGAAATTAGTATTGGGGAAATAAAGTCTAAGTTTTGTAATGACCCAACCACTCCCAGTCTTTATTCAGGCCTAATCTGATGGTATCTAGTTTGTAAATTAATTCCAGTTCTGCAGCTTCACATTGCAGTCTGTTTTTGAAGGTTTTTTGTTGAAGAATTGCCACTTTTACATCTGTTATTGAGTGACCAGGGAGATTGAAGTGTTCTCCTACTATTCAAGGGAGAACATCATAGTACCTAACCACATAAGCCACACCATACGGGGCTTGTTCACCTGCACATCTACCACTGTGACATATGCCATTATGTGCCAGCAATGCCCCTCTGCCATGTACATTGGCCAAACTGGACAGTCTCTATGCAAAAGAATAAATAGACACAAATCTGACATCAGGAATCATAACATTCAAAAACCAATAGGAGACCGCTTCAATCTCTCTGGATAGCCAGTGTACAGCTTCATGAGCCAGGGGAGTAAGGGATAGGCTGGGTACCCTAGAATCACTACTGGCATTTCCACATCACCCATGGTAATCTGCCAATTGGGAAGGAATGTCTCTGCTTGCAGTTTCTGAATGGTCCTATGTTCTTACACATGCATGCATCATGCAACTTCCCTGACCAACCCACACTGATATCAATGAAATATCCCTGGTGATCACTAATGTTTGCATAACCAGAGCAAAGTAGCCCTTTTCATTGATGCATTCAGTAGCAGGGTGGGCTTGTGCCAAGATAGCATTATGCATGCCATATATTGCCCCACTGCAGTTCAGGAGCCCCACTGCTGCAAATGTCTTGCATATTGCCTAGAGTCACAGTCCTGCGGTAGCAGAGATGATAAATGCCCCATACTCTTGCATGACAACAGCCATCCTGTAGATTTTCCAACTCCAAAATGATTTCCCACTGACCAGTAGCAATCCAGCATTGTAAGCTTTCAGAGCTTGATTGCCACTTGCTTCTCCACTATCAATCCAGTTCTGTTTCTTGTGTCCCTGCAATAGAGGTGTTATATCCTTGGGGCAGCCGGTGTAGGAAGCAATCACTTGAGGCCAGAGAGCAGACAGCTAACCAAAACCTCCATTTTATTTACAGACACAGAGAGCTCACTCAGCCGGTTGAAACCGGCTGAGCTATCCCTTAATAGTCTAACTCAGTTGCCATAGTAACAAAACCCATGACAACCAAATACACAACATATTCCTCCCCCCCTAATAAGAACATCCCCAAAATAAAACACACACTAAACTAGAGAAGGAGGGTAGACTGCCTCCATTCCCGGCGAATGGAATTACGGCGAACTTCTGGTGTTGTTGCACCCAAAAGTACTAGGGGCTCAGGGTCCGCAGCACGAATAGGTGAGGAGGTGGTATCAGCTCGTGCTGGGCAAAGGGGTATCTCAGCTGCCGGCGGTAATGGAGGAGAACAGTCAGGAACAGGTGACTCATGATTCGGTGTCTCACCAGGAGGGGTGAAGTCAGACCCCTCAACTGCAGATGCGTCCTGAAGACTGGCATGACCTGGCAACAGCTGATCTACATGTCGCCGCCAGGTAAGATTCTCTGCAGTCTGGACTGTATAGGAAACAGGTCCTGTTTGAGTGATGACTGTGGCCGGGACCCATTTAGCTCTGGAAGTATAATTCCGAGCCAAAACTGGCTGTCCTGGGCTAAAGGTTCGGTCTTTTGCTCTGGGTGCCCGTCTGATGACTTGATATTGCTGCTGATGTTGCACAGTTTGTCTGGGTTCAGAAGGTTTCAGCAGATCAAAGCAAGTGCGCAGCTGTCGTCCCATCATTAGAAAGGCTGGGGAAGCCTGGGTCGTAGCATGAGGTGTGTTTCTATAGGAAAGTAAGAAGGTATCCAGACGCTTTTGAATGGAGTGTTGTCCCTTTGCTGATTTCAAAGCGTTTTTCATTGTCTGCACAAATCTTTCAGCTAATCCGTTGGTGGACGGATGATATGGTGCTGACGTGATGTGGTGTATCCCATTTGCCTTCATAAAATTTTGAAACTCCTGAGAGACGAACTGCAGTCCGTTGTCGCTCACAAGTTGTTCTGGCAGACCAAAACGACTAAAGAGTCCTCGTAGTTTTTGAATAGTACTCTCTGCAGTAGTGGCCTGCATTATAGAGACTTCTGGCCATTTAGAATGGGCATCTACTGCCACCAAGAACATGCTTCCTTCAAGGGGGCCAGCAAAGTCAACGTGAATACGTTGCCACGGGTTTTCAGGCCAGTCCCATGGGTGTAGGGGTGCCAACTGGGGTGCATTTCTTACACCCTGACATGACATACAAGCTTTTGCCTTCTCTTCAATAGCACTGTCCAATCTAGGCCACAAAAAATAGCTTCGTGCAATTTCCTTCATGCGCACTATTCCACAGTGACCGGAATGTAGCTGTTCTAACATCTGTGATCTCAGGGGTGGTGGAATAATGACACGTCTCCCCCACAACAAACAACCAGATTGGACCGATAACTCCGTCCGCCTGGACATGTAGGCAACAAGGTCGGGTGAGACCGGAGAGGTTTGTCGAGATTTTCCATGCATCACCAGGTCCATAACTTGGGATAATACTGGGTCAACGCGGGTTGCCTTCTTTATCTGAGTAGCAGTGATGGGTGTATTCTCTACCTGTTCAAAGTAGAAGATTTCCTTTTGGGCACTATCTTGATGTTTGACCGGTAAAGGCAACCTTGAGAGGCCATCTGCATTGCCGTGCAGAGTGGATTTCCGATATTTGATTTCATATGTGTGTGCAGAAAGTATCAATGCCCAACGTTGCATACGACTAGCAGCTAATGGGGGAATGCCTGTGTAGGGTCCAAAAATTGATGTCAGAGGTCGATGGTCTGTAAGAAGAGTAAACTTTCGCCCAAACAGGTACTGATGAAACTTCCTAATTCCAAAAACAATTCCTAATGCCTCACGTTCGATTTGGGCGTAGTTAGTTTCTGCTTTGCTTAGAGTGCGTGAAGCAAAAGCAATAGGTCTTTCTTCTCCCGAAGGCATAATGTGTGACACGACCACTCCCACTCCATAAGGGGAAGCATCGCAGGCCAATTGCAGGGGTAAGGATGGATCAAAGTGCGTTAGAACTTCAGAATTTAACAATGCATCCTTAGCTTTGTTAAATGCAACATCACAGGCTTCAGTCCACTTCCAGGCCTTTTTCTGCCCAAGGAGCTCATGAAGTGGTTTTAGCAGTGTGGCTAACTGTGAGATGAACTTTCCATAATAGTTCAGTAGTCCTAGAAATGAGCGCAGCTGGCTTACATTTCGAGGTAGGGGAGCCTCCACAATAGCTTTAACTTTTGCAGGGGCCTTATGAAGACCTGCAGAATCGATGATGTGTCCCAAATATTCAACAGAGGGCTTGAAGAATTCACACTTGTCTTTGCAAACTCGTAGGCCATACTCTTCCAGTCTTTGTAGGGTAGCCTCTAAATTCTTTAAGTGATCCTCTTCATTTCTTCCAGTGACCAGGATATCATCCAGATAGCACTGAACTCCTGACAAGCCACACAAGATCTGGTCCATAGCCCTCTAGAACAGGGCGGGAGCAGATGTTATTCCGAAGGGTAGGCGACAGTATCGATAAAGCCCCTTATGAGTCACAATAGTCAACAGCTCTTGGGACTTTTCATCGACGTGCATCTGTAAATATGCTTGACTCAGATCAATCTTACTGAACTTTTGTCCCCCAGCCAGGCCTGCGAAGAGGTCATCGATGCGGGGAAGCGGGTATTGCTCTGCACACAACACTGGGTTGACAGTGACTTTAAAATCACCGCAAATCCGGAGAGAGCCATCTTTCTTCACTATTGGAACGATAGGAGTGGGCCATGAGCTATGGGTAACTGGTATTAGGACTCCATTGGTGACCAGGCGCTCCAGGTCTGCTTCAACTTTTGGCCTGATGGCATATGGCACAGTTCGGGCTTTCAGATATTTTGGTGGACTGCCAGGTTTAATGTTCAATGTCACAGTGATTCCCTTCATACTTCCCAAATCATCTCCAAAAACAGCAGCATGTTTCCTTAGTATAGGGGTTAGACTGGTTTCTTCTTTAGTCATCCGGTGCACTTCTGCCCAGTTCAGCTGAATCTTCCCAAGCAAAGACCTACCCATTAAGGCTGGGTAGTTACCTCTCACCACAAACAGTGGCAATTTAGCCGCCCGTCCATTGAGCTCCACCTTAACATCAATAGTGCCCAACATGGGCACAGCTTCTCCCGTATACGTCTTCAGAACAGTTTTTGTTGCCTTAAGCGGAAGATGCTGTAGCTTTTCCTTATACATAGTCTCAGGAACCAGCGAGACAGCTGCACCGGTGTCTAGTTCCATGCGTATAGGTTTGCCCTCCAATAAGGGGGTTACCCAGTATTCATGTGAGCCCGCTGCCAAAGACAAAACATGCAGTGGCACTTCCTCTTGTGAGGCGGTGTCACCTTGATCATCCTGGGTCTGCTCTAGGGTATGCAAGGTTCCTCTTTTTGTCGGCCAGACCACAGGCCTCTTTTTCTTTTGTTTACAGGCACACTCAATGTGTCCCTTTTTGCCACAGTGTCGACACACCAGGTCCTTACACCAGCATTCTGATGCCTGGTGTCCTGGCTTACCACAGCGGTAACATTCTTGACTCTGCACAGTTTTGTGGGTCGGTTCTTGTGACACTTTTTGCACCCTAGGGGGTGCACCGATGTATTGCGCCTCCCTTGTAGCCAGTTCCATGGAGACAGCAATATCAACAGCCTTCTGTAATGTAAGCTGAGCCTCTGTCAGTAGGCGCTTCCATATAGCTTCACTGCAGAGGCCACACACTAACCTGTCACGCAGGGCATCATTTAACATCTCTTTAAATTCACAGTGTTCTGCTAGCTTTTTTAAAATGGCTACAAATTGTACAACTGTTTCATCTTCCTTTTGGTCTCTTTTGTGGAACCTATATCTTTCAGCAAGTACCAGTGGTTTTGGGGAGAAATGAGACCCCAGGATTTCCACAATGTCACTGTAAGATTTAGTCTCAGGCTTAACAGGGTGTAGTAAGCTGCGTAGCAGAGAGTAGGTTTTAGCCCCTACAACAGTTAAGAATATTGGCACCTTCTTCGCTTCTGTAATGTCATTTGCAATACCAAAAAGCTCAAAACGCTCAGTATACACATGCCACTGCTCTGTATTCTCATCAAAAGGCTCCAGGGGCCTGGTCAGAGTAGCCATGATTTTTAGTTTCACTTTCACAGTCAGTGCAAACAAGCAGCTTTTTTTCTTTGTTTGGTCTTTACCTTGACTTCTACTTCCTTCTGTTACTGGAGCAGCACCAGGATCCCATCCTCGTCGCCAGTGTTATATCCTTGGGGCAGCCAGTGTAGGAAGCAATCACTTGAGGCCAGAGAGCAGACAGCTAACCAAAACCTCCATTTTATTTACAGACACAGAGAGCTCACTCAGCCGGTTGAAACCGGCTGAGCTATCCCTTAATAGTCTAACTCAGTTGCCATAGTAACAAAACCCATGACAACCAAATACACAACAAGAGGGATGAGCTGAGCTCAGCACAGAGATCCAGGAATGTGACCTTTCACTTCTGAAAGTTCTGATGCTACTGTTCGTTGTCCCAGACCTGCATTACAATGTGATCTCGCCTATCAATGCTCATTTCTTGGGCCCAGAAGCAGCATGCCACCGTCTGCAGCTGCTCTGTGAACATCACCAGCAATCTGGAAATTTTTTCTGTATGTCCATCAAAAAAAAAATCTCCTCAAATATATCTGTCTTCCTCGTTGTGTTTTCAGTTGTTGTGGAATTTACTGAAATCTGCAAGTACAGGAAAATCATACATCCTGCATTTGCAATATTCCCAGGGAATAGTGCTGAGCTCTGTGGGCTCCATGTTTCTGTCAAACATTGCAGAAACTGAAAAGCAAAGAATGAGTTTGCGAGATTTAAAAAAAAAATGGCATGACAGTTATAGGATGTATAATGTATTATGGGATGGTGAAAGACTGCATGCTGGGAACTTGATCCTTAACTCCCAGAAATCCCTGGGCAAATCATTACTGCCCCACAAAACACTACAAAAGTGCCCCCAAAGGAACTGCATGGGACACTGGCACATGGAACACTGGATTGCCTACCTGGCACAATGCACTTTGCATTGCCATACGCACTCATGGTGAGTACATACAGCACTGATGCAAGCAAACAGGTATGCATGCACCCAAGCGACATACAAGCTTTGGCAGCTGTACAACAATGTAACTTGCATCAACTGAAGTTTGTAGTATAGACATGGCCTAAAAGTATGGCGAACTCAAATGAGTCTAACAAAGTCAGTGGGAATCGGCACGTTTTTCTAGTTCATTTTTGTTCAGAGATGCTTGTGCTGATGCTGTTGGATGCCTGGTTTAAGGTACAATTCACTTTATAAATCAGAACAAAAATAGGAAAACACTAGCTGATGCTCAAATCAGGGCTAAGGCAGAGGGGTGATTGGTGAGTAGGAAGGTCTGACATGGTTTCCTGTCCCAGAGAACTCCAAGTAGTCAAGTTTTGTTTCATTTTCCTCCCCCCGCCCCCGAATTTTATTTTCAAAGTGAAAGTGGGCAGGCTAGAGCCAAGATGAACACAGCCTCTGTAACAGCACTTACCAGGTCTGCCCCCTTCCCCTATTTTATTCAAAGTTACCTGCTTTTTGGCAGCTTGTTTGTCTCAATTGTGCTGCATTGAGAGGGACTTGGAGGGATCCAAAAATGGAGATTGTTCCATTTATAGGGTAATCCTCTCCCATAGCTGGGATTATACCAGTGGGAAGGGAGAAAGGCCCATTTTACAGAGAACCTTAGAAAGGAGACAGAGACAAGGTAAAGTACTTGTTTTCCTTGAGCTAATTGATGTTATTTTGGAGGTGCATGTTCTTTCACTTTAACCACATTTTGTAATAAAGTCACCCAAACACAGAATCTTACACAGAACAGGGTTTTTATTTACCTCCCTGCACTTCCCATTCTATAAAGCACTGTGACCGTTACTGCTGGAGAAGCAGATAGCATTGTTCAGAGCACCCATTGCTCTACAAAAGACCCTGGACTGGAGAGCCATTGGTGGAAGTCTGCGCTGAGGGATGCTGTGAGGCATGTGCTAAGCAGAGACCCTTCCCTGAAAAATCTCTCTTTTCTAGATTTTTTCAGTGACAAACTTGGTCAAAGCCAGGTTCAAGCTGATGAAAGGGTTCTAAGACAGTATGAACAGAATTGGGATAATACAATCATAACCTCTTTTCCAATAAAGATATGTTAAACTACTGTAGTCACCTCACATCCCCAAGAACAGGTATCTGTGAAAGTATTTCAGGGAGAGGGGAGACACTATAATTGTTGCTTTTTAAGCAACATTGAATTCTAATTGACTTTCTTATTTTAAGAAAAAAATAAAGAAATAGAAAGTTCTGGGAACTGAAGTGAAACTTTGAAAATTGAGGTTTTTTATGTTATCAATACGATTAAAGTGCCCTCTTCTGGAAGCTGTTACTAACAGCTAGTTAATTTTAAATATTTGTTAAAACCACAGTATTTCTTGTTTCTGATTATGATGTATGATTTTTCCTGACAGACACTTTACATTATTTATCAGATTATCTCATAATAGTTTGACCTACAGTTGAACTAGTTTGACTGGAAATATTAATCTGTACATTTAAAATATTATTTAATAGAGGGAAATTGTTATGCCTGGCCTTTATGTTATAGAAATGTCCTTTCTTTGAAGGAACTCTTCACAGAACTGATATTATAAATATCATCTGCAAAACCCAGAGCAAGTATTTGAAACTGTAAATATTGCACTTGTATAGAATAAGTATTTGGCTTAGACTAAAATTATTGATTTGAAATTAATGTTATTAAACACTATGTTAATATGTCTTTAGTTTTTGCCCCAATTGTTCAAGTTTACTTTTGATATTTTTCTATCCCATGATAAAAGTATTATATTTAATGTCATTAGCTTGCAAACACTGAAATGAGTTTTCATAGTGTCACCACTTCTCATTTTGTATTATTCTTGATGCTCCTTTTTATAAATCCATTTGAGGATTTGTCAACTGAGCGCAAAATATTGAGTGGGTGAATTTTCATTTATTTTAAAAAAAAAAAGCCAACCCAGTCTAGTTGTTGGTTTAGTGTTCCCATATAAAACATTAATTCATTGTCCAATCCTTTCTAAGTACTTTCATCAGGGTAACCCTTGTTATGTTTCCTTTTGTTTAATTACATACTTTGTTTCTATAGCAACTAGAAAGCATATAATCAGTTTCAGTTCCTGAGTCTTTACACAGTGATTTTGCTTTCAGTGTACAGTAGTAAAAAAATAATCCTTCTTTAGAACTCTAGACACTATCTTCTCTTTCTGAATATCCCTTAATTAGTATGCAGTAGGATTAAATCCAAAAGTAGTTCTACTGCAACTACAAGAAACCGAATATAACTAATATTATACTGAAATAGAAAATTCAAAAACTATTGCTAACTCCTGCATGAATTTACTGCCACCTTCAGGCTTTCATCAAAATACATCTCTGATATAGTTTTCATGTGTCTTCTGGTCAAATTATTTGCTTGAGGCAGATTTAACTTTACCAAGCGTCACTGACTGTTTTGGATTTAATTTCTTTAGGGGAAGTTCTAAATGAACCGTTAGAGTTTTTTGGTTTCAGAAAAAGTATGAAGCCTGGTTAATTTACACACAGTCTGAAGAGAAATTCCACATCTCCTTCATAAACTTGCTCTTTCACTTTATCTTCCTCTTTGTTATTTTACCACTGAGCCATTGGAAAAATAAAGGTAGTTATATTGTTTGAAGATTTTCCCATTGCACTGCTCTGTTGGACAAGAATACAAAATCCAGTACAGCTAGCCAAATGCTAATGCTAAATATTCGGCACTTTCTCCATTTTCTCTTCTGTAAAAACCAAAAACAATTGACTGCTGGAGATCTGGATTCTATCCTTGCCTATGCCAGAGTTCTGTGTGACAAGTCACTTGAACCAATTGATCCAATCACACTATTTAAGCCAGAGGAGGCCCAGGAAGTTGTCTGAGCAACTAGGCGATTCCTGTTTTGGCTCTGTTGGATCCTGGTTATGCCTGCTTCTTTCACGTAAGCCTGTTCCTGCTCTACTCCTGCCTCACCTCTGTCTTCATTCCTGTTCCCAATGTACTCCTGCACCAGGCTTGGTCCTTGCCTCTTCTTTGGTTCCTGCCCTTATGCCATACTTCCAACCATCAGTTACTAGTCGTGGCATGACCCTTGGCTTTGGCATTTAGTATCTGACCTTGGCTCTGACCCTCAGCTTCAATTCCTGGCTTTACCCCTGGCTCTGGTAATGAAGTTGACTTTGGTGCTGACCCTTGGCATTGTTCCCCAACCTAGATGCCTGCTCTACCCCCTAGACCTGACTCCTGCTCTCATCACTGGGCCACACTGTCCATAGCAGATAATACGAGTCTCTTAACTAGAAAGGTAATGTAGCTCCTCTTCCTTAAATAAAGCTTGGAGGCTTTACTATAGCCCTTCACTGCCTTTAGGAGACCATAGATCTTTTTCTGGATTATTCAATTATCACCTGTTCTTAAAACATAAGACTCCAACTGAGTGTGAATACGCTGACTCATCTCTCGCCTTCCTGAAGTAAGGGCATGATAGAAAGCATCTTGAAGTCAATAGAAAGACCCTCATTGATTCAGTGGGCTTTGAATCAGGATCAGCAATCTTTAAATACATACAGCAATAACAGAATCTTGTCACACTGACTCATGCTGGGTATTACATTCTGCCTATAGTTCTGTGTAATAAGGCTACCCATTATAAGGTTGGCAGAATCAGGTCCTAACTGAATAAATCCAATTGGAATAAAAAACAGGGATTTTATTCTCAGGACATTTCCCAGATTTTATTCTCAGGACATCACCACTTGCACTTAGAAGTTTCAGTAACTTCTGAGAAATATACATATGCACTTTTCCATGAGGCTTTCTCCACCACAACTTCCTGTCATCATAATAAAACCTAGCCCATATATAGTCCTTTTCATCCACAGATATTAAATCAGTTTACCAAGGAGGTTTAAGTATTATCCTTATTTTACTGATGGGGAAACTGAGGCACCCAGAGATGTAGTAACTAGCCTGAGGTCACCCAGCAAGGAGTAGCTGACCCAGAAATAGAACTTTGATTCCAAATCCAGTGCTCTATCTACTAGGTAATACTGCCACCCTGTCATACCTCTAGGGACCTTTTCCTGCAAAATTTAACTGCCTGTTAACATCAGTTTCCACAGCAAGAGGGGCAACTCGTGGGTGGGGCACAACGGGTCAACTGACCCTCCAGCAGCTGGCCCAGATGGGGGTGGGGGCAGAGCTGGAAGGAAAGAGGCAAGGCCAGAAGCTCTCCTCTTCCAGTCATGCTACCTGGGATGCTGCCTAGTGCAGCGCAGTGGCTGACTGGGAGAGTGCCTGGCTGCAGCAGCCCAGGCTCAGCTTCTGGGGACAGTGACTGAGCAAGCTGGAGCCCCTCTGGCATGCTCAGAATTGGCCACTGTCCCCAGAAGCTAAGCCTGGGTGGGAGGCAGCCCACTGCTGCCACAGCCAGGTGCTCTCACAGGCAGCTGCTGTGCTGCACTGGGCAGCATCCAGAAGTGGTTCCGGGGCCTGGCTGCCAGGAAGAGCAGTTGAACATGCCAGGGGGAGCCGCTGCAGCAGGAGGACAGAGCCCCCTCCTCCCCAGGGTAACATGGAATGGGAAGGGGATGGGGAGAGTGTGGGGACCATGGGCTGGGAAGAGACAGGTGGGGAGATCATGTGTCCTTCCCTTTACCTGGTTCACCCTGTGTGTCCCTCCCATGAGATGCCTATTATAAGACTACACTTGTCTACACTACAGTTTTGCTGACAAAAGTCAGCTTTCATCGACAAAACCGTGGAAGTGTACACACTGAAATGCTCTTCCCACCGCAGTAACGCCCCTGCTATGCCGACATATCACCACCACCTTGGTGAGCGGCACAGGGCTTTTTGCAACATAGTTAGAGTAACACAGCATCATTGAAAACTGTACTTGGTTCTGTCATGCTAATTGGCCTCCAGGCGATGTCCCACAATGTCCATCCTGACTGCTCTGGTCAGCAGTTTGAACCAGAAGGTACACAGGTATGTGCTCCTCCCACTTTTAAAGGCCCAGAAATTTTTAAAATTTCTCTTCCTGTTTGCTCAGCGTGGACAGTTAACACAGCATCCTCCCAGCTGATCATGCCGGCTTTATGCCAGAGATGCGCTCCCTCGTGGAGCACACTGGAGTTGTTGGATCTGATGGCAGTGGCACCAGAATAAAGGGAGGTCAAGGCCTTCCCACTTTTTGAAAGTGGGCAGGCCTGGCCACTTTTCAGCAGGGGCTCTGCTCCCACCCCTTCTCTTCTCTCCCCCTGCCCCAAGGTCCCACTCTCCCCGGCCAGGCCAGCAGCTAAAGCCCGGCTAGGAAGCCAGGGCAGCTGTGGGGCAACGCATCACAGACCCTCCACTTGCCCGGAGTGGTGGTAGGGCAGGTCAAGCGCAGCCCCTAGCTCATGTCCCTGCCCTGTGGACCCCCTGTCCAGAACAGGAGGGTCCATGGCTTCCCACAGCTGCCTGTGTGCTGCGTGCAGCTCTTAGCTGGACCCAGGCTGTGGTAAGTCACTTGGGCAGCTGTGGGGAGCTGCACCATGGACTCTCCACCTGCCCTGGGCAGGGGGCCCATGGGGTAGAGACATGGGCCGGGGGCTGCTCTCAACCCCCTCATCCTGGGCAGGTGAAAGGTCCGTGGTGCAGCTCCCCACGTGGCTCTTACCATGATTGGGTTTCAGGCCCCCCAGCCAGAACCAGGTCCAGGTAAGAGCCATGTGCAGGCAGCTGTAGGGAAGTGAAGGGTCCATGGCTCCCAGCCCACTCCAGCTTCTGGCTTGGCCAGAGGCGAGGCCTTGGGCAGAAGAGGAGGGGCAGGGGGCCCTGGCACCCCCACTTTTGGGCAGACTCTTCCACTCTTGTTTGATGGATCTATGGCAGTGGTTCCCAAACTTTAACAACCTGTGAACCCCTGTAACTAAAATGTCAAGTCTCACAAACTCCCTCTTAAAAATGAAGATCTCTAGGGATTTTCTCCTTTATCTGGAGTATAAGTTATAAAAGTAGTGATCTTGGACATATAAAATTTGTTTTTATGACATGCTTATTACACACTATTTATTATTAATCATTACAGTGTTATTACATTATGAATATGGCAACACTCTTCCAAGAGCTCATTTTTGCAGCTTGTATCACTTTGAATAAGCCTGTTATAAGACAAGGCTCCTAGGTTTCATCAAGGAGCATCAGATGTGAAACAGCATGAAGGTATTTAAGAAGCCAACTCAGAGTTCCTCCTACACAAGCATTCACGTCTTGAGCAGTCCTGGCAGAGCCATCGCTAGCCATTTTGGTGCCCTACACAGCCCTCCTACAGGGCAGGGGATAGCCCCAGGCCTCCACAGGGGGGGAAGGAGCAGGCTTGGGGGGGAACCACCCCCCCCCAGCACAAGCCAGTGGAGCAGGCTGGGGCCAGGTCGGTCCACTTCCTGCTGCCCAGTGAGTGCAGGGCAGGCCTGACCCCACACTCACAGGGCAACGGGAAGTAGAGTGACCCAGACCCAGCCCATTCCGCTCTGCTCCCCTGACTCCCAGCCTTGGGGGCCAAGGGGGAAACAAACCTCTACTGCAATCCTCAGGGAAAGGGGTGGAGTGGGGGAACAGCTGGGGCAGAGGCCACAGGGAAGAAGCAGAGCAGGGGCAGCACACAGCTGCATAGGGTACCAGAAAATGTGGTGCCCCAAATTTCCTGGTGCCCTATGCAGCTGCATACTTTGTCTATGGGTAAGGACAGTCCTCAGTCCAGGCAAACAACATACATTACAACAAAGCTTAAACTTGTTCTTGGTAATAATTTTTAAAACAATACTAGCTATCTATTTAATTCTAAAAATAGAAAAAACATCCACCTCTCTTTCCATTTCTTATAAGGAGTTTTGAAGCGGCTAATGGGAGGTGGAAGGGACCCAGCCCCACCCACTACTCTGGGTCCCAGCCCAGGGACCCTATAGATAGCAGCTGTCTGCTGTGTACATTTAACTGTATCATATGGATTCTCTAATTCTCTGGGTCACTTCCCCACAGCCCTGCATCATCTTCACCCTTACCTAAGGACCTTGTCCTATGGAGTTCCAGCAACCAGCTCAGGGCTCCTTCTCACTCTCCCCAGTTGAGTTGAGTTGCGTTGCGTTGCGCCCCGCCCTCTGTAACTCCATCAGCCAGCCACACTCCTACAGCTCTTCTTATACTAGGCTGCTGGGCTCTGATTGGCTGTGTCCCACAGAGCCACTCTAGGCCGCTTGGAGGACCCTCTCCACTGCCCTTTTTTGGAGCACAGTGTGGCAGGGCCATGAAGTCTCCAGCAGGGGGGCTGGTATACCCCGTCACAGATGGCCACTCACTTTTCAACAGTGAGGGCAGCTCTCATTCTGGTGTCCTTGCGCCGCAGTGCTGGGACAAGCTCCACACACAGTTCCAGGAAGGTGGATTTGCTCATCCGAAAGTTCTGCAGCCACTGCTCATCATCTCATACATGCATCACAATGTGATCCCACCATTCAGTGCTTGTTTCCTGAGCCCAGTGCCGATGGTCCGCCATGTGCAGCTGTTCTTGAATGCCAGTAGCAATCCTGAATGTTCATAATGCTCCTCACCAGACTCATCAGCAATTCAGGATCCATGGTGTCAGGCAGAGATGGTGGGCACACAGTTTAAACAGTGCAAAATGAAGTTGGAAGTCCATGGAATGATGGGATGGAAATAACTGCATCATGGAATGGTGAGCACATCCCCATGATGCACTGCTATCCATGCCCAGATCTCCCAGCAACAGAGGGTGCCAGAAGGTGGTGAGTTGCACAGTGGGATAGCTACCCATGATGCAATGCTCTCTCTGTCAATGCAAGAGCAACAACTGTGGATGTGCTCTGCTGACACAAGGAGCATTGTGTGGACATGCACAACCAATGTAATTAAAGCAGCTTATGATCATTGATGTAACTTGTCGACTTAACTCTGTAGTGTAGACAAGGCCTAAATGTGCTATTTTAGATACACTGAGAGGCCAAAAGGCTGCTTCTCTCTGACCTCAGGCACTAAAGTTTCTCGAGGACTAGATATCCAGCCTTTGATGTGCAGGCATTCTTGTCTTCTCTCAGCCCTCATATTGACCTCTATTGGTATGCCTGCACTGCAGTTAAAAACCTGTGGCTGTGACATGGCAACTGACTGGGGTTTGGGATAAAGGGATGTTTAATTGATGTGTAGAGATTCAGGCCAAATGGGACAGGTGAGGTGGCATGGTCCCAGAGCTTGGGCTGCAGCACAAGCCTGAATATCTGTGTCATAATTAAACAGCCCCTTAGCCCGAGCCCCAGGAGCCTGAATCAGCTGGCAGGGACCAGCTGTGGGTTTTCAATTGCCATGTAGACATACCCTAAGAAGCTGTCTAAGAATTTGGAAATCTGTCTCCATACAGCTTATGATTCCTGGCTGATATGAAATTGCTGTGTGATGGAGTGCCTCAATGTGCTGTGTGTCAGCCATGAACTGACAAGGGCTATAACAAGTATCTGCCAAACCTGGGACAACATGGTGAAAGTAGAAGATAGGAGAAAGTAATTCCTCCAGTTTCTCTGCAGATAGTGAGAACAGAACAAAGGAACCAGCGGTAAGACTTAACTCATGTCTACACTAGAGACCTTACAGCGGCACAGCAGTACTAATGTGGCTGTGCTGCTCTAAGATCTCCTGTGTAACTGCTCTATACTGAGGGAAGAAAGCTCTCCTTCTGACATAATTAAACAACATGCAGCGAGTGGCGGTAGCTATGTCAGTGGGGGGTTACCTGCCAACATAGCGCTATCCACACCAGCGTGCCTGCCAGTGTAACTTATGTCACTCGTGGGGGAGGTTCACTCGGGGGTGAGGAGGGTTCCCATGCTTGAGCAACATAAGTTATACTGACAAAAGTGCTAGTGTAGACATAGCCTCATAAACTCAAGGGACTCACAGATAAAGGTATGGGCAGGATTGAGGAAGAGAGGGGTATGTTTTTGTAGCTGATGTTGGGAAGTGTTCCTATTTAACTGTGGGACTAGTCAAAGTAAAAGAAAACTGACGCGCAGGAGAGAGAGACTCCATGATTGAGAGAAGCCTTGTGCAGAAGGATCCTGGATACCCTAGTTGACTATCCTAAGTCCAAAGAATTCTGCAGAGCAGAGAGGAAAGTGAGGCAGGAAATGCATATAGATTCAAGATTGATATATTCCAAGGTCAGAAGGGACCATTGTGATTATCTGGCCTGACCTTCTGCATAACAGGCCATAAAACTTGCCCAAAAATATTCCTGGAGCATATATTTTAGAAAAAATAGAAAATATTTTAGAAAGATTAGAAAATCCAATCTTGATTTAAAAATGGTCAGTGATTGAGAATCCACCACAACCTTTGATAAATTGTTCCAATAGTTAATTACCTTCACTGTTAAAAATTTATGCCTTATTTCCAGTGTGAATTTGTCTAGCATTGACTTATGACCATTGGATTGTGTTATACTTTTCTCTGTTAGACTGAAGAGCCCTGATCAAATATTTGTTCCACATTTAGGTACTTACAGACTGTGATCAAGTCACCCTTTAACCTTCTCTTTGTTAAGCCAAATAGGTTGAGCTCCCTGAGTCTATTACTATAAGGCATGCTTTCTAATCCTTTAATGATTCTTGTGGCTCTTTTCTGAACCATCTCCAGTTGATCAACATCCTTCTTGAACCGTGGACACCAGAACCAGACAAGAGTATTCCAGCAGCAGTCCCAACATTACCAAACACAGCCGTAAAATAACCTCTCTATTCATACTCAAGATTCCCCTGTTTAAGCACCCAAGGATTGTATTGGTCCATTTGATCACAATGTTAGCCTAGGAGTTTGTGTTCAGCTCATTATCCACCCCCAGATCTTTTTCAGAATTACTGCTTTTCAGAAGAGAGTCCCCCATCCTGTAAGCATGGCCTACCTTCTTTGCTCCTAAATGTATACATGTACATTTAGCTGGTTCAAAATGCACATTGTTTGCTTGCATCCATCTTACCCAGCTATTCAGATCCCTTTGTATCAGTATCCAGTCCACTTCATTATTTACCACTCCCCCAATTTTTGTGTCATCTGCAAACTTTATCAGTGATGATTTAAACCAGGTCATTCACAGGCACTGACTTTTACTTTTTCCCAGGAGTGTTCCATACCCCCTTTTCCCCAGGGCCCCGCCCCCACTCTGCCCCTTCCCCAAGGCCCTGCCCTCGCTCTTCCCCTCCCCCACTCCATCCCCTCCCTGAGGCCCCCGCCCACCGCTTCTGCCCTCCCCTAAACCCCTCCTGAGCCATCAAACAACTGTTTGGTGGTGGTGCTGCCCTCTATCAGCTGTTTGTCAGCAGCCCAGCCCCACCAGCTGTTGGGCAGCAGTGGTGGTGCCCCCGCATCAGTGGAGAGGTGTTTATCTAACCTGTTCTTAAAAAACTCCAGTGACAGGGATTCCACAACATCCCTAGGTAACTGTTCCAGGGCTTAACTATCCTTATACTTAGATTATTTCTCCCCCAATATCTAACCTAAATTTCCCTTGCTGCAGATTAATTACTTCTTGTCCTAGCTTCTGTGGATGTGCAGAACAATTACTACCATCCTCTTTATAATAGTCCTTAACATATATCAAGATTGTGATTGGGTCCCCCCTCAGTCTTCTTTTCTCAAGACTAAATATGCCCAGTTTTTTTACTTTTCTTCATAGGTCAGTTTTATAAACCCTTTCTCATTGTTGTTGCTCTCCTCTGGACTCTCCATTTTGTCCACATCTTTGTAAAGTGTGGCACCCAGCATTGAAACACTACTCCAGCTGAGGCCTCACCAGGGCTGAATAGAGCAGGACAATTACTTTCCATGTTTTATATATGACACTTCTGTTAAGACATATCAGATTAGTTTTTTTTTCCAACTGTATTTTTGACTCATTTAATTTTTGATCCCCTATAAGCCCCAGATCTTTCTCAGCAGTATTAGCACCTAGCCAGTTATTCCCCATTTTGTATTTGTGCATTTGAATGAAATGGACTTCTGAATTTCGTGTTGTTGAATTCAGACCAATTCTCTAGTTTGCCAAGATCATTTTGAATTCTAATACTGTCCTCAAAAGAGCTTGCAAACCCTCCCAGCTTGGTGTCAATCTGGGAATTTTGTAGGGCAGGGGCAGATGACAACTCCTCTGGCCATGAGAGAGGGGGAAGGAGGCAGCTCCTCCAGCCACAAGGGGCACAGAAAGTGCACCTCCAAAAGCAGCCACATTTTTATTCCTGTGCATGCTCTTGTTTGCACTCCATTATCCAAATCATTAATGTTGTGTATTTGGTTGTCATGGTTTTTGTTGCTATGGCAACTGAGTTAGATTATTATGGGTTAGCTCAGCCAGCTTCAGCCAGCTGAGTGAGCTCTCGGTCTCTGTAAAATAAAATGGTGGTTTTCTTAGCTGTCAGCTCTCTGGCCTCAACTGATTTCTTCCTAAACCGGCTCCCCCCAAGGATATAACAAGTGGCGACGAGGATGGGATTCCGGTGCTGCTCCAGTAACAGAAGGAAGTAGAAGTCAAGGTAAAGAACAAACAAACAAAAAAGCTGCTTGTTTGCACTGACTGTGAAAGTGAAACTAAAATCATGGCTACTCTGACCAGGCCACTGGAACCTTTTGATGAGAATATAGAGCAGTGGCATGTGTATACTGAGTGTTTTGAGCTTTTTTTTATTGCAAATGACATTACAGAAGCGAAGAAGGTGCCAATATTCTTAAGTGTTGTAGGGGCTAAAACCTACTCCCTGCTACGCAGCTTACTACACCCTGTTAAGCCAGCAACTAAATTTTACAGTGACATTGTGGAAATCCTGGGGTCCCATTTTTCCCCAAAACCACTGGTAATTGCTGAAAGATATAGGTTCCACAAAAGAGACCAAAAGGAAGATGAAACGGTTGTACAATTTGTAGCCATTTTAAAAAAGCTAGCAGAACACTGTGAATTTAAAGAAATGTTAAACGATGCCCTGCATGACAGGTTAGTGTGTGGCCTCTACAGTGAAGCTATACGGAAGCGCCTACTGATAGAGGCTCAGCTTACCTTACAGAAGGCTGTTGATATTGCTGTCTCCATGGAACTGGCTACAAGGGAGGCGCAATACATCGGTGCATCCCCTAGGGTGCAAAAAGTGTCACAAGAACCGACCCACAAAACTGTGCAGAGTCAAGAATGTTACCGCTGTGGTAAGCCAGGTCACCAGGCATCAGAATTCTGGTGTAAGGACCTGGTGTGTCGACACTGTGGCAAAAAGGGACACATTGAGTGTGCCTGTAAACAAGAGAGAAAGAGTCCTGTGGTCTGGCCGACAAAAAGAGGAACCCTGCATACCCTAGAGCAGACCCAGGATGATCAAGGTGACACCTCATCGCAAGAGGAAGAGCTACTGCATGTTTTGTCTTTGGCAATGGGCTCACATGAATACTGGGTAACCCCATTATTGGATGGCAAACCTATACGCATGGAACTGGACACCGGTGCAGCCGTCTCGCTGGTCTCAGAGACTGTGTATAAAGAAAAGCTACAGCATCTTCTGCTTAAGGCAACAAAAACTGTTCTGAAGACGTATACGGGAGAAGCTGTGCCCATGTTGGGCACTATTGATGTTAAGGTGGAGCTCAATGGACAGGCTGCTAAATTGCCACTGTTTGTGGTGAGAGGTAACTACCCAGCCCTAATGGGTAGGTCTTGGCTTGGGAAGATTCAACTGAACTGGGCAGAAGTGCACCGAATGACTAAAGAAGAAACCAGTCTAACCCCTATACTAAGGAAACATGCTGCTGTTTTTGGAGATGATTTGGGAAGTATGAAGGGAATCACTGTGAAATTGAACATTAAACCTGACAGTCCACCAAAATATCTGAAAGCCCGAACTGTGCCATATGCCATCAGGCCAAAAGTTGAAGCAGACCTGGAGCGCCTGGTCACCAATGGAGTCCTAAAACCAGTTACCCATAGCTCATGGGCCACTCCTATCGTTCCAATCGTGAAGAAAGGTGGCTCTCTCCAGATTTGCGGTGATTTTAAAGTCACTGTCAACCCAGTGTTGTGTGCAGAGCAATACCCGCTTCCCCGCATCGATGACCTCTTCGCAGGCCTGGCTGGGGGACAAAAGTTCAGTAAGATTGATCTGAGTCAAGCATATTTACAGATGCACGTCGATGAAAAGTCCCAAGAGCTGTTGACTATTGTGACTCATAAGGGGCTTTATCGATACTTTCGCCTACCCTTCGGAATAACATCTGCTCCCGTCCTGTTCTAGAGGGCTATGGACCAGATCTTGTGTGGCTTGTCAGGAGTTCAGTGCTATCTGGATGATATCCTGGTCACTGGAAGAAATGAAGAGGATCACTTAAAGAATTTAGAGGCTACCCTACAAAGACTGGAAGAGTATGGCCTACGAGTTTGCAAAGACAAGTGTGAATTCTTCAAGCCCTCTGTTGAATATTTGGGACACATCATTGATTCTGCAGGTCTTCATAAGGCCCCTGCAAAAGTTAAAGCTATTGTGGAGGCTCCCCCACCTTGAAATGTAAGCCAGCTGCGCTCGTTTCTAGGACTACTGAACTATTATGGAAAGTTCATCTCACAGTTAGCCACACTGCTAAAACCACTTCATGAGCTCCTTGGGCAGAAAAAGGCCTGGAAGTGGACTGAAGCCTGTGATGTTGCATTTAACAAAGCTAAGGATGCATTGCTAAATTCTGAAGTTCTAACGTACTTTGATCCATCCTTACCACTGCAATTGGCCTGCGACGCCTCCCCTTATGGAGTGGGAGCAGTCGTGTCACACATTATGCCTTCAGGAGAAGAAAGACCTATTGCTTTTGCTTCACGCACTCTAAGCAAAGCAGAAACTAACTACGCCCAAATCGAACGTGAGGCATTAGGAATTGTTTTTGGAATTCGGAAGTTTCATCAGTACCTGTTTGGGCGAAAGTTTACTCTTCTCACAGACCGTCGACCTCTGACATCAATTTTTGGACCCTACACAGGCATTCCCCCATTAGCTGCTAGTCGTATGCAACGTTGGGCATTGTTACTTTCAGCACACACATATGAAATCAAATATCGGAAATCCACTCTGCACGGCAATGCAGATGGCCTCTCAAGGTTGCCTTTGCCGGTCAAACACCAAGATAGTGCCCAAAAGGAAATCTTCTACTTTGAACAGGTAGAGAATACACCCATCACTGCTACTCAGATAAAGAAGGCAACTCGCGTTGACCCAGTATTGTCCCATGTTATGGACCTGGTGATGCATGGAAAATCTCGACAAACCTCTCCGGTCTCATCCGACCTTGTTCCCTACATGTCCAAGCGGACGGAGTTATCGGTCCAATCTGGTTGTTTGTTGTGGGGGAGACGTGTCATTATTCCACCACCCCTGAGATCACAGATGTTAGAACAGCTACATTCCGGTCACTGTGGAATAGTGCGCATGAAGGAAATTGCACGAAGCTATTTTTGGTGGCCTGGATTGGACAGCGCTATTGAAGAGAAGGCAAAAGCTTGTATGTCATGTCAGGAATGCACCCCAGTGGGCACCCCTACACCCATGGGACTGGCCTGAAAACCCGTGGCAACGTATTCACGTTGACTTTGCTGGCCCCCTTGAAGGAAGCATGTTCTTGGTGGCAATAACTTCTGCAGAGAGTACTATCCAAAAACTACGAGGACTCTTTAGTCGTTTTGGTCTGCCAGAACAACTTGTGAGCGACAACGGACCGCAGTTCGTTTCTCAGGAGTTTCAAAATTTTATGAAGGCAAATGGGATACACCACATCATGTCAGCACCATATCATCCGTCCACCAACGGATTAGCTGAAAGATTTGTGCAGACAATGAAAAACGCTTTGAAATCAGCAAGGGGACAACACTCCATTCAAAAGCGTCTGGATACCTTTTTACTTTCCTACAGAAACACACCTCATGCTACGACCCAAACATCTCCGGCCTTTCTAATGATGGGACGACAGCTGCGCACTTGCTTTGATCTGCTGAAACCTTCTGAACCCCGACAAATTGTGCAACATCAGCAGCAATATCAAGTCATCAGACCGGCACCCAGAGCAAAAGACCGAACCTTTAGCCCGGGACAGCCAGTTTTGGCTCGGAATTATACTTCCAGAGCTAAATGGGTCCCGGCCACAGTCATCACTCAAACAGGACCTGTTTCCTACACAGTCCAGACTGCAGAGAATCTTACCTGGCGGCGACATGTAGATCAGCTGTTGCCAGGTCATGCCAGTCCTCAGGACCCATCTGCAGTTGAGGGGTCTGACTTCACCTCTTCTGGTGAGGCACCGAATCACGAGTCACCTGTTCCTGACTGTTCTCCTCCATTACTGCCGGTGGCTGAGATACCCCTTTGCCCAGCACGAGCTGATACCACCTCCTCACCCGTTTGTGCTGCGGACCCTGAGCCCCTAGTGCTTTCGGGTGCAATAACACCAGAAGTTCGCCGTAATCCACCTAGAGACAGAAGGCCTCCTCATCGGCTGGATCTTTAGCTAGGGCGAACCCATGGTTATGGGGCAAAATAATCCCCAGGGTTTAGCCGGGAATGGAGGCAGTCTACCCTCCTTCTCTAGTTTAGTGTGTGTTTTATTTAGGGGATGTTCTTATTAGGGGGGGGAGGACTATGTTGTGTATTTGGTTGTCATGGTTTTTGTTGCTATGGCAACTGAGTTAGATTATTATGGGTTAGCTCAGCCAGCTTCAGCCGGCTGAGTGAGCTCTCTGTCTCTGTAAAATAAAATGGTGGTTTTCTTAGCTGTCAGCTCTCTGGCCTCAACTGATTTCTTCCTAAACCGGCTCCCCCCAAGGATATAACAATTAATGAAAATGTTAAATAGTACTGGACCCAGGACTGACCCCTTTGGGATCTCACTAGATACATCCTCACAAGTTTGACAGCAAGCCACTGATGATTACTGTCACACTGTCTGGAGTGGTTCTCAGTTCCTGATCTGGGGCTCTTTTTTAGGGAGTATTTCCCCTCTCCTTACATAAGTTTAATGGCTTTTGGGTCAAGATTCTCATAAGACTGTGATTCACTCCTTGTTACTAATCTTTAGCTCTTAAAACTCTCAATATCAAGTTTAAATTTTGAACAGTGCTGGGATTATGATCTATAAGCCCAACTGACCTGTGGCATGTGAATCATGCCAAGACTAGGCCAACTGTCACACTCACTATCTGGAGTGATTCATGACCATGAGTGCTAACCTCAGGGCAGATTGTCAAGAAGCAGGCCAGAGACCCCAAATTGGTTGTGTGTTCTATAATTAGATTTCACCAACCCAGTAACAAATGTGAACTGCTGAAGCACTATAACAGTCTTATCATGGAGTCACAGGCAGTCCCCATTGGCATTCCAGTCTATCATGCCACCTTTGCTATACACCAAAGATCACAAAATATTCAGGTTGCTCCCAGTCTCAAGAGACCACTCACTTACCCCAGGTCTCTGTGTACCTTAAATCTCTCAGCAAAGATCACAATCTTGTAATAAATTTTTAGTTAGTTTATTAACTAGGGGAAAAATTAATTACAAGGTTTACAGCAGGCAAGCATATACAGAAATGAGTTAGTCTATGGTTTTAAAAGGTGACAGCGCTGTAGTAATCTGTCAGCTCTGAATGTCTTTCAGGGCTAACACAGGTGGATTCTGGAGATCTTTCCTCCTGGTTCATAGCTGCTGTGGACCTGAAAGACTCCAGATAGCAAAAGAGATGAAAAAAAAGTCAGCTACTTTTATTTCCTTCTTCTAGAATTCAAGCTGATGAGACGAGCCCTTTTGCACGTAGCCTCTTTGTAGGTGTGAAGGGGCAAATAAAGTCTTTGTACAGTGATGTCCCACAATGGCCCATTTACTTTTGACAGGACTTCTTGATGGTTAGAAGAGAATTCCTCCTGACTGGGTTAACTGTTTCAGAGCAAACATTTTTTACAGTTATAAAGCAAAAAATTATATTACCTTATAGCATGTGATAAAGATGTTATAAGTGAGATTAATGAAAGCAGCAACTTACAAGCATTTCGTAAAGTTTAAACACTAAACACATTGTTAATAAAGTTCAAGACCCATCTTAACTATACCAACACAGGTGAAACAGACGGTTTCCAGCAGTGAATTTGTCAGTGCTAAGCTGAGGCCTAAAGCCTTGGCAAGAGCTGGCACCTAGTCTGCCAGCATCACAATTACTCCTTCAATATAGTGTTTCAACCAGTTGTGCACTCATCTTATAGTAATTTCATCTAGACCCCATTTCCCTAGTTTGCTTATGACAAAGTCATGTGGGATTGCATCAAAAGCCTTACTAAATTCAAGACATCATGACTACTGCTTCCCCTTATCCACTAGGACAGTAACACTGTTAAAGAAGAAAGTTAGGTTGGTTTGGCATGATTTATTCTTGACAAAATCATGTTGTCTATTCCTTATAACACTGTTAATCCTCTAGATTGGTTAAAAATTCATTCCAATATCTCCAGGTATCAAAGTTAGGCTGACTGGTCTTTAAGTTTCCCAGGTCCTGTTTGTCCCCTTTTTTAAAGATAGGCAAACATAGTACCTTTCTCTCATCCTCTGGGAACTCACTCACTCCCCATGAGTTCTCAAAGAACTGCTAACTGTTCCAAAGTTGAGTCATATAATTCCTTAAGTATCCTAGGATGAATTTCATCAGGCCTTGCCAACTTGAATACTTCTAATTTATCTAAATATTCTTTAACCTCTAATTGTGTTGAGCATCTGGTCACCATTAACCTTATTACCAAAGACTGAAGCAAAATAGGCATTAAACACCTCAGCCGCCTTCTTGGCATTTACTATTAGCTGTCCTTCCCCACTAAGTAGAGGACCTACACTTTTCTTCACCTTTCTTGTGCTCCTAATGTATTTAAAGAACCTCCAATTGTCTTTTATGTTCCTTGCTAGGTGTATCACATTTTATGCTTTATCCTCTCATTTTGTCCCTACATGGTTATACTATTCTTTTGTATTCCTCAGCAGTTCATCCATGTTCCCACATTTTGTGGGATTCCTTTTTGATTTTCAGGTAATTAAAGAGCTCTTGATGGAGCAATACTGGCCTCTTCCTATCTTTCCTTTACATTGGAATAGTTGGCAATTATGCCTTTAATATGGTCTCCTTGAGAAACTGCCCATTTCCCTGTACTCCTTTTCCCCTTAGATTTTCTTTCCAGGAACCTTACATAGCCATTCTGAGTTTGTTAAAGTCTGTTTTGAAGTATATTGTCCTTATTCTGCTGCTCTCACTCCTTCCTTTCTTTAGAATCATGAAACCTGGCATTTCATGTTCAATTTCACTCAAATTGCCTTCTGCCTTCAGATTGGCAACTTATTCCTCCCTGTTGGTCAGAGTCAAATCTAAAGTGGCTCTCTCCAGGTTACTTCCTCAACTTTCTGAAACAAAAAGTTGTACCCAGTACATTCAAAGATATTGTGTTGTTAGATTATTTTTCTAACAGATGTCTGGATAGGTAGAGTCCCCCATTACTACCAGCTCATGTGTTTTGGATATTTGTTATTTGTTCTAAAAATGCCTCATCCATCTCCTCTTCCTGATTTGGTGGTTTATAGTAGACCCCTCCCTTTTTGTCAGCTTAGTCAAGTCCCTATAAAGTTCTGTATGTTCTCTGCATTTGACTAAGTAATTGAGTCTACAAATTTTGCCACAGTACAGCTCCCTCCTTTTTCCTGATCACTAATAAATAGGGAGCACTAGCAAAACAAATCAACTCCTCTTGAAGTTTCAGCTTTTCTCTGGCAACCGTTATCCATGTTTACTCCATGGACTTGTCTCTTTTCTTCTGAGCATTCAGGAGTAAAATAATTTTGAGAAAATATAAAGGAATTCTGCATTGAAATTAATGGGAAAAGCACTGGACTTGGAATGTCAATTTTAAAAATTCCAAGTTAAAAATAAGTAGTTAACTTGTATCCAATGCAAAAAAGTTCAGAATCTTAGTCTCTTACTTGCCAGGCAAAGCAAAGAGGTGCTTACTCTAAGTAGGTCTACACTGCAGCTGGGAGATGTGATTGCCAGAACAAGTAGAAAGCTTCAAGCTAGCACTGCTTGAGGTAGTGCACTAAAAACAGCAGAATAGACTGTGCTGCACAGATGGCAATTTGAGCTAGTCACCCATCCCCAAGCCTGGCCAACTCCCTGGGTTTGAGCATAGGTAGCTAGTCTGAGCCACCACCCAAGCCCAACATCCACATTGCTATTTTTTAAGCATGCTAGCTCGAGTAGAGCTAGTGCAAGTCTGTCTACTTGTGCCAGGAATCTCACCTCCCAGCTACAGTGCAGACATAGTCTTTAAATGTTTTATTGAGTAAATCAGGCAAGTCAAAAAGTAAGCAATGTGCTTTTTAAATCCTTCTTTCAGTAAGGACTTCTAATTTCCTCCCCAGCTCCCAAACTCAATTCTGTCCCATTCATATCAGCTGCAGACAGGCATTACTTTGTACCCAGGGCTGACACTTGCGCTACACTACAAAATTTAAGGGCAGCAATTGTGCTATCTGAACTGGGGTTGAACACAATTTAGCTGCAAATGCTAAGCAAGCCCTTACTTGTCCACATAGCATCGGAACAGTGTTAAAGGGTTAGTTGACAATACATTTGTTAGTGCAGAGCAGGTCTGGAGAGTGTAATACTGGCTTGTTACCAGTAGCAAGGGAGAGCATGGAGACAAAGCAGCAAATACTGAGCTTGTGTACAAAGACACTACTCTCAAGATACATGCCCAATATAAACTAAGATTCCCCTGCACATCTATTCTAGACTGTAAACTATTTTCCACAGTGCTTAAGTTTGCTTTACGCTCATTCCCCTTTCTTGCAGGCAAAAGTGTATATTAATGTTACTGTGGCCAGCTGTTAAAAATGCTTGAGTAATCCATAGTGTCCATATTACAGTAATGCCCACATTTACTTCTCCAAACCTAAATTAATAAAAGTTGCACATGTACACACTTAGATAGCATTTGAGTAACTTGTGCAGTTCCTTCAAAGATTTTGAAAAAAAACTAAGAAAGTTAACTTTCAAATTAACAAGTGTATATTTCTACAATTTTCTAAGCAAACCTTGTTTAGTACATGTGTATGACTTATACTTCTATAGGGTTTAAGCTTTCACATATTATAAAGACATGGGGGTAAAGAAGCCAGAAAGACAGAGACTTGTATTACATCTCTGGTTATATAAGTCCATACATATACTGGAATATGGACTTCTATATTTTAGTTTATTGCAAAGATATTGGATTTAAAAGTGATTTTCCAGTCAA
This sequence comes from Mauremys mutica, assembly GCF_020497125.1. Classification (NCBI taxonomy): domain Eukaryota; kingdom Metazoa; phylum Chordata; order Testudines; family Geoemydidae; genus Mauremys; species Mauremys mutica. Next base: position 46,171,996 of record NC_059075.1, read on the forward strand.
ATATCTGTATTCACCTTTTTAGGTTCTGTGGAAGACAAACATTTCTAGGCAGCATTAAAAACTACAATATTTTTAAGCTCTCTTTAGAATTAAAGATCTGCAACTTTCAAGGAAAAATAAAAAAAGAGTAACACAACTGTACAAAGTGTCCACTATCACAGATCATTTATACACTACGTTAAAAAATACAAATATTTTATTACAAATTTTTTTATCAAACTGTGTACATACAGTAAGTACTGTCAAAAGCCAACACATCAATTGTTATTTTATGTACAGTTGGCTAATGTTAATGTGACATGCAGTTTATCCTGAGGAATGCTTTTCTATCACTGTAAAGGTCCAATATTTTAGACTTTTGGCAACAGTCACGTAATTACCACCCTGCACCAGCAATGACATTTCAGAGGTAAAGCAGTTAAGTATTATGTAGGGCAAAAGAGTTTTGCATTGCCATGATCAACTTAAGCAAATGCATGTTTTCCTTGCTCCAAGATGAGTCGTCATAATGGACAGTAAAGTGCACACAACCACCAGGAAAAACTTATTTTTCCTCCATTCCCACCTGTTATTCTACATGCTCCAAACAGGTACTATAACATTAAGGATTTCAGACTCTGCCCCTGATGTCCTGAAATATAACCTCTGTGTAAGCTTAACTTTCTAAACTGCATGAAACAATTCCATTAAGAAAAGAGTAAAATATGGGAAATTTGGAAAGATGGCACATGGTGAGCAGGTCACTGTTAATTTGTCCCAGGGATACCATTTCTGAGGGTACATTTACTTTTGACAAAAAGTGTTTGTTTCATAAGACTATAGATCAGACAAGTACAGCATGCAATATAATACTTTGTTATTTACCATTTATATGGTAATATTGCCAGGCACTCATGCCCTCTGTGGCCCACATAGCACTGCCTCTACCTGTAGTGTAACTAATTTTACATTGCCTTTGCTAGTGACGTTCTTGCATAACTTAGAAAAGAAAGCCACCAACATTTTAAATTTATTATGGGGTACCAGAAAGTGCTTCTCATAAATGTCTTAATATTGACTTTATTTTGTTACAAGTGGCATGGTAAACCTTATAAAAGTCAGAACTGTCCAGGGTCTCAAGTTTAAAAAATTCTGTTCACTTTGGATAAAAGAATATGTAAGTTATTAGACTATTCAGAAGCAACATTTGTGCAGATTAACTTACACTCACAAGACAAACATGACAATTCACTTAATATATGAAGTGAACTGCTGGTAAAAAATAATTGCACAGTTACCACACAATCTAGTCACAAATAATAAAAGCAAATGTTTTGCATTTTACAAATATTTTTAAATCACAAGTTCAGCCATTATCTGTGAAGGCATACTTCATATCTTAGGCACTGGACCCAGCTTAGAGGTAAAATGTCTTGGTCAACATGATTAAGAGTCATCACCATTCAAGGACATCCATATGAAGTTTACATACAGTACTACAAATACATCAGATACTGCCATAAATTTAATGAGAATACAAAACATTATTAAATACATCTTTCACCTCATGGCACATCAAGCATGTTAACACCACTTGTTACACATCTGATTAGTAATGGTCAATTGTGGTTATGTTTTATTGAATATTTTCCTTTCTGTAACTGAGAAATATACAGTTTGGATTTACTTCCATCAGGCCTCTTAAACCACACTTCATCATGGTTAATTGTTGTAATTATGGCACTGAAAAGAAAAAAATAGAATTTAGAAACAAATGATCTTATAAGCCAAAGGATCAGCCCCACAAGTAGAGTGCTCTTTTAGAATACTAAATATTTGCATTAAGAAGTACTAGGCCCAGCTACTGCCTCCTTCCTGATTATGTTGATATTTTTAACAGAATTCTGTAGCTGACACAAAAGATACATGGACATATCTAGGAACACTATATCTTCACTAATAATTTTTCATCCCAGCATCTCTTGAATCTAATAAAAATGATAGTTCTAATGAATCTCAAACATTTAATTTGGTTAAACAAAGCATTCATCTTCCCTTTTAATGTACAGAGTCCATAGTAAAAATAGAAGTTTGTCTCATAGTACCCATTGAAAAGACCTTATCAATGCACCAATCTGAAGAGAGCTTCCTGAAAAAAAAAATGAACAGGTCAAATGAAATTGCTCTCCAGCAAAAAGAAAGTTAGGGAGGACTTGTATTTAACTGTTAGCCACTACACACGTAAAGGAAAAACTGAATTGTTTGGCTAATTGAACTTTTTTTACATGGATTACTTAGTTAAACATTAATGCAAACACTTCTGGAGTTGTTTTTCCTCATTGTTCCTTACTAGAAAGCAGTTTCAAGGCACAGTCCATACTTTCCTTTGGACTTAAACCTCATTTAAGGATTAAAATATAAATATAATTTGACACTGGATTGCTAGTGGTGTGCCAGTTCAGTCATTATTACTTTGACACTCAGCTGAAGAGAATTCACAGAATCATGAAAATATAGGAATGGATGGGACCTCCAGAGGATATCTAGTCCATCTCCCTGAACAGCATCAGGACCAAATATACCTAAACCATCTCCGATGGAGGGGTCTAACCTGTTCTTAGACAATGCCAAAGATGGGAATTGTACAACTTCCCTAGATAACAATTTCAGTACTTAGATCTTTATATTTAGCAAGTTTTTCCCCAATATCTAACATAAATCTCCCTTGCTGCAGAGTAAGACCATTACTTCTTGTCCTACCTTCAGTGGACCTGGAGAACAATTGGTCACCATCCTCCCTATAACAGTCGTTAACATATATGAAGACTATCATCAGGTCATGTCCCCTCCCCCACCCGCAGTCTTCTTTCTCAAGACTAAACATGCCCATTTTTAAAAAAAACTTTTCCTCATGTGTCACATTTTCTAAACCTTTTCTCATTTTTCTTGCTGTCCTATGGATTCCCCCCAATTTGTCCACATCTTTCTTAAAGGGCGACATTCAGTAGCACACTCAGTACTCTAGCTGAGGGCTCAGTACTGAGTAAAGTTGGACAATTACCTCCCATGTCTTACATATGACACTCCTGTTAATACACTCCAGAATATTAGCCTTTTTCACAACTGCATAACATTTTTTACTCAATTTGTGATCCACTACAACCCCCAGATCCTTTTCTGCAGTACTACTGCCTAGCCAGTTATTCCCCATTTTATATTTATACATTTGCTTTTCCCTTCTTAAGTGAAGGACTTTGCACTTATCTTTACTGAATTTCATCTTGTTGATTTCAGAGCAAGTCTCTAATTTGCCAAGGTAGTTCTAATCCTCTCCTCCAAAGTGTTTGAAAGTCCCCCCAGTGACAGCACACTCTCCATTATCCAAGTAATTAATGAAAATATTGACTAGTACTGGACCCAGGACAGACCTTCTGCCACTATACTTGTCCTCCCGGTTTGAAAGCAAACTATTGTTAACTACTCTGAGTATGGTTTTTCAACCAGTTGTGCATGCACTTGATAGTAATTTTATCTAGACCACATTTTCCTAGTTTGCTTACGCCAATGTCATGTGGGACTGTGTCAAAAGCTTTACTTAAAAAATCAAATCAATCAAGGTAAGTGTCCACTGTCTCCCCCTTATCTACTAGGCCAGTAATCCAGTCAAAGGAGGTATTAGGCTGGTTTGGCATGATTTGTTCTTGACAAATCCTAGAAGATAATAGATGACAAGTAATAGCCAACAAGGGCCTTAAAAATGTATTCTCTAATAATTCACTCTAGTATCTTTTCAGGTATTCAAGTCCGGCTGACTGGTCAATAAATGCTTCTGGTCCTCTTTGTTTCTCTTTTTAAAGATTCTTTTCCAGTCCTTCTGGACCTCACCCATCCTCCATCAGTTCTCAAAAGATATTCTCTATATTATATTAAAATTGCAACAGTTTACTCAGCCTTGAAATAACTAATATATATTAGAGGATCATGTAGTACTTGGATATTTGCAGTGTACAAATTACATAGTTTAAAGCTGTGGTGACAATAGACAACCTCAAAGTAAGAGCTATTTATTTACACAACTCACATTACAGTCCATATCAGATCTCCAGATTATCTCAATATTGTAAATTTAACATACTCTTAATCGTTGCTGAATGGCATAGCTGCTCTGATGTAGCAGGATCCAGTGCAGGATGTAGCACGTCAATCAAATTTATGAAAGCCATGCTCTATGCATGAATGTTTGAACACATTTACCTGTGTGATCCTGTCCAAAACTTTAACAAAAGTCTTCAAACTCAATGCAAGGCAAAATGGGAAAGGGCAAGTGATTTCCACAGATTTGTTTCATGACGGTTAATGTAAGTGCTAAAATAAACAATGTATAATTGTATCCAAATTCTTTCTTGCTTCAGCTCTAAACAGTTTGTTTTTTTTAAACTCCCTGTTCAAATGTTTTCCCTGATAAGAGTAACAGAGAATCAGTAGATACAGTTGACTTCAATTACTATTGTCCAATTCAGATGGATTCCTCCATTACAGAAGAGTAGTTTCTCACACAAACCTGTGTGGCTTTGCATATATTGGATCAAACTCCGCCCTAAATGTACTTGTATCATTCCATTGATGCTGACAGTTGTTGAAGTTTGAATGTGGAAATTTAGCTGTGAATACATGTATCTATATACTGGGCAGAGGGTCACATTTATCTACATTTTCAATGTATTGCTTAAAATTCACTGAAATTTGAAAGGTCCTACAGATTCAACATAATTTGTACTTTAATCCACATTTAACAAAGATTCTAGTCTCGGAATAGTTAAGAGGTTCATGTTCTAAACAGAGCTCCAACTTTTCAGAACATCAGACATTTGAAAGCAAGGACCCATGATTTACCATTGGTTTAAAGGAGTTGTCAATAAGTCTGGAAATATTCAGGTAAGATTCCATTTAAAACTGGGTCAAAACTTGATCCAAACACACTGAGGAAAGAGTTTCAGAATCTGGTAAGTTTCGGGGCTTCAATCTATATGGTAAAATCCTGGCCCCATTTAATTCCCATTAACTACAATGGAGCCAGGACTTCACTCATAGTTCAAAATCTATCACATCTCTGCCCTCTTACATAGAAACTGTCATATCAGATCAGACCAATGTTCAATCTAGTCCACTGTCCTGACTGATGTCAGTGCCAAGTCCTGTCTTGCCTCTATCAAGTACTAGAAACTACAAAGAGAATATTTACAGAATTTTCACTCCCAGGTTTTTAATCAGACTTTTTCCTGAGGTGGAGCAGCTAGTGAAAGGATTCATTGGAGAAAAAATAGGGGCAAGCATTTGACATTTTCAATGGCTTTTTAATTAAAGTATTACACAAATTTAGGATGTGGGCTCAGATTTCATTTTTATAAACAAAGTCAGATAGCCTGATGTCCCCTCTTGTATGTGGTTTGCAGCCATAGAAAAATACAGATGGAAAGTCTAAGGAAATAGAGTATTTTAAGTGTGGTATATTTAGTGGGTTAAGATATGGAGTTTTGTTTATATTCATGTTTTAGGTATGGCTGTGAAGTGATTAAAAAATTAATTGCGATTAAACGTGCTGTTAAACAACAAAAGAATACCATTTATTTTCAATATTTTTGGATGTTTACTACATTTTCAAATGTATTAATTTCAATTACAACACAGAATACGAAGTGTACAGTGCTCACTTTTTTTTATTACAAATATTTGCACTGTAAAAAAACAAAAATATTTTTCAATTCACCTCATACAAGTACAGTAGTGCAATCTCTATCATGAAATTGTGTACAAAAACACCTGCATTCAAAAATAAAACAATGTAAAACTTTAGAGCCTACAAGTCCACTCAGTCCTACTTCTTGGTCAGCCAATCACTCAGACAAACAAGGTTGGTTACAATTTGCAGGAGATAATGCTGCCTGCTTCTTTTTTACAAGGTCACCTGAAAGTGAGAACAAGCATTTGCATGGTACTGTTGCAGCTGGCGTTGCAAGGTATTTATGTGCCAGATTTGCTAAAGTTCATATGTCCCTTCATGCTTCAACCACCATTCTAGAGGACATGCTTCCATGCTGATGATGGGTTCTGCTTGATAACGATCCAAAGCAGTACGGACTGTTCATTTTCATCAACTGAGTCAGATGTCACCAGCAGAAGGTTGATTTTCTTTTTTGGTGGTTTGGGTTTTGTAGTTTCCACATCAAAGTGTTGCTCTTTTAAGATGTCTAAAAGCATGCTCCACACCTCATCCCTCTCAGATTTTGGACAGCACTTCAGATTCTTAAACCTTGGGTCAAGTGCTGTACCTATTTTTAGAAATCTCACATCAATACCTTCTTTGAGTTTTGTCAAATCTGCTGTGAAAGTATTCTTAAAACAAACATGTGCTGGGTCATCATCCTAGACTGATATATTTCATGTTATAGGGCAGAATGTGGGTAAAACAGAGCAGGAGACATACAATTCTCCCCCCAAGGAGTACAGTCACAAATTTAATTGACACATTTTTTTAACGAGCATCATCAGCATAGAAGCATGTCCTCTGGAATGGTGGCCAAAGCATACAGATGTTTAACATATCTGGCAAATACCTTGCAACACCGGTTATAAAAGTGCCATGCAAATGCCTGTTCTCACTTTCAGGTGACATTGTCAACAAGAAGCAGGCAGCAGTATCTCCCCTCAATGTAAATAAACTTGTTTGTCGTAGTGATTGGCTGAACAAGAAGTAGGACTGAGTGGACTTGTAGGCTCCAAAGTTTTACACAGTTTTGTTTTTGAGTGCAGTTATGTAACCAAAAAAATAAAATAAAAAAAATCTGCCTTTGTAAGTTACACTTTCATGATAAAGAGATTGCACTTCAGTACTTGTATGAGGTGAATTGAAAAATACTATTCTTTATCATTTTTACAGTGCATATATTTGTAATAAAACAACAACAACAACAACAACAACATAAAATGAGCACTGTGCACTTTGTATTCTGTGTTGTAATTGAAATCAATATTGAAAATGTAGAAAAACATCCAAAAATATTTAATAAATTTCAATTGGTATTCTATTGTTATAAGTATGATTAAATCGAGATTAATTTTGTTTATTGTGATTGTTTTGAATTAATTGCGTGAATTAACTGTGATTGACAGACCTAGATTTAGGCTATTATTTCAGACATATACATCAGCTGTCAAATTTTAAGTATTTTAAATATTAAGATAACTAAGCCTCTACACTTATATCATTTGGTACTTATGCTGGCGGAAGGCAAAAATAGGTATCTACAAGACAGCAGCTCGTTATCTTTTAAGATAGAAAATACTGATAAGTAACTAACATGGCAACAGCTGACTGAAATTGTAAGGTTGGGCTTTCCATTCACTGTATAATGTATGCTATTGTAAACGGGAGTAGGCTATAATGACCTTTACCTTGTAGGGCACTCATCTTTCTTATCAATACATATTGTCTGTCCACGTCCATACCACTCTCCATCATAATAGAGTCTTCCTTCTTCAGACCTAGCACTGTGCAGATGCTTTTCCAATTTGACAGGTGCTAAAATGATCAACAGAAATATTTATTACTGACCATGCAGATATTAAAGTCGGGTTTATAAATTTATTTTCAAATATTTAGCATATATGCATGTGCTGATGTAGTTAAGTGTTTAGTTATAAAAAAGGGCACTGCTACCTTGCGCAACAATCAAACTAAAATCTAAGATAGTTAAGAGACGAGATGCTTTTTTCGTTTATCTCCTGATGTAGTGGGGTCCATTAAAAACTCCATTTTCAGGTAAAATTAACATTAACCACAGTATCTGCAGCATTCCTATACCAATAATGTGAAAGTTTGCAAACACCATAGTAACTGTGGTATATGTGGCAAGTCTAAGTATCAACCATTGATCAAATTTCTTCCTCTTTCTCCCCACCCCACACCTCTCCTCCTCCCCAATACAATTGAGTCAGTGTACTATGTCATTAACCACAATACCCCACGAGAAATTTGTCACTAAATAAAGCAACACCTACTTGCTTCCTCTTCTCTTGTTCCCCAACCATTTCCTCCCCGTTGCTTCCCTTTCTACCCAACTTGGGCATCTAAGGTGAATATCACCTTGGTATCCAAACATTGTCCCCTTCCTCTCTCCCAAATTCTACTCTTCACTGACTCAGTGCAGCAGAGCATAGTGAAATGGATAAGCTCTGCTTAACTTCAATTAGCTGCTGCATGCAGAGCAGCTGGGGGAGGTAGAAGCCAGAGAAAAAGCATTAATATGCTGCACTGACATGTATCAAGCCAATCCAATCTGTTTCTCTACAAGTCTACTCCTTCTACTGGTATTCTTCCACCATTTAAGTATTAACTTTAACTTTAAAAACATTTCACCATAATGAAAAATAACTATTTCATACAAATATATGTAAGAAAGTCAGACTGTCAGTGGAGAGAGCAACCCTATTGCAAAGCACAGAGCACAACAGTGCCTCAACCAAGGCCTGAGAGATAGAAAGCAGCTTAGGGTATGTCTACAATGCAGCAAACACAAAGAGACACACAGCATTGAGTCTCAGAGTCCAGATCAACTGACTAGGGCTCGGGTAGCAGGGCTAAAAACAGCCGTCTCAGAGACTAGGCCCCAGACCGAGCAGGAGTATCTACATTGCTGTTTGCAGCCCCATAGTGCAGGGCCGCCCAGAGGATTCAGGGGGCCTGGGGCAAAGCAATTTCAGGGGCCCCTTCCATAAAAAAAAGTTGCAATACTATAGAATATTATATTCTCGTGGGGGCCCCTGCAGGGCCCGGGACAAATTGCCCCACTTGCCACCCCAGGAAAAATAAACATTTAAAAACCTTCCACATCTCAGCACAAACCCAGTTTTGAGAAAACTTCTTTTCAAGTCACCGTTACAAGGTATCACTGGTTCTCAGCATCAGCTAGTGCTAAAAGGCACTAAAGCTCATTAAAAGGGTTGGACAAATATTTTCCATCAAAACTTTTTTGGATCGAAAACTAGGGGTTTTTAAAAAGCAGAAAAAAAAATCACGGACAATGTCTGCTTTCCTTCAAAATTTGTTGTGGTTTTTTTTAATTGAAAAGATGAAATTAGTCTGCCAAAACCTGAACATGATTTGGGGTTTCAGAAGTGTGTGGCCAAATATTTGCTGCTTGCTATGTTTGATTGTTTAAACAATCAATAAAAAATTCTGCTTAAAAAAAATCCAAAACTTTTGAACCACCTCAGCTTGTGACCAAATACCTGAGCCCATCCAGACAGAGATTCTTCTAGGTTTCTGATACTCTGCTGGCTTCCTTGACTCATCTCTGTCTCCATAACTTTGGGTTCATTTAGGTTAGAACGTAAGAACAGCCATACTGGGTCAGACCAAAGGTCCATCCAGCCCAGTATCCTGTCTACAGACAGCGGCCAATGCCAGGTGCCCCAGAGGGAGTGAATCTAACAGGTAATGATCAAGTGATCTCTCTCCTGCCATCCATCTCCACCCTCTGACAAACAGTGGCTAGGGACACCATTCCTTACCTATCCTGGCTAATAGCCATTAATGGACTTAACCTCCATGCATTTATCTGTTTCCTAGAGACTGGCTCCATGGGGTCCCTCACAATCTGGAGACGGTTACTGTGGGTTTGTCTGTAGTATAGACTATGTACATACTCCACGGACTGAGCATTTGAGCTTATTCCAGAATCTGGGATGAGCCTATGTTGTGAAAACTGAAATGCTCAAAATAGCACATGCATGTGAATGAACATAGGATGCTAAAATTAAATTAACCCAATTAACCCATTAATTTAATTAAATTAAATTAATCAAACTGGGGGTTGGGACCCCTCAAGGGGTCACGAGGTTATTACTGGGGTTGTGAGCTGTCAGCCTCCACCTCAAACCCTGCTTTGCCTCCAGCATTTATAATAGTGTTAAATATATAAAAATTGTTTTTAATTTATGGGGGGGGAGGACGGTCACACTCAGAGGTCTGCTATGTGAAAGGGGTCACCAGCACAAAAGTTTGAGAACGACTGAATTAACCCCTCTGGGAATGCAGGGGAGGAGGGTCTCCCTTGGTAGAGCTGGGAAGGAGGCAGGTGGAGTAGGATATTGCTCTTCTCACATGATCCCTCCCCCATGGCTCTGTTGGCTCTATCACTGTTAATCTAAAGTGGCTAATTTTAAATGAGGCTACCCTCCCCTGACACGAATCTCCCTATGGCACTGAAATTAAATGTAGACTATAATTTGGCATTTGAGAAGTGAAAGGACTGGTAGCCCTAAGGGAAAAGATAACAGCTTGGCTCTGTGTGTTAAATAGCTGTCTGCAAGCCTCAAACTGCTGAATGAGCTTTAGGGTAGGGAAGGGTGTGCCTCCCCAAACAGCCTGGCCCTGCCCCCTATCTGACCCCCACCCACTTCCTGCCCCCCAACTTCTCCCCTCAGAATCCCTGACCCATCCTGCTCCTTGTCCCCTGACTGCCCCTCAACCACCACCCCGGGACCCCACCCCCCACAACCTCCCCCTGCTCCCTGTCCCCTGACTGCCCCGACCCCTATCCACCCCCCCGCCAAGTCCTGACAGACCCCCAGAATGCCCACGATCCAACCCCCCTTTCCCCGTCTCCTAACCGCCCCCCTGAACCTCTGCCCCCTCCCTGTCCCCAGGACTCCCTGCCCCTTATCCAACCTCCCTGGCCCTGGCCCCGGCCCCCTTACCATGCCACTTACCCCTGCCTCCCCCATCTCCCGGAGCCTCAGCACGCCACGTCCACGAGTGGCCCTGGACAGCACTGCAGCAGCATGGCTCCAGCGGGACCTGAGCTTGCAGCCCTGCCACCTTACCATGCGGATCCAAGCGGGAGGAGCTCAGACCCTGCCCCCTTACCACACGGCTCCAAGTGGGGGAGGAGCTCAGGCCCCGCCCCCTTACCACGCAGCTCCAAGCGGGGGAGGAGCTCAGGCCCCGCCCAAGCCAGGCCACTTTAGCTCTGTCCAGGGCCGCTCCTGGATGCGGCACGCTGAGGCGCCGGGGAATAGGGGAAGGCGGAGGCAGGAGAGAGCCTCTAACATTCTTGTGGGGGCCCCAGCAGGGCCCGGGGCAAATTGCCCCACTTGCCACCCCTCCACCCCCCCGGTGGCCCTGCCATGGTGCAAGCCTGAGTCAGCTGACCAGAGCTCTGAGACTCACTGCCATGTTTGTTTGTTTTCTTTTTGAAGTGCAGACATATCCTTAAAGCCCTCTGGTTTCCTTTCCCCTCCTCAACCACTGCAGTCCCTGTTGTGTCTGATAAATCTCTGTTCTGTCCAGATGAAATCCATGCTGTTGTGCTTAATGAGTTTTATCTTATGAAACCAGAATGTATTAAGCAGTGAGGGTTTTTATTACTTACGTTCTGGCTTTACTCTGTGTGGCCCAAGCGTAGCCATTGCCTTGAAGTACAAAAAAGGAAAAAAGAAAAAGCTAAGAAAGCTTACTTGTTGAACATTTATTAAAAAATGCCTTAAGAAAAGTTCTACTGCAGCGCAGCTCTTTAATAGATTAGCATTTACATATACATGTTTAAATGCTTGTTCAAAAAAAAACAAAAAAAAAAACACCAAAGTATTTTATAACATTAAACACCACTGATTAGCTGAATAAAAGCATGCAGAGAAACAGAACCATTATCTGCTTTAATGGGCGTGGTTTTAAATAACTCAGGAGCAATTCTTTATACAATATTTTATAGTTGGTGTTACATCACTCTGCAGAGTGCCAACCAAACCCAAAATAGCACAAAACATTCTTAATTCAGCTTACAATCAACAGCTGCCAGATAAAGATTTTGGAAAATGACAAGCTCACTCAAAAGCTATAGAAACAAGCCTCTGCCTAGCTTACAGTTGTATCCAAGTACATTCTATGGCTGTGTGTATAATAATCAGTTTTACTTACTCTCGGCCATACTTAAGAGCTACTAGGGTGAAATTGTGTCTATGGTCACATATTTGTTCAGCATGATTCCTGCTGTAGTTTAAGTAAAGCAGTTTCCAACTTTATGTGCTGGACCCTCAATTGTGATGGATTTGCCCATGTTCCCTTGTACCATTCAGGAGCACAGTGGACATTTCTGCTTTGTTCACCTTCTTGCACGTTTATCTCCTACCCACACCCACCTTCAGTGTCTTTTCTGTATATTTCTCAGCTGTATATTTTTCTATTTTCCTTCCTCTCCTCTAGTGCCAAAGAAGAGGAGGAAGACAGGTTGGTTTTCAAGTAGCCATCCAGTTTTATGTGCAGTCTAGAGAATGTTTACAGTCAGGAAGAGAGGTGGATGCAATGTCATGAAGGTGTCTCTGTCCTGATTCTCTCCTCTAGCCCATCTCCCCTTGAACTAGTTTGGTGTTCCACAAGATGGGAAATACTGCTTATACACCCTGCTGACTTGCTGGTTCTAGGTTTTATTAGGTCCCGGGACATTATGGCAGAAAGGTGGTTTTCTAGCCACTGGGGAGTTACAGTCAGGTTAGACCAGTGGTTCTCAACCTATTTAACACTGTGAGCTGTATATGGGGCCCACAATGTGTTATGTGGGCCACATCTAATACTACATCTATGCCCTGAGGATGTCACATGGGCTGCAGCTCTGTGCTGATTGGGTCGTGAGCAGCCCACAGGCTGCAGGTTGAGAACCACTGGGTTGGGACTCCAGCCGCACCACCTGACCAACATCTATGTCAATGAAATATGTGGTGACAGAGCAAAATAAACTGAATTTACTATCAAATTAAACAAACTACCATATTTATTCATTCATTTTCACAATTAAAAAATGTTTTTGAAATTTTTAAAAGAGCTGCTGCAGATCTTCCAGCATACTGTACCAAAAGTAAAACAGAATTTAGGTCCAGCTTGTTGTAGAGTAAACCAGGCCTTCAATATGGCATTCCCCATTTTACAGATTAGGAACTGAGGTGAAAAGGCTACGGGTATGCCTACAGTGCAACAACGACAACACATACCCACCCTGCAGCAGCAAGTCTCAGATTCAGCTGACTTGGACTCACAGATTGGGGCTAAACATAGCAGTGTAGACGTTCCCGCTTGGGCCAGAGCCTGAGCTCTGAAACCCAGCAAGGAGGGGTGGGTCTCAGAACCCAGACACCAGCCCAAGCAGGAATGTCTACCCTGCTATTTTTAGGCCCCAACAGACAGCTCCACAAGCCCAAGTCAGTTGACCCAGGATATGAGACTCACTGCTGCAAGGTTCTCCGTCCCCCGTCCTATTCCATTCTTTGCTATGAAGACGTACCCTAAGAGACATGGCCAAGGGCAAACTATGCAGTATCAGAGCTAAGTTTAGAACGCACATCACTCTGTTCCCTTGCTATAACTATCAGACTTCCTTGCAAAAATACTATTTAGCAATATTTATGCTCTCGATTATTTTAATAGAAGCTTGCCTATATATCTGTAAAATGTATGAGAACAGGGCAACAACACAGGCAACAAAATTGACATTCATCCTCCAATCATACCTTCCTTATTGTTGTCCAATCTTCAAGTATATCGAGGTCCTGTAACATATAAACTATATAGGGACGTTGAAAAGTTAAGGGAATCGCTTTTTACAGTGAAATTGGCATAAAAGGTCTACAATCTTCATAATTTGAAATGACTTAGTGACTCTATTCTGCAATTGCTCCACACACAGAATTCCAAATGAAGTGAAAGAGCACTGCAAAAATTAGGTCTTGAGAGCCACACAGTGCACAAGTGTCACTTAAGTTTCTTAGAAGCTATCATATTTACAATTACATTAAGGTTGTTATTGCAGAACACCACAGGGATACAAAACTACAACAGACATTACATACCCATTCTGTACTTGACAAACACCAAAACAATTCTTGTTTCTTGTACTCCAAACAGAATAAATCAATCCTGGCAGCTTATTTTTCTACAATACTGAAATCAAGCATCTAAATTAACATCTTCAGTGCAGTTTCTTAGTGACTCTAAATCCTATACTATTACGTGGAAAAAATGTTAAGGTTGAGAAATCAAGTATCTGAAAGACTGGAAATACTGAGTCAAAAAAGTTCGAAAGCTCTACCTTAAAATATCAACTCTGTACCACGAGTTGTTAATTACTACAATATACACAAATACAAAACAGAATTTTATACACACTACTTTACAATAGTCTTCAGATCTGTCTTGTTTTTTCAACCTCAGCAAGCTCTATAACACAAGGCAAGTTTGAAAAAGTTGATAAATTATGAAGGTTTAAAGTTAAATCGCCCTGACTTTAAAAAACACATTAGTTTTGAAGCAGATTGAAAAACTGGAAGAAAAAGTTTAAGTTGTTGAAATTAAACATTCATTACTAATCAACACTTTTAAAAAAAATTATTTTGTAGTTCTCGTGATTTCAAGTCAAGTTCAAAGACTATGTATTGTAACGTACTGAAAGACTATGTAATGCATACTGGAATTTCTTATTCTGTTAGACAAATTTAACCATACTTTAAGAAATAAGCACAAGACAGCAAATTAACATGGATCTGTGTCTGTAAAAATAAGTAAGAACTGCTAGTGTATCTTGTAATTTGAAGCTATTTGGCTTGACACCTCCAGCACACAGCCATCCTGCGCATGAATACTTGGAATTTTATACCCCCTAATTCCTTTTAGCAATTTCTGTATTAGAAGACCAGACGATAGGGTTACATCCAAACACCTGAATAACCACCACTTAAATTTCTGGCACTAGCTAAAAGCATCTCCACTAAGCTGAATTTATGATAATGCCATCTTAACCAAGTAACATTCATTATTATCCACTGTCATTATGACAGGTCATCTTTCTGGGAAATATTCCAATAAAGCAGCAGTCTTGATGTGGTGTGTCCCAATTAGAGACACGCAAAATGAAATAGACAGTGATAGACTTTAAAAAAGAAAGCCACAACTTTAACTTCATTTTGATTTTAAATTTTAATAGGGGGACCTAAACACTTCAAATATCATGTGTTTTGAGTTTGATGTGATTAAATGGCCTCCAAACCAATAAATAAATAAATAAATAAATATTTAGGGTTGATCCCCTTAGGCCTAACTCTTAGGATTCAGCCCACCTTTGAATTCTCTCATCCTCCCCTGCAAGGGGGAAGTGAGGGTGCACCTGAAGGGTACCTCAGTTTGCAAAGACTTTAGACCTCCTCCCCTTCCTCCAGGCTAAGAGGGTCTACCAATCATTTCCTGGGTTTTGTGTTTACTTCTGGAAGCTGGCTCCTTTGAGCCTCTCACCTGCACTGGACATCAGCTGTAAAACGGTGACAAAGTTATGAATTCACAGCTTTTGAATCTTGTCCTTACTCCTTATTAACCTAAAGCCTGCAAACATTAGCAACCCTGACCTCCAGAATTTAAAATACGCAATCAAAAGGTGATAAACAGAGCTCTTAAGCCTCAACAATTAGACCACAGTCAATAAACAAGGTAAAGAATACTCAAGATATGGAGTTGAATTGCACAAGCTACAGAACATAGTACAAGAAAAGGTCAACAAGTAAGTTACTTTTTGCATAGTGCAACTCCCTTTCAAAAAGCTACCTGGAGAGGGGCATCTTTTGTCTAAGTTTTACCCTATTTTTACTCCACAGTTGAACATTCCATCATCTAATCTCAACCACAATGTCATATTAAGCCTCCTCTCTCCCCCCTACTGCCAAATTCTGTCATTGTGTCACTGGTAGTAGAAGTGTGTTTGGCACCGTACAAAACAAATACAAATCTTTGCCTCTGAAGGTTCCACCTCTGACATCTCCGCAAAAAAAGACAACCTTCTACCTCTAAAGCAAAGTCCAGATGTTAGCCAATTTACCTCAATTACTGCAATCTTTTTCTCTAGTTTTCCTGCTTCTGACAGGACTACTTTTCAGCCCTCAAAAATACTATTGATCATGTCAGTCTTCAAATTGCTTCTCTACTATTCACAAATTCAAGTTTCTAATCTTCACCTTCAGAACACTAACTACAACTCCACCTACATTCATTTCATCTTCCTTTTACCTACATCTCCAAAGCCATCTTCCAGAATCATTCATTTCATCCTCCATCTCCTGAGCATATATCATGCCATCCTTATGCTGTTAACTCCTTACTTATCCTCGTGTCCTGGGAAGGTATCATTTTTATTCAAATGTATCAATTCCTTAAACTTCTGAAGCATATCAATATTGGATTTTAGGCCTGGTCTACACTAAGGGAGGGGGGGGTCGAACTAAGGTACGCGACTTCAGCTACGCGAATAGCGTAGCTGAAGTCGAAGTACCTTAGTTCGGGCTACTCACCCATCCAGACGCCGCGGGAACGAAGTCCGCGGCTCCCCCGTCGACTCCGCCACCGCCGTTCGCGGTGGTGGAGTTCCGGAGTCGACGGGAGCGCGTCCAGGGTTCGAACTATCGCGTCTAGATTAGACACGATAGTTCGAACTCCGAGAAGTCGAACGCCGCCCGTCGACCCGGCAGGTAAGTGTAGACCTACCCTTAGTGACTTAACTTTATCAGAAAAATGGTTCTACATTTCCTGGAGATTATGTATCCATTGTCACATCATCTTGCGCAGCATGTGCATGGAACTGTATTTTTTTTAAATTAAAGACTGCAAACTCCTTGGAGTGAGAATCATGTGTTTCTCCATGCACCAAGCATAATGACACTACTTACTAGACATATCAAATAATGCTTTACTATCTTACCAGAAAAAGTTTAGGGTGAGTTTTTAAAAAGACTAGAATTTGGGATTAAATCCCTCTTATTTTAAAAGATCACTGTCAATAGCCAGTAGAATCAGTTTCCAAATTTTATCTAATTTAGAGTATTCTCTGTGCCTTCTCGCTTACTTTTTGCTTACTTTCCCCTAAACTTCCCTTGAGTCCTCTCCCTTCACTCCCAAATTGTTCTGTAAGCATGTTTAGAATATGCTTTTCCTCTCTTTTTGGCCTATGTTACGCTCACTGTTATGATTGCTACTATGTAACAACTTCCTTCCTCTGTTTTTGCTGCCTGGAGCTGATGCCATGGATCAGTGTATTGAAACAAAGTCACAACAGAAACCTGGCTGACATGTTCAAGAATTCAATTGCTTCTATTTTTGGAAGTGAAAAATTAGATGGAATTAAAAACAGTCACTTTGGCAATTACTTAACAGTGAAACTAGTATTTTGAAAACAAACAGTGATCTTAATCTGGATTTTCAAGGTCACAAAAGGTGACCTTTCAACTAGATTTCCACCACCACAATTAGAACACAATCTGTCTGCCAAGAACAGCAGTAAGAAAGTATTTATTAAGCAGTCCTCTAGAGCTGAGCTATCTTTTTCAATGAGAGGCTATCAGCAGCCTAGCAGCTACTAGGAGATAAGAGATTGTTATGGGAAAACTAATACACCAATTATGTACCCAAAAAATAGACAAAGGACAAATACTTGCATATTTGAGTGCCATTTATTCACTATTCAGACAAGATAGTCACCTGCAAAAAAACCCAGCACACCTGTCCAATTCTTTTGAAATATTAACATTTGATATACATGCTTGGTCTGTTAAATGTGTATTCAGAGATTTCACTGTATTTAATAAAAAAAACACTGGAAGTGGCATGTCATGGACATCATAATCATGCTCACTCTGATATGGTAGGAACTTGTTAAATACAGCTATATGACAGAGGAATAGCTCAGTGGTTTGAGCATTGGCCTGCTAAACCCAGGGTTGAGAGTTCAATCCTTGAAGGGGCCATTTAGGGATCTGGGGCAAAACAAATCTGTCAGAGATAGTACTTGGCCCTGCTGTGAAGGCAGCGGACTGGACTAAATGACCTTTCAAGGTCGCTTCCAGTTCTATAATATAGGTATATCTCCATGTTTTAAAAAAAAAAAAAACACACTGGATAATGTCCCTCTAAAGAAAAGTTCACTGTTGTAAATTGTTTTGTTACGGATATTTACATGGCAAGGATTTGCAAGCCTGTTAAGACTTCCTAAATATATTTTAAAAAATTATATATAGTCTTCTTTAAGCAGACAATATAACAGGAGAACATGTGGTAAGAAGGATGTAAACCACAAAATGCTGCACAGACAAGAATGATAGAAAAAGGATATCTGATATGACAACAGGTTTCTTTTTATCTGGACTAAATGGATCCTTCCTTTTTTTCCTGGACTGTAGTTCATCATTCCATAACTCTGAAAAAAGCATAATAAGAGTGCTACAATTACATTAATGAATTTGATGTTTAACTCTTCTACAGTAAAAAAAATTGTCTGGCAAGGATATAAATCAGATTCTGATATATGCTCTTTGTGAGAAGAATGGCAATTGTCACATTTTAATGTACTATATTTTGTAGGCCTTAATTTTATCTGTCTGCCAAAATTAACAGATTCTCACCATAGTAGACAAGGCATGGTGACATCTGCTCTAACAGCAGATTGTATCTACTTTAAGTTCATTGAGGCTTAGAATAAAGTCTAAAATACAATTAACAGCATTCCACAATGTGATGAAAGGCTCTATAGATGCAGTACTTGCATATAATTGAAGCCGCAGTTAGCTATCAGATGATGGATATGACAATTTTCTGCAATATCCTTATTGAATCAAGTATAACTATCTTTGGAGTCCATTATATTAAATGAAAAGGTTATGTATTATTACAGGCCAGGATTGCATGTAACTTTTCGCGCGGGGGCGGGGGGAGGGAGGAGAGAAGAGTGAGATGGGATGTGAACCCAGGCACATTATGAACTTCAAAGGACTATGTTGAGCAATGTACCAGTCAAGAATGGACTTTTGGGACAAACAGTGTCAAGTGTTTGCCTGAGGAATCTCTATAGACTCATACAATTTCCCACCTGCAGCTATGCAAAAATCCAGCCTGTTGAAATTACATCCTGAAGAGGGGACCATTGTCCACTGATTACCTGTTCCCAGAACCCAAAGATCAAAGGCCCAATCTATATAAAAGAAAAGACTAACCTATTCATGGGTGTGCTAGTCCTAAAATAAGGCTGCTATGAACTTGTAACCACAGAAAAAATGCCTTTGTGAGTTATGAAGGATTGATTCCTACCATAGCCCTGGTTGGAGATGGGGGAGCTCTCTGGTTATTGGCATACGTGCAAGTTCTTTTCTGTAATGTTTTCTCTGTAATGCCTTCATCGTAAGAATAAATGTGATTGCTTATAAATGACTGTGTGGTAAATTGTGACCACCAGCAATTACAGCTGCTCATATTCTTTGTAGAGAAAGCAAAGCAGAGAAATAAACCTGCTTAGGTAGTCTGGTTTGATGGGGAAATCATAGTGTAGACAGGGAACTCTGCAGCAGGGAAAAAGCCAGTCAGGAGGGAGAGAAATATGGGTCTGCCCAAGAGAGGTGATGGCTGAGAAGCCTAGAGTGGGTGCTCTTAATGGCCCATGGAGGGACAGTGCAGGTGCAGCTGCCCTAAACTGTGACACCAAGTCATGAAAAATCTTTCAAATCCTATTTACCTGAGGTAATGTCAATGCTATGCCTGTCTTCTTCTAATCTTCTAATCTTCTCTTCTAGTTCACTTTGTACAGTATCATACAACAAGAGCTTCTCACTCTGAAACAAAAGCAAGAAATTATAACATGCATTCATGTATGTTTATCAACTAAATGCACTTGACATCAACTGGTTTAGAAGTTCAGGTGCAACATGATAAGAGTCGCTTATGCATTTAGATACAGCTATGAAGCATAAGCCACATTTTGTACCTGATTTTGAGTCCCTCATCCACCTGCTTTTTCAGTGTGATGTCCCAGCCCCTTAAAGCTTACACTTATTCCAGACATTTCATGTGGATGCAAGATATACAGATATCAAAGAAGGGTGCATGTGCTGAGGATTTGAGTGGGACCATGATAGGAAGGAGATTTAAAGCAAGCAGCTAGATCTCCACCAGAACATTCTCTAGTTGGACATTATCTCCCATCATGACTGTCTGATGAAAGACTCACAATGAAGAATAGAGAAGATGGTCGACCCATCACTCATGCTCTTCTCAAGATATGAAGTAGATCTAAAGCAAAAATGGAACACAAAGAGCACTGGAAACAGTCTATTGATTAGGTCAGGATAACGAAGAATAAACCTGAATGAATGGCAGTTCTTACCAACTTGGAAGGACTTTAGGTGTGGGTCAAGGACATTGGACCATGTGCATTGGTCAAGACTTGCCCACTCCTTCAGTCCTATAAAGTCACACCCAGGAACACAGGAAATACCAGACTGGATCAAATACATGGTCAATATAGTCTGGTGTCCTATCTCCAACCAAATTCACTATGGACTTCATATTCAGAATGTACTCTGTAGTGGTGTGCAAATTAAATTATCTATTTACACCTGGTCAAGTTTTCAAAATTTGTAAATTTTTAAAAATTTGGGAAAAAATAATTATGTTTTATTAAAACATCCCCATTTTTCAGCCAGATCTAATCTTTGTTAACTATCGTACTAGTAACAGTTACATTCTCTCATAGAATTGTATTAACAATTGTCCTTTGAACTTTGTGAACAAACAAAGAAGAAGTGACTGCTACAATAGAAATATTTTGTGTCCAGAATAATGGAACCTAGATTTAAAAGTGTGAACTGAAACAGTCCTAAATCAGCAGTGACACAACCATACAATAGTTTAAAACATTGTAATTTAATTAGCACTTTTCAAAGGGGATATAAAAACTCTACCACCATTTGGTTTCAAATACATTAATGGCTTATCTTTAGTTATAGGTATTGTACTAGACCCTTCCTTCATTGACAAACAGAAGCAGATGCATACGCAAGTTCGGATTCTCTATATAATCCAACAAATACTTCAGCTGCTTTCCCATCCCTCAAGGTTGCTGGCTTTAAAGTTAAGAATGGTTATACCATGGATTTTATTTACAGAATAGTACATATTTGACACAATAATTATAAACTGCTTAGATATAGCAATTAGACTTTTAAAGAAATATAAAACAGTATCTGAAATCCCAGAACTGTGCATATCATTTTGCATTATATGAGTTTTGGGCTTTGGGGAAGTACCTTTATTGCTCCTTTCATTTGCTGGCATGTCTCCTAAAGGATGACAAATATACATGCATCTTTGGAGGGTTTTTGTTTTTATTTTAATTGCAACAGATAATGACTCCTAGAAGGGCTGAAAGTAACGAAGAGGAAACACTCACTAGTCACGTTCTCTTTTATCTACAATAGCACTAGTTCAGATGGCTAAGAAATGATCTGGTACCAAAAAATCAGTTTCTACAACTGCACCTAAAATTGCACTGGAATTCATCTCTTCTGTAATATAAAGGCTTGGATGCCTAACTTAATTCATGAGAATATCTCAGATTCTCTGTTGTTGAAGATATCCGAAATGTAAAGGGGGAAAACAAAAACAAACAAACAAAAAAAACACAGATGGACCAGAAAAAAAAAAATGAAGAAAATACAAGAAAAGATGGAGGCTTTGGAAACTCAAGAAGAAAGCACCAAGATGCTTGCTCAAGTCCTTATTAAGGATAAATTGCCAAGATGTAGATAAAATCTCTTAGAAAAGTTATATTTACCTCACTTTTAAATATACACAATACTTATGTTCATACACATTTAACCCCCATTTAGAATTATAAATCTGTTTCATAACTTTCTATTGTAACTTCCATATCAGTGAAAGAAAGAGGTTAAGGACTTATGTCCGTTAATGTTAATAACCTACAGCGCATTTCAGCTCCTGCCAGTGGGGGCAGGGCAACACGCTTTTAGAAATGTCCCCTTCCCCTTGTGCAGCGTGTGGTCATGCCAGCTGGGACAGACCCACATCATTCTGGGAAGTACTGGAAACTCTGATAATCTGGTTTCAGAGTAGCAGCCGTGTTAATCTGTATCCGCAAAAAGAACAGGAGTACTTGTGGCACCTTAGAGACTAACAAATTTATTTGAGCATAAGCTTTTGTGGGCTACAGCCCACTTCATTGGATGCATGCAGTGGAAAATACAGTAGAAAGATATATATACACACACACACAGAGAACATGAACAATGGGTGTTACCATACACACTCTAACAAGAGTGATCAGTTAAGGTGAGCTATTACCAGCAGGAGAGAAAAAAAACTTTGTAGTGGTAATCAAAATGGTCCATTTGCAGCAGTTGACAAGAAGTTGTGAGGAACAGTGGAGGTGGAGGAATAAATATGGGGAAATAGTTTTACTTTGTGTAATGACCCATCCATTCCCAGTCTTTATTTAAGCCTAATTTAATGGTGTCCATTTTGCAAATTAATTCCAATTCAGAAGTCTCTCATTGGAGTCTGTTTTTGAAGTTCTAATAATCTGGGAATGCATGAGTAGCCATCCCCCTAGAATCCTCCATCAGCCCCCACTTATCCTGAGAGCCCCCACACACACATCCCAGCATCCCTGACATACTTCCTGCTCGTTGCAGCTCCACCAGCTAGTTCCCCATCCCACAACATCCTCAATTCCTGCCACAGACCCCAACATCTGCCACTCATGGCCACTCACCCTGCAGCCCCCCTCCCCAAACACTCCCACTCATCTCATAACCTGTCACCAACTCACCCCCAACCCCTCACCAGGACCTCCACAGCCACTCCCTGGTCTCCTCCCAGCTCAGTGCTCCGCTCCCATCCTGGGCTAGGGAGGCTCTGCCCAATCCCAGAAGCTCTGCTCACTATCACCACCCACCCTGCACTCCATGGAGCAGGCCACATTTGAGTGATGAGTGGCTTTGCAACCCTGTGCACCACATCATAACACTACCCATCCAGTGACTGGGGCCCCGACTGAGATGGGGGCCCTGTGCAAGCACACTGAGTGCTTTAGGACAGGCCTGGATTAACCAAAGGCAGGGCTCTCACTGAAGGGGATTGTATTTAGGAATTTGTTTTCAACGGGTCTGTAACTCTTGTGATTTATGTGAAGAGTGTCAGATTTCTTTGCTAAGCCTGTGCTTTACTGCCATGTTATCCCTGAAGGGTATAACAAGGAAATTGGAGCTCCTACAGCTTGGTGTGGGGGGAGGAAACAAAGGCTTATCTAACAACTGGAGGGTCAGGAGGGCTAAGGCACTGGGTCTGGAGTGTAGGCAGCCAGACTGCAGGGTCCCACTGTCCAAGAATGGTGTCAGACATGAGGGAGTATGCTTCAGAGATACAGAGCTCGGAGCAGTGATCAGTCATTATCCAGACTCAGGAGGCTTAGAAGCACATGGAAGTCAATCTCAGTAGACTGATGTCTATTCAGAGAAGGACTAGATCAGGTTGTGACAATTTACATCCAGGTAAACAGGTAACAGTATCAAAATATGAAGATCCATATTAGTCCAGACATTTCAAGTATTATATGCACTCACAGAAAGAAGCTTTTGTTTTTACAAGCAGAATTTCTATCTCTGGGTTTAAAGGTTTTGATACTTTTTTCCACCTGAACAAGGATCAATAGAATTACTGTATACACTCATTGATTAGCCCATTCATTTATAAGTTGACCACCACCCCCAAATGGATAGGTAAAATAGCAAAAACTGTATGACCCTTTCATAAGCCGACCCTATATTTCAGGGGTTGGAAAACTTTGGCTCCCGGCCCGTCAGGGTAAGCCACTTCCCGTAGCTCCCATTGGCTGGGAACGGTGAACCGCAGCCACAGGGAGCTGAGGGGCTCCATGCCTGCAGATGCTCCAGGTAAACAAAACGACAATGTATTAAGATATTCAATTTAATGATTCCATAGAGTTTAAAATCATCAAATTTTGGTGTAGACCTGTTTATAAGCCAACCCTCACTCTTTGATGCGTTACATTTTTACCAAAAATATTCGGCTTATGAACGAGTATATACGGTAATTGTTCTATCTATTGCTGAAATGATCAGAGTCTACTGAAATAGAAACATGTCTAATTCTCTCATACCAATTTTTGAATAGTGACATTATTTTCTGCCCATAAGCTGCTTTTAAAAATAGAATTATTGCAAAATGTGACTGCTATATTTATGGTAGAATACCACTAACTATTTTCTCAGATGCCTAGTATATAAAAGAGATTCCAAAAATGATTGGAGGTCTTTTCAATCTTAGACAGGCCCTGTTAATGAAAGTAGTATTAATCTTGTTTATGTAAACCAAACTGACAGCTAGTTGAGGTCTCATTTCTTTAAGTTGTTAAGGATGTATTTCTTTTGAAATGATAAAGAAAGTTACATCAAAATACTGAAGTTACAAAATAATACAAACTTAAAATGGACCAATCTTGGAAACTGTTGCACATCCATTAAGGACAGACTTGATTAGCCACCAGTTTAAACAAGTTGACAATACCTCACAGTGCTGGCGAGAAGCTTGAATTTCACATTCATATTTGTTCTTTACAGACTCTAAACAGAGCTCTCTATAGATACCTGCAACCAGACAAATTACAGCATTATTACTTTTTTTTAAAAATAAGAGTAACTGATTTCAGAATTATGTTAAGATTGCTATTGCTAGTCCTAGAGTAATGCACATATGGGAAAAAATACTATTTTAAATATTGACAGTGTTCAGACAGTACACAGAGTATAAAACTTGTATGGAAAAAATAACTGACTGAACTCAAGAGGCTGCAGAGAAAACTGTCCTCAATTTTGTTCACTTCTATATTTAGAGACTAAAAAGTTTATCCTGCTGGCAATATAGGTGGAAAAGAAACTAATTTATCCCACAACATTCTGTCAATGCAACACAAGGTAGACTTACTATGTTACAGCTTTGCCACTTCTGGCTGAGATAACTTGGTGCATTGCAGGAAGATCGTTTCAAGCAGAGAGCACAATTATTTTTTTAAAAAGGTACATGTATGTGCATACAGACAGGTTTCAGAGTAGCAGCCGTGTTAGTCTGTATCCGCAAAAAGAACAGGAGTACTTGTGGCACCTTAAAGACTAACAAATTTATTGTAGCATGAGCTTTCGTGAGCTACAGCTCACTTCACGAAAGCTCATGCTACAATAAATTTGTTAGTCTTTAAGGTGCCACAAGTACTCCTGTTCTTTTTGTATGTGCATACAGTGCACTAACATAATGGGGCCACAACCTGGCCGAGGTCTCTAGGTGCTACCGCAGTACTGTGTTTAATAGTAATGAATGGGAGGCTAACAAAAATACAATAATTAATAAGGCAGGAGAAGAAGACAAAATGTATCCAGCCAAAGTTAGTAGTTCTTGGGTATTACTAACTGTTTGGTGGTCTCCAAGCTATTCTCAAGAGACAAGCCACCACAACCATCTATCTTGTGGGCAATCTTATGAGATAGGTCAAAGATTGAATTGGCATTCACAACATCCCATGCTTGAAGTATAACTGGGTTCAAAAAAAATAAATTAGATAAGTTCATGGTGGATAGCTCCATCAACGGCTATTAGCCAAAATAGTCAGGAACAAACACCATGCTCTGGGCGTCCCTAAACCGCTGATCGCCAGAAATGGAACTGGATGACAGAAGATGGATCACCTGAGAAATTGCCCTGTTCTGTTCATTCCCTCTGAAGCATCTGGCAGCAGCCACTATCGGAAGACAGGTTACTGGGCTAGATGGACCAATGGTCCAACCCAGTATGGCTATTCTTGTGTTCACCTATGCGATCTAGGAGGACAAGCTTCTTGCTTGAAAAGCATGGGAACTGAAGTGCTCTTCCATTCTTATTAGTGGTCCATGTTGTATCTCTTCTCTAAATGGAGAACTTGAATCTCCTGGACAGTCTCTTGCAGTTTAAAAAAAAAAAAAAAAAAAATCACTGAATTCTCTGTAACCTCAAATTCTATTTGCATCCATTTCTGCTCATATAAGTTTTCAATTAAGGGCTCTGAATAGTTAAAATAGAATTAAATGTACTGGCATAAGACAGTTTTTGTTTTCAAATTCAGCTGGTCTTTCACAAAGTACTTCCCCAATTAATGAGTACAAATTAGCAATTTCTCTACTCCCAAGAAAAAAAGAATCACTTTTAAAAATTAAAAGGGCATTTTACACACTGATTTGAATAGCCACTTTTATTTAAAAAAAAAAAATCCTTACTGTGTCAGCAAATATTAGCTTTTAAAAACTCTTTCAGAATGCTTCTCCAACCCTCCCTACACAACAGATGTCAGATTAACATATTAATCTAGCAATAAGAGACCTAGAATGAACAATTTCTATCACTGAAGTTTTACTCAATTATATCCCCCCATCTAACACTGTGAAGAGTTAAGATGTTAGAAGACAAATCATCATGTTTCTTAAAATGTTCTTCTCATAATCAGTTCAGAGTATCAACAAAACATCTTTTCAACTCACTTTTGGGAAATGAGAATACAGTATGGGTAACAGTTTTAGATATTAAGTTTAGAGTTTAAGAAATAGAGTTACTATAAAATAAAAGTGAAATGAATGCTATTACTGATTAATGGGACATGATAATATAGCACTTCTGATTCAGGCTAGAATTAAAACTCCAAGTTAGTGGAGTGCACTTGCATATTGGTGTGAAACAGAATCTAAGCGAGTTGGCTAAAGAAGTGAAGCGGCTGATAAAGTGTGCTGAGAAAAGATTTGGACTATTTGTTTATAACCTCTCTGGTTGCTAACTGACTGATGGCTGTGTAGCCCAAGATCCAGTGTGTTTCAGCAGCAGCAGCAAGAACTATAAGTGGACTACAAACCACTGCATGTTGGGAAAACTTCCTGGGCCCTGCCAGAAGTACCCTCCGCCTTCCCAGCAGGAAGTTTTAGCATTGAAGCAGGGAGCCTGAAGCAAGCGGAGAAGAGGCTGCTAGACTGCAGTCCTGATGTTTCCTTACAAATAAAGCTTTGTTTCTGGTCGTTTGTCTGAGTGGGTCTTGTCTGAGGTGACCACATGCTGGCACACAATGCCAAGCACAGTGAGGAATCTCAAGCCCAGTTCCCCAAAGTTTTGTAAAAAGCTACAAGGCAGATATACCCGATTCTTGTACAATCTCAAACTGGGATGGTGAACAGTAGGAGGATTACAGCTGGAACAACCAAAAAACTGTTGAGCTGTATGTCAAGTACCATGACAATTTAGAAAATTTCTGTAGCAGAATGTAATGAATCAAACATGAAAAGCTGCTCAAAATTATCTGAGTTTTCTTCTCCAAGAAGTAGGACTATGTGTATCTATATTTGGGTGATTCATGTAAGGGTGGTGTTCCTTAACACTGAGAACAAGACTACTGACTCTATGTTAAATATCCCAACCCTGGATAACATTGGTATGTGCGTGTATGGAAGATCTTGCACTTTTGAAAGGACAAATCACAGTATTATAACGCAAATGAACTGAGTAGCTTTCCTCTTCAAATAATTTGTTCAAGAATGAAGTCTAATATTGCTTTATGTCAGCACCTTTCATAGTATCTGAGTTGCTATGTCAGTTTTCTATGATCCCTGCCAGGGGCGGCGAGTTGTATGGGCCTGTGGTGCCCAGGCTCCATGAATATTCAGGGTCTGGGGCCCAGCTCCACTAATGTTAAGGGCCAGATCTCCTCCCCCGGCCCCACCTGCTGCTCCTGTGTGCCTCTCGGCCCACACTGCTGCCCCCGGGCGATTTAAAAGCGCCCAGGGGTCCCCAGCCACTGCCACCACCAGCAGTGCAGCAGGACTGGCCACACTGTGACATGGGCAGTGTAGTCACCCTTTATTGCCATGGGAGAGCTCTCCCAGCAATAAAAAATAATCACCCCATACAAGGGGTAAGCGCGGTCTATACTGGCGCTTTTCAGCGCTAAAACTTTTGTCGTTCTGGGGTGTGTTTTTTCATACCCCTGAACGACCAAAGTTTTAGCGCTGAAAGTGGCAGTATAGACACAGCCTCCGGCTGCTTCCTGCCTGCTCTGCTCCAGGAAGTGGCCAGCACATCCCTGCTGCCCCGGTGGGGTGGGGGGGGGCAGGGACCAGGGAGGGGAGGGTCCTTCACACGCTGCCCCTGCCCAAACCATAGAGCCACTACCAGAGGGGTGTGCAGGCCGCTTTCAGGAGCTGGCACCGCCCCAGTGACCCCCTGACCCCTTCCTGCACCCCAACCTCCTGCCCCATCCCAGAAAGTCACCATTGATGCAGTGTCAGTGTGTTGCTTACATCAACTGTTAGTGGCTTTCAGGAACCATCCCACAATGCCTCACACTGTCAATATAATTGATACAAGCACTCCTAGTAAGGACACGCACTGCCAACACAAGTAGCTAAGCGTGCACACACGCACAGTGATTTGATAACTGCAGTGGCTGTATTCTGACATAAGTCAGGTCAACATAATTTAGTAGTGTAGACATGGCCTGACAACTTGTGCAGGGAATGCAGGAAAAGTAGGTTGTAAGAGTTTCTACTAGAGCAGTGGTTCTCAACCAGGGGTACACATACCACTGGGGGTACTCAGAGGTCTTCCAGGGGGTACATCAACTCATCTAGATAGTGGCCTAGTTTTACAACAGGCTACATAAAAATCACTAGCAAAATTAGTACAAACTAAAATTTCACACAATGACTTCTTTATACTGCTCTATATTACTATACACTGTAATGTAAGTCCAATATTTATATTCCAATTGATTTTATAATTACATGGTAAAAAGAAAGTAAGCAATTCTTCAGTAATTATGCGCTATGACACTTTTATATTTTTATGTCTGATTTTGTAAGCAAGTAGTTTAAGTGAGGTGAAACTTGGGGGTACACTAGACTTATCAGACTCCTGAAAGGGGTACAGTAGTCTGGAAAGATTCAGAACCACTGTTCTAGAGGCCAGGGCTTCCTGAGTGACAGTAAGAAACCCAAAAAGTGAACAAGGAGTCTTGTCCACACTAGCATGGCCCAAGTGAAGCAAATGGAAGCTGCTGGAGCGTACTTCATTATTTCCCGCCGGGGAGGAGTTTACCATCATGTACATCAAGTTCTGTGATAACAAGTCTCCTCATGGGAAATGCTGTGTCCTTCTCCAGATAAGAGTAGGGCCGTACCAAGTTCACAGCTGTGAAAAATGCGTCACGGACTGTGAAATCTGTGACCCAAAAGTAGGGCATGGGGGAGAGGGGAGTTGAAAGGTTATAGTGGGGGTGGGGTCACAGTATTGCCACCCTTACTTCTGTGCTACCTTCAGAGCTGGGCAGCCAGAGAGCAGCAGCTTTGGCAGGTGCCCAGCTCTGAAGGCAGCGCCCCACCAGCAGCTGTGCAGAAGTAAGGGTAGCAATACCATACCATGCCATCCTTCTGCACTGCTGCTGGCAACAGCACTGCCTTCAGAGCTGGGCTCCCGGCCAGCAGCCACTGCTCTCCAGCCACCCAGCTCTGAAGCAGCAGTGTCGCCAGTAGCATTGCAGAAGTAAGGGTGGCAATACCGTGACCCCTCCTACAATAACTGTTTCTTCACCCAAGCTCCTTTTGGGTCAGGACCCCTACAATTACAGCACTGAAATTTCAGATTTAAATATCTGAAATCATGAAATTTATGATTTTTAAAAATCTTATACCATGAAATTAACCAAAATGGACCATGAATTTGGTAGGGCCCTACTCCTTAGGAAATCCTTTCCCTACTGACACTGCAAAAAAGTTTACCTTTCCTTCCAGCCTTTTGGTCTTTGCGGATTCTAATGATGTCCTCCAAGGCAGTGGGTAAGCAGGGCCAGCTCCAGAGCCCAGCGGGGCAAGCACCTGCCTGGGGCGGCCCTTTCCCGGGGGGGCGGCAGGCTGGGCCGGCGGACCTGCCGCAGTCATGCCTGCGGGAGGTCCACCGGAGCCCCGGGAGCAGCGGACCTGCCGCAGGCATGACTGCGGAGGGGGCGCTCGTCCCGCGGCTCCAGTGGACCTCCCGCAGGCATGACTGCGGACGGTTCGCTGGTCCCGCGGCTCAGCTGGACCGCCCGCAGGCACGCCTGAGGCAGCTCAACCAGAGCCGCCGGACCTGCGAACCGCCCGCAGCTGCGGGCGGTCCAGCCGAGCCGCGCGACCAGTGGACCCTCTGCAGTCATGCCCGCGGGAGGTCCGCTGCTCCCGCGGCTCCGGGGCGCCTCCCGGGCATGACTGCTTGGGGCGGCCAAAAACCTAGAGCCGCCCCTGCGGGTAAGGGAATGTATAGGTCTAGTTTGATCCCTGACAGTCTCATCCGCCTGCCCTCTCTCTTTTAAGGGCAAGGGGGAGACCAGGAAGAACTATCCAGCAAGCTCTAGTCTTGCTATGACTGTATGTGGGTCTCATACTATTCTGGGACAAATAGTACAAGACAAACTTCCTTCTCCTAAGCTTCCTGCTCTGCTTCTGATAACTAACCCTTAATTCCAGCAGGAATCCATCTGTTTAGATTTCATAGCTTTCTTTTTCCTTACTGTTTTCTCAAGATTTGAGAAAAGCCATTTTTGAGTCTAGTGATTATGAAGATGACTGGGAGAAAATAATGCTATAGATTTTTGGTTTTGTTTTTTTGGCTTCCACAACTAACCCAGGCTTTTGGAGTTCTCTAGAACCAACTCCTCTGAATCTGACTCAGAGATATGACTAGTCTGAGCGTGGAGACCATGAATTTCTTCTTCAACTTGAAAGGTATTCATGATACAGTAGCTCCAACTGGGTAAGGCCTGCTTACTTTTCTCTCTCTGTCTTTTATGGTTACTCTCAGATTCTGAAGGAGACAGGGTAATGGGCTCTCCAACTGCACTGAAGATGTGAATGGGTCAGAGAATCTCAATATATTGCCTCTCCATACCATTGTGACTCCAGACTCAGTACATGCAGTCAGTAGCATAGCTGGGGGGGGGGGGGGGGGGGGGAAGGGGGAAAGCAGGGCAGTGGCCGCTCTCCTGCCAAGCGCAAGTGGCGTCTTTTCAAATTTCTTGGTGCCTTTTTAATTTTTACTCATCCAGTGGTGCTTTTACTGATAGGGCAGCGCTCTGGGTCTTCGGCGGGTCCTTCACTCGCTCCCGGTGTGTTCGGCGGCACCAAAGGACTCGCTGCCGAAATGCTGCTGAAGACCCGCGGAGCGAGTGAAGGACCCGCTGCTGAAGACCCGGAGCACCGCCCCGTCAGTAAACGCGCCGCTCGGTGAGTAAAAGCGCCGCAGCAGGTGGCACCTTTTTTGGTGGTCGCTTCCCCTGTTCACTACACCTGGCTATGCCACTGCTCGCAATACAGGTCTGAGGTTTGAGCCAGGGTATCCAAGACCTAGGTTAGGATAAACAGGGCACATTACAACAACTTATGTCAATCCCAGGGGAAAGACCAGTTCTGAAGAGGATATCTAGGATTGAAGAAAGGTTAGGTGATCTTTCTGGGGGAAAGAATCACTAGCCCCCGAAATCTTAAGTTATCCTTATATGAGGGAGCAGTACGGAAAACCCCATTGAGAGGAACCCACAGAATAAAGAGAAGATCCCTTTTGATCCCCCTGGCCTGACCTGCTTTTGCTTCGTGGCATGGAGCTGAGTGATGAGAAAGAAGGTGTTGGCAATGTTTGTGATCACCACACTAATGATGCAAGCCGAGGCAATTTTGCACTTTTCCAGATTGAAGTACAGCTAAACATTTCTGCTGGTTCTCCCTTCAGAAGGGGTAGGCATGATACCTCGTGGCTCTTTTCTAACCTGTGCTAGGGGACACCCCTCTCCTACCACAGACAGGTTGAGCATCTGTGGATTAATCTGGTTGAAGAGGTCACCATCCAAAAACTTAGTAATGGGGTAGAACAAGAGGAGCAGATCTTTGTTTTCCTCTTCAATTTCTTTGTCATGTCAGCGTACCATGTAACTGCCATGAGGCATGGCTAATACTCAACCTCAGCAGACACAATTGAGTTGACAAGAGTTCTTATTAAAACTGTATCTAGATGTTAAGATCCAATTTATCTAAATGCTAGGAGTTTAAAATTCCTGGAATTATTTGGTTTTTCTTTTTTGGGGTCAGAACTGCACACCTGCTGTAGACCCATTGTTAAGGAATTTACATGCCCTATATCCTCTGCACAGTAAGGTCTGGAGACATGGATTACAAGGCAGCTGAACTGGTTATACAAAACTATAACTAGAAACTATTTTAGAGTGTTAGAATATATTCAGTGTGTTAGATGTTAAAAATTACAAGCTTAAGTGTGTTTGTGTGTGTCATATTGTCTTCTAACACTGTACGTTAAGGGATCTAACAAGTTCTAATAAAATACAGTAGCAGTTTTAAAGTTTATAGAAGACAACTCACAACAAGGTTTCTAAAGCCGTAAAAAAGTACTCAAAATTTTAATCTATTTGAGATTAATCTAAGGGCAAAAGTCTCCTTCACATTTTCATATCCTTTATTTTTGAAATCCTCTGACACTAATAGAAATAGCAGCCCTTATTAATGCAGAAGTGTAATCATTTTGTACAATGCTACAGAGACAGAGAACAGATGCGGCACAAGTTAACATCACACTGCCTAGGATTTAATCAGACGGTACCTTGAGGAGACAGACAACCTATTACAATGTTGGCTTTTGCTAAAAAAGCATCCATTAGATTTCTCTTCTGAGGCATTTCAAATTTATAATAGTCACATGTTCTAGAACAGGGGCAGTAACCTTTCAGAAGTGGTGTGCCGAGTCTTCATTTATTCACTCAGATTTAAGGTTTCGCGTGCTAGTAATACATTTTAATGTTTTTTAGAAGGTCTCTTTCTACAAGTCTATAATATATAACTAAACTATTGTTGAACGTAAAGTAAATACGGTTTTTAAAATGTTTAAGAAGCTTCATTTAAAACTAAATAAAATGCAGAGCCCCCTGGACCAGTGGCCAGGACCCAGGCAGCGTGAGTGCCACTGAAAATCAGCTCGCGTGCCACCTTTGGCACCCATGCCATAGGTTGCCTACCCCTGTTCTAGAATGAGTCAACTGACTTTAAAGTTGCATAGTAGATCTACACTGTTAAACAGCAACAATCATGTCACACTCCTACCTGCCACCTTTGTTCGGATTTGCATGTTTTCTTGTAAAGCTGCCAATGGTTCCAAGTATTCTTGTGCCTTTCCAGCTATGACCTCCTGTAGTTTTGCATCCACTTGGCTTAATCTTTCTTTGTAAAGTCTTAAAATAAAAATGTAGTGTATTACTTAAGAGCCAATACAAGCAGAACAGCAGAAATGACAGTTTTGTATGCAAGAATTCTTTAGACAATCCCATATCTACAATCAAAGTTTAATAATCCCATGACAGATCTACTAAAACCTAGAAATCTAAATGTTGCCACTCTAAATTCCAAGACAAAAGTCATTTTTAAGGTAAACTATTTTCTTTTTGTATACTTCACTCTTCTAGGAAAGATGTACAAGCATAGCATTTCTATCCCTTCTTTCTGAAGATGGAATCACAGATATTAAACAGCATTGCAGAATATGATCGCGTCACTTAAAAAAAAAAAAAAACCACGACCAACACCAAGGGGAAAGTGACTAGGAACTGGTGATGGTATACAGAAACTTTTACGAAAATTACCCAGATTGGCAGCAACTGAATTATCAAATAACGCTACATGCAAAAAGATGGGCAACCTACATGGAAAGAGATGAGCCTCCATATCAGTTCTCAGTGGACAGATTCTGCATACCACATAAAATATTCCCACCATAACATTAACTGGCACCTTCAGCTAAGATATCGCATACTCAACTGGCATGGAAAGTGAGCTGGTATTTTAAAACCTCTAAAATTTTTCCATTCTGAACAAGTTGATATTAATTGGCAGAGTGATGTGGGCAAAATCCTTTTCCCTACAGAACAGACAGGTTAAGTCTAAAGATTACAATGTATCTATCATAAACAGTTTTTACAGTTTGTAAGCGAGCCCCATTCTCAAGTGGAGCCTCTGAGTTCAATAGTGATAACTTTTACAAAGTGTATAGCATATCAGTTAAATTGAAAGCTGTATGGTCAACCATTAATACTAGCTTACCTGCTTGTTTTAGTTTTCCCTTCATGTCTATTACAGATAAACCTATCTAAAGCAGTGAAGGAGAGAAGTAGGCTGATAGAACTTAAATAGGTATTAATTGCTGCTAAAGCACAATTTTTTGACCTTACAGAATTATTTCTGAAAACAAAATCTAAATGACAATTCAAAACACACTTTATTGGTGAGACTATCAGCTGAGAGGGAAGTCAAATTTTGCAGTCTGTTACACTGATGTTGAAGAGTTAATTCTAGACACGCTTTTACTTAATGCTGGGGGAATGCCTCTGGTTGCATATACACTGGTACCAATCACATAGGGAAGCAAAAGGGGTCCTGATGCCACCCCAAGAATGCAGGTCTACATATATCCCCTCAGCATTTTGGGACAGGAGACTCATGCTGGCACCTCCACCCAGTAACTGCATTTAAGATCCCCTTTCTTACTCTAAAACTACATTTATCTTCCCCCTAAATATTCTACTGAGAGAATAAAGTAGAAATTTGACTACCCGCACAATTATTTCATCTCAGAATGCCAATTTAACACTATGCTCTTTAAAGAGTCAACAGCTGCTGGAATGGTAGAATCCTCTTCCAGATAAGAGTAATTCCTGCAACACAGGAAAAGAAAGACTGACTGTTCGTGGTCACTTATAGCACTACTGAAAGAATGAGCCCCCAAAGGAAGAGACTTTTTAAAAATGTTTGACTACTTACTGATCTTTGAGGTCTGTAAATTGTTTTTCAAGATTGGACATTTCATCTAAGCATTCCATTCTTCTTCTTTCACAGTCCTCATCATCCATTTCTGAAAATTAAAAGGTTTTTTTGGGAGAACAATATCTCAGAATAAATTTATTGGAAATGAAGTTACCAGTTTTATACAACTGAACCCCGAGCTAACCATAAACAATTTATGAAAAACTGAGCCAGCTACCGATGTTCCGTAAGCTAAAGGTTTAAGAGATTAGTCCCTGCTGAAGACAATTCCAATTTTCAAAGCTACCTTACATTTGCTGTGGTATATAAAAGAAATTAACCTAACTGGGTTTCTTCTAGAATTAGAAGAAATGGAGATCAGTTTAGTTAGTTGAAGCAATAGCAATCCACACAAAATGAGTGCATAGTCCTTGGAGTTATAGTGGTTATCCATAGACCGATATTTTGTATAGATCAACCTCCACTAAAAAAAAAAAAAAAAGTCATAGTTCTTCAGTTTGGAAGACTATTTTCATTATATTAATTGCTTTCTT
The DNA here is from genome assembly GCF_020497125.1 of Mauremys mutica. Classification (NCBI taxonomy): domain Eukaryota; kingdom Metazoa; phylum Chordata; order Testudines; family Geoemydidae; genus Mauremys; species Mauremys mutica. The sequence goes on from NC_059075.1 coordinate 46,207,308, forward strand.
GGTTTTGCAGCCAAGAGAGCTTATGTATAGAAATCTCCCTCATTTATCTTAGTATTTAAATAAATATTTTAAAGCAATGCAATAAAGACAGATTCATCACCATTACCGGAGAGTTATTTTATTGATATTTCTGAATATTTCCTTAAATATACTTTGCATTTAGAGATCAAGTACCTTTAAAAAAAAAAAAAAAGCAAGGAATGTTGGATTTTGGCAAAGCTCTTCTGCCAGACTTTCCCTAAAAACTTTGCTTGACACCTCCAATTACTATAGAGGTATACAGAGGCTTAGTTGCTTTCTTAATTCAGATGCAGATAAATGTTAAATGTCCTAGAAATGGAGAGAATCCCTGATGGTATTGAGTACGTGCTCCAAAATATTGAATGTAAATCTTATTTTTTTTCCCAGGGTGGAATTTGTCTTTTTTGCTCTCTATAATGTACAAGAGAATTTGAAAAGTGTTTTTCCACAAGAGTTTCTGCTTTGTTTTTCCACCCCACCGTCTTTTAGGCGTTTTTCACCTAATCTTTCCCAGAGGACTTCTTGGCAGAAGAGAAGGGAAAGTGTCTCAAGAGATGCGTATTTGTGAGCTCTCACCACTCAAATGTAGGGGAGTCAGAAGAAAGTTAACTGGATGCACCAGAGTTCAGCAAGCATGAACAAAAACAAAATTTTAAGTGGTGACACTAAGTTATTTAAAGGACATTTCTGTTCACCCCTACAATATCATGGAGTGGAGACAAGAGAATTTCATTAGCACTGAATGCCACAGATCTATTAATGAGGATGGATATAATTCTCTTGTACACAGACAGGTAATCTCCTAGAGCAACTGGTGCTGTTTCTGAAAAATTCCTTGTCCCTAAACTCTAAAATAACCAGGATACCAGCAGAGCTGGTTGACTCTGGAGCTTTTTTGACTAGCTTCTTGACTGGCTTGCCTGGAAAACAGAGACAAGGTGGGTTTGATAATACCACCTCTTTTTTTTGGTCCAACTTCTGTTCATGATAGAGATACAACCTCCTGAAGAAAAGCGTATCCGATGGTAACTGGCAAGGTCACTAGGATTTAGTAGTAGCAGTGGTGGCAGCAGCATCTTTAGCACCAATCAGGCTATTGTCTATTTCTTGGTTAGAAAGGAGAATTCCCTATTTGAAAGGCATGCTACCATCTTTTAGGAAGGGTCAAAGACACATGTGACAGTTCCAGTTGCTGTTAGTATTTCCATGACTACTACTTGGACAGACAGGCTGCATTGTTGGTGAGGAAGGGTTGTCTTAGACCCCCTTGTTCTTGATGTCCCCATGAGGCCACTTCAGATACGAGTTCTCGTCTCTGTGAAGTACAGTGACAATTCATCACAGATATCCAGATGGAGAGAGAGTCTGGATTTACACCACCAGTTACGGTCCCAAGGAGCTCTGCTAGGTGCGACCATACTAAGCTCTTTTGCCTCCTCCTTAATGCAGCATAAGTTTGCCATGGGGAATTTTAACAAAGTGTCTGTATCAGACTGATTTACACAAGTACCACTCAAGTCTTCAGACTCATTTTTTGTTAAACATGGCAATCTGCATGGGTGATGACATGGAAGGCAGAGCTTCAATGCCTGCATATCAACAGTTGTCATATGGTGATAAATATAGTGCTTTCTGGTTTCTTCCACTCCTAAACTTCTTGGCTGGATGGAATCTTCTGCAACTACACTGTAATTGGGAGGGGCGTTTAAGCTTTTGGAGTTGAGGGGCAAACCTTGGTGATAGCTTCTTTGTGCCTAGAGATATGACGAAAAGGAGGAAAGGAACAATTTATTATTTGCACTCCATCAGCCCCTAGGAGCCTCAGTCAAGGACCAGGATCCCATAATGCTCTGTGTTCATACAGTGCCTAGCAAAAAGTTGGTCCTTCCAGGGTTATAAAATGTAGCACAGAATCTCACGTCTTGATTCTCAAAAAGGTACTGGGAACCCAAAAGTCCAGCTGAAGTTAATGGAAGTTGTGGGTGCTAGACATCTCTGAAAAAGTCAGGCCTGTTCAAAAGTTTACTACTTTACACAGCAGGGCTTTTAAAAAAAAAAAAAAAAAAAGTATTGTGCACACAGCAATACAGATTAGCTGAGTAAGACAAACCAGATGCAAGACTGAATCTCTTACTTTTCTGCTTGAGATAGCTGTATAAACTCTAAACTGATTTTCTAAGCCAAAAAAGTTACCCGCATATACAGCGTATACTAATTTAAAGAGGCAACACTTCAGTATTGAGTAAACAGTGACTACCACAACTGGGGGGGGGGGGGGGAACAACACACACCCTCTCAAATTGAAAGAAATCCAGCAAAATCTGGACTACTCTGCAAAAGCTGGTGAAAAATTGCTTTGAATTTTACATTGTCCCTTGCAAGATAAAGGTAATAAGTGGAGATATACCAATCTCCTAGAACTGGAAGGGACCTTGAAAGGTCATTGAGTCCAGCCCCCTGCCTTCACTAGCAGGACCAATTTTTGCCCCAGATTCCTAAGTGGCCTCCTCAAGGATTAAACTCACAACTCTGGGTTTAACAGGCCAATGCTCAAACCACTGAGCTATCCCTCCCCGCCAATGCTCCTGACCCTGCAAATTTGGTGATTAAAAATGTTTACACTCAATATGCATACCTTATTATGGAGCAACACAAGTAACTGTGTTGTTATTGCAGCTCAGTTTCCCTTATAAACCTGAGTTTGCTCACAAAATCTAGTCACCTCAGCCTGAAAACTAGCAGGTTAGGTTTACAGCAGATAGAGTTTTCCTACAAAAATTGAGGCAAAATGAGGTTGATGTGTCATAACCACACTAATACAATGAACTATATACAAGGGTGAAGAATCGCCAGATTTTTACTGCATTAATAACCCAAAGTCACTTTAAAAATAGCCCAATCTGTATACTGAAGATTTTTATTAAATACATTGTTATTTGATGTATAGACCAAACAAAAGCTTTAGATACCTAGTACGGATTTGATAAAAAAAGCTACATGCCCCAGCAGAAGTTCATCCACATTAGCAACAAAGCTATGAGATGGCAATCAAATTCAAAAATCAAAACCACCATTCTGGTACCTGTATCCCAAGAGAGGGTTGGCAGATGTTTCAAACAAAATATGGCTAATGACAGCATTAAAAATAGCAGTCTTCGTCAGAAGTAGAATGCTTCTGTTAGTAGTCACACATCACCAGTGAAATCATTTCATTGATGCAAACTGTTCACAACAGATTTTGTGTCACCGCATATATGCTCCAACACAAAGAATGTTTTCTAAAAGTTCCTCTTGTATCTTGTTGCACAGTTTTGTTTTTATCAAGTTCATCTGAGAAACTCTTTCAAGTGCAGTGTTGCTAGAAGGTAGCGACAGCAACAAAAGAGCAAATAAGCCAAGTCCACTAAGTCTTTGTCCCCAGCAGCAGTGCGTTCGAGAACTTCAACCCAAATCTATTCTACTTAGTTGTCTTGAGTATGCCAGTGAACCATAGGCAAAAAACTCTTTACTGCTGTTTCAACTGTCCAAGGTCTCTACAAAACAATGGTTGATATTTCATCTAGGTCATGCAGGGTTGAGCACAGTAGAAAAAAAACTTAGTACTGAAAGGGATTTAATCACTGAACGTTTGATGGCGATCTCGGTTTCACAAATTCCAACAAGAAATCTCGACACCTACTTTTGATGTCTTTGACAACAGGAACGCTTAGTGTGTATTTTGAAAGTTCCAGCTGAAAAGCTACTCCAAAATAGACTGCACAAAATTACTAGTGGTAAATATGTCCAATGGCTTGTGAAGCGATGTTAGATGGGGTGGGATCTGAGTTACTACAGAGAATTCTTTCCTGGGTGTCTGGCTGGTAAGTCTTGCCACATGCTCAGGGTTTAGCTGATCGCCATATTTGGGGTCAGGAAGAAATTTTCCTCCAGGGCAGATTGGCAGAAGCCCTGGGGGTTTTTCACCTTCCTCTGCAGCATGGGGCACGGGTCACTTGCTGGAAGATTCTCTGCACCTTGAAGTCTTTAAACCATGATTTGAGGACTTCAATGGCTCAGACATAGGTTTGATACAGGAGTGGCTGGGTGAGATTCTGTGGCCTGCATTGTACAGGAGGTCAGACCAGATGATCATAATGGTCCCTTCTGACCTTAAAGTCCACGACTCAAAGGTGATGTCTTAGTTTAACACAGCAGTCCAGTTCTCAAAAAAACACACTGTTTCACAACCCTCACCACAAGGCTCTGGTAGAATGTCATCAATTCCTGCAGCAGCTTTCCTGCATTAGTTCTTTCCAACTGAAACATTTGATCTATCCTCCAGGCTTCGACATAGAAAAGTCAGGTAAATTTTATTCACCTAATCACTGTACAGATGATAAAGAAGTTCGGCATCATAGTTTGTTTCTTTGTTTTTGACTATCTGAAAGTTTAGCTTCAGTCCAAACTGATCAAGAGCCCTGGTCACATAGGGACTAATGGAAAGCCATCTTGTGCCAGAAAGCTTCATCAAACTGTGTTGCTAAGCAAGGTGGCTGTTTCATTGCCTGAAAGAGCTCCAGCTGCTACACAATGAATCCTAATTCCTCCATATGAGTTTCAATAAGCAAGCCTTGAGGTCACGAACCCTTCATCAATACAGCGGAATCTATGTCCAATAGGATGGGGTGCAATCTCATAGACAGTCATATATGGAATTGTGTGTTCTTCTGTTACCACAGAAGGTACTCAATATTGTTTGATGCAAATTAGCTCTACTCCCTCATAAGGCTGCTACCAAGTTAACTTTAATGTAAATGTACAGGGAAGACTGAGGAGATTCTTAGCCAGGTGTTCATGACTGAATACCAACCTCAGGGCAGACTGTTACAAACCAGGTTACTCCTAGTCCCAAAGGACCAGTCACTTACATGAGGTCAACTGCACCTTAGACCTCACACCAAAGATGCTTGTAGCCAAACCTATAACAAACTAAAGATTTATTAACCAAGAAAAAGAAATAAGTTATTTACAAGGTTAATACAAGTAAACATACACACACAAATAAGTTACAGTCTTAGGTTCCAAAAGGTAATAGAAGCTGATGCACCACGCAAGATTTCTACATCCTTTATAGCTAATCCAAGCTAAGCAGCATGGGGATCTGCCCATGCTTATTCTTAGAAATATTGCCCTCTCCAAATGCCAAGCTGCACAGTGATACAGTTCCTTCTGATCATGAATTTTTATTCCCTTCCCCCAGCGTTCAAACTCATGGGACAAGCATTTGCACCCATCTCCTCTTCATGGGTGTGGGGAGAGCAGGCAGAAGGCAGTCAACAAAGTCTTTGTCCTTTGATGTTTCACAATGATTCATTTGGCTGCAACGGGGCTTCTTGTGTACAGGACAAGCATTTTACATTAATTAATGCTTCTTTCCTGTTTGGTGAGTTACACAGTTAGAGGTTTATAATGCAAACATTCAATATAACTTTATATCACAAGATACAAATGTTATAAGGGAGATAAATACATACAGCATCCTACAAGCATCTCATCAAGTCTAAACACATTCTTATAAACATAAGATCTACTTTAAAAATACTAACATATAGGTGAGCCAGAATGGCTTCCAGATATACATTTGTCAGTGTTCAGGGAGGCCTAGGCATGAGCAGGCATCTGGTCTGCCAGCACCACAATGGTACAGTTTACAGCTGGTGTAAACAACTGGGTTGTCCACATGCTGTTGGCACCTCAAACTATGCTGTCTCACTAGCTCTCCCACTGGCTCATACAGTTGAACAGCATGGTGGAATGATTGAACATTGGTACTCCACAAGTGAGGAGAGCTTTGGTGGTGACCAAGAGCAGGCCACAGTGAACTTTTGGGCTCCTTCTGAAAGGAAAGATGTCAGCCATTTCAGAGTGTTTCCATTCACCCCAACAGCTTATGAGAGGCAGGGAGTTCTGTATCAGGCTCCACAGTACGTACGTACGCATGCATATGCACACACACACACACACACCCCAAGAGTAATATTAGATCAGAAAGGGTCCTGGAATTTTTAGATACAAAATTACAATTTGAAATTAAGTTATATTTAACACAGAAGAGGACTTCTGTTGATTAAAATATTATTTTACTGTTAACAGGCAAGAAGCAACAATAGGATGCGATAAACCATTTGTTATTGACTAAAGACTAGATGCAACACGTAAATGAGTAAGGGGAAGAGGCAATGAAGACAAGGGTAATAGTAATAAGATCAGAAAGTTACATGGACTGAAAATATGCACAACTTACTGGCTCCAAGTAATTTAGTAGTTTTTTAAAATATCCTATCAAGCCATAACCCATTGCTCTACGTGAACATTTTCAACAGGTATAGCCTATTATTGGCTTGCATTGCAGACAGCATAAATGAGAGGAGGAAAAAACCCTCCTAGTCTTACCTTTAGCTCCCTTATATAATTACCCCAACAATTTACTCCTCAGGATGCATGCCTCACACAAGTCAGGAAGGCAAACAGGGTCCTAAAGTTTCTTCCACTTTGTTCCACGGTTCAGGTGGGTCTCAGCTATGTTTCAGGTTTCAGACATGTTCCAGTAAGTAATTTTTGTAACTAATGCTTTGTTTCAAAATAATTAGTATTTGTTTACTTCATAAACAGATATCATGGGATTTTAAATCAAGATAAGCAACCTCAACCCCAATCCTCTGAGAATCAGTGGTCCTCTGGACCCTTTCCCCCCTGCATAACATACTGCGTAGTGTGAATGTGTACTCTTATCATCTGCTACAATGTGGAATGCACCACCTCGAAGTGTGGGAGAATAATGCCCTCTTCCAGCTGCAGCTAGCACCATCATAGACCCTCCATTTCTACACCTGTGTACATACATATACAAGCCAGAATGACCTTCCATCTAGCAGAAGTTAGTGTTTCATGTATATATAACACATATGGAATGGCACACCCTCATGATCAACTGGATTTATCACGTACCTCTGACTGCCTCACCTGCACTCTGCCCACTAATCCATCTCCACTAGGATTATCTGTAACATTTCCAACCTCCAAATAGCTTTAAAGTATCTTTAAAAATACTTCCAGTAGTTTACTATATTCCTATCTCCCAAAATTTGGGATTTCTTCCCTAAGGTTACCCAAACTTGAGAAGCATGATGGGTAATAGTCCTGGAAAAGTAACGGGTTTTAGGTCAGATATCTCACTGCCCTTCAGGTGAGGATTTATAGAGACAGAGATCACTTCCCAAAAGATCACTCATTTCTAGACCTGGAGTTGCCTCAAGGTATTAAAAATCACAACTTTATGTATGGGAGAATTGGTTTAGGTAATTTTGGTATGTTTCTAAAATGTATTACAATTTCTTCTTCCTCTAAAGCCTGAAGGGTGGGACTTGTGGTAATTAGGGCAGCTTGTCTTAAAAGTAAAGATAATAACAGTATTTATAGTAAATTTCTGAATTAGCTCTCCTGTAAGATGTGGCCAATACAGATATACCAAGGTGTCCTACAAAATGTCTGAGTTCTCATCTGAGATGATGAGCATAACTTGTGGCTTTGACATTCATCACTAATATATAGGGCCCTACCAAATTCACAACCATGAAAAACACATCACAGACCAGGAGATCTGGTCGTTCCCAACCCCCGTGAAATCTGATCTTGTGTGCTTTTACCCTATACAATACAGATTTCATGGGGGGAGACCAGCGTTTCACAAATTGGAGTGCCTGACTCAAAAAGGAGTTGCAGGGGGAGGTCACAAGGTTATTTTAAGGGGATCACAGTATTGCTACCCTTAATGTTGCGCTGCCTTCAGGGCTGGGCCGCCAGAGAGTGACAGCTGTTGGCTGGATGCCCAACTCTGAATGTAATGCCGCACCAGCTGCAGCGCAGAAGAAAGAGTGGCAATACCATACCATTGCCATCCTTACTTCTGCACTGCTGCTGGTGGCAACTCTGTCTTCAGAGCTGGGCTCCCTGCCAGCAGCTGCTGCTGCTCTCCAGCAGCACAGCTATGGAGGCAGCGCTATTGCCAGTAGCAGTGAAGAAGTATGGGTAGCAGTACCGCAACCTCCCCTACAATAACCTTGTGATCCCCCCGCCCCGCAACTCCTTTTGGGGTCAGGAATCCTAAAATTACACTGTGCAATTTCAGATTTAAATAGCTGAAATCATGAAATTTACCATTTTTACAATCCTATGCCCGTGAAATTGACCAAAATGGACCATGAATTTGGTAGGGCCCTACTAACCTGGCATTTCTAAACTCAGGGGAGTGGGATTGGAGGAGTCTTGATGCTCAAGGGCAGATTGTATTGATTGTCTAACTATATCTAAAACTACTAGACAACACCTATTGATAAAATAAACCAACTGGAGTTAGATATGTTAAAGGTAAACTCACCAATTATTTTCAATACTTATCAGAACTTCATTCCATCCAAAGTTTCTTCCCTTGATTTAAAGCAGAATAATTTGCTATCCAACTCAACCTCACTTTTTGCCGGTTTGAAGCAATATACACCTCTACCTCAATATAACGCTGTCCTTGGGAGCCAAAAAAATCTTATCGTGTTATAGGTGAAACTATGTTACATTGAACTTACTTTGATCCACCGGAGTGCACAGTTCCACCCCCCCCCCCCCCCCCCCCCGAGCACTGCTTTACCATGATATATCCAAATTTGTGTTATAACGCCACCCAATGTATCGAGGTAGCGGTGTAGTAGCTTCAACTGAGTTCACAGCCATATTAATATTGACACTAAGGTAATTCTTTTATTGTACCAACTTGGTGGAAGGTATATATTATTCATTAACCCTTATGCTTAACAGCAGGGGTCTCCAAGTCCCAGCCCACGGGTCATCTGCGGCCCAAGAACCTCAGGAGGAGAGATGCATGCAGCCACGCTGCCGGCAATGTCTGCTGCAGACGCCGCCCGCTGCAACTCCAATTGGCTGGGGGAGAGGGACAGAGATACCATCACTAGTCGCAGGACAGAGTCAGCCATGGCGGCAGCGTCACTTTTTTCCACGACTATAAACAAGTCAAAATACTGAACCCAACTATCTGATGCACACCTTGCTGCAATCCTGAAGGTTTCAACTGCTCAGTCACTGATGCCAAACATCAACAAACTGACAGAATTGAAGCATTGCCAGGTGTCTGGGAAACACTAAAAACTCTCTAGCCAGCAAAGAATTGTATAAAGTTGTATGACAGTTTTATTATTTCTAAGACATTCAAAATAAAAAATACAATATAAACGTTTTCTTTTCTGAACACCATCTTCAGTGACATTATCAGCCTGCTGGGAGGATTTGAGGAGTAGCACTGGCACTAAAGTAAATTGAGTTTGAGACCCCTGCTTGACAGTCTGTCCCAATCTGCATTTAGTTCAGACACTCTGATGTCCTTCCCCTAACCTGAAGAAGAGATCTGTGTTACTGGAAAGACTGTACTGTCCACCAACAGAAGTTGGTCCAATAAAAGACATTACCTCACCTACCTTGTGCATCTCATATCCTGGGCCAACAACACTACCAACAGGTAATTTCTTGAAAGTGATATGTGGTATTTTAAAAATTATATTTATTCCTTGGAAAGTCTTTTCTATGGAACTTTTGATAAGAAATGTTCTGCAGTTTCTTTAAACACCCATAGTTTATTTTAAAAAGCCTTATTTGAAATGCATAATATTGTCTTGTAAGAGTTAGCAACTGAATGCCACACTCCTGGCAAGGGACAAGATGCTACAATGCTGTGTATGGGGAGGAAAAAATAGTAACTCAAGTCAAGAAAGAGAGATAAGGAGATGCCATGCAGGAAGGGAGCAGGATGAAATCTTCCACATAGGGGAAGGTGAGAAAGGATGTGCCCCCCAGGTCAGAAAAGGAGAAACTACCAGATAGGCAAAGGGGGCTGTAGCCCCCACATCAGGTAACAGGGCAAGAAGAAACTGACATGCAGAGGGAGTGTGGTGGCACAGGCTGTGGTTCCATGGGATAAAGCAAAAAGCTACCATGAACAAGGAGGGCGTGAGATATATCCCCTTGCAAAGAGGAGGCTCAGAAGGTGTCAGGCAAGGGAGGAGGATCTGTGTCCACAATCTGCCATGGAGAGGGGGCAGGCCGTACCCCCGTAAAGGGGGGTTCACAAGTTGCCCAGCAGGGAAGAGTGTGGGCTGTCACCCCCACCCCGGCCAAGAAGAAGGGGATTCAGCAGCTGCAGTACAGGGGAGAAGGGGGCAGATCCTGCCGTGCCGGGGGAAGGGAGCGAGCTGAAGGGGGGGTGTGGTCAGAGGCGGAGGGGCGGGGTCAGACGCTGCCTTGCGGGGGCTGGGGCGGACTGCGGCCCCCACAGCAGGGGAAGGCGTTAACGGTCCCCCCCGCGCAGGGTAACTGCGCAGGCGGCCGCCCTTCCCCGGCATTTGCAAGCGGCCCCTGGTACCCCCGCCCGCGAACCCGCTCCCCGGTTACCTGAGCTGTCCCCCTCCTCGGACACGGACGAGCTCTCGGTGTCCTCCTCCTCCGAGGAGCTTCCCTCGTTCTCCCCGTAATCCACCTCCATCTCATCGTGGTTGTTCTCCTTCTTCTCCCGGGAATGGACCGGCATCCTCCCCGGAGATGCCGCCGAGCCACGGGACCGCCCTTCCCTCCTCCGCCGCCGCCACCGGCTGCTCCTCCTCCTGCCCGCCCCTCAATAAAACCGCGCCATTCCCGCACGCGCCACAACGCAATCCAAGCCCTTGCCGCATGGCCCTTCTCGCCGCTTATTGGTGGATACCGGGCCGAGTGGGCGGCTCCCCCGCCAAACTCGGCAAGTGTGGTAGGCCGTTGTGCAAAGCATCTCGGTAATTGTAGTTCGGCTGGAGGGGACTGTAGTTTCGTAGCCATGGATTAGATAGGGGAGGTGCCAGGTTTGTGATGAGCACTGGGGTTGGGGCTGGGCAGGTAGAGGTGGGGAATTCGCACCCTCCCCTGCAATCCCTCTGGCGCCAAGGGTGCTGATCTAATTAAAAGGCTCCTTGGTGGTTACAGTTTATGAGTTAGAGCTAGGAATATATGCCAGAGCTGGTTCCATCTCCTCTTGTCAGCCTTGTGCAGCATGAGATGGATCAGGGGAGGGAGGGATGGATGGAGAGGCTGGCTAACATTTGGGTGAATGGTCACAGCAGTACCTCCTGGCCTAGATATCAGAACCCTACATCTCAATACCGAGCTTCAGTGTCACTTCACACAACAATTCTCCAAAATGCTTAGAGGTTTTTTGTTTTGTCTTTTAACTGAAATTACTCGATTACCATTTACCTCAAATTAGGGCTTGGCTACACTTACAAGTTGCAGCGCTGGTGGAGGCTTTCCAGCGCTGCAATTACACCCCGTCCACACTTGCAGGGCACAACCAGCGCTGCAACTCCCTGGTTGCAGCGCTGGCTGAAAACCCATCCCGGTTGGGGTATAAAGAGTGCAGCGCTGGTGATCCAGCGCTGCTCAGCAGGTGTGGACATTCACCAGCGCTTTAATTGTCCTCCAGGGAATAAGGAGTTATCCCAGAATTCCTGTTCAGCCACTCTGCTCATCAGTTTGCACTCTACTGCTCTTGCCTCAGGTGACCCGCCCTTTAAATGCCCCGGGAATTTTAAAAATCTCCTTCCTGTTTGCTGCAGCCAGGTGTGGAGTGCAATCAGTTAATCTTTACAGGTGACCATGCCTCCACGCGGCAAACGAGCCCCAGCATGGAGCACTGGCGAATTGCAGGACCTCATTAGTGTTTGGGGGGAGGAAGCTGTGCAGTCCCAGCTGCGCTCCAGCCGTAGGAATTACAATATCTTTGAGCAGGTATCAAGGTCCATGCTGGATAGGGGCCATGATCGGGATGCACTACAATGCAGGGTGAAAGTTAAAGAGCTGCGGAGTGCCTATTACAAAGCCCGTGAGGGGAATCGCCGATCCGGAGCTGCCCCCACGACCTGCCGTTTTTACAGGGAGATGGACGCGATACTTGGGGGTGACCCACTGCCAATCCCAGGACAACGATGGACACTTCTGAGCAGGCTGGGGGACAGGAGGAGGAGGAGGAGGCGGAGGCGGCGGGTGGGGGGGAGGAAAACGCGAGTGAAGCTACTGGGATGGGGGAAGACACCCCAGAGTGGGCATGCAGCCAGGAGCTCTTCTCAAGCCAGGAGGAAAGTACCCAATCGCAGCAGCCAGCAGTTGCAGAAGGACAAGCAGAGCAGCGGGTTACCGGTAAGCGGCTTTTATTTTCTGGGTGGAAATGTTTCTGGAGAGGAAGGGGGTTTAGGGCTGCATGCATGCCAGCCTAGATGTGGAATAGCCCATTGATGTGGTCTATCACGTCGCGGTAATCGGCTGCAGTGATCTCAGCAAAAGTTTCAGCCAGAGCGTGGGCAATATGCCTGCGCAGGTTTATAGGGAGAGCCACTGTGTTCCTTGTCCCAGTCACGCTGACGCGTCCGCGCCACTGTGCCGCGAGGGGTGGGGGGACCATTTCTGAACACAGGCAAGCCGCATAGGGTCCAGAGCGGAATCCACATTGCTGTAGAAGAGCCTCCCGCTGTTCCCTAGTGACTCGCAGCAGGGAGATATCTTCCAGGATTAACTCCTGTGAAAAATGTTGGGAGACTCTTTAGTGAAGATAGTGATAGAGATAGGGAGATAGTGAAGATCACCCCTGCAGCTGCATCTTCACTCAACCCCTCTATCACTCCAGATTACCCGAAGCAACCAGCACCCCTCTATCACTCAAGCCCCACTTCTCCCTCTATAAGCACCCCTCACTCACCATTTCGTGGCTTCTGTTGTGTTATGTGTGTGGTAAAAGAATGCTAAAGTGAGGACTAAGAACTCCCTCAGTGTAGCAATTTATGTCTGGAGATAGTGAATACAATGCTGCCCTGTTAAATGTTGTCATTTCTGGCTTTCTTCAGTGACCTTGACTGCTGGACTGAGCAGATGTACCACAGCACAGAGGCTGCACAATTTGAGGAAAAATCCCCGAAAGAGCAAGGAGGACATGTTGAAAACTGTTCTTCATCACTCTGCTAGAGAGAGTAAAACCTTGCAGGAGTGGAGAGAAAAGGAAAGCATGATCCGCCAGAGACATTGGCGTAGAAACGCTGTGGCAAAGAGGAAAAGCACAAACCAGCTGCTAGACATCCTGTCGCGCCAAGCGGACTCTCTCCAGGCTATCGTAGCCATGCAGGCAGAGCAGTCCCGTGCTGCCCCACAGCCCCCCCCGTCCCAAAGCTTTTTGCCTTGTGCCCCAATGTCAGCTCAAACCCCCTTTCCCCAGCATCCAGGTTCTTACCACCACCAGCTGCCTCCAACAGCTGTACGTTCACCAACCAGCCCTGATACCTACCACCCTTACCCTCTGCACTCAACCCCCATCACCATGCAGTATATGCACCCTGAAGTGCAGGATTCATTAAACAGCACTCCAGACAGGACATATGCAAACTTGTGACTTTACAGTTCACCAACCCACACCCCTGCCCTCTTGTGTTCATGAAATGTTGTGTGTCTGTCTGTCTGTCAAGGAAGTTTTTTTCTTTTCAATAAAACAATTCTTGGCTTTGAAAACAGTCTTTATTATAGCAGATAGTGAAAGATACCTTAGCCCAGTAAAGAAAGAGGCACTGCAAATCATTTTAGGGATAATAGAATAACAGTGTAAACAGTGTAATTCACTCCCAAGGCAGCAAACATTACTGTTGGCTTTCAGCCTCAAATTCTTCCCTCAAGGCATCCCTAATCCTTGAAGCCCTGTGCTGGGCCTCTCTATTAGCCCTGCTCTCTGGCTGTGCATATTCAGCCTCCAGGACTTGAACCTCGGTGGTCCATGCCTGACTGAATGTTTCACCCTTCCCTTCACAAATATTATGGAGGGTAAAGCAAGCGCATATAACCGCGGGGATGCTGCTTTCCCCCAAGTCTAGCTTCCCATACAAGGAACGCCAGCGTGCTTTTAAACGGCCAAAAGCACACTCCACAGTCATTCGGCACCGGCTCAGCCTGTAGTTGAACCGGTCCTTGCTCCTGTCAAGCTTCCCTGTATAGGGTTTCATGAGCCAAGGCAGTAACGGGTAAGCGGGGTCTCCAAGGATCACAATGGGCATTTCGACGTCCCCTACTGTGATCTTCCTGTCTGGGAAAAAAGTCCCTGCCTGCATCTTCCTGAACAGGCCACTGTTCCGAAAGATGCGTGCATCATGCACCTTTCCAGGCCAGCCTGTGTAAATGTCAATGAAACGCCCGCGGTGATCCACAAGCGCCTGGAGAACCATAGAGAAATACCCCTTACGATTAACGTACTATGATGCCAGGTGGGGGGGGCCAGAATAGGAATATGCGTCCCATCTATCGCCCCTCCACAGTTAGGGAAACCCATTTGTGCAAAGCCATCCACAATGTCCTGCACGCTCCCCAGAGTCACGGTCTTTCTTAGCAGGATGCGATTAATTGCCTTGCAAACTTGCATCAAAACGATTCCAACGGTCAACTTTCCCACTCCAAACTGGTTCCCGACCGACCGGTAGCTGTCTGGAGTTGCCAGCTTCCAGATTGCAATAGCCACCCGCTTTTCCACCGTCAGGGCAGCTCTCAATCTTGTGTCCTTGCGCCGCAGAATGGGGGCGAGCTCAGCACACAGTCCCATGAAAGTGGCTTTTCTCATACGAAAGTTCTGCAGCCACTGCTCGTCATCCCAGACTTCCATGACGATGTGATCCCACCAGTCAGTGCTTGTTTCCCGAGCCCAAAAGCGGCGTTCAACGGTGCTGAGCATTTCCGTGAATGCCACAAGCACTGTAGTGTCACACGCGGCAGGAGAATCGATATCGATATCATCGTCAGACTCCTCACTGTCACTTTGGAGCTGAAGGAATAGCTCGACTGCCAAACGTGTTGTGCTGGCGACACTCATGAGCACAGTCCTCAGCAGCTCGGGCTCCATTTGCCACAGAAATCGCGATTCACACACAGAGAGTAAAACAGAAAGACACTCACAATGGCGCCAAACGTTGCCGGAAAGACTGAATGCTGGGATGTGAAGCGATGCACCACGGGGCGTTGGCACAGGAAGCGGAATGACCCGCACACTTCCTTCCCCTTCCCACAATACTCAGCGCCAAAATGGGACGAGGTGCTCTGTGGGATAGCTGCCCACAATGCACCTCTCAATACAGCGCTGGAAAGTGCTGCAAGTGTGGCCACACTGCAGCGCTAGTAGCTGTCAGTGTGGCCACACTCCAGCGCTGGCCCTACACAGCTGCATGACCAGCGCTGTAACTCCCAGCGCTGCAACTTGTAAGTGTAGCCAAGCCCTTAGCTAACACATTTGTACCTTGGTCTGGACAGACCACAAACATTTATGGTTCACCCTAGGCTGAGCCATTTACCATAGGATTAAATCTTTCCAGCTTCCAATCTGGGGTTCAGCTAAGAGAAATTTGAATAATGAAGGCATCCAGGTGGTTTGCTCAAAGCTGATAAACTCCATGGGAAGGAAGCAGCAAAGGTAGCAAGGAAGGAGAGCACAGGGGGGAAGCAGATGACTGAAACCTTTAAGCTCTTAAGAGGGCTTCAGAAGACAAAACTTTTTAGGCAGATGAGATGCAGGGAGGGAGGGGAGCAAGGAGCTGTCTGTTCTCCCTTCTCTGACTATAATGTTTTATGTTTGCCGTTAAACATATAAGAGGTCCGTATTTTTTTCCACATATGCATGCATGCAACTTTTCAATGGGGAATGAGTTGCATCTGTAGGGATAATCAGGCCCAAGAGTTTAATTGGCTTCCCTCCTCCTGACAAAACCAGCCTTGGACAAGCCTTCCAGGTTCTTGGTTAAATTATTAATTAATAATTATGAATAAATTGTAACTCACCTTCACCTATAGTATTTACCTTAATGTGGAGTGCTGCTCCTTTAGTTATATTAGCAATTTATGTATTTCACAGCTCTTTAAAATCATTAACCACAAAATTGTGAATTAATGACTACCTTATTATCTTCTTATACATAGCAGAGAAACATAGCAGATCTTATAACTGTATAATAGACTTCCCTCCCCTACTTTCAGAAGAAACACTAATAAAGGAAGGCTTCAAAAGAGTTTTGTAACAACGGGGTCCATGTAAGAATCCACAACACAAAATTTTTCTATTCACTTAAGGTGTGGACTGAAAGCTGGATATGACAGCATGAATGTTTCCTTAGATGAGATTGGGATGTATTCAAAGATACTGCATGAAGTGTTTAGCACCAACTGGAGTATTGCAGGGGTTCTCAATTTGGGAATTTCAAACCACAGCTGAATCACAAGGAGGTGGCTGATGGGATGGGTAGTGAATAGGAAACTGAGGTTTAAGTATGAGACAGACTTACTAACAGCTGTTTCATTAAACTGTAGCTAGAAAGACCTGTCATAGAATGTAAATTATTACATATATTAATGAGGCCCCAAAACACTGGGCCACATAAATCAGTTACCCATTCCCATATGATGAGGACAAGGAAAAATAACAAACACAAAAGAAAAAAATACAACCATCTTCTGGGTCGCTTAGTACTTGTCTTGTCTGTATATCCTTTGGCAAAACTGGCAAAAAAAACCCTAGCGAAGACAAGGTCTACATAAAATACTTATTAATGGTTACAAAACACCATGAAAAACTACATTTTGTTGCTTTGTAATTAGAAATCTTCAGCTTCTCTATTCCCCCAATGGGATCTCTGAAAGCAGCTCATCCTCTCAACCAGGAGCAGTCAACTGCTACAGAACCTAAAAACCTCATAATTGGGTCCCCTGTTGCGTTGTCAGTGATGCCTTACCTAAAGCATTCTTGCTTTTTAAATATCTCCCCTTATACACGATGCATTGTCTTCTCCCACAAGACCAACCCAACTGCTGCCAGTCCAGCAACCTACACCAGCAAGTCTTGACTGGGGTCAGTATGGGGCATTATAGTATCAAAGACCATGTATTCAGGGGCCAATTAGTTACCCATCCTGGCTTGTTAATAAAAACATATCACAGTAATGCTCCAGGACTCTACATCTTAAAAAACTGTTACTGCAGTATTTTGGAGTATTACTAATTACATGATTTTGGTTAAGGGGAGTTAAACCACCTCTGTGGGAAGAATAAGCTTTGTGGCCTAAAAAAAAATACAAAAGATCAAATGGAAAATATTTCCATTGCCAACCTCAGAAAGTAGGAGAAGAAACATACCTGTACATGCTGAGTGCTGCAAAGTTGAGAAGTATCAGAGGGGTAGCCGTGTTAGTCTGGATCTGTAAAAGCAGCAAAGAATCCTGTGGCACCCTATAGACGAACAGACATTTTGGAGCATGAGCTTTCGTGGGTGAATACCCACTTGGTCGGATGCAAGTAGTGGAGATTTCCAGGGGCAGGTATATATATGCAAGCAAGAAGCAAGCTAGAGATAACGAGGTTAGTTCAATCAGGGAGGATGAGGCCCTGTTCTAGCAGTTGAGGTGTGAAAACCAAGGGAGGAGAAACTGGTTCTGTAGTTGGCAAGCCATTCACAGTCTTTGTTTAATCCTGAGCTGATGGAGTCAAATTTGCAGATGAACTGAAGCTCAGCAGTTTCTCTTTGAAGTCTGGTCCTGAAGTTTTTTTGCTGCAGGATGGCCACCTTAAGATCTGCTATTGTGTGGCCAGGGAGGTTGAAGTGCTCTCCTACAGGTTTTTGTATATTGCCATTCCTAATATCTGATTTGTGTCCATTTATCCTTTTCCGTAGAGACTGTCCAGTTTGGCCGATGTACATAGCAGAGGGGCATTGCTGGCATATGATGGCGTATATTACATTGGTGGACGTGCAGGTGAATGAACCGGTGATGGTGTGGCTGATCTGGTTAGGTCCTGTGATTGTGTCGCTGGTGTAGATATGTGGGCAGAGTTGGCATCGAGCTTTGTTGCACGGATTGGTTCCTGAGCTAGAGTTACTATGGTGCGGTGTGCAGTTACTGGTGAGAATATGCTTCAGGTTGGCAGGTTGTCTGTGGGCGAGGACTGGCCTGCCACCCAAGTGAAAGTGTGGGATCATTGTCCAGGATGGATTGTAGATCCCTGATGATGCGTTGGAGGGGTTTTAGCTGGGGACTGTATGTGATGGCCAGTGGAGTCCTGTTGGTTTCTTTCTTGGGTTGGTCTGCAAATTTGACACCATCAGCTCAGGATTAAACAAAGACTGTGAATGGCTTGCCAACTACAGAACCAGTTTCTCCTCCCTTGGTTTTCACACCTCAACTGCTAGAACAGGGCCTCATCCTCCCTGATTGATCTAACCTCGTTATCTCTAGCTTGCTTCTTGCTTGCATATATATACCTGCCCCTGGAAATTTCCACTACTTGCATCCGATGAAGTGGGTATTCACCCACGAAAGCTCATGCTCCAAAACGTCTGTTAGTCTATATGGTGCCACAGGATTCTTTGCTGCTTTTAAAGTTGAGAAGGCGTTTCTGTGGTGCTTCCAGTTTTATATGTATAATCATAGGAAAGTAGGACTGAAAGGAACCTCACTAGGTCATCTAGTCCAGTCCCCTGCACTGAAGCAGAACTAAGTATTATTTAGGCCATCCCTTACAGGTGTTTGTCTAACCCAGTGTTCTCAACCTGCAGCCCAGTTAGCACACAGCTGTGGCCCACATGACATCCTCAAGATCATAACTAGGGCACAGCAGACGGGACACCTGCCCCGGTAGCAGAGGTGGTGAGGAGGTGCAAAAATGGGGCGATGCAGGATCAGGCCCAGCATCAGTGCTCCTGGCAGGATTGGGCCCAGTGACATCAGCCCCCACCCTGGCAGGATCGGGCCCAGAAGCATTGCCAGGAGGTATGGGTGTTCAGCACCCCTCCACCCCACAGGATCATGGGTCCAGTGACCCTGGCTGGAGCGCAACCCCCAGCACTAGGACCGCAGCAGCAGGCAGGCAAGGCACGCTGCATGGCTAAGCTACCTGCAGCCACAGTAGGAGACTAGCAGGTGTGGGGAGGGCATTACAGAGGGCTAGGGCTGTGGGGGGGGGGTGCAGGAGGCTGGTGCATGGGGAGAGGATGCAGAAGGGGGCTTGGGCCATGGGGAGGGGGGTGCAGCCAGTGCATGGGAGAAGGTCCCTAAGTGGGGGGGACTGGTGGCTGGTGGCAGTCCCTGGATGGGGGGCTAGATATTGGGGCACAGTCCCTAGATGGGAGGGGGGTTGAGAGCTGAGGGGCAGTCATTGTGGGGGCTGGGCATTGGGGGAAGTTGCCGGGGGCAGTCTCTAGGTGGGGGTCTGGGTGCATGGGGGGACAATCCCTGGGGGGTCATTTCTGCCCAGGACAGGGCACCCTTTCCCTGCAGGGCAAGCATGTGTGCCAGCCTAGTGTTGGGGGTGGGTCTGGATGCTGCAGGGACAGTTCCAAGGGAATTGGGTGATGGGGCGCATTCCCTGGCTGGGGGGGGCAGTCTGAGGAGGGGCTGAGGGGCAGTCCCTGGCTGGGGGGCTGGGTATATGTAGGGGTAGTCTTGGCAGGGTGTGTGTGTGTCCCACACTTGGCAGGACTTCCATCTTTGTAAGGCAGGCTCTGCAGCCATGCTCTCTGGGCACTCAGATCAGCCATGCCACCTACAGCAACGTGGAAGTGAGGGTTGCAATACGCCATGCCAAGGCCCACTTATAGTAAATTAATTAATTTTAATAGTTAATGTTTTTACTTATTTTGCTAATTTTAAATTTCTTGGTAGACATTTACCAGTGTTGAAATACTAAACCTTTTTTTTTTTTAAATGTATAGGTAGTGTATATATGTATAGGTAGTCCTGTTCTCCAAAAGTGCTTGCAACCCTTCCCAATTTGGTATCATAACATAGAGAGAGCTACATATGCAGCCCACAATGGTAAATATGCTGAGAACCACTGGTCTAACCCATTCTTAAAAACCTCCAGTGACAGAGATTCCACAACCTCCCTAGGTAATTTGTTCCACTGCTTCATTACCCCTACAGTTAGAAAGCCTTTCCTAATGTCTAACCCAAATCTCCCTTGCTGCCATTTAAGCCCATAACTTCTTTTCCTGTCCTCAGAAGTAACGAGAACAATTTTTCTCCCTCCTCTTTGTAACAACCTTTTATGTAATTGAAAATTGTTATCCTGTCCCCCCTCAATCTTCTCTTCTCCAGACTAAACAAACCCAATGTTTTCTATCTTTTCTCAGAGGTCATATTTTCTAGACCTTTAATCATTTTTATTGCTCTCCTCTGGACTTTCTCCAATTTATCCACATCTTTCCTGAAATGTGGCACCCAGAATTGGACACGATACTCCAGCTGAGGCCTGATCAGTGCAGAGTAGCATGGAAGAATTACTTCTCATGTCTTGTTTACAACACTCCTGTTAACACATTCCGGAATGATGTTCACTTTTTTTGGAACAGTGTTACATTGTTCACTTATATTTAGTTTGTGATCCACTATAACCCCCAGAACCTTTTCTGCAGTCCTCCTTCCTGGGCAGTCATTTCCCACTGTGTATTTGTGCAATTGATTATTTCTAAGTGTAGTACTTTGCATTTGTCCTTATTGAATTTCATCATATTGATTTCAGACCATTTCTCCAGTTTGTCAAGATTATTTTGAATTCTAGTCCTGTTCTCCAAAAGTGCTTGCAACCCTTCCCAATTTGGTATCATCCACAAACTTTATAGGTGTACTTTCTATGTTATTATCCAAACAAATGATGAAGATATTGAATAGAACAACACCCAAGACAGATCTCTGCGGGACCCCAACCAATATGTCCTTCCAGCTTGATTGTGAATCATTGGTAATTACTCCTTGATTTTGCTTTTCCAAAAAGTTGTGTACTCACCTTATAGCAGGTTCATCTAGACTTTATTTCTCTAATTTGTTTTTGAAAAGCTCATATGAGACTATCAACAGCCTTACTAAAGTCAAGATATATCACATCTACTGCTTCCTCCCATCCCTGTTTGTCAAAGATGGATATTAGGTTGGTTTGATGTGATTTATTCTTGACAAATCCATGTTGACTGTTACTTATCACCTTACTTTCAAACTGATTGATTGATTGATTATTTGTTCAATTATCTTTCCAGGTACTAAAGTTAAGCTGATTGGTCTATATAATTCCCTAAGAAGTCCTTATTTCCCCTTTTATAGATAGGTACTATATATTTGCCCTTTTCCAGTTCTCTTCTCTCTCTCCCATCCTCCATTAGTTCTCCAATGACATCCCTGTAAAGAAAATAAAAACAAGTATACCTTACTATAACAATATAGTATTAGAGTTTGGAGCTATTACTATAGAATAGGGTAATATTTTTTATAGTGATGGCTGTCACCTGATAACTAGAAAATGTGAGTTTGATGGTTTGTGAGTGTATTCATGACTCATGCAATTTACAAGAAGATGATGATGATTATTGCAGAGTGCCAGAAGAATCACAGTTCTAAAGGACATGTAAAAATATGAAAGATAGCGTCTCTAATCTAGGTCAGATAGATCCAATACTGTATACTCAAACCACAGATGTTGAGAAGATCGGTGTAGGATAGACTATATGTCATTTCTTAGGTCCTGTTACAATTTCATGACAACTTTGCAAGGCTGCATCACCCCAGGAACAATATCTATTCACCAGCTACCTGTTCTTTACCATGTTTACTGATGATAATGAGAAAAATAGTTATATATGTTCTATGGTTATGGAGTCAGATACTGAGATTATGTAGAGGTGTGGTAACCATTCTGTGTTAAAGCAACGTTTTGTTGGTGTCCAGTTCTGCTCCCAGTGATGCTAATAGGAGTTTTTTGCAATTGACTTCAGTGAGAGCAATATCAGACCCAGTTATGGAATAGCCTTAGTCACATCATTGTTAAGATTGAGTGGAACTTTCTGTTTAGAACTGATTCTTTAAAGTGCTCTAAAATCCACATGTGATGTTGCATTCCATATGTTTATGGAAATATGCTTATGAGTGTGAATATAATGTAACTGGAATATGCTTTATGCAAAAGGTCTCTGGTAAGATATCATTACAAAATTTATAATTACTGAGTGTGTTCATCCTATTTGTATGAATGTGTCATTATTGTATCTGAAGCTAGAAATATAAAGTATTACTCTGAAGTCCTATTGTAACTATGCAAAGTGTGGGCCATTAATGGTGGCTTGGAATCTTGATGGCTCCCATTAACCAGGAAAATTGGTTGTAACTGGCTCTGTTTACTTGCAAACCTTCCTGG
Source organism: Mauremys mutica (assembly GCF_020497125.1). Taxonomy (NCBI): domain Eukaryota; kingdom Metazoa; phylum Chordata; order Testudines; family Geoemydidae; genus Mauremys; species Mauremys mutica. The sequence continues at coordinate 46,229,637 of NC_059075.1, forward strand.
GTAGGTGCAGGCCAACCCTGAAAGAATGGAGAATGAGGTCTAACAGTGACCATGTCACCTGGTACTGGAATCCATCTTAAACCTGGTGCTTTCCCATTTAGAAGGAAGGGTGGGAACCCAGAGAGAGACAAAGGATTCCCGCCTTGTGCCAAAGTTATAAAAGGGGGTGGAACAGAACAAAGGAGGCGGCAGTCATAAGAAATTCCCTACTTACCACCTGAGCTGGAACTAACAAGAACTGTACTGGGGAAAGGATTGGGCCCAGACAAGAAGGAGTCTAGTCTGTGAAAGAAGCTTATTGGAACATCTCTGAGGGTGTATTCAGTTTCTTAATGTATTCGGCTTAGACTTGCGTGTTTTTGCTTTATTTTACTTGGTGACTTACTTTGTTCTGTCTGTTATTACTTGAAACCACTTAAATCCTACTTTTTATACTTAATAAAATCCCTTTTTTTATTATTAAACCCAAAGTAAGTGATTAATACCTGTGGGAGCAAACAGCTGTGCATATCTCTCTGTCACTGTTATAGAGGGTGAACAATTTATGAGTTTACCTGTATAAGCTTTATACAGAATAAAACGGATTTATTTGGGGTTTGGATCCCATTGGGAGCTGGGTGTCTGGGTGCTGGAGACAGGAGTACCTGCTGAGGGGTTTTCAGTTAAAGCCTGCAGCTTTGGGGACATGGTTCAGACCCTGGGTCTGTGTTGGAGCAGAGTAGCGTGTCTGGCTCAACAAGACAGGGTTCTGGAAGTCAAGCTGGCAAGGAAAATGGGCTCAAAGGTAGTTTCAGCACATCAGGGGGTCTCTGTGACAGAACCTGTCACACTACATGCAAAGTCAGATTTTCCTGAAAATTGTTATGCCGGTTGAAGGCAGAATTAGTGGTGTAAATTTGCGGTCACTTGGTCCAAGTGTTCCTGAGGTAAAGCCCTTAAAAAATGTATATGATTTTAACATTTTCATGTTTTTATAAAGCTTTTTACACTGAGCTAGGGAAAAACTGTGACCCTGATCCTAATAAAATCTATATAATTGATCTGCCCCTGAGCAGAGGGAGACTGGACCCAGGGTATCCCACCTGGGTTCCCTAACCACTGGATCACAGAGCCATTCTCACATGCTGTCTCTCTCTGGCCCAATGACTATTTAAGTATTTATTCAGAATGGAACAGTTATTGGGCCAGGGAGAGAGAAAGAGTGGGAATGATTCTGTGGTCCAGTTTTTAGGGGACTCATTTGGGAGGCAGGGATGCCAGTGTCCAGTCCCCTTGCTCCAATCACTCTTTCATTTTATCCAGTGTGGAACAGCTTCACCAGGAGAGACTGAGGCCTGGTCTACACTAGGAGGTTATGTCGAATTTAGCAGCGTTAAATCGAATTAACCCTGCACCCGTCCACACAACGAAGCTATTTAGTTCGACATACAGGTCTCTTTAGTTCGATTTCTGTACTCCTCCCCGACAAGGGGAGTAGCGCTAAATTCAACATGGCCATGTCGAATTAGGGTACGTGTGGATGGAATTCGACGCTAATAGCTCCGGGAGCTATCCCACAGTGCACCACTCTGTTGACACTCTGGACAGCAGTCCGAGCTCGGATGCTCTGACCAGCCACACAGGAAAAGCCCCGTGAAAATTTGAATTCCTTTTCCTGTCTGGCCAGTTTGAATCTCATTTCCTGTTTGGACATCGTGGCGAGCTCAGCAGCACTGGCAGCGATGCAGAGCTCTCCAGCAGAGGAGTCCATGCAATCTCAGAATAGAAAGAGGACCCCAGCATGGACTGACCAGGAAGTCTTGGATCTGATCACTGTGTGGGGTGATGAGTCTGTGCTTTCGGAGCTGCGCTCCAAAAAACGGAATGCAAAGATCTACGAGAAGATCTCCAAAGCCATGACAGAGAGAGGATACAGCCAGGATGCAACGCAGTGCCGCGTGAAAATCAAGGACCTGAGACAAGGCTACCAGAAGACCAAAGCGGCAAACGGACGCTCCGGATCCCAGCTCCAGACATGCCGTTTCTACGAGGCACTGCATTCCATTCTAGGTGCGGCCGCCACCACTACCCCACTACTGACCGTGGACTCTGAGGATGGGATAGTGTTGACAGCCGGTTCCTCGGAGATGTTCGCGGATGGGGAAGATAAGGAAGGAGATGAGGAGGACGAGGCAGTCGACAGCGCTTACAACGCTGATTTCCCTGACAGCCAGGATCTCTTCATCACCCTCACGGAGATCCCCTACCAACCCTCCCCAGCCGTTAACCCGGACACTGAATCAGGGGAAGGATCAGTCGGTAAGTGCTTTAAACATGTAAACATTTATTTTTAACAGAACAGGAATATTAACTATGTGAAAAGAAGGTCAATATGTACGGGGATAGAACAGAAATCCTCATGGGAGATCTCCATGAAGCTCTCCTGGAGGTAATTGAAAAGCCTCTGCATGAGGTTCCTGGGGAGAGCGGCCTTATTGCATCCTCCGTGGTAGCACACTTTTCCGCGCCAGGCTATCATCAGATACTCGGGTATCATTGCCTCAACGAGCATGGCGGCATAGGGCCCTGGTTTTTGCTGGCTTTCACGCAGCATGTGGTCTTTATCTGTGTCACTGATCCTCATCAGGGTGATCTCGCTCATGGTGACCTGCTTTGAATTAGGGGAATGTTAGTATTGGGACTGCTTGCCTGTTCCTTTACATAACTGTAACCGGCGGTTTACAGCCATGCGGTGGAGGCGGGACAGGGGCAGCATACAGGGATCTTTCCCGGGGACAGCCGCGAGGGGGTGGGACAGGGGCAGAGTGCATGCTTTCCGGATTGCCGGCAGCAGGAACTGGCCAACGCTAGGAGCATTGCTTTGACCGTGAAAGGAGGGCACTGCTATAAATTAAGTTTTAAGCAGCCAAAAGTCTGCGGCTTATCATGTCTGCCTGCAACACGAATTCTGCTGTCCTGCCCCGCTTGTCTGATCTCCACTGAAAGGCCCCAGGCACTGAATGTGAAGGCCGAAAAGTCGACCTTGTCCTGAGTGCGCATGAGATAGGTGCTGTGCATGGTCTTGTTCACAGAGACAGACTAGACTATGTTCATTGTTTGCAAAAATGTATCTTTGTAAGGAATTCACTCTCTTTTTCCCATCACACAGCTGCGACTGTCTCCCGACCTACCCCGGCATCCCCCTCACAGAGGCTGGCGCAGATTAGGCGGCGAAAGAAAAGGAAACGGGACGAGATGTTCTCAGAACTTATGGGCTGCTCCCGAGCCGAGGCGGCCCAGCAGACCCAGTGGAGGGAGAACATGTCGCAGCACCAGCGCTCACACAGCAAACGGGAGGACAGGTGGCGGCAGGAAGACCAGCAGGCGACTCAAACGCTGCTTGGACTAATGAGGGAGCAAACGGACACGCTCCGGCGCCTTGTGGATGTTCTGCAGGACCGGAGGCAGGAGGACAGAGCCCCACTGCAGTCTATCTCTAACTGCCCTCCCCTCACCCAAAGTACCAAGAAGGAGGGGTGGCAGGGGCCGTGAAAACTGTCACTCCACCCCTACAGAGTGCTCAAGTACAAGAAGGCTCTCATTCCCAAAATTTTGATAAGTCCTTTCCTTCCCGCCTCACCCAAGCCCCTGTCCCAGTTTCATCCCCTAGCTGTCTAGTTGATAATAAAAAATACTTTTCTGTTAATTACTGGTTCCGTCATGTTCTTTTAGAGGAGACTGTGTTTGAAGGGGGGGAAGGGGGTTGATAATTGGACAGGACAGTCACCTTTACCAGAGTACAGACACGGGGGCAGGTTCAGCAGCAGGTTACACACACAGTGCAGTCACTAGGCACCCTGGTCAGTCTGGGAGGTGGTTTTCATGTTCTGTGTGTGGGGGGCTATGTGACTTTGTGGCAGGGGAGGGTGGTTAGAGATCTTATGCAGCGGTCCTTATCCTGGATCACAGAGCCACGCAGCAGGGGATCTGTAACCGTCCTCCCCCGCCACAAAGTCACATAGCCACCACACACAGAGTCCCGAAAAGGAGGGGTGGCAGGCTCCGTTGAAACAACCAGTCCGCCACTGCGGACCGCTCTAGGAGCAGGAGCCTGTCATTCCTCGAGTTTAGAAGCGGTCTTTACATCACTACACACCCTACCCACCACAGTCTGCGTCCCAGTTTCAACCCTTTACCGCGAAATCAGTAATAAAGAAAACTGTTAATTAACAAAGTTCCATGTATTTTATTTTTAAGCGTGCGTTGGAAGGGGGGGAACGGGGTGAAGAGGGTATGTAACTGCAGAGGATAGTCAACATTAGCTGGGTAAAGAAATGGGGGCAGGTTCAGCTTCTCTGTAAACAAACTTAATAGTCACAGGTTACCCTGCTCACTGAGGAACCTAGCTTTCAAAGCCTCCCGGATGCACAGCGCTTCCCGCTGGGCTCTTCTAATCGCACGGCTGTCTGGCTGGGCGTAATCAGCAGCCAGGCTATTTGCCTCAACCTCCCATCCCGCCATAAAGGTCTCCCCCTTGCTCTCACAGAGATTGTGGAGCACACAGCAAGCTGCAATAACAATGGGGATATTGGTTTCGCTGAGATCTGAGCGAGTCAGTAAGCTTCTCCATCTCCCCTTGAGACATCCAAAAGCACACTCCACCACCATTCTGCACTTGCTCAGCCGGTAGTTGAAGAGTTCTTTGTCACTGTCCATGGCGCCTGATTAGGGCTTCATGAGCCAAGGCATTAGCGGGTAGGCTGGGTCCCCGAGGATCACTATAGGCATTCTCCACATCCCCAACAGTTATTTTGTGGTCCGGGAAGAAAATACCTTCCTGCAGGCGTCTAAACAGACCAGAGTTCCTGAAAACACGCGCGTCATGAACCTTGCCCGGCCATCCGACGTTGATGTTGGTAAAACATCCCCTATGGTCCACCAGTGCTTGCAGCACCATTGAAAAGTAGCCCTTTCGGTTAATATACTGGCTGGCCTGGTGGTCCGGTCCCAGGATAGGGATGTGAGTTCCATCTATAGCCCCACCGCAGTTTGGGAATCCCATCGCGGCGATGCCATCTATGATGACCTGAACGTTTCCCGGGGTCACTACCTTTGAGAGCAGTAGCTCAACGATTGCGTTGGCTACTTGCATCACAGTAACCCCCACGGTAGATTTGCCCACGCCAAAGTGGTTCGCTACTGACCGGTAGCTGTCTGGCATTGCAAGTTTCCAGAGGGCTATGGCCACTCGCTTCTGCACAGTCAGGGCTGCTTGCATCCGAGTGTCCTTGCGCTTCAGGGCAGGGGACAGCAACTCACACAGTTCAAGGAAAGTTCCCTTACACATCCTAAAGTTTCGCAGCCACTGTGATTCATCCCAGACCTGCAGCACTATGCGGTCCCACCAGTCCGTGCTTGTTTCCCGGGCCCAGAATTGCTGTTCCACAGCATGAACATGACCCATTGCCACCATGATGTCCACGGCGTGGGGTCCCGTGCTTTGTGAGAGGTCTGTGCCACTCTCAGACTTCATGTCCTCACCGCGCTGCTGTAGCTTCCTCGCCCGATTTCTCAGCATCTGACTGTGAAAAAGGTGGACGATAAGGTGCGAGGAGTTGACAACGGCCATAACTGCAGCGATGATCGCAGCGGGCTCCATGCTCGCAGTGCTGTGGCGTCCGCGCTGTCACTCACCAGAAAAGTGCGCGAACTGATTGCCCGCCTGCGCTTTCAGGGAGGGAGGGCGGGAGTGACGGTTGAATGACGACAGTTACCCAAAACCACCCTCGACACATTTTTTCCCCCAGCAGGCATTGGGGGCTCGACCCAGAATTCCAATGGGCAGCGGGGACTGCAGGAACTGTGGGATAGCTGCCCACAGTGCACCGCTTCCAATGTCGATGCTTGCCCCGTTAGTGTGGACTCACAAAGTCAAATTACTGTCCTTAGTGTGGATACACACGTTCGACTTTGTAATATCGGTTCCACAAATTCGATTTAAGTAGAATCGAACTACTCTGGTAGTGTAGACATACCCTGAGGGAGCCCTGCATCTGAACATCCCATGGTTCAAGATAGGAGACTCCTGTCTAAATTCTTTCTCTCCATCTGGCAGAGAGGGGGGAATTGAACCTGGATCTCCCACATCCCAGGCAATCACTACTCTAACTACTGGGCTAAAAGTTATAAGATAGGCACCTCCACTGCCTCAGTCTATTTTCTAAAGTGGGAGGCAGGTACCTAATTTATTCCCTCAAGAAGTGCCTTAGGCATCTAAGGTCTCTGACTTTCCAGGCAGGGGATTCCTCTTTGTGGATCACAAGTAGAGACAAGTGCCTCCCTGCAGACCAGACTTGGGCACTATCTCTGAGAGAGAAGTGGAACTTAGCATACACCTTTGTAGTCAGCATCTCCCATTGACTAGCTTAGGCAGCTCTGGGCCTAGCATGCTGGCTTTGTAGATCCTGTTCTGAGGTGCCTATCTCTCCCTATTCATTGTATAGGGAGCCTAGGTGTCTAACAGCTTTGTGGATTGCAGTGTTGTTCCTGTGGTTTGCTAAGTGGTGTGACACTCAGCACTGCAACACCTATGTCCCTTCTAAATCCCACCCCATGTGCTTACATGTTTGTAAGATCACAGCCTTAGCTACATAATGAACAGGCATATCTTGCCAGTTGTGCTTTGAATGAAGCATGGCTCTGCAGGAGTCATTATTAGCTTGGCCAGCATCATTCCATCCTTACTCTAATAATTTGGTGATATATCCCTGTGAATGATGAATCAGAGAAACAGCCCACAGCACGGAAGGGGTTAAAGAGAACCTTTGGGCCCAGCTAGCCCTGTCCCCTTATACCAGGAGCCAATGCCAGGCCAGGAGGGGAGAGAAAAGAGGGGAACCTGCCTCACTTTGGGTCTGACTGGTGAGGTGGGAGTAGCGGGGACAGGGCGTGCTTGGGGGAGGGGTCAAGCAGGTGGTGGGGCCTTGGGGAAGGGGTGGAGTGAGGGCGGGACCTTGGGCAGAGCTGGGGTTGAACACCCTCGGGGCAAGGAGGAAGCCGGCATCTGTGACAAGCACCGTCTCCCTGGCTAGAGGAAGAGGCTTAGGAGCACCCAGCCTAAGACAGAACTGTGTGACCAAAGAACAGAGACCATGTGGAGTTCTGACCCTGCCAAACACATGGCTGCCCTGCCCAGAGGAACCTGGGACCACAACAGGATGCGACCCAGTGGCCATGAGGGGATACTATTAGAGATAAGTCACCACTGCCATGCCTCACAATGAAGTGATGGCAATAGGAAGTAGCTCAGGGCAGTGAATGTAGTCTCCCTGCTGGGAGGCCCCCTACCCAAGAGTTGACTTACACGGGGCCCTGGGCTGGGACCTGGTGAAGTGGGAGGGCCTGGGTTCCCCTACCTCCCCCTCAGCCTTAAAGCCTGGGGCACCTTGATCAAGCAAGGGGCTTCATTTTAGTTACTTAAAAATAAAAGAAAAGGCCTGGCAAATTCTCAAAACAAAAATATTATTTAAAAAAATTAAGGTTGTGGAATTACAAAATGTATTTACTTGTCACACAATTTAGAAAACCAAGCACTTAAAAATAAAGAAACAAATTGTTAAGGATATCATAAATCTTGCACTGCCAGCTATTGGATAAATTATTCTCATTAAGTATAAAGTAATATATATTTAATATTAAAGAATCAACCTTCAGAGTTAAAGTTATTGTGTTGTAATGAAATGTGTTCTTTTATTATATCCGCAAGATAATGTTGCCAATTCTTGCAATTTTACTATGAATCTTGCAAACAGTTGGTATATTTCTTAAAGCTCCAGCTGCTGGGATCACATTATCACCTGAGAACCTCAGCTTTCATTTAAAAAAAAGTAACCTTTTAGCATTCATACTCAAGGCTATGATTTTGGTACATCAATTTTTAGTAAATTTCTTGGCAGAGGTGTGGGGAAAAGACTGTAAGTCACAAAAGGGGGGATGAGAGTCTACCCTGCACCCACACCACAGCAGAGATGCATGTACTGCGGTGTTCTGTCTAGTTCCCTGCTCTCTGGGCATTGCGACCTGGCACACAAGATCGCATTCAGGTTTGATGTGTCTGTCACTTTTGCCTCCATCTACGGAGGAGGGATAGGCCTGCGCTAGGTCACAACATCTAGAGCGGTGAGCTGAGACCAGCCTTGAAGGACAGCAACTGCCACTGCAGAGTGAGTGCAGGACAGACTTCTCATAGACTTTATTCAAATTCATATTACTGTGAACATCATGAGTTCTGTGTCAAAATCACAGCTTTACTCATGGTTGCAGAAAAATGCTTGAAAACACAAACCCTAAATGAAAAGACAAAAAATGGAGGGGGGAAGGAAATATTATTTTATGATTCATGGCTTTTAAGTCAAACTTAATGTTGGTGGGTAACTTATGATTTTTGAATGTCAGGTGTTGGCTATACTGCCAGCCTTAACTTTTGGGGACTTTTTCAATATTTGGAATATTGATATTTTCCTTCTCTGGCTTTTGTCATTTTGGTGTCCTGAAGGAGACCCAGCATTGAATCCTTATATCAAATGTCTTCCCTTCTTGCTCCCACCTGGTAGCTGTAGTGTCAAAAAACCTGATTTTGCTACTGATCATAAGAAGGTGACACAGAGAAGTGTTAGCAAGAAATTGAAACTTTATTTCCTGACTCTCTTGGTGAGGGTTATCCCAGGGCTGGGGTCACTCTCCATTGACTCCAATGCCTGCTGTGACTGTCACCCCAATCAGCCCACGGGTCCTTCTGCTCCAGCTACTGACCCAGCTCAGTCCTGGGCACTACTCTCCCCGCGCGCTTCCCCAAGCCCCACCCCTTTGCCATCACCCTGGGCGCTTCCCCCTAAGGTAGAAGTCAACCTTCCGCCTCAACGTGCGCTTGAAACCTCAGCCCCGCTGTGACGTCACGGCGCGGTTGCTACGGGAACACCAGGGGTTTGCCTGACGGCTGTCGTGAAGCGACGGGGCTACTAGAGCTGTGGCGGTAGCCTAGGCCCTGCCTCCCCCTTCTCTCGGGCGCTGACTCCGCGCCACTCCCCCTCCCTATCGCAGCCGGAGGAGGCGGTGCTGCCGCTGTTTGCTATGTAGGGGGCCTGGTGCGGGCGGATCCGGAGGCCGCTGTCCGCCTCTTGAGAGCGGCGAGGGGGGCTCGATTGCGGGATGTTCTCCAAGAAGCCGCACGGGGATGTGCGGAAATCCACGCAGAAGGTGCTGGACAGCCGCAAGGACCCGCTCACCCGCCTCAAGCACCTGCGCGTCCTCATCGGTGAGGCCCAGGGTGGGAGCGAGGGAGGCCGAGGGAAAGGTGTCCTGGCGCGGGGAGCGAAAGGGGCCGGGCGGGGCCGGGGGAAAAGGTGCCCTGGCGTGGGGAGCGAGAGCGGCCGGGGGGACGGTACCCCAGCGTGGGGAGCGAGTGGGGTCTAGGTGGGGACGGGAGGAAGGTGCCCCGACTCGGGGGGCGTTGAGAGCGAGAGGGGTCCCGGCCCGGAGGGGGCACAGGGGTGGGGTCACTCCAGTCTGGGGTGTGTTACAGTGCCTTGTGGTTGGCGACCCAGGCTTGTGGGCGCCTCCTGATGAGCCCTGGTTGGGTGCTCGCTCCCTCCCTCCCTCGGCTGGCGGTGGGGCTTCTTGGCTCAGGTTCCTGGTTTAGAAAGACACAAAACTTGTGTGTGCCCCGCTGCTTGGGTGAGGGGCAGAGAGAGTGGGGAGGATGGGCGGTGTTGCCTGTAGGGGGTGGGTGGATTCTCACCCAAAGATAGGAGGGAAGGCCCAGAGCCTCAAACCAAACCTCTTTGTTGGCATGATAGTCTACACGGTGTTGATTAAGTGTAAATGACATTAACATTGAGTGTTCCTAAGTAGCTCACGTCATGGAACATCTGCTTGGAACAGGGCTTTGCAGGAGTGCCGGGGATTGCTGAGGCAATTTTTGAGGTGGAGTGAAGGGTTAATTAAATTCATGCCACCTCTTCTTCCCCCCTCTTCCTCCTCCTGCTCTATCCGCGCCCCCCCCCCCCAAGCCCTGTAATATGAAAGACTACAGTAATGCTGAGTTTTTTGGAAGTTGTGGATTAATTTGTCCTGTGAAAGAAAAATATGCTAGATCTTTATAAATACTGCAAAATTGTTTAATATCTTTGTTGAATAAAAACTGCTAATGAGCTTTAATGGCATTTGTAACCACTCTTATCCATATTACATAAATGCTTGTATTAGCAAATTTTGTTTGTAAGGATTTTCACAGTAACCGCATCACAAATACTCGTTAAAATGTATTCAGATGCGTATTCATGCTGGATGTGTTCTTGTGATCATCCTGAAAGCTCCTTTTGGGTTTGGGAGTCCTTCAGTCAGAGTGGAATCAGCACTAAGCAGTAGCTTAGTACAAATAGTGAATGATAAGTAATGAATACATGATGCAGTAGTCATGGTGATGATGATTTGTTAGAGGTCAGTAGGTTGAAATAACAAATACATTTGTAAAAATCCAAGTCTGTTCAAGGATACTTGGAGAACAGACACAGTGATTACATTTACTGCAAATAGTTAGCTGTGTCCTGTTTTTCTGCCCTGAAATACATTGGGTGCAATTGTAGGTCTGTCACTTTCTCTACATGTATTTAGAGCTGGGTCAAGAAGAGTGACCTTGGTGCAACTGTGTTTCTTAGTTTTTGGGTAGGAGTCAGTGCTCTCGGCTGTTCTTATTTGGGGGGGGGGTGTATATAAGTTTCTTGTCCTTACAGTTCAAAACTGCCAAGAAAAATGGTTATTGATATTTGTTCCTCTAAATGCCAATGCCAGGGTACAACTGTTAACATGTGGCAGCCTTACAGTTTAAGCACTTATAATTACACTGCCTCAAAAGAGGATACTACATCCTTGTAATTAACTTCTCTTACTGCTGGGGTGGGCTGGAACAGCTATCTCCCTATCCTTGAAATCATTAAATTGTTCTTACCTGTTTATACTGGACCAATTGTGGCTTGCGCTGTGTATAAATATGCTGTGTTATCCGGCAGTTTATCAACCAGAAAGCTCTATATTCTGATATTTTCCGATACAAATTTTCAATCTAGTAACCGGGTAGTATACTGCCCAGGAAGTTATGCAATTGCACATTCTGTACTCTACTTTTATTCAAAAGAGGCAGAAGACAAGTAACCTCATCTTCTCCAGCGTTTGAAGAAGTCTGCAATAGGAACCAGCCTCACAAAGGAACAAAATGCAATTCTGAATTGATGTTATTTGGCTACCCTTAGTCTGTGTATTGTTTTGTTTGATTTGAATTTCGAGTATTTACTTCCACTCCTTTGGAAGTTAGATGTGGTTGATAAGAAACAAGGGCTGCAGCTCTATTAGGAACATCATCACAGTGTCAGCTAATGGTTCTTAATTAATCTGAGGTTTTTGCAGTGACTTTAAAACAGATTAAATCAGTTGGGGCATCTCAGCACCTGCCTGTTCCATTTGCCACAGTCTTAGGGCTTGGCTACACTTACAAATTTGCAGCGCTGCAGCAGGGTGTGAAAACACGCCCTCTCCAGCGCTGCAAATTGCGCCGCTGCAAAGCGCCAGTGTGGTCAAAGCCCCAGCGTGGCTCCCAGCGCTGTCCGTTATTCCCCACAGGGAGGTGGAGTACGGACAGCGCTGGGAGAGCTCTCTCCCAGCGCTGGTGCTTTGACTACACTTAGCACTTCAAAGCGCTGCCGCGGTAGCACTCCCACGGCAGCGCTTTGAAGCGCTATGTCTACACTACACAGCTTTTATTGACATGGCTGTGTCGCTACAGCCGTGCTGCTAAAAGTTGTGCAGTGTAGCTGCTGTTTGTTAGCTCTCCTGCCGCCAAAAACTTCCACCCTCAATAAGCTGTGTCTGCATTGTCGGCAGGAGAGCACTCCTGCCGACAAAGCGCTGTTCACACTGGCGCTTGTCGTCGGCAAAACTTTTGTCTTTCAGGCTTTTTTTTTAACATCTCTGAAAGACAAAATTTTGTCGTTCAGCTGCCAGTGTAGACATAGCCTTAGAGTACAGTCCAGTGCATGACTATGTAGACAAAGGCAGATTTGCTGGGTGTGACTCTGTTTTGCATCCTTTCTTTTTTTTTTTGCCATGATCTGGCTACAAAATTGTGCCTTCTTGCAGATGTGCTCTCCTATATATCTGTGAATTGGAAAAATGACAGGACTTATTCTGGATGCTCCTATTGGCACCTCCCACATACACACTTGACAATGAAAGAAATGGATTGCTGATTGTCTGTCTGTAGTCTTCTATTCTGTAAGGTTTACTCCTTCCCTTCAATCCTTAAAAACATGGCACGCACACAGTGCAAGCAGATCTGCTGCTTGTTTACAAGACACTCTGCCTCTTCTCTCATCCTCCTTTCATGATTGGTCTGCAGGACCAAATTTAAAAATATTGGTGCCAGCATCAGATAGATGACTGGTAGCAATAGATACGGATAACTGTCTGCATTTATTTGGTACACCAGGAGCTGTTCCTATTCTGAGTAGTGAAGTGTTGTAGCTTCCTGTTTACCATCTTCTGTGACTACTCCACCATATTGTAATAGTGGGCACTCTGCCATATGCTCCAGGGGAGCCAACCCAACCACTCCAGTGTTGTCTCTGGGAAAAGCTTTCCACAATCTCTGCTCTGTTTTGCTTCCCCACTCTTTGTGAAGACTGACTTTTGTACCTGTCAGATCACTTCTTTCCCCAACTTCTGCATATCAGCAAGTTGTAGCAAAAGGAGAATCCCGTAGTCATTTCACATCCACAGAGAAGATAGGAGTTTACCTCCCTTCATAAACTTTAAACCCCTTTAATGGAGCTGCAAAGTAAACTGACGGTAACGTACTTGGGAGCTGAATCTCTGCTGTACACTTAATGTTTGGTCCAGTAAATCATTGTGTGACTACAAATCCAAGTCCTGGACAGTCACTGCTTTATTAGAACTCTTTGCATGTGTTAATAAAATAATGGAAAAAGGATAATTCTCTAACATAACTTGTTTAGATTTTTCACAAGGCTTCTGATGAAGTCCTTCATAGGAGGCTACTAAAATAGTGAAGTACAATAGTACTGGTAGGAGAGGCAGAGTGCTGGCATGGATCAGAAATAGAAAATAAAGAATAGGAATTGTCAGTTTTCATCATGACAGAGGATTAACAGTTGGGTGCTACATGGTTCTGTATGAGGACCAGTGTCTAAATGTATTTAAAAGTGGAGGAGGCAAGCAATGAGGTGTCAGAACATGTAGATGACACAATATTTTTGGTCAAAACCAGAAGAGACTAACTTTGGAAGACCTAACCAAACTAGATGAATGGACCATACAATGACAGATGAAATTTACTGTTGACAAATGCAAAGTAATAGACATTGGAAGGAATCATTTGAATTAGTTTTACAGCTCAGTTGGTTCTAAAGTAACTGCATCTTGAGAAAACTACCTTGGCATTGTTGTGGACAGCTCAGTTGAGACTTCTGCTCAATGTGCAGTAGCAGTAAAAAATGCAAACAGTGTTACGATGCATAAAGAATAGGATGAAGACTAATATGGAAAATATGCCATATAAACAATGATATGCCTTCACATAGAATAGTGTTCAGTTCTAGTAACCCCCATCACAAAAAGACTAACAGAAGGTAGAAAGGTTCAAAGATGGGAGATGGAAATGATTCAGATCTGGAAAACCTCTCATATGAAGAGAAATTAAAAGGATTGAGACTTGACTTCAGAGAGGGCATATAAATACACAATAATAAATGACACAGACAAGGTAAAAATGTCTATTCACTTTTCCTCATTATACAAGAACAAGGGGAAATGCATTGAAATTGAAAAGTGGCAAATTCAAAACTGATAAGGAAATATTTTTCACACAATGAAGATATGGATATAATGGTGACAAGATTTTTATAGAGACCAAGACCTTGGCAGCATCCTAAAAAGAATTAAACATTTATGTGGATAACAATATCCATAATTACCATAGTAATTTTTATATAAAATATATAAATATATATATTTTAAAAAGTAGGAAGGGGTCATTTGTGTCTGTGCGCACACAATTCACTAAAAGCATCTTTTGATCAAGAATGCTGTGACTAGTCATGGCAATTTTTATCAATTATCGGGGCGGGGGTCATGGAAATATTGTAGAGAAGTGATAGCTTCGCTACCATAAAACCCAATTTTAGCATCTGTAAACTTTTCCAAACCAACATTAGACTGGAAAATTGCCTTATTTATTCTGAAGGCAAGACCCACCTCAATAAGGAGCATGAAGCACACCTCTGCCCCTCCTGTTAAGGCAGCCTTCCCCAACAGATGGAACTCATCTCCAAAGACATGGCCCATTAGCAATCAAGTCACCTCATACAGGCCATGAGAGATAACACTAGGCGGTATTTACATATGAATAGCTTCCTTTCTCCTGCACAGGGAGAAAGCAGTGTCCCTGCTTCAGGTTGCTGTGTTTTAAAGCATGTGGAGTTGGATGTCCTCTAAAAATCCAAGGTGGCTCACATTAAAGAAAACTAGGTCACCATAGCTCAATAAAACCACACTGAAATATCGATACCATTAAGAAAGCATATGCCACACACACAAGTTCCTGATGACTACAAAACAAGGTTCCACGTGAACATAGGAACTGCTATACTGGATCAAAACTAGTGGTCTATCTAGTCCAGAAGCCTGTTTCCAACAGTGACCAGTACCAGCTGCTTCAAAGAAAGAAAACACCGCAGTAGGCAATTATGGGTGTTTGCTTTGTGGAATCAGTTAAATGTACACTGTTGCAAACTAGGTCCTTTGAGAATAAAATCTTAGCTTAAGCAGAATTTTTTTTGTATGTTCTGGTCCTGATAGTTTTTAAATTTTAGATGCAAAATATTCATCAAAAATAAAACTATTCTTTCCCCATTATATTTTCACTGTGGAATAAAACTAAGACCAACTTAATAGCTGCTAATGCAAACCAATTTATTGCTAGTATTGTGTTTGTAAACATGCTCCACAATTCCAGTTTACTGTTTTAAAATTTTACAGTGGTTGAGAACTCAAGAATTTTCATCCATAGCAGTCCTGTTGACTTTGAGTTATCTATAGCTATCTGTAGAGAGGAAATCAGTCTGTACCTTACAGCTGGATGAAACGTATGTTGGACATCCAGTTTGACTGGTCTCTTGTTTAAGGGGTGAAAACATTATCTAAAGTTTATTTCTGAGATGCTTACAGGTGTGGATTGGCCTATGTAGGTTAAATCAGAAGGGCTTTAAATTAAACAAATACCTGTTTGAACATGTCTGTTACAACATTTCAAAAGGATAAATATCCAGTGGCTTTATACTGTAAAATGGTGCTTTATAATCTCTCAGTCTTGCAAACTATACCAGCTGAAAGAGTTAATGATCCTTCTAGCAAAGGTAATAGAAGTGGTGAGGGGGAATACTATTGCAAAGAGAAGCATTCTGGAATTTTTTTTAGGGATGATAGGCCACAAAGTTCTTATTGGATCTTTAAACTTGCATTATTTTCTGCAATAGCAGCAGAATGTGTGTTTTCTTTAATGTTAACAGCTATACCTAATCAATAGGATATGTTGCTGTTGTTGTTCTTGGGCTCATGTAAAGGAATTGCCTTTTAGTTAAGGAATCTGGACTAGGTTAAGTTTTGGTCTTGACTTGTGAGCCTGGACTAGGTTTGCTGCTTATTTGGGCGGGGAGGGCAGGGGCATTGCCAAAGTGAGTTTTGGCAAACATACTGAATAATGAGTTTGTGCTAGGAAACAGTTTGGGATCAGGTCAAAGGTCCAAGGTAGGCAAAGGAGTAGTTTTGGCTTCTGGGGGCGGACTTGGGTTTGCATGGGCTAAATTTGTGACTTACGAAGACTTGCAGATGTGGCAGAATGTCTTACAGTTGCCTCATATCTGTGTTTTGGAACCTGAAGAAGAGCTCTGTTGAAGTTCGAAAGCTTGTTTGTTTCACCTACAGAGGTTGGTCCAATAAAAGGGATTACCTCACCCACCTTCCTCCCCCCTCCCCCGCGCTTAAGTTTTCATTAAAATAAGTTTTAAGACTCCAGTTTGTATGGTTACAGCGAGAACATTAAAAATGGAATAAATGTAAACAAGTGTTGATTCCCCCTGAGTTTGCTGTTAACCTGAAACAACTAGGTTTGAGAGCTCTCGGATACTTTATTTCATCTCAATGGAATGTTGAAATTTAAACCTGATCGTGTAAATGTCAATGTTCGGTATTTTACTGCTGTTCAGTTCAGCAAAAACATCCAGCAAATGTGCTTGTTCATCAATTTTTGGAATGTTGGAGGCTGAACACCCCAGATGTCAAAACATCCAGCTGCTTTCCCTTGGCAACTTCTATAAAGCAGTAATGACTTTTCCATACAAAAATCTGGTTGCACTCAAATAATCTGTGACAGCATTACAAAAAATTAACATAAAGAAACTAAAATGGATCATGTTATATTGGAAGGACAGTTGCATTGATCTGGGGCTCATGCTATGTAATTTAGGTCTAAATGTACCCCCATAGGATACAGACTTATTTATAGTATGCACAGAGTGGTATACACTTTTGGGCCTGATCCAAAGTCCCTTGAAGTCTCTGAGGATATGTATTGTATGTTTTCATACCCTAATTAAAGGGACACGGGTGTTATATCTTTAACAAGTAAGGCATTTGTTACGGTCCCGCATGATATTCTTATCGATAAACTAGGCAAATACAATTTAGATGGGGCTACTATAAGGTGGGTGCATAACTGGCTGGATAACCGTACTCAGAGAGTAGTTATTAATGGTTCCCAATCCTGCTGGAAAGGTATAACAAATGGGGTTCCGCAGGGGTCTGTTTTGGGACCGGCTCTGTTCAATATCTTCATCAATGACTTGGATGTTGGCATAGAAAGTACGCTTCTTAAGTTTGCAGATGATACCAAACTGGGAGGGATTGCAACTGCTTTAGAGGACAGGGTCATAATTCAAAATGATCTGGACAAATTGGAGAAATGGTCTGAGGTAAACAGGATGAAGTTTAACAAAGACAAATGCAAAGTGCTCCACTTAGGAAGGAACAATCAGTTTCACACATACAGAATGGGAAGAGACTGTCTAGGAAGGAGTATGGCAGAAAGGGATCTAGGGGTTATAGTGGACCACAAGCTAAATATTAGTCAACAGTGTGATGCTGTTGCAAAAAAAGCAAACGTGATTCTGGGATGCATTAACAGGTGTGTTGTGAGCAAGACATGAGAAGTCATTGTTCCGCTCTACTCTACGCTGGTTAGGCCTCAACTGGAGTAGTGTGTCCAGTTCTGGGCACCGCATTTCAAGAAAGATGTGGAGAAGTTGGAGAGGGTCCAGGGAAGAGCAACAAGAATGATTAAAGGTCTTGAGAACATGACCTACGAAGGAAGGCTGAAATAATTGGGTTTAGTTTGGAAAAGAGAAGCCTGAGAGGGGACATGATAGCAGTTTTCAGGTATCTAAAAGGGTGTCATCAGGAGGAGGGAGAAAACTTGTTCACCTTTGCTTCTTGTTCTGTCCTTAGAGGCTATGGGCTTAAACTGCAGCAAGGGAAGTTTAGGTTGAACATTAGGAAAAAGTTCCTGTCAGGGTGGTTAAACACTGGAATAAGTTGCCTAGAGAGGTTGTGAAATCTCCATCTCTGGAGATATTTAAGAGTAGGTTAGATAAATGTCTATCATGGATGGTCTAGACAGTATTTGGTCCTGCCATGAGGGCAGGGGACTGGACTCGATGACCTCTCGAGGTCCCTTCCAGTCCTAGAGTCTATGAATCTATGAAACAAAGACACCGTTCTCCAAACATTTAGTCAGATGTTGGAGTTAAATGGGAGTTGTAAAAAGCCTTCCACCATTTTAACAGTCAAGCATTAAGAGAGCTGGGAAACTCCTTACTGAATAGCAATGCTACCTTCCCCATCTCATATTTGGAATGCAGTAATTTAAGCAATATGGCTTATCAAATGTTTTATCATCTTATTTTAACATTCTTTCTGGTAACTTTTATCAGTTCCATTAAGTTCTGAGAATTTTCTAATGAACTTCTCCAAATGATTAGTTCCTTTATTTAATTCAAAGAGAACTGTCATTATAAATATCTGTGCTTTGTGCAGTTTACTGTAACCTACTGAAAGGCAGCAAGCAGATTACTTGTCTTGAAGTCTGGAATAATTATAGTTTTTGTACCATTTGCCTTCTTGATCAGACACATACAGGAATTTTGGACACTGAAATGTTTTCCTATTGATTGCACAGATCATTACAAAAATTGCATTTGAAGTCCTGATACTATAAAGTCTCAATATAAATCTAGCCCTTTAAGTTTTCTAATTATATAGCAGTACTTGACATGGGTATCTTTATTATTAAGTTGGTATAACCTGCTGTAAAGTGAGAAAATATTTTTTTATGTTAGTGTTGCCACATACTTTGTGTTCACTCATAATTTTTTGTTTTTAAATAAAGAACTATTGTTGAAAACTATTTAAACAGTCAAAATCATATGTAAAAGCAACTATGGCTTGGTCTTTATCATATTTTACAGCATTACATATACAGCATTTAGTAGTGATAACTCTTTGTAGTGTAAATCCTAGTCCTGCATAGATTGTTTACACCTTACCTTGCATACATACCATGATTGTAGAGGAGATAACATTTGGTTTTCTTTTTTCTTCTTCTTTTTTTCTTCTTCTTCTTCCTTCTTTTTAAATTTGAAGTTTTGGTAAGCTAGTTCTGTTCATCATTGAGTCCTCTGTCCTACACAGAGAGTATTATTTATTTTAAAATTAAATTAAATTGCTACTACTATTACTTAGTAGAAATCTAGTCAACAAAGCAAAATTTAATTTTACATGGAGATTAATAATTCTAAGTAACCATCCCTTGATAGTTTCTGGTGACATAGCCCATTAAAATTATAATTTTAAGTAATTTAACTTATCTTATCAATTTGGTATGAAAATCTGTGATTGCACGCTATAATACATAGAAAGTGGGTAAAATGAACAAAACTGTTTTAGTATAATATGTTTAACTTTATATATTTTTCAAAAAAGCTCCCCAAGTGCATGGATGCGTGGACCCTTAAGCCTGTGCAAACTTTCACTTATTGGGGTAGTTCGTGGGTATAAGGAGCTGCCCTGGGCTCCCTTTTACAGGATTAGGTACACATTAAAAATTATTGCTTCCTTCACTCTGTGCTGCACATCTGTTTCAAGGTCACTGTGTTAAGGTGTTTGAAGCAACAAGTTGTGATTAATCTAACTTTTGATTTATAAACTTAAATATTTGATATTCTGCATAACATATTGTATTTTCTGACATTTGTACTGCTAAGATGGTTTTACTTAACAGAGTCATGGGATTGGTATCATGGATACAAAATCTCTTGCATATAGGTTGAGAGGAAGGATGGTCCCGTGGTCAAGGGGTAGTTTAGGATTTGCAATGTCTGAATTCAGTTCCTTGCTTTGCCAGATATCCTGTATGATCTTGGGGAAGTGACTTAACAAGACTTTTGAAAAAGACCACCAATTTTTGGGCAACTGTTTTTTGGGTGCCCGTCATAGGGGGTAATTTTTTTCTGAAAACATTGTGCATCCACCCTCGGAAAATCAAGCTCCTTTAAAGTATCTGAAGTTAGGTACAGTAACTCCTTACTTAAAGTTGTCCCGGTTAACGTCATTTTCTTGTTATGCTGCTGATTAAGGAACATGCTCGTTTAAAGTTGTGTAATGCTCCCTTCTAACATCGTTTGGCAGCCGCCTGCTTTGTCCACTGCTTGCAGGAAGAGCAGCCCGTTGTAGCTAGCTGGTGGGGGCTTGGAACCAGGGTGGACCGGCAGCCCCCTAGTCAGCTCCCCATTCCCCTAAGTTCCCTGTGCAGCAGCTGCCCAGCAGGCTATCAGTTGCCCACAGTTCAGCTGTCCCTCCCCCCACTGCCATGTGCTGCTCCTGCCCGCTGCCTTGGAGCTGCTCCCGAGACTTCTGCTTGCTGTGCGGGGGGTGAGGGGGAAGGGGTGGAAGAGGAGGGCTAATGTCAGGGTGTCCCCCTCCCCCCTGCTCCTGCACCCCGCTTACCCCATCTTCCATAGAGCAGGGGACACACCAGGGCTCAGGACGGAGGGAGCTTGCTGGAAGCAGCTGTTGTCTCAGCAAGCTGATCTAATTAACAAGGCAGTGTGCTTAAGAGTAGGGTCAAGTACTTAAAGGGGAAATGCGACACACACACACACACACACACACACACACACACATACACACACACACACACACACATATACATACACATACACACACCCACCCACCCACCCACCCACCCATGCTGTCTCCCCTCCCTCCATTCCTGCTGCCTTGCAGAGTGTGAGAGTTAACCCTTGAGGGCTCAGCCAATTGCTAGTTCATCATTTAGGAGTAAGGCATTCCCTGGGAAATATCTCACCCTCTGACTTCACCACCTCAGCCAAGCTTCACAATCATCATCACTGTGTACCAGTATTAAATTGATGGTTTAAAACTTACACACACACAATTTAATACTGGTACACAGTGATGATGATTGTGAAGCTTGGTTGAGGTGGTGAAGTCAAAGGGTGAGAGATTTCCCAGGGAATGCCTTACTATATAATCTTTTGTCTGGTGAAAAAAATTTTCCCTGGACCCTAACCCCCTCATTTACATTAATTCTTATCGGGAAATTGGATTCGCTTAACATCGTTTTGCTTAAAGTCACATTTTTGAGGAACATAACTACAACGTTAAGTGAGGAGTTACTGTACCTGAAAATATAGCTATCCAAAATCAATAGTCCCTTTTTAAAGTCTTGGTTTTAATGTCTATGTGCCTCAATTTCCCCTCTGTAAAATGGGGATAATAGGA
Source organism: Mauremys mutica (assembly GCF_020497125.1). Lineage (NCBI taxonomy): Eukaryota > Metazoa > Chordata > Testudines > Geoemydidae > Mauremys > Mauremys mutica. Next base: position 46,250,598 of record NC_059075.1, read on the forward strand.
CATCTGTGCATTTAAAGCTTGTGAGACACTCGGATACTGTGGTAATGGAGGCTATATAAGTACCTTAGATATAGGTCACTGACTTGAATGGAACCTCTGTCCATCATAGTGCCCAGAAGTTGTTGCCATTTAATGATTGATGGTGTGACTGTAAGGGCTTGGTAATATCATGCAGTTTCTAAAGACAAAGTGTCCACAACAGACAAAGCTGTTATCAAATTGCTATTTTGTTCATAGTGTAGGAGACTTAGGGCTTGGCTACACTTAAAAATTTGCAGCGCTGCAGCAGGGTGTGAAAACACACCCTCTGCAGCGCTGCAAATTGCGGCGCTACAAAGCGCCAGTGTAGTCAAAGCCCCAGCGCTGGGAGCCGCGCTCCCAGCGCTGTCCGTTATTCCCCACAGGGAAGTGGAGTACGGACAGCGCTGGGAGAGTTTTCTCCCAGCGCTGGTGCTTTGATTACACTTAGCACTTCAAAGCGCTGCCGCGGCAGCGCTTTGAAATGCAAGTGTAGCCAAAGCCAGAGAAAGTGAACTATCCTCTTGCAACAGTAGATAATCTCCACCAGTGAGCCACATTCCTGTTCAGCAGGGGTGTGTGAGGGAAGCTTGCACTGCCACTGAGTCTGCAGTAGTGATTCTGTGAATCAGTAGAGATCTTTAATGTTCAGGGCTGTCACTCTAAAAACCCTAAAAATAATGCATTAAAAAGCTAAATGAAATACAAATAATAAGTCTTTAAAGCACAGAAAGATCCCTCTTTATAGAGTCTGTTTTGCTAAATCCAACTTGCATATAAATACAAATGTGGGAGGTTCAGTAAGCTAAACTGTATTCAACTGTACTTCATGATGTGGCTGGATCTTTCAATCTACCTATTATGGGTAATATATAAAATATTAATTTGAGGATATAAGCATCAACTTCAGAAATGCATGAAATGCACAAGAAAATTCTCTCTTCCCTAATAGTTTGAAGTAAACTTAAAAATGGCCATGTTATATTTACTTGTCCCTGGCCACTATAAAATCTTAAGTAGGTAAATAGATTTCAGGCACTTGCTACCCATTCATGTGGTCATGTTAAGTTGCTTTACCAGCTAACAGTCCCTGTTGGTGGGTAACTGCTGTCTTCCTTTGGCACCTCTATAATAGGGCTTGTGAAGTACCTGTATTTCTTTTTTAATTGTTAGTGTATTTTTGCATGTGTGTGGAGAATTCAGTGTACTTCAGGCTTTTTCTTTTTTTTTCTTTTTTCAAAACTACATTAAACCTTTGTTCAAAGTTGTTTTTTTTTTAATTTTTTTTAAGGGATGTGACTATCCAATGGTATTTACATACCAATTGTGGATTTCTTTAATGGTTTTACATAATTACAGTTTTATTTTTTCTTTCATTGTATTTCTCCTTGCTTCTCTCTGTCAGGTTAACTAAAATAAGACACCCATTTTGTCATAAAATGAACTTGGAAAATGCTCACCTATTTAACTTTTTTAATTTAAACAGACAAACTAATTTAAAATCTTCTTTCTAATACATCTAAAAGAACATAAAGACTAGATTGGAGAAATGCGGGAAAAAGTGTTAAGGAAAAGTTACATACACCATACACAAGGCATACTAGTGACTAGATATTACAGGTTCTTACCAATTTTTCAGTTACAAGGTATTTGTTTAAAGTAGAATATTAAAGTATTCTAAAATTTTGAGATTGGCAATACATTTTTCAAATTGCTGAGAGTTAATTATCTACTTAAGTACTGCATTCTTATGTTTTATGCGATAGCAAAGTGTTAAGTGAACTGTATCTTCCTATTCTACACTCAGAATTTTTGTAATGATGTTGGGAAAGTGAACTTTACTATGGTAGAGCTATTTTTATACAGTTCAAGCTTTGGCCTTCTAGTCTCTAAATATAGAAATACATTATCCCCTCCCTTCCTCTCTCTTCCCCTCACCCCCCGACAAACTTTTCTGACTGAATTACATGGTGCCAGATCTATTTCTGAGGCTTTATTTCCATTAGAGCATAGGTTACCAAGAAAACAAGGAATAAATTGGATTGTTTTGGAAATATGTAGCTGCAGATCAAGGATACAGAGATCTATTTGTAAACTAACTTTTGTTAAGGTTGAAGGTGTTTCATTATAGTCCCAATAACATCCACAACCAAGATTACACGATATTCAGTAAGAAACAAATGGTACCTTTTTAAAAATCCAAACATTAAAGTGTCTGGAAATGAACACTGAAGGATTCAGCTTGTTTCCCACTGCTTCATAACCTTTTCTTACTCACTGTCACCCTACTCAACTTTCCTCACCCATCCCATCTTTACCCCTTAAAACGTCAAGAAATATGGGAGGATGGAGAGAATCCATTTCAAAGTCCTGTAGAAAGTCACATCTGGCAATTAATTTCCAATAGCTGTTCAGCCTACATAAAAGAAGCTGGTGGTCTTGGTGCAGTTCGTAATGAACGGGTGCTCATGTCCCAGAAATCCCCACCATAACTTTCAACTTTGTTATGCCATCTTGGCGAACGAAACAACGATTGAGCTTCCATGAGACTGAACTGCCTTTTTACTCCAAAGGTGGTAAACATCTCTGTTTAGGGTTGAGACATGCTGATGGTGGAACAACATGAGGAAGCTAAGGGCTTGGCTACACTTGCAGATGTGCAGTGCTGGGAGTTACAGCTGTGTTCGTACAGCTGTGTAGGGAAAGCGCTGGTGTGTGGCCACACTCACAGCTACCAGTGCTGCAGTGTGGCCACATTTGCAGCATTTGCAGCGCTGTTGGGAGTGGTGCATTATGGGCCGCTATCCCAGCGTTCCAGTGGCAGCAACGTGCTTTTCAAAAGAGGGGGGTGTGGTGGAGTGTGACAGGGAGCGGGGGAGAGAGAGAGAGTGGATTTTTGGAGCCGACACTGTGTGTCAGCTCCCTGCCTTGAAAATCTGAACATTTCCTCGACCCCTCATTCAATCTTAACTGCAAATAGCCTGCAGACCAGATAAGCAGCTGCTCCAACAGACTCCCTTTCTCCCCTTCCCCCCGTTTCTCTCCTCAAGCAAACACTAGGCTGTAGATATTCATCCCCCTGCCTGCCTCATTCACAGTAAGGTAGTGGGTTATCTCAATTGATTGTTCAGTCAGTTACAGATTGATCACAGCAAACAGGAGCTGTTTGTTTTTTTAGATAAGCAGCTCCTGGAGCCCGAGTTCACAACAAAACAAGGAGAGGCATCATAACAAAACAAAGAGTAATTTAGTTAAAAGCATTCTGGGATATCTCCTAATACCTTGGAGGCCAATAACAGCGCTAGTGTGTGGCCACACTTAACGAGCAGCGCTGCATCACCAGCGCTGCACTCGTTATACCCCAAGCAGACCAGGTGTACGGCCAGCGCTGCAGCCAGGGAGTTGCAGCGCTGGATGTGCCTTGCAGGTCTGGACAGTTACTAAGTTGCAGTGCTGTAAAGCCTCCACCAGCGCTGCAACTCTCCAGTGTAGCCAAGCCCTAAGTTATACATTATAGGAACAAAGAATGCAGGTCGTACCGACAGAATGGTGGACTGTATCCTGGAAAGCAGTGTCTCTGAAAAGGATTAGAGGTCACAGTGGACAAGCAATTCAACATGAGCTCCCAATGCGATGCAGTGGCAAAAAGTGCTGATGTGGTCCTTGGATGTATAAATGGAAGAGGAAGGAGGTAATTTTACCTCTCTATACAACTTGATGAGACTGATACCATAATATTGCATCCAGCTCTGATGTTCACATTTTGAAAAATACTATTGAAAAAACGAAGCGGGTGCAGAGAAAAGACTCAAATGTTTTGAGGGCTGGAAAAAATTCCTTGCCATGAGAGACTTAGTTTATCAAAAAGAAGACTGAGAGGTGACTTGATCAGTGTATAAGTACCTTCAAGAGAAGAAAATACCAGGTACTAATGATCTGTTTAATCTAGTAAAGAAAAACATAACAAGAATCAATGGATGGAAGTTAGTCAGACAACCTCAAATTAGAATTAAGGCACAAATCTTTAATAGTGAAGGTGAATAACCATTGGGAAAAACTACCAATGAAATTGGTGGATTCTCCATTTCTGATGTCTTCATATCAAGACTGAAAGATATGTCAAACACAAATTATCAGCTCAATTCAGGAGTAACTGGGTGAAATTCTATGGTCTGTGTCATTTAGGAGGTCAGGCTTAATGATCATCTGGTCTTGAAGTCTGTACTGCCATTTCCCATCCTGTACCTGTTCAAAGGATATAGGACTTTTCTCCTGGACTGTTGGTGTGATACATACAATGAGCACCACATTTCCTTTATAAAAATCAGGTCTGAGGAGGAAATATTGGTGTGTATATATACTTCCCTGTGGCCCCAGATCAACAACCCATTGCAGGTGTGGGGGGGAGACCCCTGTTCATACATGACTTCGTATGGGTGCAGGGAGTCCCCCTGTGCACAACATGTAGCAGGATCAGTGCCAAAAGGAGGTGTACTAGGTTGTTCATGGAAAAACTATCCTTTAATGAAGGTCCTAAACAATTTTATATTTTAAATAAACCAGATGTATACTTTGTACTTTCCTGCTGTGGAAGTTGTTTTACAATTAACAGAAAACTCTTACTACTTTAATACAGCAAATATTTTCATGGCATGTACAAGAGAAAGTACTAAAAAAAATATTCTGTTCTGATTTGTTTCAGCCTGGAGTAATAGAATTTCTTGCAGCAACCATTGACTTTTGAATCATTTTATTATTTGAACTCCAAAAAATTTGCCATTGCTAGTGCTGTTAAGTAAATGTTAGGAGGAAATCAGGATGGAATATTTTCACTACTGAAAACTGCTAAAATGTTCCGTCTACTTAATCTTTCTTTTTCCCCATATCATATACTTCAAAGTTATGAGCAGTTTCCTAAAATTAAGAAATTCAGACATGTTAGTTGATTAGTGGTCTAATCAGAATAGGTAGTTACCTAATTATAATAGTATATCACATCACAGTATCATCAAATCTCAGCCAATTGGCATCCTGGCTGAGTCAGAAAGCCGTGAGGCTCCATGCTGGAGTATTATAGAAACCCATCTTGGAACACGTGTAAAGAGATTGGTGCAGTATGTCTATATTTCCTGTGTGTAAAACAAGGCTTGTGATAGTGTGGCTTACCTTGGGGTGAGTGCAAGCCCCATTTGGCACCAGTAGAGCGTGCCTCTGTTAGGGTTTTACATTGGTGTAACTACATGGATATAATTGTATTACAGATTTCCCTCATCTAGACAAACCTTTAATTAATCTCTTGAAGGCGTAGGAGCAAGGAACAGTATTGCAATTGCTAAACGTTAAAAAATACGAATGGTTTAAAAAAGAGATTTTAAAAATCATTAAATCACACTTCTTTTTGTTTTATCATTTGGGAAAGCCACAAATTCACAATGTGTATGTGATCATTTCAGGATCAAAATGAAACTTTAGAGGACACACACAAATGCAGCCTCCCTGCGTGTTGACAGGCAGGATTTCCACCTAGTTCACCATACTTCAGGGCATAGGAAAGGGTGCCATTTCATTCCTCTCCCCAGTTTGACAAGATAGGCAGCTGCTCCACTCCCATTCTCCTTGCATGCTCCCCCCAGAGATTCTGCCCGCTACTATCACTTGCCCCTGTATTTTCCTCTCTTTCTCTCAGTCTCCTACCTATCACATTCGCCCTCTCTACTTCCTCATGGGCCCCTTTACCAGGGCCGCCCAGAGGATTCACGGGGCCTGGGGCAAAGCAGGGAAGCTGCGGCGCTTTTACTCACCCGGCGGCGGTCCGGGTCTTCAGCATTTTGGTGGCGGGGGGCCCTTCAGTCGCTCCGTGTCTTCGGCAGAACTGAAGGGCGCCCCGCTGCTGAAATGCCGGCCGAAGACCCGGACTGCTGCCGGGCCAGGGCTTGTGGGGCCCGGGACCTGGGGCAAATTGCCCCACTTGCTCCCCCCCTCCCTCGGGTGGCGCTGCCCTTTACTCCCTCCAGTCTGTTTCCTGCCACTCATTCCTTGACTCCTCATTGTTTCATGCCCAGTTTCCTAACATTTCCCACAGGGTGGATTTGATTTAAATCATGATTTAAATCACTAGTCAGGAAGACTCGATTTAATCATGGATTTCTACATAAAAGTGCATTCTTGTTGGTTGTTATAACCGTAATACATATTCTTCAACTCAAAGATGTAGGTTTCATTTTTAGAAGGTGCACACTATATATTTTTGAAGCGATTTATTTTGAAAACGTTTCAGATTAGTTTTACAGCTATATCAGAAAATGAATGTTTGTTTGGTTATTTCATTTACCAAAGGTAATTGAAGCAGATATTTATGAAGTCATTGGGAGGTGAAATATCTCCAATTCAACAGGTTAATCATTAATATTTGGAGGATTTTCTTGCCATGCTGTATTAGGAGGAGAATATCACCAGACAGGCATTTAAATTGTTTTATTTAACTAAAACAATATTACGTATTCTGGATTTTTTTTCAACAGCAGACATATAATATTATAACAAAACAAGCATATTAATTTAGTTAAACATTCAAGAGTTTTAAAATCAGACTTGTTTTTGTTAATTATTTTGAACTAAAATTTTTAAAAAATATTTCATGTAACTAACAAACAAACCGACTCTGTCAGCCAGGTCAACATGAGAAACTTAAAATATTGGCTTCTGCAGCTAACTCCGTTGTCTTCACCTTCATTTTCCTGTTTGTTTATAATCTGGAAAAGAAAAACAAGCTTTCCTGCTTTTTCAGGTCCCAAACAATTTCTCACTTTGGAATGAATTAGTTCAAAGGAAGAAAAATATTCTTTCTGCACTGGCAGAAGAAGCTACTGCTGTTAAAAGTGAGATCATCACTTCAACAGTCTCTGAATCGAAGTGCTTAAGTGACTTCCACCAGTTCACTGGCGTGACTTTCTTTAAAAGGTCAGCAGACATATTTCTTGAATGGTTCACCCTTAGCTCTGAAGTTTATTATAGTTGGCATTATGGAGGGATGATTGCTGGATGTCCATGTCATAGCCAGCTCCTCTTCTTCAGCAGTTAAGGTTTGACCCTGGGACCGAGTATTGAGACTATGTGCAAGAAAATGAGCTGGAAATAGTGCTTGTCCCTTTTTTTTTTTGTTATGCTTGTAATTTAACTCTGTCGTACTTTTCTCTCTTTAAGATCTCACTCAGTTCCTTCCAAATTTCAATAGCATCAGCAATAAAACAGCTATTTCCCTGCATTTTGTTCAAGGCTACAGAAATAGGCTTCAGGGTACTCCACATGGGTTCAACATTTCTCTTAAGCCCAATGTTGAGAACTTTGGCTGTGACAGTGCCATCTATTTTTTCACGATTTTGTTCACTAACGGTCATCAGATTAGCTCAGTTCTTGATATAGTGCTCAAAACAGTCCTCCACTGAGTTCCATCACACATCTTGTAGGAGAGTTAGCTTGGTTCTGCCCACTTTTTTCAGAGCAGCTGCTGCTAAGTGGTTGTTATGGAAGTATTTTGCAATTTCAACAACATCAGTGTTCCAGAAATAAAGGCTGAAGTCTTTGGCTAGGAGGTGCATCAAATGAGCACCGTATGTTATTAGCTTGGGACTCTCTTCTAATAACTTCTTCTCATCTTGGATACACGTTTGCAGTATTGTCTGTGACCAAGCTGCATACCAGAAATTTGAATTTTTTTCAGTTTGTTATAGCTTTTACTGCTACTTCTAAGTATTCTGCTGTGTGCATTTCCTGCTGTATCAATTGTTTAAGGAAGACATTCCCTACTTCTGTTGTCACACAAGCACATACAACAGGATCATTGTGGACATTGCTCCACCCATCAAGACGCAGATTAACAATTTCATCCTCTAGACCTTTTGCACACTGCTCAATTTCTCTTTCATACACTTATCCAGCAATTTGCCTGTGACATCTGCTCCATTGAGTGGACTGTATCCTGGTCTTAATGACTGTGAACCATGTTAATGAAGCGTGGGAAAGAACAGTTTGTTGCATAAACAGGCAATTTTTTCATCAATTACCTTTTTTTGTAATCTGCTGGTTCTTATCACAAATGTATCTATGGTGGTTTCTGGATGATGGAGGGTTTTTTCTTTTTGCTACAGATGATATACTGTGGCTATGTGACCATATATAATGTGACTGAAACACTATCATTGGCAGATAATTCTGAAACTATAGAAAATGATGGTGATCTTGGAGGTGGATAATCTTCAGAATCCTGTATGTTGAGGATGGATTTTCCTAAACAAAATAAGTCAATGCAGTTATTAAATTATTACCATACTGCTCATTTAGTATTACTGCATTCATTGACACTCAGTACCATTTTTAAAGGTGAAATTGTAAAAGGAAGATCTGCCTATTTCAGCTATTTTATTTATTTATTTATTTTATCACAACTGCATCTAAAATGATAGTTGTTACTCTATGGTACTATATTTTTTGCTCAAACATGAGAATTCAAGAACAGTCCAGAAGGAAGACAGGCAGTCCTTAAAAAAGAAGCATGAAATAAAAAAGTTTACGAACCTTAAAGTCCTTCATGTTTCAGACATGTTCCTTTCATCATCTTCAATGCAGCTTCCTCCTGAGAAGGAACACTTCTCATGACGTTGTTTAATTCGGGCAACCAGGCCTTGTATCATTTTGCACACATGCTTGTTTTTATCCACAGGTAGAGGAACTTCATTAAAATATTCCCAAACTGGGTCTCTTTTGTGACCTGCTGACATTATAGGTTTTCCCTTTTAGTGAGTGAATGGTATGGTAGATCAGTGGTCTCTGAAGTGGGGATGCATGTACCCCAGGGTGTGCAGGGCCACCCGGAATGCAGGGGCTTTAGGGGCTGCAGGGCCGTTGGCTAAAGGGGCCCCGGGACCCTAACCTGCAGCTCTAAAGCCCCTTTCGGAATGCGGCCCTGAGTCCTCCGGCCTGTGGAGGAGCAGGAGCAGCCATGCAGCCAGCGGCCGGAAAGAAGTGGCGCTTTCCCCTTCAAAGCCAGCTGGAGAGAAGTGGTGCTTTGAAGGGAAAAGTGCCGCTTCTCTCCGGCGGCTCGCTGCGTGGCTGCCCTGCTCCTCCTGAGTCATCTGGCCTGTGCTCGCAGGCCCGCATTCCGAAAGGGGCTTTAGAGCTGCAGGCCAGGGCCCTGGGGCCCTCTTAGACCAGGGCCCTGCAGTCCCTAAAGCCCCTGTGTTCCGGGTGGCCCTGCCTGCCCCCTCGGGGGTGTGTGTGGGGGGGGGAGCTCCCAGAATCGCGGCCATGGGGGCGGTGCTGCGCTGCGCAGAGCCACCTGTACACTCCCTGCACCAAACAGGAGCTGCCCCAGACAAGTGGTCTGCACCTCCTGCCTGCCCCAGCCCTGAGCCTCCTCCCATACCCCCACCCTGAGCACCGTCCCGCACCCTAACCCAGACCTTCGAATCGCTGTATCAGTGTTAAACCAAGATGTTCAGAAATAATGATGCATATTCAATTACATTGCTCTCACTAAAAAATATTTTTTTGTGAGAGCAGAAAGGTTTTTTTGTACTGTTAATAAACAATATTTTAATTTTTTATTTTATTTCATCTTTTTGTCATCCTTTTTTAATTTATATTTTTTGTGTATGTTTTGTAATGTACATAATATATTAAAATGGTAGTACATGTATATAATTTGTACATAAATTTGGGGGTGCATGCTCAAATTTTTTACTGATAGGGGTGTGCAATCAAAAAAGTTTGGAGACCACTGTGGTAGATCTCAAATCAATGGAGGCTATCCTCAGACCTCAAGACTTATGGAATATGCTGCTCAAACAGTTTCACTTTTGTTTGTACTGCCTTTCCCTTCCTTCTCACATTTATCTCCAGACTTCTTGTCCAGATCTATTCCGCCCTCAACAATCTTCTGTTTATTGAACTTTTTAAAACTTTGCACTTAGAGAGACAGGTAAGAGCGTGACTCTGTGTACACACATTTGCAGAGGAACAATAGGGTTGAGGTCTGTTATTTCTCACATTTATTTATTTAACCTTTTTTGCTGTTAACAAGCATGTTATCTCTGGAGACACAATCCAGAGTTTGAGAACTGCAAAACTAAGCATTTCTGATGGTATCTGAGCACTGAATCTCATTGGGTAGATAGAAAGATTAACCTAAATAATCTATACAGAAGTCCCTGGAGCCCCATAAGATTGGGTGCCCAGGAGCGGCCAGTCCATATAGGTGAACTAGGCAGTTGCCTAGGGTGCCAAGTTAAATGGGGCGCCACATTCAAGGAAAAAATCAAATAAAAAAAAATGGAGGAAAAAATGAAAAAGATTGGGGAGGGAACAAATAAAATAACAAAGATGTCATTATTTCAATTCCTGTGCGCGTATGGAAGGAATATGAATTATAATTCATTTCTCTACGTTTCTGAGAATTTATTAATGTCAGATCTTTTTTTACTGCAAAAATAAATAATATTTTAGCTAATTTATTTTTCAATTTGCAACGTAGGGTCAAGATGACCCACTCTGCAATTTGATAAGCAATAACTCAACCACAATGAAACACATCCGCCAGTGGCAAGAGCTGCAATGCTAGTGACACCTAACACAAATATACATCAAGGTTGCATAGCCGGAAATTCATGTAGAAGGAGATATCACAAGTTGATACATGTCAAATGGTCGTTTTAACACACGTCACAGGTAGATGGCTAAGAATTGAGTGAATACTGTGTAAAATTGTTTCTTGATGCCAAAGACTAAAGATTGTCTTTCAGCATTATAAATCCAAAATGTGAGTATCTTTAAGCATTGTTAAACCTTAGCGTTATTATCGGGCTGTATAGTTATGAACTTTTCTTTGTTATAACTGGTTCACATGTAATAAATAAGGTCCATAAAAGAAAAGTAACAGCATTAATGCTGACTAGACTGTGGAAGTGATGTCCCACTCCAAGCGGGTAACCGTGAAGAAGGGGATTACTTTCCAAACAACTGGTGTCAGGTTATAACGTCTAAAAAGGTCATTTTGTTTCCGTGTAAACGCTGTAACTAACTGGTTTAATAGGTAAGTGAGTGTATGTAACTAAACATTGAACCTTTAAGCAGTGAAAAGATGTGTTGGGATGGCTGCAATGTGGTTTAAATCGCCAACCATGTGGTGTGTCAGCCATCCTTAATGCTATAATGCTTCAGTCGGGAGCACGGTACATAATATTCAAATGCCCCATGGCAGAAAGAGGAAAAAGAAAACCATCAGGAGCTGAGTATCATAAACGAAAGGCTGAGAAGGAAAAGGACCAAGCAAAACAGCAGGGATCCTTCCTGAAATATCTTCTTTCTTCCAAATAAAGATGGAAGCAGTTCACAGCATCCAGATGAAGGAATTTTACTTGAAGAGAAGGTTGGCTCACATCTGCATGGAAGCAGTTTGGAACATCAAGATGAAGGTATATTACTTCAAGATGAGGGTAGCTCACATCAACAAAAAAGCAGTTTGGAAACTCAAGATGATGGAAACTTACTTCTAGATGAAGGCAGTTCACAGCATCAGACTGATATGGAAGTAGAGAAAATGTAGTCCCCTTCAGAGACACGTGCAGAAATTGAAGTAAATGAAGTAGAAGGAAGAAAGGATGAGGAAGTTACAAACAGGTTACAGTATGGGGACCCAGCTTCATGGCTCAGATGTGATGACAGTGTGTGGCAAATTCTCGTAGAACATGGACCCGAACAAGTTCATTAATTTCCCTTCCCTAGGGATGGAAATAAAAGAAAATTCTCTGCTCAGCATTACAAGAGGAAACTCAATGGGGAAGAAAGTCATCAAAACTGGTTACAATATTCAGTGTCAAAGGACTCTGTTTTTGATTTTGCTGCACATTGTTTAGAAATCAAGCAATTGGTACATCACTTACTGAAAATGGTTCGAAGGACTGGAAAAACACATCTTCAATTTCCTCTTCACATGAAAGAAGTACAGAACATTTGGAATGTGTTCAAAATTGGAAAGAACTTGAATTACAAATGAAAAAGGGAAAACTATTGATGAAGAGAATTTGTGTGATCAAAGAAAGAAGAATATTGGCAACAAATATTAGAGCATCTGCTTTAGTGAGAGTTCTCGATGGGCAAAATTTAGCATTCTGTGGCCACAGTAGAAATGAAAAATTATACAGTCCAGATAATGGAAACTTTTTAAAGTTTGACTATCTAGCTTTGTTTAATCCAGTCACGAAGGAGCATCTACGTAAAATAACTGATCATGAAACACAGGTTCATTACTTAGGAAAAAATATGCAGAATGAACTGATTCTTTTTAGTGGCATTTTCTAGGATTTGAAAATTGTAGAAACTGCCCATTCTGCAAAATACTTTTCAGTAATACTGGATTGTACACCAGATGCTAGTCATATTGAACAAATGACGGTCATTCGTTTTGTGGATATGGAAAAGTCTGCAGATGAAGATAATGTTGAAGTGCTCATAAAGGAACATTTTTTGGGTTTCGTACCACCGAAGGAGACAACTGGAGCGTTTATGACTGAAACTATTCTACAAGAGCTTGAAACAATGTCATTATCTGTTGAAAACTTACGTGGCCAAGGCTATGATAATGGGAGTAATATGAAGTGTAAAGACAATGGTGTGCAAAGGAGAATGATGGAAATCAATCCTAGGGCCTTTCGTTCCTTGCAGTGTGCATTCTCTGAATTAGGTTGTCAATGATGCTGTTAGATGCTGTTTTGGAGGCAAGCAGTTTCTTTGACCTAGTGCAATGTGTTTGTTTTTTCTCAGACTTAACACGCCATTGGGAGATTCTGACTCGCCATGTGAATTCTCTAACTGTGAAACCACTTAGTCAAACAAGATGGGAGAGTTGCATTGATGCTTTGAAGCCTCTTCACTATGCACTTGGAAACATTTATAATTCCCTAATTGAAATTTCTGATGATACTAACTTTACTGGATCATCTGACAATACAGCACATTCAGATGGAAAGGCCATTTGCAAGAGCTTCTGCAAGTTCAAATTTGTAACTTCACTCATTTTGTGGTAATATCCTTTTCAAGATTAACCTCATTAGTAAGCAGCTTCGGGAAAAGAACTTGAACATACATTCTGCTATTCAAAAACTGCAGCAAACTAAAAATATTCTGGAGGAGTTCAGAATTGATGAAGAGTTTGAAAGAACACTGGTAGATTCTCTCGAGCTTGCTGAAGAAATAAACTTTCCAACACAATTGTGAACTGGCTCTGGTTCAATTCAGCAAAAGAAACAGCAGTTTTCTTATGAAGGACGAGACACACACCCATTCAGAACCCAAAACAAAGGTTCAAAGTGAATTTCTACTTTGCAGTCCTTGATACTGCTATTCACTCGGTTGATGAAAGATTTCAAGAGATGCAGCAGCTAGAGTCAGTATTTGGCTTTCCGTATGATATCCACAGCTTGCAAAAGAAAACAGCAAAACAGATAAGAGAATTTTGTATAAAACTGGAGTTGGCATTGACTCATGAAAATTCAAAAGACTATTGATGCCACAGATTTGTTTAGTGAGCTTAAGGCTTTTTCAAGACTACTTAAGAAACATTCCACTCCTGAAGAAGTACTGAAATTTGTTTGTGAAAATAAACTCATACAGTTTTCCAAACATTTTTATAGCTCTATGCATTCTTTTAACTTTGCCTGTGTCCGCAGCTAGTGGGGAACGTAGCTTCTCAAAGTTAAAATTGATAAAAACACATCTGCGTTCAGCAATGGTGCAAGAGAGACTTGTTGGACTTGCCACAATGTCAATAGAGCATGAAATAGCTGGAAAACTGGATCTAAAAGAACTAGTGACTGAATTGTCAAAACTTAAAGCAAGAAAAGTCATGTTTTAAGAGCACAGTTTTTTTTTATTCGGGGTGTGTTTTGTAAATACAGGTTAAAGTTCATTGAAAAGTTTTCTTATTTCTTTCTATATTAATGGCAGTTAAAGCAGGATAGCGTAATGGCAGTTAAAGCAGGATAGCGTAATGGATGATTTTGGATTTGTAGTAATTATAATTAACATTTTAATGCATTTTTATTTGAAATTGGACTGAAATACCTAGCTGTCGTGTACAAATCTATTCTGAAAATTGTGTCTATTTTATCTGATCTCAGAAACATTGGTTGGATGGACGGACAGACCAAATAATTAAGCCTCTTTTTTTTTTTTTTTTTAAGTAAAAACATTAAAAGGAAAAAAGGGGCAAAATTTCCCAGTTTACCAAAAACCTCAGCCTAGATCTGCCCTTGGAGGTGGGGATGCCGATTGCATGGTTCGCCTAGGGCGCCAGTTGCCGGAAGCTAGTCTAGGGCCGCCCCTGTGGGTCCCTAATCCATGAACTACTGGAACTCATTTACAAAACTTTTCTTAAATGTTACATGAATATATTGTCTCATACTATAGAATTAATATTTATAATCCCTATTCCATGATGAGATATCCTTGAGCTATACTATTTCTTTAGATAGGTTTTTTCCCCTCAAAAACCTTTTTATAAAAAAAATCAGATTTTTATTTATTTATTTATTTATTTTAAATCTTTGATTTTTATCTACCCAGATTTTTCCCTCCTGATGCCATCACAGTTCCATTCCTGGTCCTCCATATTCTTCTGTCCCCTTCCTGGTAGGGTTGGCAATTTCCGAAGGAAAAACTAGTTTAGGACACTAGTATTTAGCCATAAATACTGGCTTAAACTTGGAAATATAACTGCATCAGTATTCAGCAAGTGTAGAGTGAATCTTTTCAAACTTTGGAAACATCCACTCAAAACTGAAGAGTAGACTCGGTCTGTCCACTACATCAAAGTTGGTCTTTTGCTACAGAATGCTGTGTGGCCAAATGGCCAGCTCTGTTTCTGATTACTTAATGCTTCAAGCCTACAACTCTGCATTTTCATGTAATAGAATGTTTTTGACTTTTCAGTTTATATAATATTGAAAACTGAAATATGAGCCATATGTATAACTTCTTTGAGAAAATACTGAACCAAAATGTGTAGACATTCCAATGTTCAGTATTATAATTACACGTTAATATTAAGCCCACCGTAGTCTGTTTGTTCAATCCCAAATTAATCTACTTATCTACTGCCTTATGTAACCAAAATTTGAATATGTTACTCAAACTAAGTGTTATGTGGTGTGCATTAACAAAACCATTTTTAAAATAGAAAATGCCTTAAACTCGGACAAACTAATTTTTTTTCTAGTGTGATTACAACCATGATTTATCATGGTAAAAATTACCCATGCCATCCCTGCTTCCTGGTCCTCATGTGATGGTTAAGGGGCCACCATCTTCCCTGAGGGCAATCTGGTATTCGCCCCATTGTTGATAGTCACTTTGAGTAAGGGCAAAACTTGGTACAGTTGAAGTTTTGATGCTGAAAAAGACTGAAGAAATCAGATGTTCATGAGCATCCTTTTAAAATAAATGGCAATACTTGGAATAACATTATGAGAGATGGCAATAATGCAGACTTGGGCAGCAGAAAAAACAATTAGTAACTTGATGTACTTGGAGCCATCCTCTTTAATTGGTTGTTCCTCATTACTGTTGTGATGAGTTCACCAGGATGCAACCAGGAAGTGGGTACTCCTGAGTACTCTGTCTTACCAGCCTGGGCTCCCTCTCACACTGTGATTCTACAATAAATGGCAAAGCTCTCCAGGTACTGCACTTACACAGACAGGAACATACCCAACTGAGTGACATGAATGCTTTTGCCAACCACTCATGAACCAATAATAGAAAGTCTCCCGCCAATTCTCCCAGCTCCCCAGCCTAGGACCCCAAAGCTCTACTGTCCTGCATATTTCCCAAGCACTTCAACTAAAACACACTGTTTTACCTAAAACATAAAACAGGGTTATTAATTACAGAAAGATTTTCAGTGATTATAAGTAGTAAGCATACAGATCAAAGTTGGTTATCTAAGAAATAAAAGTAAATTCACAATCTGAGTTCTATAAACTGGACAGGATTTGAATCAAGCAGTGTCTCACCCTGATAGATAGATAGTACGTGCAGGTTAAAAATCTTCCATACACAGGCTGGAACTCTCCTTCAGCCTGGGACCACCTCCCCAGTTCTGTCTTTGTTTTCAGGTGTTGAGTTGTGAGGGGAATAAGGTCAAGTGATGATGTCACTTCTTTTATAAAAACGAGGAATCCTTGTGGCACTTTAGAGACTAACAAATTGATTTGGGCATAAGCTTTCATGGGCTATAACCCACTTCATCAGCTTGCTGGAAAGATCCTAGGCCAGGGGTCTCAAACTCAAATGACCATGAGGGCCAAATGAGAGCTAGTTCATTGGCCCGAGGACCGCATCACTGACACCCCTCCTCGCTGCCCCTGGCCCTGCCCCCCATTCCAACCCCTTCCCTGAAGTCCTCACTCCAACTCCGCCCCCTCCCTGCCCCCAGAGGGTGCATGAGGGGTGTGGCGGGGGCTCAGGGCAGGGAGTTGAGGTGCAGCAGGGGGTTGGGGTGCAGGCAGGGGGCTCAGGGCAGGGGGTTGGGGTGCAAGCAGGGGGCTCAGGGTGCAGAAGGGGTGTGGGCTGTGGCTGGGGGTTGGAGTGCAGGAGGGGTGTGGGATGTGGCGGGGGCTCAGAGCAGGGGGTTGGGGTGCAGGTTGGGAACTACTTACGAGTTTCTAGATACTAAAGTGACCCGCACTCAAGGAATGCTTAAGATGGAATTGGTGTGACACCTTTGTTGATGTCTTGCATGCAAAAATAATTTAAGAAAGAATGGTCATTGTTTGTCTTGCTTAAACATAACTATATACTAAGCAATCCATACCCACCAACTTGAATTTAATTAGCCAGAATTGTAAATGTGCTTTGACTTCTATATTGACTATATTCGTCATCCTAAACGTCTTGCTCATCCGGTATTATTAAACATTGATATAACTTGATGAACCATAAGGCTAGATAATGAGAGAAAAATAACCTTCTGTTTGTCTTTCAGAGAATGCAGAGTCCATTGATCTTAAACAGTTTTTTGACCTACACTTTTCACCTATATATTATGTGTTCTTTGAAAATTTTGTGACTATTGAAGTAGGTCTCAAACAGAAAGGTAAGAATTTCTAATGTCTTTCAAATTTGAAATTTCTTTCTCTGCAGTGATGTTTATTAACACTTTGAAGCAGGATTGGCCTTGATTCCATCATTTGTGCTCAACTGTTTGGTACTATCTGTGTAGGTTGAGAGATCCAAGGCAGGTTCACCAGTTGGATCACTCTTAGCAAGAGTCAAAGGGAGAAGCAACTGACACTCATATTGGGCAAGGAGAGAAAAAGCTTGCCTGCTAGCCTTTCTAATCTTTTTGCAGATTTGAGGATCTTCAAATTTTAAGCTAGCTCTGTTCTTGTAAACAGATTTAAAGAAATATTTTTTTATTTCCCAAAATACTGCATGTTTCATAAAGTGTGTGGTATAACTTGATCTGGAGGGTGAGCAGGTCAAAAAACATCACCTTTGTTAAAAAGTTCTTTAATTCTCTCTTGTTGAATGTTATAACTCTATTCCAGAGCTTGCTTTAATATTCTGTGAGAGAAAAATATAAACCAGAACTCAAAACTTTATCTAATAGTGCAGTTTCACATTTTAATGCAGTTAAAGTGAAATCTAAAAGTTTGCTCTGAAACCTAAATAAATTCCACTGACATCTAGGTTTTGTATTGTTATCCCTGCAAAATATTTTGCATTTTATATTTTTAGTAACTACACTAGTCATTAGCTCCATAGTTGCATTCGGTTGCAGGTGTGGTCATCTGTAGACTCTAAATATAATGTAAAAACACAGGGTACTATTTTAAACCAATGCAATGGTTTAATGCAATGGAAGGAATGTGAGAAATTTACTTTCTGTATCTGTAGAAGTATAGATGTTTTGTGTATTTTATATTTTTAGTCAATGGGCCCTTAAATGACTTTTCATAATGAAAACTACATAATTTAAGGATTCTTTTTAAATTAAATTTAGGTCACAAGTCTCAGAGGGAAGAATTAGATGCTATACTTTTTATTTTTGAGGTAAGATGTTTTGAATCTTCCAGTATTGTTTTTTGACTCCGATAATTTGCCAGAAAAGTTATTGGGTTTTAACACAATGGAACTGTAGGATTAGGCTGTTAGAAGTTGGAGCAAACCTGGAATGAGCAAATCATATAATTTCATGGGGAGGATTGGTGAATATGGTTTTGGTAGGGCCCATTGTCTGCTTCCTTGGGTGCAACTACACAGGTTAAATATTAACTGCCCCAAAAATAATGTATTCAGTGTACTTGTAACTGTGTTGGTTCCAGGATATTAGAGAGAAAAAGTGGATGAGGTAATATCTTTTATAGGACCAACTTCTGTTGGTGAGAGAGAAGCTTTCCAGTCACACACAGCTCTTCTTCAGTTCTGGAAAAGGTACTTTCAGCATCACAGCAAAATGCAAAGTGGATCTGATTTTTTTAGGGTAAGTAGTTAGCATGTATTGTAAGGGACCACTCAAGGCAGATTATTGTTAACATCTCTGCAGTCATCCTTGGATCCTACACATGCCTAACACAATGGGTATGTCTACACTACGGGATTATTCCGATTTTACAGAAACCGTTTTTTAAAACAGATTGTATAAAGTCGATTGCACATGGCCACACTAAGCACATTAATTCGGCGGTGTGCGTCCATGTACCAAGGCTAGTGTCGATTTCCAGAGCGTTGCACTGTGGGTAGCTATCCCATAACTATCCCATAGTTCCCGCAGTCTCCCCCACCCATTGGAATTCTGGGTTGAGATCCCAGTGCCTGATGGGGCAAAAAACATTGTTGCGGGTGGTTCTGGGTACAGCCTCACCCCTGCCTCACCGCTCCCTCTGTGCAAGTAGCAGACAACCATTTCGCGCCTTTTTCCCTGGGTGAACTGTGCAGACGCCATAGCACGGCAAGCATGGACCCTGCTCAGCCCAAGACAGCAATCATGGACGTTGTAAACACGTCGCGCATTCTCGTGTAGTCAATGCTGAACCAGGACCTGCAAAACCAGTCGAGGAGGAGGCGGCTATGGCAGCGCGGCAACAAGAGTGATGAGGACATGGACACAGAATTCTCTCAAACCGCGGGCCCCTGCGCTTTGGAGATCATGCTGGTAATGGGGCAGGTTCTAGCCATTGAAGGCCGATTTTGGGCCCGGGAAACGAGCACAGACTGGTGGGACCGCATAGTGTTGCAGGTGTGGGACGATTCCCAGTGGCTGTGAAACTTTCGCATGTGTAAGGGCAATTTCATGGAACTTTGCGACTTGCTTTTCCCTGCCCTGAAACACCAGAATACCAAGATGAGAGCAGCCCTCACAGTTGAGAAGCGAGTTGCGATAGCCCTGTGGAAGCTTGCAACGCCAGACAGTTACAGGTCAGTCGGGAATCAATTTGGAGTGGGCAAATCTACTGTGGGGGCTGCTGTGATGCAAGTAGCCAAAGCAATCACTAAGCTGCTGCTACGAAAGGTTGTGACTCTGGGAAATGTGTAGGTCATAGTGGCTGGCTTTGCTGCAATGGGATTCGCTAACTGTGATGGGGTGATGGATGGAACCCATATCCCTATCTTGGCACCGGAGCACCACGACACCCAGTACATAAACCACAAGGGGTACTTTTCCATGGTGCTGCAAGCACTGGTGGATCACAAGGGACATTTCACCAACATCCACGTGGGATGGCCGGGAAGGGTTCATGACGCTCGCGTCTCCAGGAACACTACTCTGTTTAAACGGCTGCAGCAAGGGAATTACTTCCCAGACCAGAAAATAACAGTTGGGGATGTTGAAATGCCTGTAGTTATCCTGGGGGACCCAGCCTACCCCTTGATGCCATGGCTCATGAAGCCATACACAGGCAGCCTGGACAGTACTCAGGAGCTGTTCAACTACAGGCTGAGCAAGTGCAGAATGGTGGTAGAATGTGCCTTTGGCTGTTTAAAGGCACGCTGGCACACATTACTGACTCGCTCAGACCTCAGCCAAACCAATGTCCCCATTGTTATTGCTGCTTGCTGTATTCTCCACAATCTCTGTGAGAGTAAGGGGGAGACCTTTATGGTGAGGTGGGAGGCTGAGGCAAATCACCTGACCGCTGATTACGTACAGCCAGACACCAGGGCGATTAGAAGAGCAAACCCGGAAGCGGTGCGCATCAGAGAAGCTTTGAAAACCAGTTTCATCATGGGCCAGGGTATGGTGTGACTGTTGTTTGTTTCTCCTTGATGACCCCCCCCCGCCCTTGATTGACTCATTCCCTGTAAGCCACCCACCCTCCCCCTTCGATTACCGCTTGCTTCCTAAGGAAATAAAATCACTCTAGTTTAAAAATAATATATTCTTTTTTAATTAATTAATTATAAAAAGAGGGAGAGAACGGACAAGGTAGCCTGGGTGGGATTTGGTAGGAGGATAGAAGGGAAGGAAAAGGCCACTAAAAAAATTTCACAATAATGACAGCCTTTTGGTTGGGCTGTCCACTGGGGTGGAATGGGCGGGTGCACGGAGCCTCCCCCACACGTTCTTAGCCTCCTCACCCACCAGACGACTAAGGAACATGGTGAGGGGGGAGGGCGGTTATACAGGGGCTGCAGTGGCACTCTGTGATCCTGCTGCCATTCCTGAAGCTCCACCAGACACCGGAGCATGTCTGTTTGATCATGCAGCAGCCCCAGAGTTGCATCCCGACACCTCAGATCTTCCTGCCACCACCTCTCATCTCGAGTGTCTCTCCTATCCTCACTTTGGTCCCTCCTGTCCTCACGGTCACTGGCATCTTTCCTGTACTTTGATACCACATCCTTCCACTCGTTCAGATGAGCTATTTCATTGTGGGTCACTTCCATGATTTCCGAGAACATTTTGTCTCGCGTCTTTTTTTCCGCCGTCTTATCTGAGATAGCCTTCGGGATGGAGGAGGGAGACTTGAAAAATTTGCAGCTGCATGAGGGAGGGAAAAAAGGGAGAGAAGTATTTTAAAAGATACATTTTACAGAACAGTGGTTATACTTTCACGGTGAACAACACTATTCACCTTACATAGCACATGCAATCTCACTACAAGGTCACATTTTGCATCTTAATATTGAGTGACTGCGACTTTGGTGTTAGAGATCACAGACGCAGGTCCGGGCATTAGAATTCGGCTTGCATGTGGCCATGGTAAGCCATTGTCTTTCGGCTTCTGCAGCCTTCATATATCCAGCGTCCTCCTTTCCCAAATAGCAAGCAGAGCCCGTTGAGTGCTGCTTCTTTCCTGTTAACATGCAGCACCAGAACCGCCCCCATCCAATTCTCTGGGATGATCGCTTTACCCCTCCCCCGACCACGTGGCTCGTATCATGGAAGATCGCTGCTAGCCACCCTCCCCCCCACCGTGTGGCTGGTAGCAGGGAAGATCCCAGCTAGCGAAAAAGCTCAGCGCCAATCACCCCCCCCTTCCCCCTGTTTGGCTAAATGCAGGGAAGGATTTCTTTTAAGCCACAGGCAAACAGCCCAACCATCTCTGTCCCCTTAATTAAATTCCCGTATTTCAACCAGGTTACCATGAACGATATCACTCTCCTGAGGATAACACAACGAGATAAAGAATGGATGTTTCTTGAATGCCAGCAAACCCTGGGACCATACGCAGCTAGGCGTTGTCATGCAGTGATACCAGATTACTTACTACATGCATGGCGTGGTCAAGTTTCCTACCATGGAGGACGGAATAAGGCTGCCCTGCCCAGAAACCTTCTGCAAAGGCTTTTGGAGTACCTCCAGGAGAGCTTCATGGAGATGTCCCTGGAGGATTTCCGCTCCATCCCCAGACATGTTAACAGACTTTTCCAGTAACTGTACTGGCCGCGAATGCATCCCAAGTCCTCAGGGCAAATTAATCATTAAACGCTTGCTTTTAAACCATGTTTTATATTTACAAAGGTACACTCACCAGAGGTCCCTTCCATGGCTTCATTGTCTGGGATAGTGGCTTGGGAGGGTGGGAGAATACTTCTGTCAGGCTGAGAAAAAGCTCCTGGCTGTTGGGAAGAATGGAGTGCTGTGTGCTCTCTGCAAGCTCGTCGTCCTCTTCCTCCTCCTCATCTTCCCCGTCCGCAGAATCCTCAGGCAAGGCTAAGATTACCCCCACCTCAGAATCCACGGACAGGGGTGGGGTAGTGGTGGCGGACCCCCCTAGAATTGCATGCAGCTCAGCGTAGAAGCGGCATGTTTGCAGCCCTGCCCTGGACCTTCCGTTTGCTTCTTTGGTTTTCTGGTAGGCTTGTCTGAGCTCCTTAACTTTCACACGGCACTGTACTGAGTCCCTGCTGTGGCCTCTCTCCATCATGGCCTTGAAAATTTTTTCAAATGTTTTTTCATTTCGTCTTTTGGAACAGAGTTCTGTTAGCACGGAATCCTCTCCCCATATAGCGATCAGATCCAGTACCTCCCGTGCGGTCCATGCTGGAGCTCTTTTTCGATTCTCAGACTGCATAGTTGTCTGTGCTGATGAGCTCTGCGTGGTCACCTGTGCTGATCAGCTCACCATGCTGGGCAAACAGGAAATGAAATTCAAAAGTTCGCAGGGCTTTTCCTGTCTACCTGGCCAGTGCATCCGACTCTAGATTGCTGTCCAGAGCGGTCACAATGGTGCACTGTGGGATAGCTCCCGGAGGCCAATACTGTCGAATTGCGGCCACACTAACCCTAATCTGACATTGCAATACCGATTTCAGCGCTACTCCCCTTGTCGGGGAGGAGTACAGAAATCGGTTTTAAGAGCCCTTTATATCGATATAAAGGGCTTCGTTGTGTGGATGGGTGCAGCGTTAAATCGGTTTAATGCGGCTAAATTCGATATAAACGCGTAGTGTAGACCAGGCCAATATGTGGCATACCTCATCCAGGCCACTAAATGCCCCAATAACTCTGAGTGAAACCAGACAATTGCTATGCTCTCAAATGAACTCTCAGGAAAAAGGATATTTTTGTCTTTTTATCAATCACCTGTGGGTGAACACTTCACAAAGAGGTCAGATATAGAATGATCAATCAGTCCTCACCCTCAAAGGAAACGTGCATAACACTTTCAGAAGACAAGCGTGGGAGCTTAAAATTGATCACTCGGCTAGATACTAAAAATCATGAACAGAGACACTAATATATATATTATATGATTTTATGATTTTATATATATATTCATGATTTTATATATATATGGCTTATTACAACAATCTGTAACCCGCTAACCCTCTCTTTTTATCCTATGACTGTAGAGGTGTTAACGGGCCACTCTACCTTGAATGGTCCTTTTAGACTGTGCTAGCTACTTATGCTAAACAATCTGTTCTACATTGGATTTAGCTAAGATGCACCTTTCCCAGATGTAGAAGAGCTCTGTGTGGCTCAAAAGCTTGTCTCTCTAATCAACAGAAGTTGGTCCAATAAAAGCTATTACCGCACCTACCTTGTGTTCCCACAAAGAATGTAATTCAATGGTGAATCAAGCTGTTTATAGCTTGTCATATATTGGAGGTGGTCACGTACATGGGATGACACTAGAAATACCTGTTCATTTATATAATTACAGCGAAATGCTGCATATACATATTTAACTTGTATCTTGGATTCAGATAAAATTAATTTTCTAAAAATTTGCTTTTCTTCTTCCTGTGGGTGGCTGTTTTTTGGGGATGGGTGGATGCCACAAAAAGACAGCATTATTAATTAAGAAAACTTACATTTTCTCCCTTGATAACTGCTGTTAATCTTTGGTATTTCTAGCTTGCGTTTTTTAAGTAATAACTGTGTAGTGTGGATTGTTGGCTTTTGCTTTTGTAGAAAATTTTACAACTTCTTCCAGAAAGGATTCACCAGAGGTGGCAGTTTCATAGTATTGGTGAGTTTGTATTTAAAAAAGAAGCCTTGTTTTTTATAAGTGGTTTAAAAAAAAATAGAATCAAACAAAATACTATATAAAGTGTAATTGAGTTCTTTAATGTCTTAAGTTTGACAGTTTTATTTGCGTGATAATTCTGTGATGTTCATAAAGGAGGGGATAGGGATTACATACTTAAAGTGGCATAATGAGCAAGGACTTGAAACTTCTGCAACTTTTTAAAACGAAACTTAGTCTGGATGTTCTTAAGTGTCTTAACAATAAGGTAACTGATATTATGAAATGGTTTTTCTAGAGACATAGTTAAGGCACTGTGACACTTGGCGATCACTCAGATCAGCAAGGGCTTCTATCACTGCCTGCCTTGTAACTTCAGGTGCCTTACTTCTATGGCTCAGAGCCCTGATAGCACTAGCCAGCCCAGAAGTATAAAGTCTCACCCTGGCTTCCACCAGAATAGTTACTCCTTTCAGGGTGACCCCAGCAGCCCTTCTAGTCCCTAGTCTCTCCAGATCAGTCTATCCCGAGTTCTTAACTACCAGACAGTTGCACTTTTCCCATCTGGTTCATCACCCTCAAATGCATGAAACCTGCTTCTCCCCCCCCCCCCCCCACACACACAACAGCTTGCTTGCTTTGACGCGCACACGCCACGTACTTTGCACGTTGGAAACATTTTATTTGATAGAAAAATCATAGATTCAAAGTTGAAAATTGTAAGGGGAAGCAAACACATGGTACAAGTTACACAGAAGATAAACATCAAGATGCAACCACAAGCTTTCAAATTAAACTTCCATTTCTAATGAAACTTACCTGTTATCTCTGAAAAGTTTCCTAGCATGCCCACTGCCACAGTGGGGATCCAGCGTTCAGGCAGCCTCCCACCTTCAGGACTGTCAGCTCAGTGGTTTGAGTATTGGCCTGCTAAACCCAGGGTTGTGAGGGCCATTTAGGGAACTGGGGTAAAAATCTGTCTGGGGATTGGTCCTGCTTTGAGCAGGGAGTTGGACTAGATGACCTCCTGAGGTCCCTTCCAACTCTGAGATTCTATGATTCATGTCTAAGTTCTGGATAGATTTCACTTCAAACCTCTTCCCTTCTAAAAAAGGTTTGCAGTTTTGTGGGCCCCCCCCCATCAGATTAATGACTCGGGGTGGGGGAAGTCCCCTCTTGACTTTATAGCTGGGGTGTTTTAGTGCCTTCCTACTGATGTTAATGGTTCATTAGTTAGTTATCTTTTTTTCCGGTTGTACAGTGCTAGGTGCTTGGAGCTAGTCTCATCTGCTTGGTGAGGCATCCTTTCCCAGTCTTCACTACTTACCACCCTATTGTGAGGTGGAGCTGAATGTTCTAGCACAAATTATGAGTACAGTTTTCTTTATATATAAATTCAAAACCACAGTCTTTATAAATATCTCCTAAAGACCATTAAGTTCAGAACATTACAAGGTTAAAGACCTTACTTGACATACTTTTTTAACACAATAACGTTATTCTTTGGGGTTCATGCCACCTGGAGTGTCTGGACCCTGATTGTCATAGGCACCATTACTGGAGTTTGGTATAAAAGAACAATATTAGAGAAAACATAAAGATAATGTAGATGGAAAATCCTGCTCTATGCTACGAATTACAGTAGATGACCCAGGAAAACCTTTTCTTGTCTGGTAATGAATTAATGTAAAAAAGAGAAACACTGGAACACAAGCTATCCAGTATAACCCTAAACTAGACATTTGAATAGCAACAGCATTGATGAATTAAGAGCCTTTGCCCACTTGTGCTTTTATTTACACCACCCTACATTTCTATACATTTTTTGGTATTGATTATGAGAAAAGGAACAGATCTTGTAGCAGGTGATCTTTTTTCCCCCTTCTGGCATTGAAGTGATTGTCAGAGGATAATAAGTTCACCAAGAGTAAATTGGAGATTGCCAAGGACTTGCTTAAAAGATTATCAAGTCTGACCGAGAACTCTGACATCTGCAGTTAAGTAAAGAGCAAAGAACATCTTTAAAATGTATTTTCCTTTCAGGCTTGATTTTAAAGAAACTCCTTCACACCGGAAATTCCTTAAAGGTAAGGAAAATAAATACATATATCTTTGCTTTTGCATTTTTGATGTGTATATGTTGTTTTTCTTAGAATAATCACTGGCACAAAAACAATAACACTGACTAACAAGATTGATTACGTTCATAATAGGCCCTGAACCTGTTAACTTCTATGCGCCTGGTTTCGTACCTTCAGAAGTCACATAGAGGTAAACAGGTGCATAGTGTTTGCAGGATTGACGCTTTAGTTTTTGCTTTCAAGAGGAAAGAAGTCCTAATTTTTACTTTATATGGGGAGAGGAATAGTTTTTGGTTCATTTATATAATATGAGACTTCAGTCTTTTTCTATCATAGTTTTGGTTATGAGCAGAAAGATCCAATAATTTTTAAGAAATATATTTTGTAACACTTTGATTACTTTTGAAGAAAAGAGTATTGATGACATGCCCTCTGTGCTGCAGTTCTTTATTGAAAGGGAGAGATTGTGCAAAAATAGCACTTTTGTACTCTACAGACCTGATCCTTTTGTTTATTTGTATGCATATGTAAGGAAGCTATTTGCAAGTCTACACACTAGAGTGTAATGCAGCTTAAAAAGCAAAGAGTCTGACAAACAAACTCCCTTTTTCCCCTTTTAAGATCCGTCGAGAAGGTGTGCGTCTCTTCCTCTTGTGGTTGCAAGCACTTCAGAATAACTGTAGTAAAGAACAGCTATGTATGTTTTCTTGCTTAATTCCTGGATTTTCATCACCACAATCTGAGTATGGACCTCGAACACTAGATAATCTCATTAACCCTCCACTTAATGTTCAAGAAAGTAAGTAATTTAGTAACATTACCCAGTTCTTTACATGGTTCCATTTCACTAACTTTTTTCCATTGCTCAGGTACTGTAGAAATAACTAATGTAAGTCATCTGACATGCTTTCTGTTACCCATGGGGCTTATGGAACCACTAATGAGTGCAGCTGTGCTCAGGCCTTCTAGGATCCTGGTGTCATTCTTGACCCTGACCCTTCTTTCTCTTCCCAAATCTCTTAGGAACATATGTGTTGCTTTACTGCAGCAGAGCAGTGGTTTATCTAATCCAGTATCTTTACAGTGTCCAGTACCTGATATTCAAGAGAGAGAGGCTTATGAACCACCATACTGGACAATTATAGAATAACCTGCCCATAGGAGAAACTGTAACCTCTAACTGCAGCCTTGTGCCCTAAGGCATAAGGGTTTATATCCTTTTATGACATAATTTTTATACTAGCTAAGGCAACTGGATATTTTCATTATATTCATATGGATGATCTTTTGATTCCTACTAGATTCTTAGTCTCAATGATTTCTTGGGACAAGGAGTTCTGCAGATCACTCGGAGCAACATTTATACCTGTAGCTGTATCACTAACTCCATAAGACCCCTGTATGAAGATCTATTTCAACTTCACCTTTTCAAAAAAAACAGATTCATAGCATCATCTCCTCTCATATTGGTTATTGTAACTAGACCTGGTCAGAATTTTCTGAGAAAACGGGCTTTTATTAGAAACTTGATTTGTCAAAAGTAAAATATTTTGTGGAAATATATCCATTTCAATGAACTTCCAGTGAAACACCATAGGCCACGCTTGGTTTCCCAGCAGTTATCCTGTTGTGCTACTGGGGACCCCAGGGCTTCCAGGGGTTGCAGCTTCAGAGCAGCCCCATAGTGCAGATTGTGCCAGGGACCCCAGAGGTTCTTGTTGTCGTGTCTATCGTCTTGCAGTGTCCAAAACAATGGGAAAGGAGGAACAAGCAGGGCAGGACTTACATGCTGTTAGGCAGCAAAGAATTATGGAGGAGGAGGAGCTGGAAAAAATGCTCAAGCTTTGATTACAAGAGTACAAAATAGCAAAGCACTGAACAAATGTAATTGGAGAGTTTTTAAATAAACATGTAACTAAAATCTAAAAGCAGCAACAATAATCATAAAACAGGTTTAGGATACTGACTAATGAAAGAACAACTGAAAGAACCATAGGATAGATATTTTAGTTCCTTAAAACAAAAGTGTGAAATCCATAAAATCAAGCGAAACAAGGAAAATTCCAAAATGGAACGATAACAGATTTTTAAAATAGGGACTGAGCACATAGATTTAATAAAATAAGTATTCAAAAGTAAGCACAGATAGCCTTGATGATAATGATGATTGATGTGTGCTTACCACATAAAAGTGAAAAAAGTACAAAGGGCATGATAAGACAACTTGTAGAGGACTTATTGGCAAAGTTTTTAAAATTTGAATCACTCTCGGGGTAGGATTTTTGGTTGTAATTTGTATTTGATTTTGTTTTGAGCAGCCAATTTTCCAACACCTGTTTGTCATAATTTTGGAGGCAAACACAAATTAAGGGAAACAATATATTTATTGATGAAATGTACTGTAGAAATATAGTGCTGGAAGAGACCATGAAAGGTCACTTCATCCATTCCCCTGCGTTGAGGCAGGACCAGACATAACTAATCTATGCCTGATAGGTGTTTATCTAACCTGTTCTTAAAAACCTCCAGTGATGGGAATTCCTCAATCTCTCTTGTAGCATGTATCCTAGACCTTAAATTTCCTCATAGTTAGAACGTTTTTCCCAATATCTAACCTAAATCTCCCTTGCTACAGATTAAGCCCATTACTTCTTGTCCTACCTTCAGTGGACATGGACAACAGTTGATCTCCATCCTCTTTATAATAGCCCTTAATATATTTGAAGACTGATATCTGATTTTCCCCCCTCAGTCAATTTTTTCTCAAGACTAACCATGCCCAGTTTCTTCATAGTTCAGTTTTTCTAAAGCTTCTATAATTTTTGTAGCTCTCTTCTGGACTCTTTCCATTTTGTCCTCATCTTTCCTAAAGTGGGTATCCAAAACTGGACATGCTACTCCAGCTGAGATCTCACCAGTGCCAAGTAGAGCAGACCAATTATCCACAGTGTATTGCATACAACACTTCTGTTAATACACCCCAGAATTGTATTAGCCTTATTCACAACTGCATCATTTGTTCACTTTCATTCAGTTTGTGATCCCCTATAATTCCTAGATCCTTTTCTGCAGTACTATTTCCTAACCAGCTATTCTCCAATTTGTATTTGTTACATTTGATTTTTCCTTCCTTAGTTTAGTACTTTGCACTTCTCTCTATTGAATTTGATCTTGTTGATTTCAGACCAGTTCCCCAATTTGTCAAGGGTGTGTTGAATTCTTATCCTGTCCTCCTAAGGCTTTCAAGCCCTCCTAGGTTGGTGTCATTAGCAATTTTATAAGCATACTCTCCACCCCATTATCCACATCATTAATGAAAATATTAAGTAGTACCAGACTCGGGACAGACTCTTGTGGGACCCTTGTCGATACGTCCTCCCACCTTAATAGTGAACCATTGATAACTACACCTCTACCCCGATATAACTGTCCTCGGTCTGGTCTACACTACGGGGGTGGGATGTCGATCTAAGGTACGCAACTTCAGCTACATGAATAGCGTAGCTGAAGTCGAAGTACCTTAGCTCAAATTACTTACCGTCCTCACGGCGCGGGATTGATGTCCGCGGCTCCCCATGTCGACTCCGTACTGCCATTTGCATTGGTGGAGTTCCGGAGTCGACAGGAGCATGTTCGGGGTTCGATATATCGCGTCTCATCTAGATGCGATATATTGAACTCCGAGAAATCGATTGCTACCCGCCGATCCGGCGGGTAGTGAAGACGTACCCCTCGGGAGCCAAAAAATCATACTGCGTTATAGGTGAAACCGTGTTATATCGAACTTGCCTTGATCCGCCGGAGCACGCAGCCCCGCCCCCCCGGAGCGCTGCTTTACCGCGTTATATCCAAATTTGTGTTCTATTGGGTTGCATTATATCGGGGTAGAGGTGTGTATTGTTTGGGTATAGTTTTTCAACTATTTGCGCACCACCCTTGTAATAATTTTCATATAGACCACATTTCACTAGTAGGCTTATGAGAATGTCATGTGGGACTGTGTCAAAGAATTTACTCAAATCAAGATAAATCACATTTGTTGATTGCCTCCTATCCACCTGTCTCATAAAAAGGAAATCAAATTAGTTTGTCATGGTTTGTTTTTGACAAATCTATGTTGGCCGTTATATATCTCCCTGTTGCCTTCTAGGTGCTTACAAATTGATGGTTTAGTAATTTGTTCCAGTATCTTAATTAACTATTTTTCATTTTTGGACAGCGCAAGTAACTGTAGAGGAAATTACTCCACTTGTCCCTCCACAATCAGGAGATAAAGGACAAGAAGATCTTACAAGCTACTTTCTAGAAGCACTTTTGAAATACATAGTAATTCAGGTATGTTCCATAGGTTGCAAACAGAAGAAAAGTAACTATTTTTTGTCCATCTACTGTAATGGACCAACAGCACCATAAACATACGCGGGAATGATGAATTATTTTGTTTCGCCTTCCAAGAGCGTACCTTATAGAAAATATACTTTCAGAAAGTGTCCATTTCTTGTTTGTGCCAAGGTCCACAGATCAATCGTAGTGGATACTTCAGCCCGCTTAAAACTTGGGAGCAGAACCAGACCTGTCAGTCACTGATAGGAGGGGAATGCTTGGCCTCTGGAAGTTCCCGCCAGTTTTTTGTGCCCCCATGTGGCTGATGGGCTCAGCCCAACTTTACCTGCTGCCAAGCTTTTCTGAGGAAAAATTTCAAACTTTATTTCAAATGTTTAGACTAACAGTTTAGTTCAGTAATGTGTCTAATTCCTAGCTGTGTCCCTAAGTTTTCATTGGATTTTTGGGGAGACTGTCCCCTCCGCTCCACTTTTGCTATTGAGGTGTTTTCCTCAGCTGATGCCCTTGCAGGCTTCAGGGAGTATGCTAGGTTGAGGAAAACCCAGAGGCAAAAGGGTCTTACTCGATATGGGGATGAAGCGTGTTGTTGGAGAGCTCTGCTGGCTTTGCAGGCAGGATGCAGTTTTACCCTCCCAGCACAAGCTGGGCAGGGTCACCTTAGCTCCCTTCATTTCCCAGGGAAGGAGATGAGCCAGGCAGGATTGGAAAAGAATTTGCTCTGGGGCAGCCAGTCCTTTTATCCTCAAAGTACATGAGGGAAGTGAAGCCAAAAGAACAGACTGCCAGATGGAAGATCGCACCTGAGTCCTATAGCCCATCAACCAGACCTCTGACTGTGGAGCTCAACTGCCTCCTCTTCGCTGAACAGAGGCTAGAGGGCACTGGACACTGCTGATGCCAGTGAATGCAGTAAGGGGCTTTTGGGCTCAGCTGCCATCTCTAACTCTGCTCCCCTAGCAATCCCAATTCATGTCTGAGGCTCAGACCTCCTGGGAAAACAGACTTCTCTGATCCATGTAAATTCCATTCAACAGAGAGGGATCTAGTTCTGCGGAGTCAGTACCTTTCTTGAGGCAATCAGGAGGGGCTCATTTGTGGGAGAGGAAACAAATCAAGCCTCTTGGAGAACAGGGAGATCACTAGCCTCTTGAAATATTTTTGGAGTCTTCTGAGCGTGATTTCATACTGCCTCTGAATCAAGCTTATGGGAACAGACTCTGAAAGGGAAAACAAATCCATTGTGTTTCCCCTGCTCACCTTACTGAGTGCAGCAGAGCAGATAATCGTCAGTGCCTGTTTCCCCTGCTCAGCTCCACAGAGTGCAGCATGGCAGATCAGAGCAGAAAAGACCAGGCCATAAACATATGCTGATTCCTGTAGGTGTGCACCCATCCCTGAACCTCCCAAGAGAATTCTTTCTCCTAAGGGAAAAAGACCTCCAGTCCAAATCAGCTGAGAATCAAATAATATATCTAAACACCAGAGGATTGATCGTGAGGCAAGAATTCACTGTGAAACTAAACTTAGTGGGTCTACAAATGCCCAAGGCAAGCTATAGCTATATATTCTTTCTCATGTAGCCTGGAAGGATGTAATAGTGGGGCAGGAATTTCCTGCCATACCTAAAAGAATGGGAAAGTATTGGGCTATCATTCCCAGCTGTCATTGTGGGTCACTAGGGCCTAATGTCCAGGGAAACTGGGAACAAAAACCTGCCTCACTACTGCCTCTACTTGCTCCCCTGAGCAGATGGTTATGGAGTGATGAGAGAGGCAGCATCCCAGATCTGGAAGAGTCAGCAGGCAGTAAAGAGTTTCTTGGCTTGCCATTTTTTTTCATTCTTTCTCAGCCTCCATTTTATAAGGCCAGCAGGTTCTAGGGTGACCAGATAGCAAATGTGAAAAATTGGGACGGAGGTAGGGGGTAATAGGAGCCCATATTAAAAAAAGCCCCAAATATCGGGACTGCCCCCACAAAATCAGGACATCTGGTCACCCTAGCAGGTTCCCAATTTGTGTACTAGTTAAAATGTAATGTGGTATCCTATAAATGTGGCTATCCTGAGCAGTGACTCAGGATTTTTAACTGAAAGAGTACTCTCTTCACTATACAGGCCTTTCAAAGGCAGCCATGCGTGGACTGGCATAATTTCAGTCCCCTCTGTGGGGCATGAAAACTTCCAGGTGTAATTAGTACAACAAAAATAAACAAGTCCTCTGACTCCCTAAATGCCCCTGCATACTTTTACAAGCAGTGCTAACATGGGTGGATAATATTGCAAGTAGGGCTGTCAAGCGAGTAAAAAAATTAATTGCACCATTAAAAAAATTAATTGCGATTAATTGCGTTGTTTAAATAAATGGTATTCCATTATTGCTTAATATTTTTGGATGTTGTCTACATTTTCAAATATATTGATTTCAGTTACAA
Organism: Mauremys mutica; assembly: GCF_020497125.1. Lineage (NCBI taxonomy): Eukaryota > Metazoa > Chordata > Testudines > Geoemydidae > Mauremys > Mauremys mutica. The sequence continues at coordinate 46,283,443 of NC_059075.1, forward strand.
CACAGAATACAAAGTATATAGTGCTCACTTTATATTTATTTTTTATTACAAATAATTGAACTGTAAAAAACAAAAGAAATAGTATTTTTCAAATCACCTTATACAAGTACTGTAGTGCAATCTCTTTATCATGAAACTTGAACGTACACATGTAGAATTATATACAAAAATAAATACTGAAAAATAAAGCAATGTAAAACTTTAGAGCCTACAAGTCCTCTCAGTCCTACTTCAGCCAGTTGCTCAGACAAACAAACTTGGTTACAATTGCAGGAGATAATGCTGCCTGCTTCTTGTTTACAATGTCACCTGAAAGCGAGAACAGGCATTGGCCTGGCACTGTTGTAGCTGGCGTCGCAAGATATTTATGTGCTAAAGATTCATATGTCCCTTCATCTTCAACCACCATTCCATAGGACATGCGTCCATGTTGATGATGGGTTCTTGCTTGACAACGATCCAATGCAGAGCGCCCCAATGCATGTTCATTTCCATCATCTGTGTCAGATGTCACCAGCAGAAGGTTGATTTTCTCTTTTGGTGGTTTGAGTTCTGTAGTTTCAACATCTGAGTGTTGCTCTTTTAAGACTTCTGAAAGCATGCTCAACCCCTTGTCCCTCTCAGATTTTGGAAGGCACTTCTGATTCTTAAACTTTGGGTTGAGTGCTGTAGCTATTTTTAGAAATCTCACATTGGTATCTTCTTCTGCGTTTTGTCAAATCTGCTGGGAAAGTGTTCTTAAAACAAACATGTGCTTGGGTCATCATCCGAGACTGCTATAACATGAAATATATGGCAGAATGTGTGTAAAACAGAGCAGGAGACATACAGTTCTCCCCCAAGGAGTACAGTCACAAATTTAATTAACTCATTATATTTTAACGAGCATCATCAGCATGGACGCTTATCCTCTGGAATAGTGGCCAAAGCATGAAGGGGCATACGAATGTTTAGCATATCTGGCACAAAAGTACCTTGCGATGCTGGCTACAAAATGCGAATGACTGTTCTCACTTTCAGGTGATATTGTAAACAAGAAGCAGGCAGCATTATCTCCTGCAAATTGTAACCAAGTTTGTCTGTCTTAGCGATTGGCTGTCCAAGAAGTAGGACTCAGTGGACTTATAGGCGCTAAAGTTTTACATTGTTTTGTTTTTGAGAGCAGTTATGTAACAAAAAAAAAATCTGCATTTGTAAATTGCACTTTCATGGTAGAGATTGCATACAGTACTTGTATGAGGTGAACTGAAAAATACTGTTTCTTTTTTTACAGTGCAAATATTTAATCAAAAATAATAAAGTGAGCAGTGTACACTTTGTATTCTATGTTGTAATAGAAATCAATGTATTTGAAAATGTAGAAAAACATCTGAAAATATTTAATTTCAATTGGTGTTCTGTCATTTAACAATGCAATTAATTTTTTGAGTTAATCATGTGAGTTAACTGATTAATTGACAGCCCTAATTACAAGTAATATGGTCTTTTTGGGACTCAAAATTGTGTGACCAAGAGCGTCTCCCTGGATAAAAAGTGAGTGAAATTGGATTCAAATTTGTTTCATGCAGGCATATATGGGTCTCTGGTTCTTGGTGTAAGGCACTCAGACAAATCAATTCCCAGCTGTCTGAGTGATACAGTTGAAAGCTGAGACTATTGAGTTATCAGTAAAGTCAGTTTACAATCCTGACTCCTGCCAGGTACTGCGGAAAGGAATACTGGTGATATGGGAAATTGAAGCAGTCTGAAGCACAACAGGAGAAAATATATCTTTTTGTAAGAAGTAGCTAGAACAAGTGGAGGGTCAGTAACTGATCTCTCTTGCTCATCTCTATTCAGAGATACTTGCAGGCCTCCTAACCAGCTCCATGTGGGGTAAGACCTCATGTGATGCCAGGCTTTCTCAGTTAGGGAATACTAAAGCTATCTGTATAGCTTTGATCAGATGGGGTCACTGGATATTGTCCAGAGGGGAGACCCTGTGGAGCTGTGCAAGAATTTTAGAAACAGCTCTGTCCCTTTCCCAGTCTCAACCCATGGAAAGGCCACTACATGAACGAAATAATCCATAATCTTTCTTCAGATCAGAGCATTAAAACCCTCTCCCCATACTATTTCTGTTCTCTGGGAATTGAGAACAAACAGGGCACAGCTGAATCATCTAAATAAGTTCCTAAAGGAGATTTTTCTTCAAGAATTCCTATTTTATCATCCTCAGACAATTCTTATGTTGTTCAGACAGGTGGCAGCCTTTTTCTTTTCCCAAATTTGATCATTATCATTTGAACTGATGTGTGATTCCAGGGTTTGTCTCTGGGATCATGGTAGCAATATTATTGGCTTTAGAGAAGACTGAAATTCACTTATCTCTTCCTGGAAAACATTTTTGTCACGGTTCTGTAGAGAGAAAACTGAAGAATATATAGAGTGATTTGGTTCCTGAACTATCTTTTGATTCAGGTTAAACAAACACATGGTGCCAGGAAAGTCAGTCATAGGCCTGTGGAGGATGAATACTATTGGGCACAAGATCTTATTTGAGGAGAATGTTAACATGATGAAGATGGCCCTGATGATGTGGTGTCACAGAAACAATCTCAACATTCATTGTCTAATCACCTCCTTGACTGTCCTCCCCATAATTTTCCACAACTGTGAACATTTAAAATCCATAAAAATAAAAAAAAGCTTAACATGAATATTTATTTTTATTTGTAGAAATTATAAAAATCAAATTCTGCTAAGCTCAGGTATAATATTCTCAATATTTTAATGAAAAGGAAGTTTTGTGCAATCCAATATTAAATGCTTCATTTGGGCATCCACCTTATTCCAACTCTGCAAGGTCACTCAGTATGTTCTTGGAACCTCATTCTGCATCTTCCAGCACTACCCAGATTGAATCTCTGAAGGAAGTGTCATCATATTTGCTATTCATTAGAGTAGGCTTCCCAATGAGGGGTGTGGTGGTTTTTTATTTATTTATTTATTTTTATTTCGGGTTGGGAGCTTTCTCTAACGAAGTCCCATTATTATACCTTTAATTCAGACAGGAACTGTTCATAATTGTGTCATGGCATCCATTCCATGAGTAAATTCAAGAACAGTTCCTGCTTCAATTAAGAACCAGAGTCCTGTTCTTAAGAGCACTCACAAGCGCAGAGCAGAATAGTCCTGTACTGAGATCTGCAAATGGCCATCAGTTGACCAAATTCTGCAGATTGGTCATCCAATCATAGCCAATGCCACTAACTTTCTTTTGCAGAAGAGTTCTCGGTGTCTTACTGCCCTCGACTAGATAGAGGAGAGAGATTGTATACAAGTACACCTCTACCTCAATATAACGCTACCTGATATAACGCGAATTCAGATATAACGTGGTAAAGTAGCGCTCCGGAGGGGCGGGGCTGCGCATTCTGCTGGATCAAAGCAAATTCGATATAACATAGTTTCACCTATAACGCAGTAAGATTTTTTTTGGCTCCCGAGGACAGCGTTATACCAAGGTAGAGGTGTATCTTGTTTTGGATGTCCATATCTGAAGGATAATCCCTGAAAGGGCACTGCTCTGAAAATCCCATTGTAATGGGTCTGTGGACTTTAGGATGAAGAACAAGAGGAAAGCTTTTCAGTGCTTACCTGAAAATTTCCTTCTTTGAGTAATAAGGTCCACAGATCTATTCTGGAGACAAGTGGATTACCCAGGACAGAGATGTAAACTGATATTCAAGGATTTGGGTATGTTGTCAGTAGGTCGAATTTACCATATTCTGCAGTAGGAGAAATTGATTTGTTTTTTCTCAAAGCATATTTACTCAATCTGTAATTTAAGAAAGCATATTTGAATTATCCTGGCTGTAGAAGTTACCTGAACTGGAAGGAACTTCAGAAAGCAGAACATACCCTGGCTGTCAGTGATTGACAGGTCTGGTTTTGCTCTTGAGCTGCAGGCAGGCTGAAGTACCCATTGTAACAGATCTCTGGACATTATTGCACAAAAAAGAGGAATTTTTTAGGTAAGCACAAATATATTTTTATATTTTATAAGGTAACTTTGAAACAGAAGGATGATTTACTACAACTTAAACTTCTGGAGGGGTCACTTCAGGCTTGATACTCTTAAAAGTATGTGTAATCTCTGATTTCAGTGGGATTCTACATGTGCTTAAAATTACGTATATGGTTAAGTATTCTGCTGAATCTAAAGCTTAGAGGAAAAGCTTTGCATAGTCGTCTTAATCTCTCAGCTAGCCAGTCTCTCCCACCATTTTGAAAATGTAACATAATTATTAAAATGCATACAGTCCAGTCCTAATATAATCATCTCTCTTGTATAATTAAGCAATAGGATCTTTCCTCTTATTTTATCTTTGCTCTGTTTAGCAAGTCTTGAAAATGCATTTGACCTTTAATTTAACTTAATTAAAACTGAAATTTGTTTGACTTTTGACAACTTAAAAAACAACACTGCAGCAAAGTTCTGAAACATTTGATATACTTGAAATATTTGTTTCAATATTTCCCATATTTAAACCTCAAAAAAATTTATTTTTTTCTTTAAGGTCAAGAGTTTAGAATGGAAGAACAAGGAAAACCAAGAAAAGGGATTTTCATTCTTGTTTTCATATTTTAAAAAATATTACTTGCCTTATATTTTTCCAAACATCTGTAAGGAGACCAGTTTGTATAACCCTGTACTTGGTAAGTGTTGTTTAATGATTTTACAGATGCTTAAACATTTTGTAATTTACAATATAGACAGCTTTTTTGAGTGATGCTGCCTGCAGAGAACTTGGATCTGTTATGAAATGTGGCCTTTATCTACAATGTATGTTTTCAGTTCTATTGAGTTCACCTGTATTAATGGAAACACCACTTGACCTCTCTTTTTTTAATTATTTAAGAGCCAGGATGCTGTATTGCTCTGGTTCACTTTAAATAAATTACAGTAATTCTTACATACTTAAAAAAATCTTTTTTTAATTTATAGTTTGATTTCACCCCACGTTCCTAAAATCTGGGGACAACAGAAGGGAATAACTTAAAGAACAAAATATAAAGGAATGGGATGGGAGGGAAAGGAGTAGAAGGATCAAGGTCAGTGAGGGGAAAGGAAAGCATTATCTATTTCCATCCACTTAATCAAAGGTTTCTAAAAATTAGACAAGATCCTTTCAAGTTTGTCTTAAATTCCTCTTCTCCAAAAAGTTACTCACTCTTCAGCTTCTAGGTGAGCCAATCGTAGAGCCAAGCTTCTATCCCAGGAGGAAGTCTGCTGTTCCATCTAAACCATATAAGTCATTTGGATACACTCACTGCACTAAAAACCAAGTTTAAAAAAAAAAATCAAACTTAATGCACCCTGAATCATGAATAAATTACATTTAGAAGAGGAAAAAACCTGTTATTTCTGTGGGTCCAAAAGAAATTAGCAGTGTTGCTCGTTGGGTAACATCCACTCCATTGACACGGAGCCAGATCAGTTGGACTCCATAATACCGTCTAAAGTCAAGACAATGCAAATTATGTGTTATCATGTGCTAAGCTGGTCATGTTAAGAGCTTGGCATCTCCCAAGCTCTAAATTGACAATTTTTGCATATGTTAAAATATAACTTCCCTGGGTTAACTAGAGTTTTAAAAGGTGTTGGTTAGATTGAGCTAGCTAACACAATTTAACAACACACCTTTACATCCTAATTTAAACACAGCCTATAAGTTGGGGAGGTGATATGCATGCCACATACTTTCCTCCCACTTGCTGGCCTCCACAAAGGTCAGCAAGGGCTGTTGCATGTTCCTCAAAACTGCTGTTAAAGCTTGTGGACTAGAATAGAGGCCCTGAACCCACCATGCTAGGGGTGCTGGAACTGTGGATCTATATCAACATAGGTTCAACCACAGGACTTAAGTGGTATGAAAATAACCCTTTGCAAAATTACTTCATCTATGAATTGTTGCTCAATAACCCATTTGATCAATTATAAACAACTTTTCATTTCTAAATAAACCTACGACAGTTTCTTCTCACCCTAAATGAAAATGCTGTGCTTGTTTGGGCCAAAGTCCAGTTTGGGTAATTGCATTCTGGCACTTAAAATTGCTCAAGTAGTTTTAATTGGAAGGTGGTTTCCTTTACTTTTTGTTCTGAACAGTGGTGTAGTGTTGCTGTTTGCTGTTAAAATTTTGCTGGGTTTCATTCCATATCAGCGGCAGGCTATAGAATTCCTCAATAGAGTACATAATTTTAAAACGGCTTAGGGAATCATCTGGATAGAAAGGCACTGTATAAATTAAGCTTTATTTGTTAAGAATTGTTTGAGAGCTTAAAGAAAAGGTAAATGGACCAGTTCATCCAATAGGAAATATTTGCAGCCTTCTAGGCCAATAATACAATTTCCAGGGGCTGCCTTTTGAAGCTTAATGCTCTACCCTTTTACTTGCTATTGAGAGACTCTGTCCCATCCCCTTGAGGAATCAATGATTGTGCTGCACTGGGAGTTTCAAAAACCAAGAAATCCTGGGATTTCAATTGGGTTGGATAGGGCTTTGAGGTGGTAGGCCTTTCTTCTGACACTAATTTTAAAATGCTTGATTTTCATCACAGAGATACCACAAATGAGACCAAAGCCGCACTATGTAATGGTAAAGAAAGATGCTGAAACCAATGAAGCAATATATTGCACAAAGGAACCTTTCCTTAAGGCTCGTGTTATTGTCATTCGATGGCTGGTATCTTTCTGGCTTGAGCCAAAACCTCATACAGGGCCTCATATTCCTGGGATGGAAGGTGGTGAAATTGTGCCAAAGAATATTCAGGTATCACCAAATGCACATTTCAAATAGTTTTTCTCCATTTTGAAAGACTTCTTAGTAGTCTTCTGTTGTGATGTCAACACTGAAATTCTACCACTGTATGTTTCTCTTAGGCCTTGTCTGCACTGCCACTTACAGCGCTGAAACTTTCTTCGCTTAGGAGTTTGAAAAAAACCACCCCCTGATTGATGCAAGTTTCAATACTGTAAAGTGGCAGTGTAGATAGTGCTACAGTGCTGGGAGCTATTTCCCTCACGGAGGTGGTTTTATTACAGCACTGGGAGAGCTCTCTCCCAGCACTGGCGCCGTGATTACACAGCCATGTTAAAGCACTGCGTCGGCTGTGTAGACATACTTTTTGGTTTTAGCTAATTGAAGAAAGGCTATTTGTTTGTTTTTTAAATGAAATATCAAGACCTGAATCCAATTTGGAAAGAATCGCCAAATATTTAAATCTTTGGTTTTTCTACCAAAATAATAGAAATATATTGTGAAGTACTGTTTTCATTCACCTAAAGAAATGTTTTTATCTGTAAATTATTTTTTAGTGAATTGTTGAAGTAAATCTACAGTAATTTCTCTGCATAGGGTGATATGCTCAGTTTCCCTTAAAGCCCAGTCCAGCAATCCAAATTCTATTTGACTTCAGTGGCTCTGTTTGCTGAGGTTTTGTAAGACTAGGTTGTTTGTGATAATACTTCTAAATACTCCCAAGAAATGTCAAATTATAGGTTAGCAAACTGAATGAAGGAAACACAGATTAGAGTTCTTAGTAGAGGTCATTGATCTGACTGGACAATAACTGGACTCCCTTGTGCTTGAGATCTGTACTTTAACTGGCTTTAGACAACCACTAACTTTCTACATAACCTAGTAGATATGTAGTGCTTTGAGATACTTATTTCTCACATTGTCTGTCTGCAGAATTCTCTGTGCTGTTTTTAAGAATTGTATTCAAATTATATTACTAGAACTATTTTCTTGCTCTTTTGTTTCAGAGAGCAGCTGCTAGCATGGCTTCTAGAGAAGACAGTAAAAACGACAGTGCTGATAGACCGGATAGAAATGCAGAGCCAGAACAATCTCATTCTAATACAAGCACCCTAACAGAAAGAGAACCAAGTTCCTCCAGCCTTTGTAGTATTGATGAAGAGCATCTAACTGATATTGAAATAGTCCGCAAAGTCTTTTCTTCTAAAAGAAGTAATGTAAACTTTCTTACAGAGATATTTCGACAGGTAAAGAAACCCTCAAGTATGGAAGAATTTTTTTTGTTTTAATTTTAACCCTGATCATATTTATAGCTTTTGTTTCAAATAGGTTGTGTTAAGTAAGAGTGCACATAAGTGTAAAAACTTTGATTGTGTTTTTATTTACACTCATGGTGTCAAGTATCAGGGGGTAGCCATGTTAGTCTATATCCACAAAAACAACAAGGTGCCACCGGACTCCTTGTTGTTTTTATTTACACTGTTATTTTTTAATTTAGGCCGATGGTAAACACGTTGTTTTTTGTTCAGCAAAGTTTGCCATCTGTTTTCCACCTCACTCTCTCCCTTGTGTGTGGAAAGCAAAAGCTAATTTAAAACAACTAATATGAAAAATCTGCCTCTGGTTCCTGGTTTTGTTTTGTTTTTCCATCACTTGAGTGACATAACTTTGACTTCATGTAATGCAGACAATTTTAGCAAAGTCACCTGGGTGAACTGTAGTAACTGTATAAGGAGCCAAAAATCCTCCTTCTGGATTACCTAGCTGTTCCCTGTCTAATTATGAATCTGGAAAAATGGCAAGGATCAAACAAAGATGAATGGAAGTGGGCAAAGGAGTAGTTCTGTTCCTGTATGTCTTCCCTATAAGAGGGTGAATGCACAGATCCTAAGAATTTAAAGTATAATGAAACTTTACAAGAGCACTATTTTACGCAGTTGCATATTTTGACCAGTGCTGTAAAAGTATCCGTGAAGTAATGTGGAAGAATGGTAAGATGCTGTAATTGTATATGCTTAAGTAGGACTTTATGAAGTTCACTTAAAAGAATATCTTAATCAGACAATAAAAATAGGTTAAGATTTCAGAGGCCCTTTTACCAGTTGCTTGTGAGTAAGAACCTATAAATTATACAAAATTGACAACATATAAGGTTAAAAACACAGTAAGATACAATGTGAAACTTACTTCATTTGTTCTGCTTAAAGAAAATTTACTGGTGGGAGCTAGAGCAAGGGAAGGGTATTAGCTGTTAAAATGAAGTTGTTACTCACTGTGGTAAACTGACATTCAAATTAGTTATATTGCTATTTGCTGTTTCATTGCAATGAAGGGAAATTGAAAACTCTGGAAAATGTTTGAACTTCACATGAAGATGAATGAAAACTATTCTGATATTAAAATATAACTTAAATACTAGTCAGTGTGAATTAGTACTAATGCATCATTCTACTATATTTTTAGGTGAATCGATTAATTTATTTTTTGGTATCTTACTCTAGTATGAGAGCATTTAAGATGATCAAATCATGTGTTGATCATCTTAGTTTAATGCAGTAAAAAGAGAATTTGAGAAGTTTAGTTTTCAAACAGTATCTAAACCTTGTGTAATTGGGAGGAAAATAACTTTACATTATATAAGAAGTGATTGATGTATTTATTAAAAACACTTCAAACAATGCTCAAAAAAGTTAGTGAAGAAGGCATTGCAGATTTGAGGAGGGAGCCCAAATAAGCAATCTGTTCAACTCCTTTTTCTTTAGCATAACATTTTCTTAGCTGCTGCAGTCAGTTCCAGATTTGGGCTGAGTTGTGGGAACTTTTTTTTCTTTGAGAATGTTTTAGAAAAATCCCTTCCTCTGTTTTTCATTTATACAGTGAGGATGGCAAGAAGTGGAATCTGTCTGCTAGATTTTGCACTTTACTGAAGCAACCTAAATATTTGCATTTCAAACTCGCAGTGTAAATATGTAGGCCTCGCTGTGAAGTGTGTCCATAGCTGAATATGAAAAGTTTGGGTTCAAATTAAGTTTCTATTTGAAAATGCCATACTGAACATTCTCAGTATCCGATGAAGTGGGCTTATGCTCAAATAAATTTTAGTCTCTAAGGTGCCACAAGTACTCTTTTTCTTTATTCTCAGTAAAGCATCTGAATCTTGAAATTTGCATTTTCAAATAGGTGTGCTGTTCATTTAGACACTCTTCTGGAAATGCATCCATGTAAAGTGGGTAGTTTTTGGTTAAATGCCTGTGATCTCTTTCATTGCATGTTCAGTTCAAATTTCTTGCACTCAGGGCTGTATTTTTAGTATTTATTCTTATTACAGTGGTACCTAGACACCTTGGGATCAAGCTCCAGTGGTCTGCATAGCACCTAGGACAAGTGGTGAAAAGTGTCCCTACTTTAAAGAGCTTTATGCCTTAGAATGCACTCAGACCACAGAAAATTAGGAAGATATGAGTGGGTTGAGCTTTAAAAGGCTATTAGACTTGTTGAGCCCATTCTCATGCCACCTGAAATGTGAAGGGGAGATCAGCCTTAGGGTTGTGTCTGGCTGCTTGCTCCATCCACTTTTACATGCTCACTCTCCAGATGAGACAAATGAAAATATCAATGGCCAACAGAGTAGGGGGGAGGAAGTACTGTATTTTCAAAACATATTACAGGGTGGCCACACTTACTGACCCTTCGAGCTGCGTACAGTAATTTTCAGAAGTTCAAGAGCCAGGTGCATCTGCCGGGGCTCAGGGCTTCAGCCTTGCGAGTGGGGGTGGGGGGCTATCTGCTGGGGCTAGGGGCTTCAACTCTGCAGGAGGGGAGGTGCACCTGCCGGAGCTAGGGACTTCAGCAGGAGCAGGGCTGAAGGTAATAAAAGGTAGTAGGTAATAAAAGGTAGTAGGTAATAATTGGAGATACACCAATCTCCTAGAACAACTGGAAGGGACCTTGAAAGGTCATTGAGTCCAGCCCCCTGCCTTCACTAGCAGGACCAATTTTTGCCCCAGATCCCTAAGCGGCCCCCTCAAGGATTGAACTCACAACCCTGGGTTTAGCAGGCCAATGCTCAAACCACTGAGCTATCCCTCCCTCCTTCCCTGCTGGAAAGAAGCCCTAGCCCCACCACCTGACCTGAGGTCAGAAGCCCTGAGGCAAAACACCCCCCCCCCCAGTCTGATAGGCAGAGAATGGGGGGCGGGGGACTCTTTGAGCCGCACTTAACTGTAAAAGAGCCACATGTGGCTCATGAGCATGGTTTGGCCATCCCTGACATATTAGGAGCAAAAAGAACCCTAGGTCAGGCATAGGTCTATTGCTGGATGCAGATGATAAAATTGTAAATAGTAATGCAGAAAAGGCAAATACGTTCAGTAGATAATTCTGTTCTGTATCTGATACAAAACAGGAGGCTATATCAACTGCTTCTGATGCTATGGATGGAATAGAAAGTCTACTATGTGTAACAAAGGAGGTTGCAAGTCAGCATCTGCTAAAATTAAACATTTGGATAACTTGTATACAACAGTCTTAACAGGACTATCTGAGGAGCTCTAGCTGAGGCTTTCCCTTACCCACAATGTTAATTTTTAACACATCTTGGAAAACTGAGTAATGGAAGATTTAATATTTTAAAAAAAGAGTAAAAGGGGTGACCAAAGGAACTATAGACTGGTTAGCCTGATGTCAATCCCAAGTAAAATAATGGAATGGTTAATTCAGAACTCAGTCAACAAAAGTATATTTTTAGCCTCTTATGTCAGTCAACATGGTTTCATGGAAGATTAGATCTTGTCAAACAGGGCACGTGCTGGACAGATTAAAAACTGGTTCACTGACAGATCTCAGAATGGCCCCAGTTACTGCTGTCTCCCCATTACTAGCAAGGTCCTGTAGGGATTGATTTTTTGGGTCCAATATTACTCAATATTTTTTATCCACTATCTAGATGATGATATAAAATCTTTGTACAGTTTGCAGATAACATGCTGTGTGGTGAGATAGTAAATAATGAGAACAGGTTGCTACTACAGAGTGATCTGAATCTCCTAGTTAAATGGTCACAATCCTACAAAATGTGTTTTAATACAGCCGAATGCAAGGTTACTGCATCTGGGAACAAAGAATACAGGCGATACCTGTGGGATGGGACACTGTCTTGGGAATCAGTAACTCAGAAAAGGATTTTGGGATTGTTGTAGATGACCACCTCAGTGAGCATGCAGTGCACTGCTGTGGCAGAAAGGGCTAATGTGATCCTTGGACGTACACAAGGTGACTATTAAATGGGTGTAGAGAACTGACCTTGCCTATGTACACAACATTGGTAAAACATCTGCAAGAATGCTGTGCCCAGATATGGTGTCCACAGTTGAAGAATGATGTGTGAATGTTAGCGTTTGAAGAAAGGTCACAAAAATGTTTCAAGGGCTGGAAAACAATAATGTGAAGTGAAGCTTAAGGAGCTCCATCTGTTTAGCTTATCAGAGAAGGCTGAGAGGTGACTTGATCACTGTGTATGAATATTTACACATGGAAAATATCTGATAGCGAGGGGCTTCTCAATCTTGCTGACAAAGGCATAACGAGATCCAGTGGCTGGAAGTTGAAAGTATGCTAACTCAACTTTGAAATAAGCCTCCATTTCCTTGCTCTGAGGGTAATTAAACATCAGAGGAGCTTACCCCAGGGGAGATTATGGAATCACCATCCCATGGCGTCTTTAGAATTAGATTAGATACCTTTCTATAAAACCTGTCTTAATCCAGTTTCTAGGAAAAAAAATTTTATAGTCTGTGCACACAGGTCAGACAAGATTATCATAGTGATCCCTTCTGGCTTTGGAGTCTGTGAATCTATTAATAACTGGCCCAGCAGGTGTGGCAACGTTTCCTCAGCCACATCATGTTTCCTGCACTTTGAAAGCTGTAGGGCATTCTGTGTTACAAAGCAAAAGCATAAGAAACTCTAAAGGATAGCAGTTGCTTATCCTACTTTTTAGCTGACTTTGGAAGTCTCAGAATAGCTGGGTGCCATTCTGATACTCCTTTAAAGTGTCCAGTCCTGAAGTTGAGAATGAATTGTTCATATCAAGAATCATGCATTTCTTTGGGATATTGGTATATCCAATGGCTCCTGGGAAATGCAAACTGGTTCAGTTTATTTTATTCTTTTTAATACAACTAGTATAGTAAAAGTGCACAAGCTGGTAAAGGTGTGAATTTAAAAGAAAGTTAAATTCCCAGTAAATATATTGCATTAACGTAGACTGTCTTTGAACATAGTTAAGTTTAGCAGAATCCCAAGACTTGCATTAGAGACGGCTGATCTGAGAGCACTTTTATATTATCCCCACAGTTACATAATACTTCCTGAAGAGGGCAGCATCTTGCAATCAAACTGGCTTGCTGACATGCATTTTTTCATAACTGTAGTTAAAAAAAAAAAAAAGCTTTTTCTCTGTCATCTGATTTGCGCCACTCATTCATAGCAGCAGTAAAACATGGCTTTTTGTTATCAGTACAAATTCAAATGGCTAATATAATTAAGAACCCTATTGCCCCTTACTCTTTCTCCCCCCATGTATGGGACTGGATGCAGCAGAAGCTTCCACCGAGTTTTCTTTTTCTTTTTCTTTTAATGAGAGTTTGGTGTTCAGTATCAGCAGGGCCCCTAAGATCTATGCAGGAACAGGTCCGCATGGAGTCCCACTGGCAGCTGCTCCCTTTCCCTGCTAACTACATCCAGCTCCCTAGCAGCACAGCTTTTTTGCCAGGTGTCACTTTTTTTCCTCAAAAACTTTCTGTCCTTCCCCCTTTGCCCTCCTCCCGACTTTCAGGGTGTTCCAGATTGCAGATGGGGAAAGTTAATAAATTAATACTGATGTAAATCAGCATTAGTTTACATTCCTGCAGAGTGGCTGCAGCAGTTTCTCCATCTGTAGAGCATGATGCCTGGGATGGGAGCTTTCCTAGAGTTGAAAGAAGTGAGTTGGATGTTTCTCACTTTTCCTTTCCCTCAGAGACAGAATGTACAGTATAGTGAGTCCTAAAAACTTTTTAAATGAAATTAAATCACATCAACTTTCTATCTTCGTATCATATCCATAAATTGAAATGCATGTTCCTGAAACTGTTTACTACTAGCAGTATCGTGAGATAACGTAGTTCGATTCTAACATGTCTCCAAATGTTATAACTTTTTTCCCCCTCCCAACTAGGCATTTTTGTTGCCAATTTGCGAAGCAGCTGCTATGAGGAAAGTGGTGAAGGTTTACCAAGAATGGATCCAACAGGAAGATAAGCCTTTATTTATGAAAGAACCTGAAGAAATATTGACATCTGTAAATATAGATTGTGATGAAAATGTTGCAGAACATAATTCAGCGGAGAAGGGAAACGAGAGAGATGAGGTAAAAAAAACCAAACTTCTTCAAATTTAAAAAGACCATTGTTAAATAGATGTCTCATTTCCTGAACAATTTAGCATATGTTCTTTGTTTCCACATAGCAGTCTGGTTGGTGCATGAGTTAGAAAAGAAGAGTGAAGGGAAATATTGAGATGAAAACTGTGAAGGGCACAAATCTGTCCCCTCAGGTATGAGTAAATAGAGTAGCAGCACAGTAAAGGTGCCTCCCTCCCCGACCCCCATAAAAGCTATACTCCCAAATCCTTCAATTCATGCCTCCACCTCACCTTCATATCCGTTCTTTGTTCAGATTGTTTATGCAAATGACCAGGATTTTTTTTTTTAACTCAGCAGTAACTGACTTCTAGGGGCCAGCATTAAATAAAACAAACCAAATACAGAAAAATCCTATTTTAAATTAAATTTAAGGGGGAGATCTTCAGAGGCACAGACTGTCCATTTAACTTTCAGTAGGAAGCCAGGCACCTAACTGCTCATATGCCTTTTGAATACCTATTCCTAATCTAAATTATAATAGTGGAATTTAATGTTAGTGATTTATGTATATATTTAGAACTTGACACTGTGTATTCTCCTACCAAGAGCTTCCTAAGAGAAAACTCCTCCGTTTGGGGACCAAAAACAAAATTATAAGTTTCTCTAATAGTCAGACCGTTACCATCTTTAAATGCTGTCGTTATTTTTTTCAATTCCCTTCAAAATAGCTATAAGCATAAGCATTTTCATTGGTTTTTAATAAATAAAGTATGCACAGGGTGAAAGCCAAATGCCCTTGAGGCCTGACTTTGCACATTTTAAGTCAACTGCAAAATTCCCCAGTGACTTCAGTACAAGAAGGAGCAGGACACTGAGGACTACGACTGCTTTATTAGTGTAGTGTACTCCCTAGTATGGCTCATTAGTAAGGATGATGTGATTTGGTCACGGATTCAGTGACTTCTTTGGCTCCGGCTTGGGCATACCCTGATTTTGTACATTTTTACCATGACTGCTCTGTAAATTTTGCCTAATTTTACTGTGACAAAATTGTTGCCATACATATTACCTTATGGTTCATTGCTAACTATAAACTAACTTAGGGAGATAGTTTGTGCACTATATCCTTACACTATATATGAAAAATAATTCCAAGCAGAATGAGACAAAGTAGCAATTACCATATATACTTGTTCATAAGCTGAATATTTTTTTTAGTAAAAAAGGGAAAAACCAGAGAAGAGGGTTGGCTTATGAATGGGTATAGAGAGGGAGAGGTGGGACACAGCCCCCTCCCCAACAGAGGGAGCAAGGAGAGGCAGCACAGCCAGCAGAGCCAGAAGGGAAGAGGCAGCGCCAGAGTCTTTCCGCTTCTGGCCACGCTGCTCTCCCCTAGACTCCAAAGCAGCTGCAGCTCCGGGGCAGGCACGCTGCGGCCGCACTGCCCGGTCTGGCCTGCCCCAGATAAGATGGGAAGGGCGGGGATGGGGAGAGTGTGGGGTTACTGGGCTAGGGGTTGGGTTATGTGGGGGGTGGTCACAGGGGTTACTCCCCTGACCCCGAGCTTCTCCCTTCCCCACCCCCTCAAATTTCCCCACCAGTTGCTGTCCCAGCCCATCAGGGTAAGCAGCTGGCATGCCGGGGCACTTTGTTTACTTAGGTTTACCTCTGTGCCTGCAGACACTCGAGGTAAACAAACCATCTTGGCCCGCCAGCAACTTATCCTGATGGCCCGGGAGCCAAAGTTTGCTGACCCCTGAATTATAGGGTCGGCTTATGAACGGGTCATAAAAATTTTCCATTTTTACTTATCCATCTTGGGGGGAAGGAGGTCAGCTTATAAACGAACTGGCTTATGATTGAGTATATACGGTAATTTTCCCCTATTATTTTGAATATTTGTTCTGTGACTCTTTTTTACATTGTATCCTTTTTTTTTTTTTAAGGTGCCTGGACATGCACCTTCTTCCATTTTCCAGTCTCTGGGAGGCAGGCTGCTCCCAGTAGTCATTTTCAGCTCATTTTCCTCCTTTTTTTTTTTTTTTAAGTAAAGAGGGGGGCAAAAACCTAATTCCCATTTGTTTGGTTTTTCTCTGGGAGTTTAAGAAACAAAATATTTTATGCTTCAGGAAAAAATGACAAACTCTGGTCATGTTCAAAATTCAAGTTGGACAAGAAATGGCTGCCACCAAGATGCTTCCCATAAAATATCGGAAATAGATATCGCTGAGCAAAATATACGAGCTGGAGTACAATCAGTGTTACAGGTACAGAGTGCACTCTATTTTTTCCCCCTCTATTTTATTCTTTCCTGTTTAATGTGTTTTCTTTAATATTGTGTAAATAAAATGTTAATGGATAAAACGGAACATGATTACAGAATGAGTCTCCTGCTGTTCCATAACATCTTAGTGTTGCTAAATGATTGTAGATTTAATTAAGGGGGATGGATAATAAAGCTATAATGATAGTTTAATGTGTTCTTACTGACTTCCTGCATTCTTTCTTCATTTTTGACATAACTAACACATAGTTTACAGGACTGCATTTACTACTGTTGGGTCACACAAGGAAAAAATCTTTATTCCATATCTTCATTTCTACATCAGAAAGTGTACTCCATTCTACAGGGTGTTACAAAAAAAATTATCTAAACTAATCCACACTAGAAGATTGTTTGTATGAATTGATGAGTGCTGTCCTGTTTACTTTATGAAATTTTATCTATATTAGAACACATGTGGTGGCTTAATGTTATAGCTGGAGATAAACAATTATTAGATCTTTGTTCTTTAGTTATTTTCATCATATTAACAGTTTATTTACATTTTTAAAATGTAATTAATACAAGGAGTTTTGGAACTTTGCATGGGTGTATTTTAAATAGAAATAACTTATTCAATACTATTGTTGTAAGTTGCAAATGCTGTAGTAAAGATTAGCTAGAGTTGTGTATATAGCCTTTATATTTTCATTTGTTTATATCTTCCTGAAAATTCTGCTTTTGGAATTGAAATTTTCTATAACTGGTCTTAGCACAGAGGTCAATTATTTTGGACATTTTGAGCAAAATGCCTTGTTCTTGTGTTATAAGACACTGGGTTGTTTTTTTTTTTTTTAACCTTTTAGCGTGTTCAGTGTACATTTTGAGTCTCACCATGGGATTATTCAGGTGCATAAAGTCATTTATGAGCACAAGTCTTAGCAGTATTGGATGTCCACTGAGCGTGCTTACAGGCATTTTTTAGTTGCTGAGTGAAAAACCCCAACCTTTTTTAAATTGAAAGAAAAAATCCTTGAGCTTTCCTGCATTCATCAGGCAACTGGAACATAAGTTTTTAAAGTTGTAGGCGATATGATGTTAAGCAGAGACTCATTAGACTCAGCTATGTGACGTGCTAGGGAATGGGGAGAACTGATCTTTCTCCCTAGCAGACATACAGGCTGCTGATCTTAGTTGTTACCGGGAAGCTTTGCAGGGAGGAGACTGCAAGTCTCATAGGGCTTGTCTGTGCAAATTCTCTGGTTAGACCTTGCTGCCGTTCACTAACAGTTCCCAAGAGCTACCCCTCTTTGAAATAGGAGTAGAGTGCGGCAGCAGGATCCACACAGATACTCAGGCCTGGTCTTCACTTAAAAATTAAATCGATATCACTGAGGGCATTTTTGCACCTTGAGTCCCATAGTTAGGTTGATCCTAACCCCTTCAGTGTAAACATGGCAAGGTCAATGGTAGCATTCTTCTTTCAACCTAGCTACCACCTTTTTGGAAAGGTAAATTAACTACATTGACAGAAACACCCCTTCCATTGCTGTAAGAAGTATCTACACTATGATGCTACTGTGGCACAGCTGCAGAGCCATAGCTGTACCACTGTAACAGCTGTAGTGTAGACATGGCCTTAGTGCATAGCAGGCTAGGCTTTTCTGGCATGAAGATAGAGCATAGGGTGAAACAGTAAAAGCTTATTCTTTGGCAGAATCCAACCAAACAGTAGCAGCAGCAGAAATGTGCATTTGCTCCTCTCTCACTCCATTAACCTTTAACATGGGTCACTGTTGTGTTTATACAACGCCTAGTGCGATGGGGGTCCTGGTCTATATCTCGAGCTTCTAGGCACCAGGGTAGTACAAATAGTTAATAAAGACACCCAAGAAGATTTTTAAGGAAAACTGTTCCTGTAATATAGAATGTATAGACAGATGTGTGACCTCCTGCTTGGGGTACCCAGAATTGTGATCCCCTGAGTAACTCCTCTCAGCCTCAGCAAGTGAGAGGTGGTTGTTTTTTTTCTTTTTGCTGCTCCCAAACCATGTATGAGCAACCTGAGACATTAGCTTGTCTGCCTTGCCACAAAACTCTTCAGTCCAAATCTTACCTTGCAGATAACAATCCGTGAATCCCAACTCCTGAGTTACCCAGAGATGTTTCTCTGGAGTGTCCAGTCCCTCCTCACTGGACAGTCACAGAAATTAAGTTCACTGCCTCCAAAGTGAAAATGTATGCGCCAGCCTGTATTGCTCGCTGAGGACTCACCTTCCAGTTTAATACACCGCACAGAGAGATTCTTGTTTTATTACAAAACTGAGTTTATTAAAAAAGAACAGAGATTGAAGTGATACTGAATATGAATAGAAGACAAGTGTGGTTACAAAGCAAACAAAACACTTTCTAGTGACTAAAATTTAATTTCAGCAAGTTACAATCTTTGTGTAAGCAAGTTTCTCGCTTACAGTGAAGTTTCCACCAACTCTTGCCTTTCAGCCCAAGAGGATCAGCTTTAATAGGCACAGTGGGTGCTGTATCCTATCAACCCTTAGGTGAAGGGTAACTAAACGGTCTCTTTGCTCCCCTTTATAATACTTCAAAGTCCATTGACTTTCTCAGAAAGGTTTCTTGGGGTGCAGATTCTGTCCCCCCAGTGTGGTTGTTAAATGGTTTTCTCCCCCTCTCATTTAGCTTGATGTCTGTTTACTTTATGTATAAATGTATTTCTGTTGTACTTTTGCCTGTAACCAAACAGGTCACGTAAGTAAATGCACATTTTTGTCTGGGTTCATGCTGTGCCTCCCAAATACATTTTAAAATCATATTTCCAGCACACATCTACAACTCTTTGTATACAATCCATGCATACATCACACAATGATTTTCAGAACCAGTGTGTTGCCAGTTTACATATGATACCTTAGATGACACCTTTTGAGAAAGATATTGTGACAATAGTGTGTTGGGGCAATGAGTGTGTGAGGCCTGATGTAAGGTACAGTATGGGGTGGGGGTGCTCTAAAAGTGGCCACTGAAGGGTTCCTGTGATCACCCCCTTCCCTCTTGCAATGCTGCAGGAGAGTCATGGCCCATGACTAAAGCATGTAGGTGCTGCAGTAATGCAAGTAATTAATAAGACACAAAATGGGGAAGAACTAGCTAGGTGGTAGTGGTGCTGAAAAGGATTGGGGGTCATAGTGGATCACAAATTGAATGAATCAACAATGTGATGGAATTGCAAAAAAGGGCTATCATCATCCTGGGGTGTATTAACAGGAATGTCATATGCCAGACACAGGAGGTAATTTCTCCTTTCTACTCAGCATTTGTGAGGACTCAGCTGGAATACTGTGTCCAGTTCTGGATGCCACACTTTAGGAAAGATGGTGATAAACTGGAGAGAGTCCAGAGGATAGTAACAAAAACGGTAAAAGGTTTAGAAAATCTGACCTATGAGGAAAGGTTTAAAAAAAAAAAAAGCATGTTTAGTCTTGAGAAAAGAAGATTGAAGGGGGACTTGATAAATCTTCAGAGATGTTAAGGGCTCTTGTAAAGGGGACAGTGATCAGTTGTTCTGTGTCCTCCAAAGGTAGGATAAGAAGTAGTGGATTTAATCTGAAGCAAGGGAGATTTATATTAGATATTAGGAAACACTTTCCAACTATAAGGGCAATTAAGCTCTGGAATAGGCTTCCAAGGGGGACTGTATGGAATCCATCATTGGAGGTTTTTAAGAACAGGTTGGACAGACACCTCTCAGGAATGGTCTTGGTCCTGCTTCAGTGCAGCAGGATCGACTAGGTGCCCTCTCAAGGTCCCTTCCAGCACTACATTTCTATGATTCTACAATCAGGATCTGAAGTGAAAACTCCATCCATATTGCGTTCTCTTTGACAACAATAAGGAAATTTACAACAAGGTGTCAGAGATTAGCTAAACTATGGATTGGATGAAATGCCAAGCATTGTTGGGAGAACATTAAAGCCTCTGGTAAAGTAAGACTGGAGACAACAACAGTAGCATTGGTTCAGCACGAATAACCTGCCCTTTTTTTGATGTGATGTACATTATTCTTGGGCCGAGCCAGGCCAGGCCACTGATAAAGCCTTCTCAGTTTATCAGAGCCACCGCAACAAATGAGTAAGGTGAATACGCTTTGAGTCCCAAACAGTGTGTCTTACCACATGAAGTGCAGCTGGCAGAGGAGACAAACCAGAGCAATCAAGACATGCAGACATTCATGCAAGGTATTGTGCTCTCTACATTTATTGGATCTTATTTCTGGTGTGTGCTTGAAAATAGAAGGGGGTTTACTGTGTCAGCATCGCAAGCTACTGATGTTATAAGGACAGTGATAGCTGCCAGTAAAAAAAGTCTGCTTACCATTTCCCAGAGATGAACAAAGCTGCAAATGGAGCCTAGAATATCTCTGGTGCTGCTTTGTTCTCTGCCCAACCCCCCCCCCCCCACACACACACACTAATGTGGCATAGCCAAACTCCCATTCCTGCTGCCTTTGCAACCAAACTGCTTTTTTTCTGTAAGCTTCTAGTTGTCAGTATAGCTGATTTCATAAGGAGAGAAATAGCAATCATACCCATTTAACTGTCTCTTATTTAAACTTATTAAAGCCAAATAGAACACCAGATTGAGTTAAGGCATTATGTTTTATTGGGAACCAAAGTCCCAAGCAGTAATAAAGTAATTGGTACATGAAGCCCAAAATTCCTCATTGGCCTGCAGGAGAAGGACAAATATTTAATACACATATTCACCTCTGTTCTTTCTCCTTATAATAAAGACAACATTCAAGGGCACAAACATATAAAGCATTAGGAATTTTGGAGAAGTATGTATATGATTATTCTTTGTTCAGTTCCTTACTATTGCTTCTAAAAGCACTAATCAAGAATAGATATTTCTGAAACTAATGGCACACATTCTAAAGAATACATAGTATTTTACCAGTGACTTCCCGAGGCAGACCTTAACAGTGGGAACCCTAAATTCTTTCAAGTCCAGCACACAGCAGCATTTCAGTCCTGCAACAGGAATAAATGCCTGCTGCCAAATATAACTAATCTCTGCTCTGCTTTTTCAACAGACCAGGAAGGCACAGCTGCCATGCTGAGTCTAGAAGGTGCTGAGTCCCCTTCCGTTGCAGCTGCTTGCATTTCAGTGGAACAGAAAAGGAAAATTACCCTACCTCCTTCTAAAAACTTGAAGAGGAAAAAGCTGGCAAAGGACTAAATATTGAGCTGCAGATACCCAAAGCAGACGAGAGTAAAACTGCAGCTATATAACCAATGACTTCATGAGTGTATAGGCCAAGAGATGCAAATCAGAAGAATCAGAAAACCAGGCTCAACTTCGGAGGCAAATATTTGAGGCTTCTACTCCCACTATGAAAAAGGAAGAGTGAGAACTTACTCTGGAGTATTAATGTAATGTCACCTTCCACCAACCTCACTCTGGAATCTTTCATTCTAGTAGTGGTTCCTTTAACCTCCATGTTGTTCTTGTCCTACCTGTTATCCTACTCTACTCTTTCTTACTAATGCTGTCCCCAATGACCTGGTTCAATGCCTGTTGAAATCCAATGGAAAAACTCCCGTTGACTTAAATGAGCACTTGATCGGGCCCTAAACCTAATGTCTTCCTCAGCGCAGTAACTCAGAAACTATTCAAATGTACAGTCAATCTTAACAAACTATATTATTTTCAGATCCCAAGTTGGGGGGTGATTGTTTATTAAAAGCTGTATTTTACAATATACCATATGTTTCATGGTTTCCTAAAGAATGAGAAATAAAAACGTTGATACCTGAAGTATTTTGTCTCTTCGAATTTGAAACAGATAAATTAGTCAAAAATTATAGCGGCTGTAATAAATAAATAAATAAATAAAAGGTACTCCCATACTTAATCAGTTTGAGCATTATCCATATCCAAGAGGTAGGTATTCAAAGCTCAGCTCAGCTCAGTTGGTAGCCTATGGCTGTTGAGACTTGATTATTTTCTCTTCTCTCCCATTTGCTGCTGTATTGGCAGAGAACACTTTGCATTAAGTTAGCTTTCCTGACATGGTCTCCTGTATATCAGGAATTGGAGGTGTCTGAGATGTATTAACTTTGTCTCCAAATTATTCTCTGTTTGTCTGGAAAACCTCCCCATGTTGTCATATAGTGTTGTATAAACCACAGCATCCCAAAATGGCATTGGAACATTTCAAAAGGCGTCTCATCTGCCCTTCAGTCTCATGAGGCATATTCTATTCTTTTGGAGGCAGTATTTAAAGCAGTGTCTTGCTCTTGGGATAATCCAGATATAATTTCATTAACCAGGAAGCAAAGAATAGGCAGGATCACAAGAATCCCTGTGGTTGCACTCTATTAACATTTGGTGTGCATGGTAAAAAATAATATCCCAGCTGGTACAAGCCGGAGTTCCTGAGACACCATATATAATGCACTTTGGCAGGCCAGCTAAAGTAAATATCCAGGACATCACATTTGTGATCAACAAAGGCTTACAACACAGTAGATTTAGTACCTTTTCTGGTTGAATTGCTTGGTGCTTTGTCTAGTAGATGGAGAATGGGCAGTTGAGTTCCATCAGTAGATCCATTGCAGCTGGGAAGCCTTATTTACAAATGCTTCTTACCTTAGAGGAATGCTTATTAGTAATAAGAGGCCTCTCTAGGATTGTATATATTTCATTGCTTACCCTGAATGCAATAACCTTTCCAAGAAATTTGCACATGTACGTGTTCCAGTGGGCTTTAATCTTTATTTGTGGCCAGTCTCCACAATGCGTAAAGCTATTCTCATACTGAGAGTCTAGCTGTCATGTTAGGCTAAGTTGCATACAGAAAGAATTAAAGGTGTGTGTTTATCTGAAAGATTTTCAGCCACTCATTTTAGATTCTCAGTGCAGTCCTATCAAGACACTGGACCAAGTCTCAAAATTGGCACTCATCTTGAGCAGGTATGGTGACCAGGATCTAAGCACAGCAGACATTGATGTCAGGCTGCTCATCTTGGAGCATTGTCCCATAAATAATGCTTCAAAGATTGCGATCACCTTTCTTAGTTCTTCTAAATTGTTCCCATTGCTGTTTTGTTCTGTTCTTTTTTTAATGCTGAGCAAGACTTGTTTACAGAATTGAAGGTAACTGTACATGGCTGACTCTGATACTTTAGAGTTCATTGTGGCAGTATGGACTGGAGTGTTGGAATCTTGGGCTAGCTATACAAAACTCCTAGAATGCTGCTAAGTGTAGGGCAGCCTCTTTGGTAAATATCCCAAATATTAGCAAGCAGTGCTATACGCTGTGGAATAAAAACTTCAAGTCCGGAAATTCCACCATCATTGTCAGGCACACTGTGTGTGTATATAGATCCGCTATCATGGTTTTATCAAGTGTTACTTTGTGGTTGCAGTTACAGAGGACAGCAGTGGGTTTATGCTGTTGGATGTTCTCCAGTTTTAACACAGCCTTGAGTAATTTTCCATATAATATATCTGAAGAAATTTGTACAGAAAATGTGAAAACTTTTCTCTTCTGCTAAACTGAAACTTAAACCAATTTTATTCTTGAATTTGTCACTCATTAAAGCAGGCTAAACAAGTGATGTACCTATGAAAATTTACATCACTACTTTTATTTTCTACGGTTATCTGTTGAGTTGTTTTAATTAGAGCTAAAGCTGGCTAGCTTCTCAGGCTAATAATTTTAATTGCCACTTCTTTTGTTTATAGGTTTTTATAATAAACTCTTCAAATATATTTCTTCTTGAGCCTGCAAATGAAATTAAAACTCTTTTGGATGAGCACACTGATATGTGTAAACGCATTCTTAATATCTATCGTCACATGGTGGTGCAAGTAACAATGGACAAGAAGACTTGGTAAAAAGCTTATGCTTTTATCTTTAAGATTTTTAATGAACTGGACCGAATATTTAAAACTTTTCAATACCCAGAAAGTCCAATGAAATGGTTTCTACTAAGTGAGTCAGTTTCTCTCAACAAGTCAGTTTTTTAAGAGCGATGCATATCTAGGTTTACTTTAAAGTATCATTTTGCTGGAGTTGGTGGTATAAAGTACATATAGACCATCTCCTGCCTTCCCCCTGCACAAAAAAAAAAAACCCTTTAAATAAACCTAGGTAACTATTACAACAGGCAAATGTGGACACCTCCATCCTAGCTGGAAGGGGACTGCTAAGTAGAAGGGATAGAAATAGACACCCTCAGCACTAAAAGACAGCATCAGTGATGGTGAGAGGAGCTGTGAGGCAAAGATAAGCAGCTGCAATTGTCCTTTCTCCAGAGCTATTTAAAAGGTCATAGACAGGCACCTTTTCTGAGTAGCCAATGCTGAATGCTTATTTGGGATGTGGGGAGGCAGGAGAAGCAGATAATCTGTATGCCTCCTGTATGGATACTGATGGCTTCTATTCTAATGCCTGGGCCAGTCTTATCAGCTTTTGGGAAGGTGGGGGCAGTGTATATAGCCATCCCGTTTACTGGCCTCAACCCTGCTAAAAGCTGGGTTCATTACTACTCACTTCCCTATTGGGGGAAATCGTGCTTGAGAGCCAAGAGCTGGGGAAGCCAAACTCTACCACTTTTGGAGGAAGGATGTTGGGGTTGAATGCCCATTCTACCACTTCCTGTTTGTGGGTATTTCCTCCCCCCCTTCATCTCCCATGGTGGTAAGGTGTTTGTATTACCTGTGACCACTTCAGTTTGTTTTTGTGGGGGAAAGGAGCATAGACTTGTTTTTGTTCTCCTTTGTCCTGCTCTCTGTGACCTGGGGGTACTCGTCCACTCACCTAGGAAAGCTATAGGAAGATTCTTTTCAGAGATCTGTGTTGGAGTAGGACTAACATGAAGGTAGTGGGTGTATACAAGTTCAGTAATTTTATGTTTAAAGGTCTGTAATGGTCCTTGTCTGCAATTCATTCTGGTTTCAGGATTTTTTTATGCAAAAGTCCATCTGCACTTTAACCAGCTCATTTTTTTTCTCTAACAAGCCAGGTACATGGGGCAAAACCCAGCTCCAAAGCTGAGCCATTTCTGTAGTCAATCAGTCTCTCTCTCTCTCTCTCTCTCTCTCCCCCCCTTCCCCTCTCCCCTCCCGCGCCTTGTTCTAATGGAATAGTAGAATGCCACCATGGTCTGCTGCAGCAGAGAGCAACAGCAAATCTTTAAATTTCCAACTTCTTTCATTGTAATTTAAATTTCATTGTCCCTTATTGATGTCTCCTGAGTTCTTCATAAGTAGGGTTTCCATCACTATGTATCCATATATGGAAAAACAATAGTCAGACTTGGTTCTCAGCTTTCCAGTGGAGACTTGGGAGTAAAATGGGAATCTCTAGCAAATTCCAATAGATAATTTTAAATGTAACGCCTTCACAGGCTTCATATAACTTTAAATAAACTTTCAACCAACATTATTCAGTTGTGACTGTGAAGACACCGTGCCATCCTCTTTAAGGCTGCTAGAGTATGTTTAGAAAAGTCATCTTCTGTTATGACACCAGTGCCCTGCCAAATACTCTTATTTGGTTTTAAAGTGTAGGTTAGGTTCAGAAATAGTGATCTAACTAAAAATAACTTTGCTGCCATTTGGGACTCTTGAGAGCCATGCTTCCTTGAGAGAGCAGGTAGAAAACCTTATATGACACATAAAAGGGAATCCTGCAGGGGTTCCTTGTTGTGGCAGTGGAGAGAGACAGACAATAAAGGGCAGGAGTGATAGATTTCTTAAAAATAGACTGATGTTGAGCTATTTCTGACCCTTACATTTTCTGTGTTTTTTTTTAATGTTTGTGTAAGGGGAGAAACATAGACAATGATCATTTATTAAGTGTCACGGCCCAAATATATACTGAAAAAGTAACTCAATTTAATATTGCTTTGCAGGGAGCAGATGTTACTTGTGCTGCTCAGGGTCACAGAATCTGTGCTGAAGATGCCATCCCAGGCTTTCCTGCAGTATCAAGGAAGAAAGAACTCCACTTTAGCAGGAAGACTTGCAGGACCTCTTTTTCAGGCAATTAAATAAAAATTTAATACGAGTTTTAACTTTGGCTATGAGGCTGGTTGCAACAAAAGCAGTTGCCGTGTTTGTCATCTGCAGTGGTATTGTAGCCGAGTCAGTCCCAGAGTATTGAAGACAAGGTGGGTGATGCAATATCTTTTATTGGACCAACTTCAGTTGGTGAGAGAGACAAGCTTTTGAGCTTACATGGCTTCAGGACAGAAGAAGAGCTCTGTGTAAGTTCAAAAGTTGGTCCAATAAAAAAAAATTACATCGCCCACCTTCTCTCTTTGTTATATGTGAGACTAGAATTTTTAATAAGCATATTGCCTAAATATTGAGACCACTGCATGTTAAAGGGCTAGTTGCATCTGATAATAGCATTACTATATATAACAACATGCTGACAACTATTTGTCTGAGTTGGGGGTGATTATTTTTTGTCAAGGTCCAGCTCCCCTTCCCATACCCCTGTTTGCCTGCCAGCTCCATACCCACCCTGCCCAGAGAGTAAGGTGATGCACGAGGCTGGCCTGAGGCATCTGGCATTGCTACTGTTCCCCCTCACCCCTCTAAACATTCCTCCGTACCCACCAATTGAGCCAAGTAACAGAAATGGGCCAGGGGGGAGAGGAATGGGTGTGGGCTGGGATCTGGGGCGCAAAGCAAGGTGTGAATGTGTGTGAGTACTTTTGAGTTTGGACTGAGGAGATGAAGCTGTTGGAATCTATAATCAGCTAGAGGTACGATGCCCCTCTGGGGGATGGGACAATAGAGGGGCAGGAAGGAGGCTCTGGGTAGTGGGAGGGACCAATGGGACTCCAGATAGCAGCCCTGGGGATATGGTAGGAGGCTGGGATGTGGCAGAAACAGGTGATTGGAGACAGACGGGGGAGGGAAAGAGGCCGGTTGGGGCTCCGAGGACTGGCCCCGAAGGACAGGGAGTGGGGAGGGCCAGGTTGGGGGCTCAGGGACGGGGACACGAGGCTGGGGTTGGGACATGGGACTCTGCTGTTCAGCCAGCGTAGACCCTTAAACCAAATGCCTCAGACCTCCTGAGCCTCCCACTAACTTACATATGCTTTCCCAGAGTTCCACTGATGCTGTGGGCACTTGGATTAAGCTAGAAGCCCATGTTGGGGACAACATGGCAAGAAAACAAGGAATACAGGCTCAGTAAAGGAGTTTCTGAACTGTAGTCATGTTACTGTTAAAGCACTTGAGAGTTACAGTTCTTTGGAAAAATACCCTCCAGTCTGATCCAGGGCTTTGGAGCAGAGCCCGGAGCACAGAGCAGTGGAGCTGCAGGTTTTTGCCTGGAGCTGGAGCGGAGCCGGTGCACAGCTCCAAATCCCTGGTCTGATCTCATCTCTTCTGTGCATCCAAGGATTGCCAGCATTTCCAGCAGGGCAGAGTCCCTGGTGGCTTCTTTCCTGCATATCCTGTTTTCATGTGGCAGTGGTCAGGCCCCACTTGCTTCTGAGCAACACCCTCCTTAAGTACTCTCTCTCCTTTTGCCATGTGCTTAGCTTGAAAACTGCAGCCCCACCCTTTCCCCCTTGTAGTGGTTGCCCTACCTGTGCAGAAAATGCATTGATCTATGGGGATGGGCCAGCAGTAGAGTCATTCAAAGTAGATAGCCTCAAGTTGCTCTTTTGATGGCTTCTCTGGGGTCAGGAGATTCTCCAGATGCTTTTAAAAAAAGAAAAGAAACAAAATGCATGGGATGTAATCCAAACTAAACTATGTTACGATCTGAAGAAATCTTTTATGAATCAAACCAATTTGTTCCCACAGCTAAGTAACCTAACATACCACACAACTATGAGTGAAAACAAAAAGGCTTAATCATCACATGGAAATTCATATAAGATTTGTGTGAGGTAGAGATGGGTGTGTGTGTTGTGGACACTATATGGCAACTTTTTGTTTCAGACAGTAAAGTCTGATACTTGAATACTCTTCTGTTGCCTTATGTTAACAAGCCAACTATTGTCACTTAAATTACTTATTCTTTTAGACTCTTATAGTAGCCTGGATCAAAGCAAATCTAAACGTGTACATCTCTCGAGAGCTTTGGGATGATTTGTTGTCTGTAATGTCATCACTGACATATTGGGAAGAGCTGGCCACTGAGTGGTCACTGACTATGGAGACACTAACAAAAGTATTAGCTAGAAACCTGTACAGCCTGGACCTCAGTGACTTACCACTGGATAAATTAAGTGAGCAGAAACAGAAAAAGCACAAAGGCAAAGGTAAGACATCCTGCATTAAATAATTTAATTATACAACTTGAGTCTTGGAAGGGGTGGGGGAAAGAGAGGCGGGCCTTAATGTATGTCTAATTAGCTGTGTCTGTCAACTGAAATGGGACAACTTCGGTTTTTTGTAGATTATATTTTGTAAATTAAAAACCACTACATCCTAGCATAGGACCCAATCCTGCAAACAGTTTAAATGTTTGCTGGATTAAGCCCATAATTACATATTGTGGAGCGGTATTCCTTTCTCTTTGTGTCAGTTTAATTTAGTTAACTGTAAGCATCAATCATAACCATTAATTTCTCATTAGTAATAAGAGGGAATTATGTCCATTTTCTATTAATATTTGATAGATTTATAGTAAACCTTAACTAGATTGTAAATCCACTGCTGACATTATTCACTTTCTAAATCTTTTAAAGTAAAGATGTTGTTATTGGAATATTGATTAAAGTTGTAGTCTGGGCTAATAGTTTGCCACTGACTATGGGAGTTCAGGTCTTGAGGTGTAAGCCTTGGAGAAGGCCAGTTTTGTCAAAATTACTTTGACTAATGATTATTTAAGAAAAAAGGAGCCTCTTAATAATGCATTTGAATGTTGCAAGTTTTTTAATCAGATTAGAGTTCAGTGTTGTAGATATTCTATAGAATGTAGATAATGGGCTATTTTACAGTCCTGAATAATATGAAGGAAGGCAGAGTGGCTTAATAGCTGGACTCAGGAAACTGGGATTCTATTCCCAGGTATGCAATTGGCCTGCTGTGTGACCTTGGGCAAGTCACGTCATTTCTTTGTCCCTCAGTTTCCCCATTTGTAAAACAGAGGATAACGATACTGACTTCCTTTTGTAAAGCACTTTCACATCTACTGATGAAAAGCCCTATGTAAACACTAGGTATTATGTTACATGGAAATCTGTAATACAGATGCAATAATTGTAATTTTTCTACAGTCCACTTTTTATCTCCGAAGCCTGGTCTACGCTGTGGGGGGCGATGTAAGATACGCAACTTCTGCCATGGGAATAGCATAGCTGAAATTGACTTATCTTATTTCGACTTACCTCCCGTCCTCACGGCACGGGATTGATGGCTGCAGCTCCCCCGTCTACTCCGCTTCCGCCTCTAGCCCTGGTGCAGTTCCAGAGTTGATGGGCGCGCGTTCGGGGATCGATTTATTGCATCTAGATGAGACGCGATAAATCGATCCCCGATAGATCGAATGCTACCCGCAGATCTGGCGGGTAGTATGGACGTACCATTAGAATCAGACCAGTTGAGGTGATGGCTTTGGATGGACTAAGAGAAGACACTTGCTATGTTCTGCGTGTCATGAATGAGAGATGATGTATTCTAATGTTTGTTTCTCTCTTGGGAGGGGCAGATAGGAATGTTTCTGTATACTCTTATAATTAAATACATTTCATCCTCTACTTAAATGCCTCATCTTAGGTAGGGGAATCTGTAAAGCCCCAAGAAATCCCTGGTTTTCACTGTATTGCTTGGTATTGTGAGGATTGGATGAATACATCTTCCTCCTAAATTGGCCTAGAGGTGTCACTCTAAAGCACACTTTCTTTTCTCCCTGTCCTTCATAGCCTTCCCATTCCTGCTACCCACAGTGAAACTAAGATTTTGCATCTCTTCATGTCATCAGTGTTTGAAAGAGTCTGTTCTCAAATAAGAATGTATGCAGTTAACTGAACATTTGCTTAAACATGTATTTTGAATCATGGAACAGTACTACACATGCATGAAAGCACAAATATATTTTTCTGTATGCAGCCATAGACCCCAAAAAAGGAATAAATGATGAAAAGAGATGTTTATCTAGAAGTGAGTAGTCTTCATAGAGCTCCACTAAGAGTCATTCATTATTAAATGTGATTTCTGGAGGTGATTAGTTAATTTAAATTTTTTTGGCAAGCTTCCTTATGCTTCCTATTTGGTAAGAGTACATACACCCACATCTGCAAATAGCAATGAGGATATTGCTCTGATTATGGCACATTCTGCAAATAAGATGTATTTTCAATTACTTTACTCCTCATCAAGCATCACTTTGAATGTTGTTGATAAATTCCGAAATATTTAACCTCTTCTCATTGAGTAAAACCAAACCACAATTTTCAGGCATGGAGAACATGATGCTTTACGTAATGGTGGAAGGGGAAGACCAAGGACAGGGTAGGCCCATTACTACTAATGGGGGGGAACGTGCCGGGGGAGGAGGGGAATAACAGAAAATGTGGAAATGTCAGAAGTGCTAAATGTCTTTTTTGTTTGTTTTCACCAAAAAGGTTAGTAAGTGAATGCCAGTGAAAACGACGTAGGATCAGAGGCTAAAATTGGGAAAGAACAGGTTAAAATTACTTAGACAAGTTAGATGTCTTCAGGTCACCAGGGCCTGATGAAATACATCCTAGAATACTCAAAGAGCTGACTGAGGAGATATCTAAGCCATTAGTGATTATCTTGGAAAAGTCATGGAAGACGGGAGAGATTCCAGAGGACTGGAAAATGAAACTATAATTTGCCCATCTATAAAAAAGGGAAATAAGGACAACCTGGGAAATTATAGACCAGTCAGTTTAACTTTAGTACTCGGAAAGATAATGGAGCAAATAATTAGCAATCAATTTGCAAGCACCTATAAGAAGATAATAAGGTGATAAATAACTGTCAGCATGGATTTGTCAAGAAAAAATCTTGTCAGACCAACCTAATAGCTTTCTTTGATGGGGAAACAAGCCTTGTGGATAGAAGGGAAGCGGTAGATGTGATATGATCTTGACTTTAGGAAGGCTTTAAATACTGTCTGTCATGATCTCCTAAACAAAGTAGGGAAATACATCCTAGTTGGAGCTACTGTAAGGTGGGTGCATAACGGGTTGGAAAACCATTCCCAGAGAGTAGTTATCAGTGATTCACAGTCAAGCTGGAATATCAAGTGGAGTCCCACAGGGATCAGTTCTGGGTCCGGTTCTGTTCAATATCTTCATCAAGGATTTAGATAATGGAAGGAAGGCCAGAGAAAAGCAACAAAAATAATGAATGGTCTAGAACAGAGTTTCTCAAACTGGGGGTCTGTGAGGGTAGTCCAGGGGGTCCGCCGGCCCCATTGATCAACTCCTCTCCCTCCCTCCCAGTGCTTCCTGCATGCCGGGAAACAGCTGTTCAGTGGTATGCAGGAGGCACTGAGAGGGAAGGGGAGGAGTGGGGACAGTGTGCTTGGGGCAAGGGATGGAAAGAGGCATTAAAGAGGGGCAGAGGTGGAGTGGGGGCAGGAAGTGGTGGGGTGTGGATGGGGCCCTGGGGAAAGGAGTGGAGTGGGGGCAGGGTTTGGGGCTGAGCAAGGGGGTACTTAAGGGTCCAAAAACTTTTAAATCAAAATGTGGGTCCTTCGGTTGCTAAAATTTGAGAACTGCTGGTCTAGAAAAATATGACCTTTAAGAGAAGATTGAAAAAATTGGCTTTGTTTTGCGTGGAGAAGAGAAGACTGAGAGGGGATATAACAGTTTTTAAGTACTCAAAGATTGTTACAAGGAGGAGAGAGAAAAATTGTTCTCCTTAACCTTTAAGGATAGGAAAAGAAGCAATGGGCTTAAATTGCAGCAAGGGCAGTTTAGGTTGAACATTAGGAAAAACTTCCTGTCAGGGTAATTAAGCACTGGAATAAATTGCCTAGGAAGGTCGTGAAATCTCCATCACTGGAAATTTTTAAGACCTGGTTAGACAGACAAACACCTGTCAGGGATAGTCTAGATAATACTTCAGGGCACTGAACTAGAGGACCTCTTGAGTCCCTTCCAGTCCTAAGATTCTATATCTGGCACATACTGCTACATTGTGGATCAGTATTCTGTGAGGACATACTTCATTTGTTGGTTATCCTTTGTTCATTTGTTTCTTGCAATACAAGTAACTTATTCAAATCGCTCCAGCAGCTGCAGTAGCCATACTGATGTCTGTTTAACTTATTTGGGGATTTATAAAATTTTCATTCAGAATTTACTACTTTCTCTTTGAGATTGTTGCATTAGGATTTCATAGAGAGATCAATTTAATATTGAGATCACAAAAACCTTTTGCTATGAGCTAGTCCTATTTTTTTTCTCTTTCATGTTGGTGTTAAGATGTTTTAGCATCTTAGTTACTTATGGTGCCTGAATCTTTACAGTGTATAATTATTTTCCAACAAAAAATAATTAGTTAAATACATGATTTTTAAATATCTTGCTTTGTATGTCTCGCTTCTAATAGGTACAACAAAAGATGAAATACAGTGCACTCCCATTTATCCAAATGGCCTGGGGGACATTTGAATGTTTTGGATAACTGGTTGTTCATATAGATGAAAGTGTTATTAGCTGCAGTAGGGCTATATGGAGGGAGACTGTGGATTTGGTAACTAGGATTTTTGGAAAAAAGGAATTTGGATAGCTGGAATTATACTTTATATTAAATGCTTTGGAAATAAAGGGAGGAAAAACTATCCACAGTTCATTTTATTTTGTATGGCGTTGCTAAGCTTACTTTTCTTGGGTTTGTGTATTGGAAAGGTCAGAAAAGAACTACAACATTAATTGCACTAGAAGCTTTGACATAGTATGGACATATTTCAATTGATGTTGTTTGGATGGGGCTCATAAATGTGGTTTTAAAAAGTTTTGTTCGGCTTCTGAAGTCGCATGCTTGGCATTACAAGATTGTATATTTGAAGCTAAGGGGAAATTATTTGAAAAGGTGACCACTGCAAAGGTCTAGTATATGAACTTTTCAGGTGACGAAGTGAATAGATTCAAAATTTATATTTTTTGCAGGAGTTGGGCATGAGTTCCAAAAATCATCCGTTGATAAGTCCTTTTCTAGAGGTTGGAGCCGTGATCAGCCTGGACAGGCACCAATGAGACAGCGCAGTGCTACAACAACTGGATCTCCAGGGACAGAAAAGGCAAGAAGCATAGTACGGCAGAAAACAGTTGGTATGTATCTGTACAAACTATGAGAGATGTGACGTGAGGGAAGAGGGAAAGAATTCATAACTGAACATTTTTGTATCTACATAGTGAACTTTCCCACACAAGTTTCATGTGTGGTAATTAGTAATATATGTAAATATATATTAAACAATCTTATATGGTGTTTTTTGGGGGTAAGTGAATAGCGTTTTGTTACTTGTATATAGATTTTTAACAAATACAGGTCATGCAATTGATGTATTAATGCTGAATGTTTTACCCAGTTGCTTAGGCACAGTTTAGCTGTACTTAGAACAACAACAACAACAAAACTGCTTTATGTATTAGAAAGAGGTGATAAGAATAGGCCATCTCAAGAATGATATGCATAAGTGATTAGTATGAGGCTCTCTAAGTAATGCTGTATGGATACATTTTGCACAAAATATGCAGTGGATTTCCAAAGTAGAGCAATGAACTGTGTAAAGTATGTGAATCAGCTGGAAGTACTTTGAAGTGTTTTGTCGTCTTGGATATATCCCTAAAACCGTTTGTAACTATAAATAGGCACAAACATGTGCAGAGCTAACTTCCTGCAGTGATCAACGCCACTACTATATTCCTTGAAATTAAAAGGTACAGTGACTAGAGTGAAATCCCTGCAAGCTGCATGGACACTTTTTTCAAAGACCCCATAATAGAGGCCTAACTTAAATATATACCCCGAATTAAAAAACACAGTAAAAGAACTAAAAAAGAGCCACCATGGATTGGCTTAACTATGTAAAAGAAGCAGTTAGAAATAAAAAGGCATCTTTTAAAAAGTGGAAGTCAGATTCTAGTGAGATAAATAGAAAGGAGCATAAACGCTGCCAAATTAAGTGTAAAAATGTAATAAGAAAAGCCAAAAAGGAGTTTGAAGAATAGCTAGCCAAAAACTCAAAAGGTAATAACAAAATGTACATCAGAAGCAGGAAGCCTGCTAAACAACCAGTGGGGCCCCTGGATGATCGAGATACAAAAGGAGCACTTAAAGATTGTGGAGAAACTAAATTAATTCTTTGCTTCAGTCTTCACGGCTGAGGATATTAGGGAGATTCCCAAACCTGAGCCGGCTTTTGTAGGTGACCTATCTGAGGAATTGTCAGACTGAGGTGTCACTAGAAGTGGTTTTGGAATTAATTGATAAACTTAACAGTAACAGGTCACTGGGACCAGATGGCATTCACCCAAGAGTTCTGAAAGAACTCAAATATGAACTAACAACTAAGGTTTGTAACCTGCTCTTTAAATCCGCTTCTGTACTCAATGACTGGAAGATAGCTAATGTAGCACCAATATTTAAAAAGGGCTCTAGAGGTGATCCCAGAAATTACGGACCAGTAAGTCTAAAGTCAGTACCGGGCAAATTAGTTGAAACAATAGCAAAGAATAAAATCGTCAGACACGTAGAAAAACATAAATTGTTGGGGAAAATCAACATGGTTTCTGTAAAGGGAAATCCTGTTTTACTAATCTATTAGAGTTCTTTGAAGGGGTCAACAAATGTGGACAAGGGGGATCCAGTGGACACAGTATACTTAGATTTCCAGAAAACCTTTGACAAGGTCCCTCACCAAAGGCTGTTACGTAAATTAAGTTGTAATGGGATAAGAGGGAAGATCCTTTCATGGATTGAGAACTGGTTAAAGGACAGGGAACAAAGGGTAGGAATAAATGGTACATTTTCAGAATGGAGAGGGGTAACCCCAGGGTCAGTCCTAGGACTTATCCTATTCAACTAGGACCTATCCTATTCAACTTATTCATAAATGATCTGGAGAAAGGGGTAAACAGTGAGGTGGCAAAGTTTGCAGATGATACTAAACTGCTCAAGATAGTTAAGACCAAAGCAGACTGTGAAGAACTTCAAAAAGGTCTCACAAAACTTAGTGATTGGGAACAAAATGGCAAATGAAATTTAATGTGGATAAATGTAAAGTAATGCACATTAGGGAAAAATAACCCCAACTTATACATACAATATGATGAGGGCTAATTTAGCTACAACTAATCAGGAAAGAGATCTTGGAGTTATCGTGGATAGTTCTCTGAAGACATCCACGCAGTGCACAGCAACAGTCAAAAAAGCAAACAGGATTTTAGGAATCGTTCAAAAAGGATAGAGAATAAGACAGATAATATCTTATTGCCCTTGTATAAATCCATGGTACGCCCACATCTTGAATATTGCATACAGATGTGGTCTCATCTCAAAAAAGATATACCGGCATTAGAAAAGGTTCAGAGAAGGGCAACTAAAATGATTAGGGGTTTGGAACGGGTCCCATATGAGGAGCAATTAAAGAGGCTAAGACTTTTCAGCTTGGAAAAGAGGAGACTAAGAGGGATATGATAGAGGTATATAAAATCATGAGTGGTGTGGAGAAAGTGAATACGGAAAAGTGATTTACTTGTTCCCATAAAATAACTAGGGGCCTGTAAGCGGGCGGTACTCACCCCTGCCGCGCCTCCTGCTGGTCGGTCCCGGAATGGCCCTCGGTCCGGCCCTGGAGCGCCCCCGGCAGGCCGGTGACCCGCCTGTTCTCTGGCCCCGGCGTCCCTCCCTGGACCCGGTGCCCGCTATCTATAATTGGGTCTCCCCCTCCCAGGGGAACCCCGCGCTACTATCCCCGCCTTGCCTCAGTAGTGGCTACTGACAGTCATGGTCTAGCCCCACACCCTGGGGCAGACTGCAGTATCAGCCCACTCATCACAGGCAAAGGGGGTTTGGACCTGCTGCTTCATCCTACCCCTGGGCTGCCCTCTGCAACCCACAGTACCTATAGCCCTTCGCTAGGCCGCAGCCTGGGGCTGTCCTGGCTAGAGCTTCCCTGGCTCCTCAGCCTATCCCCCAGCTCTGCTTCCCTCAGGTATCTAGCCTCCAGCTAAGCAGCCAGGCCCATCCCTCTCTGCAGGCAGAGAGGGACTCTGTCTGGGCTCTGGCTTTCCTGCCTCTTATAATCCCCAGGGCTTCAGTTTGGGGCGTGGCCCCAGCTGCAGCCACTTTCCCCATCAGCCCAGCCTCCAGCCACAGCTCTCAGGCCCTGCCAGGCTGCTTTGTCAAAGCCCTCAGGGCCGGAGCAGGGTCCGCCCTGCTACAGGGCCACCAAATGAAATTAATGGGAAGCAGGTTTAAAACAAATAAAAGGAAGTTCTTCTTCACACAGCACACAGTCAGCCTGTGGAACTCCTTGCCTGAGGAGGTTGTGAAGGGTAGAACTATAACAAGGTTTAAAAGAGAACTGGATAAATTCATGGAGGTTAAGTCCTTTAAAGGCTGTTAGCCAGGATGGGTAAGAAATGGTGTCCCTAGCCTCTGTCTGTCAGAGGGTGGTGATGGACAGCAAGAGAGATCACTATCATTACCTGTTAGGTTCACTCCCTCTAGGCATTGGCCACTGTCGGTAGACAGGATACTGGGCTGGATGGACCTTTGGTCTGACCCAGTATGGCCATTCTTATGTTCTTGAAGAAATGTTTTTTTCCTATATTAAAAATGAGTCATGCTAGATAGTGTTCTAGGTGGATTACTTAATGGAGGCCTCAATCACGCTTGTATGACTTACTTAGAAAATGCAAATGTGACTTGGACTAAAAACTTACTTATTATGAGTTATCTCCTAAAATGATCTCAGTTGTTCTCTATTGCTTGAAGGAAAATTGCAGTTGTTTAAATTCAAAAGAGAAATTGTTTTTTTAGAAATGTCTGTTGCTGTTTTAATATCTCCATAGTGGTAAATGATGCTAGCCTTATTCAGTGAGAGAAGTAATTTTACTGATACTGCCTAACAGCTGGTATGTTTTGACACCGTTTGAGATGGTGATTGTGCATGTCATCAATTGAATATATAATTGAGGTAGACTTTCAGAAATGCAAGTATTTCTCCTCTTTCCCCCAGAAATTCTGGAGGGTAATTTAAATTTTTAATTCAGTGTTTAAATTAACCAAGTTAGTTTTCTTAAGAATATCTTACAACACTATTAGTTTCTACTATTTATTACTAGTGGGGTCTGTTCTGGGTCCAGTTCTATTTTATGTTTTCATTAACGAAGACTTCGATAATGGAGTGAAGAGTATGCTTATAAAATTTGTGGATGATACCAAGCTGGAATGGTCTGCTAGCACTTTGGAGGACAGGATTAGAATTCAAAATGACTTTGACAAATTAGAGAATTGGTCAGAAATCAACAAGATGAAATTCAATAAAGGCAAGTGCAAAGTACTACATTTGTGCATTTAATATTTTTCTTCCTGACTACAAAATGGGGACTGAATGGCTAGACAGTAGTACTCCCGAAAGGATCCAGGAGTTATAGTGGATTACAAATTGCATATAAATCAACAACGTGATGCAGTTGCAAAAAAGCGGCTAAAATTCTGGGGTGTATTAACAGGAGTGTTATATTTAAGATGCAGGAGATAATTGTCCTTTTTGCTCGGCACTGGGGAATCTTCAGCTGGAATATTGTGTCCAGTTTTGGTGCCACATTTTAAGAAAGATTTGGATAAATTGGAGAGAAAAAAAGTTTAGAAAATGTGACCTATGAGGAAAGCTTAAAAAAAATGGTGTAGTTTAATCTTGAGAAAAGAAAACTGAGAGGGACCTGATAAGTCTTCAGGTATGTTAAGGGCTGTTACAAAGAGGACTGTGATCAGTTTTTCTCAGGTCCAGTGAAGGTAGCATAAGAAGTAATGTTCTTAATTTGTGGAAAAGGAGATTTAGGTTAGATATTAGGAAAAACTTCCTAACTAAAAGTGTAGTTGAGCACTGGAGTGGGAATCCCTGTTGTTAGAGGTTTTTAAGAGCATCTCACACAAACACCTGCCAGGGATGGTCAACATATACTTGCTCCTACCTTAGCACAGGGACTGGCCTAGATGACTTCTCAACATTTCTGATTCTGTGATTGTTTGTTTAATTATTTGTTTAGCACCTAAAGCCTCCATCAGGGCTTGAGATCCATTGTGTAAATGTGTAGGAAGACACAATCTCTGTCCCGTAAAGCTTAAAAACAACTTCAAATGTCTGCCTTTTTCATGCATTCAAACACCAGTCTGCATTTCCTGTCTAATGTTAAGTTGACGGTCTCTAGTTTGACTAATTATTCTTCATTATGGTTCCAATATTTAAAATATAATTATTGGCTCTCTGTAGTTCATTTGTGATTACCCTTGTATGAGAGTTTTCTGTTAACCTTCAGTGCCTTAACAAGGTGATACCAAATTAAAGATCCTGTTACATTTTTGCTGTCTCTAATTATTAACATTTCAAAAGGTAGATATTGTATGGTTTCATTCCTAAATCACTGAAATTTGTCCAAGTCAAGCTACATATTGACCTAATCAGTAACAAACTAATCTGATTTTAGTCTCATTGTAACATATCTGTTTGGTTTTTTTTCTCTCCCCAAACAATCCTATTCCATGAAAGAATCTTAACAGGACTTTTATTATTATTTATTTTATTTATTTATTAATATAACCATTTAAAAAATCATAAATCTCTTCATGTTTACATGGGAATATATTTTCTGTGCACAAGTGTCCCAGCACTAATATTACAGTTATAAGGTGCAAACCCCAAAAATAGGTGCTAGAGCCTGCCCTCCAAATCCCTATATGTTTTAAAAAAATTATGAAGTGATTAATAGTCCATTTGTGATATACAGTAACATATTCCAATATCCTTTTGGATACTAATTTTTTCATATATATTTACAATTTACTTCGTTTGGAATAAGTAATCGGATAATTTTAAAAATTGAACTCTGATATTAGCTAAATTTTTCCGCAAACGTCTTTATCAAACTGTTACTGTACTACTTGACATACAGTATATTAAGTAAAATGTGTAATGAGTTTCCTTCTTCAGTTTTTAAATACAGAGAGTTAATGGTTTTTAGTAGCCAGAGTTAACTTTTTAAAGACTTCTGCAGCTGGTGGTGATGTCTAGCATTAGCAACTAATTTGTTTGAGAACATCAAGGTTCCCCCTCCAACCTTAAATATGTAAGGCTGGCTCTGGTGAGTTAATTGAACCCTGCCTTATTTTAATCCTGTGCTTTATTTTCTTTTCCCTCATAAGCATAATTCTCATTAGGAGAGGAGAGGGAGACCAAAATCTTAACCCTATGCTAATATCTTAAAGCACTAGGAAGGCATTGCTTTGGTTTCTTATTTGAAATAAATGGAACATAAATTGGTTGTGACCATGGTTGTAATTGTATGACCTTGGTGCCCAGGGGTAGTATATATCTTCTCCTGGGCTGTATTTGGCTATCAGATTCTCTTAAATTCTATATGGACTCTGCAGACAGACCTGAATTTAGGTCTGGAATGGAGTCAGTCCTCAGATGTGGTGTTTGGTCTTTGATATACAGTATATTTCCTTTGATTGTTGGTAATATACTCCTTATATGTTTGAGTAGGGGAAGTATATGTTGAATATTTTTATGGTAAGAAAAAGATGGGGTTATTTTTCTATCCATATGTTTTGTATACGTCGGTGTCACCTCTGTTTTGAGCCATCCTCATGCCAGCACCCATTAGTTGGACACACACATTTTTGTGTATGTATTTGGGTTGAGTAAAATTCACAGCTTCTCTGATGTGCAGTGTGTACATTTATTAGTCTGATCTTATGTAAAGTGTTTTTTTCAAAAAGGGCCTTTTAACTTTGTATGCATATGGGTTGAAAAATCTTTGTTGGGCTAGAGTCCAGGATTCATAGCCTAAGCAGCAGATTCTGATCCTAGAGGTATATCATAATATGAAAAATCCACTAATTACTACACTTGTATGCAAGAACAATAGTGAATGATGTGAGGTATTTACTGATGCATAACTTAGGTGAGAATGTGGCCCCAAATAATCTACAGGCCAGAGTAAAACAGGCATACAATGAAAGCAGCAAATATGGCATATCCATCTGCCTCCTCTACTTCCTCCCTTCCCTTCCCCCCCACCAATCAAAATATGGAAGGAGAATAAATATTTTTAATTTTACTATTACTGTATTTATACAGAGAAAAAAATCAAGACGCTTCCTTGTGAACTTTCAGAATTGTCTGGTACAATTTATTGTAAAAATGCTGCTACAAAACCTTCGCTCATTTGAAAACCTCAGATCCTGGTAATAAGACTCCCCTTACTTGACTATTGATACTAATATAGCACATCTTATTTAAACTAAAATAATTTTAAAATTTGAGCTAGCCTGGCTAATGTATTTCACAGCACCTCATAGGCAGTTGTCTTAATAATATTGATTTGCATTTTTATCTTGGAAAGGCAGTTTAAATTTCCATAATCTCAACTGGGCTGTTCAGAAGGCTGTGAAACACTATTCCAGGGCATGGAGTTGAGGAGACAAGCTCCTGATTACAAAGAACACTTCATTTTAAGAAGAATAGGAATACTGGTGGCACCTTAGACACTGGGGGCAAATTTATTTGAGCATAAGCTTTCATGGGCTACAGCCCACTTCATCAGCTGCATAGAATGGACACACACACACACACGGACACACACACACACACACACACACACACACACACACACCCCCATGAAAAAGTGGAAGTAGCCATACCAACTGTAAGGAGGCTAATTAATTAAGATGAACTATTATCAGCAAACTTTTGTTAGGTCTAGTATCTTATTATAAAAGTTTGGTACATGCTCTGTAGTTTAAAAGATCTTCTAATATCCATGTTCATTTAATTTATTTTAAGATACACAATAATGCATGCTGTGCATCTAATAGAATATGGCCTATATTTTAATACTATAAATTTTGAAAATAAAGGAAGCTGGAGCCTTGCACTTACCGTTACTTGTAGACTTCGCAGCAAAGCTACTTCTAGTCAGTTTCTCTTTCATAAACAGAGGGCTTGTCTATACAACACTGAGTTTATGTGAATCGACCCTGTACTAGCTTGCCATACACCACCTGTCTGTATGGACCCTGATGATGTGCATTAACAGTTCCCTAGTTCATTTTGATCCATCGAGGACTTTGAAATAGGACTACATCAAAGTACACAAATGAACTGACACTAACAGACACTTAAGGCTTGTCTACCCTGGCACTTTACAGCGCTGCAACTTTCTCACTCGGGTGTGAAACCACCCCCCACCCCCACCCCCCTGAGCACAGTAAGTTTCAGCGCTGTAAAGTGCCAGTGTAGACAGTGCACCAGTGCTGGGAGCTACGCCCCTCATGGTTTTTTGTTTTTTTTTGAGAGCTCTCCCAGCGCTCTGCCATGACTACACAAGCCAGTGCTTTAAAGTTGCCAGGGTAGACTAGCCCTTAGTGTGTAGGGAGCTAATGCAGAGTAGATTAATACCTGAAATTGCACCAGTTAAATGTTTGTGTAGAGAAGCCCTGTGTTTAATAGGAAACTATTTGTTTTGATTTAAAACATGTCTTACCAGACGCTCTTCAAAGTGCTTTTAGAACTCTATAATCTCTACACTCCACTTGTCCCATGTGTTTCCTGCTCCACATACATTGATTCACCATTTTTTTCTGCATGTTGCTATGTTAGAGGCATCCCTCTAATTGGAGTGATAAGTGTGCTGTGACTAATTCCAACTTGTACCACCTCCATGTACTTCTGATTCCCATTCAGAATAGGACTCCCATATTTTATTTCAAAATGTTTTGAAGATACATGCAACTGAGTAACAAGTCTATAGATATTGTATTTACTAATCAAGCTTTATTTTTTTTAAAAGCACTGAAATTCCCATGAAAAAATTGTCAGTGTATAATGGTTTTTGATATTATTTAATTAAGATTTCCATCATGAAAATGTGAAGGAGAACACTACTGGAAGATCATGAATTGCATCTTTTATAAGCTTTAGTTATACTGACAGAAATAAATTGTTGTATCTGTTCTTACCGATATACTGCAAAATGGAAACAAACCAATATTATCCAAGGAACTGTTAAGATTATTGGGAATATGGCAAATATAATTCTTATCCTGCAATCTTTATATAAGTAATCCCACCAAACAGGGTGGATTGACTTAAATCAAAGTGATTTAATTGACTAATTCAAAATCAGCCAGCAGAAATCCCTGATATAAATTATCTGTTTTAATCTTGTTTTGCATTTGTAGTTTTTAGTTATTTTCCTAAAGCGAGGTTGATTCTTGTTGCCTGGTATCCAATAAAACTTGATTAGCAACTAAAACAGGCACTTTTTACACTAAATTTGATACTTTTTAATAGCCAGGAGGAAACACTACATCTATATGTATTTATTTAAGGTTAACATACATTTATTGAGGTTCTTAATATTTGCATTTTTTAAACTTGTTAGAAATGTGCCATTCAAGATTTTCTGATTTACTAGATTTATTTTTACTTGTGATTTTTGTCAAACTGCGTTTGGCTGGAAACTGCAATTAAAATAAGAATGCATAAAAACTGCAATTCAAACTTGTTTATTAATTAACTAAAATCAAACTAAATGAGCTGGAAATACAAGGGAAAAGTAAGTTTATCAAATACGTTTTTCATTTAAAACTAACTTTTTAGACAAAGGAAGTATTTTATCTGTGGTTAGCAAATTGAACTGGTTGGTTTTGGCCACCATGTTCACTATGTCCTTCAAGATTTTTAGAACTAGTAGATCTCATCCTTTCACACACCTCTTCTTTATTTATAAATTGGAAGTGGAAAACAGTCTTTTCAGTCAGCTCTCATTTGGTTTCTCAACTTTGAACCTGTCATTGAACTGAGCTAGTTGAATAAACTGAAGTAAGAAAATATTCATATCTGGGAAGATTTATCAAATATCCATTTATGTTCAGAACTTACTATTGAAATTTTCTGTACAAATAAGAAATTGTTAATCAACTTCAACTAGATTTTTGTGAACTATTTATTTTATTATTATTATTATTATAGTATTGTGTTTAAACTGTTAAGCTCTGACAAAAAAAAATTATTTTAGTATTTTAAACCCATTGGAAATTCTTGAATTGAAAATTGTTCATTTCAAAATCAGGATACTCTTGTTCAACACTAACGCTAGTCTAGAAAAATAGAACTATAATAGTGTAAATTACTTTTTAGATTAAAATTGCACAAGTTCTGATTGTTTTTGGAATGGTGTTGAACTTGCTGATTTTTCAACCCCTGATGCAGTGGAAAATACTATTTAATTAGTTTATCAATTTTGGATGGAAAATCATTGTAACTGTCAGACTAAAGGCATTATTGCTGCTTTACATAAAAAGTTTAAA
This sequence comes from Mauremys mutica, assembly GCF_020497125.1. NCBI lineage: Eukaryota > Metazoa > Chordata > Testudines > Geoemydidae > Mauremys > Mauremys mutica. The sequence continues at coordinate 46,327,499 of NC_059075.1, forward strand.
ACTCAAAATGTCTTATGTGTCCACTGATTTTTTTTCTTTCTTACAGCTCTGCCAATATCTGCTGTGCTGAAATGTTTTAAGTTTTAAAGTTTTCTTCCTTTCTTTGTTTTCTCTGTTGCTGCTTTTTCTGTGACACAAGCCTTTCATTATAGTCACTCTTCTTTTTTTCCTTCCCCACTTCTTTCTTTTCCTTTTTTGAAGCCATGAGAAGCCGATCCATTGGTGAATGTGCTCTGCCATCGGCCTATATACGCAGTGCTAAAAGTGCTCCTGTTCTGATCCATACTTCCAAACCCTTCTTGCCTGATATTGTTCTCACTCCCCTTTCTGATGAGCTTTCAGGTAGTGCCACCTCTGCTAATTTCTGCACCCCCTTTATCACTTTTTTTAATCCTTCTGCTTTCAAATTCTGCTAAATCAATACATTCTTCAAAGTAAAATATTATGGGGCAGCGGGAGGAGAAGGGAAAAGATTAAGAATGAACATTTTGAATTATGTGAAATATCATGCTTTATTTGCAACCCATTCTGGAGCTGTTAGAAGTTAGTGCTGTGCCAATTTTTAATAATATGAAAATAATGGAACTTTTCTGCTTTTTCAGTTTACTCAATAAGAGTAATTTAACATCCATAAGCTGGGGGATAGAATTGATCTAAAGCTTTATTTGTGGTGGAGGGGGAAAGAGAGGAAAAAGAGGAACACATTGTTTGACTGACTTGCCATAGGCAGTCTTTCAACATAAGAGTTTTTGAGCATGCTATCCACAGACATTGTACTGTCAACATTATGGCAACTGTAATAGAAAAGTAATTTGTGATTGAATATTTATAAAGAGATTCTTTAGAAAAGCCATGTAGCATGGCAAAACATATTCTACAGTATGCCTGCCTCCTTTAAAATATATTTAAAGTGGAAAATATATAGTTTGAAATCCCCAGGTTGTTTTTGTTGTTGTTGTTGTTGTTGTTTTTTGAGGATAAAGTCTTCTGTACAGAGCTGGAGTTTTCTGAAAACATGATTGGTGCTGCAGAATGGTTGGCTGGAAGTTTGACAATAGTGTCTTCTGGAGAATTTAGTTTTTCAACAAATACGTAAAATTTAGAATTAGCACAAACAAATTTTTAAAAGTAACTAGCTGGCTGTGCTAGATGTGTTGGGTATTTTTTCCTGCTGTTTTGTAAGTACCTTTATTAAGCCGTTAGTTTCTTTTCTGCTAACATCCCTCCTTATTATCCCCTGCCTAACAAGGTCTTCATGAAGCAACCCGACAGCTTGTTACCTTTCCTCTAAAATGTGCATTCCTGGGTAACTCCATCAGTATTCCAAGGTACTCTATGCTGGGAAGCAGGTTGCACTAGAACAATGGTTTTCAACTTTTTTTTTTAAATCCGCAACCCACCATATTCTGCAATCTTTTATGTGTAAAGAATGGTTGGATTTGGGTCTCTGGATAATTTTGGGGGTTGTTTTTAGGGGGGCAGTATGGTGTAGTCAATAGAGCACTGGACTGGGATTGAGGCTTCCTGTCTCGGCCATTAGTCTTCTGGGTGACCTTGAGAATGTCAGTTTGCCTCACTGTGCCTCAGTTTCCCCATCTGTAACACTCTTTGTAAAGTGCTTTGAGATGTGTGGGTGAAAATAGATTTAAAAACTAGATGGTACCAGTGTACTCCGTTTATAAGAATCGCTGATAAAAGAATCAAGCCCATATAGTGATCAAAACCACTGGGATAAAATAATTCCCTGTACTAACCTATACTCCACTTGTAAGAATCAACCATTTATAAAAATCAAATCTTCTGGGACAGATGTGATTCTTATAAAAGGAAAGCATTGTGTTGTTATTTCCATTTATTTATTTTGTCAGTTGTGGATCTAAAAAAAGGAGGGGTTAGAGAATTTAAGGTTGCTAGGACAGGAAGAAAGTTAATGGTGAGGTCTTGTGCCCACCGGTGTCTTCCCTGGTGTTTCTGCATAGCCCAACTGTGTTGTTTTACCCTAGTATTTGAGTTTTGAGTGAAAATAATGCATTAAGGTTTTTGTGCAGAATTTCAGTGTAATATTTTTCATTATAACTCAACGTTGCTTGCTAATGCCATACTATTCTAAAATCTGTTTCATAAAAGATTGGGCTAATCTAAAAAAGCTTCTAAATACACCAGCGGGTAGGATGGAATTAGGAAGATTAATTAGCACTATAAGACATCTAGTAGCCTATTCTGATGCATATTGATCTTTTAATCTGTAAATCTTGACTGAATATTCTCCTTGGTAAAAAATAAAATGCATTCAGTACAGCATCAGTATACTGGTAGATGAAGCACCAAACACTGTATGCATACATATGTAATATAAAGAACAATGCAAGTGACCGTGATGCAGTGATAAAGATCCTTAAAAGAGCCTATACATCTTAAAATCAAGCAAACAAAAACCACTCTTCTGACTTCAAAACAATTGATGCTTTTTCCTATATCATCCTCCTCGCCCACAAAAATAACTGAGGCTCTAAAGTGACTAACATGGGCTTGGAACACCTCGGGTTTTGTTGTTGTTTTAATTAAATGAACATAAATCACTGCAGATCAATCTTCGTATTTAAAAAGGGAAAAAGAAGGCTTTTACCTCCCTCTCTCTGGTAGTACATCTTGAATTGCGCTGAGAAAAAATTACACCTTCCGGATTCTGTTCTGTGGTGTACAGCACTTGAGAGGTCATTTAAAAAGGAAAGGAAAAATATGCTGAATACTATTCCCCATAATGGAAGGACCCACTCAAAAGTTATTAGCTGCTATCAGAAAATGAAGGCTGCTAATTTGCCTTCTACACATTCTTAGGAGTTATGAATTTGAATACTGATTATCTACTGAATTCCTTTAATGGTGCTCAGAACTGGAGACTGGATTTTCTAAAAATATTACTTTGAAAGATCTTTTTTTCTGCAGCGGGCCTCTTGCTTTAAAAGGACATTTCCTTTGGTATGAAAGTAATAAGTGCAATTATAATTATCTTGAAATCGTCTAATGTTTAAGATAAGCAAGCATTTTTCTACTTTTTTTTTTTCCGAATACACCCAGTGAGTAAGTATTCAGTCTGGTTTGTACTCCATAAAATTAGTTCATTTGAAGCTATTGAGAGCTCAATTGTGCCTCTGCCAATAAGCCCTCTGTTAGAGCCAGCATTGCCCATAACAGCCTGAGAGGGAAGCTGCAACTCAATGAGTCAAGGCTCCACACTCCAGCCTGTTTCTTTCCACTTGTTTGGAGATAGTTGGAGCAGTTTTATGGAGGCTCCATCAGTTGCAGTGCTGCTATCTGTGATGCAGATAGCTGATACAGGAGCATAAGGGGGCACAATGTGCCCCCTCATATCCTTACACCACCTTCATGTAGTGCAAGTCACCATTTGGCTGGCCTGAGTTGGTTCATTGAACGATAATCCTCCTGGCTTTATACTTTTTCTGTCATGTGCTTCCAACTGCTAGAGGATACCTGCTCCTATCTTCTAGCATGAAATGGGGAGCAAGAGAAATTAATGTCTATCAGAAATATATGAAAAATGTAGTTCCTGGTGCAACACTTTTATAATGAAAAGATGGACACCCTTTCATAGTGGCCATGAGCTGCAGCTTTACTAAATCACATTTCTGCTTGCTTGATATAATATGATGAATGGTAGAGAATTCTTGATGCTCAGTCTGTCTTCCAGTTTTACAAGCTGTTCACCATGTTCTTAAGGGTTATTATGTTGAGCCCTGAGGTTCTGTGTTGTCAGGCTCTAGCCTTGCATTCAGGAACATCAGGCAGTGGGATGGTGGTATGTTTGGTGGATACCAAATGGTTGTGTCTAATCATCTGGCAGGTCAATTTTTTCCAAGAACCAAGTAAAATTCTAGATTCTGATAACTGAATATTTGTGGCAATTTATATGTCCAACACAGTGTTTCTAGTGATCAAGGGCACAGAATTGGTAACCGGAGTAGGCTTCACATTTAGCTTCTAATATGAAAGCTCTAAATCTCTTTACCTGATAAGATAAGGAAGCAGCAACATGGCCTGCTCTTGAGAGAATGTTAAACTTTAATGTTGCAGTATACATGCCCAGGCCAATACGATTAACCTTCTGCATTCTTTCAGTTTAGGCTGATGACTACAGCCAGTCCATGTAGAAGAGCATCTTAGCATCGCTGAACTGTGCTCCCACTAGGGTGGCTAATTCTTTAATACTCTTGGAAAGACTCCTATAGAGGCTGTATTTGTAGTGACTCACTCTTCATAGAACCTTAATTTTTGTAAAGTGTTACAGGAAACAAATACATTAGCAGGTCCGTGTTATGATAAGTAATAGCAATGAATAGAGGCCAAAATTTAAATATAATCTGAGTGAACAGGGATTTCATATCCAATTACACTTTTCTTTTAGTATTCTTTTCACATGTGCTTGTTCCACATCCTTAGCAAGTTCGTAAGACTGAATACATTTCAGAATGCACAGCTAGATAAGCTAGAAAAACACTGCTTTCATGACTGCCCCTTTGTGCAAGGTAGATGGTGCATACATTTTCGTAAAGGTAAGATCCTCTAGTTTTGTATCAGATGGGACTGGCCAGGGACTCAAAGCCTTTCCTTAGAACCTCACTTGTTCTAATTCCTACCATGTGAGGGAGGTCCGATGCTGGCTTCAGATTTATTGAAATAAAATATTGTCATAGGCCTTGGTATAGGTTTCTAACGCTGTGGGAGAAAACTGCCCAATGGTGTAACCAGCGCCAATTGGAATGTACAGCTATACATAAACCTATGTTGAAAGCTCATTGTCTGCCTTCACTACCTGGCCACTGCTTCTCTCTGTCCTGGAGTTCCACACCATGTGCATTCTCCCATGCCTCTAAAACTGCCAACCAGGTGCATGTGGCAAATGGCACATACTGCTAGTATGGGGAGTATCTGACTAGATTAGGCAATTATGATATCTCCTGAGAGAGCATTATAATGCTAAATTATGTGAGAAGAGAGTTGCAGATGACTAAAGCCACAAGAGATACCACTTGTGCTGCTTAGTGGGCACTGAAGCCAGTAGCCATACCAAACATCTGATCAGTCCATCCACCCCCCTGCATTGGTTCTGATTCTGACTCCAGAGCCGGGGGACCTAGCTTACTTTGTCAGCAGTGAGCTGGAAAGCTTATTTCTGCAAAGGAACAGTTTCTCTCTGTTTTTGTTACCTTTGGATTCCAACCAAAGAAGGCCCCCTTTGTTATGGTTTGTGTGCTCACATGGCAGTTTTTATACCTCTTCACAGGCTTTAGTCAGCTGGTTCCAGTCCCTCATCTCATACCAGTAATGTTGTCTCTGCTTGTTTCTTGTTCTTTCATCTCACCTTCAGTGTCTTCTAAATTGGGGTGGAATATTCTTCGAGCGCTGGTCCCTATTTGTACTGTGGGGTGTGCATGCGTTCAATGCATCTGAGTCCACAAGATTTTTGATAGAAATGGCTGCTGTTCCACATCTGCACAGTCATCTTCCTGGTGCTTCAGACTGAGGGTATAAATGGCAGCATAGACCTCTCCAGTTCCTTTCTACTGCCTGTGGTGTGAAACAGAATGGTCCAGCACTTGCTTCCTTCACTGATTTATCTGTAAATGTTTGTTAGTTTCCTTAGGATAATAGTTTATACAGGTAGTTGTTCAGTGTTGCTAAATTTGGCGATATTTCCCCCTCCCTCCCCCCAGCCCAGTTCCCAGTTCGGTGACAACCACGCCCAGTCTACTGCATTGCAGAAACTCATGTTCACTCCAAGTGCTCAATTGCCAATCCTTTCCTCTAAGAACCTGCAAGGTACGTGAGTACTGACTGCAGAGGTTCCTAATGGACCAGACCCAGGAGAACCCCATGTACAATGGGCTGAGGAACCACAGAATGCTCCTCCAGGCTCTGTAGACTCCATTACTGCCAAGAAAGGTGGGAATAAGTCCTCTACCGCTTCTAAGTAGAAACATGAGGGAAGATCCTCTCATAAGCAGAGGGATAAATCTCCATCTGAGCTCTCTCCTAAGAAGGGAGCCCCCTTTTATAAGTCCTTGGGGACGGTCCCACAGCAGCTCTTTCCAAGCATAGCACTGAAGAGCAAGACTGCTTTGAAACCAGCACCATCAACTACCCCGCTACTGTCCAGAGCACAATTGAAAGAAGAGTATTGGCCGCAACCAGCACAGATAGTATCAGGATTTTTGACTTAGGAGTCCTCGTTGCCAAGATCTCTCATTAAGCTGACTCTGATTGTGCAGCCGGAGAGGAGCACTCATTCCCCCCTTATTAAGAGAAAAATACAGTGCTCAGCAAGACATCCTCATCCTGCAGGATTCTAAGTTTTTTGCCCATTCTTTCAGGCCTACCATCTCTAAACATTCTGACTTCCCCTGTTGTGCCATTCCTGAATAGATGAAGTCCTTCCACCAGACCTTCTACTAATCAAGGTCTCGCTAAACCAACAGTATCGTCAGTGTATGCAGAGATTCGGTCTCTGGTATGCTCTACTAGCAGAGATACTATGAAGTATACAGTACCATCAGCACCGCTCATGGAACACAATCCAAGCAGATGGTGCTCATCATGAACATTGGTGCCAAAGGGGCAGAATTTTTATTTACTCATTCGAATCCAAACAGTTTGAAGTGCTTATCGAGGAAGAAAAGCTGATTATGAGATCATTACGGCAGACTGCACTTGCTGTAGCTGACACAGCCTCCCATTCAATGGCCACAGCAGTGGTCATGGGGAGAGTATTGTGGCTTCGGTCTTCTGGGTTCCTGGGAAAGGTCCAATCCACGGTAGAAGGCTTGCCCTTTGAAGAGAACTATCTCATTTAGTGAGAAGACAAAGAAGTTCCTATGCTTACCAAAAAATTATAGGGGAACTCTCAGTTTGCTTGGTGTTTATACACCAGCATCCAAGAGAGTTTTTCATAGGCTGCAACCTACAGGCCAAGACCTACTTCCCAACCATTTTTCTACCACAGACCTTATGAGCCTCTAAGGCAGTGTCAGAGGCTGCAAAGAACTAGACAGACTGCGCCTCTTGATTTTTACCTTCAGAACCCAGCCATCTGTAAGGAAACAATTATGACAAGATTGTCTAGAGCTGTGAACCGACTCAGCTCCTACACTTGTCTTCCTATACCCAATTTGGAGGGCATATAGTCTATTTCTTCAATGACTGGTGGACCAAAACATCCAACAGATGGGTCCTCAACATTGTTCATGCAGGATACATGATATAGTTCCTCTCTTGCCCCTTCAAAATCTCCATCCCTGTTCCTCTTCAGGGACCACTGTCATGAGGAGATGCTTATTCAGGAAAAAGGTTCCTTCTGCATCTGGGAGCCATAGACTCCTCAATAACAAGGAAAAGGGTTCTATTCAAGATACTTCCTGATTTCTCTCCCCCCACCCCCCAAAAAAGGGAGAATGGAAACCTATCCTAGATCTATGATGACTCACTATCTACATTCAAGCAGTACATTTCAGAATGGGAAAGTTGGTAGCAACAATTCTCTCATTAAATGAAGGAGATTGGTTCACAGTTCTCAACATGAGATCCCTATTTTTATATAGATATCCACCCCGTATACAAGAAATTTCTCAAGGTCACTGAAGGTCCAAAACACTATCCCTACAAAGTGCTTCTTTTGGATTTCCTACAATCCCAAGGGTGTTTACAAAGGTGATGTCAGTCATGGCAGCTCACCTCAAACACAACAGAATTTCTGTCTTTCTATACCTCGATGATTGGCTGTTGACAAGGAGATCTCATCAAAAGGTCCATTCAGCAACAGCAGCTCTATTCAAGCTGCTGCGATCACTGGGCATCTGTGTAAACAAAGAGAAATCCATGTTGGTCTCCACATAAATGATAGAACTTTATCAGAGCATCACTGAACTCAATCACAGTCAGGGCATATCTCCCAAAGGACAGACTCCTGATCATGAAGGCACTAGTCACAAAGCTTCAAGCCAGTCCATAGACATTTGTTGGGTCATGTCTTACTCTTTTAGGCCACTTGGCTGCCTGCACATATGTAATACTGTTTTCAAGGCTTCAACTTCGCAGCCTATAAGTCTGGCTCAAGATAGTATATGTCCCAAGCAAAGACAGCATGGAAAAACAGGAATCTATCCCTCAGAGAGTATGAGACTCACTAAATTGGTGGAAAAACAGTTACCAACTGTTTGTATGGGACTCCCATTCATTCCCCCTCCACATGAGAAAATACTCATCACAGAAACCTGCTTATTGAGATGGGGCTCTCATCTGGGTGAACATACAGCATGCATGAGACATATGGACGCTACAGTCTGGAACTGCAAGCAGTCCTCAGAGCTTGCGAAAGGTTTCTTCCATACATAAAAATCATACATACATAAAAACAGGACATGTTCAAGTACAGTCAAACAATATGATGACCGTATTCTATATCAACAAGCAAGGCGGCATGAAATCCAACCCAGCCATCAATTTGTATAGCAGTCATCAGCCTGTGAAATTTGGTGAATCAGTCACCACATCATTCTATCAGCAGTGCACCTTTCAGGGATATACAGTATTCTTGTAGACAGCCTCAGCAGATTCCTATCTGGGGATCAAGAATTGGAACTACAGAAGAGTTTGGTTCAGTCGACATTCCAGCAATGCGGACACTGACATCTGACTTGTTTACAATTCAGGACAACACAAAATGTAGTACCTATTGCTTTAGGGTCACCCTGAGTAAAGACTCCAAAGGGGAGACATTTCTACTGCATCAAGGCAGCTGATATACTGCTCTCTACCTGTCCCACTCTTATTACAAGCACTGAGAAAGATGAAGCATGACAGAGCATTGGTCATCATGATTGCTCCCAAATAGCCCAGACGTTTCTGGTATCTCTGCATTCTTCTGCATGTTAGTCTTTTTCTCCAGGCTTCTCTTGCCCAAATACCTGAGCACAGAGTGGAGGCGCAATCAGGGCCTGATCTTGTTGTCCACTGTGCATAACTTATACATGACAGACGGTGAGACTGGCTAAATTGGCTGTGACCGCTCCTCTGCCCACTAGTAATCTTTTTATCAAAACTGGCTTTCAGCACCACTGGACTTTGAGCTTAAGATTTTCAAAGGACTCTAAGGGAATTGGGTGCCAATCCTATTCATATTGTGTTGGAGTTAGCCACCCAACTCACTTCAAGTCTTTTGAAAATCCACACTTAAGGACAAAAAGTTGTTGAACACCAGCCAACATTCACTAGTTAAGAAGGCTCATAAGAGAGAAATTCTTCCAAAACCTTCACTATATGTGCACTGTAATGCACTAGCTTTCAGAAAGAAAATGACTAGCTCCAATCCAGCCTCTGAGATCTCACTTTTTCTGGTGGGGGGAAAATGTGACATTTCTCCTTGAAAGTCAATCAGCTGACTAACAGACTTGTGGCAAAAATAATAATCTATATTATACATATAGGACATTTTTACTATGGCTGTAATTATTGAATACAAGTCTATCATTTCTTCACCTTTCGGGCGCTTCAAAATTGTGCTATAGCTCCATGAATAGAATAGCAGTAAACGTTCCAAATTTAATCCACAAAATAAAAATGAGGATTTGCAAATTGATCCTTGTAGTTAGAAATATGATTAGTACACTCTGCTTTCTTTGGAGGCATATCTGCAGTCTTCTATCAAGGAACATTTTTTAATTAGAATCTTTTAAAATAATTATATATGGCTCCATAACCATTTGGGACACTCTGTGATAACTAAAACATACAGGACACTTTTGAGAAGGAAGAGTGAGGCAATGGTATTGATGAGGCAAAGGAAGAAAAGATGCCTGGAAGAGATGGATTTGAAGGTGTTGGGCAGAGAGCAGGCTTACTGAATAGGAAGTGGGAATTTTTTCCAAGCATTGCGACGAAGAGGCAAAGGAAGCAGTAAATTGAGAGAATAGGGAGGAGCCAGAGAGGGATACTTAATATTGTGCCTTTACAGCTTTCCTACAAGTTGAGTGCAAAACTCTGATGAAACAGTATTATGACTGAGAATTTAAACGTAGACAAATCTATTTTTATAATGTCCCATAATTCAACCATACCTCTGCAAATGTTTTATATTTTCTTACATATCGTACAGTCAATCCTAGAAACCTTCAGAATGAAAATATTTGTCTAAGAGCTCTAAGATGATAGATGAGAGCCAAAAAATCTGCTGCTTTCTCTCCACCCTCTGAACAAGCCTTCCCTGATTTCTGTGACCCTTCTGTAGATATTGAAGCAGGACCCCTTCTGTAGATATTGAAGCAGGATATTGAAGCAGGAGAATCTCCTGCTCTTTGCCATTTGATCTCAGAGAATGGATCCACTTCTTGGCTATGTGCCTATTCTGTCATGCTCCCCAGCAGCTGCTATGAAGTTGTCTGCTTGTCCTGTCTCTCAACATGAAGGAATGGATGGGCCCAGCAGATGGGGATAGGGAGGTTAGAGGAAGGAGAGATGTGATTGGGTTGGATTGGCGCATCTAAGAGCCCTGAGTTGCAGCCTTTCCTTCTTTTGCCTAACTACAGACTCTCCCTGTCCTGCAACAACCTCCTCCCAGAATCTTAGGAATGGGTCAATCCTGAAGAGTTAAACCTGTATTTTTGCATGTTTTTGACACCACTTGATTCAAAGCCCAAGTAGGTGTTTCTGCAGTGCAATTAATAAGAAATGTGTGCATGCTTCCTCCCACTCCCCGAATAAATAGTGTCCAAAATTGAATTTATGCCATGTGCAACAAGGATGAATTACAGTTGCTGAGGATACCATAATGTTGTATTTGTGAACACAGAATCATAGAAGATTAAGGTTGGAAGAGACCTCAGGATGTCATCTAGTTCAATCCCCTGCTCAAAACAGGACCAACTCTGCTCAGCGGGTAATGATCAATGTCTCCATGTCTAGTTGGCAGCCGATATCAAGCGGAGTGCCCCAAGGCTCGGTCCTGGGGCTGGTTTTGTTCAATATCTTCATTAACGATCTGGAGATGGCGTGGACTGCACTCTCAGCAAGTTTGCAGATGACACTAAACTGGGAGGAGTGGTAGATACGCTGGAGGGTAGGGATAGGATACAGAGGGACCTAGACAAATTTAAAGGATTGGGCCAAAAGAAACCTGATGAGGTTCAAGTGCTGAGTCCTGCACTTAGGATGGAAGAATCAAATGCACTGCTACAGACTAGGGACCGAATGGCTAGGCAGCAGTTCTGCAGAAAAGGACCTAGGGCTTACAGTGGACGAGAAACTGGATATGAGTCAACAGTATGCCCTTGTTGCCAAGAAGGCTAACAGCATTTTGGGCTGTATAAGTAGGGGCATTGCCAGCAGATCGAGGGACGTGATCATTCCCCTTTATTCAACATTGGTGAGGCTTCATCTGGAGTACCGTGTCCAGTTTTGGGCCCCACACTACAAGGATGTGGAAAAATTGGAAAGAGTCCAGTGGAGGGCAACAAAAATGATTAGGAAGCTGGAACACATGACTTCTGAGGAGAGGCTGAGGGAACTGGGATTGTTTAGTCTGCAGAAGAAAAGAATGAGGGGGGATTTGATAGCTGCTTTCAAGTACCTGAAAGGAGGTTCCAAAGAGGGTGGATCTAGACTGTTCTCAGTGGTACCAGATGACAGAACAAGGAGTAATGGTCTCAAGTTGCAGTGGAGGAGGTTTAGGTTGGATATTAGGACAAGCTTTTTCACTAGGAGGATGGTGAAGCACTGAAATTTTGTTTACCTAAGGAGGTGGTAGAATCTCCATCCTTAGAGGTTTTTAAGGTCCGGCTTGACAAAGCCCTGGCTGGGATGATTTAGTTGGGAATTGGTCCTGCTTTGAGCAGGGGTTGGACTAGATGACCTCCTGAGGTCCCCTCCAACCCTGATATTCTATTATTCTAACCCCAGATAAATCATCCTAGCCAGGGCTTTGTCAAGCGGGCCTTAAAAATCTTTAAGGATGGAGATTCTACCACCTCCCTAGGTAGCCCATTCCAGTGCTTCACCACCCTCTTAGTGAAATAGTTTTTCCTAATAACCAACCTAGACCTCCCCCACTGCAACTTGAGACCATTGCTTCATCTCAGTGAGGTGTTAACTCAGGTACTTAAAAATTTTGATACTTTTATTATCATTAACTAATGCACTGCTAATCAAAGTGGGGAAGAAAGAAGTAGGGTGATCATATTATGAACAACTGCACTCTGCTGAGAGAGGAATCTCATTTTAGTCACTCAAGTGGGTGCAACTTATTTTGTGGACAGAGCAGAGCTTAGATGAGTACCAATACCACCTTTTTCTAATTTGCCTCCCGCTTGTCCTCATTAATTGCCTAATCCAAAATCCATTGAAGTCATTGAAGATGCCGATTGACATCAGTGGGCTCTAGATCAGGCCCAAAGTATTAAGCTCATGATAAACCTGTTTAAAAAATTTTTTATCACAACCACAGCCTCTTCCCCCTCCCCCCAAAATTATTTTTAGCATGAAAATATCTACTTTATTTTTCCACCTCCACCCCACAAATGGATACATTCATATAACTCAGAAATAGGTACACTTCCATATATCCAACTTCTCCAAAATATTCACCTTTGGTTGAATAACAAACAAGAAATTTCAGCTAAAAGTTAAATTGCTCTGCATACAAGCTCCTTAAACGGGAGGTTTGTAAGGTAACTTCAGTCTCAGTCTTAATTAAATGTTGCTGTCATTGTTTTAGGTGACTGTGAACTAGTAATTCAGAAAATTTTAAAGTGAAGTCAGCCTACTTTCTTTAACATAGGATGGTTAATCTTGCAGTAACATGTCAGAGTCTCTCTTGTTAAATTTTGAGGTGGAATATATCCTGGTTTTAAATACACCTTTGCAGTCCTGGACCTTAATTAATTAATTTAACCTTAATAATTCCTCCATTTTTATGATCAAGTAACCTTAATGGTTAATAATGGTTCTGGCTTTTAAAAAGAATCTGCATTTAAAAAAACATAACCAGGAAGTGAGTGATTCTAACAAAAACGAGGCAGATATTTTTATAATAAAACTCTATTACACATTCCATTAAAAAAATATTGCTTCGAATAGCTGTAATTCCTATCAGGAAACTGATACTATTTGAGCATCCGTAACAGCCATTTGCTGTTATCCATTTTTCTGTATCCCACATCACTGATTTGGTACTATATAGTGTAATGTTAGGGTTTCCTTTAGCATTTTAGGAAATTTGAGGGATGATGTTATAGTTTCTCAATTCAATTGATTATGTGAAATGTTCTGGTGTGATCTCTGCCCATTTGCTGGGGGATATGTATTGGGCCTGCAGAAGCCCTGCACTTCAATTAGTATTAACTTTCACTTGTATTAGCAGCCTAAGCAGATGGGCCAAGAACTAATAATTGAATGGGCATAGAGTGCTTTCTCCTTTCACCCTAAAGATGTTTTTTCTTTTATACTGGTTAACCGTATTAACTGTTCTGTGGATGTAAGATTTCAGTTTCTAGGGGCTTGTCTACATTACCTGCTGGGTCGACAGGCAGCAATCGATCCAGTGGGGTTTGATTTATCGTATCTAGTCTAGACGCGATAAATCGACCAAGTGCTCTCCCGTCGACTCTGGTACTCCACCGGGGTGAGAGGCGCAGGTGGAGTTGACGGGAGAGCATCAGCTGTTGACTTCACTGCGATAAGTAGATCTAAGTATGTCGACTTCGGCTACGTTGATCACATAGCTGAAGTTGTGTAACTTAAATCAATTTCCTCCCCCAGCCCCCGCAGTGTAGACCCGGCCTAGGTTTTTAAAGTTCATAAGTTACCAAACCTAAATTTACTTGACTAAAACTGTTTGGTGGTGGTGTGGTTTTTTGTTTGTTTGTTTTGGTGTGTAGTTTTGGGGGAGAGGGGGAGTAGGTATGGGGTTTTTTTGAGGGAAGTTAATTTGTTGTCTTTTGGTCTGGTCCCAGTCCTGGTCTTTTTTTTTTTGGCTTCCCAACATGGGATCTTTTAACAGTTAGTTTGGTAATATCTGTTACCTGTGTATCAGTTATCCCTTTAGTTTTGCATTCTTGAAGTCTAGAAAGATGTAGGAAAATATCCTTTTAAGAATTAAGTTAACTTGTGCTTCATCTGTACATGTGTGTCCCAGAGGCCCAAACTCCTCCACATCTTCTCTTTTTAAAATGTAAGCCTTCATGTATGCATTATGTGTTAGATTAAAAAAAAAATTACTAGAGACTGATAAATATTAGGTGTCACTCATGTGTACTGAACAGTCTTATATTTCCAGATAACTGCCATGTTCTCCTCTTGAATTATGTATTTCTCAAGAGTTTAAATCCACGGAGAGTTCTGCTGTTGAGATAATATTACAAGTACCTTTTTTTCTCTTTTGAACATTTAGTTAAAATAATTTTGCTTGAATTATTTAATTTATTGGCACAGCTCTAGCTTTAACTGTACTTCCAAATGTTCCATGATCTCACTGTCCATTTCCATGCATGTTAACGTTTAAGCTGTGTTCTGATGGTCTAACTCATTTATATCATATTCTGTATGGCTATTGTGTATGTATTTTTAACAACATTTAATATTAGATAAAATATCTTTGTACTTAAGAAACAAGGCTCTGCACTCTTCTGGTGTGTTTTTTTTGTTTTGTTTTTTTTAAAGCATATCATTAGGATATAGCAGTGAAGAATAATAATAATCTTCATAGACTTACCTTGTGCACATTACCTATAATATTTTTTTCTACAGACATTGATGATACTCAAATTCTTCCACGTCCATCTCGAGTCAGACATTTTTCACAGAGCGAGGACACGCCAAGCGAAGTTTTTGGTGCACTGAATGAGGAACAGCCACTGCCAAGAAGTAGCAGCACATCTGACATCCTGGAACCATTCACAGTTGAACGAGCCAAAGGTGCAGTTCCTGTCATTGACAGTTCATCCCATCATGCGCCAAGCTTACAGAGTTCCACTGAGACCTCTTCAATATATAGATCCACTGAAAGTCATATTATTGATACGAATAGCAGAGAGTCCTCCTTGGAAGTTGGGGATAGTATTTATGACCATCTCTGTCATTTGATAGGGCCAGTAGATCTTGCAAATACATCCTTTGAACAAAGCCAGTATGTTGACCTTGAAGGTGAAGATGATCTTCTTTCCTCTCTGAGAGAATATCTTAAGGAAAAAGAAGAACTTTGCAGTCACTATGAGATAGATAAATTTGAGGCTTCTCCTCCTGAAGTCAATACAACAGAAAATAGAAATGATAGTTCACCACTGGATGAATTAGAGTATAGAGATCAGACTGTTAAATATGCAAGTAGCAACACTGTGGCTGAAAGAGCTGAACATGTAGAACAAAACCAAAGTGGCTTTATAAGTAATATTGCACCTACCCAGGTAGACAGTTTTACAAGAAATCAAGTGATCGATAAAGCCAAACAATTACATATTGGTAAACAAAATGAAAGCTTATTTGAGCATGGGTCAAGTAGCCCTGATAACAAAGAAAGAAAGAGATACCTGTACAGACAAACAGCCACTGAAGTTGATGTAGATGTAGCTGTGGAAGTAGCTTTAGCTGAAAAGCCTAGAAGTGCCCAGTTTAATGAAAAAATAACTGACACACGTGTTATGCATGCAAAGAAAGTTAACCCTGGAATGCCTCACGCTACAGGCAAACTTTTACCAACTAAAAGGAGTATATCTGAAACAGTAACCCATAAGGCCAAAATCATGAAAATAACTACTAAGAAACGAAATAGCGTTCATGTTACTTTTAGACCATCTACTGAGTCTGTTCAATTTTATAATCCTCTAGAAAACAGAGAGGCCCCCTGGAGGGCAAGACTTCGTAAACTCGGTGGCTTCAGTAGTGGTAGTAGCAACACAAGCACCAGCTCCTCTGCTGTCTTGGAGCTAGTCAGACCAGGAGTATATAGACCTCTAGATGCAGCCAATGCAGCTTCAGTTAGTAGTAAACAGACTAAGGAATCCACAGAAGCTCAAACAGATATGTTGCAGAAAGAAGGTATTGCAGCTAATCAGTTGCATAATCGGAGTGCACCTAGGTCATCAGGTCAGGAGTCAGGACCACAGCAGGGCTCCCTGGGTGGTGTTTATAAAACTGTTGTACATGCTCTTTCGAAGCCGAAGGCAAATGTTTCCCCACAGAGGCAGAACAGAATACCAGCAGAGGCTCCACTGAGGGATCTGTACAGTCATGTAATGGGCTATTTTGGAAGGAAAGCTGCAGGTGAGCACTAACAGTGTGCACAGTGCAAAAGGAGAAAGGCAGCACCAGTTTGGCTTAATGCAACTGAAGCAAGCTCTTATAAGCAATCAAAAGGCTTTGGGATGATCACTGCTTTCCCTGTTTGGTTATGCATGCGCCTTTAGCCAGCTGAAATTTTCCCCAGCATAAGTTATGTTTACATACTTTAAATTACTAATTTCCCTTTTAAAGATACTTAGTTGAACCTCTTTGCTGCTGAAGACCATCAAGTTAGGGAAGAGGAAGAGACAGTAAATGACCTACCAAGGGATCAAATGCAAGTCTTGTTGCATCATAGCCTACACTAGAGGGCTTTGAAATTCAGCCTACTGTATGGCTTTCAGATTTTTTTAATTTCTAGTGGAATAGTAAGTTCTGGTACCTATTGTTTGTCTGTCTGGTAAAAAGACTCAGCTATCAGCTAAAATTGCTAGTTCATTTAGTATGTTTTCTTCCTCCTCCTCCTTCTCTCCTCCAAAACAAAAAATTCTCCCAAAATTAGGCTTTGAAGTTGAGACTTGGCTTTTAATCAGTTATGTAACACATACAGAATATTTTTAACGTTAAGTAAACCAGAAATTTCCTCTTATTTGGATGGCTTCATTAGAACAATCCAATGTGGCTTTAGTAATTTTTTGTTTGAACCATTTCAAAACATGCTTTAGGCCTTTCTGTATGCATTCACTGAAGTGGATGCAGTTACATCTTGGCAATCTCTATCATTGCTTTCTTTTTCTTTGGATCATGAATGTGCATAAAGGTCTCATGGTAGTCCTTCCGCTAAATATGGGACCTCTGTGGACTGATCAAATAGAACAAGGCTATTGTTCTAATTTTCATCATCTTAGTTCTCATCTTAAATAACCTTAAATGAACAATAAATTAACTTTCAGCAGTAAGGTAGGTTTTCCTTTTTACACTGTTATGCTAGCATGATTAACAGAATGTTCTGTCATGCATCCTGCATTGAGATGTTAATGCCACCTGAGGGCAGTCTTTGTAGGCATAGCACAATAACAATCTGGGCAGTGGGATTAGTATCATACTATCTCAGAAAAAAGATTATTTGTGTATCATTTGTTTTAACATTTTATGTAGTTTCTCCAAGAGAAACAGTTTACATTTGCAAAAGTATTGAGACACAAATTATTTCAAAATATCTTTTTTTTTTTTGGAAATTTTGATATTAAGGTCTTATGGTAAATTCATATAATTTTCACTGTAGTCTCCTGAGGGATAATTGCAACCTTAAAGGCTAAAATGCTATAATTAGATGTAACATTCATAGTATAATTAAGGCAATGTAATTCTATATAATGTGGAAACTAAAAAAGATAGAAATTAATTAATTGTTCATAAATCACTGACCATTTAAAGAGTTTTTTGTTTGTATTCCATATTGCACCATACATTTTTATTACATAAGATTTTATTTGCAAGTATACTAACTGTATACAGTACTACATTGACATTTATCATATTTCTTTATCTAATGTACTTTCTTCTCCAACATTGTTCCTCATTAGAAATAATAAAAATTCTTAGGATTTGTACATTTTTTTTATTTTTTTTATTTTTTTGTGTGATGTGGAGGAAGGGAGGAGGGATGTATGCTGTATCCTTAAAGCAAGCATTAACAACTTTGAGTAGTGCTTATCTGTAAGCTTTCTTGCTCTTTAAGGTTATATTGGAAATTGACTAACACCTGCTTAGTGGGAAGGAAAAAGGAGATTTACTAATTCTTAAAACTGAATCTACTCGAGTTGAAAACTCTTAAATGCATGTTTGGGAAGTAATTTTTTTACTGACCTAGGTTTCTTGATTTGACTTTTGTTTTTTAAAATGTATTTTTAAAAGTATCCCTTACTATATGTAGTCATTCATTTGCTTTTAGTTAATAGAGAGGACATGAGTCAAAAGCTGCACCCTCTTGCTAGCGATATTGGCAGTAGCAATACAAATGTTCCTGACCTCATGGATGAGTTTATAGCTGAGAGACTCCGCAGTGGTAGTGCATTGGTAAGTTTTTATGACTTTTTTACATGTAAAAAAAATATGCAAATACATTTATAAAATTATTGCTCAAGTTACAGAAATATTTTATTCTGGATTTTAAGAACCAGAAATACATTATTTGAAAATTACTGCCCATTAGATTGTAAATCCTGTTTTTTAAGTCATGTTGCGTGCATATTATGTCTCTAATGGGCAGTGATGTAATATTCACACACCATTTTATGCTAAAATTCTTCATTATTGATCCTGCAAACCATATAAGTAACTTCACACAAATGAGTATTCTATTGCATCGTCTCTTTGGGTTGAATGGCACTAATCTTGAGCATAGTTACTTGTATGCATAAGTGTTTGCAGGATCAAAGCCTGAATGTGTGTATTAACATACACAGTATAGCACTGTATATTGTTCTGTGAAGGTGTATTCACTGGCACAATCTAGAAAACTAAATATTTTTAAATGGTGTGCCTTCACTTCTTTTCTTTTCACTTCTGCTTATCAAGATATTTTTGTATCAAGTTTTCTGCTCTAGAGCCTGACTTTTTCACTCTTGCCATATTTGATCAGTAATGTCATGTTTGAGATGTCTTTGTTCATAATCATGTAAGCAGTTCTGTATTACAAGCATTGGATTGAGTTATTATTGAATGATTATAAAAGAGGCAGTTGATTGGAGAAGATAAATATTTTGTTAATTGGCAGCGATGGGAAAGGAAAAATATAAAAATACTATTTTATTGCAAGTTTTTCTGTCAACGAATAGACCGAATAGGAAGAAATTTAAATTTATTATTTCAAACTTAGTGATCACTCCAATTTTGTGTGGCTAGCAAATTCCTTTTCAGTAGGTGGTGGATGTATCCAATGCCATTCTAAGGTTTGCTCACAAAGTTTTCAAAGAGTAGTTGGGCTCCTTAATAGCATGGGTTAAAGGAGGAACAATTTCCATGTAAAAAGCAACAAAGAGTCCTGTGGCACCTTATAGACTAACAGATCTATTGGAGCATAAGCTTTCGAGGGTGAATACCCACTTCATCAGATGCATGTAATGGAAATTTCCAGAGACAAGTATAAGGCCTGGTCTACACTAGGACTTTAAGTCGAATTTAGCAGCGTTAATTGGAACTAACCGCTCAACCGTCCACACCAGGAAGCCATTTAATTCGAACTAGAGGGCTCTTTAGTTCGAATTTGGTACTCCACCCCGACAGGTGGAGTAGCGCTAAATTCAACATGGCTAGCTCGAATTAGGCTAGGTGTGGATGCTAATCGAACTTAGTAGCTCCGGGAGCTATCCCACACTGCACCACTCTGTTGACGCTCTGGACAGCAGTCCGAGCTTGGATGCTCTGACCAGCCACACAGGAAACGACCCGGGAAAATTTGAATTCCTTTTCCTGTCTGGGCACTTTGAATCTGACGTCCTGGTTGGACATCGGGGCGAGCTCCGCAGCACCTGCAACGATGCAGAGCTCTCCAGCAGAGGAGTCGGGGCAATCCAAGAATAGAAAGAGGTCCCCAGCATGGACTGACCGGGAAGTCATGGATCTGATCGCTGTGTGGGGCAAGGAGTCTGTGCTCTCGGAGCTGTGCTCCAACAAGCGGAATGCAAAGACCTTCGAGAAGGTCTCCAAAGCCATGATAGACAAAGGATACAGCCGGGATGCGATGCAGTGCCGCGTGAAAGTCAAGGACCTGAGACAAGGTTACCAAAAAGTCAGAGCGGCAAACGGACGCTCCGGAGCACAGCCCCAGACATGCCGCTTCTACAAGGCACTGCATGCCATTCTCGGTGGGTCTGCCACCACTGCCCCACCAGTGACCGTGGACTCTGAGGATGGCATAGTGTACATGGACAGTTCCTCGGCGATGTTCGCTGATGGGGAAGATGAGGAAGGGTTTGTGGAGGACGGCGCAGGCGACAGCGAACACAATACCGCTTGCCCTGACAGCCAGGATCTCTTCATCACCCTCACAGAGATCCCCTACCAACCCTCCCCGGCCGTTAACCCGGACTCAGAATCAGGGGAAGGATCAGGCGGTAAGTGCTATAAACATGGAAACATTTATTTTTTAAAAAACAGGTATAGAAAAAATAGAAATACTATATAAAAAATTTTAAATGTCAAACTATATAAATAGTAGGTCCACACATATAGGGATTGAACAATAATCCTCTTGGGACAGTTCAACAAAGCTCTCAGAGAGCTGCTCGAAAAGCCTCCGCAGGAGGTTCCTGGGGAGAGGTGCCTTATTGGGTGCTCCGTGGAAGCACACTCTTCCGCGCCAGGACATCCTAATGTAGAGAGGAATCATCGCCTCCACCAGCATTGTTGCATATGGTCCTGATCTGTGCAGGGCTTCCCTTAGCATCCGCTCTCTCTGACTCCGAGTGACCCGCCTCAGGGTGATGTCGTTCTGGACAGGCTGCATCTAAGTAGGGCAATTAGTGTATTGTTACTATTGTTAATGGTTTAAAATTAGGTTGCATAACAACGACCCTCACTTAACAGCCACGTGCTGGAGGCCACAGAGAACAAGCATACATTGATCTTTCCCGTGCACTGGCGGGAGGGGCTGGAAAAGGCTCAGCCTTTCTGCTTTCCAGATTGCCTTTAGCAGGAGAGCACAGCTATCCACTAACTGATAAGCATTATCTACTTTAAGGCTTACCAGGACTGTCTGCAAGACGGATTCAGCTGTCTCTCCCCGCTTGTCCGCTCTCCTGTGCAATGGCGCCGCCAATGAGAGCGTATTCCGAAATCTCGAACTTGTCCTGAGATCTCGTGGAACTTGGTGCCCTGTATGGTCTTGTTCAGAGAAACTGACTAGACTGTGTTCACTGTTCGCAAACATGTATCTGTTCAAGGAAATCACTTACTGTTTCCCATCACACAGCTTCTGCTCTTTCCCGGACTGCCCCGGCATCCCCCTCGCAGAGGCTGGCTCAGATTAGGCGGCGAAAGAAAAAGACTCGGGACGAGATGTTCGCGGAACTGATGGCCTGCTCCAGAGCCGAGGCGGCCCAGCAGAGCCAGTGGAGGGAGACCCTCTCTCAGCAGCAGCGCTCACACAGCGAACGGGAGGACAGGTGGCGGCAGGAAGACCAGCAGGCGACTCAAACGCTGCTTGGGCTAATGAGGGAGCAAACGGACACGCTCCGGCGCCTTGTTGATGTTCTGCAGGACCGCAGGCAGGAGGAGAGAGCCCCCCTGCACTGTATCTGCAACCACGCTCCAACGCCAAGAAGTCCTGTCCCCCCCTCACCGAAAATTACAAGACGGAGGGGCGGTAGGGGCCGTGAGAACTGTCACTGCACCACAGCTGAGCGCTAATGTACCACACACCTCTGACGCTATAACTGTGTAGAAGCGCTTCCCTTACAGGATCACCCAGTCCCAAATCCAAGTTTCATCACCCCACTATGTAGTAGATTAATAAAAGCTGTTTGCTGTTGTTCACTCTTTCCGTCACGTCTTTCGTGTCAGAAGACTGTGTATGGGGGGGGGGGGCAGGGGATTTATAATTGCACGGGATAGCCTACATTAGCAGGGTACAGACTATCGGGGGCAGGATCAACTGCAGGGCACACACAGACTGCATTCAGTAGTCACCAGGGTCCCTCTGTGTGGTGTATGCTGCCCCGGGTCATTCTGTGATGTGTACGCTTGTCCACGGTCCTAGCGCCTGCCACCCCCTAATGTTAAGGCATGCTGCCCTTACCATGCACTTCCACCGTAGGCGCGATCCTCTCCGCTGCCCTGAGCCCCAACAAGAGCCCTCATCCACGGACAGATACTCACCCTTCCCCCACACCCCTCACCCCTTCCTACGCCCAAACCCACAGCCCAGAGCCTGCATCCAAATCCCTATCCAAAGATGGCACCACTCGCCCCTTCCTGCAAACCCACCCCTACATGCACAACCACTTGAAACCGTCCCCCACCCCAGAGACCTATGTAGGAGCAGGAGGCTGTCCGTCCTGTATTGTACAAGCGGTCTGTACATCAGTGCACACCGTACCCAGCACAGTATGCATCCATGTTTCAAACCCTGAACAGAAATGCAAAGTAAAAGAAAGATTTATTAACAATAACTGTTCCGTTTAATTTGTTTTAAAACGTGTTTTGGAAGTGGGGGAAACTTGGAGAACGGGGTATGTAACCGCAGATCTCACTCAACACATAGAGAGGCCCAGGATCAGCTTCTCTTAAAATCAAGTGGAGAGTCATAGGTTACCCTGCTCTCCGAGGAAACTTGCTTTCAAAGCCTCCTGGATACACAGCGCTTCCCGCTGGGATATTCTTTCAGCACGGGTGTCTGGCTGAGCGTAAACAGCAGCCAGGCGATTTGCCTCAACCTCCCATCCGGCCAAAAAGGTCTTGCCCTTGCTCTCACAGACATTGTGGAGCACATAGCAAGCAGCAATAACTACGGGGATATTCTTTTCGCTGATGTCCGAGCGAGTCAGTAAGCTCCGCCACCTCCCCTTAAGACGTCCGAAAGCACACTCCACCACCATTCTGCACTTGCTCAGCCGGTAGTTGAAGAGTTCCTTCGCACTGTCCAAGGCGCCTGTATAGGGCTTCCTGAGCCAGGGCATTAGCGGGTAGGCTGGGTCCCCGAGGATCACTGTAGGCATCTGCACATCCCCAACCGTTATTTTGTGGTCCGGGAAGAAAGTTCCTGCCTGGAGGCGTTTAAACAGACCAGAGTTCCTGAACACACGCGCGTCATGAACCTTGCCCGCCCACCCGACGAAGATGTTGGTAAAACGTCCCCTATGGTCCACCAGTGCTTGCAGCACCATAGAAAAGTAGCCCTTTCGGTTAATCTACTCGCTGGCCTGGTGGGCTGGTGCCAGGATAGGGATGTGAGTCCCATCTATAGCCCCACCGCAGTTTGGGAATCCCATCGCGGCGAAGCCATCTATGACGACCTGGACGTTTCCCAGAGTCACTACCTTTGAGAGCAGTTGCTCAATGATTGCGTGGGCTACTTCAATCACTGCAACCCCCACGGTAGATTTGCCCACGCCAAAGTGGTTCGCTACTGACCGGTAGCTGTCTGGCGTTGCAAGTTTCCAGAGGGCTATGGCCACTCGCTTCTGCACACTCAGGGCTGCTCGCATCCGTGTGTCCTGGCACTTCAGGGCAGGGGACAGCAAGTCACAGAGTTCAAGGAAAGTGCCCTTACGCATCCTGAAGTTTCGCAGCCACTGTGATTCATCCCAGACCTGCAGCACTATGCGGTCCCACCAGTCCGTGCTTGTTTCCCGGGCCCAGAATCGCCGTTCCACACCATGAACTTGACCCCATTGCCACCATGATCTCCACTGCGCGGCGTACCCTGCTTTCTGAGAGGTCTGCGCCACTCTCCTCACCGCGCTGCCGGAGCCTCCTCGCCCGATTTCACAGCAGCTGACTGTGGAAGAGGTGGACGATAAGGTGCGAGGAGTTGACAACGGCCATAAGTGCAGCGATGATCGCAGCGGGCTCCATGCTCGCAGTGCTGTGGCGTCCGCGCTGTAACCGACCAGAAAAGTGCGCGAACAGATTTCCCGCCGGCGCTTTCATGGAGGGAGGGCGTGATTGACGGTTCGATGACGACAGTTACCCAAAACCACCCTCGACACATTTTTTCCCCCAGCAGGCATTGGGAGCTCTACCCAGCATTCCAATGGGCAGCGGGGACTGCGGGAACTGTGGGATAGCTTCCCACAGTGCACCGCTTCGAAAGTCGATGCCGGCCCTGTTAATGTGGACTCGGAAATTTGAATTAGTGTATTTACTGTGGATACACAAATTCGACTTAAGTAGATTCGAAATAGTCTTGTAGTGTAGACAAGGCCTAAATATGCAAGCCAGAATCAGTCTGGAGATAACGAGGTTAGTTCAATCAGAGAGGATGAGGCCCTCTTCTAGCAGTTGAGGTGTGAACACCAAGGGAGGAGAAACTGCTTTTCTAGTTGGCTAGCCATTCACAGTCTTTTTTTAATCCTGAGCTGATGGTGTCAAATTTGCTGAGCTTCAGTTCATTTGCAGTTTCTCTTTGACGTCCGGTCCTGAAGTTTTTTTTGCTGTAGGATGGCTACCTTAAAATCTGCTATTGTGTGGCCAGGAAGGTTGAAGTGTTCTCCTACAGGCTTTTGTATATTGCCATTCCGAATGTCTGACTTGTGTTTATTTATCTTTTTAAGTAGTTTGGATTGATTTATCTTCATATCTGATAAATGATAAATAAGTGGCAAGTGATTTGCCTTAAATGTCTGTTCAAATGCTGTTTTTTTCTCCTTCAAAGGTACATCCCATGTTTATCAGATTTTAACTGTTGGTGCACAATATATTGCATAGTCCCAATACAGCCTACAGCATGTATAGAACAAATTGCCAATCCTTTATCTTGTTGCCATGTTCCATTATTCAATTCCAAAACCATTGAATTTTTGGCCAATCTCAGTGTGTATTTAAAGATGTCTTTTTTTTTAATTACACCATTCAAAATCATTTGACTCAAATGTTACTTATGCTCCTCATTCTTAGAAAAGATCTGGTTCTTTCTCTATATGATTCAAAGTTGAACATCATGTGTTGTTACTAAGGAATGAATAACCTTCTACAATGAATAACCTTCTACTCATAAAATCAAATTAACCCTTACTATAAAATGGAAAATGTTAACTGAATTATAGTCATCATAAACTCATTCTATGGTTTTGGTAAATCAATTTACTCCAACAAAAACAGAAATAGACACAAAGGGCAGATGAGTGAGGAAAAGGGAAGAACTTTCTGTTATAAGTAGGTGATCAAACATGTTGACTGTGCCTGTTACCAATTCAGGCAGGAAACATGGCTCTTACCTCAGTGTTGTAGAAAGTTGTGGTCCCTGCTGAGGTCAGCAGGAATGAGGAACTGAGATCCAGTTGCTGGATGGAATTCCTCCTTGATCTTGTGGCAGATTTGTAAAGGGAATATCAGGCAAGGTCCAAATTGTTAGCCCAACAAGTGCTAACTTGTTAGATCCATAGACTCTTAAAATATTAGGGTTGGAAGAGACCTCAGGTCATCTAGTTCAACCTCCTGCTCAAAGCAGGACCCATCCGAACTAAATCATCCCAGCCAGGGCTTTGTCCAGCCGGGCCTTAAAAACCTCTAAGGATGGAGATTCCACCACCTCCCTAGGTAACCAATTCCAGTGCTTCACCACCCTCCTAGTGAAATAGTTTTTTCCTAATATCCAACCTAGACCTCCTTCACTGCAACTTGAGACCATTAGTCCTTGTTCTGTCATCTGCCACCTCTGAGAACAGCCTAGCTCCATCCTCGTTGGAACCCCCCTTCAGGTAGTTGAAGATCCTAGAAACGTCAAACTTATGATATGAAAACTATAGCAACTTGGTGAAACCTGTAATTAAGATCAGATAATAGGGAAAGGACAAAGGAAAGAACAGATCAGGTCTAGTGTTTAAAAAAACAAAAAAATCCTATCACCAGTTACCTTTAGTCTCTTAACTTTTAGTTCATAGAAAAGTTCAGAATGTTTCATAAAAAAGCTTTTCCAGATTTTTTCAGTTCTCCATCCTCACCCAAATAGTCCTAACTTGTTAAAAGGGCAGTTGTGAGAGTCCAGGAACACACACACAAGGTTTCAAATACTTCAGTCTTTTCTGGGTAAGGAAGGATCTGTAGGTTCCATCGTCACAATACATTGAAAAGGTATTCAAGTGAATACCGTGTATTATGTTTAGTGTCTAAGGAATTAAGATATACATAACATTTGACTCTTGGTGTATATTGAGATTCTGCTTTCAATTTTGTAGGTTGCAAGTCAAAATTTGTCAAGACTGTTTTATGGAGTTTTTTTCTCATAAATACTGAATGAAAGCTAAGGTTGAAAAATTTGTTTAGTATTTTGGAGATAATTTTCAAAATATTCTCTCTCCATATTATCTGCATCTCTAGTTTTAGCAAATATGTTTCACATATTGGCCTCATTGCCAGTCTTTTGAAGTGCATGCACATTTGTTTGTTCCCTTTTTTTGGTGTGCAAAAAGCCCAATGCACAGGTGTGGGTAAGGGATTTGTGTGCACAATATTATATGCATATGCAAGTTCCACATTTATTACTTGCTTATTGGATTTTTTGCACACACAACTTAGGCACAAAAAGTTCACAAAATGTAGGCCCTAGAATTCTCTGCACTGAGCATTTTTTGATACAGCTTTAAATACTGGTAGAATGGGTTCAGTTATTTTTTAATATTACTTTTGAATTACTTTTGAATTATTTTAATAAATGAGGTAAATTCTAATTAAAACATTGTAACTTGTATACTTTCAATAAACTAAAGTGCATTTTATAAAAAGAAAAAATACTTATCAATATAAATCATAATATCTAGACATTTTGAATTTGGTTATTTGTGAACTATTTCCCTGAATTTGTAAATGTGTGATAACTGCTTGCTGTGAATAAGGAAACTTTTTATTAGATTGTAAAATACTTTATAATTCTTCAATTATTAGAATGTGACAAGAAGAGGGAGCAGTCCTGGCAGCCTGGAAGTTCCAAAAGACCTTCCTGATATATTGAACAAGCAGAACCAAATGCACCCTATAGATGATCCAGGTGTGCCTTCTGAATGGACGTCTCCTGCCAGTGCAGGAAGCAGTGACCTCATCAGTTCAGATAGCCATTCTGACTCATTCAGTGCTTTCCAGTATGATGGCCGCAAATTTGAAAGCAAGTATATTTTTTCCGCTAGTAGTAATGTTTTTTATCTATGCATATTAATTTCCATTTTTAAATAGGTTGTATACTGCTGTCTCATGAACAGGATTTCGTATGAACATCCCATTGATGTTGTTAATAGTTTAGTTAATGCAGTAATAGTTCTTGAAAGATGCAGTAATTCTTATTAAAATAGCTTTATTCACTATTTGTATTGTAGTAGAGCCCAAAGCAGAAATGGGGCCTTACTGTGTAATGCAGGGGTCGGCAACCTTTCAGAAGTGGTGTGCCGAGTCTTCATTTATTCGCTCTAACTTAAGGTTTCATGTGCTGGTAATACATTTTAACGTTTTTAGATGGTCTCTTTGTAAAGTCTATAACATATAACTAAACTATTGTATGTAAAGTAAATAAGGTTTTAAAAATGTTTAAGAAGCTTCATTTAAAATTAAATTAAAATTCAGAGCCCCCCCTGGACCGGTGGCCAGGACCTGGGCAGTGTGAGCGCCATTGAAAATCAGCTCACGTGCCGCCTTCGGCACCCGTGCCGTAGGTTGCCTACCCCTAGTGTAATGTGTTGAACAACCCTCCTCCCCCTAAAACACCACACAACATACCTAGGAAGATATGGTCCCAACGCTGAGGAATGTCTTCATGCATTCATTTTGGAAGTCTTTTTTACTTCTCGAAACATCAGTTTAACTATAAAAAAGTAATAACCTTTCTTAGTATAGCATTCTTTTTGACAATGTAGTTAGGAATAAGAACGAGAAGTACTTGTAGCACCTTAGAGACTAACTTATTTGGACATAAGCTTTCGTGGGCTAAACCCACTTCATCGGATGCTTGCAGTGGAATAGTGAAGCAAAATACTACCTGATAAACAACAAATGGTTTAATAAATTAGCTGTGTTTTAATTTTTTTTATTCATGACACTCCCATTCTTGTTAATGGGAGAGGCTACAAGTGTCACTGAGGACTATCACGTCACACCTTGTACAACTGAGAAGTGATGGGTTTTCTTTGGAAAATCTATATAAAGTGTAGGAATTAATTATTCACTTTAGAAGTTAAATAACTACCAGTTAAAACCTGTGCTGTCTTACTGGTGTAACTTGTAAAGTGTAAAAAAGCCAAAAAATGGGTGAGAACTAAAAATTACAAAGAGAGATTGTGAATCTCAGTATTGATTGAACCTGGTGATGTTCTAAACAAAGAGACCTCAACCATGCTTGTAGCTGTTTCCATCACTTTACACTGACTCAACAGACATCGTAGGCTTCAGAGTGACACGTGGAATGACAATCCTGGAATCTTACTATATATCCTTAACTATAGCAGAGCGACAAAAGCTAAGTTGGCTAAACTGATTTGAGCATGACATTTTGTCTTTAGTGTTCCTTTATAATTTGAGATATACCTATCTCACAGAACTGGAAGGGACCCTGAAAGGTCATTGAGTCCAGCCCCCTGCATTCACTAGCAGGACCAAGTGCTGATTTTACCCCAGATCCCTAAGTGGCCCCCTCAAGGATTGAACTCACGACCCTGGGTTTAGCAGGCTAATGCTCAAACCACTGAGCTGTCCCTTAGTATAATCTCAAAACTGTTAAATCTAAAACTCAGGATATAAAACAATCAATTTAGTGCTATTTGCAGAAAACTGTCATTTGCCATAATATTCTCAATTAAAGTTGATACTTAAATGTTTTCTTTTAGGCACCCTAGGGCTTGTTTACGTGGAGACTTAGTGCTCAGCAAGCCAGGATGTAAATCTACATTACACTAGCATGCTTTATGGACCATTCTATGATGCCCTAAAATTTCTGTAGTACTTCAGAGTGCACTGTGGAACTTTTTAGTACACAGTAGCAGAATCCACATGGCCAGTTAGCACTCGGCAAACTGGTGTGGCATATATTCACACCCTGCGTTGCTGCACACTGTCTCCATGTAGACAAGCCCTCAGTGTTGTTGAGGAGATTCCATAATTTGTGCGTTATATTATACCTAAATGATGAGAATGAAGTAAAAATATTTGACCTTGCCAACTAAATAGAACGCAGAATATGCAATAGCAGTGTGTTTTGCATAACTCAGTTTTGTGACTGAAACTGGAGAAGCATTTGAAATAGTAAATGGTTTCCTATTTAAATGTTGGTTTTGGAGTAATTTGCTTGAGCAGTTTATTGTTAACATAAAGGGGTGTATACACTTTTACATGGACCATTTCGGAAATGTCTTTGGTTGGCAATGTTCTTTAAGTTGGTGTTCATCAACAATGGTTTAATTAACCACATAGCTCTTCCCTTACTGTAGATTTCAGTTTTGGCACTGATGCTGGGACACCAGCTTCCACTGAGATTGATGCAATTTCAGGACATCAGCAGAGTGCCGAGGAACAGGAAGTGACTAGTCTAACTACACTCCACATTGATTCTGAAACAAGCAGTCTTAACCAGCAACAATTGTCTGCTGAAGCTGCAACTATTACTGGTAAAGTAGTTGTAAAAATAAGTAGATTTTAATTTCAAATATTTTCATTCATTCTGAAGAATACAGGTAGCAACTTTTGCAATTTAATATATTTTCTGTGTACAGTGATATTTGGAATTCAGGTAGTGTGTTAATTGAAATCCTTATGAAAACTGAGTGAAATAACCTGACTAAGAAAAACTTTCCATTGACTTACATGATCAGCAGATATTGACATAGAGTGCTAAGTATATGTTTAGTCTTCTCTTGAAAAACTGACAGATTTATCATGTGGAAAACTGTGAGCACATAATATACTGTATCTCATCGATTAAGTGTTACCAACTATTGTTGTTACTAGAAAAACTAATTTTTTTTATATAAATAACTCTTTTTAAAGTATTCTGGTATGCAGTACTTTTTCAGCTCAACTTACAGCTACATCATGGGATGCCTGAGACACTCCTGCCTCTTACGTTCTCTGAGGGTGGTCTGTTATGGAGCTTGATGCTTTTGATACATAAAACATCAACATATGTGCTGTATAGAATCCATGTTCTCTTGAATGTTGAGTTATTAGATTTTTCTCTTCTCCCCACCCTTTTTAACCTCATGAGAACTAGATTGTGAGCCTAAAGTGAGCAGGTTCCCTTTTGTAGGAAAGAATCTTCTCCAAGGCGCATCCTGTGGAAGTGTCTGAGTTTATTAGGGCCAGGATTTATGGATTCCATAGCCAGTTTCACATCCCTTGTTCTCTAGCTGTTTTGTATATGCTGTGCCAGTTGCAAGCCAAGGATCAAACATGCTTGCTACTTTGAAGTTTCATCTTTGTGACAGAACATCTGTACCCTGGGCTGTGGGGGTCTATAGCAAATCCAACTCCTGCATTTTGAGACATGTTGAAGACATCTCTACTTTTGGCAGATGAGCCATAGAAATACTCTATTTTCCTTTCCTGAAGCTGTCGTTATACTCAGAGAAGCATTGTACTAGCTTCCTTAGACATTTTTTTCTTAATCCCCTCCATATTTATAAACTGTAGTGGCTTTGTTCAGTTGTACTCTTGCAGTCTTAATTCATTCTTTGGCATGGAAGTGTTAAGAGGATTAATCTTACTGCCCCAGTTTCCTTCAAATTGTTGACATTTTGGATATTATTAGCCAACATTTCAGGGATCGTCAGTTTTTGTTTGGCAAAGATATTTATTTTTGTGAATTTTTTAGCTCTGCTTTCCAGTTTCTAAGTGGGAAATTTTCTTACTGGAGTATTAACAGGAAATTAATGAGTTTGTCAATCACTGTTCATTCAGTAGCATCAGAGCAAAGTGATTCTGCAGTACTCTTTGGGCTTGGCTACACTTACAAGTTGCAGCGCTGGGAGTTACAGCGCTGGTCATGCAGCTGTGTAGGGCCAGCGCTGGAGTGTGGCCACACTGACAGCTACCAGCGCTGCAGTGTGGCCACACTTGCAGCACTTTCCAGCGCTGTATTGAGAGTTGCATTGTGGGCAGCTATCCTACAGAGCACCTCGTCCCATTTTGGCGCTGAGTATTGTGGGAAGGGGAAGGAAGTGTGCGGGTCATTCCGCTTCCTGTGCCAACGCCCCGTGGTGCATCGCTTCACATCCCAGCATTCAGTCTTTCCGGCAACGTTTGGCGCCATTGTGAGTGTCTTCTGTTACTCTCTGTGTGTGAATCGCGATTTCTGTGGGAAATGGAGCCCGAGCTGCTGAGGACTGTGCTGATGAGTGTCGCCAGCACAACACGTTTGGCAATCGAGCTATTCCTTCAGCTCCAAAGTGACAGTGAGGAGTCCGACGACGATATCGATATCGATTTGCCTACCGCGTGTGACACTACAGTGCTTGTGGCATTCACGGAAATGCTCAGCACCGTTGAACGCCGCTTTTGGGCTCGGGAAACAAGCACTGACTGGTGGGATCACATCGTCATGGAAGTCTGGGATGACGAGCAGTGGCTGCAGAACTTTCGTATGAGAAAAGCCACTTTCATGGGACTGTGTGCTGAGCTCGCCCCCACTCTGCAGCGCAAGGACACAAGATTGAGAGCTGCCCTGACGGTGGAAAAGCGGGTGGCTATTGCAATCTGGAAGCTGGCAACTCCAGACAGCTACCGGTCTGTCGGGAACCAGTTTGGAGTGGGAAAGTCGACCGTTGGAATCGTGTTGATGCAAGTTTGCAAGGCAATTAATCACATCCTGCTAAGAAAGACCGTGACTCTGGGGAACGTGCAGGACATTGTGGATGGCTTTGCACAAATGGGTTTCCCTAACTGTGGAGGGGTGATAGATGGGACGCATATTCCTATTCTGCCCCCCCCCCCCCCGGCATCAGAGTACGTTAATCGTAAGGGGTATTTCTCTATGGTTCTCCAGGCGCTTGTGGATCACTGTGGGCGTTTCATTGACATTTACACAGGCTGGCCTGGAAAGGTGCATGATGCACGCATCTTTCGGAACAGTGGCCTGTTCAGGAAGATGCAGGCAGGGACTTTTTTCCCAGACAGGAAGATCACAGTAGGGGACGTCAAAATGCCCATTGTGATCCTTGGAGACCCCGCTTACCCGTTACTGCCTTGGCTCATGAAACCCTATACAGGGAAGCTTGACAGGAGCAAGGACTGGTTCAACTACAGGCTGAGCTGGTGCCGAATGACTGTGGAGTGTGCTTTTGGGCGTTTAAAAGCCCGCTGGAGATCCTTGTATGAGAAGCTAGACTTGGGGGAAAGCAGCATCCCCGCGGTTATATCCGCTTGCTGTACCCTCCATAATATTTGTGAAGGGAAGGGTGAAACATTCAGTCAGGCATGGACCACCAAGGTTCAAGTCCTGGAGGCTGAATATGCACAGCCAGAGAGCAGGGCTAATAGAGAGGCCCAGCACAGGGCTTCAAGGATTAGGGATGCCTTGAGGGAAGAATTTGAGGCTGAAAGCCAACAGTAATGTTTTCTGCCTTGCATGGGAGTGAAGTGCACTGTTTACACTGTTATTCTATTATCCCCAAAATGATTTGCAGTGCCTCTTTCTTTACTGGGCTAAGGTATCTTTCACTATCTGCTATAATAAAGACTGTTTTCAAAGCCAAGAATTGTTTTATTGAAAAGAAAAAAACTTCCTTGACAAACAGACACACAACATTTCATGAACACAAGAGGGCAGCGGTGTGGGTTGGTGAACTGTACAGTCACAAGTTTGCATATGTCCTGTCTGGAGTGCTGTTTAATGAATCCTGCACTTCAAGGTGCATATATTGCATGGTGATGGGGGTTGAGTGCAGAGGGTAAGGGTTGTAGTTATCAGGGCTGGTTGGTGAACGTACAGGTGTTGGAGGCAGCTGGTGGTGGTAAGAACCTGGATGCTGGGGAAAAGGGGTTTGAGCTGACATTGGGGCACAAGGCAAAAAGCTTTGGGACGGGGGGGGCTGTGGGGCAGCACGGGACTGCTCTGCCTGCATGGCTACGATAGCCTGGAGAGAGTCCGCTTGGCGCGACAGGATGTCTAGCAGCTGGTTTTTGCTTTTCCTCTTTGCCACAGCGTTTCTACGCCAATGTCTCTGGCGGATCATGCTTTCCTTTTCTCTCCACTCCTGCAAGGTTTTACTCTCTCTAGCAGAGTGAGCAATAACAGTTTTCAGCATGTCTTCCTTGCTTTTTCGGGGATTTTTTCTCAAATTCTGCAGCTTCTGTGCTGTGGTACATCTGGTCAGTCCAGCAGTCAAGGTCACTTTAGAAAGGCAGAATTGACAACATTTAACAGGGAAGCATTGTGTTCATTATCTCCAGACTGAAATTCCCACACACTGAAGGAGTTCTTAGTCCTCACTTTAGCATTCTTTTAGCACACACATAACACAACAGAAGCCACGAAATGGTGAGTGAGGGGTGCTTATAGAGGGAGAAGTGGGGCTTGAGTGATAGAGGGGTGCTGGTTGCTTCGGGTAAGCTGCAGTGATAGAGGGGTTGAGTGAAGATGCAGCTGCAGGGGTGATCTTCACTATCTCCCTATCTCTATCACTAGCTTCACTAAAGAGTCTCCCAACATTTTTCACAGGGGTTAATCCTGGAAGATATCTCCCTGCTGCGAGTCACTAGGGAACAGCGGGAGGCTCTTCTACAGCAATGTGGATTCCGCCCTGGACCCTATGCGGGTTGCCTGTGTTCAGCAATGGTCCCTCCACCCCTCGCGGCACAGTGGCGCGGACGCGTTAGCCTGACTGGGACAAGGACAACAGTGGCTCTCCCTATAAACCTGCGCAGGCATATTGCCCACGCTCTGGCTGAAACTTTTGCTGAGATTACTGCAGCCGATTACCGCGACGTGATAGACCACATCAATGGGCTATTGCACATCTAGGCTGGCATGCATACAGCCCTAACCCCCCTTCCTCTCCAGAAACATTTCCACCCAGAAAATAAAAGCCGCTTACCGGTAACCCGCTGCTCTGCTTGTCCTTCTGCAACTGCTGGCTGCTGCGTTTGGGTACTTTCCTCCTGGCTTGAGAAGAGCTCCTGGCTGCATGCCTCCTGGGACTCTGGGGTGTCTTCCCCCATCCCAGTAGCTTCACTCGCGTTTTCCTCCCCCCACCCCGCCGCCTCCGCCTCCTCCTCCTCCTGTCTCCCACCCGGCTCAGAAGTGTCCATCGTGGTCCTGGGATTGGCAGTGGGGTCACCCCCAAGTATCGCGTCCATCTCCCTGTAAAAACGGCAGGTCGTGGGGGCAGCTCCGGATCGGCGATTACCCTCGCGGGCTTTGTAATAGGCACTCTGCAGCTCTTTAACTTTCACCCTGCATTGTAGTGCGTCCCGATCATGGCCCCTATCCAGCATGGACCTTGATACCTGCTCAAAAATATCGTAATTCCTACGGCTGGAGCGCAGCTGGGACTGGACAGCTTCCTCCCCCCAAACACTAATGAGGTCCTGCAATTCGCCAGTGCTCCATGTTGGGGCTCGTTTGCCGCGTGGAGGCATGGTCACCTGTAAAGATTAACTGATTGCACTCCACACCTGGCTGCAGCAAACAGGAAGGAGATTTTTAAAATTCCCGGGGCATTTAAAGGGCGGGTCACCTGAGGCAAGAGCAGTAGAGTGCAAACTGATGAGCATAGTGGCTGAACAGGAATTCTGGGATAACTCCTTATTCCCTAGAGGACAATTAAAGCGCTGGTGAGTGTCCACACCTGCTGAGCAGCGCTGGATCACCAGCGCTGCACTCCTTATACCCCAACCCGGACGGGTTTTCAGCCAGCGCTGCAACCAGGGAGTTGCAGCGCTGGTTGTGCCCTGCAAGTGTGGATGGGGTGTAATTGCAGCGCTGGAAAGCCTCCACCAGCGCTGCAACTTGTAAGTGTAGCCAAGCCCTCAGTAAGAATTAGAGGCAACTGTGATGGCATATCCTTCAGTTTTCTCAAAAGAGCCCAATGGCTTATCAAATTCTGCATAATTAGTCTGCCCTTTCCTTTCCAACTCCTGTACAGAATTGTTTTGGTCACTATATCCTTCTATGTGGAGAGACCAGAAAACAGAAATAAAAGTTTATTTTAATAGGTTTTAAATACAGTACTTGATGTACTCTCTTCCCCATGCCTCCCTCACCCTAAAATAAGTATTTTCTGTTTCTCTGTGGAAAGTAGTAAATGTCCTTTTGGAGAAGTCCTGGAGCTTATTTACCTGAAATGTGCATTTTAAATAAGACCCGAGGAAAAGATGGAGAACAAGCAAACAGCAGCTAATAAAAATCCTTTACCTTTTAACTACCAGAGGGAAACAGTATGCTGTGTTGCAGAGAAGTGCTAAAAGGGGGGGAAAATACTTTCCCCAGGATATATCCGTGGTGTTTTTCAGATTTTTTTTTATTTGGTGTCCGCTTTTGTCAACTGCTACTATCTTTTTATTATAAAGCCATTAATTATAATTCCATATTTAAGGTTGTGTTGAGTTTTTCACTTGAAGCAGGATAGAAATCCCTGTATTTCACATTTGAGCAATTTAATTTAGTTTCCTTATTTACCATAATTACTATTCAGACAACAATTGAATTTACTTTTAATGCTTTCTGGATATGATAAATCTAACTTTTAAAGAGAGAAAAATCAATTAAAATCATTGTTTTGCAAGTTAGCCCTAGTAGCCTTTAGCTTTCTTTTCTTTTTTTTCTTATTCTTGTAGCTAAATGAGTTACTTTTGGAACTTCACATACATACATGTTTATCCTGACATCTCAAATATAGGCTACATTTGTCTAAATTTTAAAAATCAGAGGTTTCAGCCTTTTCATTGTAACAGTTTTATTTATGCTTAGGTAAGCCAGTGGTTAAATCACATATCTCCCATGTTCTCTGCTACTTAACTAAGCTGCCTGAGTTCTACTGCTTATGGGGATCTTCAGCCAGCTCCTGACTCAGAGGCAAGGTGAACTGTGAGGCGAGAGAAGCAGAACTGGAGAACAGAAACATGACCGACAGCTGCTCTCCTTTCCCGGGCCTGTCAGTAGTGGAGACCTGACAAGGATACCAAGAAATAATAAAACATCAGGAGGTGTCTTTGCAGCATTGCGCCCCAGCACAGAATTTTACTTCCCTTGGTAGTTGAAGGAATAAGAATTTTCATTTAATTACAGTTTGCTTGTTCTTTGTATTTTTTCTGGCCTTATTTTTCACATTCAGGAATTATATGACTTAAGCATATATCTAAAATCTATACCTATTCAGAAAAATATTCACTTCAGTGGGACTTAAACATGTGCCTAAATGCTTTTACTGAATTGGGATCTTGGTGAAAGAAGGTGGGAAGAAACTTGTTTGGTTGAGAACACTGAAAGTATTGTCAGAGAAAATAAATACTCTAAAACAATTTGTACGTAATGTAGACTTTTGCCAATTAATCCATGTACACGATTTGGTATCAGTTTATCACTTGACTGATGACTTCTTTCACAGCACTATTCACATGGACACCTGCTTGTGGTGTATATAGTTTCTTGGCCAGATTTGATTATAAAAAGAGCTCAGGGTTTTTTTAATGTTATGTTTAGAAAATTTTTCAGAAGTTCGAAGAAATAGAAAAGATTTTTAAGGTAACTTTTAAAAAATTGCATTTACAGGCTCTGAAAGTGCTTCTCCAATCCAATCTGCTCTTGGATCCCGATCACAGACACCTTCTCCTGCCACTCTGAATGCAGATCATATTGAGCAGAAGGATCTGCAGCTGGATGAGAAGCTCCACCACTCAGTTTTACAGACGCCAGATGACCTAGGCAATATCTGGAATAGAAAACTTTAAAATTGTTCTTTCTTTCTTTCTTTTTCAATGCAATTTAATTAATAGCTAGTATTTCTTCAGTATGGAAAAGTCTCATACAAGGCTTTTATATTAATTTACATTGACAGATTTTGAAACTTTTGAATGAAAATAATTTCCTTTAAAAAGTTACAGAAAGCCCTGTGTTTTTTGTGTATCACTGCAGGGGCTTATCAGTGGATTATTTGGATTATCAGTCCAAAAAACCTTTAAGTCTTATGTTTAAAATCACAACAATTTAATGTAATGTGCAGTATTGTCCAGAACTGCATCATCATTAATACATAAGTAATGAAGCATCATTACATTTATATGATGCTGTAATGTAATTTTAGAATATCTTTTGTTTTTCTCTTCTGATTTATACAAACTCTTAGTTGAGGCTAAATGGTACCCATTTAATTGTGTGGCACACTTGCTTTGTTGAAATGTTTGTAAGTCAAGAAATTGATAGTTGTTTATGGAAAGGTAACTTTTTCTCTGACCCTATATGATCAACTATACCTAACTGCCAAACTTCATGCACAACAAACCCTTAACTACTATGGTGTAAATGCAGTAAAGATATACAGAGAATATCTACCCTGTTGTACATAGCTATATTTTCCTCCCACATATCCTATATGAACCACTGACCCAAATTCCAGACCCTCCTCCACAACTCACTGACAGACAGAAAAATATAAAATATAAAAATAAAAAAAATAAAAAGGATATATATATATATATCCCATAGTGGCTATGGGAAAACACTATTAAAATAAATAAAATATATACCTCCTTTTAATTTTATTTTAATAGTGTTTTCCCCAGGTTTTTTTTAAAAAAGCACGGTATTCAGTTGGGGCCAGATTTTCAAGAGAGCTCAAATCCCATTTAGGCATCTAAATAAGTGGCCAGATTTTCGGAACAGTTCAGTATGTTCTAGTGCTGTGAGAGGTTTTGAAAATCTGACCACAAATGTCACAACTGGAGCTGCTGTGCACCAACACTTTTGAAGTTCTTGCCCTCATATAAGTGCCTAAATGTAAACCGAATAGAAAGGGTTGGAAAATTTCCAATGGAACATATTTCTGTCAAAAAATGCAAATTTGTCAAAATCAAAACATTCCATGGGAACATGTTGTTTTTCACAAAATCCCAATGGAAATCGAGCACTTTTCGTTCAGTTTCTTTCCATCTTGCCTCCCCAGTGTTTGCTCAGGGGTTCTAGGCTCCTGGCTAAGTCCTGGAAGCCCTGACTCTTCCCCACATGGCAGGCTACCAAGGCTCTGGCCAGCTTAGAGAGCTTCAGAAATGTTTCGAAAGGGTGACATTTTTTTAAGTTTTTCAAAACACATTTATTTATGAAATTCTGGAGTTTGTGTGAGAGAGAGATTGAGATTTTTGAGGTTTTTTTTTTTTAAAACCTGGCTCCAGTTGTGTGTGCTGAGCACTTTAAAATCCTAGGTATTTTGAAGAACTAATCCTATGCATCAAAAATTCAAATCTAACCTCATTCTCTCTCCAAAAATTATATTCTCTGTTTGTAGTGCTCAAATAAGATTTTAGATACTGTACCATAAAATACTACATATGGATGGCAGCTGAGATATGGGATCATAGTGAAGTGTGTTTTGTTTTTGTTTTTTGAGAAACCACAACATTGAATATCCTGACTTTCAAGTGTTTGTGCATAGTATTTATAATTGACAGTTTTTAATGTTTAATATCAGTTGATAGATATTTACCAATCTTAACTTATTTAGGCTTTTGGGGGGCCAGGAAAAGTAGATAAACTATCTGCCAGTTGGAAAAGTAGGTTTTATTTGTACTACATTGAAGTGGAGAGAACTGCATCTTGTGTGATGCTTTCAGGCTCCTGGGCTGAGTTATTGAATATTACCCCCTCACTAGCTGACTAAGGAGGGACTAGTGGTAAGATACAGCAGTTCACACTTCCTTCACGATTCTCTTCCCTAATTTGCAAGTAAGAGTCAGTCATGGTAAATGCTAAAGAAAAAGGTCCAACTGCTTTAGTGAGTAAGATTTAAAGCTGAAGGCTAATTTTCTGACGATCCTTTGAATGGGGAATGTTGGAGATTTGCAGCTTCATTGAAGCAAAAGCATAAATGAAATGTCTTTAGTAAGGAAAAGTAGACTGATGTAGTTAATTTAATAACAAGATTGGATGACTCCGTGCTAAAGTGGCTAGCTCTATAAGAAATATCTTTATTGTACTTACTCTACATACATGCCTTATCCATTTATTACTTGTTTTAAGGAAACTATTCATGATTTAAATATCAGACCTTATTCTGCTTTACCAAAGGTCATTCTTATTGTATGTTTGTTCTCTTATTACAGAAACTAGTGAATTCCCATCAGAATGTTGCAGTGTGATGGCAGGGGGCACCCTTACAGGATGGCATGCAGATGTTGCTACTGTAATGTGGAGACGAATGCTAGGGATTTTGGGAGATGTTAACACCATTATGGACCCTGAAATTCATGCGCAAGTTTTTGATTACTTGTGTGAACTCTGGCAGAACCTGGCTAAGGTACAAGAACCTTCTCTACAAACCAGCTTGATAGGGCAAGAGCTTGAGAATGGATCAAAAACTATACATTTCTGACATACTGCCTCTGTGTTCTTAAATAATTACAGATAAGAGATAATCTTGGTATTTCAGCTGATAATTTGACTTCACCCTCTCCACCAGTTTTAATCCCACCACTGAGAATTCTAACTCCATGGCTTTTCAAGGTAAATACAATAATCCATTCAGTAGATAAGAGACGTTCATATAATATAGAACAATGCTAACATTAACCTGTTACTTCATTTGTGTAATAAGTACTTTTTTTAAAAAACTGTAGGCAACCATGTTGACTGATAAATACAAACAAGGCAAGCTACATGCTTATAAGCTTATTTGTAATACGATGAAGCGAAGACAAGATGTTTCTCCAAATAGGGATTTTTTAACTCATTTCTACAATATAATGCACTGTGGACTTCTTCATGTTGATCAGGTAAGCTTTTTTTTTATATATATTTTTTTAATTCAGATGAGGATGTACAATATAACTGAAATGGAGTCACGTCTCTGTCAGAAAATACACCTCTACCTCGATATAATGTGACCCGATATAACACGAATTTGGATATAACGCGGTAAAGCAGTGCTCCGTGGGGGCAGGGCTGCGCACTCTGGCGAATCAAAGCAAGTTTGATATAACGCGGTTTCACCTATAACACGGTAAGATTTTTTGGCTCCCGAGGAGAGCGTTATATCGAGGTAAAGGTGTACTGGGTAGATTTTCAATTAAATAATTTAACTTGGTAATTAAGAATCAGTACTTCAGTGTATATCCTATTGCTGAGCAATTGCCTTGGTAAATCATGCTCATAGTAATGAACACAATTATAACCTACTATACACATTTGTGCAGGGGCATAAGGAGGCAGAAGGTGCCCCATTTTTCATCTGCATAGGCTATGCTATCCATATTGCAGGTTGCAGCATGGAGGAAAGAGAAGCAAGCAACTTCTGGGAGACTTCCCTCCTTTCAATACACCAACCTTTGCAGTTGGACTGGTGGGAAAGTAATTGTGCCAGGTACAAAATTGGTTCAGATTGCTACTTCCCTTTCCTTCCATCCCAGGAGAAAGTAGGAACAAAGGACCATATTGACTCTGAGTCACAACATGGTTCTTGATCTGCTCCCTGGCTGGTGCAATTACATGCTGCACCATACCTAGATTTTGATTTTACCACAAGCACTATCTTAGTATGTATAGCAATATAAATCTTCACTGTACTTTGATAGAAATCATTAGCTAATCTTCACAGTATTAACTTCCATTTGATAAGTAGTATTGTCCCAAATTTTCAGTGGAGAAACCTTTATGAAAAGGTTAAGTGACTGTCAGAGCTGGGTTGAGACCTCTTGTGCTGCCAGCTCCCAATCCTATATATAGACCACATCTCTGACACACATAAGGTATACTGTACAAAAGGAAACTGTTAACAAAGCACACATCATATTTGCTCAAGATACCATTGTCCTATTAGCATATAGTAATCCAAGCCAATTTAGAATGCTGTTTTTGTTGGCGTATTTTTTTTAAACTTGAAGTGATTAGCATTTTTTTTTATTATTATTTTTTTTTGGTCAGGATCCCTCAGTGTAGGTCAAGCTTTTTCCTTATATCTGTCAGATCGGTAATGCAGGCAAACTCCCCTTCTTCTAGTGCTTGCTCATCTCTATTCCATTGTAAGTATGCGTGCATCCACATCCGTGGCCATTAGAGACTTTTGCCTTAGCGGTATCTGTAGGGCCGGCTGTGTCACCCCCTTGAGTGCTGCGCTCATGTGCTGGTATATCAGGTGCTACCAGCCCTACACCCTCTTGGTTCCTTCTTGACAACAACTCCAACAGAGGGGCAGGAAGATTGGTAACAGAATGGACATGAGTAACACATCCTGAAGAACAATTACGAAAAGGTGAAGAACTTTTTTTGGACAAATGAAGGCCTATGAGCTGATCAGCATGGGGATTGAATTCTTTCCAAAAAAGTAGGTAGGAGAAGTTAAAGATCAGAGTAGATTTTATTAACAGTCTTTCAGTCAAATACAAAATTTTCATTCAGGAGCCATTAGAGAAGTGTAAGTAGAGCTTACAAATCCAAACATTTTTGTACTTTTTCTGAGTTTCACCAGTGGCACAATCCTACATCCATTGGAGTCCGTTACAGTTTTGCCAGTGGCTTTGGTAGGAACAAGATCAAGCCATATACCTCTCTGAAAATACTGGAAGAAACAGTCTTGCAGAGTTAAATGTAGTTGATGATAATTACTTGAGATGTAAAGAAACTGAAGCAGCCAAAATACTGCCGTGAAAATCGTCTTCATCTCTTGCTACTCAGGTTTAAATAAAGGAAGGAGATGGTCTATTTTCCAGTTTCCTGTCTTTTCTGACCTCACTTTTAATCTTCTGGTTTTTGTCACTTTTTGAGTGTTTTCAATGTAATTTAGATTTAATTCCTCAGGGCAGTCTTTATTTGCCTGTAAAATGGCATACAAACCTCTGGTGCTATGTAAATACAATATTAGTGAACAATGAGACCAGGCTACAGCAGACAGTTATATGTTTTTGTTTATTTTCTTTCTTGTAGAGAGATGTAAGTTCCAGTAGTTTCTCTTGCTCACAAAGCAATCTAATAGCTAATTTAGAATATTTCTGGTAAGAGAGAGCCTCATCAGCATAGTTTTCAAGCCCTTGTTATAGTAATTAATACAACTAAGATTGTTCCCAGGCATATGTGGTTCAATGGCAAATGGTGAGTGTCCGGGGGCTGGGAGGTGCTTGTGTATCCAAGGCCCTTAGCACTTAGCCCAGAATATTGCCAGTCTGTCACCTAATGGCAAGAGGGTCTGCCTTGCCTTGCCTAGCAGCTACAGTCCGAGGCACTGCTTCCCCATGGTGAGAATCAAGGGCTACCTTGCCTAGCTGCTACAGTTCAAGATAATATCACCCAGTGTTGAGCGTGAAGGGCCACATTGCCTAGTGGCTACAGTATGGATGGGGAGGGAGTAGGAGAACCCAAGCCCACCTTGCTCCACCGTGTTCTGACCTGGGGACCTTCAAAATAATAGTCCTACAGGTGACTTAGGGACTGGCATCCTTACTCCAGTTCCCTGAGTCACTTCCTATCCCCAGCTTCTGTTCTTCTCAGTGCCACGGGTCTGGGATCCCTTGACGTCCTCTCAGGTCCTTCTCTGGAGCAGCTTCCCCTGCTGGCGGTGACTCATCACCCTCAGTCCCTGTGGTTGAAGGTCTGCAATGGCTTAGCTGTGAGGCCCGGTCCTGGTTTCTTGGAGCCCTGGCAGCTTCTGTACAGGAGGCTGCTGCACCCAACTGCTCTCCTGCTCCATCTACCCAGACTGAACTGAGCTGCTCCCTTTTGAATGCTTCCTCCACTGGGAGCATGCCCAGCAGAGATGAGGGAGCGAAGCTTCCGGCATCCATAGAAGCTCCCTAACCTCACCTCATCAGTGTGGGGTTGCTACAACCCATCACAGTAAGAAGATGTTAGTTCCAGTAATCCTATTCAAATCACAATCTTCCTATGAGTGATTTAGCAGGTTCTTTTTGTAAAAATGTAAGATCACTATCTACATTTTTTCATACATTGTGCTGCTTTTGGTTACCTATCTTTTCCTCTGTCTTAATTTCTCTTTCCCTCATTCCCTGATGCTATTTCTGCCTTACTGAGGGTACATCTACACTACGGGATTATTCCAATTTTACATAAACTGGTTTAGTAAAACAGATTGTATAAAGTCGAGTGCACATGGCCACACTAAGCACATTAATTCGGTGATGTGCGTCCATGGTCCGAGGCTCGCATCGATTTCTGGAGCGTTGCACTGTGGGTAGCTATTCCGTAGCTATCCCATAGTTCCCGCAGTCTCCCCCGCCCCTGGGAATTCTGGGTTGAGATCCCAGTGCCTGATGGGGCAAAAATCATTGTCGCGGGTGGTTCTGGGTAAATGTCGTCAGTCATTCCTTCCTCTGGGAAAGCAACGGCAGACAATCATTTTGCGCCCTTTTTCCCTGGATTGCCTTGGCAGACGCCATAGCATGGCAACCATGGAGCCTGTTTTGCCTTTTGTCACTGTCACCGTATGTGTACTGGATGCCGCTGACAGAGGCAATACAGCAGCGCTACACAGCAGCATTCATTTGCTTTTGCATGATAGCAGAGATGGTTATCAGTCGTTCTGTACCGTCTGCTGCTGTCATGGATGCCCCTGGCTGAGGTCGGCCGGGGGCACAAAGACAAAAATGGGAATGACTCCCCGAGTCAATCCCTCCTTTATGGTATCTAAAAATAGAATCAGTCCTGCCTAGAATATGGGGCAAGTGTACTAGAGAACCAGTGTATCAGAGAACCAGAGAGCTCAGCCGCTCCGTGTCAGATCCCGCAGAAATGATGAGCTGCATGCCATTCACAGGGGGTGCCCCTGCAACAACCCCACCTGTTGCTTCCCTCCTCCCCCTGCCTTCCTGAGCTACCATTGCAGTGTCCCCCCCATTTGTGTGATGAAGTAATAAAGAATGCAGGAATAAGAAACAGTGACTTGTTAGTGATCTAAAATGAGGGGAAGGCAGCCTCCAGCTGCTATGATAGTCCAGACAGGACATTAAGCAGTGTGGGGGAGAGGAGCCCAGCATCCCGCTGCTATGATAGTCCAGGCAGTACAGAATCTTTTCTTTACACATGAAGGGCGGGGGCTGATGGAGCTCAGCCCCCAGTTGCTATGATGAAGACGGTTACCAGCCATTCTGTACCATCTACTGGGAATGACCGGGAATCATTCCTATTTTTACCCAGGTGCCCCCAGCTGACCTCACCTGAGGCCAGCCAGGAGCACTCACGGGCTGATGATGACGATGGATAGCAGTCATATTGTGCCATCTGCCACCAGGGAGGGGGGAGAGGATGCTGCAGTTCACTGCCGCAGCATCGCGTCTACCAGCAGCATTCAGTAGACATAGGGTGACATTTAAAAAAATCAAGAGACGATTTTTTTCCCTTTTCCTTCTGGGGGAAGGGGGGGTTAAATTGACGAGCTATGCCCTGAACCACCCCGGACAATGTGTTTTGACCCTACAGGCATTGGGAGCTCAGCCAAGAATGCAAATGCTTTTTGGAGACTGCAGGAACTGTGGGATAGCTGGAGTCCTCAGTCCCCCCGTCCCTCCATGAGCGTTCATTTGATTCTTTGGCTTTCCGTTACGCTTGTCACGCAGCAGTGTGCTGAGTCCCTGCTGTGGCCTCTGTCTGGAGATTTTTTTTAAAATGCTTTGGCATTTCGTCTTCTGTAAC
The DNA here is from genome assembly GCF_020497125.1 of Mauremys mutica. Lineage (NCBI taxonomy): Eukaryota > Metazoa > Chordata > Testudines > Geoemydidae > Mauremys > Mauremys mutica. The sequence goes on from NC_059075.1 coordinate 46,372,257, forward strand.
GGAGCTCTGATAGAACAGATTTGTCTGCCCATACAGCGATCACATCCGTACGGTCCATGCTGGAGCTCTTTTTGGATTTGGGACTGCATTGCCACCCATGCTGATCGGAGCTCCACGCTGGGCAAACAGGAAATGATATTCAAAAGTTCGCGGGGCTTTTCCTGTCTACCTGGCCACTGCATCAGAGTTCAGATTGCTGTCTAGAGCGGTCACAGTGATGCACTGTGGGATACCGCCCGGAGGCTAATACCATCGATTTGCGGCCACACTAACCTTAATCCGATATGGTAATACCGATATTAGCGCTACTCCTCTCGTTGGAGAGGAGTACAGAAACAGGTTTAAAGAGCCCTTTATATCGATATAAAGGGCCTCATAGTGTGGACGGGTGCGGTGTTAAATCGGTTTAACGCTCCTAAAATCGGTTTGAACGCGTAGTGTAGACCAGGCCTGAGAGATCACTTGTGAACTTTGTAAGAAATTAAATTTCACTTGTTCCTGTGCAACAGTAAATCGGTTAGTTTACAATCTTAAGTCTTCCATATGACACAAGAACTTTGAAATTATCTTCCTAAAGTAAACAGAAGGCTGAAGAAATATGAAAGCAATTATATGCTACAGTATTTAGAGTCTTCTTTTTAAATATTATTCAGTGTTGTTATCCCCAAGTGTTCAAAAATCATGGGTCAGGCCTGAAAGCCCATGCAAAAAAAAAAGGCAGTTTTTTCTTTGTCTTGTTTCTGAGTCTTTAGGACACACTTACATCATGGTTTCAAGCTTTTCTCCACACCCACAAAGTCTATAAACTTACTGTTTTATGAAAGCCAGAGGTTCTTGTAAAATAGGAGGATTCGGGAGAGCAGGGGGTGCTTTTTTAGAAAAACACCAAATATTGTGAGAGTGGGCAACACTGCTATTTTTTCAGAATTTACTGTGTTTCTAGGTAACCATTTAGTGTGATTCTTTAGCTGACAATTGAAACCCTCTCCCTCAGCTGTGCTGTAGGATAAATGAAATTAATTTTTCCCTTTATGTTCTTATGCTTTCTTTTAGAGAAGGAAATATAGAACAGATCAGTTAGTGTTAAAATGCATGAAAGAAACTAAAGACATTTCACAGCTTAAATTTTTGTCCTAATGGCTCATATCTGTGTGAAATAGGTGTTCTTTAAGTAGATGCAGACATGTATTGCACTTAGGCATGTGCACGCCCAGCACTCCGTAGCCAGAGACTTTTGCCTAGCAGTACCCGTAGAGGGGTGGCACATTTTGTTTTAGTCTAGTTTATGGTATATACTTAGTGTTAGTGGTTAGTATAGAGTGTTAGGCCTGGTCTACAGTGGGGTGGGAGGGGTCAATCTAAGTTATGCAACTTCAGCTATGTGAATAACATAGCTAAAGTCGATGTACTTAGATCTACTGATCATGGTGTCTTCACTGCAGTGAGTTGACTGCTGCCACTCCCCCGTCGACTCTGCCTGCGCCTCTCACAGCGGTGGAGTACAGGAGTCGACGGGAGAGTGCTTGGGGGTCAATTTATTGCATCTAGACTAAACACAATAAATTGACCCCCCCGCTGCATCGATCGCTGCCTGCTGATTCAGCGGGTAATATAGACATACCCTTAGTTGATAGTGTTCCCCTCTGATGCCCACACCAGGGTTTAAATGTTGTCCTTCATGTGAAGGGGTGATCCCCAACAATGACACCCCCACATGAGGCACTTGCTTTGTCTTGGCAAGGCCCACCTTACAGAGCATTGTTCGATCTGTATATCATTCAAGAAGTGCACTCGGGTGGCACAGGGATCTTCCTCTCAAGCAGCATCTGCTTAAACAGGCCATGTTGCCTGATCCAGTACTGAAGCCCTCCTCAGGCTGAAGATGGCCCTCAGGCTCAGTAAGCGCTGCCACCTCTCATTCCGGGGCAGGTACTTCTCCGAAGAGGCAGAGGAGCTGCTCTCCATTATTGGTGCTGAGGAAGAGGTCTCATAAGACCAGTCAGGACTGCTCTAGGTTACGGCGCAACTCCTCTGCCTCCCCCAGGAAAAGCACAAATCAGCATGGGACTGTGGGAAGGACATAAACCCCGTATTGTTGACTCCAGTGCCAGCCTGCAGGTCCCGATGAGGGTGATGCCAGTACCAGTCTAGCGGACCTGCTCTGCCTTTCCATTGTGTCCTCACTGCTGGTCCAGGACTTTGCGATGCTCACGCCTTCAGCAGCCCCTCCAGTGGAGCGCCCCGCTGAACCTTCATGCCCATCAGCACTGCACCTAGACACTCCTTCCTCATGGTGGGCATGGAGCTGGTACTGGAATCGGTGCAGGGGCATTGGAACCGGAGCCTTCTTTGGCCCTGCTATATTTGACACCTCAGGTGTTCCCATGGGGGCTTTCATCATCGTAGACATTGATGCACTTGGATGCTTTGGTACCTCTGTTGGCTCCAGGACCAATGCTGCCTGACATGCTCGGTACTGACAGCACTGTGTTAATCGCAGGAGCTGATTCTTGCCTTGTTCTGGACAATGGATAAATTGGACTGCCCAGGCGTCACTCCGCCCATGTCGCCGAGATCCAGGGGCTCTGATTCCAAGTCAGAGTCATCCTCCTGCTCTGCATCTCCTAATGAACTCCGGGGGCTGCCAGTGGACAAGTGTGGCTCTCATAATTGGCATGTGGCCAGGACAGAGGACCTTAGCCAGGCTCCTACTGGTCACCAATGTCCTACCCATATCAGTGGCCACCTTGGACTCAGTGGGACATTCCTCGCTTACAGAGATCCCACTCTTCACCCCATTCAAAGCTGAAGTCACTTGCCAGGTCAACGGTGGTGACTTTGGATGAGCCACAAGCCCAAGCATCAGCAGTCTTTCTCCCTGAGAGAAATCCTCCTTTCCAGATGCATCTTTTGTGGGGTGAGAGACAGTTTTTGCTCAGCCAGGACCCTCTTCCTCATCGCTGGATGATGCGGTGCTGCCCGGTTCAGCCTCCCCTTCTATTCCGGAGGGCTTTAAGGCATGCCAGGACCTTTTACTCCACATAGCCACATCCTTAGGCATCCAGGCAGAGTTTCTTCATGAGAGCACACACAGACTGGTAGATTTCAAGTACGCTGTCCCTGGGAGTGTGGCCCTCCCAATCAATGATGTGTTCTTTGAGCCAATAAGAGCCCTGTGTACTGCCAGTGGCAAGGTTCATAAAAAAGTTCTACTTTGGTCTCGTGCAGGGATTTGAAGGGTTCTGGTCCCACCCACAAATTCCCTGACCATAATGGTGGTAAACGACAGTGACCGACAGAGTGGGTTCAAGTCTACCACCAAGGACAGAGACTCCAAGTGGTTGGATCTTCTGGGCAGGAAGGTCTATACCTCAATGTTCCTACGGATGAGGATTTTAAATCAACAAGCTTTGCTGTCCAAGTATGATTTCCTCAATTGGTGAGCCATGTCTAAATTCAAAGACCAGTTGTCTGAGGCCATATGTGAAGAGTTTCAGGTGTTTGTTGTGGAAGGTTGTGTGGTGGCCAAAACATCCCTGCAGACCACCCCGGACATTGCACACACCTCAGCCAGGTGATGGCCTTGGCGATAACTATGAGGAGGGCTTCCTGGTTGTAAAATTCTGGGATCACTTTGGACGTCCAGCTCATTGAAAATTTGCCCTTTGACAGCTGAGTCTTGCTCTTGGACAGGACTGATTATTTGCACTCTTTTAAGGATTCCAGAGTACCTTGAGGTCCTTGGGAGTGTACACGCCATCTGTGCAAAGACTCCACTATGGGGCGCAGCAGCAGCAACAATATTGCCCACAGCATTCCTTTGCACAGCCTTTGCACATTCCTTTGCACAGCATTCCTTTGCACAGCCTTTATAGACTACCCTATAAAGAGGGATAGGTCCCACAAAAAGAAGCAGGCAGATTCAGGCTTCAGACAATCTATATGCCCTCCCTTGGCACCTGCTAAGGGCCCATTTGGACTCCTTAGTCCAGAGTACTGGTCCAGTCACTACTCTGCCCTCTTTCCCCTCCTCCCCCTTTGGGGACAGGCTGGCCATTTTTTACAATGCTTGGGACTTGGTTACCTCCTATGGCTGGGTCCTACATACTGTCAGATCAGGCTACACAATTCAGTTCCTTTTCAGGCCCCCTTCCCACCCCTGCTTCCTGTCCCTCTTCAGGGACCCTTCTCATGAGACACTGTTCATCAAGCAGGTCAGCTCTCTGCTAATGTTGGGAGCAATGGAGGAACACTGGGGCTACAGCTGCTTCTCCTGGTACTTCCTGATACCAAAATCCAAGGGTGGGATGAGACCCATTCTTGACATTCAGGGCCACAGCAAATTCAACAAGTACATGAAATTCCGCATGGTCACTCTATTGATTACTCCCCACGCTATCTCAGAATGACTCTGGACCTTCAGGATGCTTACTTTCAAGTCACTATTCTAACAAGCCATAGGAAGTAACTTCGTTTTATGGTAGGAGAACACACTTTCAGTATATGATTCTCCCGTTCAGCCTCTCTTCTGCCCCCCAATCTTCATCAAATGCATGGCAGTTGTTACGGCATATCTCAGGTGGAAAGGAATCCACGTTTTCCCATACCTCGACGACTGGTTACTGAAGGCTGGCCTTCTCACCCACATTGATACCGCATTGCGTTCACTTTAGTGTCTGGGACTCATTTTAAACATCACAAAGTCAACCTTGGATCCAGCTCAAAAAATTGAAATCACCGGGGCCCTGTTAGATTCCACAAGGTTGAGGGCGTTCCTGCCAACCAACTATTTCTAGGCAATTCAACAGCTCTGCCTCAGTCTGCAGTCTCAGCCCTCCATGACACTCCATGTATGTCTGAGCCTGTTGGGTCACATGTTCATTTGCATGCAAGTGATCCAGGTCGCCAGACTGCACCTTTGCCATCTTCAGATGTGACTCCTCAGGACAAGCTACTACCCTGCCCTGCATTCTCTGAACAGGTTGGTTCGCCTTCCTCCACCAGTTCTAGATTCCTTGCACTGGTTGGAGTCCCCACGCACTGTGTGCCAGGGAGTCCCTTCGCTAGGTTCCTCCAACTAAGTCAGTAGTTACCAACGCTTCCTTTCTGGGTTGGGAGTGGGCACATCTGGATTCATTGAGGGTGCAGGGGCCTGTGGTCAAAACAGGAAACCTCTTTCTTAATCAATGTGCTGGAACTTTGAGCCATCCACAATGCACGTTGTGCCTTCTGGGACCATTTCACACACCTAGTGGTTCACCTATTCACCGACAATACCACTGCAATGTACTAAGTGAACAAACAAGGGGGAGGCATTCCAGGTTACTCTGCTTAGAGGCAATCAACCTATGGCAATTCTGCATCAAAGCAGACATCACTCTGGTAGCAGCCCACTTGCTGGGGGCACAAAATTGTCTTCCAGACATCTCAGCAGGGTTCTCTCCCTGAACTGAGTGTGGTCCTTGAAGGTGAATGTCCTCTGGGTTGTCTTTGAGACATGGGGCATCTGTGTGATCGACCCGTTTGTGACGAGGGAAAACAAAGCATCCCTTATTCTGCTCCTATGGGGGTCTCATCCCAGGCTGTAGGGATATTAAAGAAGGTTTATATTAAACATGGTTTATATGAGAAATGATTTATTGATTTATTGTTAATTGATACTTTATAACTTAAGGTTTATGTTAGAAGTAAATTTGTGATTCCCAACATTTAGCCTCTAACCTGCAAGCCACTAGCTGTGTCTGTGTGAAGCCTGCTCAAAGAGATACTTGGTATAAAACTTGTTAAGCTCAAAGAAATACTTTGTATAAAACTTGCTAAACATTAATTAACTCTAAGTAAGCCAAAACAGTAGCTGTTATAGTGTATAGATAGAGACCCCCACCCTCTAAGTTTTCATCTCACTTTATCTTTGCTTGTTAAAAGACAGGGAGTCTCACTTAAATTGGTAACACCTCAAAAGGTAAAGAGACAGTGAACTAAATGTGATTAAGATAGAGAATGTATGTGAATGAATGGTTAGGGAGTTACCAGCCTGAAGAATTCAGTGTCGGCTGAAGAAGGTGTCAAGTGGGATCAACCAGATGACCCCCACCCCCTCAAAGGAAGGAAAAACAAGCATCTGACAACATGGAGCCAGCCACCTGCTGATTGATTTAGCAACAGCAAAATGAAGCAACTCTCATGAACTGACATAGGAATAAATTCCTATAAAACTGGACTCTAAAGACTGAGGACTTTGAGTCTATGGTTCTGCTGCCAGCCTCCAGGAGCATCAGATGCATCTGACACAGACTCGGCTCCATCCTCATGACCAAGATACCTGGCCAGTAACTTGGCATGAGCAACATCTAGGCTGGTAACTATAACATCTATTCAGAATCTGAATGAATGATTGTGTGAATGAGTGTGTGTGTGTGTGTGTGTGTGTGTGTGTAAGGAATAAGTAGTGATAGAAATAAGTAGTAAAACAACGTTGTTTACTGTTATCTTTTGTTTTATTATGGTATTTACAATAAATGTGGCATCTTTGCCTTATCCCTCTTAATAAGATCCTGCTGGTTTTTATTATATTGGTATAACAAAGCTCCCTCTCTCATGTTTTCCACTGGAACTGGCGGTTGACTCTTCTGTACATCTTTCCTCCTATTCTGGTCATGCCTCAGATCATCCTCAAACTGAAGGCAGATCGTGCCCAAGCCCATCCTCGTTGCTCCAGCCGAGGCAGTGCTGGTTCCCTGATCTCCTTGCTCTGTCGGTTCAACCTCTCATACCACTTCCTCTCCATCCCAGCCTGCTCACTCAGAACCACAGCCACACTCTCCAGCCTGCGATCAGCTCCCTGCATCTTATGGTGTGACTGCTGCATGGCTGAATGAAGACACAGAGCTGTGCTTGGAGGCTATCCAACAAGTCCTATTCAGCAGTAGGAAGATCTCCACTAGGATGGCCTAGTTGGCAAAATGGTGTGGTCCTTAGCCCATGGGACCAAAGCAACAGGGACTTCCATCCAGGACATCTTGGAGTAGCTATTACATCTTCAGAAATCGGATCCTGCGCTCAGTTCACTGAAGTGCATTTGGCAGCAATATCAGTATCAATATCATCCCCCTGGTCAAGGGAAATCAGTTTTTTCCCAATGCCATGCTGAAAGGATTTCTGAAAGGGCTTCTCTGCTTAAATCCTCCAGACCAAGAACCAGTTCCCATGTGGGACCTAAACCCCATTCTGGTTGCTCTAATGGGCCCTCCATTCAAGTCACTTGCGTCCTGTCCACTGCACAGTTTTCTATCACATCTGCAAGAAGGTTGTAAGAGGTGCAGGACCTGATGGCTGAGCTTCCTTACACTCAGTTCTGTAAGGGCAAGATGATGCTGCGACCACACCCAAGGTTTTTTATCCAACATGGTCTCTGTTTCATCTGAATCAGGTGGTGTGTTTACCTATGTTTTTTTTCCCTGAGCTGCACTCTTTCCTGTAAGAACAGTCCGTCCATACTCTGGATGTCAGGCAATGTCTAGCCTTTTATCTAGACAGGAGTAAACCATTTTGTGTTTCACCTTGCCTGTTCATGTCATATACAGACCACAAGAAGGGGACAAGCAGCCTCTGTACAGAGCATCTCTAGATGGATAACATCCTGTATCAAGACTGCATATGAGAGAGCTTCGGCTATGTCCTCAACAGATGCAAGCTCACTCCACGAAAGCACAAGTGATGTTGATAGTAGTATTCCTCAGTGACATTTCCATTCCATTTGCAGGGCAGCTACATGGTCATCCATCCATACATTTACAGACCACATCTTCCAGAAAGGACGCAGGCCTTGGAAGGATGGTCCTATGAACCCTATTGCAGTAGACTCTGAGCCCCGCCTCCAGATGGCTTACTGCTTGTGAGTCACCTAAGTGGAATACATGTCTGCATCTACTCAAAGAAGAAACTGTTAGTTACTGTAACTGTAGTTCTTCGAGTTGTGATGCAGACATGTATTCCATGGTGCACCCCCTGTGCCCTCTGTTTCGGAGTCTCCTCTCAGGGTCTTTTGGTGTGAAGGAACTAGAGGGGATCTGGGCAGCACCAGGGGAGGGGCCAAGGGCACAAGCACCACCCCTCTACAGGTACTGCTAGACAAAAGTCTCTGGCTCCGGTGTACTGGGTGCACACACGCCTAAGTAGAATATACATTTGCATCACATCTCAAAGAACCACAGTTACAGTAAGTCACCGTTTCGTTTTAGCCAACTTTCCCCCCTGGATAAATAGAGGCATAGAGGGCTAGATCCACAGAGGGACTGGGGCGGCAATGCTGAGTATTACGATTCCTAACTTTTGGGTAACCTGCTTCCCGGTGGAATCCTCAGCCCTGAGCTAGGTGTGAAGGTCCCTATACAATATGCAAGAGTTAGCCATCTAAGAATGGGATTCACAGATGCCAGAAAACTGAGTGGGGAGCCACCTGAGCTACTCAATAGGAATACTAAGGAGAGGTGTGTGATCTAGCCCTCAGAGCCACGAACCCTCTCCTGGGTTAGGCACCTAAACCATGTCAGACCTTTTTCATTAAAAATGAGAGGGAGATTGAGAACCCCACCCCAGAATACCCAGTAGCCTGGTGGTCAGGGCACTCACCTGGGAGGTGAAAGGCCTGTTTTCAAATCCCTACTCTGCCTGATTTGGAGCAGGGACTTGAACTTGGGTCTCCTACATCCCAGGAAGGAAGGAAGTGTGTGTGTGTGTACGTACCATCAATATTTAATCATTAAGGCTGTAAGAAAGTTGTGGTGTTTTGAGTTTGGGCAGGTGGGGTTTGGTTCAAAAATTGCAGCTACAATTTAAGTTGCAGTTTTGTATGGCCCGTTCAAGTACCATAAAAGACCCACATTAAAAACAACCCATAAAAAACCCTATTGAATGGCATTGCAATGCCGTGCGCCAAGTCACAGTGCCTCTCTCTGAAATATGGCCCAGCCAGGAGGGAGAGCCATGCCAAAATCTAAGTGAATGGCATTGTGGCCGACAATTTTTTTAAAGCCTTATTAGTCATTTATACAAAGTAGAACAGCTTCAAGAGGAGAGATTAAGAGTCTCACTCCAGAATACCCAGTGGACTGCTGGTAAGGCACTCACTTGAGAGGTTGGAGTCCCTTCTTCAGATTAGGCAGAGGGGGGATTTGAAAACAGGTTTCACCATTCCAGGTGAGTGCCCTAACTACTGGATTGGGTATTCTGTGACGCACACATACCCAAATTCCCAATCTGATTGCCCTCAGCTGCTCTTTGTGAAAGGCCCAATCTGATAGGCTTGCTCTGAAAACATCTTCCACTTTGGGCTCTCTGTGCAAGATAGGCAGGGGAATGCTTATTTTGAGAACTCTTCCACAGCTTGGGTGTGAGTCAGGATGCCAAGCAGCTCAGTGGTGTCAAAACATAGGCAGCTTTTCACATGCCCACCAGCAGCAGGTTAGGCATGTAGAGAATTTAGGCACCTCCAGTTTTAGGCAGCAACTGAGTGGGGGTTTTGAGGTCTCAGTGGAGCTAAAATGTTGGATTTAGACATCTAAAGTAGCAGGTAGATGTCTAAATCCCTTTGTGGATCTAGCTGAGAGAGGTTAAAGGCCTGAGCAACTCTGTTCCCATGGAAGTCAATGGAGAATTTTAACTGACTTGAATGGAGGAAGAATAAGACTTTCTTAAGATTAGTCAGTGTGTAGGTAGGAATTGAACCGAAGAGACCCAACTTCCAGTTTTCCCCTCCTCTAACCACTAAACTACGTTTTCTCTCCTACTGAATTGCAAATTTGCATGTTAACGTTGACCATCAGGGTATGTTAGAGTCTATCTCTTAGAGAATTTTTTTCAGAGAAGGATTATATAGTTTATTTGCATATGAACTGGGGAGTTTTTTATACTGATTGTATCTTGCCCACACACAGATTCATATATTTAAACAATTCGTAGATTCTTAGAGAAATCACATGTACCTTAGAAATTGAAAATCTTGATTAATGATATATTTCATGGGTTCACTAAATCGGTATTCACTTAATATATCATGTAATGTATAGCTGCAAAGAAAAGAATTTTAAGACACTTTAATATGTCATTCTTTATATTAAGTTTTCATTTACAAATAATTTATAAAGGGTTAATAAATGCTTAACAGGTATTATAAGCATGTTGCAATCATAAGCAGTACTTGGTATAGTTGGTTATAAGTACCTCAGTAGAAAGTGTAATGAATGGTTATAAGCAACCTGTTGGACTCTACAGCTGATTAGTAAATTTTTAAATTATTCAGATTTTGCTCAGTAATGAGCATAATAACCATTGTCAGTGTGCTTTTTTGTTTAACTAATGTATGTCATATACTTCTTTCCCTTCTCCCTTCCAAGGATATTGTTAATACAATCATCAAGCACTGCTCTCCTCAATTCTTTTCACTTGGTTTGCCTGGTGCTACCATGCTTATTATGGATTTCATTATAGCAGCTGGTAGAGTGGCTGCTTCTTCTTTTCTCAATGTAAGTGTTCATCAGTTCATTTGCTTTTGTGATTGTATGTAATCATGAGATCTTTTAATAGAAAAAATACTATGCAACATTGTTCTTCAGCTAGTGTGTATTGACCTGTCCCAAAAAGAGAACTTAATGCTTAATTATTGAAATCACCAAGTAGTTCATTAAAAGATGACATTATAAAAATCCTATATAGAAGGTATAATATAAAGAATGCAAAAACTTGCTGTTTATTCCTGATGTCTGTTTAGCCTCAGAATTGCAGGAACAATTATGAGAGAACTCTTGAAATAAACTCCTTTATGTGTGGTGTTTTTTAGTTATGTCATCACCCACATGCATATCCAGAATCTTTTTTGTTTTTTAAAACTTACGGAAGACGTACCATATTAACAAACTTTTAAAGGGAAGGAACACTTTATTGGTGTATTAGGTCCACAGCTATTTAAATATAGTAGGTTTTGTACTGATGTCGTAATGTATCCTTTGGGACTAATAAGTAAAAATGTTGTGGTTGGCCGTTAAATGATGATGATCCATTTTAGGAGAAGTGCTTTGTATACCATAGATATTACATTGTTACTGTACAAAACACTCCATGATTCACAGAAGCAATTAAATACCTTTTAGCGAGGGATGTTCATATAATACTGCAACCTTCAATTAATGCTCACCATGAGCCGGTGTCATCTTGCGATATTTAATTTTTAGCTGACCAAGGTTGGCTTTCTCTTCAAAATCTTGAAATATTCAGAGCTCTATTGATGGTGTATGTTGGCAATCTCTTGCCTCAAGAATGGGGTTCTTGGCAAAATACTGTCTTAGAAAACAACTATTGCCGGTAAATAATTTCCCCTGTATATTGGTTGAGGTGATGTCAGCTTAGTTTTTGGATCATCCAGTATAATCTCTTTGGAGTTTGCTATGGATTTTTACAGTGTTTTCTCTTTAAAAGTGTGTTACACTTGTAATTCCTCCATGTTGTTGCTGTACAGTGCCTTCCAAGAATGGGGCTGGTGGCTCTTAAAATTGCTAGCTTTTGCATTTGTATTTTTAAAAGTTTATACCTTTCAGTTATTTCTGATCAGCTTGATTGGCAGAGGCATTATTTATCCTTTAAAACTTTCTATTGTGTGTTTATAAGAAAAATATTTAGAAACAGTGTTTTATCACAAAGGCTATTTAAATTATTCTCTTTTGTGGTAATATAGGATGTAGAGCCAGTACTGTACGTGGTAATGGAAATTTTGAGTTACCATTTCAACACAGCAGCTTATTTAAGCAATCTTAGTGTATATCACACAGCTGTACTTTTTGTGATAAATACAAACTGCTTGAGTTTCTCTCTGGGCTCCATATTGTCACCAGGATAAACTTAATAAAAATTCAACCTTATGTAAGGTAGCTGGATATTTCATCTTAGTGTAATCTGAGTAAATATTTTTGTTTTTCCCCATTCGTAGGCACCAAGAGTAGAAGCACAAGTTCTGTTGGGATCTCTTGTCTGCTTTCCTAACTTATATTGTGAATTGCCAGCTCTACACCCAAACACTCCTGACATAGTTGTGTCTCATTTCACAGATGTTAAGGTGGGAATATTGAAAACATATGTTTGGTATTGCAGCTACCAAGCTGTCTTTTTTAGTATAGTGTTCCAGGTAATTTTTACTAATATTTAGACATTCTAATGTTCTTTTTAGATCTTCATATGTAGAGGACAAGATTTAAGTCCATAAAATTTGTCAAAATAGGCTTTAAACTTCTAAACATGTAGTTATTTTGAAATTACTGTTGATCAACAAAAACCATCAAAAGTGTCTGCATATGTTCCTAAAAGTAAATGTTCAAAATAATGCACATTTCTTATGCTTGGTCATTGTGATCACTTAAAAAGTTTCTTGGCTTCAAACATCTCAGAAAGAAGAAAAAGACTTGGTTTCTAGATGCACTATTTATTCCACTTGCCGTTTATTTTCTTAGGGGCTGCCAAAAGCCCCTATGTGCACCTCCGTGGTGGCCACAATACATAAAATCAGAGAGACTCCAGCACATGAAGTTTGGGCTCTGTGACAGTTTAACGTAGCTGAAAGCAGTCTGGGTCAGGGGTCTGTGTACTACTGAGGTTCTTAAACTGGGGGTCATGGAATGTATTCGGTGGGAGAGGGGGCGTGAGGAGCTTTAGGGGGGGAAAAACTAGCTGCACACATTTTACCCACAGCAATGAATAATTACCAAAGCTGATTTCCTCTCAGAAAGCGCTGTGCATTTGACTCCAGATGACACTGTGCATTTTGATGGATTTTTATTAAGCTTGCATAGCATTATACAACGTCGTTGCCATCTGTACGCTAAACCATTTGCTACAATGAAGTGTGCACATTTAATTGTACGCATCGATCACAATTGCAGTTTTGCTTTTCCTCTTATTACAATGGATTGTTGGCTTATTCATGCAACAGATAAAAAGAAACTCAAGTGAAAACCAAAGAGGTCAAAACTGGTTCAAGAGAAGCACCATCGCTGCATATATATATGTACTTGTGTGGCAGGAAGCAGGAGGGGTCATAAACTACTACAGACACAAAGAAGGGGGTGTGTGATCAAATAAGTTTGAGAACCATTAGTCCACTGTGTCTCTGACTATAGGGATCCTGCAGGTTGCTGCCCCTGCTTCCAATATTAAGAGTGGAATAATGTATGAGGTAGCTCCACAGACCTTGCTCACTGTTTAGAAGTAAATTTAGTTCCCTGCACAAAGCCTGTTTACTTGGGCTTTATGGAAGGTGAATTTCACCAGTAAGAACATTTGGCCCTCTTGACTCAGGCAGAATGACCTACCCACACATTAAGCAGTGGGAGCCATTGTCTGGTTTGTAAGAAAAGATGTGTGGCCCTTTTAAGGACTAGATAGCCAGAGAGTGACTTGCTGCAGCAACTTCAGCCCCCAGATGTCCGAAAGAGGGGGAGACTATTTAGGCTCATGCCAGTGCAAGAAAAGCCATCTTTTACCTGGACCAGGTGGAGCAGCAGGAACAACAGCACAACAAATTCTCCTGGCACCACATAGGAACAGATAGGTGAGAACAGGAAGCAGGGGAGGAGGCATTCTTTCCCCCCTCCCTCCAAGCCTACAGTGGTAAAAGCAGGCATTTGGTAACAGAGAGGGTGAGGTAGGGAACTCTGCTCAGAGCCATAGCAGACTGGTGAGAATGGGGAGGAGCCTTCCCCCTACCCCCTTCCAGCCTGCAGCAGCAGAAGCAGGTGTTTTTAGCAGAAGGGGAAGAGGAGGGAGTTTCAAACTCATCAGTATCAGAGGGGTAGCTGTGTTAGTCTGGATCTGTAAAAGCAGCAAAGAGTCTTGTGGCACCTTATAGACTAACAGACCTTTTGGAGCATGAGCTTTGGTGGGTGAATACCCACTTCGTCGGATGCATGTAGTGGAAATTTCCAGGGGCAGGTATATATAAGCAAGCAAGAAGCAGGCTAGAGATAACGAGGTTAGTTCAATCAGGGAGGATGAGGCCCTCTTCTAGCAGCTGAGGTGTGAAAACCAAGAGAGGAGAAACTGGTTTTGTAGTTGGCAAGCCACACTCATCAGTGCGGTGCCACAGCAGAGTGGCACCACGCTTCCAGCCAGCCATAGAGGCATCTTAGAGCAGACGAGGAAAGGAGTTCCAAACCTAGCTCAGAGAGGACAGTGGGACTCAAACGGTCATAGGAGCCCAGAGCTGGGATCCTTGCCACATGGGCAAGGGGTTTGACCAAGGTTGGAGGATCCAGGGGTGATCTCTCTGTCTACCAAATGGATTCCCCTTTAGTGGGAGGTAATGTGGACCCTGTGGAAGCAAATACTCCCAGTGGTGAACCACCTGCATTTTGGGGTGGAGGAGCCATCAGAGAATTGATTCAAATAGTCTAGGCAGTTGCTTCTGAAATTGTTTCCACGGCACTAAAATGTTTACAGGGTGTAGTGAGTCACCCAGAGCCATGACATTTCAATGAAAAATTTGCAGGACAGAAGAGTGGCACGGCTGGCAGGGGTGAGTGTGACCAGCACCAGATGGAGGTTGCAGAGGCAGGGTGTGGAACTGAGTCCCTTCTGGCCAGTGCTGCAATGGGAGGGAATGAGGGGGATTTCAGTGTGGGGGTTCAGGGAACTTGCCTACTTTTCCTCTTGGGGGACCTAAGTGTGGGAGGGGAAGGTAGTCACCCCATCTCCCACATTGCAAGGCAGGAGAAACTGAAACTAGAGGGGTAGCGGAACTAGCAAATAGGCTACAGGGGGTGGATCTGATGTCCTAGGACAGAGGCGGCCAACCTGAGCCTGAGAAGGAGCCAGAGTTTACCAATGTACATTGCCAAAGAGCCACACTAATATGTCAGCAGCCCCTCATCAGCTCTTTCCACTCCAACCTGCAGTGCCTCCTGCCTGCCAGCAGCCCCACCAATCAGTGCCTTCTGCTCCCTCCCCATACCTCCTGCCTGCCGCAATCAGCTGTTATGAGGTGCGCAGGAGGCTCTGGTGGGGTGCGGGGGGAGAGCAAGAGCATGGCAGGCTCGGGGGAAGGGGTGGAGTGGGGGCAGGGCCTGGGGCCGAGAAGAGGCTGAGCACTGAGTATTCCCCAGCACATTGGAAAGTTAGCATCTATAGCTCCAGCCCCAGAGTCAGTGCCTAGGCAAGGAGCCACATATTAACCTATGAAGAGCCGCATGTGGCTCCGGAGCCACTAGTTGGCCATCCTTGTCCTAGGAACTGTGTCTTGGATGTCTGGGATACACACACGTACAGAAACTTATGGCATTACACAGTTGTTGCAAGCTAACCTTCAGTTGTTGTAGCAACTGTGAGCTTCTGGAGGGGTGGGAGGGTTGGGTGTTCTGGAAGTGGTAATAATGGAAACCCAGCATGGGTCTGAGTTTGGGAGATGGACAATACTCAGGTGAGGCAGACCCCTCACCAGGGCCAGGAACCCTTACTGGGCAGGGTGAAGGGGTGATTTTTGAGCACCCTACAACTCACCAGCTTACAAGGAATGTGAATTTGCTGGATGGAATTACTGTCCCAGGGGCAGCAGGTCACTGAAGGTTCCCCAATGGTCAATCATGAATATGGTTATCCTGGGGTGGCTGACCCAATGGGAGTTCACCAGCTCACTACTATTAAATATAAAATTTTTAGTGGTGAATATGTAGACTTTGCCTCCCTGTCCAACAGTGATAAGTTGACAGAATGTAAACTGGGGCAGAGCAAGCAGGGCAATCAGATAGTCGAGTGGCCAAGGGTGGCTAGAAAATGGAAAGCCGCCTTCCTGATCTATACAAACTTTATTGCGGAGGCTTACCCAGACGAGCCCAGCATTGTTCAAATATATGGATATAATCAGGAAGGTATATAATACATTTGGGGGCATGGCTTGGCTTAACTATGATGAGTTTAGATTGAAGGTGGCAACACAAACCGGGATCAAGTGGATCATACCACATCATAAGCTATGGTTAGAATGGATGGCCTTACTTACAGAGGTCTGGTTTCCATACTGACAATGGAGCTTTTAGAATCAGATAACTAGTACCTGGATCTTCTAGGGACTCTTCTGGAAGGGCTTTGGAATTGAGGGATATACATTGGGAAGGGTGATCGGTGATACTAACCTTGAGGTCAAAGACGTATGAAAGAGGCTGGGGTGAATCCATTCTTCTGCAGGAGGGTGGCAAGCCCTGGATCACCCTGTGGAAGCTGAGAGGGCCTACAGGGCAATGAGGCCATGGAGGGATGGCCCCTCTTGGAATCCCGTCACTGATTCCTTCACAGTGTATTAGTTGATTACAGTTTTAGGACAGCGATTGACAAGGTTGGGGTTTCCAACACATGAATTTGGTTCCCACTCATTCAGGACCGGGGCAGCAACAGCCACAATCTAGCTGGGTCTGGGGCTAGCGCAATTCAGGCAATTGGACGTTGGCATTCTGAAGCATACAGAATGTACATGAGACCTCAGATGAGGAATCAGTATTAATTTTCCTGTGTGTTTGCATTCCATATGCTGGCAAACAGGCCGGGCAGACAGTGGTGTGGATCTGCAGGCACAGTATAGTTTACTGGATGCATAGGTGGCGTTCCAGGTTACTTGGAGGTCTGCAGCTGGGCCTCGGTGGTGAAGCAGTCCTGAGCTGGCATAGGAGGAGGGGAATGTTATGGGATCAGCTGTTGTCCTTTCTGCATACCGTGGTGGCCCAAGAGCAGGTGCCAGATGGTGGTTCACCTTGGGGGAAATGATTTGAGATGGACATCGTGATCGGAGCTAAGAGGGACTTGGGGCAGATCTTGGAACTTTTTTCAGGAATAAAAAATTATATGGTTGAACATGCTGCTACGCAGGGTGTTGTGGGGAGCTGCAAAGCCCATTGGGTCAACTAGGCTAGGAGGTATGTGAATAGGAAGGAGGCCAAATTCAAAGGTGGTATATGAGAATTGGTAATTTCTCATCTGAACATAGCATTTAGGGCAACAGAATTATTCAGGGAAGATGGGTTCCACCTGTCAGACCTGGGATCTGACATGTTTTTGGTCGATATTAAAGAGGGCATTAGTAGATGTCTGGGAACCTGGCTAGATATAGGGGAAGGGGGGAGGCAGTCAATTGCTGGTGTTCCTTGTCACAGATGTCCACTGCAGGCCCTCCATAGGAAAGGGATATGGTGATCAGATAAAATGGATTGATAAAGGATTTAAAGGAGGGATTCTTTAAAAGAGCAGAAATGAGGGAGAGGGGGTTTCAGGGCTTTTATGACTGGAACAGCAGGGAGCCAATCTCCTCCCTCTTTATAGTCCCCCTTCATCCTCATTGGAGGGATGGGCTGAGGTCCCAGCAGCAGGTTGTCCTGGGACTAGGATGGGTGAAGGGGGAGGGTTGACAGCAGCCCCTCGCAGCCCCCGTATATGTAAACAATTATGGAATTATCTGCACTGTACACTTTTATTTTGCTGAGTACTCCCTGACATTTAGGAATAAAGTTACAGCCTAACTGAACCGCATCCATTGTCTCCTGTCCCCCTTCCTCAAATAGGATTATATCTGGAACACAAGATGCATGTATTGCTTTCTTAGTTTATATCTAATATTCTGTGTTTTCAGTGTGATATCTGGAACAATTCATAGTTTGTATTTTAAAAGAAACCTTTTAACTTAGTGGTAAAGTTCTGTAGTATGTATAAAATCCTGGTTCAATTACTCACGCTCTCTGGGGCAGCAGGTTTTAAAAGTATTCCGAAGAGACTATTTGCTACCCAGATTTGTGGAAAGTGAGTACTGTGCATCAGTTAACAGCAACTCCTCCAGTCAGTAATAAGGCTTGATGGGTCCTGAAAGAATACACTCTTGCAGATGATGACTGATGACCATGTTGTGAGGGTTCAAAAGAAGTGAGAGTTCATAACCAGGAAATTATAAGTATGTATTATGTTAGATATTAATATAATTTATGAAAATATAATTTTTAAAATGTAGTTCAATAAACAGCTGGATGTGGCCAATTACTTGTTTGTTGTTTCCCTCACGCCTATGGTCCATTTCTGTGTATTTTGAGAAAGTGAGTTCTTCAGGCAGGGTTCATACTTTCCTTTAAAGGGCCTGGTGCATTGGAGGCACTGCTAGGAACAAAATAATTTAAAGTGTGTGTATGTGTTTTGTGTTAGATGAGTAAAAAGTCTGATTACTTAGAGACGTTTACTTGAGACCCAGCAAAAGAATAAGCCTGTGTATTCTATAGCAGAGCCCTTATATTTTTCTAAAGATTTTTGTGGCAACATTTCTGGCAACTGAGTTTGAACATTTTCATCTTTTGTTTTAGGAACTCACAATCAAAACTGTATTAAGTTCTGCAAGAGAGGAGCCATCTGGTCCTGCACGGTAGGTCATACTTGAACAAGTGATGAAAGGCTGCCATATTATTGGAGCTCTTTTATAATTGCACTGTATTCAAGTAGGTATGTTGTAATCTAAGTTCTCCTTTTAGTGCTTGTCCATATATTCCACTAGTGGTGCACGTGCACCCTGCACACTTTTGCCAGCAGTACCTGTTGGGGACTGTGTCTGCACCCTGAGAGTCCTCATTCCTCTGTCAAAGGACATAAAGGGCAGGATGACCCCAACCGCTCCTCAGTTATTTTTCACACCCTGTGGCTTTGGGTCAGAACTTTGCAATATCCAAGCCCTCACTGAACTTTGCAGTGTTTTGAGCTCTTGCTCCCTGGACAGCCTCATAATTGTTTGTAAATAGCTCTAGGGGTGGGCAAACTATGGCCCACAGACTGTTTCCAGCCCATCAGATGTTTATATCTGTCCCTTGAGCTCCTGCCGGTGAGCGGGGTCAAGGGCTTGCCCCGCTCTGCCCGGCGCTCACAAGCCCCCGACTCACAGTTCCCTTGATGAGTACCAACTTCTGGCATGCATAGCCACACTGCTTAGGCATGATTTAACCACACTGTTTCCGGGATCATTACCCGCCCCTACGCGGCAGTCCCCCACTCACCCACGCAACAGCGCACCCAATCTCTTCCTGGTCTCCTACGGCCCCGCTCTTGACAGCTTTGAAACTGACCAGGGGCCACACCCGTCACAGCTAGGGTGCCATGGTGGTGCCTGGTACGGCCGCCTTGGTGTCACTGCTGGCAGGGCCCCTAGGAGTCCCCAGTACTGCTCCCCCCACCCCCCGCACAACATTCCATGAGCCCCCCTTCCCCCCACCTTGGCAACAGTCCTTATAGAGCCCCCCTCCCCCACTGGGCATTCATGGCTCACCATACAATTTCCATACCCAGATGCAGCCATCAAGCCAAAAAGTTTGCCCACTCGTGGTTTAATGACTAGTATAGTGCAGTGTTGCTTTTTAATTCATTCCTTTAATTTATCCTGCCTCTGCTGTAGCAGAGCAGAAGTGTCTGGGGTTTAAAAACTGTCCTTCATGTGAATAATGCCCGTCAATAATAAGATGCCAAATGTGTTTGGGAGAAGGGCATATTGTTAATAGGTACTCAATTTGTTCGTCCTTCTCAAAAAACACAAAGCTAGGGAGCCACACCCGACAATGTTCTTTATGGAAAGATCAATGCATCCCTCCTCAGATCCAGGAGCAACAGAGGCTGAAAACCTAGGGCAACTATCATGTAAAAATACTCCCATCATCTCATCAGCCTGCTCCTTTGATGTGCAAATAACTAAGGGCATGCCTACTGCGGTGCAACTGTACCAATGTAGTTGTGCTGCTGCAGCGCATCAGGTGAAGAAGCTCTGTGCTGACGAGAGAGAGCTCTTCCATCAGCGTAATAAAACCACCTCCATGAATGGCAGAAGCTATGTCAGTGGGAGAAGCTCTCCCACCAACATAGTGCTGTGCACACGAGCGCTTATGTCGGCATAACTTAAGTCACTCAGGGGGAGGGGGGAATATTTGCACCCCTGAGCAGCTGAAGTTATGCGAGCATAGGCTATAGTGTAGACATAGCCTAAACCAGGATTTCTCAAACAGGGGTCGCCGCTTGTGTAGGGAAAGCCCCTGGCGGGCCGGGCCAGTTTGTTTACCTGCCCCGTCTGCAGGTCCGGCCGATCGTGGCTCTGGGCCAATGGCTTTCCCTACACAAGCGGCGACCCCTGTTTGAGAAACCCTGGCCTAAAGGCTCTTAGAATTATAGAATATCAGGGTTGGAAGGGACCTCAGGAGGTCATCTAGTCCAACCCCCTGCTCAAAGCAGGACCAATCCCCAACTAAATCATCCCAGCCAGGGCTTTGTCAAGCTGGGCCTTAAAAACTCTAAGGAAGAAGATTCCACCACCTCCCTAGATAACCCATTGCAGTGCTTCACCACCCCCCTAGAGAAAATTTTTCCTACTGTCCAATCTAAACCTCCCTCACTGCAACTTGAGATGATTACTCCTTGTTCTGTCATCTGGTATCACTGAGAACAGTCTAGATCCATCCTATTTGGAACCCTCTTTCAGGTAGTTGAAAGCTATCAAATGCCCTCCCCTCATTCTTCTCTTCTGCAGACTAAATAATCCCAGTTCCCTCAGCCTCTCCTCATAAGTCATTTGCTCCAGCCCCGATCATTTTTGTTCCTTCCACTGGACTCTTTCTAATTTTTCCACATCCTTCTTGTAGTGTGGGGCCCAAAATTGGACACACTACTCCAGATGAGGCCTCACCAATGTCGAATAGAGGGGAATGATCACGTCCCTCAATCTGCTGGCAATACTCCTACTTATACAGTCGCCTTCTTGGCAACAAGAGCACACTGTTGACTCATATCCAGTTTCTCGTCCACTGTAAGCCCTAGGTCCTTTTCTGTAGAACTGCTGCCTAGCCACTCAGTCCCTAGTCTATAGCAGTGCATGGGATTCTTCTGTCCTAAATGCAGGACTCTGCACTTGTCCTTGTTGAACCTCATCAGATTTCTTTTGGCTCAATCCTCTAATTTGTCTAGGTCCCTCTGTATCCTATCCCTACCCTCCAGCATATCTATCACTCCTTCCAGTTTAGTGTCATCTGCAAACTTGCTGAGAGTGCAATCCACGCCATCCTCCAGATCATTAATGAAGATATTGAGCAAAACCGGCCCCAGGCCCAACCCTTGGGGCACTCCGCTTGATACCAGCTGCCAACTAGACTTGGAGCTATTAATCACTACCCATTGAGCCTGATGATCAAGCAAGCTTTCTATCCACCTTATAGTCCATTCATCCAGCCCATACTTCTTTAACTTGCTGGCAAGAATACTGTGGGAGACTGTATCAAAAGCTTTGCTAAAGTCAAGGAATAATACGTCCACTGCTTTCCCCTCATCCACAGAGCCAGTTATCTCATTACAGAAGGCAGTTAGGTTAGTCAGGCATGACTTGCCCTTGGTGAATCCATGCTGACTGTTCCTGATCACTTTCCTCTCCTCTTAGTGCTTCAAAATTGATTCCTTGAGGACCTGCTTCATGATTTTTCCAGGGACTGAGGTGAGGCTGACTGACCTGTAGTTCCCCAGATCCTCCTCCTTCCCTTTTTTAAAGATAGGCACTACATTAGCCTTTTTCCAGTCATCCGGAACCTCCCCTGATCGCCATGAGTTTTCAAAGATAATGGCCAATGGCTCTGCAATCACATCCGCCAACTCGTTTAGCACCCTCGATGCAGCGCATCTGGACCCATGGACTTGTGCTCATCCAGCTTTTCTAAATAGTCCTGAACCACTTCTTTCTCCACATAGGGCTTGTCACCTCCTCCCCATGCTGTGCTGCCCAGTGCAGTAATCTGGGAGCTGACCTTGTTCGTGAAGACAGAGGGAAAAAAAACATTGAGTACATTAGCTTTTTCCACATCCTCTGTCACTAGGTTGCCTCCCTCATTCAGTAAGGGGCCCACACTTTCCTTGACCACTTTCTTGTTGCTAACATACCTGAAGAAACCCTTCTTGTTACTCTTAACATCTCTTGCTAGCTGCAACTCCAAGTGTGATTTGGCCTTCCTGATTTCACTCCTGCATGCCTGTGGCTATCTTCCCCTGCTAGGACAGCTATTATCAGCCTAGGAAGAAGAAAGGAACATTCTAACCCTAAAAAGTGTAAAACTCTACATTTATCCTTGGAGAAGGGTAATGCAAAGCCCAGAAAGGGTCCTTCTGCAACCCATGCAGACTCTGGTCACCAATCCTTAGTACCAGTCTCTTCAGTTCATAAGAAATTACCCACACCAAAGCGCATAGTACTGACTATCCCTGTACCAATGCAGTCTGTTCACTTACCTTTGGTACCAGAGTTCTTGGTACTGAGGACTTGTATGGCACGTAGAGAATAATCTGTCTCTTTGATGGTGTTCTCTCTGTTAGCATTCACTAAGGTACCCCCTAGTGGTACTGGATGCTTCTTAGACCTCGGTACCAAGCACACCTGTAGTACCAGCCAGAAGTTGCATAGAGGGTCTGCTTAGCATCTCTGCCACAACATCACCACCACTAAAGGAGAAGTGCTTCTTCTCCTACTCAGCTTCTGATGATGGTGGAGAGCCCTCCCTCTCATTCCCTGGGATTTAAATAGATACACTTCTCATAGGGAGTCTAGGTCTCATTATCATTATCCTAGTTCTGAAGTTCACCTGAACCCTATTTCTTGGTATCTTCCACCATGGTCCCCTGCTCCCTATGCTTTACAGCACCTTTGGCCCTACTGGGCTCGATAAAGCTTTCAGTGTGCAAATTGGTCAGCATCTGCAACATGTTCCAGGCCTATATCTCCACTTCCACTGTCGCAAAGAATAGCACTTTTAACTATTCAAGAACCAGATGCTTCTGCTGAACATCTAGACTAAGGCTCTGAAGAAGTTAAACCGATGATCTCATTATTCTAGCTCACGTAACCTTGTCCTCTCCTCATGGCTGTAGTTTTGTTAATGCCCTCTTCATAGTCAGAGGACAACACATCTTTTTGGGCATTGCTCAGCAGAATGGCAGATGTGCTAGAGATCCTAGTAGAAGTTGTCAAAGGGAAGTCATACAAGCTCTGACATCTTGGATACAACCATGCCAGGTCATCTAGCAATGGCTGCTAATGAAGGCTTCCTGCACCTTATGAAGTTGCTCTGACAGAAACTGGCCTCTCTAGCTTCAACTTGCAAGCATTTACAGCAACAATATCAAGTACCATCTGCTGGTTTCATACAGTTTTATATACATCCTGCTCCAAGATCCTCGTGGTGTCAGCAGTCCATGAAAAGATGAATCATCAAGGTCCTTCCAAATCTACCACTTGAGATAAGGAGCTTAAGGAGTAGACTTAATTAAATGCAAAAATTGCTTCTTTTTTAAGCCTACAGATGCTAGTCAATTTTCTAGCATTACTGGCAAAATTTGACTATGAATTATGATAACCTCTCCAAATTGCCAATAAAATCCCACAGGACTACAGGGGGAAAAAATTAAGTCTTTGATTTCAGAGTGGTAACTTGTAACACATACATCTCTTTAGGCAGATGTTGATGCATCTGATACCATGGCCAGGACTAAGAAACCTCAGATGTCATGACAAGATCATCCTGGCTCCAGACTTCCCGCATTCCTTAGAAAGTACAAGTTATAACAGAAGACCAGTGGTTTGAAGGATATGACTTACTCAGAAGACTGAGGTCTTGCATTCTTTAGGAGTGTATTCATCTGCTTTGAAGAGGAAAGCAGGTAGGCCTCAGTCTTGCTTTACACACTCATATTACCCTCAATACAGACTTTCTCAGCCCCCAAGAAAGCATCAGAAGTTCCAGAGGAAAAAACCATCAGCATCCTCTATATCATCATTACGTTCATCTACATGCTTGAGGAAGAGAATTTGCCAAGAGCTTTGTATGACTTCTAGTTGGTCTCTTTGTTATTTCCTCCCTTTTGGAAACCATCTTTTTTTTATTTTCATCACATTTGGAGAACTATAACAGACCATGGGGCTATGGAGGTAGTAGAACCAGGATACTCCATTCAGTATCACACCCTTTCCACTTGAATCTTCCCCCTCCTTCCCCAGGGGTCCCCCCCCACCCCCCATTAGAGCATGCTACATCAAGAAGTTGAGTCACTTATGTCTTTTGGTGCAATAAAAGAGATTCCAACAGAATTCAGAAGGAAAGGGGTTTACTCCCAGTATTTTCTGATACCAAAGGAAATGGGGGTCTCCTTACTAATTCTGGATTTGAGACAGCTGAATACCTTCATCTACAGATTCAAGTTAAAGATGGTAACCCTCGCCTCCATAATTCCCTCCCTAGATCCACAGGA
Source organism: Mauremys mutica (assembly GCF_020497125.1). Taxonomy (NCBI): domain Eukaryota; kingdom Metazoa; phylum Chordata; order Testudines; family Geoemydidae; genus Mauremys; species Mauremys mutica. Next base: position 46,396,572 of record NC_059075.1, read on the forward strand.
GTCATACTTAGCTCTTGACCTTCAAGTCTGTGTAGATGTCCATCATGTCTACAGAAAATATCTAAGATTTCAAGTGATCAGTTCCCATTATCAGTACCAGGAATTGCAGTTTGGACTGTCAGGGACACCAAAGGCATTCACCAAATGCCTGGCTGTAGTAACAACCTACTTGAGTAATCAATGAGTCATACGTTACCCATAGATGAACAACTGGCTCACCTGAGGGAATTCTCCTCATTGACTCCATTCAGCAGACTCTCCAGCTCTTTGCTTCCCTCGGGGATTCAGTGCACTCCTATTCTTGCAGCTTCCACATATCTCCCCACTGTGATCCAACCCCCTTCCTGCCTTTGAACTTCTACCTATCATACTGTACTCTTCCCCGTCCCATGATGTAACTGTCAATCACCATCCAATTCTCTCCTTTTCACGTTACTTATTGATTTTGACTGTACTATCTCTTCTTTGTCTTTCAATTTCCCACATTAGCCTTGCAACTGCAACTTTTCATGTTAACTTCTCATTCAATCATTTCTTCTCCCATCTCCTCTCCTTCATCTCTGGGTCATGTCTTGGACATGTGAAAATGGCCACTACTCGGATTTTATCTTCACTCAGCAATATTCCCTCCCTGGCCTATCTATTGCTGAATTCTTTCTCTCTGACCACCATCTTCTCCTCTCCACTGCCCTTGATCCTCTCCTTCACCAACACTGACTCTGTAATCAACTCCTTAGACTTCTCCCACCGTGAAGTCCACCCTTCCAAACTTTGTCCTGTCTTGTACCTCACATCTGTTTGCTCTGCTCATGATCTAAGGAAAATCAATGTAGATTTCTTCCACTAAGATTTACCATCTCCTCTTTATTGCAAATATAACGTATTAAAACATCCATGAGCAAGACCCAAAAACCAAAATTAAACCCATGAGGTTCTTTTTGCTCTGTTTGTACAGCGGGGTACTGGTTCATGATTGAGACTCCTAGGTGCTACGATAATACAAATAATAATACATAGGTTGTCTTAAAAATCAAAAGATTAAAAAAAAATACTGATCTGTTTGTTTTTGTTCGGTTAATTTGTTTAAACCTGTAAAGTGTAGCCCTAACCCACAATTTGTGTGCGCTAATTTTAGTTTGAATTTTTAATCTGAAAGATATATGCACAATTTCAGGGGTTCTTCCTTTTTCCCCTGCCCTAACCTGCTTGGCAGGGAACTCCACTTTTACCCTATTCTAGCCTCTGGGATGAGGAATTGAGATTCTTGTAAATTTTAAAAATCATTTATATAGCATCCTAAATTAAGGTTTTTGTTTTTCTTGTTTAGGAAACTGTAGTTACATTAAATATATATCTTGGAAGGCAGTCTAAAAATCACAAATATCCTATATTATATAGTGTTTTATTGCAGGTATTTGAGCATTCTTGGAATCTTGAGTTCTTCTTTGAATATGTCAGTGTAGGCCCTGCTGTTGGTTTGCATGTGCCTCATGCACGTGAGCTTGGACTCTTTTGAATAGCAGTGTCTGTCAGGGCTTTTTATGTGCCCTGTGTAAGGGCATAAAGGGCGGAGTGGCCGCAACTCTCCTTCAGTTCCCTCTTACCACCTGTGTTAGCAAGACAGAACTTGGACTGTCTGACCCAATTCTAATTCATGAAGAAATCTCTTTACCCCTTATTGAGATTTTTTAGTTGGGCATTCTTCCACCCTCCTCCCCCCACTTCCCCCAAAAGGAAGTGAATAAGCAAGGTGAGACCCTCCTGTACATTCAGATATACTGGGGTGAAAAAGTACTTTTTACCAACCATTGGTAATGGCAGATTCTAAACCAACAGGGTTTATATGCTGTACTTCTTGCAATGGTCTGATGCCCTTAATTGGTGGACACAGCAGATACCTCTTCTGCCATGGGGAAGGTAATATCCCTAACAGATTACATATGCCTTTCCTTCTCATCGCACACTGGAAAATCTTGAGATACAAGACTCAAACTACACTTCTTGGCGCAATCAATGAAGTTGCATTCGATCCAGGTATTGAAATGTCCTCCAAACCAGAGCTGAGAAAACTATCTTTGCAAGTGCCCACAGCTTTGATTCCAGAAGGGAGACAAAATCTAAAAGAGTTCCAAGACGATCAGCATTGGGGCTGGGTTTCCCGATGCTGACCACATTGGCACCAACACCCGGGGATAGAGATCTGACAAGTAAAGTACCCACACTGAATGCAAACACAACTCAAGTTGGTCAAACAACCATACTGCAAGGACTTGAGGCAAAGAGATGAGTGCTCAACCATCTATGATGTTGAAGGCAAAGTCAGAGAAGAAGGCTTGAGCGACTGTCACACTGGTATAAATATTGAGAGCAAGATCCAACCCAATACAGACTCTAGCACCGACCAGCAAGCCCTTTGACTACTCAGGTATGCCTTCAAGGAGAGACCACCACCGTCCTCTTTCCACTAGCACCAGCAATATCAGTGCTAGAATCCCAGCCAGTGACACTGCCATCCCCAGAGATACACTTTTCATCACTGTCTCTGGGCCACTCTGAGTCCCTTGCTACAAGCAGGGAACCCTCTTCCAAGAGACAGGAGTGGTACCCTAAAGAGAGTGATTTTTGAGGGCAGTGCTGAAGTCTTAGGTGTTTACACTCCAGTACCATCCTGTATGTCCTTCTGGTACCAGCCCCCTTAAAGACACAATACCATCTTAATCTTTGGCATCCATCAAACTTCCTCCCAAAGGCAGGTTTGACAAGACAGTTGAGAGCCACCCCAAAACCATCCCAGAGTTGACCTTTGGAAGCCACCTTGCCCCTTTTCTATTGAGCGTGACTGGAGATTGTGGCCAACACAGGAGTGCTGGACATCATCACCCATTCCCCATCCCTCTTCTGGAACTCTTCTTGCAGGAGCCTATTACAAAAAGTGGCCTCTTTGCTTCATCTAGGAGCCATAGAAGAGGTTCTGCAGAAGTTCAGAGGGAGAAGCGTCTATTCCTAGTATTTCCTTACTCCAAAAAAGAGAGGGGATCTTCATTCTATCATAGACCTGAGGAAACTGACAGATACATACACTGCCTGAGATTCAGGATGGTAACACTTGCCTCCATTATCCAGTCATTGCAGGTTCAGGAGTAGTTAATGGCTCTTCACTTACAGAATGCATACTTCCACACTGCCATCCACCTGGCCCTCAGGAAGTACCTGCGATTTACGGTGGGGCCAAGCCATTATCAGTACAAGATGCCGCCCTTTGGACACTCTGCAGCACCGAGAGTCTTTACAAAAGTGCCTCATTGTACGTGCACTCCTAAGGAAAAAAATCATCCATGTATATCTGTATCTAGACGACTAGCTGATCAGAAGCAGATCAGATCAGGAAGTTCTCTGACAAACCAACTATGTGCTACCTCTTTTGCCAGCTCGGCCTCCTGGCAAACTACAAGAAATCATCTCATGATAGAATTCATATGGGCCAGGATAGATTCCATGATGGTGAGGGCATGCTTACCTTAGGACTGAATCCTCTCACTTGAGTTGTTAATAATTGTGGTGATATTACACCTGGTTGTAACAGTATGGCCTTGCCTCACATTATTAGGCTTGTCAGACTTCATTTCACGCCTCTACCACTCTGGCTCAGGTCAGTGTACTCCCCTGTGAAGCATCAGATAAACGGGAGCTTCACTTCTATCTTGTGTCCTTGCAGTGCTGATCTGGTACCTGCATCCCAACAGTGTTTAAAAATGGGGTACTGCCTGTGACCCATCACCATCCAGACCATTAATCATAGAAGCATGTGGAACAGGCTGAGAAGCCCACCTGAATCATCTGCAAATACAAGAGATGTGGTCCTCAGAGGATGTAAAATGCCATATACATACATGAAGGGGGTGCCTGCTCTGAAGCAATAACTGCCACAAAGCAATAACTCTGGAACTGGTGCTATCTACATGACATAACCACTAGCCGTGCATCTCTTGGGAGTCAACATGACTTGACAGACTTTCTAAGTAGACAATCTCTCACCATCCATGAGTGGGCACTGCTGAAATCTATCACCTACTTGATATTCCTCCAGCGATAGACTTGTTTGCCACCAAGGACAACATCAATTGCCCAGACTTCTGTTCCACAGGAGACATGAGCCTGGGATGCTTGCCAGACACCCATCTGCATTGAAATTGGGACATCCTTTATGCCTTCTTACTGATTCTCCTACTCTCCAGGTTGATTGCCACAGGCAGATGAGACGAGGCCAGGCTTCTTCTCATAGCTTGTTACTGGCTGAGACATTTCTGGCTGATGGACTGTAGCAGATGTTCACGCATCCACTGATCAGGCTCCCAGATTGCCCGGACCTGTTTTTTCAAGATCAGGGTCAAGAATTGCACCCAGAACTGAAATTGTTGCCAAGCTGGCATGGATGTTCGCTGGCTGAGCACCTGGAAAGAACCGTTCCTCACATGTTCAGGAAATCCTAGTACAAAGCAGAAAACTGTTCATGAGACATATTCCTTCAACTGGAAGAGACTCACGGCAGCCAAACATGGCCTAGACCCACTGCAGCCACCCTGGTATTGAGGATTCTGGACAATTTGCTGTAACTAACACTCTGGGCTTCCATTTAGTTCAGTCAAGGTTCATGTAGCAACGGTATCTTCCTCTAATATAGTCATTCTCAGTCCTCTTTCATCCAACAGTATTCAGATTCCTTAAGGGTTTGCTACATGCATATTCATTATTTAGAGTATCTACAGTAACATGGGAAATCAACATCATCTTTTTAAAGCTTACTGAAACCCCTTCAAGCCTCTCTTGGGGCACTCCATCTATTGTCTTGCACTCTAAATAGTCTTTCTAGTGGTTGCCACCTCAGACAAAAGAATGAGCAAGCTTCAGGCACTTGTGGTAGAGCCCCCATGCACTCTGTTTCAACAAACAAGGTTGTACTGAGAGCTCTTGCAAAATGTATCTCCAAAGTGGTTTCTAAATTCCACTTAAACCAGTCAATCAACTTACTTGTGTTCTTCCAAAAGCCAGATTCCATTCAAGTGGAGAAGAAACTCCACATCCTAGAAATATCCCGAGCTCTTCAATACTGCATCAACAGGACCAAATCTTTCAACTCTCCTAACGTCTGCTTGTGGCTATTGTTGCTTCAGTGGGTCAGGCCATTGTGTCACAAAGACTTACAAAACGGGTAAGTCATTGTGTCTCACTGTACTACCAGTTAGCTGCCTCTCCCACCAACTACTAAAGCCCTTTCCACCAGCACCTATGCAGTATCCTTGACTTGTTTCCAAAACATACAGATATCAGGAATTTTCAAGGCTATTACGTGGAGCAATACACTCACATTTGTCGAGCATTATACACTGGACTTAGCTATTAGGTCAGATTCCAAATTTGGAAGAGCAGTACTCCAATTTCCGTGCAACTGATTCTGCTCCTCATTCCAACCATCCGGGGATGATCTCACTTGCCAGTTACCTACAGTGGGATCCACACTGACCTATACTACTGTGGTTCTTTGAAATGTGGTAATGCGTGGATCCTGCAAACTGCCCTCCATCCCCGCTTTTGGAGTTTTGGCTTTCGAGGGAGGGTTGTGGCCGCTCTGCAATTTATGCCCTTATACAGGAACATGAGAAGGCACAGGATGCATGTGCAGCCCCAACGGACACCGCTATTCAAAAGATTGTGAGCTCATGCGTGTGTGATGGTATGCACCTGTAGTAAGAGGCACACTGACTGCAACATCTGAAAAAACTACAGTTAATGCAGGGTAAGTAACCATTCCTTATCTGTGTTTTCTTATCTAATCTTGTTTTGCAGATGTGTTGCTCTTTGCAGCCTTGGCATTTGGATCTGTGAGGAACTGGTTCATGAGTCACATCATCCTCAGATAAAGGAAGCACTGAATGTGATTTGTGTCTCTTTGAAGGTAAGAGATTAGGTGTGCTGCAATCTGTTATAACTTAAATTAAAAAATATTTACATCTTCAAAGTCCAATGTGAAAATTAACTAGTTAATCCTCACCACAACTCTGAATTTGGCAAGTATCATTTTACAGATGATGAGACTGAGATTCAAGTTAAGTGACTTGCCCGACATAGATCAGTGATGTAGTGTCAAAGGCAGGGTTATATACAGAAGTCCCTGGCTTCCAGTCCTGTGTTCACTCCGAAGCAAAATAATTAAATTATTTTTAAAGGTGAAGCTAACATTTTAGTACCTGCCAAAGCAAGGCATTGCTTAACATCTAAAGGCCAGGTTGTGAGCTGAAGGGGAGAGCACAAAGAGTATCCCTTCTTTACACACCTGCACAAGTGTCAGTCACATTTATAGTCCCCGCAGAGCCTCAGGCACTTCTTCCTCATAGTGCAAGCCACCCTAAATGGAGCAGAGGAGGCAGAACAGCAGCTCTGTCCCTACTCTTGACCAGTCAGCAACTCTGGCCAGATGTGCAAGGGGGAGTATGCTGCACCATCCTAAGGGATGTGTTACCTGTGCACTTGAGAGCTCCAATAGGTATTATGCCTTTCTGGGGCAAAGTGCCTCTCAGAGCTCACATTGGGGCAGTGCAACACAGTGTATACTCTGAACCTGAAGTAGGTCACAGCTTTGCACTGTTGTAGTTTCTGATGAAATTATCTATAGGAAAGAAATAACAGAACTCTAATTTTGGCAAAAAAAGTAAAGGAAGAATTTATTTTTACTACTGTCTTACTTTAAAATACACCTCTACCCTGATATAACGCAACCCGATATAACACGAATTTGGATATAACGCAGTAAAGCAGTGCTCCGGGGGGGGAGCGGGGGAGGCTGTGCAGTTCAGCAGATCCAAGCAAGTTCGATATAACATGGTTTCACCTATAACGCGGTAAGATTTTTTGGCTCCCAAGTACAGCGTTATATTGGTGTAGAGGTGTACATTTGTAAAGTTTATTATTAAATTCATTTTGTTAATGCTGAGGAATGTTAGTTTGTTCATAAAGATTTTCACTTCCCCCTCAATATGATCTGGGTAATTTATAAAATTAAAATTTTTACAATTTTAGGTTGTGTGGATGTTACTTTGTTATAAAGACCTCTAGATTTTCATGTCTTCTGGATAGCCTGGTGGAGTGAAGGATTGTTGTCTATGTGATTGCTATTTTGGCATTTGTTCACTCATTTGTACCTTATTTAGACATAGGTGCTATACACACACATTTTGAAAAGCAGTATATTCAAATATAGCTAGTAGCGGTTGTGGACCAATATCAACACAGTAATACCTGATGGAGATATATGGTGAAGTCATCTTGTCCTTTCCTTTGGGAGTGGTAGGACCTTCATTATTCTGAAACAGCCTTGAGTTTCTGTAGTGATCATTAAGGCTATGATTTAGTCACTGGTATTTTTAGTAAAGGTCACGGACAGGTCACAGGCAATAACCAAAAAGTCATGGTCAGTGACATGTCGATGACTTTTACTAAAAATACCCCTAACTAAATCTTAGATGCTGGGGGGAGGGTGGGTGCTGCTCTGGGGCAGCCTGAGACCAGTTGCCTGGGGTCAGCTGCTGCAGCTGTGGAAGTCCCGGAGGTCCCGGAAAGTCACAATATCTGTGACTTCTGTGATCTCCGTGAAAGTTTCGCAGCCTCGTGATGGTATTCTACAGCTTCCTTGACAATCTGGTCTATTGCCAAGCTTGTTCTTTAGCCAATCTTCCTTCTTCCCCCCCTCAAATA